>NC_138340.1:73073159-74554409 GCF_046562875.1 Panthera onca | reverse complement strand
TCCCCCTCACACAAAAAGCCCCCTTCTTAGCTTTCTTAGCCTGAGTGCTCTGTCCTGCCCTCCACCTGGTCTCCCACTGCCTGAAGGCCCCCGCCCCGGCTCTGCTGGGGCCCTGCACACCTGCCCTCTTCACCACTGCTCCTCATACTTCCCTGCCCTTCCTACTCCCTGCACGCTTGTCCAGCCCTCATAAGTGCTCTCCTCTTGGACTCACGCATTTGGCACTTAGCACGTGCCCTCCGAGTCTTTTTTTTTTCTTACCCCATCTATGGACAAGTTTGTTATCTTACTTGAATTATAAGCCCCTGAAGAACAGACACTGTGTCTCACACCTCTGTACATCCCAGGACTGTCTGTAATTGTTGTAAGTGGTGATGTCTCATTTCACAGTTATTCATTTCACAAATATGTAAGTGCCTGTTATCTGATGATCTTAAATTTGTCTGCAGAATTACTCGAAGATAACAATTACTACTGAAAGAAATGTTATGCATTTACTTTTATATTTAGAGCAATGCCTGGCACATAGTAAGGACTACAAAAACCTTAGATCTTGTTATGGTTATGATTTCTTTCTTTCTTTTTTTTTTTTTTAGTGTATTTTTTTTAGTAATCTCTACACCCAACATGGGGCTCGAACTCACAACCTCGAGATCAAGAGTCGTGTGCTCTTCCAACTCAGCCATGATTTCTTTGAAATTGTTTTTTTTAACACCATTGTCCTTTGCACTATCTTCTGGCGGGCTTTGGGAAATGCAGAGCTTCATTTCGACTACTTCAAATCAGCCTCTTTCCTTTGGGAGGAGATGTACATCAGATCAAGGACCACAGTTTTCTAATTAATCTTCTGTTTCTTTTCTCTCCCCCTCGTCCCAGCAACTCATGGTGGTTCTTGATATTTGGAGTATAATAGAGAGAGGAGCAGGCATTCTTAATATTTTATAGATCTGATTGATTTGTGAGTTAAATCGTATTTTCCAAAGCATGAAATATCATAAAACAGACCCGAGGAAGATGAAAGGGAATCTCCCACCAAGAATGTAGCTCAGGCCCCCACCATTGGACACTGGAGACTCTTGTGTGACATGCTGTGCTGCTTCAACCGCCCCCCCCCCCCCAGGGCAGACTCTCCCAGTAGAAAAATGATAATCTAGTTTATTTTTTAATATATTTTAAAATTTTTATTTATTTGTTTTGAGACAGAGCATGCACCAGCAGAGGAGGGGCAGAGAGAGGGAGAGAGAGAATCCCAAGCAGGCTCTGCACTGTCAGCGCAGAACCCAACACGGGGCTCGAACTCACAAACCATGGGATCGTGACCTGAGCTGAAATCAAGAGTTGGTGGCTTAACTGTCTGAGCCACCCAGGTGCCTGGGTCTAGTTTAAAAAATAAAAGTAATTGTTGAGGCTTTAATACATTCCGGGCACTGTGCGAGGTGTTTTTGTGTATGTTTTCCTACTTGGGCCCTGCAATCACTTATAGGAGTAAGGAAACCACGGCTCAGAGAAGCTGGTAACTCACCAGAAGCCCACAGCTTGTTAGAGGTGGAGCTGGGATGTAAGCCCAGACTGTCTGGCTCCAACCTGGGAGACCTCACATGCTCTTTTATGTGGGACGGTCTCTGTGTATGTCTGATGTCCAGTGTAATTACTAATAGTGCCCATTTCATTCTCAGAATGGTCTTGGTTTGGGCAATAAATCATCCAAGTCCCTTCCCCCAAGATATGCTCACTATGCTGCCTTCAACATTTATCCAAACTGCCTCTACCTGTTTTCACCTCACTAGGTGCCATTAAAGCTAAGACATTCAGACGTCTTCTTAATTTGGTGAAAAGATGGAATCAGTCATTTTTAGAAACATATTGTGTTCTTTCTACTAGGCAACTTACCTAATAATTTTTCACAATGTGATCCTATTTGAGTCAAGAGGATCCTTGGATGCGGGCCATAGGAAACACCTTCTTTTCCAAAGTGGAATTTGGAAAAACCTAACTGGGATGGTTCTTGGATCCTGACTGAGGTGATGGACACCATGCCAGCAGAATTATAATTTAGAACAGAGATTTACCACTGGTCCCAAAAAAGATGATGTTCAGTGAGGATACATGATGGGTAAAGATAATGCTCAACATATATTGTAAGGAGAGGACAAGAAATCACACACACACACACACACACACACAGAACTAATGATTTTTTAAAATCAAAGTGAATAAGAGTCAAAATGCAATGTCATTAAAAGGTTTGCAGCTGACATGGAGGAGAAGGGGCACAAGGTTTCCTAAACAAGAGTGGGGCTCCAGGAGCTCCTGGGTGGCTCAGTCATTTGAGCGTCCAACTTGGGCTCAGGTCATGATCTCTCAATTTGTGAGTTTGAGCCCTGCATCAGGCTCTGTGCTGACAGCTCAGAGCCTGGAGCCTGCTTTGGATTCTATGTCTCCCTCTCTATCTGCCCCTCCCCTATTTGTGTGCGCGCTCTCTCTCTCTCTCTCTGTCTCTCATAAATAAGCGTTAAAAAAAATTTTTTTTTAAAGAATGAAGGCTCCAGAGTACTGACTGCTCCAGCCTCTCTCCTTCTAGGTGGTCCCTGAGGGTGCTTCAGGGACGTCATGATTCCCAGATTGGCCACACATCAAAATCACATGACAAGGTTTCTGCAGCAAGTATATTGTAAGAGAGAGAGAGAAAGACAAAGGGAGAGAGATTGAGATGAAGGTCTGGGAGACTGGACATGTAGATCAAAAGACACAGCAAAGAATTTCATTATGTGGACTTTATGTAGATCACATGTCAAACAAATGTAAAAAGGAAAAATAATGACGTTTATGAGATAATGGGAAATATGACTGTTGACAGGGTATCTGATGATATTTAGGGATTATTTTTAATATTTTTAGGTGTGATGGTGGTATGTAGTTATAGTTTTAGGAGGGTCTTTTGAAGATACATATCTTCCAAATTTTCCATATCTGGGATTTTTTTCTCAGATGATGTGGGAAGGAAGAAAATAATATTGGTGGAGGTTGTTGGCTAGGTATAGATAAAATTGACCATAAGTTGGTATTTATTGAAACTGGGTGGTAGGTCCATGGACATTAATTATAGCATTGTGTCTTCTTTTACATGTGTTTAAATATTTCTAAAAGAAAAAAAGAAAGAAGTTTGGGGTTTTTTTTTCTTTCATTTTTTAATGTTTATTTTTGAGAGGGTTGGGGAGGGACACAGAGAGGGGGACAGAGGATTCAAAGCAGGCTCTGTGCTGACAGCAGTAAGCCTGATGTGGGGCTCAAACCCACAAACCATGAGATCATGAGCTGAGCCAAAGTCAGACTCTCAAACAACTGAGCCACCCAGGCACCCCAAAGAAAGAAGTTTTAGTCACCTGGGGATTCTTTAATAATATAGATTCCCCCCACCCAACCCAGAACTACAAAAATCAGGGGTGAAGTCAGTGATTCTGGTGATCAAGGAGGTTGAAGAACTCCATCCCTGTAGAATTGTAAACAGTTTCTTAGATCGGGATAAGTTAGCCAAGGCTCAGGACACTATACATACCAAAGATGGTTGATGGGTTGAGACACCGTATCTTAAGAAACTGAGGTCTTTCAAGTGAAAGATTGAATAAGTGAAGATGGTTGTTAATATCTGAGGAGTTGTAAAAAATAGAAAGGGAACTAGGAAACTAAAAATAGAAAAGATCTTTCCAATTCTCAAAAAGAAAAAAAAAATGAAAGGCTTCCTCTTCAGTGAGGTAGATTGAATATGTGCATTTATCTCTACACCCCCCGCCCCAGGGGAGGGAATTCCACTAAAACGATACTGAAGGAAAATTTATTTTAATTGTATAAATCCAAAAAGGCAAAGAGAAGTGGAGAAAAGACAGCAGTGGACAAGCAATGTCAAACGAAATTTTGGAAAAGCAGGTGGAGGAGTTAACCAAGCTGAGAAAGCTAAACCTAGAGGAGCACAGCAAGAAGCTAGGCAACCCTGGAGACCCCAAAGCCTTGGGGGTTGCAGGCACCAGCTGCACGGAAGACAGGGTTGAGGGGGCATGTTGCTGAAAACAGGGACATTGGTTAATGACAGCATAATGAATGAATACTTAAACCCTCAGCTTCCTCCTCAATCCAAGCAGACAGGCAACTATCCCTCTAGCAGCTTTATGCGTGAGAAGCTAAACGAGAGACCCTCTAGACCTGGAGACATAAGTATGACTGTCTATGTGGCTGGGGATAGCTCCTTCCTGATGACCATGGTGTCAAGGGAAAGCCCACATCCTGAGTGATACAACCTGGCTTCATTGGGCCACTTACATCATACACGGGTGTTCAAGTATGTGGACATCTCACCACTCCCCACCTCAACCACCCTAGGTAATTGAAGGTTTCTTCTCTGGAGAAACCTGACCACTAATCGAAGACAAAAGACTCAGTTATCAATATTGGGGATCTCCAACATCACCAGGTCTCTGCTTTATTTTTATATGTGAAAAGACAACAAAGAATGACTAAATATTTGAGAAATGTCTTTGTCTGAAATCAGAAACTAAAATGAGCCAGGGAGAGGGCAGACATTTGTTGGAAATAGAAGCAACAGAAGAAGAATAATTTTATAAAAATTTTTGAATTAATATCTTACAGAATATCCATTGAGACCATGCATCCACAAAACACATAACAGGTACAATATACAAGGAACCCTTCAAAATAATTCAGGGACTATTTAGATAATAATTTTAAAAATTAGAGCAGAAATAAAAATTCAGTAGAAGGTTTAGAAAATAAAGAAAATATCTCAGAACGTACAACAAAAGGAGAAAAAAGGAGAGAACAAATTAACAAAACAGGGAGAAAATACCAGATCTGTCCAGGAGATCTAACTTCTAATTGAGTACAAAACAAGAAAAAAAAAAAAGAGAGAGAGAGAAAATTACTAAAGAATTAATTCCAGAAAATTTCCCAGACTTTAAGGATGTTACCTCATTGAAAGTCTCACTGAATAAATAACCTAATGAATGAGTACTAAACAAAACACCTGTAACATATCATTATGAACATTTTTCCCAGGGAAAAGTGAGGGGGAGAACAGATAAAATACAAAGAATGAAGAATCAGAATACATTGGGTTCCCATAGCAATACTTGAAGCTGAAAGACAATAGAACAAAGCCTTCAAAATTGTAAGGGAAATGGTTTTCATCTTGCATTTTATATAATGCCAAGCTATCTATCAAATACAAGAATAAACTAAAGATTCAGATACAGAGTCTCTGGAAAACTTGTCTCAAATTGATCTGTCATGCATTCTTCATCAACTTTACTGGAATAAGTGTTCCACCAAAACGAGAGTAAACCAAAGAAGAGGAAAATTAGAGGTTTACCATCTAAAGGGGCAAAAAGGAACCCCCAGGCTGACAGTTACACCGTGGGCTTAAGAAAGCAACCAGTTCACCTTGTGGCAGGAATATTGAGGACTCTAGAAAGGATGTTGCTGGAGACGAGGCAGGGGATGGGAGGGGGTGCAGTGAAGAGAGCAGAAGAGAAACCAAGAGAGTACCTGGTATGGTTGACCTTATGGAAAATGGTGTTCAGAGAGGTTTTCCCATTATTGAAATGAGTTTGGGAAGAATTATGAATAGAAAGAAAGAACTAAGCAAACAGAAAAGCAGTGACTAACTTTGGTAAGGGCAAAAACTTCTATAAGAAAAGAAGTGTAGTCACGGAATACCAAGAGGCTCCGAGGTAAACAGTCCCAAAAAGAAATTCTGATTAAATCGGAAACTCTGTTGGCAGAACAAGGGGAGGCAGGAGGAGGGGTAATAGGGAGTGGGTGCGAGAGCGTTCAATCCTCATCTTCCACGTTGGAAGTCAACTGATAACACCCAAAATTGGCAAATTTAAGCTATTATGTAGAAATATGGAGGTAAATAGTAAAAGGAACTTCTAAAAGACTTTGGAGGAGTGGCTCAGTCAGTTGAGCATATGACTCATGATTTCCACTCAAGTCATAATCTCACAGTTCATGGGATCCAGCCCCATATCCACGCTTTCAGCATGGAGCCTGCTTGGGATTCTCTCTCCCTCTCTCTCTCTGCTCCTCCCCTGCTAGTGCTTTCTCATTCTCTCTCGAAATAAATAAATAAACTTAAAAGAAAAAAAGATTTTGGCGAACACGGAGAATTTGGTGTTAGGAGTAACAAGGCCTGAGTTATAGAAGTTCAGTTATATTTCAGTGTTGGACTTTCTACACTAAGACTTTGCGTGCTTATAGTTCCTTCTGCCTGGACACTTTTCCCTAAGGTATCCAGCTTGCTCCCTCACTTTATTCAGGTCTTGCTTTACATTTTACCTTATCAAGGAATCCTGCCTTCACCATCTTTATATAAAATTCCACCTCTGTTCCTTCATCATCCTTTGGAGGTCTTATCACTACCTGACATGTTCTGTATGTATTTGATGATTGGCTTGTGTGTTTTCTTCTTCCAACTAGAATGGAAATTTCATACTCACAGGGACTTTGTTCTTTTCATTGCAATAGCCCAGCCAACAGTGAAGAAGTGCCCACATTAGAACTAGGACCAGGGTACAAACTATAAAACAGAGTTTCCTAGGAGATGTGTGCACAGAAGGGTGTGCTGTAGGGTAAGCCAGTGAGACATCTCTCCCAGAGAAGAGGTAGCCACTTCACTGGTTCTCTTGTAGAGACACTGGACCAGAAAAGACTGGTGGTCCTGTCCAGTTCTAAGATTCCGTGGTCAGCCCTGAGAACAGAATGAAAGAAAATGTACTTCTGCATAAAAACTGGTTATGAGAGGATTGATGCTTTTATCCCCAGCTAAACTAAACTTTTGGATGGACAATAGAGGAAATTTAAAATATCTTCTTGGCAGTGCTTTAAACACAAGCTATAAAGTTTTACTGCAGTGTGCTTGGTTTATTGCATCTGTGAGTATTATTTGTCTCTGTCCCGCAAGCCTTATACAGAACCTAGAACACGGTGCATATTTAATGTGGTGAAGTGAGTGCCGTGAAATTCTCAGATGAGTTTATTCCTTGAGATGACTCCCATAAGAAAATGGATGATGTTGTTTCTGGGTTTACTTTGAGAGGAGAGACAAGGAAACTATATAAAGTAAGAAGTCAACAGCATGGCAGGCGGTATATAAAGGATTTCCCGTTTGGCTTTAGAAACAGAGGTACCATTTCATTGCTGTTTGGCTTTCTCATTGGCCCCAACTGTTAGGCATGGTGTATAGAGGGAAACACCAGCTAACTCAAAAAGATACTCCTTCTGTGGATTTCTTATAGAAAAACCTTTGATTATAAAGCTTTGCATCTTGTAGGCTTTCCCACTAGAACTATAAACAGCCTTTGTATTAAAATATTTTTATATAAAACATCTGCTCTCAGCCCTAATTGGTGTAAATAGGAAAGATTGTTATATGCAGGTTTCAAGTACTTAAATTATCACATTCCTAGACCAGAGACACACAGAGGGAGAAATAGGAAAAAAAAAAAAAAAAAGAGGAATGAAGTCTTCTTTTATCTTTTGGATTTCCAGTGCTTTCTGTAGTAGCCGATCAGGATGCTGTCAAAGGCACTGACGAGAGATTTCCCAAAGTTAATTTTTCTCATAATACAATAACCAAATTTGCTTTAACACTTGAAAAGGCCCATCCATACTAAAAAGAATCAGTTGCTTAATCCTAAAATTAAAGGTTATCGCATGCAAGAGAAAATAATTACATGCTCAAAGTATGGAAAAAAGAAAACTTTTTTTTAATATGTAGGTATTTGTATAATTAAAGACTAATCAAGCATGAAGGGCTGCTGACTAAACCAGAAAATGAGATTGTTGGCAAGCAATATTGTAATGTAAATGCCATTTTTGTTTAACTACTAAGAAGCTGGAGAAATGATATCCTGAACAGATTAAAAGCAAACAGCATTGATAATAAATATTTATCAGATTTCAAATGCAACACAGAGGATTTTTATATTTCACGTGAAGATTTGCCTGCAGGGAAGTTTTCAGGTACTTTTCAAGGGAGGAGTTAACATCCTTATTTAGAATTGCATTTCCAGATAGGATCTTTCTATGTTAAAGTACATATGAAATATTACCTAAGGCAAAGTGTCCCTTTTGAGATAATACTACCCTCAATGCCACTATTTACTAATTAGGATTTTGTTAATTAGTATTCATTACTTAGTATTAGCCAAAGACTTCCTAATGAATATACTGAATGTATTCTTAGAGCTGAGTTACAAGCCACACACAGATGTTAACAAAATAGAGCATTAAATATAAATGATTTCTGTAAACTTCTAGGTACGTAAACTTTGAAGTCACGGATAAATGTTCTGAGACGTTCTACAACTGTCAAATATTGCACAGTGCACTCATTTGTCAGGAGGATTAAATAACATAAGCAAAACACCTTTCAGGAAGTGGGACGTTAATAGTCACTCAGTGAATCTGAGTTTTGCTCCCTTTCTCCCCTCTCCTGTGTGGACTAGTTCAACCTAACCATTCCCATGTCTGTTCCCATAAAGACTGTGTTGCCTTTGGAGACCCTGCTAAGGCATCCAATTCTGCATTCTAAATACACATCGAGGGCATGACCAAATCTGATCCCTCAGCATTCTTGAGAGGCAAGAGTTCTGTAGGGTGGAGAGTCTGGGTTTTTCTCTTGGCGTGAATGAACGCAGAAATTCAACAGGAAAGAAAGAGCATACCACAAAGAGGCCAAAGATTTTAATCTAATGAAGCCCTCACTGTAAAACTTACTTTCCGTTTATACGTGGTGATTTCCTTGTGTTCAGCTATGCTCAGCCTGATTTGTGTTATAAATCAAGATTTACTGCATAAATGGAGGTGTGAGCTTCTTGACCTCCTGATAAAAATGTGAGTTAATTAATCAAAAGTAGCTTTTAAGATTCAAGTATTGTGCACAGCAAGGATGCTGTTTTCTTTCCACCACAAAGCATAATTATAGATAAGTTTTCAGGAGAAGAGGCAAGACTGTCATTTTTTTACCTTCAAAAACGGTAGAAAATTCACTCTTCAGTTTCTAAATTAGAATCTGTCAGTTTGACTGCCTCTGTTTCTTTTGGGTGTACTGCATATGGTATGTGATCCAGAAAGTTGAAAGCTTGCAGACCTACTAAAATGCATTTGGGGATTTTCAGAAACAGATTATTGAGTGACAATATGATAGCCTTCAGGCTTGCTGCTAGAAATTTTTATTTAACTTATTTTCTCCCTAATGTGGCAGTAACATGTACCTATTTTCTGAAGATTGCAGAACACATCATCAAATGACAGTTCAAAAAAACATTTTAAAGTTTATTCTTTCCCTTTTTCTGTAACTTATTTGAGAGCCAGGAAGCAGCACTAAAAGAGGTGTTTCTCTTAGCACCTCTCTCCCTTCACACAGCCTGAAAGGGTCACCGTGAAATTGCCAGTTCTTGAGTCTGAAGAAAGAACATCCACAAATGTTTGGGCTCTGGTTTTAGAGAGGACCTGAGGTGATTTGTGGAAGCGAGTGGGTCAGGCAATGGGGAGGAACCCACAGAAAAAGTCTCTGTCCCTTAGAGGCAGTGTGTCCCTCAGAGGTTGCCCATGGACAGAGCACCAGGCCACGCCAGAGAGGGCCAGACTCCCTTTCGGTGCCGTCCCCTGGTGGCAGTGTCTCAGAGCGTGTTAGCTCGCTCAGCCTACATTTCTTCAGCAGCCTTTGCCTCCCCCTGCCTGGAAATAGGAGCTCCCGTTTTGGTGAATCCAAACAAAATTATAACCTAGCCTTCAACAGCTCAAAAAAACACTCTCCAGTAAAATACATCTTGAAGTTTCTGGTCCTGCCCAAAATTCAGAGAGCATGCATTTAGCCAATGCCTTTTTATTTCCTAGTGAAATCTATCGACTTCCAGGGGGGAAAAGGACAGTGGGGAGAGGAAGAGATGAAAATGTTTATTGCAACCCATGTAAGTGTTGAGTTGTCTGAGAAAGAACCTGCCCGGGTCACCTTGGTAGGCATCTCCCTTCTGGGCATGTCTGCTTGGAAGGAGAGCGAGACCGGAAAGATTCATGGGGTACCGAGATTCACAGAGGATTCTGGGGGCAAGCTGACCCAGGCCTTTTCATCTGGGGAACTTTTTTTCAGGTTCCTTGTTAGATTTCTGATGCCATTGGGATCCTTTGAGTCATGCATTCATTTATTCCACAACTATGCATTGAGCCTCCACATATGTCAAGCACTGTTCTTGGAGCTAGAGCAGGAATCAGGGGTGAGTAAAATTAAAAAAAAATCAAATGAACACTTAAATATATAGTATATTAAACATTGTTAGCTGCTGTGAGGGAATAATAAATGAGGTCAAAGGGAAAGAAAGTACTACAAAAGGGGTTCCTAATTGACATAAGTTAACCAGGAAAGGCATCTCTATTGGAACAGAGGTCTGTCGGGAGAGAACCTGCCAACATATGGAAAGAATGAGTTCCAGGGGAGGGACCAGTGCAGAGCCCTGAGGTAGGAGGATGCTGGGCAGATTCCAGAAAGAGCAAAAAGGGCAGCAAGACTGGAATTGGGTGAGCGAGGGGGAGAGTGGCAGCAGATGGGGTCATAGAAGATGCAGGGGCCAGATCATCTTGGATCTTGGATCTCATAGGCTACTGCCAGGACTTTAGCAATCACCTTGAATGACACAGGAAGCCCCATGGACCCTATGAAGAGAATAGGCTGTGGGGGCTCAAAAGCAGAAATGGGGAGCCCAGTTAGGAGACTACCATGATGACTTCACCAGGGTGATGATAGCTGGTACCAGGTGATGAGGTAGAGAGAGTGAGAGGTAATCAGACTGCATATATTTTGAAGGATGAGCTGACAGGATTTGCTAATGGACTGGCTTTGGTGTGGAAGAAAAAGAGAAGAGTCACAGTTGTGTCCAATGACCCTGACCTGTTGGAGCTCCCCGTGTACTGACATGGGGAGGACTACCCAATGAGCAGGTTCGGGGACATGTTTTGTTTTTAGAAAGTCAGTCTTGGGCAGGTTATGTTTGGGAGATTGCTGAATGTCTTGAAGGAAAGGCTGAGAAAGTAGGTGCATCTCAAGTTCTGAAGAGGGGTCCGTGTTAGAGATCAATTTGGGAGTTCATGGGTGTACCACTGGGGTAAAGCCATAACCCTGAATCAGATCACCCAGAGAGTGGGCCCAGACTTTAAAAAATAGGTTCAAGCCATGGGCCCTGGAGGACCCTAACACTAAGAATTCCTGTGGAAGAAAACAAATCGGCCAAGGAGACTAAGAAGAGGTCAGTGAGGTAGGAAGGGCAGGGGCACCCAGAAGCCAAAGTAAATCAGTGCTTCTAAGAGGGAGTGATCAACTGTGCCAACTAGTTTGGGCAGATCGAGTAAGAGGGGGGCTTGAGAATTACCATTGGAGCTCACACCTGGAGGGAAGCAGTGCCCTTGACAAGAGCTTCTGTGAAGTGGTGATAAATTGGAGTGATTAAAGTAGATTTAAAAAAAAAATGGGAAGAAGAGGCGCCATCAAGAATAGACAGTTCTTACCAGGCACCTGCTCCAAAAGGAAGCAGACAGGTGCACTTCCTGGAGGGGATGTGGGGTCCAGATAGGTCTGGTTTTTATATTTTAAGTTTCTCTATTTATTTTGAGAAAGGGAGTGTGTGTGTGCATGAGCAGGGAAGGGGTAGGGGGAGAGAGAGAGAATCCCAAGCAGGATCCATGTCTCCAGCACAGACCCTGACACAGGGCTTGATCCCACAAACCATGAGATCGTGACCTGAGCCGAGATCAGGAGTTGGTTGCCTAACCGACTGAGGTGCTCAGGTGCCCCAAGATAGGTCTGCTTTTTAAAGATGGAAACTGAAACCTCATGTTTGTATGCAGATCGTAGTGACCCAGGAGAGGAGTGAGGTTTGATGAAACAAATCAGGGGTGTTCTTGAATAGGCAGGAAGCATGGGATCCGTTGCACTTAAAACATCAGGATAGCACAGGACAATGTTGGCTATTCGTCACCCTCAAAGAAATAAGTTCTTCTTGAGAGCTGAGTTTTCCCAGAAGAGCTAAGGGTTAAACCTTTTAGTGCCAGAACTATAAAACTTGTAAAATGTAAATCACTTAAAAGCATTTTACTCCCATCTCCTATCTTCTTAAACAAAGTATCATAGTAATAAAAATCTTCTAGTTGTATCAAGCCTCGTGGCTTACAAAGTACTTTCACAAACATTATCTCCTATTATCCACCAACATCTCAGTAAAATGGGCATTTCGCAGATTTGACAGATTGGTGAGATGGACAGTCACAGGGATGTGAATTGCCCAATGTGGCTGAAAGGGAACATAACAGCAACTTCCTGATGATGTCGGATCATTATTGTCAATACAGATTATATATGTTCCGGGAAGGCAAGACTCATGTGCGATATAAGAGAACATAATGAAGGATCAAACTGTGTGGACAGACAGCAAGGGCTCCCAGAGACCCAGAAAGGAGCCAGCTGAAGAGTGGAATGTCTGTGAGGACTTCTGGAAGTGATGGAACTTGAGCAGGTCTCCTAAATTCTAACAGATTTTAAAAGGGCAGGAAAAGCCAGGGGAAGCCAGTAAGCATGCTCCTTGACGCTTGCATTGGTAGTAGTTATTCATTTGGATGATCTCTATTTTGCTGCAGATAGCTACTGCTGCCTTGGTCAGTTGTTCTGTACTTCACTAGGCCATGGTGCCCAGATATGTGATCAAAGTTTGTGTATGTGTCTGTGAGAGTGTTTTTGGATGTGATTTGCTTTTAAATCGGTAGGCTTTTAGTGAAGCAGATTGCCTTCCACACTGTGGGGTGGGCCACATCCAAGCAGTTGAAGGCATGAATAGAACAAAACACTGACCTCCTCTGAGCAAGAGGGAATTCTGCAGCAGCCAGCCTTCCGACTTGAACTTCAACATCAGTTCTTTCCTAGGTCTCCAGCTTGCCAGCCCACCCTGCAGATTTTGGACTCATCAGCTTCTGTATTTGCATGAATCAACTCTGTAAAATGTATCTCTGTCCCTCTCTCTCTAGAGATACACACACACACACACACACACACACACACACACACCCTATTGGTTCTGTTTTTCTGGAGAACCCTGACCAATAGTGTCCCTTTCTCATAAATTATATGAAGACATAAGAGGTACAGTTCCCCTCTGCAGAGTACAGACCTCCAAAAGGCTTTCCCATAAAACCAATATGATCAAAGACATTGCTGTATTTACCAGGGGAGAAGAAGCCAAAGTCTGAGGAATGGTCCTCAAAGAGCAGTCTGGGAGTAACCCAGACCCAGAGCATTTGAAGCCCCATCTTTCACCTGTCGCTGCTCTACCCAGACCCAGTACATCATTTATCACATCACACCTACAGGTGTTCCCTGTGGTTACCTTCTGTCATTTGACTCCACTGATAATTCCGCCCAACACTCAATCAAGGTGGATGATTGGTCAAAGTAACCAGCTAGTTCAGACTCAACCACAGGCTCATTGCTATAGCGCAGGAACTGGCAGACATTTTATATAAAGGGCCAAATGGTAAATACTTTAGGCTTTGTAGGTTGAGGAAAATTGAGGATACTCTTCATGTACTTACATAACAAGAGTAAACAAATTTCCAAAAATTTCTTATTGATGAAATCCAAAATATAACGATAGTAACTGAGTAGAATTTTTAATACAGGTTATTGATGAGAAGAATAGAATTCTTTTTTTCCCCCTGTAGGAGGGTGTATTAGGGTTCTCCAGAAAAACAGAACCAATGGTCTATATGTTCATATGTATGGATATATGACTTATTTCAAGGAAATGGTTCATGTGACTATGGAGGCTGGCAAATCCAAAATTTGCAGAGATAATGCCCAGCTTGAGTCCAAAGACCAACAGGCAAGAGAACTCCCTCTTCCTCAGAGGAAGGTCAGCCTTTAGTTCTATTCAGGCCTTCAATTGATTGGAAGAGGCCCACCTACATTATGAAGGGAAGTCGGCTTTATTCAAAGGCCACTGATTTAAATGTTAATCATCTAGGGGCACTTGGGTAGCTCAGTTGGTTAAGCATCCAACTCTTGGTTTTGACTCAGGTCGTGAGCTCACAGTTCATGGGTTCGAGCCCCGAGTTGGGCTCTGTGCTGACAACACAGAACCTGCTTGGGATTCTCTCTCTCCCTCTCTCTCTCTCTGCCCCTCCCCTGCTTGTGCTCACTCTCTCTCTCTCTCTCCCTCCCTCCCTCTCAAAATAAATAAATAAACATTAAAAAACAAAATAAACATAAAGCATCTAAACACACCCTCACAGAAATATCCAGAATAATGTTTGACTGAATATCTGGGCACCCTGTGGCCTAGTCAAGTTGACACGTAAAATTAGCTGTCACAGGGGAATAATGTTCCACTAATTGGAGTTCAAAATTAATGTTCTTCCTCATCAAATCAATTGCAAATGTTCATCTATAAAAACCTTTCCTTGCCTGTGGGCCAAATTTGGCCTGTGAGCAGTAGTTTGCCAACGCTTGCTATGGAATAATATTTTAATGGTAATAATGATAGCAATACCCTCTAAAAAGAAAGGTAATGAGAGTCAGTGTAGTGAATAATAGGAGAGGAGGCTGAGGCCAGCCGGCCTGAGTTGGGATTCGGACTTCCTCACTTAGTAGCTGCATGATCTTAGGCACGCTGCTTAGCCCTTCTGTGCCTTTGGTTTCTCCTTTTCAAGATGCAAATGAAAGTATCAACCTGATGGGTTTCCTGTGGAGATTAAATTAGTTAGTTATCTGTAAACTCTTTAGAAACATGCCTGGGACATGGTGGGTGCCACCCAAATGCTAGATGTGATGATGATGGTAGCAAGCTAATGAAAGGAGAAGATGAGAAATAAATCCCCGTGATACCGGGACATTGGGTGGCTTCCACAGGCTGGGAGTGGGGCTGGAAAACTGGTTAATTAATTTCTGAGACTGGCCAGCCCTACCAGCAGCCCAAATGTGCGACTTCCTCTCGAATTCCGAGCGCCAAGAGTCACGGTCTTGGGTTATAGTCCACTCATCAAGATTAGTAGCATTTCTTTTGCTCTGCAAACCCTACAGCCTTGGAGGAGTAAGGGCCAGGGGAGAAGCAGGGTGGAAGAATTTGGGCACTGACCCTCAGAAATGCTTCAGAACCCAGCACACGGAGAGATAGAGACCTGTCTACCTAGTCTTAGCTGTGAGTTTACTGGAGAAGCAATAATTTCACAAAGAGGTGGGGCATTGGTGTCCTTATTGAATAAAGAATAAGCTCCAGATTTACATTCATTGATTTCCTTTCCAGTTTCTATCTATGTGCATCATGTCGAATTTCTTCTTTATCCTAAAATGAAGCCACTGAAAAAGCAAATGTATCTATATCTGCGCCCCTCTACTGCCACACCTTTGTGACGTGACCAACTTATTCTAGACGTTAACTCTTAATTATACTCACTCCAGTTGTAGTCTTTCTTTAAAAGAAAGAAGAAAGAATGGATTCTGAAAAACAAAAAGATCTAGCCTTATTGCTTTGATGGAGATTTGCCACCCATGACCCTTTAAATATTGAACTTGGACTATAAAAATATCACTTCTTATTGATCACATGGTTATTAAAGTCAGTCAGATGCTGAATTTATATGTCAAACACTTGTAATATTTCCTGTAAATATTAGGGCAAAAGGAAGAGATGATAATGCCACTGTGAAGAGTCACGCCAGATTTGTTCAACTTTACATAACTGAGAAATAATAAAACTGTCATCAGGGATCTCATCAGCTATGCCAAGCGCTTGTCAAAAGCTGGGGCGCCTCATTTATGCATGCGTAGGGGCTGAGCCCAGAAAACAGGCACCCGCGGGTACCCTGGAGAAGAATGGAGGGAAGAGCCATCCGTCGGCCGGTCCACCTGCGCTGGGCTTGCCCAGCACAGCATCTGACAGCTGCCGAGATTATACGGCAGACCCTGTGCACCAGCACCTGTGCATGCACTTGCCTTGAGCTCCAGTCTGCTAGGGGGTGCTGACCAGCTGTCTGGGTCTGGAGCAAAGCCTTAGAACTCAAGTCAGCGAATACCAATCACGGGTTGAAAGCAGATCTCAGATCCCCTCAGATTCTTAAAGTCCCGCCTAATGATATTCAAGAATGCTTTTGGGGAGAAGTCAGCCAGAGAGATCCTTAGATGTCCTGTTTTCCCCGAGACAACTTTCCATATAAGCAACGGGAAGGAACCACGAGTCAACCGCGGGGGTCATTGCTCTGGAGCCTTCGATTGCAGGCCCAGGGCAGGCCCGAGAACGGAGCAGTGTGTAGGCATTTCTAATGGCATTTTGATGTACATGCACAAAATTGATGTCGGAAGGATCATTGTAAAGTCCCAAACAGTGGAATATTGAGGACATTTTCAGGTGGCAGTCAGATTCTGGCTGGGTGAGCCCAGTATATTTTCTCATGTCATAGTTGATTAGGTTCACAGGGAAGTGGAAAGAGTAAAAAATTCTCTTATTACTGCAGCAATGCCGTCTCAGCCTCTTTTCCCTTTGAATGCAACATTAGTTTTTGTCCAGAAGTCTAACTGCTTTCTACAGTTTGGGGAATTGTAAAGCAGAAACAATTTTCCCAGCCAGGCTGACCTTCACAGTAATGAGAAATGACTGGAATTTCTCTCTATTTCTCTAACATTTGGGGAGGGTTGGGAAGGCAGGGGGGTGGGGGGGGGGAAGAATATGCTTGTTTTACCTGATATTATGTTGTGGGCGTCCATTTGGCACTTTGAGCCTAATTTTTTTCCATTCGGGGGATTACATGGACTGTTGCACCATCTGACCCAGCAGCCAGACCACAAGTGTATTGAGAAACGACAATAATGCACTTCAAACCTTTTGTCATCACAACAGAGGTGGCACTCTGTTTCAGCTATTAAATGAATAAATATTTTTCTCCTGGGGATGGCTATTTTCATTTATTCTCCAGCCCTTACGCAGGTGATGAGCAGTAGGGCTGGCAAATTCAACCTTCATTTAGGCCATGCCCCCAAGTCTCTGGTGCCCTTGGAGTCCCCACCCCCACCCCGGCCAGGCCCCTGGGCCTTCTAGTGGGTCTCCCCTGCTGAGCCAGCTGAGCTGAGCTGTGCTTCTTTCTGGATATTTCTTCCTCGTCTCTCTTGCTCACCACTGCCCTTGCCCTTTGCAGGATAGCAGAGTCAGTGAGCTCTCAGGCCAAGGCTAATGCTTCTTCCTTGGTTTTTAAACAATATCGGGGCGCCTGGGTGGCTCAGTCGGTTAAACATCTGACTCTTGATTTCGGCTCAGGTCATGATCTTGCGATTTGGGAGTTCAAGCCCCGCATCAGGATCTGTGCTGACGGTGAGGAGCCTGCCTGAGATCCTCTCTCTCTCTCCCTCTCTGCACCTCCCCACCACCCCGCATGCTCTCTCTCAAAATAAATAAATAAACTTTAAAAAATAAATAAAAAATATTTAACCTTCCCATTTAACTGAGGAAATGTGAAAAACCCCTGGAAGGGAAGGCAGAAGGTAAAATTTACCAACACAGCCCTCCCACCCCCCGCCACCCAGGGAAGTAGCCCTAAAGGAGAAGCATACCCAGAATTGTTACCCAGAGACATACCCAGAGTTGTCCTTCGTCTGAGTGTTCAGATCAGTATTTATGCCCTGGGGACACTTCAGCAGAGTCTTTTATGGGCGGGGGTGTTCTGTTGCTCCTCCCCCCCACCTCAAATTCTGTCCCTGCCCCCATCAGGTAGGCAGCAGATAATCACAGCTATACTGAATTTAGATCCTACTCTGCCACTCACTAGCTGTGTGGCCTTGGGCACACTACTTAAACTCTCTGAACCGGCTCCCTCATCTGTAAAATGGGGCTAGCACAGTACCTACCTGACAAGGCTTTTTTGTTTGAAGGGGAAAAAGACACGACTTAGCCTGACGCCTGCTGTGTGCCCTCAACACACTGTCGCTTGTATCATTGTCAACTCAAATCAGTCTGCAGGTATGTTGGAAATCGAGGATTAATTTGCCTTATGGTATCAGACAAGACCACTATTAATCCATTCGGTGGTATGAGCTACAGAAGTATGCTACTGGATGTGGTCGAGCCTGACGCTTTTTTTTTTTTTTTTTTCTGGACTGCTGTACCGCCTGAACCTTACATGAGCTAGGGAGGTGAGGGCTACGACTACCAGCAAAGCAGACAGAACAACTAAGTGTGGGAGGAGCAGCTGGCTGAGAGGGGACCCCACAGGAGGATGAGCAGAGGCAGGAGCATCGCAGCCAGCATGTTGTGGGTGCTGGAAGCTGTCCAGTCTCGGGGTCTCCAGATGGGCATTGCAGGGCTTTGCTCTGCCACCAGCTTGGCATCGAGCTTTCTGCCAAAGGGGAGGTGGTCTCTCCTGGGTCCTGGACCCGAACGCCACACTCATACGCTCTCATTTCACAGATTAGGAAAGTAAGACCCAGAGCATTTAAGAAACAAACCTAAGGCCACACAGGCCCAGTAATTAGATGATGTCGAAGAGACTCCTTCACCTCTGAATTTATGATCCACTTGAGTATTATTTGCTCTTTAAAATAGCGACAATCACAGGGGCACCTGGGTAGCCCGGTGAGTTAAGCGTCTGACTTCGGCTAAGGTCATGATCTCATGGCTTGTGGGTTCGAGCCCCGTGTCGGGCTCTGTGCTGACAGCTCGGAGTCTGGATCCCGCTTCAGAGTCTGTGTCTCCCTCTCTCTCTGCCCCTCCCCTGCTCACACTCTGTCTGACTCTCTCTCTCTCTCTCTCTCAAAAATAAATATTAAAAATTTTTTTAAATAGCAACAATCACCGTACGAAGGCCTCCAGGTCCTAGACTACATGTACACACTGACACTTCAAATACATGACAGTCTGTAGTGGACATAACTTTATTATTTAGTTTTAGCATTCTTTTAAATTTTATTTTAATAGCATTTTAATATATTTTAGTATTAGTATTGTTTAATATTCATTTAGTGTATTTACACATATATACTCATATATTTATTAACATTATTATATATACATTTATACTTAATTATAATAAATAAATGTATATTTATACAAATATGTCATTAATACATATAAATAAAATACACAATTTAATTAGTAAATTAAAGTGTTTGCCATGCCTAAGAGACCAATTCAAGGATTCCCTTCCTGGACCCACATCTCCAAGATTCACTGAGGCACGTGGACATTGCAGCTTTAGGGGAGGGACCCCCGGAACTTCATTAATGGCTCCAATTTGTGGTTCAGATGTCGGTAGCCAGCTCCCTGCTCCTGCCTCGCTGCATGAAGCTTGAGGCAAAGGATTCAGATATACTCGTGTTGCCATGTATGCCCATAGCTTCGAGACCTGAAAAAGATGGGTGTGAGCCCAGCAATTTCCCCAAAGAACCAGAGGTAGACTTGGGAGGAGGGCTTGGCAGGAAGGTGGAGACTTGTTAAAAAAAAAAAAAAAGCAAACACAGGGGGGCGGCTGGATGGCTCAGTCGGTGAAGCATCTGACTTCAGCTCAGGTGGTGCTCTTGAGGTTCGTGATCTCAAAGGTTCCGTGAGCTCGAGCCCCGAAGTCCCACCTCCGGCTCTGTGCTGACCTGCGTCGAGCCCGCTTCTGATGCGCTGTCTCCCTCTCTCTGCCCCTCCCCCACTCACACACATGCTCACAACATTAAAAAAAAAAAAAGCAAGCACAGACACAAAAAACATATTAACTTATAAGTTAACTTTGTAATAACCTGCATTAAATCCACGAAAGGTAAGGGCCTTTAAGAAGAGATGGTTTAGCATTAGGGACTTTGTCTTCTCCTCAAATTTTCCTTCTCTCTCTTGCTTGGAGCCTAATCTCTTGGCTAAATTTCCGCCCGGCAATCTGTCCCTCAAGGAATCTGTGTCTCTCAAGAGACTTTGTGCCACTCATTGGCCCACTGATACAAGTGAGTACACGCAGCTCATCCACTGACCCAGACTTCCTGGCATCTCACCGCTACCCTGGACGACAGTCTACCTCTCAGAATGATAAGAACATGTTCCAAGAGACAGACTCTGTCCCAGGAACATATGTGAGCAAAACCAGGGGTGCATGGATACACAGTTGTGTTCTTTCTCAGATTCATTCCCTTTTCTCTGTCCCCACTGCCACCGTCTTAGGTTACATCCAGGGTGTGATAGCTCCGGACTTTCTTTCCAGTCTCCCTGACCCCACGCTTCCCTGAGCCCCCTCCCAACCCATCTCGCAGACCAAGTCACACTTCTGACACACGAGCGGTGGTGGCCAGCTCATGTCGGTGGCACAACGTGCCATGGTGTGGCATGACTTACGAAGTGGCACTATGTGGTGTATTGTGGCACGAGAGAGCAGATGACAGTCCTAACTCAGCCACTTACCCGAGGCCTTGTAAATCTGTTGCCATCATGGAGCCTCAGTTTCTTCTTCTGAAAAACGAGGAGCCTGCTATAGCTCATGTGAAAGACTCCTTCCTTCTCCAGCATTGTGACATTTATCCAAGAAAACCTGGGTTGTCACCCTTGCAACTGGGTCATTCAGAAAGTGGCAGAAACTCTTCACATTCAAAGAGGACCAGTGTGAGATCCTTATTAGACTGTTTCTGATAATTTGAACGACTCAAGCCATTCTTGGCAATTAATACGAGCACGGAAATGTCTGATGTTCATTTTGTGACCGAATTATATAGTTACTCAAGATTTTCCCCTGTGGGGAAGATTAATTAAACATAGAAAATGCTAGAGGCAGATCAAGGAGGATGATCTTGTAATCATCCAAATGAGAAGAGATGGGGACTTTAACTAGGCCAACAGGAGTGGAAAGGAGGAGGCGAAGTGGACAGATCTTCAAAGTCAAAATGATAAGATTTAGTCATTGTTTGAAGCCGAGAAGTAAAGAAAGAAAGGAGCCAGGGGAGAACGAGCCAGGGATTGAGGA
This sequence comes from Panthera onca, assembly GCF_046562875.1. Classification (NCBI taxonomy): domain Eukaryota; kingdom Metazoa; phylum Chordata; class Mammalia; order Carnivora; family Felidae; genus Panthera; species Panthera onca. Next base: position 74,533,382 of record NC_138340.1, on the reverse strand, counting down.
GATGGGGCTCTGTCTGGGGGAGGAAATGGAGCTCCGCCTTGAACAAGCTGGGGTTGAGGTGCTGTGCATCATTGCACGGAAACACACAGCAGACCTCTGGGATTTGTCTGGAGGCAGGCCAACCCGGAGCTGGAATCGTAGCTTTTGATACGGATTCTCAGGTGCTAAAATCTGTCTGGGGTGAGCATGGCTTTTGCTACCCTGTCAGTCCTCCAGCAGTCACTGCCCTGCTTTTGTATTCTTGGTTTTATCGTCCCTATTGTGTTTTAGAAGTCCATGGAGCCCCTTAGCTGACCTTCCCCTTCGGTCCCCAAGCAACCGCCCTGGGCTCCTGTCCCCCTCTTGCAGCCAGTACCAATTTCAGCTCCTGTCCTCAAGTTCCAAACCTCCTGACTTAGATGGCAAGGAAGGAACATATGTATGTAGTTTGTTGTTTTTCTCTTCCGTGACCCACCACTAAATGCTCTTCAGGTAAAATTCTACCCAATATCTATAATCCTGCAGTGGAGCCAGACAGCTTACAAGCTCTGCTATTTCCCACAACGGTTACTATTGTTCTCCTTTAAAAAAAAAAAAAAATTTTTTTTAAAACAGAAAGAAATCCAGGGCCAGTTACCCTCCTGGTTCTACCATTCTGCCTCCCCTCCATATCAACCTAACACTAATGGCTCTGGTTTTCAGAAGTGAACTGTGCACTTGGGTCAGTGTGTGCGAGGGTACTCCTTCTCAAAATGAAAGCCCTCGTCATTTTGAGGTAAAATGTCCTTCCAGACAGAGCTCTATGACTTTCTGAAAGAGGGCATTTATAGAGCCTCAAATAGATGAATCGTTTTCTTTCAAGCAGGGAAATGTATTTTACTCTTTTTGCTTCAACTGGGACTGAGCCCATTCATTTTACTTTTTATGCTCTCCTGTTTTATTTAGAAATGATCTATTCATCCCAACCCAATTGAAGAAGTAGAGATAACAGGGGAAAAAATTGTCATATTATTCACATGAGGAGTATAGATGTTCCCACTGAATATTTTCGTAGCTCCATTTAATTTGGGCTGTATAAACCTGGCCTACAAAATTCTCCTTTATTTGTTACACTTGAAGAAGGCAGCCTAATCCCTGGAGGGAATGAGACCCAGATTCTAATTGCAGCTGCTCCCGTGACCCTCGGACAAGTTGTTGAGCTTCAAGGATAATAGAATCTATTTTTTCAAGGTATTGAGGGTTTCGATGAGATGGTAAGCATCCGACATGTACGATGTTAAATGGTAAACATGGTCACACGTGGAAAGTCATATTGTGCACGAGTCTTTTTGCCTCTCTAGAACTGTTGACGTATGCTGCTCTGCTAACCTAACGGATAGCACACGATTTCACACCTGCGTTCTCAGTCCAGCCCTGCTTGTATTGCAAATTGCGGGGGGCTTTTTCAACGATAATACAATAAGAACGTTGTCGGTGTGAGAGTGCTTGATGCTGGCCAAAAAAAAAAAAAAATCGCCTCATTAAAAATCGAGTTCTTGGGGCGCCTGGGTGGCTCAGTCGGTTAAGTGTCTGACTTCGGTTCAGGTCGTGATCTCCCGGTTCGTGGGTTTGAGCCCCGTGTTGGGCTCTGTGCTGACGGCTCAGAGCCTGGAGCCTGCTTCGGATTCCGTGTCTCCCTCTCCCCCTCCGCTGCTCTCTTTCTCTCTCTCTCTCTCTCTTTCTCTCTCACACATACTCTCTCTCTCAAAAATAAATTTAAACACTTAAAAATTTTTTAAGTCAAGGTCTTTTGTACGTAACTGTTTTTTATCATCGTATTAGCATTTACCTACTTCTGCGATAACTATCTGCACGGGGGCAAAGCGATGAAAGGTTGCCGGAGTGCCGTCCCCCGCCCTGTTGCTCCTAGAAGTTTCCCTCTCTTGGGCTCCCATCACTGTGATGTTAAGAAGTGTCTCTGATAGGATGGATTTCACAAGAGACTCCCAGATCTGGCTTCTTGGAACTATGTCCAGCAGAAATTCTACTCAGACTCAGACTTAGACCACTGGTTTCTGCAAGGGTCTCTGGGAGAAGCACCGTGTAACATTTGGGGCTTGGGCGGGCCCAGTGCTCTTTCATTACCTCATCCACCAAGTGAGGTAAAGATTGACCCACAGGGAAAACCCACCCCATGCGTGGCCTGGAGAAGCACGATCGGCACTTGGGCCTCCTATCTCTTCCCATTGTTTACAGCCTCACTGGGCTCTATCTCCCCCCCACCCCACACACGAGGTTTCTCCTGGAGCCACCTCTCACCAGTCCATCCAAAGTTACTTTCTTTTTTTTTTTTTAATGTTTACTTATTTTTGAGAGACAGAGAGAGAGAGAGAGAGAGAGAGACACCGAGCATGAGTCGGGGAGAGGCAGAGAGAAAGGGAGATACAGAATCCAAAGCAGGCTCCAGGCTCTGAGCCATCCACACAGAGCCTGACGTGGGGCTCCAACTCACCAACTACGAGATCATGACCCGAGCCAAAGTTGGACACTTAAGTGACTGAACACCCGGGTGCCCCCAAAGGTACTTTCAAGAGAACCCCAGGAAGGTCTTTTGTTACAGGTTGCAAAAGACTGATTTGGACTGATTTGTATGTATTAAATGTTTCTCTCCCTCAGGATATTTGCATGATGCTGGGGACTGGGCCCCTGTTCCAATTTAAACAGAAAAGTGACCTAATTATGAAATGGATTCTCCTAATCAGTTGATTAGACCCCTGATTTCCATTTATTAACCCAGCATATGTCTTTAGTAAAGTTATACAAACTCTTAGAACCTGTGTATGTCTTTAGAAATCTCTTGAGCTGATAGCTATGTAATTCCAGATGGAGTGTAAGAAAAGCAGATATTTCAGGGGAATACCTCTTTTCTTGGAAACTCCTCTGTCCAGCAACTTGACTCTTGGAAACAGTTGAGAACCAAGAGTCAAGCAGAAAATAATAATAATATAATAATACTAATAAATAACTGTAAACTCTGTCAGAATATCCATGCATATCATCTGAAGGAGAGGGAAGACCTTAAACTCTCGCCCAGATCCAGCCAGATTGTCCGTCTGGTTTCCAAAGCCACCGCAAATTATGAACAACATGCAGGAAGGGGTAGGTTGCTTTTAGAAACAGGCTCAGTGACAGCTGAGGAAAATGGCTCTATTAGGCACAGGAAGATACACACACATACAACCCAGAAGGCACAGCCTTTGGGGCCTGTGTGGGATGGAGGCAGAGGGAGTTCATGTTCAGTAGCTGGGAGGAGAGCACCAGCTCTGAGCCCCAGGTCTGGGCCAGCAGGAGGAACCAAGGCAGGAGAGGAGACATGAGTGGGGGCCATGGGTGAAGCAGGCGACACCACGGAGCCCTGGCAGAGGAGACCAAGCAGTGCACCCAGGAATTCTCCAGACAGACATGCAGGCCCTGCGGGACTAAGAGACAAGAGTTTGGGACAGAGCTGTGCTCCCTTCGGAGGCTGGCAAGAGCAAAGCAGTGCCCAGACTGGAAGAACAGCACCTTGCAGGTCTCAGGGGAGGGACTGGAGCAAGAGAGCATGCAATGGTGACCCTGTTAGCAGGGCTTGGAGGAGGGCACAAATCGGAGTGGCTCTGAGTTCTGCAAGGGCTGAGTTCTCCAAACCGGGATCCTTACGTTCCCAGAAAGGACAGGACCTGGGGCGGAGAACCAGGCCGGGCACACTCCACTAATTGATTTCCATAATGATACCCTGGAGTCATCAAAAAAGAGAAATACCATGAAGCTTTGGAAGGTGCGAAAAATGTATTGGTATGAAAAGGTATGCATTATAGATAATGCAGTAAGAAAAAAAGTGAATAAAAAATTACCTTCACCCCAGAAGCACCTATATTATGCTCCTATTATTGTTAATATGTGCATCACCAGGGAGAAGTTCAGGAGGACAGACTTCCAGCTGTTGGCATCGTTATCTCTGGGATTGGGGTGGTTTTAATTTATGTCTTATTTGCTTGCTTCTATTTCACAATTTTCTACAACAAACAGGTGCCTGGAGTATAATAAAAGTGATAAAGGGTAAAAGAAGGTAGAGACATTGGCAATGCATTTTTTAATATTTCCACGTACAAGATTAAAAATGCTTTTAGGGGCGCCTGGGTGGCTCGGTTGGTTAAGCGTCCAACTTCGGCTCAGGTCATGATCTCACGGTCTGTGAGTTCGAGCCCCACGTCGGGCTCTGTGCTGACCGCTCAGAGCCTGGAGCCTGTTTCAGATTCTGTGTCTCCCTCTCTCTCTGCCCCTCCCCTGTTCATGCTCTGTCTCTCTCTGTCTCAAAAATAAATAAAACGTTAAAAAAAAAAAAAAAATGCTTTTAAAAATCCTCAGCCTAAACTCCCAGAGCTGTGCGGTGATTCATGCCTTTAGGAACCCCAGACAGCTGAGATTTTCCTGTGTCTTCCTCAGTCTACACCACAGCTAACGGAGGATTTCTGTACCACCATCTCCTGCAGTATTTTAGCGTATTCTTCCAAGAAAGATGTTAAATTTCCTTTGACCTGAACAAAGACCTCTAATTAGATCCACCCACAGTGCAAACTCTTCAGCATTAACATCTATCTCTTTGATCTCTTTGGTCTTACCAGTAGAGTACTGAAATCAGCCTGGAGGCCACAGAAGTCATTCAGAGGTGTTTATGCTTTGACTGAAACCAAGAAGCGTTACCAGAAGGTGTCCACAGTCCTAAACATACCAGTTGTTGCAGTGCTAGAACCCAAGCCCCTGAATATTAGCTGCCATTTCTACCTGCCAAAGCCACAGCGATTTCCAAATTGCTGTTGGGAAAGCTGCATGTACTTGAAGGAGTCAGTGCTTTCTGCACCTGTAAGAACCTTGCACGATCTCTCTGAATTTCAATTTCTTCATCTGTCAGTCGCCTACCTCTCAGCATCCCTGCTGTATGAGATCCCATGGAAATGCATCTTCAATTTTCCTCACCTGTTTCTGCAAGAGCTGAAAGATTTCATTCTATCACCTTCCCCTTAAATGCTTAATTTGAATATGATGAATGCACACCCCCCCCCCCCCGCCAGGTAGAGGTCTTGAAATATGTGATACATGACAAATCATTCAAACATAAGGAGCTCAAAGATTTTGGATCCAAAGGCTGATTCGATAATCTAAAGCACTGTCCAATTAGAGGTCAGGGAATAGGGGATAAATCCAAACTGGCCCCAGAGGTTCTCATTTGTTCCACTAACATCTGGAGAAAAGAATTTTATTGGTTGTGGCTCATAAAATAATAGATACTCCGTCCTTAAAGATACTTGCAATTGGGGGTGCCTGGGTGGCTCAGTCAGTGAGCGTCTGACTTTGGCTCAGGTCATGATCTCACGGTTTGTGAGTCTGAGCCCCATGTCGGGCTCTGTGCTGACAGCTCAGAGCCTGGAGCCTGCTTCAGATTCTGTGTGTGTGTCTCTCTCTCTGCCCCTCTCCCACTCACACTCTGTTTCTCTCTCCTTCAAAAATAAATAAACATTAAAAAAAAAAAAAGAAATACTTGCAGTCGGTTCAGATCAAATGCTCCAGGGCTTGGGCAGACACCATGGGTGGGCTCTTTCCTTTTGCAAGAGCAGTGACAGATCGCCACGTTAGAAACCTTCAGCATTGTTGGGGCGCCTGGGTGGCTCAGTCGGTTAAGCGGCTGACTTCGGCTCAGGTCATGATCTCACGGTCCGTGAGTTCGAGCCCCGCGTCGGGCTCTGTGCTGACAGCTCAGAGCCCGGAGCCTGTTTCGGATTCTGTGTCTCCCTCTCTCTCTGACCCTCCCCCGTTCATGCTCTGTCTCTCTCTGTCTCCAAAATAAATAAACATTAAAAAAATTAAAAAAAAAAAAAAAAAAAAGAAACCTTCAGCATTGTTAAAAAACTTCAGCAAGTTTTTTTTTTACAGTTTTAACAAAGCATGTTGCAACTCAAAGCATGCTCACGCTGGTGACTGAGTCTGAAGTCTATGGAAATGTAGGGTAACAAACGGGTTGAAAATGGAAGGGGTCATTTGGAGTCTGCAGTTTTGTGATTCTTTACCGAGGTAAAAACACTTGCCATGTGTGTTGGCTATAAATTAAAACAACTAATATCCAAAGAAGGATGCGTGCTTCTCAATCCCGATGCTTGTAAACAGCCTTGTTCGTTTCTGCCTCAGGGCCTCTGCACTTGCTGTCTCTCATCTGCACAGTTCTGTGTCCAGACATTTACATGGCTGGCTTCCTCTTGTCTCTAAACTCTTACCTCAAATCCTGTCTTCTCAGCAAGGTCTTTCCTGACTACTCTGTTGAAAGTACCCTATTGAAAGTTCCTCTATCACATTTTCCTGTTTTGTTTTTCCTTTGGCACTTTCCATACCTAAAATTATCTTGTCTGTTGCTTACCCATTTATGCCTGTCTCCCCGCAACCAGACTGCAGGCACCTTGACCTCTGTGTCGATCTTGCTCCTTACTGTACCTACAACAATGCCAGGCACTCAGTAAATAATATACGGAATGGATGATTTCACTTACTTTCTCCTTTGTTTTGGCATTTCTGTTTCTGCCCTGTGGACCATATTTAGGCAAGATCCCTACCATATCTTAGCTGTATCCCCATAAATCTGGAATGGGAGCACATTATATTGGGTCAAGGTGATCCAGAACACATTTGGAAACTTTGCATTCTATAACAAATCCTTATAACTAGAGGGATGAATTCAATCATATAGTAATAGTTAAGTGTTTCTGGAGGCCACAATTTAGAAGATGTTGGTATCTTCATATATGTACTTTATATCCTGCCTGCTTTCAAAAGTGATCTGAGAGGGCGTATGATCAAAAACATATAATATTCAGAAGCAGAGTCAATAAAACAAACACCCAAATCCATGCAGAATAAAAGGACAAGAAGATACTAGATGTCAAGGCTAATATCGTTTCTATAATTGCTCATTAAACTTAAGCCAGGACCCCCTTAGGGTGAAGATATGAAAGGAAACCATGGTTTCTGTAAATCTCATATCCTTACAGTAGGAAGAGTTGAGTGTGTCACAAATGAGCCTCCTCCCTTTCATGTACTCATTCAGCAAACACACCTTGCTTGCCTGACAAGTCTATGTGCTCAGGGCCAGGAGTGCACGGAGGAAGTAAGAGTAAGGCAGGTGTCTGCCCTTGAGTTGCCCATGGTCCTGGGGGAAAGGGAGGGGGATCAGACATGGTGGTAATTAATTATAATAAGATAAAGACTGTATTAGAACCACATACAAAGTGATGTGGGGATAACAGAGCAGGGAGCAACTCATTCTGTAGGGACAAGCCTTGGAAGGGAAATCGTGTTGGCTCTGGGTGGGAAGGAGCTCACCAGGGATAGAACAGTATTCCAGCCAGAGGTTTGAAGGTGTGGGAGCTTGCCAGGTTCTAGGAACACATTTTTCAGTGTGGCAGGGGACATGTGGGGGGCTCAGTCGGTTGGGCATCCGATTCTTCATTTCAGCTCGGGTCATGATCTCAGTTTGTGGGTTCAAGCCCCACATTGGGCTCTGTGCTGACAGTGTGGAGCCTGCTTGAGATTCTCTCTCCCTCTCTCTCTGCCCCTCCTTCATTTGTGCTCTCTTACTCCTCTCTCAAAATAAATAAATAAACCGAAAAAAAAAAAAAAAAAAGCCCAGTAACGGGGAGTCTGAGTGGCTCAGTCAGTTAAGTGTCCGACTTCAACTCAGGTCACGATCTCACAGTTCGTGGGTTCAAGCACCACATCGGGCTCTCTGCTGTCAGCACAGAGCCCACTTCAGATCTCTCTCTCTCTCTCTCTCTCTCTCTCTCTGCCCCTCTCCCACTCATGCTATCTCTGTGTCTCTCTCAAACATAAACATTAAAAAAAAATCCCAGCAATACTTGCACAATAGCTAATGCTTTTTAGAGCATTGACTGTGTACCTGGGTGTTGAAGTTCAGATGGATGCCACAAGGTGAATGCTTTTCATACTTCTCCTTGACACTAGAGGAAACCGAGGCTTGGGGAGGCTTGCTGTGGTCGATCCCGTGATGCCCCGCAGGGCCCCCTTCAACGGAAGGGATGTTGAGGACCCGTTGCCCTCACCGGCTGGGAGCAGTCTTGTCACACAGCCTTCAGCTCTCAGCAGCCCCTCCAGCATGCCCGTAGTTGCAGGAAACTTCTGCATCCAAAGCCTTGCCAGAGGCCATGCCCCTTCCAGGATGGCCCACATCCAGTGACCTATCCGTTTGAGAGTCCAAAGACCCAACTGTGGCCACTCTTATGGACCATTCTAGCTCCTAAGCTTCCTCATGGGGTTGGCGGAGACATCAGGCCCGTGCCACAGCTGGATTTCTCTGCTCACTCCTGTTTCCACTCCCCCCACCCCGACAAGGGTCCGTCTCAAAGTCAGTCAGTCCTTCACTAACAGGTTACCTGCCAAACTCTCAGACTTGGCTTCCTCTCCAAGGGTGGTGGAGCCTTGTTTAGAACCCAGACGATATGACTCCAGAGCTCAACCATTTTAGTCTAGCCCTGTGATGCCTGATGCAGAGTGGAGAGGAGAGCAGAATTGTCAATGTGAGCCAGATTGTGAACGCAAAGTGTCATCCCCAAGTGGTGAGATGTTATTCTAAGTCCAAGGGAGAACGAGCAAGGATTTTAAATGGGAGGGTGATATCCAAAAAAAAATTTTAATGTTATTTTTTAGAAAGGGACAGAGTGTGAGTAGGGGAGGGGCAGAGAGAGAGGGAGACACAGAATCCGAAGCAGGTTCCAGGCTCTGAGCTGTCAGCACAGAGCCCAACGCGGGGCTTGAACTCACAGACCATGAGATCATCACCTGAGCCGTAGTTGGACGCTTAACTGACTGGGCCACCCAGGCGCCCCTCCGAAAATGTTTTAAGATGGTCTCCATGGCAATAGCACAGGGACTGGACAGTGAGGGAAAAGGTCACCTTATCTCCATAATGGCCATGGTTGAGTCTCACCTTATTTACAATCCCTTCTTTAACTTTCTGGGGGAAAAATATGCAAACAAGAGCAGGCAGATTAGTGGCAGGATACATATGAACACACTTATCCTGTGCATAATCCTTACATACATGGTTGACTTCCAGTTTATCTTCAACACAAAATGGCCTTTGAAGGCATGGTCCATGGACCCGTTCAGATACAATTAGAATCGTCGATGCTGTGCTCCCCATGCTTCTCCTCTTTTCCGGGGCTCCTGACATCAGTCTTACAAGTGGAGCGGAAAGTCTAAGCTTGAGCACAGTTGTTCAGAGGAGCTGTGCGTCAGCCAGCTGGGAGCTCAAGCTGCCTGGGACCAGTCATGCCAAGAGGCTCCATTGAGCCCACATGTAGCACCTGCTGCTGGCGGAATGGGAAGCCATTGGACCCAACTCATCACCAGGAACCCAGGGTCACCTCAGTAGACAGCACCTTGCTTGTCTCTCCGCCTTGGGTTGTCTCCATGAGAAGGTACTCAGAATGTTTATGTTATTCCCAATCTACCCATCTCTGAACATACGCCACAATGGCAGAACTCATAGAAACCTGGCATGCATTTCCTGGTTTATGTAGCCAATAGTATGTACTTTCTACAATTCCATTATGGCTCTAACAAGTACATTACTATTTCCCTTTAAAGAACAGGGAGGGGATTGCTTTGGAATGCTGGCATAAGGTTGCGATTTGGGGGGGGGGGGGCGCACATTTTATATCCATATGAACCTCCACAATGTTGAAGGCTCCTGTCTCCACACAACAGAACTGATCATCTGGGTACACTTACTTAGCTTTGTCTGTTTGGATACAGAAGAGTTTCTGCCAAAAGCAGTTTTCTTTGTTCGATATAATTGTTCTTAAGCGCTGTCTTGATAGTCAAGAGGCATGCTTTAATCAAACACTGATAGAGTCCTTTGAATGTCAGGCACTGAACTACGTGTAGAAGTCATAGAACAGATGTAAACTTCAGCTACCGCCCCAAATGTGCACTTCTGACATGTTCATCTGATTCCTAAAGCCGATCCTAATTCATAGGAGGAAAGCCAGGCCTTCTGCATCAAAAGCAGTCATCCAGTCCATCTAAAAGCCACTTTCATATCGTTTACTCATAAAATAAAAATAAAGGGACCCCCAAAGCAGTTATTTCTAGGAAATTATAATATCTCAGTTTATGACACCTCAAGGAAGGAGCAGAGTAGATGTTTTTCCAACCTTTTTTTAAAGCTTTTTTTTAATTAAAAAAAATTTTTTTTTCAATGTTTATTTTTGAGAGAGAGAGAGAGAGAGAGAGAGAGAGAGAGACACAGAATCTGAAGCAGGCTCCAGGCTCTGAGCTGTCAGCACAGAGCCCAACGCGGGGCTCAAACTCACAAACCGTGAGATCATGACCTGAGCCAAAGTCGGTCACTGAACCGACTGAGCCATCCAGGCACCCTTTTGTCAACGCTTATATGAACAGGAATGGAGAGGCATTTGGGTGAGAGCAGGAACTGATCACACATACACATCTGTTTTCTTGGTGCAGGGTTTCCCTGCCTTGTGCAGCGCTCACATGGAAAACTTAACTACTCTAGGAACCGGGGAGGCAACTCCACAGACAGCCCCCTCCCCATCAATAAAAGTCATCTCCTCGCTTCTGTTGTTTGAATGTCCTGTTGGTGTCCTTGTTTGATTGTCCAAATGATTTTTAAACAAAGAAAAGTTGGCTGTGGAATGACTCTCTTAATGGTGAATTGAATTCCCTGAACTTCGTCTTCCAAGAAAAACACAAACCAGAAAGGGGAGGGGGAGACCTTATTTTTCTGCCAAGTTCATATTCTATCTATTCTGTTAAATTAATGGCTGGTACATTAACCCCCTTTTACATTCAAAATCATTTTTACTTGAAATAACCTATTTTATAATGTATTCCATGATTACTATTTGAATACTAGGTGACAAAGTTCATGAGAGGGAAATGCATTAAAAAATGTTTAGAAAATTATAGGATTGTCTCAAAAATTTTCTGAAATGGGATGCAATTTTCAGCACATTTCCTGGATTTACTTACCATAGTTTTATTGTTTTACTTTGGGTAATTTGCGGACATCTATATACATCAATTTACTGACTGTCCCCCCACCGCCCCCTCCTGGAGGTGTTTGTCACAGAGACCGACATCTGTGGTGGTCACAGCGGTGGTAACAATGGCTATGGGAAGGAGACTCGTGTCATTCATCCTCAGAAATCCAGAAGTCACTGTCTCCTATTACTTTTCTAAACACATAAGAGAATACTAAGGAGAAAGACAGTAATGCATGATTCTATCATGTCTTGAATAAGTTTACTTCCTGGAGCAGTGCTTGTACATGGTTTGGTTCTATCCTGACATGCTTCAAAACAACCTTGTCAATGACAAGTTCTAAAATATAAAATGGAGTCATTTTAGAGCCAGGCTTTTTAATTGTGAGAGTTCACTGTAATTTACAAGCACTGTATTTTGTGTTAAGGAAACTTTTTTTTCGGAACTTTGGGTACAGCCCAACCAACAGCTTTGAGTAACTTGCTTTTATTGTAATTGTGAGGTCGAGTAACCCATCTTTAGCTGCCAATATTCCTAAGGTTTCAAAACAATTGCTGTGGTTACAGAAACTAAAGAAAATAGAGTTCTAAACGTAAGTTGGTAAATTTGTTTAACACCAAAAAAACTTTTTTTTTCTGAACGCTATAATGTCCTGGATATATGAAAATATGTTTTTCTTGGTTTTGTTAATATGGAGGTTTTTAAAAACAAAATGAAAGCTTTGGTGGCCATTTCTACCCTCCCCCCCCCCCCACCCCGCCTCTGCTTAGCAATTATCTACTAGGGCACCACAATAGAAACTAATAAGAGTATTACTCTCAAGCTAGAATTAGGCAAGTGAGCCACAGATCAAGTTCAAAACCCATAGCCTTTAAAGTAGGTGTTCATGGACACACACAGCCCTACGGTATAATACAGAGAATCATCTTCCTGCGCTCCCTTCTTACAAGTTTCTTCTCTAACACATGTTAGCACTGCGTTCCATTCCATCCCGATCTCGTCTTTCTGGGATAGAAAAGGTGCTACTGCAGGTGATAATAGTGAGGACACCACCGTGCTCACTTAATGGTGATATTTCATCTAATAGTTCATTCAAAAATGTTACTATGCTGCCCACTTAATGCTAAGGCAGATGTGTTTGTGAATTCTCAAAGCGTGTGTGATCTCCAGGACTCTTTTTAAATCAATAAATTTTATCTTAACCAATCTGCATGAACATTAACAAAATTACCAGAGGGAATTTTGTTCTGGCCTAGATGGTTGGTGGAGCATCTGGATTTGGAACATAAAATCCTTCCTTTAGATACAGTTGATGAGACTAGCCGAGGTGGATTACAAGCTTATTCCATGGGGCCATTTGATAAATCTGTGCATAACTAAGTAATAACATCACCCAACGTTCTTCAGACTGCATAACATAGAGCCCAAGTCCTAGGGATGTTAGTGGTGTTACATGCAAATGGGGCACTGTGATCAAATATTGGGAAACATAGACTTCACTAGGCTGAACAGGTTTCTTTACCTGTGGGCAATTTCCAGAACCTTTAACCTACTAAGATGCACTGTCCATCACCAAGAAGGAGATGCTTCATTCACTGTTTCCCAAATCCATTTGATTCCCAAACCTTTTATCCAGAGCAAATCTTAGGACCAGAGTTCCATTAAACACACTTTGGGAATTGCTGTAATTCTCAAGGGTTCTACCAAAATATCCTTGCTTCTAGCGTTGTAGTGCCACAGCTAAAAATATGGTGCTCTAAAGAAAGACATAATGACTTCCACATTATTTTGGTAAATTCTTAGAAATTACATTTCCCTTATTACTTCATGGCTTTTTTCTAAAACAGAGAGAGAGAGAGAAAGAGAGAGAGAGATTAAATCACTATTTAATGTGATTTTTTTTCATTTTCTATTACTATATTTTAAGTGATATTTTCTACAAAATGACTACAGAATCACTTCTAAATTTAGATCTTTTCTCTTCTTTGTTTTTGTTTTTGTTTTTTTTTACTCTTGGCCATTTTGCTTTATTTTTCCTCCATGTAATGCAATATAGAAGCATAAGGATATCAAGAACAGTAAAATGTGTTCTTATTTTTTTAAGTCATATACCAAACGGGAAGCAAACAGCACACATGTTTAATCTGAAAAATCGAACAAAGCATGAGTAAAACTTTCTACTATCGAGGGACACTGGGTCACTCCGTCTGTTAAGCTTCCGTTGACTTCGGCTCAGGTCATGATCTCATAGTTGTGAGATCAAGCCTGGTGTCAGCTCTGAACTGAGTATGGAGCCTGCTTAAGAATCTCTCTCTCCCTCCCTCTGCCCCTCCCCTACTCATGCACGTGCACACACTCTCTCTCTAAAGAAAAAAGAAAAGAAAAGAAAAGAAAAGAAAAGAAAAGAAAAGAAAAGAAAACTTTCTACCATCGAGGCACAGAAATACATCCCCCCAAACCCAAGGAGTTTTGTACTAAAGTGAGTCTGACACTAATCCCCAGCAGCTGCCCGAGTTTCCTAGTGATGACCAGCCTTCCTTCCACAGTGGTTTTCTTCCACATTCGGGCAAAACTTGGACATACCAGTTCTTTGTCTTTGCACTTGTCCTTGAAAATCTTTGCTTGGTTTTCTTGCAGTAATCTATTAACTTCAGGTAATTAATTTTTTATTCAACCTCTGTTACAGATTTAAAATTCTATTGCTGTTCCCCATGATAGAACACTGTGGTTCCTCTGATGTATTGGAAAGGCCCGTGGCCCCCATCATTTTATTCCATCACCATAGAATTTTACTGTTTGAAGGAACCTTGGAGATCACATCATTCAGGGTTCCCAGGCTTCAGTATGCCTCCACTTCCTCTGAAGAGCTGTTAAAACCCAGATTGCCACTCCTACCTCAGAGGTTCTGAGTCAGCAGGTGGGGGGGATGAGGCCAAGAATTTGCATTTTTAGTAGTTCCCAGGTGGTGCTGACATTGCCAGTCCCAGGAGCCCTTGCGAGGAGCCGCTGTGCTAGAAAGCCCTTTCTTCCAGCCTACCCCAGAGAATCTGAACATTCCTGGAGCTGGCCTGAGACCCAAACCCGGCAGAGCTGTCAGGGAAGGGAGGAAATGGTGATTTCTCCAGGCCTGGGGGCAGCTGAAGGGATGATGGGTTGGTCGACCTCAGTGTTCATCAGGAGTATTCACAGGCAAGGCTAACTCCACGACACACGTCCTCAAAACTGCTGTGGCTTAACTGCCCATCGGAGACCGTTTTTGAGAACCACCGATCTAGCTCAACCTTCTCATTTTATGGGCAAGCAGATCGAGCTTGGACAGAGCAAGGAAGCACGCACAACCAGTCAGCTGCTGACTCAGGAGTGCCCGGGGACCCTGACTAACAGCGATTTCACATTCCCCTCTCCATCACTGGTTACCTAGTTCCTGCCTGTAAACGCAGGGCCAGACATTTCTCAACAGTTCCCACTATTGGCAAGAAATTTTTAAACATATTTTTCTCCTTGCTGATTGGGTAGATTGATTTCTTCAGTGACTTTCTGCCCTCTTCTCCCTACATGCGGAAAACTCTGACACAGCTTTGCCTTTGCTCTCGGTGAGATTAAGCTTTATGTTTTTTAACCCGTGTTCGGTTTTATTAATGGAAACTTCCCGAACGATCTATACAACAACTTTTTATATTTTCTTGGCTTACGGCTCCTACAGGTAGTGGTTCTTACTGTGGGCTTAATGTTTTTAGAACAACCTATAACCAATATATTTTGCGAGCGCAGAAGGATTTTATTTACCTCTGAGCATTCGGGCCGTGTTTTCTGCTTTCTCTTTCGTGTACTTATCTTCCTCTTTCTACAGAATCGTATTTCCTCTAATAATTTGGACCATTTGTTTTTCCTAATGGCAAAGTTCTCTTGCGCGCACGCGGCTGCAGCGCGGCTGATGTGGGTGTGGCCGCTGCTCTCGTGATGTGCGCATGTGCCATCTGCCAAAAACCTCTACTCTTTACAAGGAAGGGACCCTCATAGGGTTTAGCCTAGGGCTGCAAAAGGGCACCCACTTAAAGATGGGTGTGACGTGACCAAAACCAGCATTTTCTTCATCTCATAGTTTAAATTGGTAAATCTGACCCTTATTGTGAATTCAAGAAAGTAGATATTCTAAGATTCAATTGCAGACCAATAAATGGGTTGATTTATGCTGGTCCTTGGGGAAAAGTAATGCATGACCCAACTGTAGTATTGTTTTGTGGGAAGAAAAGCTCATCTTCTGACTAGCTTCTTGTACAATAGCTGTTCAGTGAGTATATTTTATGGGGCAAGCAAGCCATTATGCATAATAATAAAATTCAGTAACAGTTTAAACAGGCGCTTCATTTGCCAGTGGGTAGATAAAACCAAGATATTATGTGTCATATTTGTTACAAGCACATTTTAATAACCAATGTGGTTATTGGAAGGAAAGGAAGAAGAAACATATGATTTGTTCCTTATAAGTGATAAGTTTAACTTGATTTGGAGTTGATGAAAATTTTCTTGAGTTTCATTAGCAAAATCAGTATCTATCTATACAAAATATACATATTCGGGAGTAAAATAGCTCCAAAGTAAATACAGACTCTCATCTTCTCTGGGCAGAATGTCAGAGACCTGAAATCTTATCGATTAATGCAACCCGTATAATTAATTTATAAAATCACAGCTCAATCTCCACACAGGGACCCAGTCATGGATACCAAGGTGGATACATGGATACAGTTGATCACTTACAATCCATCTTTGTAATTTTTTGTAACAGGGAACCTTCTGTATTTTATCAAAATTCAATTGTTAATTTTTGGTCGGTCAGCAGTTGAGATTTCCCTTTATATAAAATATATGAAAGGATGTTATGATTCAATGACTATCAATTAGTGTTGTTTCCTGTGCTGCAAAGCCATTAAGGCTACTTCCACGATGTGGATGTGAATATTCAGGCACTTTTGTAGCGACAGTTTGCTGGGAAGTCACTAGGGAGATGAACGCTCTGTACCGTATGAACACACGCATGCCCCGCACACACGTGCTCTCTAATGTAGACTTTCCTACCTTCTTTCTCTGCTTCAGAACCCAGCCCAGAACTTTCCTAACCCCATTTCCTGCCCTAACTGTCCTGTGGCCATTCAGAAGACACCAGGAACTCTAAGATGTTTCCATAACTTTGTACTTCTCTTCTCCAGTTGCCCTTCTTCTCCTATCTGCTTAATTGATCTGCCATTTATTCAGGATTGAGCTCCTATCAGTTATTTCCTGTGGCTTCCCTGATGCCTCTCTCTGTCCCCACTGAACTATCCAGTTGCCCAATATTCCCCCAGCTCGCTGAGCACACACCTATCCTGGCTCGTACCCATTGGTTCTCTCTCTCTTTTTTTTAAATTGAGGTATAATTGACATATAACATCATACTGTTTCAGGTGTATAATATAACGATTTGATATTTGTAGGTATTACAAAATCAGTCTAGTTAACATCCATCGCTACGCATAGTTACAAAATTCTTTTTCTCTTGTGATGGGGACTTTAAGATTTGCTCTCAGCAATTCTCAACTGTGCAACACCGTGTTATTAACTATAGTTGCCATGCCATTATATTCCATGGCTTACTTATCTCATAACTGGAAGTGTGTACCTTTTGATCCCTTTCACCCATTTGGCCCACACCACCCTTTGCTTCTGGCAACCACCAATCTATTCTCTGTATCTATGAGCTGGGCGGGGGGGTGGGGGGGGTGGGGGGTTGTGGTTATTTTTGTTGTTCCACACATAAGTGAGATCATACAGTACTAGTCTTTGTATGACTTATTTCACATAGCATAATGCAACTTGAGGTCCATCTGTGTTGTTGCAAATGGTAAGATTGCATTATTTTTTATGGCTAAATAATATTATATATATATCATTATGTGTAAATAACATAGAGTGATATTAATATATATTAATGTTTTAATATCAATAATATTATATAAGAAATATATATTTATTTGTTATATAATATTATTATATATTATACATATAATAATATATATAAAATCACAAGGGACATTTAGATTGTTTCCATATCTTGGCTATTATAAATAATGACTGCAGTGAACCTGGGGGTGCAGATATCTTTACAAGTTAGTGAGTGTTTTTGTATTCTTTGGATAAATACCCAGAAGTGGGATTGCTGGATCATATAGTAATTCTATTTTTAACTTTTTAAGGAGCCTCCATACTGTTTTCCACAGTGGCTAAACCAGTTTGCATTCCCACCAACAGTGCAGGAGGGTTCCCTTTTCGCCACATCCTTGTCAACATTTGCTACTTGTCTTTTTGAAGATAGCCATCCTAACAGGTGTGAGCCATATCTCATTATGGTTTTGATTTGCACCATTGGCTCTTGATCTGTCTATGTCTCTGCCTCCCCCATACCTTAAAAGCTCTTTGGGGGAAAGACCATATCACTGTACCTGACGTATAGTTGATGCTCCATGTTTGCTGAGTCAGTGAATGTGAACTAGACTGTGTTCTGTGTGCAGTTACCCCGAGCCACACCCCTTCTCCAGTACAGGGCAGCCCCCTGCCCCTGTCCTTGCTCCGGCAGGCTCTAGTCTGACCCACTCTCAGCCAGTTCCACTCAGTCTCCCAAGTGACCATTGTGAACATCAGATCTGATCATCTCTCTCCACTCTTGCCTATAGAATGAAGGACAAACCCCTGAAAGTGACAGAGTCATCCCTCCATAATTCCATGCTTTACCTCATCTCTGCCACTTCTTTCTCCACTTCATGTTTCCAGAATATCCACGTGCCAATGTAGTGGCTCCACATCTACCAAACGCCACCTCTTGCCTCCATGCAGCTATCCTGCTATTGCCAGCGATTGAAGAGTTTTCTCCCCTTCCCACCTTTTTCCCAGTCAACTCCTCATCAGCCTTTAAAATTCAGTTCCCAAGTGGTCTGGTTGCCTGAGGCCTACTGAGGGCTCCTCACCTGAGTTCAGAACACCCCTTTATTATAGGACCACAGGTACAAGAGGTCAAAATCAATAGCTATGGATTAGACCGGAAGCCCCTTGAGAAAAGAGGGCTTGTGTCTGACTTACAAGAGGGGTCTGACTTACAGCCTGTACCATAGTCGCTGGGAAACATTTCATGAACAAAATTGTCCGGAGGCTCCCATGCTTCGTCTTCCTTTGAGCTGGGGACTACTGTAAGTAAATTAGGCACGGGCGGGGAAGGAGTGAGCTGTAGGTCCCCACAGCTACAAACCAGAATATTACCAACTATTGTACTGTGGCAGCAACTTATTCTTAAAAAAAAAAAAAAAAGTATAGCCTTGCTTCATCACAGGAGTGCTCCTGACCACTTGTTTAAACTGGATGATAGAATAAAAAATACAGAAAGAGTAATTTTGAAATATCAACAAATTCACCTAACTAATGTGCCATGACAATAGGCAATTGGTAAGAGCAGCACTATTGTATGTAAGTAAGAAAATAGCATGAAACTCAATAAAGAGATAGATTTTCAGGTTATTAAATGGAGGACTAGACAGAAAAGGAAATGAGATGTGTAAGCTTGTGGTAACACAGTATTGGGCTGCATATACCTTGGATAAAATCTGATTTAGAGTTGGTATGTTTCCATAATGCCGACCTCTCTACTTCAAAATCAAATGCATTGGGTTGAGTTAAAGGCTAGCATTCCCCCCCTGCCCCCCCCCCTTCAACTCTGGGCTTGACTATTTTATCAGTAAATTTAAAAATGAAGAAGAAATGCATCCCTTCAAAGAACTTCCTAGTAGTTTGCCACAAAATCACAGTATGCTGCCCACCCTTGTTTATTTCCTTCCTCTCCTCAAATGTCCCTGCTCCCTCCTTACAGATCTGTTGATCACCCTGCATTACCTGGACCCGGACCCTTTGCAAGATCTACCTTTTTCTCCAGAGTACTTCTAGAATATTCTCTAGGGCATGCATGTCTGCTCTCAGAGTCCCCTCTGTCCACCTGCAGTGATGTCCAGAGTTTGTGAAGCCATCTGAGTAGACCCTCACTTCTGCCTCTACATCCAGGGCCTCCAGGAGCCATAAGTCATCTAACTGCCCAAGTGGCCAGACACCTCCTGAAATCCCAGCACAGTGAGGCTGCACAAAGGAGAGTGTATCCCTCCTTAAGTGATCCACACCGTCACCTGGCCTCAAAGCAGCAATATTTATGCCCAGGGACAGATAAGTTCATACTCATCTGGGGAAACAGCCCTTTCTGTTCCCACCCATGCTGCTGTCTACATGGGCTTTGCTCTGTCTAGCTCACGAGGCTGGGCTGGGGATGTAGACTCGCAACAACCCTTCCATGTCCACCACCACAGCCCAATAATAAAAATAGAAAAGCTTCGTTCCCTGCCTCCTTATCCTGAAGCACCCAGGTAATATGAAACCTAAAGATTAAGCCCTCCCCCCGGCCCTACCCACACTCATTTCCAGGCATGCAATTTCCAGGGACATCTGGGGCTTGGGGTCCACGATGTCCAGGGAATCACTGGGCCTTCATCTTTAGATGCGGCCATTACTGAGTTTTATATCCTGGAGTATCCCAGGATTCCTTGCAGGAATCTGCCTGAGCTGCTGAGAGGAGGCCTAAAAGTGCTGACTCACAGGATGAAGTCACACATTAGGGATTATTCAAGACTCTCAGGATGGGGTCATCATGTCCTCTGAGGCTCTGGCCAGTCAGTTCTGTGTAGTGTGAAAGACTGTAAAGCGTGGTGCTGTATTGAAGAAGAAGAAGAAGAAAGAAGAAGAAGAAGAAGAAGAAGAAGAAGAAGAAGAAGAAGAAGAAGAAGAAGAACGAAGAGGACGAGGAGGAGGAGAAGGAGAAGAAGAGTTTAGACAAATTTGCCTGCCAAATTTTTACCCTTTTCTGTAAATATTAAAGGGCCAAACTCCCACCAAGGTCCTGGTCAGGCCTAGATATCCTCGACTCACCCCTTCCTATGTTCATTCAATAAATGTTGATTGAGGGCCCATTGGGGGCCCGGCACTGTTGACGGATTCAAAGCTAGAGCAGTGAACTAAAATCCATATTCGAGAGAGGAGGATAATGGGAATGAACAAATGAAAATATCAGGCCCTATTAGTGCTGTGAGGGAAGTTTTAAAAAACTTGATTGTGGGAAATTGCAAGTGTACACAAAAGTAAAGCAAGTAGTAGAACAAACCACGCATGTCTACCCCCAGCTTCCAGACGCTCAACCCGAGACCGCCTTCTCCACCCCATCTCTCTCCCCACCTCACCATGGATTATGTAGAAACATCCCCGACGTCCTATCGTCTCCTTATGCAGGTCTTGAAGTGAATCTCTGAAAGAAAGGCAGATAGGGTGGTCAAGGCAGGTGTCTCTAAGGGGTGACCTGGGAGAAGAGGTGTGCGAGTGGGAAAGAGAGATCCAGATGCAGACCTAGCAAATGTGAGCATGCTGACATCATTGAGGATCTGTGAAAGGACCAGTGTTACTGCCCTGTGGGAAGCGAGGGCCAGAGAGAGCCCAATCCTACAACAGCATGACCAGAAGTTCCTAGAAGGAATAAAAATTCCTACAACAAAACATATATAATGCTTCCTGGGTGCCAGAAATTCCTCCAGTGTTTTGTATATGGCAACTTGTGTGGTTTTTCACAACCCTGTGAAGTCATGGCCACTATTAATATTCCCATTTTACTGGGGCGCCTGGGTGGCTGAGTCAGTTGAGCATTCAACTCTTGGTTTCCACTCAGGTCCTGATCTCACAGTTCATGAGTTCGAACCCCACATCAGGCTCTGTGCTATCAGCTTGGGATTCTCTCTCTCTCTCTCAGCCCTGTTCATGCTGTATCTCAAAATGAATAAATAAACGAAATAAAAAATTCCCATTTTACTAAAACTGAAGAAACCTGAACACAGAAAGTGTCTCCGTCCAGTCAGGCTGTACTAATGAAATACTGGGTGGCTTACAAACAACAAAAATTTATTTCTCACAGTTCTGGTGGCTGGCAAATCCAAGGGTGAGGCACCAGCATAGTCAGGTTCTGGCCAGAGCCTCTTTCTGGTTCACCTCGCCTTCTCACTGTGTCCTCACATGGTGGAAGGGGCTAGGGATGTCTATAAGATCTCTTTTATAAGGCATTAATCTCATTCATGAGGGCTCCCCCCCTTGTGATGTAAGCTTGTCCCAAAGGCCCCTCCTTCTAATACCATCATCTTTGGGGGTTAAGATTTCAGCATATGAAGGGAGGGGGCACAAAGCATACAGACTACAGTTACTCAGGCAATCTGGTTCCAGAATTCAACCTCTTAATCCCTTCAGGTAGAATGGCTCATCCATTGTCAGTCACATCTCTGTGCAACTCTGAGCAAGCATAGGTGAAAAGACTCAGAGCTGCTCATCCCAGGTCTCTTTGGACCCACCATGTCTCTCACCACCCCCCACCCCAGACTGCCACCCTCTCCAGGTCTGGATACTGCTCCTTACACAGCTCATCTCTTCCTGCTTCCCTTCCCTCCCCAACAATGTCTTTTTCCCTGTTTGACCCTAAGCCCCATGAGGGTAGGGAACATGTCATGTCAGTTTCCCCTCATACTGTGCCCACCACATGGTGGGCACTGAATCAATGTTTGCGGGAAGAAGACATTAATGAGTGAAAGGAAGTGATGTTTGCACTGTAGCGGGTAATGATAATGTTCCACCTGGGTCCCCTGGAATCCAATTTCCATGAGTTGCCTTTACACTTTTGCGGGGTTTTCAGCAACCAGCGCCTGCAGCTTTTCTCCCATCCCTCAGCCTCCAGTATGAGCTTTACCCCAAGAGCAAAGAACCAACAGTGCCAGGGATTAGATTTCCAACCCATCCTTGACCCCAGGGGCTGTCGACTAGGACTGTTGAGTGCCCAGTGAGAACATCCAACTCCCTTGCCTTGGGCTGGGACAGCTCTGAAGACTGACTCACACTCTACAGCCTCCCCGGGACGAGAATCCTTCCCTTCCCCATCCTGTTTCTGGGAAACCCAACTTCAAACATTAGGTCATTTAAAAAAACTCCTCTGTTAACAAATATGCCTGGAGATTAGAGGATTATTAAGAAGATACTATACTTGCAGTTTTGTCATAAAATAAAACTTATTCTAAAACTATCCTGGAATCAATGTGATTTTACACTGATGAACCAAAGATAGTTTAAGATGTTGTAGTGCCTGGGTCATTGCTGCAAACCTCAGGCACTTCAGCTGGAGACTTCCGGTGGGCAGAAAGTTGGATGGTCGGCAACTGGTCCATTGCCATCTCTGCAGGGAAATGGGCAGAAGATGAGTGGCAAAGCATGGCTCAATATTAAAACTCACAAAACTGATCTCGAACTGTTATGAGAGTTTTGTAACATAATAATCATGAGACCCATGGGGATAGCCTTGTAGGATAAAACCCACATCAAATAGGTTTTTGAGATAAATATGGCCACCTTCCAACATTTGTCTACTGGTATTTCCTTGACCTTTTAAGAGAAGACTTGAGGGTAATAAATGGAAGCACCGATTTGGCCAAAAGGGTCCCAAGGGACCAAGAGACACATTTTTCACGTCTACAGCTTAAGAAAAGTCAAGGACCTAATGCATGTAAATGAACTCGGAAAGCCACATTTGCCCTCCTGTTTCTAGGCAGCCGCTGCAAGTCACTTGGACCTTAAATGGGAAGCAACAGTGACAAATGCATTTATGAACATCCTCATTTAAAACAAATGGCGCCCTGGTTTCAGGGTTCTAAATTGAGAAGTTAGTAGCAAAAAGAGCTGCTCCAAAATCCATACTCTATGAAATCCACATAGCTCATGAGGAGAATGATAAAACTATAGATCATGGCCAATTATGCTTCAAGGAAAGGTTTTAAGCCTGCTGCATTCATAACTCCCTCTTGGAATAAAGGCATAAACATAGAACATAATGTCATAGCTAAGCTGCCTCATGCTGCTATATTTTTGTAAATAAGATTCATAAGAATAGAATACTGTAAGGGCACCTGGGTGACTCAGTCAGTTGAGGGTCCAACTCTTGATTTTGGCTCAGGTCATGATCCCAGGGTCATGGGATCAAGCTCCGTGTCAGGCTCTGAGATGAGTGTGGAACCTACTTGGGATTCTCTCACTCTCTCTCTCTCTCTCTCTCTCTCTCTCTTTCTCTCTCTTTCCCTCTGCCCCCTCCCCTACTCATGTTCTCCCTCTCTCTCAAATAATTTTTTTTAATATTTAAAAAATTGAATGCCACGATCAGCAAACTTTTCATGAATAGTATCATGATTACTAATGCTCAGATTCAAGAAACCTGAATTCTTTACCGGGATGGAGGTTGTGAGTCTTTCAGAGAGAGAGAAGATAAAGCAAAGACACCCCTACACCATGTAGTGACGTAATTTATGCTGACATCTTTCTTCTTGGAGAGAGAGAGAAAGAGCCGCAAGCTTGACCTGAACTGAAATCATGACCTGAGCCGAAATCAAGAGTTGGACACTCAGCCAACTGAGCCCCTGTGGTAACATTTTTATGATGTCATATGTATGACATCATCTAAGAGTGCTCCTGGAAGAGACTCTAATTGAAGTTTTTCTTCTCATTGCCACCTCGTGTGTTCAGATAAAAAAGATGTATACAAAGCAGTGGAGATATGGGAATATGGATTTTTTTCTCATTATGAAATGAGCACTAATATCCATATTGATGTATGGATGTAGATGTAAGCCATTGCAAATCCTTCACTGCCTTCACTCTCAAATCAGCAACTGTGGGATAGAGTCACTCACAATATTTTGACATGAAGCAGGAATTAAACACCAAAATGGGCGTCCTTGTGGAAACCTAACAAATGTTGTAAACTAAGAATGAGTCTGATATGCTAGAAAGAAGGTCTCCTCTCGCTGGTCTGCCATGACCAACCCTGGCCTCACAGGCCAAACACTGCTTTCTCCATAAATTTCTCTATAAATAATCAAGTATGAGGAAGCCCAAGACAAGCAGGTAAAGTCAAGTTTTCCATTCTTCTTTTTGATGTCCTCCAGCCTGAAGAGACAGAGCATGAACGGGGGAGGGGCAGAGAGAGAGGGAGACACAGAATCGGAAACAGGCTCCAGGCTCCGAGCCATCAGCCCAGAGCCTGACGCGGGGCTCGAACTCACGGACCGCAAGATCGTGACCTGGCTGAAGTCGGACGCTTAACCGACTGCGCCACCCAGGCGCCCCGCCTGAAATCTTTTTAAGTGGCTTATTTGTCTTTTAAGTCATGAAACCTCCTCTAATAATCACGTTAGTTAGCTAGGAGCTTCCTTCAAGCTACTCTGTAAGAATAAGCAAAATAAAATCAGAAAATACAGTTAAAATATAAATATGGAGAACACAGTTGCCTGTGTCCACATTATTTCCAAAGGGAAAAGATATTTATAAAGGTGAGCTCTAATTCTGATACACTGATGAGTTCAAAATCTTCATGCACAATATGAACAGTGAGAATGATAGCTGACGTTTATTGAGAACTTAATATATGCCAACTGTTATTCTACAACTTTTGTATGTAGTAGCTCATTTCTTCCTCATTGTGACTCTGTGGATGGTACCTTCTTTACACCCATTTTACCCATGACACGATGAGACGTGGTTTACTTAGTCACAACCCAAGACAGTCTGGTTTCAAAGCCGGTGCCCTCCCCTGCATGCATGGATGGGCAGGGCTCTGAGCCCTTCCTTGCTGGTACAAAACTATTTTTAATAATTATTCTCTGTTATTTTATTCTCTAAAACGGGGGAGGCCAGGAGCCATCTTAATAAATTAGTGTTTCTTCGGGCACCTGGGTGGCTCAGTCGGTTGGGGGTCCGACTTTGGCTCAGGTCATGATCTCACAGTTCGTGAGTTCGAGCCTCGCTTCGCACTCTGTGCTGGCAGCTCAGAGCCTGGAGCCTGCGTCAGATTCTGTGTCTCCCTCCCTCTCTGTTCCTCCCCTGCTCATGCTCTCTCTCTCTCTCCTTCAAAAATAAATAAAAACATTTTTAAAAATTTTTTTAAAAATTAGTGTTTCTTCTCTTAGTAGGTTTTTTTTAGACTATCTATGAATTATACAACCATAGCTTGATGGATTCAAGTCCCAGAATCCATTTGGTAAAACAGCCAAGGATCTGCAAATCCTTGCTTTTGGAGCTTCCACATTTATAAACAAGCCTGCACTAGAATTCAGCATGACTTTCGAGTCAGTCTGTGGAAAATGCAAGTATGTAATACAATCAGACTTCATTTGGGCCATCCCTCTGCTGCTTAGGCACATTGGCAATGAAAGATCTGAACGCATAAACTTGGCAGCAACTTCAAAATATCCAGTTGGTCCTAGAATGCCAACGTGCTCATTATGTACATTTGTTGTGCCTGGGCTCCCCGCTGTCCAAATCTACCCTGAGTCTCCAATCAAGAAGAAGTGGTGATAGGAACACTGCTAATATGACATGACTGGGGACAATACAGAGTGACATGACCCGAGGTGATGAAGGAAACACTTATGGCTTCCCTCCCATTCCCTCCCCCTCCCTGCCACATATGTTGATGCATATTACATCCCTGCCTTGGCAGTCACGGGCAGAAAGGCCCAAAGATATTTATGAAGCTGTATCCATCAACAACTCCAATGGCCCACCTGAAATGCTGTCAACTTGCACACTGACTAGTACCCGCCGTCTGCACGCGCCACAACCCCTCGCCTTCAGTTCTAGCTCTACGTCCAGGGGCCAGCAAGGCATCTCCCCAGAGCCCCCAGGCCTTTCGCAAAGACCTAGGGATGCAGGGCAAGAAATAAGAGAGTCATCAAGTCGGCATTTGCTCCATTAAGAGGGAAAGGCAGCAAAGGGAGGAAACTAGGACCGGGATATAGAGGAAATAAACATTAAAAATCACCAAAATCTGTACATCTGTGGTTGCCGAAGCAACCTTCCAGAGAAGCACAAGGATACCCGTTCCTGGCCCTGTAACACAAAGGCTGAGAGCCTGACCTTAAGTAGCCACTTTGTTTCTCATTCAGAACCATAGCTGACCCTTGATATAACGCCTGAATTTACAGCAAAGGTCCTTTACGTAGGACCATGGCCGAACAATACACTCACTTCCTAAATGGAAGGAATTCTCCAGTATCATATCCAGAGAGGACTTCCATAATTTCCTATTTGAATTTTTGATTGACCGAGGTGTTAGGGAAATGTCTTACAATTTCTAAAAATATTTTCTCGGGGCGCCTGGGTGGCTCCGTCGGTTAAGCGTCCGACTTCAGCTCAGGTCATGATCTCGCAGTCCATGAGTTTGAGCGCCGCGTCGCGCTCTGGGCTGATGGCTCAGAGCCTGGAGCCTGCTTCCGATTCTGTGTCTCCCTCTCTCTCTGCCCCTCCCCCGTTCATGCTCTGTCTCTCTATCTCAAAAATAAATAAACGTTAAAAAAAAAATTTAAAACTATTTTCTCTTCGTTAAATACGAAGGATGGTCTGTCTTCTTCAGAAAACATTCTGCATGTCCTGATCTAAATTTTGCACCTGAAATTCAGGGACAAAATGGCCTCTTCAACACTAAAATCAAACTGCACGTGATTTAATTTTTCTTTGAGCTTAAGAAACTTATTTTGAGATCTGTCTGAACCTGGGGAATTTCATTATAATTTTAACTTTTATTGCATAAAAGAAGGGTAAACATAGCAGCTGGCACATGAACTGAGAATGGTGTACTAATAGGCTGTCTGTCCTTGCAGTTTGGGGAAGGTATTCCTAAAGAATCTTCTCACTTTGGGAGTGAAAACAGGTACACAGTACAAACTCTTTCCCTGAAGGTGGCTAAGCCAAAAGCAGGGAGAGTTTTCACTTAACTATTTGCCACGATTTGCCCCATCTACACTATAAAAGCAGGAAACCAAGAACAAGGCCAACCCGAATTTTAAATCCCATGGTGGTAATCTGGGATAAGACAGGGTTTCTTTTAGACTGATGAATGAGAATTTTTTTTCTCCTTAAAATGAAAATCACTCTTGTCTTTTAGGAGAGAGATAAAGGCAAAAGACACATAAAGTAATGAGCTTAAAATGGATTTTCACTTCTTAAAAAAAAAATCTGCTTCAGGTCAATGGGATTTCTGTAGAACCAGTTATGTGAAATTCGATTATAGATTAATAAAGAAACCAAAGAGATAAGGATATCACATTAATGGAAAAAGAATTATTAAATTCCTGTCCTTTTTTGATGTTTCCTCTGACAATTAGTATTCCCGTCCTCATCAGGTGATACAAAACTCTAGGCAAATGTCCAAAGGAATTAAGCAGTAAAATATGTTTTGAGGGAAAGAAAGAAGGAAGGAGGAAAAGAAAGAAAGAAGAGAGACTGAATTGAGAAAGTAAAGAAGAAAAGTAGAAAAAGAGTTTCTGGGACCTGCATTACGTATGGCATTAATTTTTTTCCCACCAAGTCTTAGTCTTGGCAGGCTTCCACTCAAATGCAGGAATTTCATGGATGTGGGAACGGGTGATGGAAAATGCATTATTATACACAACAATCGTTGTACTTGAGAGGAACTATATGGGGAAAAAATAACACCCTAGAATAAATACAAATGAAATTCATGTATCAAAACCAATACTGTGAAAATAGTTTAAATGTTTCTTGAATTTATATCTAGTCATTAACCTAAATGCAGATTTTAGTTCAGGCTACACTTTTGCCTCATGGTCAGAAGGCCTGAAAACCTGTGGCGTGGAAAATTGGCAGGATAAAGAATATTGAATTGGTCTCCATGGAAAAACAGGTTTTGGCAGCTATAACCTCCTCCTTGAGTGGGTTCCCCCCCAACCCAAGTCAAATTCTCCTCTCTCTTTCCTTGCCCCAGGAAAAACACCAAGGGAAGACCATATATTAGCTTAGACAGCAAGCAGATAGATATCAACATGGCCATTCACCAAAGGACCTTCCTCATTGGCCTTGAACCCCATAGTCAGGGTGAGCCCCCCTGCCCACCCGCCCCACCGAAAGTCTCAACCCTAAGCTCACCCTCTGAGAGCACAGAGGCTGGAGGTTTCTATTTCTACTGACTTTGGTTTCCTTCTTCCTTGAAGAAAGGGAGTGAGGCATCCATCTTACCCAATGACCCTAAAAGAAACTGCAATTCACAAACGAAAATGATAAATTTATTTGCAGAAATCCTTCACATCTGTCCCTCCCCTCCAATCCTGCTCCAAACCTACTTTAATCCACAACCAGTCTGCTTACCTCAAGGAAGGGAGACATTTCCCCAGGGTTTTATTTAGGCTAGGGGACAAAATCCAGGGACTTCTTCAAAGTCACTCGTCCACCTGGCAAGACTCTCACGGCCCGCTGCAACCACAAGGCCCACCTCACTCTCTCCTGGGGCTAGTCCTGAACCCAGTCTCCACTCTTTTCTTTCCAGCCTCCTTTCCAGCCACCCGCCCCCACCCCCACCCCCTACCCCGCCACCCCAAGAGCCCACAGCTTCAGAGCGAATGTTCACCAGGCTCCCTCTGGTGGGTTCCGGGCCCTTTGCATGAGCCAGTTGAGTGAGAACTTCTTCCCCCACATGAATGTTGTATCCTTGTGCTGTGCCTCTCTTGGTGGTTCACCCTGATCTTTTCTCTCTTTGCAGCTGGTTAATAATCCACTAACAAGTCAGGCTGCAGCGGCTGCAGCCGCCATGGGCTCCATAGCAAGCTCACAGGCCTTTGGCAATGCCCTCTCCAGCCTTCAGGGGGTCACGGGTCAACTAGTTACTAATGCACAAGGACAGGTGAGTGGGAGATGGGAACAAGAGTGAATCTTTATGGCAGATGGAACTCGGAAAGGAAATGAATTTCTTTTGCATGACAGTGATATGTAACCGCATCTATTCGAGGCAAATAAATAATGTTTACTAGCAATGTCAAGAATAGGAGAAGGGTTGGGAGGTGTTTCTATATTTTAGAAACAAGATTTTTTTTCCCCTTCCTCTAGAATGTCTTACGTTTTTATTTTGTTTTTATTTCTGTACAACGGTTCTTGTTCTGACCTTAACTGAAGGAAATACTTTTTGTGATGGGGCAGTCTTTAAAAAAAAAAGTATTTTAAAAACAAAACTTCAGTTCTGCTTATGTATTTATTCTTTTTAAACTGGGACGGTGGGGGAAACTGGTAAGTTTCCTTCTCTAATTGCTCTAAGATTTCTAAACTAGTCCTAAGCAAGCCAATTTCTGACTAATATGGGGACCTGATGGAAAGAATCGGGCCGTCCTGTAAGAGAAACAAAGGAAAGGGGGGAGAAGCCTCTTGCTGATTCTCCTGGAAGCTCCTGGGAGTTTCTTGTATGCCTGCAGGCTTACTTCAGTCTGCCGGGGCCATCGAACCTTCCTCATGTCATGGGCAGCGTGACGGTTCCCTTACACCACTCGTGTGGCCACATCGTGGTCCCCAGGACACTGACGAAGCTTCATATGAGGGCAGCTCCCCCTTTAAGATCCCAGTAAACCTGAAAGCTCCATGAAGAGCAAACTGGAGTTAAAGCTGAGGGGATCAGAAGTACCCTCCGTTCAAAGGCTTGGCACAGACCCTCGGTGGTTAGGGCACCTTCACCTCAACTGTGGCCGTTGCTGAGGGTGGAGGAGCAGGTAGAAGACGCTAGCATCATCTCCAGGATTTTTCCTCCCAGAGTTATTTTACGGATCCCTGCTTGGCCTGCTCTGTGGAGAATAGGAATTGCAGTGTCTTGAACCCTGTTTTTATTTTACATAAAGAGTAAACAGAGATGCATTATAAGCTAAACCGTCTCAATCTACGTCCCAGGGAAAAAAAGCTGACCTTGTTATATTTCCTGGGCGGGTGCAGGATTGTCCCGTCAGAACCCCGAGGGCTGAACGATGGAGCTTGTCAAAGAGCAGCCCCAGGTAATGAATCATCTTATCACAGGTGCACACCACACATATTAAAGGAGGGTTGTATGAACACGGTGCCCTCCACAGTCACCTTTCAATGTCGGCTTTAACCCTTGTTCCAATCCCTTTTCATCAAAGGATCATTTTATGCAGCCGGCTCTAAATGGAGGCTCTCAAAAGCCTATTAAGATTTCTGAACGGACAGGGTTTGGGTGTGGAGGAAAAGTTGGTTATAATATCTATAACTCACACTCAGATCAGGTCGGTCCTGGAAGCTGCTTCCTAGAGTTATGCCCCAAATGGAACACCCCAATTCATTCCTGCCAGGCAGCTGGCCCTTGAGATGTAAATTTTAAGAGGTCCAGATGGAAAGCATATCCACCGATGTGCATTTCCCCCTGATTTTTCTGTCCCAGTGTCCAAGTAAAATGTGCCACTGTGCCCCACCGCTTGAGAATTTGTGATGGAGAAAATGCTTTATTGCTTAGGAGTTATTAGGAGTGTATTCTTCCGGTGATTTAATGGCTGATCATTTTGCCAGTTACAAATCCATCCCCTTCCTAGGGGCTAGAGTTACAGCCTTTGCTCTGTTTGGCCTTTGCCGACTTCCATCCCAGGAGGGTAGCTCTCCCGGCCCGAGAGTTCCCACAGGAAAATGAGCTTTCAATTAAAACCTTGGTTCATACTCTGCGTATGTAGAAGAAGGCCCGATTTTATTTTAAAATTCTTCTGTTTTAGACACTGTGCTGATAGGTGATTTGATATGGTCCACAAATCTCCTAAAGTGGGAAAGGAAAAAAAAAAAGACCTACATTCACAGAGGAATCAATATTGCCCGCTCGTGATGTCTTGTCTGAGAGTTTTAGAAACATGCCCAATGGTACCATGTGCCAGAGACGACCAAGCTACTCCCATTTCCAAAGTAGATGAATTGGCCATGTTCCCGTAGTGCTGTGGGGTTTTTTTTTTTTTTTAATCTTTGTAATATAAACACAATCATCTTCCCAGAAAAAAAAGCATATGCCCTGCACTTCTTGATACAAAGATACTCATGTGAGCCTTATGAGGTGGCCAGATGGCACCAAAAAAGGAGGACAAAAATTATTTGGGGTGTGTGTGTGTGTGTGTGTGCACGCACGCACGCTCCTTTTGCTTGTATTAATGTGGTACAGAAAAATAAGATCACGTTGGAATCAGGTTAATACAATTAGCCTTGCTCAAAAAGCCGTGTAAACTAGAATTACTTTATCCAGCCCATTTTCAATCCCTTAAAAATCTCCACAGAGCTTTCCCAGAAAAGGTACAAAGAGAAAACTCTTAATATATTTATAGATTCTTTCATTTGAGTTCTTGACATCAACTATTTGTTACATTGGAAAGTTTGCCCAGAAGAAATAACATTAAAATCTACACCTATGTTTGAAAAGCATGTTTTATGCCACTGATACTTTGGGGAGGTCGGGCTGTCGAGGTGGCACAAAATACCCTGATTCTTGCTCTCCGCTTAGATTTTCTTGGCTACCTGGAAGCCAAGAGAGGATTAGCCGGGAAAGAGCCCTCACTGAATCCGGATCTGCCTGAGATACGGTTTAAGCTCCCCTTTCTTCTCATTTTGGACCTGGGAGAAATCAATGACTTAACTTCCCTAAACTAGAGCCTCATCCTCAAAGCTCTAAGGTAGCCCCTGTGAGGAGGCCTGTGCCAGTGGCGATTCTAGATTCCAGGTCTTCCCACTCAGTGAGGTGGGCACCCTCCCCACACAGGGAGACATGTCCCAATCCCAAAAAGAAGAAAGCCCACCCCCTGGGACTTGCAGCTTGGTTTCCTTGTCTTGGAATCTGATTGTTTCTATTTACTAGATTTCAGTGCATTTAAAGGGAAGGGAAATCTCCATTTATTTATGGTCTTTTATTTCCTGTTCTTTGGTTTATTTATCTTAATTTTTTAAGTTTATTTATTTTGAGAGAGAGAGCATGCAAACAAGGGAGGGGCAGAGAGAGAGAGAATGGGAGAGAGAGAATCCCAAGCAGGCTCCACACTGTCAGCGCAGAGCCCAACTCGGGGCTCGAACTCATGAATTGTGAGATCACGGCTTGAGCTGAAATCAAGAGTCAGACGCTTAACTGACTGAGCCACCCACCCCGGTGCCCCTGCTTTTTTAAAAACCAGTAGTTATCAGTTCATTCTCTTACCTTTCTGACTCTGCCATTCATTTTCAGTTAATACAGAAGTCAGACATTATTCCAGAGAGTGATTAATTCTAACAGAAATTCTGCATTCTAAAGTCACAAAACACATATCTTACCCAGGATTGTTATAGTATTTTAAAATTATATCATACCCAACTTCATCCTGAAGGAGCAAGTTTCCTATTGGTGATTGGCAATCATGAAATTTATCATGACTATCACAGTGCTGAGAATAACATTCTAGGGCTGTTTGCTTACCAAATCAGGAACTCATGTGAGTGTGGAAGCCAGACAATGAGATGAGCACCAACTATAGATTTGTTTGAACCCCAAGTCAGCCAGTAACTAACAAGCTCTGTGACCTTCAGTAAATTACTTGAGCTCTCTGAACTTCAGTTTCACCATAAAATAAGGATAGATATAAAATCTGAGTCCCTAGATTATGAAGATTAGATGAGGTAAGGTGTATAAAAAGCCTACCATGGTCCATGAGTATACAGTTAAAGACTCATACTAATAAGTGGCTGCAATAATTATCATCATCTTCATCATCATCGTCGTCGTGGTTTAGAGTCTTGTCTAGCATTTTGTGGAAACCTATCTTTGGTTTGGGTATATATAGCAAGAAGTAGTACAGCATACAGGCAAGAAGAATGGGTTCTAGAACCAAACAGCCATTCATCGGCTGTTGGACCTCGGGCAATTGACTTACCCTCTCTCGTGCCTCAGTTTCTTCGTCTGAAAAATGGGGATCAAAATGGAAGCAGCTTCTAGGATTTAAGAGCTTAGCATGTAGTCAGGCACATAGTCGTCATTCAATAATGCCAACACTCAGTATATGCTATCTGTGATTATTAGTCTAGGTGCGATATGGTTGCAGTTCACACTGAGTGTGCTCGCTGTGTGTGTGAGGAGTTTGAGAATGTGAGAATCTCAGCAGAGTAAAACATCAAGTTACTTTAGGGAAATCTTATCCTTACCCTGGATAGTTCAGTAGGGGGCGTGCGTGTGTGTGTGTGTGTGTGTGTGTGTGTGTGTGTGTTCTTAACACTCATTCAGTGGGTATGTTCAGGATTTGGCAAGTAGATTTCCCATCGATTTGTTCAGCTCTAGAATTGGCTTCCCTTGTGCCCCTGGCAATATCTCCTTATTGGCATTATTGCAGAAAAGTAAAAGCAAATGAAATTTCATTTTATCCTGGGGCTAAGGAAAAGCATTTTACATTTTAACTGAAGCTCAGAATGTTTCCTGATGAAATTAGTTCTGGACCACTGTGAAATTTTCTTAAGTGGCACCAAGTCAAGCCAAAGTCCCTCCCTCCCTTCCTTAAAGAGCCAGTCAAGTAAAACAAACAAACAAACAAACAAACAAACAACATTACTTTTCCTAATGTATAGAAAGAAGAAAAAATTAAAAGCACTTGCCCATTCAATTCAGTACCCAAGAATACACATAGCATTATATGAATAAATAATGGCTGAGCAGAACACTTTAGCCAGACGGAAGGATTTGCAGTAGGTAGGAGCTGCCTCCTAAGAGGAACACAGGCCAAAATGGAAGAAAAGCAGTCTGCTGACACAATAGTAGCCTATGCATCGTAGCTTAAAAAGGACACCCTTGAATGTGCAAAACCACGGAGGGTGAGTTGCTTGTATTCAGCAGCCCTGGGCTGGAGGAGGGCAGGTGGCGAGGCAGGAATGTCACCAAGTACTGTGTTTGTGCACATCGACATTCTAATATCCTGACCTTCAAATATGTGAAAAACATTGTCTTAGAATTGAAGAAACATGATGCGTACTTATGTTGGGGAATTCCTCTGAATTCGAATAATCAAAAGCTAAAGAACATCTCTCGAAGACGGTAGAGCAGCTAAGACCATGGGCTTGGAAGGAAACAGGTCTGATTGGAACACATTTCTAGCTATGTGGTCTTGGGGGTCTTGGGTAAGTTATGGAACTTTACCGAGCCTCTGTTTTCCTCATCAGTGAAATGGGAGTGATAAGATGTGTCACATACATTGTTGTGGGGTTAAACATGACAGTAGCAGGAAATGTGTTCAGCACAGTGCCTGATATGTCTTAAGTATTTAATAAATTACATGAATGTATCAATAAATCAATGCTATAGCTTTTTAGAATGAAAAGCTGGCAATGGAGCCTGAACTATGGGTTGCTAAAGGAATTCAACACCTAATTTAAATAGAAAGATGAGAATCTTTTAGAGAGAATCACTACACGTTGAATGGAAATGAAGCTATAATAAATGCAAATCTCAGCCAAAGAATTGAGATATAATGAATTTATTCAGTAAGTGTCCATTGAACTTCTCTGTGGGTTTTATTAGATCTGTGCAGGAGAACAAATAAAACCATAGCTGCCCACGTTTGTAAAACTAATTTCAAACCCTGTGCCAAGGAGATAAAGTGTGCAACTTTGACAATGTGACCAGAGCAAATGAGGTACATTAGACACATCCAGCTAAAGCCATTTGATCAGGAATTTAGGGAGTTTTGCACATACTCTTTTACTCTATTTTTTATAATGAACCACATTAAATGTATAAAAAAGCGAAAAAATAACTTTTTACCAAAAAAAATTTCAAAAGGATCGTTGCTCAACCACATTAACGTAAGATTAACATAAATGTTAAGATATTAACATTTTTCCGCATAAGCTTCAGCCCTCTTGCTTATTTTTAAAAGAAATAAAGGGATAAAGCTGAGACCTTGGCACTCTCCCCCCCCCCCCCCCACTTCCCAAGGTGATACTGTGATAGCATTGGTAATTCGTTTAATGTAAGTTTTGCATCTTTAAAAAATTATATCTTTTTTAAAAGGTACAAAATCATATGTACAGAATACCATTTTTAATACAAACAGTACAGTATATTGCTTACACATTTTGCATAACTAAGAATCAAACATGGTTTGTTGAAAATACAGGGTAGGTGTCTGCATATTCTTCCCCAAATATAAACAGAACAATCTATTTAGGTAATGGTTTTGGCCATGTTTTTAAACCCAAACTCAAAACAGTCTGACAAAGGATTTTATTTTCTCCTTTGCAAATATCACTATACAAAGTCTTAAAAAGTGTAAAAATTCAATCACATGCACTGGAATACACTTCAAATAAGCTTCTTTTTTTTTTTTTTTTTTTTTGTCGCATTTTTTAACACTTTTTAAATCAGCTCTTTCTAGAGACTCGGAAAGAAATGTTCATGGGGTTAGTAATATTATAAGAATTTTACCCTGGCTTCATCTCAGTAATAAAGATGAAACAGTAGCAACAATAAACAACCTCGATCTTTCTACTAACATATCAAATTTCCCCTTTGAGCCCAACTGAGAGCTTTATTTCCTCATTTCGGAAGAGGCCATTGCATTAAAGCAGCGTCTCCCTAAGTGTGCGCCTTGGAAATGAACGAGCCCTTGGAGACCGCGCACAAACCAGGGTTCCCCGGGCTGGACGCCGGGTGGCGCCGCGCCCCTGGCGCCGCCGCTTATGTGTTCGGATGGGGCCGGGCAATTCTGTTGTGACGCGCCGCGGACCCCCTTTAAGTTTTCCTGATCCTGCTTTCCCCAGACTTCCTGTCCGCAACATTTAGTAGTGTTGACGTCGGCAAAGCGCACTTCGGGAAATGCTGCGGGAAGTCACTTCCTATCCACGCTTTGGATCGTGTGATAATGATTTAAATCGGAAAGGAGCCCCCTCCTGGGATTTGCGCGCTGAGGTCCGGAGGGCGCGCACACACCTGGGAGCGCGTTTGCGGGGAGCAGGTGGACAGCGCGGCTCTGCCCCCGGGGCTGTGCTGGCAGCGCTAGGCCAGTCCCCCGGCTCCCGCTGGGACGCTCTCCCCCGAGCGACAGGTCAGGGCTGGAGTGGAGGGTGCCGGTTGGGTGGGGGGGGGGGGGGGGGAGGGAGTGACCCGAGGCCTGGCCCTCGGGTCCTGGGTCCTCGCCCTTCTGAGGAGTGGGGCTCCCTGGACGGTAAACGGCGCTAATGAGCCCTGATGGCCCAGGGCTCCGCAGTGATTTCGCGGGAGGTGAATTTGATGGGAAGCCTCGCTTCTGGCGCGGCTCGGCTGCTGACACGTAGGACGTAACCGGGTCTCAGAGCCGGTCAACGCCAGCAGCAGAAGCGCGCTCTGTCCCTCATCATGACAGCCAAATGTTCAGCCCAGACCTTAGCTGTCCTACCAGAGGTCGCTCCTCCCGCCGCCCCGCGCTCTCCTTCTTGCCCCCATTTTTAAAATGAAAGGGTTAATCCCGTTAATGCCATCAACCCAAAGAGTTGGCCAACTTGAAGAACTAAAAATAAAGCACCCTCTGAACTCTTTCTCCCTACTCACCACGCCTCAGGGCAACCTGTCCTGTGCAATTAAAGGGGTGGCCAAAAATACACAATTAAAAAAAATAAAATCTCAGTTTAGGAGATTTTCCCTGCAGAATGAGTCAGGAGAGAACCAAGCTCTCTCTTATCTAAAGCAGAATTTTGGATTGTGGTGCTGTTGCTTCCTCTCCCCCCCCCCCCCCCCCCCCCGGTCTCTAACCCCTACATTAAAAAAAAAAAAAACTTCATCTATGAGTATTTCGTTTTCCTGGGAATACGGAAATGTGTCCTTGTGTAGGCTCCTCAGTAGAGACTGGGCACATCCTTTGTGGCTAAATAGGAAAGAGGCCAGTTAACTAACGCAGCAACCTAATTAACAGCTGTAATTCTAAACAGGTAACAGTTACCAACCACATGCCATGCACAGAGGGCGCCCTCAGAGCTCCTCTGACTTCTCACATCTTGGTTTCACTAGCGTGGTGAAGCAAAATACTACCACCTAATGCTCATGTAGCTTGTTTCAGTGTGCGAAGTTCTAGACCCATGTGAGTTCTTAGAAGAGCCCCAGGTTTAGCGGAACATTCCTTCAGGCTAAGTGGTTTCTAGAAAAAGAATCATGGAATCGATGACGTCTCCCAGGCACTGAGCCTTCACCATGGGGCTGGTATCATCTGTGATCCTGCCAGAGCACTTGACCGTAGTTTGATTACCCTAGCTGTGCACAGGAGCACACTTTTGGGGTGACGCCGCTAGGAACTGGGCAGAACTGACATCCGAGCCCAGAGTCCACACCCATCCTCCCACACCACCCTCACTTGCTTGCGTTTAAAGACCTAGGTTCATTTCCTGGATGTTCTCTTAGATAGGTCACAAACTCGCGAAACGTCGTCACTCCATCTCC
Source organism: Panthera onca (assembly GCF_046562875.1). Taxonomy (NCBI): domain Eukaryota; kingdom Metazoa; phylum Chordata; class Mammalia; order Carnivora; family Felidae; genus Panthera; species Panthera onca. The sequence continues at coordinate 74,495,947 of NC_138340.1, read as the reverse complement.
AAATGAGAACTGTAATTCTTGCCCTATCAACCTCGAAGATCTCTCTTGAAGGTATATAAACACATACACTTGAAAACTATTAAAAGCTATACACCTTGCCAAAATATGTTCTTTTAATCAATATTCTCACCGTTACTATTTTTGCTGATCAAAGGAACTGGAGAACTAGGTTCAGGGAAGTCTCTGATAGAGCAATGAGACAATCTTGATTAAAAAAAAAAAAAAAAGACCTCAGGTCTCCACTTTATCTTGCTGGGGAAAAATCAACCTCAAGGCATCAAGGTCTGGGGGACTAGAGGCCACCTGCCTTCCAGCGTGGCATTCTAGCCATGAGGGAAGAGTGGGTTCTCACCAAAGTGAGCTTTTCTGAGCCAAACAGGAAAATCTGTCTCAGTGACTCTTCAGTTGGGGTTTTTTGTAGTATCACACAGCAAAATGATTTTGGAATTGAGGAATTTCCCAAAGTGACAAGGCCTTCTACATTTCTATATCCTTCCCTTTGGAAGCTATCCTTCTAAAGAAGTAAGCCCTTCCAAAGAAAAAGAGAACTATCTAATACTGTATTATGAGTCTAAGAAACCACTGATGTTATGTTATACCATCAATTTAAGAACAGCTTTTTCTGAATGGAAGAAAATACTACCACTTTTTTTTATGTTTATTTTTTGAGAGAGAGAGGGAGGGAGGGAGGGAGAGAGAGTGTGCGTGCATGAGATGGGAGGGACAGAGAGAGAGGGAGACACAGGATCCAATGCAGGCTCCCCACTGTCAGTGCTGAGCCCGCCAGATGCAGGGCCCAAACCCTAACCATGAGATCTTGACCTGAGCCGAATTCAGGAGTCAGACACTTAACAGACTGAGCCACCCAGGCACCCCCAAAATACTACCACCTTAAGCAGATATATCAGTTGTTAGGGCAACCTAATTTCACAAATATTAAAAATAGGAAAAAGATGTGGGAGTCCTATAATTGAGGAAATATGTTATTTATTTGATAAATAACCTTAACCAAATCCAGTGTCCAAAAGACTGTACTGTGGGCTGTACAGTAACAAGTCAAGGATGGAAGTGAAAACTATTTATGTCTCAGTTTTCCCAACTAGAGAATGAAAATTAGACTTGATTTGGGGCTGAGGATAAGGAAAGAGGCAGTACTGAATTTTGACCCAGCTTCCCTAGAGCAACACTAACTTTTTTAGCAAACAATTTTTATGGTTAAGCAGAACATTATTAGAGAGGGACAACCTTCCATTCACATGTGAGATGCATTCAACCTCTAAATAAATGTCCACTGGACTGTTTAATACACCATATGCCCAAAGATGCACCCCAACTTTCTTGTTGACATTATGCATTCTTCTTCTGGTTTTTTTTTTTAATTTTTTTAGTCTTTATTTTTGAGAGAGAGAGAGACAGAGCATGAGCAGGGGAGGAACAGAGAGAGAGGGAGACACAGAATCCAAAGCAGGCTCCAGACTCTGAGCTGTCATGTCAGCACAGACCCCAACGTGGGGCTCAAACTCATGAGCCGTGAGATCATGACCTAAGCCAAAGTCGGATGTTTAACCAACTGAAGCACCCAGATGCTTCATCATGATGCATTCTTCTTAGATACGTGGGCAACATTCCTCAATCATACACCAATAAGGGAGAAATGAGAAATAGATCAGAAATAGGTAAGAATGGAAAAGTCACAACTCAGAACAGCAAGAGGAGCCAGGTTCAAGTTCAAACATACAGAAGTAGGCCTTGGCACAATCCAATTGAACTTAATGCATTAGCCATAGAACGTTGCTCCGAACTGCTGTTCGTCTCCTCCACTAACCTTGTCCATCTTATAAAAATAACAATAGAAGTAGATCCTAAGAAGACGTCGTAAGTTGGAGGACACAGAATGACAGTAAAATCAGGATGGGATACAACTTAGAAGTGAATGGCCTCAATCACGCCCCACGCCAAGGGCACACACACAAAAACACATTACACATTCCCTTGCTCTGCCACTTGTCAATAGATATTCACAACCGCCCAGTCTCTCAGAGTTACAGAGGTGGACAGTGCGAAGGTCCACATGCTCACGTGGAAGGCACCCGCGGTCAACGGCACAGGCGTTGAAGTTAGACACCAACCCCAAGCAAGGCAGCTAGCCTTCCTCGGCTGTGGTTCTCACTTCCACGTACTGATGACGTATCTTTCCCTCAGGGTTATTAGAGGGATTAGTGCTAATGGTAATAAAATTCATAAATTCCTGCCGTCGATTGCACGCTTTCTGCATACCAAAGAGTGCTTAGCATTCGATATATTATTTCATATCACCATTGCACAGCCATGGAATATGGTTTATCCCTATTGTACAGATTAAGAAACTTCTAAGAGCACCCAGCTGGAAATGGCAGGATCCAAACTCAGTTGTGTCTGATACCAGAGATCGCTCTCAGTCACTGTGCTCTAATAATAGTTTAAAACTTTTTGCTTCCGTCACTGATGTATCCCAAGTGGCTAGAATAACACCTGGCCTACATTAAGCATAGACACAGTAATAAAATCTGTGGAGGAAATGAATAGAGCATTTCATATACGCTAATATGCTATTCAATAAGCACCTCACATACATTCATCATTTCATTTCATTCTTACACTGATCGTGCACCATTATCTCTAAAGGAAACAGGGGTTCAGAAAAGTTAACCAGCTTCCCGGGCCACCCACTTAGCAAGGGGGAGAGTCTGGACTCGAGGCCACACGCGGCTGCTTCGAAGCGGGGCTTTCCTCTGAGTGAAACTGCTCTCAGCCTCACGGAAATAAGTGCCTAATACCGTGCCTGCCATATAGCAGCCTTTCCGTAAAGATCACGTGCTCCTTACCTCTCTATATTTTAATCCACTTAGGGTGGCTGATCTAAGGTAGAGTCTGTTTATTATATTGAAGTTTTATATGGAAATGCTTTTAAGGATCCAGTGTTACTGTACCTGATGAAAATGGCATTGTCTACTTACTTAACTTTCTTCAGTTTTCCAAACCACTAATGTTTCAGCATTGTTGGAAGGAGTAAAAGTAATAAAGGATGTTAAATGCTTGGCACAGCCCTGGCGCTTAGTGAGAAGCAAGCGAGGCCCGCCTCTCCCGTCTCACTCCCTTGACCACGTGCGTCTTAGAAGCCATGGTCACTCCGGCATGTAGAGGGCTAAGCTGACGATTTTGAGTCTGATGCCCACACCATTCGTAACAGGTGAAGCCAGCTCCCTTGGCTGGGCGATGACTAGTTTGCCTCTCTAACGTGATTGTGTGGCTGCTGGACACGTAGCATCCACTTTTCCTTTTAAGAAAACGTTGCACTTCATTTCATCAAAAGGCAGGGCCACCAGAGTATTACCCGCTGGGTTCATTTAACTATGTTCGTTTCCTTGATGCTCTAGAATAAAAAGCATTTCCATCTACCTTCAATAAATCTGCAGGTGATGTTAGCAAGCTCTCCCAGGCAACCAAAAGGAAGAGATGGAGTGATGTGTGCAGCCAGAAAAAACAAAAATCTGTTTCAAATTCACATGGAGTTTGAGGGTTTGATTGCAAGTGGATTTTAATGTAGGATTTTTCAGTATCATTGAATTATAAAAGAACTATTTTAATTTTTTAATATAAAGAGTAACATCCTTAAGACGAAGGGAACTTAAATCAATTACATTTAAAAGGTGATATTCATGGAGTGCCTGGGTGAATCAGTGGGTTAAGCTTCTGGCTCTTGATCTCAGATCAGGTCATGATCTCTTGGTTTGTGAGTTTGAGCCCCACATTGGGCTCTGCGCTGAGAGGGCAGAGCCTACTTGGGTTCTCTCTCTCCCTCTGTTTCTGCCCTGCTTGCGCTCTAAATCTCCCTCTCAGAATAAAAAAATAAACATTAAAAAAATAAATAAAAAATAAAAGGAGATTTGCAAATTACTTAGGTGAACACAAAAGGAAGTGACATGCATTCTGAGAGCTCATTTTGATTTTTTGAGATCACAAAATCATATACATTTAAAAATATTATTTATTTATTTATGTTTTTATTTGAGAGAGAGAGAGAGAGAGACAAAGCGAGCGGGGAAGGGCAGAGATAGAGACACAGAATCTGAAGCAGGTTCCAGGCTCTGAGCTGTTAGCACAGAGCCCAACACAGGGCTCGAACTCACAAACTGTGAGATCGTCACCTCAGCCGAAGTTGGATGCTCAATCAACTGAGCCACCCAGATGCCCCTACATTTAAAAATATTTTTAAAAGTCGAGTTCCTGCTCCTCTCAGCTCACACAGCGATAAGACAGTAGAAATGGGGATAGTGTTGATGGTTTTAAGTATCTAGATTTGTTCCTGCTATCTAGAACCTAGATGAATCAGAAAGTACTAAGGACTTATCCTTCTCAGAAGGCAGATCCGATACCAAGACCATTGCTAAAAATGCCCTAAATTTTTTAGAGAAGTTAAGTAGATTATCTTATAGCTAGGGATTAATAGTTTTGTGACTAAATGCCTCAATTGTTCTTCAATGTAGGCGTCACTATACCAACTTCTATATTGTTTAACAATATATATGTATAGTTTGCATATGATTTCATCTGGCATACAGAATATGTGAAATGTATTTCTGATAAGGCTATCCTTCAAAGTAGCTTTTGAAATTAAAAATTCCAAAATTCATACTGCTGGTATAAATTCTAACATTTTTAAGAATTTTTTTAGAGAGAGAGAATGCACGAGCAGGGGAGAAGGACAGAGGGAAAGAGAAAGAATCCCAAGCAGACTCCCCACTCAGTGCCAGGCCTGACATGGGGCCCATTCCCATGACCCTGGGATCATGACCTGAGCCAAAATCAAGAGTCGGAGGCTTAAACCGACTGAGCCACCCAGGAACCCCTAAATTATAAACTATTGAGCTTAGAACAGGTCAGTTGAAAAATCAGTAGAGTGGTGGTTTATTCACAATGATAAATTACATTTTTCCAGGACCAAGTGTGAGGTGCTAGAGTCCACACACACACACACACACACACACACATCTAAAATAGGAAGCCCAGAACTATGAGACACCACCATAGGATGAGTTCAGTGGCCCTTTCTAATTACATCCATTCAAACCTGCCTGCTGGTTAGGGGTAAGAAGGCAGACTGGTCACCTCTGAAAATGAGGATGCCATTTTATGAGAAAAATTCATCAGCATCATTCTAATGAGTTATGGTCTTTGTTGTGAGAAATGAGAAATGCCATGGTCTCACCCTAAAGAACACTAAAAAAGCATTACAAAGAAGAAATTGAAAAAGTAATATATGTTACGGTGATGAGAACAACTTCTTTTCTGATTGAACAGATAGATAAATACTGCAAGCAAAGATCAAAATACATTTAATTTTGCCACAACAATGGATATTTTCTTCACAAAAAGCTTATGAATCATCCTGGACTCATGGACCCCGGACGGGGATAAACAGATGTATCTTTAATGACTCTTGGAGTGGTTTCATTTCCCACCCTTCTTTTTTTTTAGATGCTTATTTTGTTGTTTATATTAATTGAAATTTAGTTTTGCAGGCTGAATGCCCCACAGCACTAGGTGATTCTAAATATGAGCAGCACTTTCTTGAGCAATTGCCAAACCTTTCCTTCACCAGTTTCAACTGTTCCAAAGAACCTAGAATATTGGAGACCACTGGTCCCCAATTGAGGGTTTTTTTTGTTCTCATTGCTATTGCTTTCTTTTTCCCCCCCCCCCATCTGGGAAGAAATATAAACTATACAGTTCATAGGTCTGGGGCTTCATTTAGGGATGTTTACTAAAGCTTCTAAGGACCAAGGCTGAGTCACACTGAAAGGTGTTCTCCCAAGCAATAAATAACATTAATCTGATTTAGTCCCTTAATCTGGCATCGGCAGGCAGAAGCAGAAATACTTCCCCACACGCTAGGTGTTTTTTGCTGGTATTAAAACTTACAGTCTTAGGCAAAGCCATATAAAATCTTGCAAAAGTTGGCCTTTCTGCAAAATGATGGCTTCACGACAGTTATGATCCTCTTTTGACTGTCCCTTTTGAAGGGATAGATAATGTTTTAGGAATTCCTTAGTGTTGGCAGCTGCAAAGAAATAAATAGTAGTCAGAGTTTAATTTGTAGTCATTAGGGGACAAGGGGAAGCGATCGTGAAAGAACAGATGTTTCCAGTTCATCCTTAAGAATTCGTCTCTGCTATCTGTCACGTGGAACATCCTGCAGGACAAACATACTGACTCTTAAAACAGAATTGTAAAACCTCTTCAGAGACCTGGAAATTGGAGCATTACATCACATTCACCAACATTTCCATTTCCTACCATTGACAATAAAGTGAGAGGCCACAAACTGAAACCAAGGCCACAATGGCTTGACGGCAGTTGCTTTTGTAGGAGATGTCACGCGTGCCCTTGTTACAAATTCGCCATGGATTGAACCATGCGTTTTTTAAAATTCCAATGAGGATTCTATAGATAGGAAAGTTGTACCACATTCTTAGACGAAGAGGGAGGGAGCTTTGTGAGAGCGCGGTGGAACTGAGCCCTCGTTTACCACAAAATGAATTCATCCGGATCCTGGTAGTGGAATCAAGACGGCAGATATCTTACGATTGTGCTGTGGCCCTTGAGGAGGAACATCGTTCTATGCAAACAGAAGGTCACTCCCCACCGTGTGCCTGTCATTCTTACTCTCCAGTGGGAAACCAGCAGTTTCAGTGTATGTTCTTGGGGACCAATGGTCCCGATGGATCTACTTCAACCTATTCCCCTGATTGCCACCTGACTTCTTCAGGCATTAAAACCAGCAAATCACTTTACAATCAAAGTGATTTTATTTTGGGGCCCCTGGGTGGCTCAGTCAGTTAAGCGTCCGACTTCGGCTCAGGTCATGATCTCGCGGTCCGTGGGTTCGAGCCCCGCGTCGGGCTCTGTGCTGACAGCTCAGAGCCTGGAGCCCGCTTCGGATTCTGTGTCTCCCTCTCTCTGCCTCTCCCCTGTTCATGCTCTGTCTCTCTCTGTCTCAAAAATAAATAAATGTTAAAAAAAAAATTTTTTTAATTAAAAAAAAGTGATTTTATTTTATTTTTTTCCAATACATGAAATTCAAAGTGATTTTAAAACAAAATTTAGGGTCATCAGATATTTTTCAGACTCCCCAAAGCTAGAATAGTGCCCGGCACAGAGTGGGCACTCATTAGTGGGATGTAGAAATCAAATTTTAATAATATTGGCCTTCTTCTAAGATTAAACAAAAACACCTGCTACTTTTCAGGAGGAAATAAAAACCACTTGCAATGAAGGGTGAATTCAGCTGTCCAGTGAGCATGCAAATAGTCAGTCCTCAAAAGCAGGGACCACGGGAGATCACCTCAAGCCACTGATAACTGCAGCTGTTTTCCCAGAAGGAGAAAAGAGCTTGCAGGACTCATCAATGGCAGGGGCTTTAGCATTATATAATTGGTGCCATCTTGACCGTCCCGCCCACTGGGAACCTGGGCTTTCTTCCTCATTGGCAGGTTGCTGGTGCCAGAGGCAGCAAGATTTACAGAACGTTCTTGTTAATCCAAAAAGAAAGGATTTTCACAAATTCAGATGGCTGGGTGATATCCCGGTCTTCTACCTGACAACAGGTGGTATGACCTAGTGCTGGGCACACAGCGGGCCCCCGAAACGATTTGCAGAGTGTGCGAGTGAGTGAGCGAGTGGATATGTAAGGGATCAGTTTGTGCATGAAGCAAATCCATGAATAAAACAACACCCTTAATTTTGAAGCCATTCAGAGTAAAGCAGAAATGTTCAATTGCCTGGCTTTTCCAGACAAAGTTGAAGAGCTTTTATCCCTTTGCTAGAATCATCTACAGTTACCCCCCATACTCCACTCTTTTTGACAGTGAATGTGGCCAATATGTCTGTATTATCTCTTCATACAAATATACTTTCAATATGTAAAATATTAATATTTGTATGAACACCCAAACTCATTTACTCAAAGCCTTTGAGTATATACTAACCATAAGTGATAAATTTCCAAGGAATGGTCATGAACTAAAGTGGCAAGTTCAATGTCCATTTCCAAAAGAATCTCTCCAAATTTCACTTCCCTTGCCTAAGGAAAATGGCATCTAGTGCTGAAGAGTCTTTTTATTTGGGCTTTTCTGGGAGAACCTTTTCTGTATCACTGGGTTTTTCTTTCCAGTCATAGATAAAGCCAGTCCACTTTTGATTCCACATCATGCTCAATCAAACCTTGAGCTAATATCTTGCAAAATTGACTCTCTCCTCTTTTGTCTTCCTCATGCCTCCTTCTAGTTAAGTAAACGTAGAGTGGTAGAGGAAAAACAACACCATGGAGAAATAAAGAACTCCCAAAGAATCCAGAGCTTACCTATATCTATCATTTAGTAGAGTAGAATAAATCTATCATGCAGATACAATTTGAAAACTTGGGTTGAAGGTGGACACCTATACTAAGTTCGAGAAAAGGATTCATTTCCTGGACACTGAGCCCTGCCCACCAGTCACTGCAGGAATAATCCATACTGGCAATTCCAATGACTCCACTTAGTTCTTATCTCAACATACGATCATCTTGTGCACGTTTAATTTAGTCTTTTGATTATACTCTGGATCAAAATTAGTATTCTGTCAATGTTTCCTAATGCTTGAGTGGGAACCCAAATAAAAGAGAAATAGAAAATGTCACATTTAGAGGTGCCTAGGTGACTCAGTTGGTTAAGCATCCACCTTTGGCTCAGGTCATGATCTCACGGTCTGTGGGTTTGAGCCCCGCGTCGGGCTCTGTGCTGACAGCTCAGAGCCCAGAGCCTGCTTCCGATTCTGTGTCTCCCCTTCACTGTCCCTCCCCTGCTCACACTCTGTGTGTGTCTCTCTCTGTCTCAAAAATAAATAAACTTACAAAAAATTGTAATGCCACATTTACAGTAAAATATGCAAGAACAGGTATTACAATGCATCTTAAAATGAAAAATTCACAACAACAACAACAAAAAACCCCACCACACCTGCATTCAGAGTATGGAGTGTGCCAGATTCAGTTGTAGTGTTACTATAATAGGAACTGTCAACAGTTCAGAACGTGGCTGCGGCTGCTAACTTCGTTTTGCCAAAGGACTCAAGAAGGATTCAGGTCCAATAAGAATGATCATTGTATCAACTGAGTTGACTCTTACCTGGGAGACCTGTCAGCTCTCTGAGATGTGGAGTCTTCCACAATGTTTGCTGCTACTGGGCCGCATAACCAGGGTTCCAGCCGTGCTCTATAAGCAAATCATTCCTATAAGACATCTTTGGAATTGACATGATTTTTCCTGTCTTAGATCATTAGGATCGAGTGGGATCCTTTTCCCCCCTGCCTTATCATTTGGAATTGGAAAACAAAGGCCTAGCCATTAGATTTCTTCTGTCTTCACAATTAAAGACAGTGTTTGAGAGTGGGCTTGGGAGTTTGGGGTAGGCTTGTGCTAATTAAAGAGAAGAGAACAAATGGAGACCCATAATGCACATCTTTATCGTACCTTATAAATACCGCTGATCGCTGATGAGAATAATCTTGCTAAGATACTGCCAAAAGACTATGTCAAAACTCCTCCTGACTCTTCTGACCTTCCCTTGTGTTTGGTATATTACTGTTTTCTCCTTTGGTGGGCACTGGATTTCCCTGCGGTTGTTTTTAGGTTTTCAAAAGCTTCAGTAGAATTTCAGCAGCAAAGGCCTGGCAATAGTTTCCGTTTTCAAGTGGGTGGAAACTTCCACACTTAATGTTACACCTAGAGGCAACTACCTCCCCGAACTAAACTGAATTCATAGTTTATGGGAAAGTGTCTATTCTGCTCACAATTTTAAATCCTCCCGTGAGTAGCTTGATAAATCCTCTCTTCTCTCCCAAATCTCTTTCTTGCCTTCATTTCTCCTTTCCCTTCCAAGCATTCTTAGTTAACAAAGTCCTGTGTCCCCTAATTATTCACCCTTAATGGTTAAGGTAAAGGCAGTTCGTATCTTTACCTGTTTTTAAAATTATAGATAGGAATGGCTTAGAAAATACTCGCTAGTAGTCATGATTAAGTCGTGTTTATTTTTTTTTAAGTTTATTTTGAGAGAGATAAGGAGAGAGAGCACGTGCATATGCACAAGTGGGGGAGGGGCAGAGAAAGTGGGAAAGAGAGAGAGAGAGAGAGAGAGAGAGAGAGAGAGAGAGAATCCCAAGCAGGCTCTGCACTGTCATCGCAGAGCCTGACGTGGGGCTTGAACTCACAAACCATAAGATCATGACCTGAGCCAAAGTCAATGCTCAACCAACTGAGCCACCCGGCCGTCCCAGGTCATGTTCAATTTATACAAAACCACTTAACCATAGGCCCTAAATGCTAAAACTGGAAGAAAACCAAAGAGACAGTACATTCTTCTCACACGTGCCCCTCACACATTCAGGGCTGAGATAGCCTGAAAGGGTGGGAGAGCAGGATCTCTTCGTCACATGATTGACGGTATCCACCCCCTTCCCACAAAGTTGGGGAAAGAGGACAGAACGATATAAGCATCAGAGCCTCTCACTGTCTCTGTCAACCTTCTCGGTGGCCACAGGCCATCCCGTCCCCTTGGATTTACATGCAGGCTCTTGCCCCACTACTTCTCTTAGGCACTCAGGGAAACGCAGTCTTCTACGGTGACTGTAATCTGGTCCCTCTGTCTTTCCCTGTTGGAATGATTCTCCTCTCTTCAGCTGGCTCTGTTCCTGACAGGCTGAGGTGGGAAGCAGACAGATGGACATAAAAATGGCCTTTTTTTAAGTGAACTGTCGTGAGAAGGCCTCTGCTCTCTGGGCCAACAGATGGCTCAAGCCAGCAGTCTCGTGAGGTCTTCTGAGGCCCAGCTGGAACCTTCCAAGGGCACACGGCTATAGGCAATGTGTTTTCCTCCAGCTGCACACTCCCCTGTCAGGGATTAGTTTTCTCCAGTCCACTCTTCGAGGCTATCTCTGTGATGCTGTCCCAGTACATGTTCCCCAGGGGGTCCTGCAGGACAGGATTTTAAATGGCTCAGACCGGTGATAATGGGTCCAGGGAAACACTCACACATCTTTGCCTGCTCTCGGTGGGAGGATAGCAAGTGCCAATGCAGCACAGCCCTCTCTCTCTGTAGCTCTCTCTGTGTTTCTCTCTGTCTCTGTCTCTCTCTCATCGCTCTCCTTTCTCTTCCTTCCTCTTCCTCACTCTTCTGTCTTTTTCTCTCTTCCCTCCTCTGCTCCAAAGACACAGCCTCTCACCTTTAGAATCCTCAGGTGTATGTTCCCCAAACCTGAGGGGACAATATTTACTCAGCCACCTTTGTTAACCTGGAGGTGAGAAGAAACTCCCCATGCCCCATGCCCGGGAGTGAGGAAGACACGCAGGATTTCCAAACTTTTCTGCGTCTGTCCTCTGAGATCTGGAACTGTCTGGCTGGTTTTCAGCATACTAGTCTGGTCCCTCCTTGAGAATGCAACATCTACTGAACGTTGGTGCTTCTATGGAAACTTCCAACTTAGCATTCTATTAAACTACTGTCTTCTGTTCCTCATGATAAACTGCTTTCATGGTGAAATCAATATGCAGAAAAATACAAAGGAGCTTACACAAATTAGTGCAAATGCCAGGAGTTACCACACAGGCACGTAAGCAAAATCAAGTTGTGAATGAACATTTATCGAACACCTATTTGGTCAGTCAAGTAGTATATGGTGATTTGTGTACATTACCCTATTTAGTCCTCATAATACCCTCACAAAGTGGACATTATTATTCTCATTTAACAGATGACTATCCTGAGGTTCTAGGAGGTGAAGTAATTTACCAACAATATCCCGCTGGTTAGTGGCAAAGCCTGGGCTTGAACCTGGCCAGTGGGGAATTTTATTCCTCTCTATGCATATCCTAAATTCTATTAAGGAGAATCACCTTCAATGGCTATTAAGATTTTAGAGGAGAGGATTGTTTTTATTGCTGTCATTGCTATCTTTGCAGTATCAGGTTTCATGCAAATTATCCTTCTCTTAATGTGACTGAATGATCCTGACACCTCAAATTCTTCACTCTTGTCTGAGTGTGTTTCCAAAGTTGAAAACCAATAGTAGAGCATCCAGGAGGGATCCTAATCCTAACTGACAGTGGGAAACAGTGGGTAGGTAGGTCTTCCCAGGGGTGGAGCACCTCTCAATACCCATAACACAAGTGTCCAAATGTACACCTTAAATTCTTTTTCAGAGTTGTTCATTAAAGAACTACGTGTCAGCCATTTTTTTTTCACATCGGTCTAAGATAATTTGTCTCACATCCTGGACTTCAACGATGCCACTTTGAGACACATTGCCATTCCCTATGCCCATACCCAAGCCAGACATTGTTAATCACTGGTGATGCTGTTTTTTTCCTGAACCTTAGAACCTTCAGAGTTCGAGGAAGCCATGGCCAACTGATTGGTGTTGCCTGCAAGATTAAATCCAATTGTCTTTGGTTGAAGTGTCTTCCTCTACTGAAGCTCATCGGCTTCCCTTCATGCCTTTCTCATTCTCTGGTTCAGGTTCTCTGCTAAAGCTCCTCTCAACATCCACACCTCTCTTTTTCCCCATCTTGGACAGAACCAAATGCCGGGAGGCATGAGTTTGCATCTTGGAAAAATCAATTTTGTTTGGGGAATCATTGTATTCTCCTACTTGTCCTGGAATTAGCATCCTAACCAGAGCTGCCAGAATAATTCTAAGTGGGTTTAACCTTACAACAGGAGCACAGTGAGACTAAACTCAATGTGTTGTATAAAGACAAAACCATCCCTTAAAGAAAGAGACAGAATGGCTGTTGCCAGGCCAGAAAGAAGGGGAAGATGATGGGCTGTTTCCGTCCTGGGGATCGCTCACACCAGCTCCCTCGCTCTCCGGTGCTCTTTGTTCAATGCTGGTGTTAACAAAAGCCTCTTGACCAAAAAGTGCTGAGGTTACACAAATATTTGGCAAAGGATTGTCTCTGCTGATGGATTGGAGATGCTGAGAAAGTCACCGATTTACAACGTTGACGGATTTCCTCTTCTTAAAGATATGAGCAACAAAATTACTTGTCAATTTGACATCTGCAAACACATTCTCCGTCGCAGAGTTTAACAGCGTGTCATAGACAATTACGACATGTGGCCCATCAGACGACTTGTCTGGGTGCCCGGGGCTTCTGTGATTCCACCCTCAGCTGCTGCTGATGACACTACATGCGGGCAGCGAATAAATTCAGGGCATGTTACCCTCCATCAGTTCAAATCCATCCCTACTGAGTACCTCAGCCAACCTGAAGTCCATAAGGGCACGGTAATGTAACGTGGTGACCCTGAATTGCTGAGATTTGCTACAGTCCCAAGATCATCTTTATGATGGCTAAAGTCAGAATTGTGGCTGAATTAACAACAGTCACTGTTGTGTGTAAGCCACCCCAATTTTTACGGAAACAGGGATACACGTGCTGTTTTACACCAGTGGCCATCTTAACGATATTTTTTAGGTGGTCTTGTGACACAGGCTTTATTCTCAGTTTTGGTTTATGCTCCCAACTCCTCTAAGGAGAAAGCCAAGGGGACATGAGCAGCAACCACCAAATAAGTCCCCTGTCAGAGAGGGCAGAACTCCTTTAGGTCGAAACTTATCATTCCAGTACCAGTAAGGGCCTCGGCCTGGTTAGAGCATTCATCAGAGATGAGTCATTACTGTGAGAGCAGGGGCAAAGACATCGGGGATCATCGCAAACGATGCCTGAGCTGTTTGCTGTGGGATTGATGGGGCCATAACTTCACTCACAAATTTCTAATGTTGCAACCTAGGCATAAAGTAGGCCATGCTTTTTGAATTGAGGTGGAAGTCCACGAATCCAGCCACCCCCACGTCAAGGATTCATGGGGGCATTTTGCGTCGCACTTGGACACCTACGATAGCAGCGTAGCAACTGATCTGTGGTCCATAGTCTCTCGCCACTTCAGTCCATTCTCTCCACACCTTTGTGTTCCTCCCCACCCCTCGAAAACCATCACTGAAGCCCCTGACCCAGGAATTGGACCCTTCCCTGGCAACCTGTCCCTGCTCCACTGTTTCAACCCTCTTGCTTGAAAACTAGTCAATGCCTCATCCCCCATGTTTCTCACCTCCAGCTGGTCTCTTGTTTGGAGTAGGTTCTCCACTTTGCCAAATCCCACCCAACCCTCAAGACTCTGCCCCACCCCCATTTCTTCCATCATGTCTTCCTGACCACTCTCATCGTTTTTCCTCTGATATCACTCATTCATTCCTAATAGTTCTTTGAGCACCCACCAGAGGGATATATAGAGTCTTTTTTTTAATATTTTTTTATGTTTATTTTTATTTTTGAGAGAGAGAGAGACAGAGACAGAGACAGAGCGTGAGTAGGGGAGGGGCAGAGAGACAGAGGGAGACATAGAATCCGAAGCAGGTTCCAGGCTCCGAGCTGTCAGCGCAGAGCCCGATGCGGGGCTTGAACTCACGAACCGTGAGATCAATGACCTAAGCCAAAGTCAGATGCTTAATGGACTGAGCCACCCAGGTGCCCCAAGAGATTCTTTTTTTTCTTACTTTATTGATTTATTTTGAGAGAGAGAGAGAGAGAGAGAGAGCGCTCAGGGAGGGACAGACAAAGAGGGAAACAGAGAATCCCAAGCAGGCTCCACGCTGTCAGCGCAGAGCCCAACCCACGGCTTGAACTCACGAACAGTGAGATTATGACCTAAGCCAAAATCAAGAGTCAGATGCTTCACCGACTGAGCCACCCAGGTGCCCCCTGGATACAGAGATTCTTATTGGATAGTCCCTGCCACTTTGTGGCACATATCATTTCTCTGTCGAATTGTTAGAATCTTGGCATGTGATGTACCTGTCTTCTTGCTTCCTCCTCTGCCCCCAACTGTATCTTCTTGGTGTCCTCCATGGTGTATGACACCACACTCTAGGTAGAGAAGGGTCCACACCTGTTAGTTTGTGCCACCAGAGTCTTCAGCATCTGCTAGGAGAGCTGGAAGTTCTCTTGTGCAATTGATGCCTTGCTCAGGAGTCGCAGCCTGCTGGCCTCGTTGGCTCAGTGACACATCCTTCCATCAGGAAATCCTTAGCACTGGGAGCCAGAAGCTCAAACTCGAAAGGCTGGTCTTAGGGCCTCGCATGTCTCAGAAGCATCCTCTCTCTCTTTGCCCTCGAGTCAGAGCTCCCCTAACACCAAACATCAGTTTTAATTTCTGGATTCACTTGGCATACATGCAGATATGGATATTTCCCTTGACTAGCAAAAGGCCCTTAATTTAAAGTACAATTTCTACAAGTAAAACCGCCAGTTTTGGGCAAGGGCCAAAAGCCTCACACCATGGCTGCTTAGGCGTCTCTGGCTTCCTTATGGAGATCTCTCTGGAGTCAGGATCCCAGGTGGCATCTGGGTGAGATCTGTGGAAACGCCGAGAGGAATCGGAGCCAACCCAAGCAGAATAGGCACGTCTGGGAATTTTTAGACGACACAGTGTGTGATCCTCTCTACCCACCATGAATGGGAGATAGTTAAAATCAGCATGTGGTAGTGCACTGGGGAATATTAGAAAACTCGCCATGACGGGGCACCTGGGTGGCTCAGTTGGTTAAGCGTCTGACTCTTGATTTCGGCCCAGGTCATGATCTCACGGTTAGTGGGTTGGAGCCCCTCAGAGGGCTCTGTGCTGACAGTGTGGTGCCTGCTTGGGATTCTCTCTCTCCCCCTCCCCTGCTCATATGCTCTCTCTCTCTCTTTTTCAAAATAAATAAACTTAGGGAAAAACTCCCACAATGCACTGCCAAGTTTTTGACATGCTGAGATGGTCGCCCCAGCGCCCCTGCAAGGGGAACAAAAACGAGAAACCCATGGCTTCACAGAACGCTGCCCACCCCCGCCCCCCACCTGGCAGCCAAACCCTCCTTATTAAAGGTCCTCGCAGTCATGCAGTTCCAGATCCCTCTGGCTCGGCCACTAGTGTGCCCTACCCTCAGCAAGTGATGCTGGGGCTCACGAGAGAGAGGAGCCGGTGGGGAGGAGACGCCAGTGACACCATGTTTTAGTAATGTCGAACACGGTATTGGGAGCGAGGCTGCACTCAGGGGAAAGGCTGGGGGAGTCGTTTGCATTCGCCTTTCTTCTTTCCACCAGGAAAGCAGGCAAAGCGGCTCATTACCGCGAGGCGAGCACAGACTGGTGTCAATCTTCTCGGGGCACAATGCCTCCCAGCCTCTGTGTGCTCTGCAGCTGTCAGGTGCCGCGCCTCGCTCCCAAGCCTTCTCCCGGCTTAGATGCACACTGGCTCCTCAACACGGTGACATCCTGCCTAAAATAGAGCCCTGCCCCCTGAATGGAAGCATCCGGCTTCCACAGGCCTTCCAGCGAGGCCGATCCCGTGGGGTGGGGCTTCTCAGGCCTAAGACACGGGGAAGTCAGAGGGGACAGGTGAGCGCAGGTGCGGGACAGGGGGCCCGTGGGGTCAGAGGAACAGCCTGTGAATTCTGAGCTGCTCAGTGCAAGACCACTCATCAAGAAGGCACTCATGTGCTCTAAAGGACTGATGCGGACCTGACCTTGCAGCACTGATAGGGCACGTTCAGGGCCATGCTGCGGGCAGGACGTTGCAGGTGCTGCGCTCCGTGAGACTCTGGAGCGGCAGGCTCCCCAGGGACCTGCGCACCTCTCTCGCTCTCCAAGTACCTACTGGATCTTCACTGGTAGTAAGACAACTGCCACCGATACTTAGGATTCACACAGCAGCTCCGGTGGTGCTGCCCCACAGGGGCTTTGGCGGTGGGAACAACGGCCAGTGGGGAGGGGCAGTTTCTCCGTCATCATCTCTGTCACTGAACGGTGCGGGCTTGAGGCTCTTCCGGGGTCCTCGCTGCATCCGGGATCCCGAAGGTAGCTGAGTCTAGACACCATTCATTCCGAAGACATTTACTAAGAACCTATGTCCGAAGCCCTCTTGGAGTACAGTGTGGGCAGGAAACAGAATCATTTATAAACTCAGACCACAGGCAGCCTATTGCCTGGAGGAAAATTGCAAACGGTACACAGTGCCCTCCCTGACAAGCGGGTCCCCTCCCGTGTCCTCCATG
Source organism: Panthera onca (assembly GCF_046562875.1). Lineage (NCBI taxonomy): Eukaryota > Metazoa > Chordata > Mammalia > Carnivora > Felidae > Panthera > Panthera onca. The sequence continues at coordinate 74,478,777 of NC_138340.1, read as the reverse complement.
TGGTGGGCGCCAGGTGACATAATGGAAGACCAAGCATCCGGGGGTCAGCCGGACCTGGACTCCAGCTCTGTCACTTACAAACTCTTCCATCAGGTGACAGGTAGCCTCCGTGGTCTTATCCACTTAAAGGGGGCGGGACTGATGCCCACTTCATAGCTGTTGTAAGAATGTGGAATGAATGAAACCATATACATGAGAGCACTTCCTGGGACAGTATTATTAATATGTCCTGGTGGCCCCCAGGCCACGTTACCACAGTTCACATCTGGGAGGAGACCCTGCAAGGTGACTCAAAAGATCCTGTGCTGTGCAGGAGGAAGCATCCAACCACCGGTTCCGTGACTCCCCCAGGAGAGTCCATAAGCTGGGGAAACATCGATCATATTTTCGTTTTGCAAGGATTAAATTTGTCCCTAGCAACACACAACTGTGATCTACGTTTCCAGGCCTCAGAGACGCGCTGCACATTTGCTGCCCTGCCCGCTGCTCCCTTTGTCCTTAGCACAGTGACTGGGTCCAGCCGGGCCCCTCCTGCTGGACACTCCACACCATCCCTTCACTGAAGCCAGAAGCTACCAGATGCAACAAGAAACCTCTGCCACCGGCCACCGGAGCCTTGAAACTCTAACCCTGAGGACCCAGTGTCAAACCCATTGTTTCAAATGCACGTTTTCAAAATTTCTGTCCTCAGTTGTCATGTCAACTCTATTTTAAGAGTTTCAAACATTTGTTTATGATTCCAGTTCTCTCAAGCCTTCAGAAAGCTGAGGCTCTTGGACTGAGCTGGTAGGCGGCACAGCTGGCAATGGAATCCTGTCTCCCTGACCCCAGAACCTAGGCTCTTGACCATCATGAGCACCAGGATGCCGACGCCCCAGTTCCGGTTGGGATGTCAGGGACTTTGAGCGAGGAGCAGGGTGTTGGTAGAATAGAGGAGAGTGAGGCAGAGGAAAGGGTGTGTGTTTGAGGTGCTCCTGTGGGTTAGGGAATGTGGCTCCCCAGTCAGACGAGGGCCTTGGTTGCCATGAGATGTCCATCTTCTATCTGGTTCTAAGACAAAGTAGACATCTTGCTGCCCCTGGCAGAAATCCCAGGTTTATGCCCTCACTGCAGCTTGATTTTACTTTTAATAAGATGCTTCCCCCTCCCTTCTCATGCACTTCACTCGTGTGCTCATCCCTCCCGCAGACGCTCATGCCCTGCACTGGCTTCCCTACCCACATCTCCAGATGTGTTCACAGTCTCTGAATTTGCTCTCAGGAGCCACCTGCAGAAAGCAGGGCGTGAATCGTCTTCGGTTGCATGCGCAGACTCAGGGCAGAGCCCAGCGCCTCACCTTTGGGCCTGTCTCTTGCAGATTATTGGGACCATACCTCTGATGCCGAACCCGGGGCCATCGAGCCAAGCAGCGAGTGGCACTCAAGGCCTGCAAGTGCAGCCCATCACCCCCCAGCTCCTGACCAACGCCCAGGGCCAGATCATTGCCACGGTCATCGGGAACCAGATCCTGCCAGTGATCAACACCCAGGGCATCACGCTCTCACCCATCAAGCCCGGCCAGCAGGTAACCGCTCCACATCTCCTTCCCACTCATCTTCTGTTTGGTCTCAGTCAATGGAAGAGTCATTTTTAAATCACAAAATATGGAATCCCTGATCCTGCCATCTCAATGATTTTAAAAGGCAAGGCGCTCTTTTTTCATCCTTAGTGAATATGGGTAAGGACTAAGTAGCTCTCTAATCTGAAAATACAAATCTGTTAAATTATAAACAGAGACAGTGGCCTAAAATTCAATAGGGATGTGTTCTTGCTTGGACATTTGTGATACGTAATTTTCAGTTTTTAAAAGGGGTCAAGAAGGAGCCAAGACCATTTATGTCCTAACTGTAAATGAAAAAAAAAAATCACTCCATCGTGCACTAAAGCAGAGAACGTCCTGTAACAGGACAGGTGTGTACAATACACAGAAGTGGGAGTGACACACAGCTTTGTCCAAAGAGTTTTGAGTTCTCACAGAGAAAATGGTTTGGGGAGTGACTATCGATGGACAAAGACGGAGTAGGAGTTACCCAGGTAAATAATGGGATCACAACATTCCAGGCCACGGGAACAGCAGGCCCAAAGGCAGGGAAAGATGAAGGAGGATAGAGGTTGGGAGACAGAAGAAAGGCTCATGTGATTGGAGCACAGGGGCAGGCTGAGGGCAGTCATGGAAAGGGCTCCATGATCAAGCTGAAGAGGATGGCCTTTGTCTCTGTGTGATCTTGAACACATCACGCACCGTCGTTGTGCCCCCCGTTTCCTCATCTGTAAAATGGACATAACCGGTACCTATCTCACAGAGCATTTTGTGAGGACTAAATGAATCAACATAGTGGTTAGTGCCTGGCCCACCATGAGCACTTACATAGTCACGAGGATGGTGATGATCATTTACCCTGCAGCCCCGGGAATCTGTCCAAGGTATTTAAAGAGAGGAATGATATGCTCAGCTTTATTTTTCAAGAAGACAACTCTGGTAGCAGATGGAGGTTGAGCTGTAGTGATGAAACGTCTATTGCAAACAAGCCACTTAGGAGGCGACAGCAAAACACAAAGAAGAATTTATGAAAGCACGTACTGGTAGCTGAAATAAGGGTCTGGATTATAGTAGCGCCCGGGACAGCATCTGAGAGTCACGAGTGCATACATTGTAGCTGAAAACAAATCCAACATCCAGAGAAACCATGACAAGAGAAGGAAGATAAGGAGAGCATGAGGGGCAAGAGAAGAAAGAAAGACAAAGCAAAGGAGTCACTTTGGGAGACATCAGCTTTTAAGGTAGGGAAGATGGAGGGAGAGGTAGAAAAGGTGGCTGAAAAAGCAGGAGAGGAATCCGAGCGTAACAATCTAGCATCCAAGAGCGTTTAAAAAGTAGGCAGTGGTCGCAGTGTCGAATGCTACAGGGATGAAATCAGGCAAAGCAACGGAGATACCTTAATCCCTCTGTATCTTTGTTGTACCATTTTAAAGTCTGAATCCACTCTATTTGAAACATTTTGAAACAAGCAGCTGGGGGAGTGAAGAAGCACAAGTTGGGCAAGGCTAAGATCCAGATGTGCAGTTGGAGGATGCGCTAACAAAAGAAAGGTGGTGGGAGGGGAAGACGAATACTCCCAGTGGGTGCAAGACTGAGTAGATGGCCTTGGGAGTTGTTGGAAAACCGTACAATGCAAAGCATCTAGCAAGGAAATAAAATTCAAAGGAAAAAGGAAGGAGAAAGCACTGATAAATTCTTCATCATTCATCTGCAACAAAGTAAAAGTCTCTCTCCAGAGACCTCGGCCATTTGGCTTCTGATCCAACCACAGGTACATCCCGTTCTTGGTGGCACTCAAAGGTTATGCTTGGAAAATCCATTTGCTTGTTCAATAAAGATTTTTAAAAATCTGTTGATATATATAGTTATGGACCACCTGCTATTTGTCAGGCACCGTACCTGGAAGCTGGGCTGGTCGACATGACAGATAACATGAGCCTTTCCTTCATGGAGTTCATGATCTAGCGAGGAAGATGGACATTCATCAAAGACTCGCACAAATATGTACCTAAGATCCACAGTAAGTGCCATGAGAGAGTAGCAAGGGGATCTATGAGCGTGTCTGGCAAGGAGACCTCGTCCACTGAGGGGCAAACGCCAGGAAAAACCAAGCCAGGTGTGAACTCACTTCCCAGAGACAGAGACTCTGGTCTCATGCCCTTTGGTTCTGCCTCCAAATCTAAATCACTGCTGGGCGGAAGTGGGGGCAAGTTTCCCAACCCCCCCTTTTTCCTCAGCTTAACCACAGGCACTGGTACAGTCCCTGCCAAATATATCACTGAGAACTTCCTTCCCTTCTCCCCACTCCCGAGATCTCTCAGCTAGTTTATTTATTTTACGTAACATCTACAAGGTGCCATTGGATCCTCTACCTTCTACATAGGTCCCCAGATAAGCCAAGAGCCTCTACATTTTATTGGCTTTTTAAGACCTATTTCTATCTGTTCAAAACTATGCTAAAGTTATCTCTAGGGGGAGAAAGGAGATTGGCCTCTTTTCATACAATCTGCTAACAACTATTCCTGTCAGCAAAGCCAAGTTGTAAATTGCCACGAAGGTGATGAATTAATTATAAATCATTAACATTTAATACAAAGTAGCTCTCATCCTCACCTTGGATGTCAGAGGAGCGTGTTTCAGTGATAGACTCTACCAGTTACATACAATTGCAGCCCTAGATTTGAGGCAATGCAGTTTTAATCCAGGAGAAGGACATAGCCAAGAAATGGCAAATGATGGCGCCATTCCTCCACTCCTTGCCCAAAGTAAATGTCATTGATCCCTTGCCACAGTCCCTCTCATGAGCACAGATGCACCTCAGGAACATTCTCACACCACACCTGTTGGTCCCTAGAACAAACTTCATTTTCGCTATGGGATCATCTTGTCCTCTGCTGGTCTAACCACCATGACCATCTTCTTCACTGTAGAATTGGAGACCTAGCCATTGGGAAGAAACAGCCAGGCCCTTGTGTGTGGAGGGGATGCCTTGCAAATCCAATTTGTATCAGTTACAACCAACATCCCAGAGATCCGGACTGTCCTCGACGTACATACACATGCCTCCCTCATGTATGTGCATATGGAGAGAACACATGAGCACAGCTGGAAAAGAGTGACATCCGAACCGTCCGGAATCTCCCCAAGTCACCGCAGGCACTCCCTGGGCAAGTGCCAGTGGTCTAGTCTAATCCCAGAAAGATCAAGGGAACCAATGGTGAACCTGGTCAGAAATATCAGGAAATGGTAGAAATAAATGCAGGACTACTACTCTTTCTTCTTGGCATCAGCTCTGAAACAATTTGAAACACCTTGGAGCATATAGTAAAGTTAACAAGTTGGGTGAATTGACAGGAGGTGCACTAGTCTGAGTCCTGGATGTAAAAGCTGGGATTCTGAGGATAGCAGATCATAAAATGCCCAAGAGTCCAAAAGTAAAAAGCTCAGAGCTGGAGGTATAAGGATAGTGGTCTTCAATTTTTTCTTTAAATATAACCCTTTACATTGAAGAAATATAATACAGACAACCACTAAAAAATAAAGGATTTCTATCATACAGTAGAGAAGTTTCTCAATTTATTTTTTCATGTGATTTATGACAAATGCTTGATCTCACAAGAGCATGGTTCCAACAGTAAAATACGCCATAAATTACAGGAACAGAAAGTTCCCTGACTCAACACTCAGAAGGGAGTTCACTTCAGTGGAGTGAAGCACACGGCCCTTGGACCAGACAACCTGGGGTGATCTGTTTTAATTTAATAAAAATAATTGCATCTTCAATTTCATTTTAACATCTGCCTACCATTAACTAAAGGAACCTGAAGATCTAAGAGTCGCCCATCAACTGCTCCTGATCATGCTTTATTCCAATGATAAAAGATTGAGATCCTGCAAAGTGACCATCTGAAATGCAAACAAAATATTTTTTAAAAATATACCAAGATTCGACAGCCCTACATATAACCTTCACAGAATCACATCAGAGATTCTTGGGGAGCAGTTCAAGAAAATAAAATTCAGAAAAAGACTAGATAAAAGAAGAGACAGAAAGATGGAAGTATGTTTCTGTGCATAAAAAAAAAAAAAAGAAACTACTTAATACAAATATTTGGTGGAGCTTGAAAGTAACCTTTTGTTCCCTCCATGGGACCCTGCAGCGCTGGTGAATTATGGTAAACTCTCCCACCAAAGGGAGAGTGTCCCAGATCCCCCAGGTTGCCCTTCCTACCCTGTGACCGTGAACTCATAACTTCTCCATAAGCAGCACAGACGTCATTTTTGTGTATATTTATTCTTCCCTTGACTAAATTCCAGCAGAAGGTAGTGGGAGACATTTGAAAGAAAAAAACAATGTTGCAATTTGGAAAATCAAAGCAGGGAAATTTTCCAGAAATTAAATGCCATAGCTATAATGCTTGGAGACTGCCATCTATGAAAACACTCAATTTCTCCTCAAAAAGTAATCTTGGTGTTAACAGGAAACCAAAAGAAAGTAATTCATTTAAATTGACTCCCTGAGGCGCTTGGGTGGCGCAGTTGGTTAAGCATCCGACTTCAGCTCAGGTCATGATCTCTCAGTTCGAGGGTTCGAGTCCCACGTCGGGCTCTGTGTTGACAGCTCAGAACCTGGAGCCTGCTTTGGATTCTGTGTCTCCCTCTCTCTACACCCCTTCCCTACTCATGCTCTGTCTCTCTCTCAAAAATAAATAAACATAAAAAAATTTGTTAATAAAAATAAAATAAATTGACTCTCCAGAATGCCATCTGATTATCCAAATCCATCCATTTTTTTTTTTCCCAAGTAAATACAACATGTACTCCCTTACCTGTTTTTGAAAATCAACCACTCTTCCTAGCCCCTGCCTGAATCCGTGGTTCCCAATTTTTTTTTTTCTTGGAACCACCCAGAATGAGACATAAATGAGGCATTTCCACCTACCAGGGTGGCGTTTTCCTAGATGGATGAAATGCGTATCAGTGACTCCAACACAAAACAGCCCTTTGACCTTCCAGCCACACAACTGGGCATCTCGTCCTTCTGGTCTCCCCTTGTCACTCCCTGTCAAGCCCAGCCAACAAGCTCTCTGCACATGCTGTGCCCTGGCCTGGAATGCCTTTCCCACCTTCTCCCTCTGGAGAGCTCCAGCCACCATCCCTCCATCCAGGATGCCTCCTTCTCAAAGCTTCCCTGCATTGTTCCCTCAGCTCTGCTTTCCCCCTGCTCTATTCATTTTCATCAGCTGTGCTGTTGTTAGGACTCTGTACCTGAAAGGCAGGAGCCAGAATGGCGGCCTCATTCCAGACTCTGCCCGTGGTGGGTGCTCAGTCAATTGTGTTAAGTTTAATTGCTGCCCAATTAATGGAGTTTTCCTCTCCAGCATCCCAGAGCCATGCTTCCAGAGTGGCCCAGCTCAGGCCCTTCTGTGCCTTTCCAATTCCGTGTGTTCTGTCAGTTTCCAGTATGTTCCATGTTAACGCCTCTAGGCAAGCTTGAGAAGAGCTTCCACACAGCACTGCCTTCTCTATTCATCTCTCTCCAGAATGTCAGCACCTTCCTCTGGCAGCACTCTCTCACCTTATTATCTCAACTACATCTAGTCCCTCATTTGCTGCCCTGCTCTGTCTCTGAAGAGCCCCGGTTGTGTGTCTCAGGCTTGTTTTAGGACCATGGTGGCCTTCCCTGCCTGTGTCTGGATGTCTCCCCTAAATCTTGCCCCCATCCTGCCCTCCACACCTCCTCCCAGCCTCACAGGGCCTGGTGTGAGGGACGCTGCTATCAGCCCTCTTTCTTGAGCCCACTGTACTCAACTCTCTTGCAGACAGGAAGTGTCTGAAGGAGTCTAATATCTGGGCTTCTTCCTGCTTAGGTTAAAGAGCTGTTTCAAGGTCACAGAGAGAACTAGAAGGAAAATCCAGAGAGTCTCCAGGACCCTACCAAAAGGATAGCTCCCTTTCTGCTTTTTTCAAACTTTCCAAAAGATAATTCAAATCTCCACTGAATGTCAGGTTTCAGGCCCTCAAAATGTTTCAAGTTAGCCTGACCTGATGTAAACCCTAAATCTTCGCACATCTAACACCGGAGCTCCTGTCCTACCCACAGTAGAGTGAGCTCCTCAGTAACACTCAGGCATACATTACGTCCTCCTCATTCTTGAAGGTTCTTACTAAATCTGGGCTCTGGCTTCTCTTCCCTGGACATAATAAATCCACTTCCTTTACCCTTTTTCGAAGAGAAGCTCCTTCCAAAACCTCGTGTGGTCCCCCAACCATCAGCATCACCTGGGAACTTGTTAGAAATGCAAATTCTTGAGCCCCATCCCAGACGGAATGCATCAGACACTCTGGGCGAGGGTGGGGGTGCATGATCTGTGTTTTAACAGCCCTTCCAGGTGATTCTGACAAAAGCTAAATCTTGAGACCCACTGACTTAATTTCTCTTCAAACTATTATAAGGTACACAGCACACACTTGGAAAAATGCCAACCAGCGCGGGGAGGGAGAATCATGAAGTCCCCCTACATGCTCTCGCTTCTGCCAGAACCCTTGGGGTTCTGTTCACGTTCTCATTGTACCACATGGGGATTTAGCCTGTGGTTCATTATGGCTCCCTCCCATTTGTAAAAGGCCAGACCTGCTCCATTTTGCCTTGGCGTAATTGGAGAGATTTTCTTTCCCCCAAGTTAATCTCTATTTAATCCCATTTGAATTTTACTGTTTATATGCATTCATTTTTCCAACTTGTCTAGCACATTCTACACTTCATTCCATTTTCCAAGACACTTGTCACCTCCACTTATTTTTATGGCAATTGTGGATTTAATTAGAAGGTGCTTTATTCCAGGAACTAAAACGTTATTGAGGATAGACTGTGCGACACATGGAAGCTATATGGGGACCAGTGGCACAGAAAACAAGAAAGTCTGGGAAGCGTGCTTATACTTGAATTTACTTTTGCTGAATACATTAAACACCCAGCAATTCCAACCAACACAAACAAACCCACAAAGGCCGCCTCTGAAAGGCAACAGGAATCCTGTTCTTTCCTGTGTGTCATTTCCTGTGCAAGATGGACGTTCCTTCCTCATTCCCCAGGTAATGCAAAGCCCCGGGCTAATATCAACTGCCCCCTTCCCTCTCCTTTTTTGTTGAGTCTGTGCTCTCAGCCTGTACGAGACTGCTTGGGCTGCCATAACAAAGGGCCACAGAGAGAGAGGGTGAAATTTATGGTCTCACGGCTCTGGAAGCTAGAAGCCCAAGGTCACTCCGTCAGCACAGATGCCTTCTCCTGAGGCCTCTCTCCTTGGCTTGCAGGTGTCCTTTAGCATCCTGTGTCCTCACATGGGCTTCCCTGTATACCAGTCTGTGTCCTAATCTCTTCTTTTAAGGACACCAGTCACACTGGATGAAGCCCCGCCCTACTGACCTCATTTTAAGTTAATTACCTCGTTGAAGAACTGATCTCCAATTATAGTCACATTCTGAGATACTGGAGGTTAGGACTTTAGCACATGAATTTGGGGTGGGACACATTTCAGCCCATAACACAGCCTACTTACATCTGACTTACATACAGCTCAATAAAAGGCAAGAAAGTGATTATTGGAACTTAGATGGAAATAAATTCCAGCCCCTTTAGGCAGTGAAGTGAGGGTAAAGTGAATATATAGAAAATATGGTCAGATGAACATGATACTGACTGAGTAAAGTAACTTTCGGGTAGTACAGATAAGCGGGACTGATCAGGCAAAGGACAGTCTGTAGGCAACTCCACTTGAGATGTGCCCCAAACTACACCAAAATCATCATGCTCTCGCCACCTATGACTACCATGTTTCCTTTAAAAATATGACATTTTAAATACTTCGGGACCTGTAGAAAAGAATCCTGAACTCAAAAAATACATTGTCATATTGAACAAAACAGATATGTTCAAAATGATAGATCACCGTCTACATTTGAGCTGATCAGCTCTCCCGGTGTGGTTCAGCTCTCCCGGTGTGGTTCACCGTGACCAATTTGAGCACATCTCATTTGCTTCCATGCCGCCCAGCTAGAGCTGCCTGCTGTCTCCCTGACTCATCACTGTCTGCAGTGGTAGACAGTAGGGTGGCCGCGTGCCTACAGGAAGGAGGGCTGGTGCGTGGGTCAGACTTCCTTGGCTTCAAAGCCCGCTTATACCTGCCGTATGACCCCAGGTAGGCCATGCGGCCTTTTTAAGTCTGTTGCTTCTTCTGTAATGACAACACCGATACCGAATGAAGAGGGCTAATGCCAAGATTTAAAAGTATATGCAAAGACACGTGAGAAGTATCCCATAAATGGTAGCCATATGGTATCCATATAGTCAGACTCTCAAGAGCAAGACAATAGAACCAAACACTGGCCTTCATGAAAGCTTCTTACGTTTCCCTTTCTCTCCAGGAAGGGAAAGGAATAGTTTTTCCTTCAGGCTTCTAGCTTGTCCCTAATTCCCTGCACTTTCTTTTGGGAAACTATTCCAATGTTTTTTTTAAACTATTCCAATTTTTATGGCCAGTCATGTTTGAGGCATTTATACACCTATTTCTTTTGCCAATTATGCGCTACAAGTAATGCATGATTTTCAGATTTAAGTCAGTGTCTGAAAAACAACATCATTAAATCTCATTAAATAACATTTTTCTAATGCTGCGTATGTAAAGTCCATTAAGGTTTTATATTGAATCCCAGAGTTGTTTCATGAAGTGGCTTAAATCTCTGCTTTCCCTTTTCTTATTTGATACATATAGTTTAACCACAATATTTCTAAAGATTAATGCATCAAAATCACTAAACTAAGAATATCACAGATAAGGTTATTTTTTGGTCACTTACCTGGAAGAATTACAATTTTAGGGATGGGAAGTAACAGAGGTGGTCCCTCTACCATCCTCTTTTTCTGAGGGAAGAAGTTGTAAAAGAGGGTCAATCTCTGGGCTCATTTTGGTATGTACAAAAGGCTATCCTATCTGGACTTACAGGTGATTCTAATTTTTTTTTAATGTGTATTTATTTTTGAGAGAGAGAGGGAGCAGGGGAGGGGCAGAGAGAGAGACACAGAATCTAAAGCAGGCTCCAGGCTCTGAGCTGTCAGCACAGAGCCCAACACGGGGCTCGAACCCATGAATGATGAGGTTGTGACCTGAGCCGAAGTTGGACGCTTAACCGACTGAGCCACCCAGGACCCCCATGGGCTTACAAGTGATTCTAGAATTAACAGATACATGTTTACACTGGCCACTGGAATGAGATATGTGGGTTCCATTAAAGACGCTACTGCTTATATAATCTTGATTCTTGACAAGTAAGAACTTTTCAGGATTTTTATTAGTTTTTCCATACTGTCTGGTTGAACTTTGGAGGGAAAACAGAACCCCGGTGTCTTTTAAAAGTGCTTATTTACTTTGGAAGAAATATATCTTTGTTAGATTCTTAGATATCTTAGATTCATCTCATTCTCTGTGTGGGCATAGAACGAGCTCTTAAAAGAACTATTTAATTTTCTTCCTGAATTTCTTCTCCTGCATAGCTTAATGCATAAGCCCTAGTCAAAAAAGGAGCTTTTTGACTCCTTCGTGAGATTGCAGCCCACTAATTTTTTTCTCTCTGAGTTGTGCCTGAGAAAGAAAAAAATTAATTGATTATTGTCTTACCCAGTTCCTTGATGGTGCTTTACCACACCCAGGGCCAATAAAATATTGATGGAATGGTAAAGACAGAAGACTATCTCATGATTCAGTGACTCAAAACTGTGAAAAGCTTTTGTCAAGTAACAATATTTGGAAGGACAACTCAATAAGTTAGAAGGGGTAGACTGACATGCAAATATCCATCACATTTTATTAAGCAAATTAAAAATAGATTTCATCTTTAATATGTGTCCCTACAGAATAAAAGTTACTGGATTCAATTGTTGATTATGTGCTCAGCAGATTGGCTAATTACTTTGGGCAGATGCTTGATGCATATTAATTTGGGTTCCATGTCAATTATGACTATCTTTGTTCACAATCCAGTCTCCACTTAGCACAATTCAGTAACAATAAGGATGTTCACTTGAAATGTAACTGCAAGCAATTCTGATGGGGGACAGAATGGCATCGTGGAAAGAGCCATGAGCTATGAGTGATAGCCTGGATTCTAATGTGTTCCAGACCCCATGATCTTGGGCCAGGCATTTACTCCTCATCTTCGTGCTAGGCATAGCTGCTGCATAGGGATGTCATGTGAATCCAGGGAGCCAGAGCATCACCATGAGGGACCAGAAGGGGAAATAGCTCTTTAGGCACATGTCCAAAGTAGCACCTTAGTAACAGTTCTTTGAAGGTAACACATTAACTGATGGTTACAAACACATTAGGGGATTTAAAAGACTGACAAATCCCAAGCGTTGGCAAGGATATAGAGCAGCTGGAATTTTCATATATTGCTTGTGGGAATATGACGTGCTACAACCATTGGAAATCAGGTTGGTGCTTTCTTTAAAAAGTTCAACATGTATGTATAGTATGAGGCGATAACTTCCATAGTTCCACTCCTAGGTATTTACATAAGAGAAACGAAAACACAAGTATGCACAAAGACTTGTACATAAATGTTTATGACCGCTTTATTCACAATAGCCCCAAACTGGCAACAACACAAATGTCCATCCACAGATGAATGGATAAAGAACTTGTGGCAGAGACATCCATATAAATATAGATACATACACTACCAATATATACTATACCTACTACTCGGTGATACGAAGAGACAATGCTGCTGACACATGCAATGAAATGAACCTTAAAAACAGTATCCAAGCAAAAAAACCCAGGTTAAAAAAAAAGGGTACATACTGTATGATCCCATTTTTAGAATCATGCCAAATGAGTCCGTTGTGACAGAAAGTGGGACAGTGGTTGTCTAGAACTGGGCACTGGGGGGAAACTGATTGCAAAGGGGATTAGGGAACTTTACGGAATGATGGGATGGAAGGTTCTATATCTTGATGTGATGGTGGTTTTACAGATGTACCTATTTGATAAAACTCATCAAGCTGTATGCTTGAAATGGGCAAATTTCACCATGTATAAATTAGATCTTGATAAAATTGAATGAAAAACTGAATGCATACACACACACACACACACACACACACACACACACAGGGAAAGCAGTGACAAATGTCAATCTGAAATGTCCCAGGCTGGCTATCAGATACTGAGAAGGCGGTCGAAGATTGGGGCCTGACCTGATTCTACTCCCAGCCTGACTTCCTTTTATAAAAACTCTGCTACACTTCTGTGCATGTGATGATGGCCATGAAGGCAGTTTGTAAACCAAGAAGTGCTATCTCCCACCACAAAGAGGGCAGTGGCTGAGGCTGATGGTGCACCTGTCTAGGATCTTGAGCTGCTCTGAGTGTCTGCTTTCTAGGAGGCAACACCCGCAAGGAGAGAGACCCCTCCTGGGTCTCCAAGGGGACCTGGTACCTGCAATCATTTCCCTTTCCTCTAACCTTCCTCTCCTCGGCTGGACTTCTCTCACTGCTCAGAACCACCGGCCTTTGATGAGCTGTAAAGGAGTCATGAATAAATGGACATAAAGACAGCCTTTCTCCAGGCACACTAAATTCTGAAAATTAGGTTAATTCTTGCTTGTGGCCTTGTGACTAAAAGCTTGAGCCCCAGGGTCAGGCTTCATGTGTCCAGATACCAGCTCCTCCACACCTACTGGATGAATGTATAAAAACCCTTTAACCTCTCAGAGCTCCGGCTTCTTTGTCTGCAAAAGAGAGGTCAAAACAACACCCACTTCACAGGCTGATATGAGCAAGGGCATGAAAGTCCTTAACACAGGGTGGCATGGAGTAAGAAAGTGACAACTGAAAGCTACAAATATTACTAGATATTTTTGTCCTGGCCGCCCTAGCTTCTCTCAGTTTCCTATAGGACATCAGAGAACGTTTTTCCCAGCCAGACTCTTTGATCCGGGGGAGCAGAAAGTCCCCGTAGTCAGTTCACACTCAGCCTAAATGGGAACTTTCCTAAAAATACCAGTTACGTAAGACAAAATGGTTGAGCGCAGCCACACCTTTAAGACCAAGTTCCACACTCCGAGGTCATTGTGAGCATTGTATTTCATCTGTACATACTTGAGAAAGAAACCTGTCAAGTGCTCTGTAATTGTGTGAACAGGCAAAAAGAGTCCAGCCACACGCCTTGGTCGAGAAATGTAGAAAATTGGGTGCTCCAGCAAGCCAAGTAGGGAATTAATAATATATTTAAGATTACTAATAAAATGCCTGTCAAGCAAGCAGCAACATATTATATACAAAAAAAAAAAAAAATCCTGCCTGTTGTGTGGAGTTTACACTGTTCCTGAGAAGTATATATTCTTGGAAATAACAATTCAACCCCAGACGAAACTTCTATTCCCTGGCATTTCCGCCCCCCCCTCTGATTTTTCACTCATGTGTGTATTTTTTTTACATCCCCCCCCTCCCATGTAGCTCCACCAACCCTCCCAGACGTCAGTGGGTCAAGCAGCCTCCCAAAGCAGCCTTCTGCACCTGGCTCACAGCCAAGCATCCATGTCTCAAAGCCCAGTCCGGCAGGCTTCCTCTTCTTCCTCCTCATCCTCCTCTTCTTCAGCTTTGAGCGTGGGCCAGTTAGTCAGCAGTAAGTATCCTTTCTGGCTCGGTTAAATCATGGTGGCCTTCTTGTTGCCTATCTGCAATGCCTTCCGTTTTCTTTCTCTCTCTCTCTCTCTCTCTCTCTCTCTCTCTCGGTCCCCTCCTTCTTTCTCTCTGCCCCCCTCCCTCCCTCCGTCCCTCCCTCTTTCTCTTGCTCTTTCAACATCAAAGAGGAATTTCCTGGCCCTCCTAGGCCAATGCTGGAATAAGGTCCATGCCCGGGGCCAGAGGGCTCCCCCAAAGCACACCCACCTCGATGTGCACACGTAGGGGCTGATTTCCACCTCAAGTGCTTTCTGATGTGCTGAGTCAGTCCTGCCACTTCAGAAGGGAGAAACTGATCAGCTTGCAGGGTGTGAGCCACAGAGCTCAGAACTGAAATAACCAACAACAGGCGCTCAGCCAGCAGGTCAAGCTGCTTTTCTGTGTGTTTGAAGTCACCTGCCATCCTATTTGTAGGTGTCAGAGGAAATAAAAGAGAGCGTGCCTGTGGGCGGGCGGGTGTGTGTGCACACTGAACTGGCTCCAGTGGCATGTGGGGGAAGCTGCATGGACCAGAATCGGATGAGAAATCTCTGAACAACCATTCATAAAATAAAATAAGCCTGCAAGTCAGCTTCCACATATATACATATAATTTTTAGAAATGGTATTTGGCCCCAGGTAAAGACGGCGTATGGATCACATGCAAATCGAAACTTACTAAGATGAAAGGGACCATGGCCCGATTTGATGTTAGATGTTCACCTTTCATACAATTTTTACTCATATATTAAAAAATCACAGAATGCACACTTAGATTATAATTCTCCAGGAGCCGAAAATCTAGTAATTATAGGTTTAAAGGGCTAAAGCACTGCATAGACATCTGTGCATAAAATAAGGACACATGTGAGTATCTGTGTTTGGTCAAGTGTCATAAATGACTTGTCATAATAGGAACAGTGGGGATCCTCACATATCATCTGTAATGCAAAGCAAAATAGAGGGTTTCCATGCCCTCCCCATACAAGCAATCCTTCCCCCCCCAAAAAAGAATATATGTATGAATATATGTATGTATATGCATACATATATATATATATAAATATATGTATGTATATGCATACATATATATATTCAATTATATGGATGATTATATGGAGAATTATATGGAGGAGAAAATGAGGAATTATGGGGAGATAATAAAATGCCCAGGAACTTCAGGGGACTAGCCTGGAGGCTCTTGGTCTCAAATATGGGTCAACATCAAACAGAGTTTCGGGATACACACAGAGTTTACCATCAACCAGTTATTTTTAAATATTTAAATATACAAACGCTGTCGTTTGGGCCAGAAACTCCAGTCTTACTTGAATAAAATCATAGATACAATTAATCTAATTATAGCCAGATTTTCCCCAATAAAGACACTCCTCATCACAGTGTTGCCAGACAAGATTTCAGCGTCATTCAAAGTCGATATTCCACCTAAGTTTACGCAAAATACTCTACTTGTAAATAGCATCAAGGTCATAACTTTAGGATAGGCTATTAAGCTTTGGTCCTGAAAGAAAAAGAACTGAGACCAAACATCTTCTAGAGAAGAAATACGTTAAATATGATACAGTAAAGTACAAACCACCCCGCAAATACAGGATTTTACATAATGTAGACAGTCACATTAGAAGACTAGAGAAGTGAACGAATGGATGAACACACAGACAGACGGATGGATGACTCTGGATTCTCTCTAGTCACTTGTCTCAAACTGGGAGGGAAAGGATTAGCCTTTTTCAGAAATCAGTAATAGAGCTACTTCATGGGACAGATGGAATTTCAGTTGTACAGTTGCCAATGGGACATGTAAGTTCTAGGTGTATAAGTGACCCATATTACATATCTTGATATGAAATATAAAGAATGGAAATAGAGACTCCTTTGCCATAGGCAGTTGAGGCAGGAAACTCCAAACTCATATGCAGAGCCTAAATGATGAGTCTTCTCTGGCAGATATATGAGAGCCTCAGTAACGGGTTTACAATTGCTATGGATTTTGAGCATGTTGTCTAATTAATTTCTTTCTGTCTCAAAACCCAACTACACAATGAATGATACACGGAGCATTTCTCTAATGCTGATTACCCCAGGAAATCTCTGTTTAAGACTTCATTTGTAAAGTAGGGCTTTCCAAGCACTTTCAACACTCTGAACTTCATTTTAATATTCATAACAAGGTAATAGAAATCCTCATTTTCAGATCTTGTAACTGACATCAAATAGATCCTGAAACTACAACCCATCTTGGCCATCTACTGTCAGAGGGACAACATTCAGTCTTGGTTGTAAGACTGTGGCACTTGGTGTGACCAATCCAATGGGTGGCATGGCCAGGATGATAACCCAAATAGTCTGACTCAATGGGCCATACACATGCTACACAGTACAGCTGCCTTAAAAAATAAGATGTTTACACATAAATTTTATCCAGTGAAATTTGAACGACAATATATATCCGATCACCTAAATAGTCTTCAAATAACTTTTAAAAAGCCTGGACCCATGCCTCACAATTGAAGCACAAGCTTTTCCCTAAGCTAGACATTATGCATATTTTGAAATTTATATTCAAGCATGAACTACCCATTTTAAATTACTTTTGTCTGAGATGAAACTTCACCAAATCTGCAGATAGGATAATTTGGGAAGACCCAACCCCGTTCAGATGTAGTTGTTATGCAGGTTAAATTACAGGAGAATAAAAGGGTGTTTTAATCAGAGGCTGTCAACTTAAATATAAAAACACGTATTGAGCACCATGTATATACCAAGCACAGCAATAGAAATCAAGAAAGCAAAAATAAGCAAGATGTGCTCCCTGCACTGAGGGAGGTCATGAACTGGTAACAAAGAAATGCAGGTACAATAAAGATAAATGAAAGCTACGATCGACGCGTGAATAGGGACTATGGCAATATAATAGAGAGTTAACTAAGTTTTAGAGGTTGAGACAGAACAGAAGGACTTGCTAGAGTTAATAATCCTTGAATTGAGTTTGATGGTTAATCAGCAAATCCCTCCAAGAGATTAAGGCCATTGTATGAACCAAGTCAAACTGGATTTGAACCTATGGTCAAAACCTTGGTCAATGAACCCTCCCCCATCACGGTCAAAGATTGTCACCATAGTGCTGGCAACTTGCCATTGTTCTAGATAAAACAGAACCAAAAATCACCCAAAAATCTTCCCCACTCCAGGCAAAAGAATACAGAGTGAATGCCTTAGCAATGATCACAGGATCTTCGTGTGCAAAGAACACCACATCTGAGCTCAGAACATCTGCACGGTATCTGTTCACGGGACCTATACAGCTTATCCTGTGTTAAACCTTGCTTGTTCTCCACAGTCATCAGATGTAAATACAGTCTATAAGCAGGGCTTTTGGAAAGTCTAACAGAGTCAAACAAATGACTTGACAAATGTCCCAAATTGGCTCAAGATTTACACAATACTGTTTAAAAATAGGTACATTTCGGTCTTTTTATTCTTTGCGGAGTTTGGTTTTGTTTTGTTTTACAGTACACATGTTTTGAAGCCCTGGCCTGCAAACTTGATTTTTAGACAGCAAAGGACTACGGGCTAATCCCATAAAAAAATAAACCATAAAGGGAACATAAGGACGTATGGTGATGGCTTGTAGGCACCCCTGATTCCCATGATCACAATTCACACCATTTTCCACAATGAAGTCACCATATTGCATATTAAACTGTTCCCCCACATTACCTTGCACATTCTCAAATGGTTTATTTCTCAGAAATATTTGGTAAATATGCCCATTATCCGCTGTGAGAATAACATTAAGAACCAGATGGATGTTTACATAAGACAGTTAATTCATACTTGGCAGCTTCTTTAAAGTTGCATATCTTGTATATAAAAATCCCACAAGCAGAGGTTGTGAAAGCATGATGCTGATAGACGGTGGCTGTTCAACCCAGTCAGCAGCCCCTTTCGCTGATGTCCACATTAACTGGTGGAGGGAGCTAAAGTTTAAAAGCAAGACAAAACATCTCTGCTGGTCCATCCTTAGCACTCAGTTCAGTATGGACCCAGTGACCCTACAACCAGGGTCTGCAGAACAGGTCTGTTTTCACCCAATTTGCATTTAGTTCCCATAAAAATCTTGTGCTCTTCAGCCTTTGCATCCCAGATTCGATTTGGGAAACATCATCATTACACTTAGGAATCACTGCCAATTTTCAATGCCAGTTTATTCTCAATCTCTAGGCCAGTTAATCTCTATAGAGGTTAATCTTCTGGCTCCTCCATAGCAAAGGGTGAGACTCAGGGTGGACCCTGGCAATTACTACTGTTGCTTTCTGACCCTGTACTTAATATATTGGGTTGACTCAACCCAAGCAAACTTCTTTTTTTTTTAATTTGTTTTTACATTTATTTATGTAAGTTTTGAGAGACAGAGAGACAGAGAGACAGAGAGAGCACAACCGGGGAGGGGCAGAGAGAGAAGGAGACAGAATCCAAAGCAGGCTCCAGGCTCTGGGCTGTCGGCACAGAGCCCGACGTGGGGCTCGAACTCACGGACCACGAGATCACGACGTGAGCCGAAGTCGGACGCTTATCCTACTGAGCCACCCAGGCGCCCCAAACCTGAGCCAACTTCTATGAAAGGTTCCTCTTCCTCTTCAGTGCAGAGAAGGCCCAGACTGAGTTGCTCGAGTGCTGAATCCACCTGGGAGGGATCTGAGAGGCCCCTCAGAGGGGTGGCCATCAAGGTGGCCTCAGATTCATCCTTGAAATTAACCCAACCTCTTAGGGCCAGGGGACTAGACGAGGGAAAGCCAGACCTATCCCAGGATGGAATGTCAGCCTCTGAGCCAGGCTGACAGCTGAAGTGACATTCCAGGGAAGCTTCCATTTACCACATTCCTCTTGTTTTCCCTTCTCAAATAGAAAAGTATATACCCCTTAAGGAAGGTGAACTGTTCCAACGGTGGACCAGGGGGTGGGAATCCTCAAGAGTTTAAGATAGAAACTTTAGGATCCAAAAAAAAAATCCTTTTTTTTATTAATTCAAGACACCTTACAGACACCATCTAGTGAATTCTCCCAAAGTGTGAAAACAAGTCCCACATTTTTGTCCCAGGGTGGCCCCTCCTTTGGATGGGGAGACCTTCATAGACTTGACCCATGGAAAAAAACTGTAATAATTTATTTTACCATCTGATTTTATGGGTAAGAACAGTAATACGGAGAAAATCAGGTAGCCCATCTCCAGCAATTAACAAAGTACACAAACAAGGAGATAACTGATTTCCTCTCCCTGGGCCTTTATCCAACAGACCATCATGCAGTTTCAATTTCACCATTCCTAGCTCATCAGCCCTAGAAGTAGAACCAGAAAAAGACTAGAGTGGAAATGTGTGTGACAGAAGGAAGGAGCTCAGCCTCCTGGTGTGATGAGAGCGTGTTTGGAGCCCCACGGAAGACACTGGGCTCGGCGGGGCAGGTGCTCACGTCTCTGAGCTTTACAGCGAAGGTTTTGAGAATCGGCACAACATCGCTCGGGGCCCAGGAGCAAGAGTTCATAGCTTTCTGTTCAACTCCGGTCATTGGCAGTAATCTGGCACACACATAGATTTAGTTGCCGGTCTCAAGGAACCAGTAAAGAAACATAAGCATGAAAGGCAGCAGGGGAAGGGAAGAAATAAGATAGAATGCATTTACATAAAATTGCAACCCAAGTCACAAACCTGCCCGGCACCACCAAGCTAAATCTGGTGTTGGCCCAGGGCCAGGGGCTGAAGCTCCATACTCTTGCCGGTTAAAGGCCCGCCCCTCACGTGCTGCCTCACTCCATTGATTCCTGTCCATCTAAAGATGGAGCCAATATAGGGCAACAAATATACTTCCCACAAGGACTACTTAGCTTTGCTCAGGGGAAAACTCTTCTCTCTAACTCCAGACTACACTAAATGGTGGGGGGGGGGGGGGTGTCAGGGGAGCGCGAGGATGGGGCACCTACCCAGGGGCCCCCCCTCACAGGGCTTTTGTGGCTGGTCACTCTTACACAGGTGGGAAGGTAGTGGCATCTGGTGAATAATGATGGTAAAGGGGTCAAGAGAAGATAGCTGTGTGCAGAGGGCAAGATGCCCAGATGCGGGCAGGCCAGAAACAGAGAGAAGGCCCCTGTCTGTGGGCTCCGTGGATCCCCTGCATCAGAATCACCTGTGGTACTTGTTCAACATGCATGTCCTGGGCCCCATCAGGTGACCCCTAGTCACCTTTTAAGAAAAGCACCATCCTAAAGGTCACATTGTTACAAGGAAAGTTTCCAGCTTCCTATTTTCCACCCTTGGTTTTGAACCTTCACTTCCCACCCTATTTAAATATAAAAATGAATATTTATTTTTGAGAAGGGGGGGGGGGGCTGCAAGTGGGGGAGGGGCAGACGGAGACGGGGACAGAGGATCCAAAATGGGCTCTGCACTCACAGCAGAGAGCTCCATGCGGGGCTAGAACTCACAAACCAGGAGATTGTGACCTGAGCCGAAATTAAAGTTGGTCGCTTAACCAACTGAGCCACCCAGGGACCTCCCCCCGCTCCAGCATTTGTGCTTTTCTGTCCTAGTTGCCCTCCTTCCTCCGTGGACCGTTAATATCACAGATATACTGCACATCTGTTCTGTTTATGTACCACGGCCCTTGGGGCGGCCACAACTATTGTCCAATCTAAGACTCTTCCACCTTCCCCCCACCCCCACGCCAGAACCAATTTCCACCCTGCTGGGAATGCACACTCTAAACGCAGCAGAGTCACAAAACCGGCTGAGCCAGGCAGCGGGTCTAAGGAGGGCTGCAGATGAGGAGGAGGGGCTCTCAGGGCAGCCAGAATCAGTTCTAGCTGACTGTTCCCAAGTTAAGTGCAAACGGAGACTGGAGCAGCCAAACTTCTATTCAAATGAACATAAACCATAGAGGTGGTTTTTTTTTTCTTTAGCAATCTCCCAATGTTTAAATGTTGGCAATTCCAAAAAACCGTAAGCTCTAGGAAAGCTGAGTTTGATGTGCAAGCTGCTCATTTGCAACTTCTGCTCTAGGAATGTTTAAATGAAGAAATGAGAGAAGAGGCTCCAGGCTGCTGGGTGTGTGGACTTGGCTTCCCAGAGTCCTTAGCAAACCCTCGGAGTCGCTCCAGGCTGCGGTGCTGATGGGACTTAAGATCCAGAGGGCAGCATCTCCCGAGGACAACCCAAACAAGCCTTTTCTTTAACCAGGGAGAAAAAGCAAGATTTGTATAGTCACCCTCTGCCCCTGCCCAGGGACATAGATCTTCAATGTCCTACACTGAAAATGTTCTCCGCTCCTAGCACGAGCTCCCCAGCCCATAAAGGCCAATGCTCTTGCCTGCATTCTGTGCCCACCTCCCCAGAATATGGCCCCTTCATTCTCTGAAAGCTGCCCATTGGGCATGACCCAGATGAATCCTCCCTCCTACCACCTCTCCCTTCTCTGTAAATTCTGCGGCAGGGGTCACACCAATAGTTCTTGATTATACTCAGCCTGGTCTTTTTCTCCAATTGTTTCTCATTCATAATATTAAGTCCCAACCCCCTACAGACTATAAAGTCCTTAGAGACCGCAACTCCCCTCCTGTTTCTCTAGCTCCCTCTTAACACTCATTAGGACTCCCAGGAGTCACTTAAGAAATACTTAGAGACTGTCCATCGTGCTTGTACCTTGTACCACTTTTCAATCTTTCCTTGAACAAAATTATGACGAACAACACGTAAAAATTCTACAGGGGTTTTTCAAATGTGAACATAAAGAAGGTACGGTGCATACCTATATTGCTGATTCTATCGACAGAGTCCATTTCCCCTGTAATGACCATCTGTACCCAAAGCTCCAAGCCCCCCGCAGATATTAGCATGTTTATTTAAAAGTCTTTGAAAAATTGGCCCTTGAAATGCAAATGTTTATTTCTCTTCATGAGAACAGGAGTTTCTGTAGCCCTGAGCCCAGAAGACTAATCTAGTCCACCACAGTCCCTTGACAAGTGCTTGAATTTACTGAAATTGATGGATTATTGTGCAGAAAGAGGAAGAGAAAAACTTTTCACCTATGTCCAAGGAATGAGGTGGAGAACAATAGAGTCAGCTGGCGGGGAGAGCGGCTTCGCTCCAGGCAGGATCGAGCAGCACTTTGAAATCTTCCCCTATCCCCAACCCATGCTGTCTCCAGCCTGGCGTTCGCTTTCATTTATCATTTATCTGGGGATCAGTAGCGGGAAGGGGGGGTTCATTCTCCAGCTGTTGTGTCATTTCCCTTGATAAGTCCTAAATTGACCGCGTTCTCCGGCACCAAAGGAGTCTTCTTGCAGTAGGCATTTTTTATCATGTGCCCTTTTAAGGGACAAAGGCATCATGTCAGTAAACTGCTATCGGAGAACAAAAAAAAGATAATATTCGTCTCACAGCTTCATAAGCATGGTCTTCTGAGGGGCTAATGTGAACATAAGAAATTAGACAGCATTACCATCTGTTAGCCTGACAGCAGTGGTGATCCGGTGAAGGAAAAACACAAAATACTATTTTTTCCAAGGGCAATTTTTAGCCCTAAAGAATCCAATTAAGACATTTCAAATTGAAGCCTTTCCATGTTTATAGTTTCACACAATATTTGAACATCTTTATGGGCAAAATGGAGTTGCATCCCATAGCTAGTACCTTCCTGCCCTGACTGTTACTTGTGAACCCCAAGGGAGCATGCTCTTGTATTGTGAAAGCGGCGGTGTGAGCTTCCCGGGGTATTTTTCCGGGCAAGAAACATCCGAAGGATGATTTGTGGAGGTGTGATGGCTCGAAGATGGGATCTTGGGTGCCTCACATGGGACACACAGGGAACACTGGACAATGTTGGTTTCCCCACCACTCTGCTATCAAAGAGAGCCACTTTCTTAGAAGCCGTGATAAACAGATATTACTTGGATGTGTGTTGACGTATTGATCCTATTTTTAAAAACATCTCCACAGATCCTCAAACGGCAGCGGGTGAGGTGGATGGGGTTAATCTGGAGGAGATCCGAGAATTTGCCAAAGCTTTTAAAATCCGGCGCCTGTCCCTTGGCCTGACCCAGACTCAGGTGGGACAGGCTCTCAGTGCTACAGAGGGCCCCGCGTACAGCCAGTCGGCCATCTGCAGGTAACCCGTGCCCACATGCTGTCACCTCTCCTGGCCGGCCTGGGCCTCGTTTGTCCTCATGGCTCAGCTTTTCTTCTTCGGGTGGGCAGAGCTGGAGGGGTAGAGTATGGGGACTGAGTTTGGGGCGCTTACATGTTGGAACTGGTGACACTGATGGAAACGAAGGTGCTGAAGCAGATTTGGGGTCCTGGCTTGATAACTCCTGTCAACTCACAAAGAAGGCGGTCTCATTGGAAGTACCCCACCTCGGGCCAGGAGCTTCCTTCTGGACCTCCCCACCCTCCTGTGAGGCTGAGAGCCACGGTCTCCTGTCTGCAGACAGGCGTCCTGAGCGAATGTCATAAAGCTGCCGTTCCCACCATTTCTGCCCAGGGATGGCTCTCAGGATTCTTCCAAGAAAATACACCTTAAAAAGAAAATTAACTGTCTCATGACCGCCGAGGAATGCAGTAGCATTGCCTTCCCAGACACAACTCTAAAAGCACATTTTTCAAAGAAGCCGCTGCTTTACGTGGCACAGGCAGGGGTAGTGAGAATCTGGCCTCACCTGTCCCCACCCCTCCAAAATAAATACATACATAAATGACAAGCATCCAGCCTTGGTTGTGTTCAAGTTGATCTGGGTCAAGCCGCCAGAAGCAGACCCCGTGCATGCATGTGTGTGTCTCGCTAATCCCATGTTTATGCATGAGGTAACAAAGGCACTTCTGTAAGAGCTTTTTCCTCTTGGGCAATGCCTTATGAGTCCTCCTCCATCAGGAAAAGCCAAGAAACCAACTCTAAACTCATTTAAGTGGATTTTGTTCTTGGTGATCCATGAAATGCTGTCTTTTTATCTGCTCTTTATACTTTTAATGTATTCCCCAAAGGACGGAAGTGTACTTTTCCTGCAGTTTAAGACTAAGGTTATAAATAACATCAGTATGGGGTAGTAGCTTGCAGCTCACATTTTGCTCAATGATTTTCCATAAAACCCATTGATTGTTGTTAAATACAAAAAGCGCCATAGGATCCTCTCACTTCTATGGTCTCCCCTACTGTTTTTTCTTATAAGATACCTCCCTGTAGAAAATAACCTTTATTCAGTCTATACAAGGATACTACTACTGCTGGGAAATTTGTTTCAAGGCTTGTATATGTTATTCCAAACAACATGTACAGAAACATCAACACTAACAAGCGGCATCAATGATATGAATACTGTGGCTCCCTGTCGGGAAACATTAATTTTGTTTCATCTTGACGGCCCCGCGATAAAGGCAGCTACAGGTTTTTAAGTTGTTGCAATTTGTTATTTTTGCTAACGTCCTCTTTGGCTTATTTTTAGTCCTAAAACGTGATTTCCTTTTATTGGTTTAAGTGCCATCTAATGTTTTCCACCAGAGCACATAGTGTGCCTAGGGCATTCCCAATCAAATACATTGATTTCTAAAGTCTTCCCCAGGGGAAGCCAAGAAAGCCATGGCTGATGAAAAAGAGAGAGAGAGACCCCTGGAATTCACTGGATAACAGAATATGTCAGATGCCTTGACTTTACAGCCTTTCTCTAGCTCCTAGTGTTTTGGTGAGCCAGTTCTAGAAGCTAACTACCAAGAGAAAAAAAATGAAAGTCTTGAAAGAGACCATGATCTGACATTGGAACAATTCAGGTTCATTTTAAGAGGTGGGAAGGAATCTGCATTTGAGCCTGCTCACCCAGGTGTCACGAGCTACACTGACTCCCAGGCATGGCTTTGATGAGCCCCTCCTGGTCAGAGACACAGAGGAGGAAACACCACCAACACACTGGGCACCCCAGGTGTGTCCCTGCATCCCAAATGCAAGCTTTATCCCTAGAGCCTGTTGTCACGCCATCAAGAGTTTAAACTCTGGGGCTTTCATGGTGAATGATGGTAAAATGTGGTATGTGGCAAATTACCACGGCAATTGGAGCTCCAGGGGGGAGCGTGCCTCAGGGGCCAAGCTCATCAAATGATATTAGATGATTAGTTCCTTTTACATTAAAAGCAAAACGTACCTCTTCCCCCTTTGATCAGTAGTGGAAGTTGGTTGGTGTTTTTTTGTTTTGTTTTGTTTTGTTTTGTTTTTTAAATAAATAAATAACTCCTCGAACCATACATGGAAGGCCATGCTATGGAAATCCAATTAAACCTTGACACTGTTTGCCTGCTATCACAATATCTAAAATTCACTGTCAAAGATAAGATTATGGCCCATAAAAGAAGACTATCCTTTTGTTTTCTTCTGCAAGCGTCCTTATAGAACATACTCTGACTGGCCAACACAGGTTCATTTTAGCTCTATGAGAACAGACTATTGTAATAAGATGGGCTCTGCAGTCAGACGGTTGTCTTTCAACACACTGACCACTTAAAAAGAGTGTAGCCAGAGAGGATCCAAGAGAGGATCTGTGTATCCCAAGTTGTCATGCTGGAGGGCTGTGAATTTGGATGTAGAACAAACAAGCAAATAAAAGCAAGTGGTCCTTTGGTATCTCTCATTGAGAGTGAGTCTGATTTGCCACCATGATGACCTCTTAAAACACTCTATATAATTTCATCCAAGATGCTTCCCATTTTTTAAAAATCAGTGTAGCAGAGGAGTGCTGATGGCAGTTGATACATAGAAGAGCTCATTTACAGAAAATGATATCATTCAAGTACAGTGTGCAGATATCCCACATTAAACACAGCTTGATGCCCTGGTGCAAAAGCACACCATTACACTGGACAGCGTTCAAAAGGCACGACGTGGCCTTAGCACATCCGGGGAGGGGGGTGTTCGTAGCAATTACAAGGTGTCCGGCTGTTTGAGTCCAACAGTAAAGTAGCCATGGGCTGTGTTTCACCTGAAAGGGGCACATGTTGTTAACTTACATATGGTGCAAATTGTTGGTTACCTGAGACAGAGAAGGGGCGAGGGGAAGGGAGAGACAGAGAGAGAGAGAGAGAGAGAGAGAGAGAGAGAGATTAAAATAAGACATATGCAGAGATGAAAAGAAAGCCGTAAAAGAAACGCGTTCCAGTTGCCATCACCGACTGTGGTAAGGAACAGCTATAACATTTGCCTAACCGAGTCGGTGGGAGGAGTTTAAGGAAAATGAAACGTGAAACCTAAAAAGAATCATTTCAAATGGAAGGCCACGGCAGCTGTCGTCTCGGATGCCGCTGCCTGGTGTTCATTTTTGCCTTGAGGATTCTGAGGAGGGGGAAATGCGGCCGGCACGATCCGCGTGAAAGCTCAGCTGTCCAGGGTGCACGGGGGGAAAAAGATCTGCGAGTTGTGTCTGTTCCCATCATGATGGCTCGTGTGTCCTGTGGTCTGCACCCTTCCTCACCCCCATCCGCGTGGCTGTGCGGGCTGCATGGGGGCATGAAGCATGCGGGGAGGGGGGCGCGCTGGCTTGAGCGGGGTCGGCTACTTGAGCTGGCTGCTAATCTGGAGTGAATTCGCTCTGCCAGGCAGTCAGGCAGGCAGGCAGGCAGGAGGCCCACCCTGGCAGAGGACTCAGTGTAAGACTGTTCTTTCTCAATTCTCCCCCCAGACACACCATCCTGAGAAGCCACTTTTTCCTACCACAGGAAGCCCAAGAGAACACTATAGCTAGCAGTCTGACAGCCAAACTGAACCCTGGCCTTTTGTATCCTGCCAGGTTTGAAAAGCTGGACATCACCCCTAAAAGTGCCCAGAAGATCAAGCCGGTGCTTGAGCGGTGGATGGCTGAGGCTGAGGCCCGCCATCGAGCAGGTATGCAGAACCTGACCGAGTTTATCGGGAGCGAACCGTCCAAAAAGCGCAAGCGGCGCACCTCCTTCACACCCCAGGCCCTTGAGATCCTCAATGCCCACTTTGAGAAGAACACACACCCCTCTGGGCAGGAAATGACCGAAATTGCCGAGAAGCTGAACTATGACCGGGAGGTAGTTAGAGTTTGGTTCTGCAATAAGAGGCAAGCCCTGAAGAACACAATTAAACGCTTAAAACAGCACGAGCCGGCCACGGCCGTCCCTCTGGAGCCCTTAACAGACTCTCTGGAAGAAAACTCCTAAAGAGACGCCCGCCCAGAATCAGAAGCAAAACCCACAGAAACGAAACTCCACCCTTTGGACTCCACAGACCATAATTGAGAATAATAATTAATAATAATAACAATAAATTGAAAATAAAATTGAAAACTAGCTCCAGTCATCACCCTTGTAAGTAAAGGACTAAGGAGACTACCAAGTGGACGGAATGGTTTATACGTGTCCGTTGGTTTTCCAAAAAGAAAAAAAAAACAATTTTTGAAAATTTTTAAACAAGGCACACACCGCGCCGCAGGTGTGTGCGGTAGGATAGTCCCCTCCCCCACCCATCTCCCCCCAAAGCCAATTTTTTAACGGACTTTAAGCAAACCAAATAACCACATACCTTTTTCTGTACATTATGAAAATGTGAACACATTTTAAGGAAAAAGAAAAACAACTAAACCAAAAAAAAAAAAACCACAAAAAAACAAAAACAGAAACAAAAACAAAAAAACAAACAAAAAAAAACCAACAAAAACTTTTATCTGTTCAAAGCGAATACAAGCCTGCCACCTGGAGGAGGGACTAGGGACTGCATTCTTTCAGGTTCTAAGTGCTGATTTCACTATGAAACCTATTAACCAAAGTCAGAAACACGGCATTGCAAACGCGATCGTTGGTCTACTCTTCTCTGCGTGTAAAGTTGCGTTAGGAATTTTTACATTTGTACTTAAAGGAAAAATAAGAAGCCTGATTTCTCCCATCTTACCCATCTCTGTCCCCACCTGTGGTGTGGGTGCCATCGTTGAAGCCATTATGTGAGGCTCACTGTTGGTTTTCATTGGGGGTGGGGCGTTCTTTTCTCTTTTTGTTTGTGGGGGTTTTTTTGGGGGGGGGGAGGGGGCGACATCCTGGATCGTGTGCCAAAGCATTCATTGCTTTCTTCTCACTATGACTTGTGGGTTTGAGAAAAGAAAATGGAGCCCGCATTTCTCATTTTTCCTCCATTTCTCCATCTCCCTCACATGTGGCCTCCAGGGTCTGCTGGAGGGCCACAGAGTGGGAACCGTGTCCTTTCCACTCAGATCCCGGTGAAATGCAGGAGAGACTCCAAAATAACGAGGGCTTTGCTCGATGAACTGTCAACACTGGCATAAGCTATAATTGTACTCACTGTCCACACCAGAGCTTGGGATTTTTCTCAGTCTGTTGGCCACGTACATGGAGACCTGACCAAAACCAATTTTGTAATATAAACATAAACTGCACATTTGGTTCAATACTTACATCTATGTTATGCTTCTGTGCAAAGCAATTTCTCTCAGAGGTCTGATAGCCAAAGAAATGTCTCAAGATTTCAGTCAAAACACACACATAGCATGCACACACCCATATGCACACACACAAAGAAAACAGGCCAAAAAGAAAGGGATCGTGACTGGATCATTAAAGGCCATCATGTATCCTGTAAATCCCATCTTTTCTGCTACTATTTTCATTCCAGTAGGGATGGCAGACTCTTTTCGGGGGGGGGGGGGGCAGTTGTTCCTGGGATATACAAATAGAGCGGAAAGTTAGAAGACAAATTTAAACAATTGGAATTGGGGGCTGGGTTCTTGAGGGGAAAAGAAGTTGTAGCAATCAAGTGCCTCCACTAGAAGGAAAAAAATCTAGAAGCGGCTTGTCTAACACAGCAGAATAGCCTTCACCATTAGAGCTAGGGGATTATTTCATTTTTCAAAATAACTTACTCAAAAGATCGGTGGGCCGAAATAACCTAGTAGGCCAGAAGGAAAGGGTGAGAGGCGAGGATGGCTGGACAGGTGGACACCCGGATCCCGCAGGTATAGGCAAAATGTGTTCAGTCAAAGGAGCTGGCAAAGAGAACCACCGATGTGCACACCGTATAGATGCAAATGTTCCTGAATAGTTAATTACTAATCACACTCATGTGCTCTGTAGAAGTAAATTATGAAAGAAAAAAAAAAACCCTCAAGTTGCCCGACTGAAGAGAAATGTTATCTTCTTTCCCTAACACACTCCCTCCCCCGTGGGAGTTTGAGTTTCTTCTGTCGGCCCCTCGGCTGGTGATGTCAGTGCAATGGTATGAGCGTCTCCACCCCACCCCCCTCCCAGACGGCTCATGATTCACGCAGCAGTCAGGAGGCCACCAGCAAGGAAACTCAGAAAGAAATCCCGCCAGTGGCATCATTCGCCTGTGAAGGTGTTTCCACTGGACCAGTCTGATGCTAACTGGACCACGGCTAATGGACCACGGCTAACTTGATCTTCAATGCCAACGACATCACGGCACCCATTTCGCCACCACCAAATCCACCGCACAAACACCAACAACCCAGAAATCCAAAAACGTATCAATTAAACAGATTTTGTATTCTCCTAGGACCTGCTCCAAATTCCGTCAAGAAAAGCTCCCCAGGAAGAGAAGTTAACAAGAGGACATATAACGGATGTTAAATGTGTAAACATATGCCAGCAGCTGCTGCATAAGGCCTGCTCCGTTCGGAGATCTATAATTGGGAGGGGATAACTAGGACAGTGAAAATAAAAAATAAAAGTGATCTTCCAGAGTGGAATAAAAAAGAAATATATTCATCCCACAGTCGTAAAACCATTCATGTGCAGTGATTTTTTTTATAGTTTTATAATTTTGTATTGTTTTATAAATTATTTATAAGGTGTTGTAATGCTTCTTATATTAATTTTTTACAGATGAATTTTTTGCTACAAGGCATAAAAAGGTGCCTGAACAAATTCTTAGGAATATAAATTATATTGTGTGACTTGTAAGTCTTCGGGACCTCACCTACTGCTTAATTTTTATTATGACATTTCTTATTTCCACTTGTAAACAACTTCATATGCCAACAGCACTTAAGCGTCTTTTATGTTCCCATGAACTGAAGGTTAAGGTTGCCACTAACAAAAAATAAAAGCCACTCCAGGCACATGTGATTGTATTCCAAGCTTCAATATTTTTCTTACATATTCCTAAATCACGGTCAGCTTCATTTCCTTCATGGTTTGATGAGAACGAAAAATGACCAATGTTATATTTCACACTTGTTTGTGGGCTTTTTTCTTCTTTTTCAACCAAAAAAACCATTTTGAACCGCTGAGAGTTTTAATTGCATTTGCAAGGTTTTGGTTTCTATATGTTGTAATCACACCATACACACGCACACACACACAACACACACACACACCCCCCACAAAAGAGAGAACAAAACAGCAAAAGGAGCTAGGAAAAAAGAAAACCAAGTAGAGGCGTATCAAAGAACTCAAGCTATAACCAAAAAGAAATTGCAAAATGCCTTTGCTCATCTTCTCTACGCTGGACCAAAGCTCAGTATTTGTAGGTATATGCACATTGTATAGATATGGCTTAAATGTTGCTGACAATCTTGCAATACTAAACTGTTCCTATTTTAAGAAAAAAAAAAAGAAATACAAACTGTTCATCAATGTTTTACCTCAGCACTCTACTTGTACCCAGTTAATGACCAAGCTTAAAAAAAAATGGAGAAAAAGGAAATTGATTTTCATTTCAATGTTTGACTGTAAAATCTGTTTGGATAACATTTTGTAATGAGCTTTTCGTCACGTGGTTTGCTTGTCTTCAACTTGAAATTATGTGAGGCACATTTGTTTATTTGTTGTTAAGAAAGTGATTTTTTTTTGTTTTTGTCCTACGTGCTGTGATCTAGACTGGTCACCAGGGTCACTGATGAGGCACCACAGAGAGCTGCCTCTCCATGCATGGGGCAGGCAGCAGGAAGGAGGGCAGGAAAACCGACTGGGTTGTTTTGAAAAAATCATCATGATGAGAAGTTGACATGATGGACTTGTGACCAAGAAGCCAAACTGGATATTTAAAAGCTCCTTACTTGCTCTGACATTGAAACCAAAGCTGATTTATCTGCACAGGTTGCTTAATGTTAAAAAAAAAAAAAAAAAAAAAAAAAAAAAAAAACAAACCTGACGAAACTGTACTTAATCTAGAGCAATATCTGTATGGTCAGTAAAGCTGCACTTTGTGTATTTCTTAACAGCTTCAGATCTGTCACTTTTAATTTGTACCATAAAAAATAAAGAATTGTTTGACATGAGCTTCTAGGCTAAGCGTGTCTTCAACTCAGATATGTCATTTAAATTGCAAGCATGTAAATGAGCGTGTGTTGTAATGGTAGCTGTTAAGAAGAGGAAGGGAATCCAGGCAGACCGGTTAATGTCATGATTGTTTCAACTTTCCAATAAAATACTAGATAAATTAGGACTCCGTTGGTTGCAGGTTACAGAAATCCAACTTAAACTTGCAGAAACAAAAAGAGATCATGCTGTTTTGACCCGACCAGGAGCACAGCTGGATACAGTGGTTCCAAGCAGCTCATCGGCTTGCCCTGCTCGGCTTCCTTCTCCGACGGAGACCCCAGATGTTGAGTCTTGTGCGCCTGTCTCTAAATGAGGAGTTGTGCTGGGGAATGAGGTACTTGAATCGGCCACTCAGGGTCACAGACCCTTCCTGTCTATTGGCGGGGGGGGGGGGGGGGGGGGGGGGTCCATGTGATAACAACCCTGCAGGACCCCAAGGATGAAGGAGGAAGTCTCCACAAGACCCTGAAGACAGAAGACGGAAACTATATAGTAGGCAGACAAAACCCGCAGCCACCCCAGTCTCCTACTAACACCCAGCTGTGTGTCACGTATTATAGAGGATTCTGCTCTTAAGCAATGTCTGTCAGTGCATGTTCTAGAAAATTTTGGCATTTAGAATATGCTCCTGATTCAGTTTAACGTGAATTAATGTTGTTTTGTAATTTACTAAATCAAAAGGAAGGTGGGTATATCTTGTCAAAATACCAGCTAAAAAAAATATTTTTAATTAGAATCACAATCTGCATATCTTTAATGACCTTCAGCAAACATTTCTTATGCTACATGGAGGTCCATACATCAACTTCATCTTGTGATTGATAGAAGTGCTTCAGGGCAAGCAAAAGAACCAAAAATCGGAGTGTCCGTACATTATAAATAGGCAAGGAAAGTGGCCAGGAAGCTCCGAGATGGATTTTTAAGAGGAGCAAAAAAAATGCTGATACTTCTGCCTTCGTGGGCAGTGAAAGACAAAATATAGTCGTTGTCAAGCTTTCTTTCCATTTAAAATACTCTGAGCAAAGGTCGTGCCTATAATTAAGCCTATTATTATAAAATATGTTTGATAATATACCTTTAAAAAGATAGCAATCTCAACTATACTCAAATTAAAAATAAAATATGTCAAAGAGGTACCTGGACTTCCATCTTCATTACAGCATTATTCACAGTAGCCAAGATATAAAAATAAATGGGGTTGTCTTTTGTTCATTATAGAAATGCTTAATATACTGAAGGGACACAATTATTTCAACTGTCACAATAAAAATCTACTAGTTTCCACCTACCAACATTGGCACGTTCGGCAAAGTTGGGTTCTACCGTCATGCTGGGCCGAAGAGAAAGACCAGGAAAATATCAACTTAAAAAGTCATAATTGTCTCCATGCTTAATAAGGACATTCCAGCACCAATAATACAATATTTGGGCAACAACCACTGATATAAATATAATTTCTTTGTAACTATATATCTGAATCACTTTATTAATATACTTTACCTATTATAAGTCTTATAATAAAATCTAATAAAATAGAAAACAAAAAGATGAACATAAAATAAGATCCCCACCACTTACATTCAGTCATTCCATACTCCACAAATACCTGCTAAACACTTCCTATGTGCCAGAAACTTTTTGTTGTGGACACGCAGAAATAAACAAAATGAATCCTTGTCTTTAAGAAACTTAGAATCACTCCAGGTTTCTTGTGTTGTAATATTTCACAAATAAATTTCAGAATCTAAATGATGAAACACAGTTCTGAAGCTGATTTGAAACCAGTAAATGAACGGGCAGAAATAGCCCGAGTTCCAAGACAATCACCAATACCTGTTTTAAAAGGCTCCAAAGGCTGTCCCAATACAATTTTCCACTAAGCCAACCATATACGTGTCATCTGTTCAGCGGCAAGTGTAGCAGGACAATAGTTGATGAAGTTAATCAAAAATCCGTAGTTGGAAAGAGTTCAGGAGCAAGCTGTCACAAAGCAGATGAAACCAGCTCCTCATTAACTCACACAGGTCTGGGTTCCTTCTCCATCATTCCTCCCTTTGAAAGGAGTCTAAGCAAACAGCCCTTGAGAACCTTTCTGCTTATCGGCACTACCAAGAGAAAGCCATGGCCAAGGGAAAAAGAAGACACCTGTGGAGGTTTTCTATGTATTAGGTGAAAATCTATCTAGAACATATGAAACATCACTGTGTTTTCTTAAAGCGGATTGTGGACATAATTTACATTCTTCTTTATGGGCTCTCTCCATCTATCTTCATCTATCTCCACTTATTTTGTTTTGTTTTGTTTTGTTTTGTTTTGTTTATTTATTTTGAGAGAGAGAAAGAGCATGTGTGCTCACACATGAGCCGGGGAGAGGCAGAGAGAGAAGGAGAGAGAGAATCCCAAGCAGATTCTTCACTGTTAGCACAGAGCCCGAAGTGGGGCTTCATTTCACAGTTTGGGAGATCATGATCTGAGCCCAAATCAAGAGCCAGACGCTCAACCAACTGAGCCACCCAAGCGCCCCTTTATCCTTGTTAATGGCTCCACCCATCAGCGATCCAAAGCAGAGGTCTAGAAGTCATCCTTGACCCCTGTACACACCCACATACACATCTCCAAGTCACCACAAATCCTGGCAATTGTGCCTCATGAATTCCTTTTGACTCTGTTAACCCGAAAATGAAGAGCCACAGTAAGAGGCAAACGAGCACTTATTTGGCATCAAAGAATTGCAATTCAGGGAGAAAAGATTCAGGTGGAAACCCAAATAGCGTCCTGCTTGTAGGATGGAAGGAAGCAAGGGGTTATCATAAGGAGAAGGAAGAGGGACAGTTACATGAGTTGAGGGGGAGAGAAAGCTTTTCTATAGGTGTTAACAGGCTAAGCTGCTCTGGGTTAAACACTCTGTCTTCAGAAAGTCCACAACCATCAGCCTTGTGATCAGGAGGTCCATACTCGCACCGACTTCTCAAGCAATTGTTTAAACAATTGCCGTTTTCAATGAGAAAGAATGAAATATGGCCCTTTGTAGCAACGTGGATGGAACTGGAGAGTGTTATGCTAAGTGAAATAAGCCATACAGGGAAAGACAGATACCATATGTTTTCACTCTTATGTGGATCCTGAGAAACTTAACAGAAACCCATGGGGGAGGGGAAGAAAAAAAAAAGAGGTTAGAGTGGGAGAGAGCCAAAGCATAAGAGACTCTTAAAAACTGAAAACAAACTGAGGGTTGATGGGGGGTGGGAGGGAGGGGAGGGTGGGTGATGGGTATTGAGGAGGGCACCTTTTGGGATGAGCACTTGGTGTTGTATGGAAACCAATTTGACAATAAATTTCATATATTGGAAAAAATAAAAAAATAAAAATAAACAATTGCCGTTTTGCCCAGTCCAAACAAAGACAGGTAAGACCATTTCTCTGCAGCCGCCACTCCTGGTTTGTTTTTTTGGTTTTTTTTTTTGTTTTTTTTTTTTTTATTTTTGGGACAGAGAGAGACAGAGCATGAACGGGGGAGGGGCAGAGAGAGAGGGAGACACAGAATCGGAAGCAGGCTCCAGGCTCTGAGCCATCAGCCCAGAGCCCGACGCGGGGCTCGAACTCACGGACCGCGAGATCGTGACCTGGCTGAAGTCGGACGCTTAACCGACTGCGCCACCCAGGCGCCCCTCCTGGTCTGTTTTTAAATGGCTGCAGTCATGTCAGTTTTCCACACTCTGTCTCCTGGTCTCCATCCCCTACTGCCACTACTTAGTTCAAACCTGCCCACCTCTCACCTGGACCACCTTGACATGCTCCTCCTGGTCTCTCTACCCATCCTATACTTGCCCCCCAAGATATCATTCTAAAAGGCCAACATGAACCTATTTCTCTCTTAAAATCTTCCCTATGCTAACCATTGCCTTCTGAATGAACACGAAACTCCAGCACAGCTGGCCCTTTCATGACCTGGCCCTTATTTACTTCTTTAGCCTCACCTCTCATCAATTCTCAAACCAAACTTCCTAAAATTTCTTCGCTACCCAAGGAACATTCTGTGCTTCTGCTTGGGACATCCATCCACTGCACTGTTAACCTATCCAACTTCTACCCATTCTTTAAGGCTCAATTCTGTTCAATTCCACAAAATTGCTACTGGATTTCCACCATGTGCCAGGCACTGGGCTGCTTTCAGCGTACGTGTACTGAGCTTGCATGTTTATCGGTCACCACTTACATGTTACAAAATCACTGCCAGAGACCTCTGAATGACCTACGGATTTGGCTTACCTGTGGACTTGGAGTTTGGCAATATATTCTTTTAGCCAGTTGTCATTTGTATGTGGCAGACGTTCCTGTAACGGTAATTTTATATCTGTATAATTTTTAAAGTTCTTTCATGTACAGCAGTCCCCCCCCTTATGCACAAGGGAGATGGTCCAAGATCCCCAGTGGATACCTGAAGCTATGGACAGTACTGAACCCTATATATACTCTGTCTTTTCCTATAATACACAGTGATGATAAAGTTTAATGTACAAACTAGGCACAGTAAGAGATTAGTAACGATAACTAATAATAAAGAGGAACAATTATAGCAATATGCTGTAATAAAAGTTATATGAATGTGGTCTCTCTCTCAAAATGTCTTACTGTACGGTACACATCCTTCTTCTTGTGATGAGGAGACCTGATCAAATGCCTAGTGATGAGATGATGTGAGGTGAACGACGTAGGCATTGTGACACAGCATTGAGCTACTACTGATTTTCTGAAGATACATCAGAAGGAAGATCATCTGCTTCCAGGCTGGTTAACCATGGGTAACGGAAACCACGAAAAGCGACACCATGGATAAGAGGGGACTACTGTACTTTTTTTTTTATTTGCTCCTAACATAAGCCCTTGGACGTGTAGGAGTTTCTATTTTAGAGATGAGAACTAAGTATCATAAAATTAATGGGCTTGACCAAGAACTCAGAGTTCATGAGTACGGCTGGCATTTAAATATATTAGGAATTAGAGTATTCACCGAGGTGGATACACATTGAACTCCTGTGAAATGGTGTCTGATGCCTGTGTAAAGTACAGTATTTGACATATGGTATAGTTCAGGAAAGGCTGCTGTTGAAGATAAATTCCAATTATCTAATTACCAAGTCCACCATGATTTAGGTGAATGTAGCCTGAAAGATTCCTGCTTGGCAGAAATAGTAAAAGATACATAAATGGAAGTTAGAAATGACTGTATATGTCATACGATTCCAACATCACCAAGAGTCACGGGCTCCTCGTAAAAATACAGACTTCCAATTGTTCCAAAGGCAGATGGGTTGAAACCAACTGAAAAGCAAAAGAGAAAGTTTCTAAATCCTTCAGGTTGTTTGACTAATCTCATCAGCAAGTGAAGAACATGAAATAAGCGTAGAAACAGGAAGCTGGCCTGGACCAGCAAGTCCACTCCAGAATTTTTCTTTGATACTCCCATGTCACCCTTAAGAATTTTGGTTGTGCTCCCAACTGTCAAGTGCTTCTAGCTTCAGCAGACCTGATGGGTTGTCATTTAGGAACAAGGCCCACTCTCTTCATTGCTTTATTTGTACTAGTACAGTCTGGCATCTGTGTGGCAGCCTTTGTATGTGTCAGTGGGCTTCATTATCAAGGTCATTAGGGCATTATCTCTGAATATGGTGATGTTTCTAGAATGTTTGGCTATTTGCACACAGGCGATGGTAAGGAAGCCAGTATAATTACACAGATCCAGAACTGAAGTAGCTTCAAAACCTGAACTTCAGTGAAAGAGTAAGAGACCCACATGCAATAACATTAGTAGTGAACCATATTACTGATGCCCCTTCCAGATGCTCTTATTATGATGCTGGATAAAAGCAGAAAGGAGACAGGCATGTCTTAGATTCCTACTATATGTATGTATTACGTCCTCATTTCCAAATTGCGCCCTCTTATCTGAGATTTGCAGCCTTGCCTACACTTACTTATGCTACTAATAAATGTTCTCATAGAGGAAGATCCATCAAGACTTACTTACATCCCAACTGACTAAACTCTCCAACTAATGCCTCATCGAAGTGGATCACTGGGCCTCAGATGAGTCTACTTTGGATCCTGTGGTTCTGGTCACTTAGACCACATCGTGACTACAGACAAAGGAAGAGAGATCAATTGGGAAACATTTTTGCTTGGTTTTGCTTTCAGTTTTTCTTGCTGACACCTTGTATTTTATAAGTAATCTGTGTTTGTGGAAGAAAAATCAGAAAATCCCAAGAAACAAAGAGTTTCCATTGTCAGCATATTATAGTTCAACTGTTTATCTTTTTATTGGTCTATTTTAACATTTATGAGCTGCCTAATGTGATTATCTTGAACTACAGAGACAGAGGGCAAATCAGGAAATCAAAAATGGAACTCATGTAGCTTGAAATCCCATCTCTATGAAGCACCACAGCTGCATGAGTCGCCCAAACTCAGGAATTATTCTCCCAAAATTTTCGTTAGACCCATCACACAGCTCACCTTAGAGGAAAACACAACAGCCCCCTGGTTGTCCAGGAGATGTGATGCCTGAGACTGTTTCCACACAGGCTTTACTAACCAGGCAAGAGGTACTAGTGAAGAAAAGTAGGTTCTAGTCATGGAGACATGCATCCCCAGGTATTAGCAGGACTGTAGTGCCGAACATCATGAATTCCTTCTTAGGTTGAGAACTTCTGCCTTACGTTAAAAAAAAAAAAAAAAAAAAAAATGGTTTCCTCTCCATATAAGTCCAAACCATATCAACACTTTGGGTGACCATATCACGTTCACATCAAACATTATACACACGCGCCCAATGGAGAACCAGTCTAGGCTATAACAGCACAGAAAGATAACTTAAACCCATCAAACCCATTCCCTGCCATCTAATTTGACAACACACACCCCAACACACACACATCAAATATAAGATACTACTAGTTTTTCCCTTTTGGAGAAAAGGAAACTAAAGCAGAGAGAGGCTGTCTCAAGCCCTGAGTCTCACGGCTAGTCACTGGAACAATGAAGATAAGAGACCAGGTCTGTCTAGGCTTTAAGGCCTACTTGTCAAGGCCGTACTGAAATATCCTCCAAGCCCACCAACAAAATTCAGGTTCTCCCGAACCTAGATGCCCATGGAATGCGTGGGCATACCTTTTGTGACACTTCTGTTTCTTCCCAGCATGATTTTCCCTCCCAATGCCTGCCACCATGTCTTTTTTTGCCCTTCCAGTTTCATGGTGAAAAAACACAGCAGGATCACCCACATTGCAAGAACAAACCCTGGGGCTGACAGTGCACTTCCTTCAGCCCCCGATGCTCACCACCAGTGTCCACCTCAGACCTCTCAGAGAGAGGAGGCACATGGCCAGCCTGAGAGACGATGAATGCCCTAAATACCAACAGATGTTGAACTTTTTCAGCCAAACTACGATAAATCATACCAAAATGGCCCAGCCTTCCTCTCCAGACCTGAGCAGAGAGAGATGGGAAGGATGGTTTGGAGGCCTGCTGATGATAAATGTCTACTTTGGTTACACATCAGGGGGGCATTTTGAAGGGAATGCTGTTAAGAACAACAGGCATGAACAGACTTCCCTTTAATATTGGTGATTAAACAAAATACTACTCATTTGGTTCTCATTCATATGTTGCTTTTCACGAGAATTACAGTTATAATAGAGGTCATAAACTCAAATATTTACAGTGCTGAGAAGTAAAGTGTATGAGTAAAATGAACCCAGGAGAACAGTATAAGAAGAAGGATAAAAAGGAACTGACACTTGGCTTCAATGTCAGGGATGATACGATGTGGTATGGAGTGTGATGGGCTGGAGAACACGTGCCTTATCTAAAGGACATAACCTTGCCTCAGCTCTGGCCTCTCATCACTGTGTGGGAAAGCAGGGCCAGCATCGGCAGTCCTTCCAGTTTTTCCAGAAAAGCTGAAAGCCCTTATTTTTATGTGAATTATCCTAACTTATAAATATCAGCAACAATTTTTTTTTTAATTTAAATATATAGGGACCAAGCAAAATCTATCTAAACACTCTTGGGTTTTGGCCTCTGAATATAATAACTAGACAACTCATAAATTATGAAATCCGGGAACTTGCTGCTCATTATTTAAGTAATCTGGTGATATGTTCACCTGCCCAACACTGTGATTGCAGAAACAGTGCCCCATTCATTTTTTAATATCAAGTACCTACACTGAATATACACTAAGTGCTCAACGAACATTGACTGAGGTCAAGTACAATATCACCACCAAGCTGATCCTTTAGTGGCTATGGTCCTTGGGGACCCCCACGTTACACGGGGAAAACAAAAGGTACTGGCCTGCGATATATGGGAAATGTATTGACCTGATGTCTCCCAGCACCTGGCATCTCAAGCCCAGCTCAGTGTCTTCCCTAATTCTCTTCTAATTCAGTTTCCTTCCCCAACTTTATAATACCAGTGCCATCAGCGTTTATAATAAAGTCTTTATCAAGAAAAGGAGGAGGGAGGACCTGCACATTTTACTATGATGGATTGAAAACACTGATACACTTGTTGGTGTATTTAGACCATTCATATATAAAGGAATTATTGATGTAGTTAGATTAATATTTACCATATTTGTAACGGCTTCTATTCATTGCCCTTGTTCCTTGTTTCTTTTCTTGTCTTCCCCTCCCCTTTTTTTTTTTCTGCCTTCACTGGTTTACTTGAGCATCTTATATGATTCCCTTTCTCCCCTGTCTCAGCATATCAATTACACTTCTTTATTTATTTTTTTAGTGGTTGCCCTAGAGTTTGCAGTACACATTTACAATTAACCCAAGTCCACTTTCAAATGATGGCATACTGCCTCCTGGAGCTGTCCAAGTATTCTCGAACAGAATATTCCCTATCCTTCCCTGCTGTTCTCTATAATATTGCTGTCATTCACTTACATGTAAGCTGTAATGACTAAATACATTGTCATTATTATTTTGAACCAACTATTATCTGTTAGATCAACTAAGAATAAGAAACACAGGGGCGCCTAGGTGGCTCAATCAGTTAAGCATCTGACTTCAGCTCAGGTCACAATCTCATGGTACATGAGTTTGAGCCCCACATCAGGCTGTCTGCTGTCAGCACAGAGCCTGCTTTGGGTCCTCTGTTCCCCTCTCTCTGCCTCTCCCTTGCTCACTCTCTCTCTCGCTCTCTTTCAAAAATAAATAAACATTTTTTAAAAGAAAGGAAATAAAAAAAAAAAAAAAGAGTAAGCCTGGGTGGCTTAGTCAGTTGAGTGCCCGGCACTTGATTTCAAGTCTTGTCATGATCTCATGGTCATGAGGTCAAGCCCAACATCAGGTTCTGTACTGAGGTGGAACCTTCTTAAGATTCTCTCTCTTTCTCTCCCTTTCCCCCTCCCCTGCTTGTATGCGTGTGTGTTCTCTCTCTCTAAAATTAAAAAAAAAAGAATAAGAAAAATGAAATGTTTCATCTTACCACCATTTGTTCCTTCTATAATGCCCTTGCTTTATGTAGACCTTTGTCTCTGACATATATTAAATTCCTTCTCTCAGAAGAATTATTTCCACATCTCTTTCAGCACAGGTCTCTTGACAACGAACTCCCTCCATTTTTTGTTGTCTGAGAAAGTCTGTGTTTCTTCTTTGCTTTTGAAAGATAATTTCACTGGATACAGAATTCTAGGTTGGTGGCCTCTGTCTTCCAACACTTTAAATATTTCACTCCACTTGCTTCTTGCTTGCGTTATCTGAAGAGAAGTCTGATGTACAAGTGAGGGGTTTTCTTCTCTATTTGTAATGCTCCTTGTAATATTGCTTTCATTTCAAAAGGGAAGGTTATATAATAGTATTAAATAATCTTAAGGGATTTAAATAGTTCTTTCAAAAATTTTTTAAAAATTTTATAAAGGTTATTAGAGCTAGAAAAATCATAATAGAAGGGAAGAGTTGATTGAACTTTCTAAAAATTATTTTGGGTTCATAAGGTAAAAATGCAGAGAACCAAATCCAAGGCTCCTAAAGCCACCTTCTTATCCCTGAGGATGATAGTCACGTCACATTGAACTTCAGGCTACAATAAAACCACAGAACACTGCCACATAATGTACCGATAAATGAAATACTTCCACCATGTGAAAATATTTATGTTTTCAATCCAAATGGAGCATTTTACCAGCATACCTGCTTCATTGCATCTCATTGGTTTGGGCCCACATCTCGGCCCACCAAGGTATTTCTCCCCATGATTCTGCCATTTAACAAAAATACTTGCTTGCTCTCAAAGTCTGAGGCCAGCTTTTTGGAGATTCTAAGTGGATGCCTTTGGCCACAAGTTGCAGAAATCACCTCTGCTTTCTTAGATAAAAAGAGGGGATTCGTAGAGAGGGAATTAAGACCTCAGAGA
The DNA here is from genome assembly GCF_046562875.1 of Panthera onca. NCBI lineage: Eukaryota > Metazoa > Chordata > Mammalia > Carnivora > Felidae > Panthera > Panthera onca. Next base: position 74,436,689 of record NC_138340.1, on the reverse strand, counting down.
ATGGACGTGTGCCTGGGTGATCCGGAGAGGAAAATGTACCGGATCTGTCTCTTGAGGACTAAGAAATGGAAAGCACAACTATCTTTTTGTAGCACCAGCCTCTCTAAACATACTTTCTCCACCATTCTTGGATGTCATCACCCAGAACTCTGATGTTGCCTCTATCTTGAATGAACGCTAAAATACCTTTGTCTTGTTTGGATTTGCTCAAGAGAGTAGCTAATAGGTCAGAACTCTGCCTCATGACTGAAAGCCAGGGGGTGGGGAGAGAAAAAGCCTTAGGCTTTTTACTATCAAGAGTGAGAGGCCAGGCCCCACACACTACACCATGAAGACAACACACCATGGGGAATCCCCCCAGTTGAGCAGTTAGGATTGGACACTGGAAAGTCAGATAAATATCAAAGTTCACCATAAATAGGGTATTTTTATTTCAACAAGTATTTTGGAATAACACAGAGCAGAATTGATATTCAGAGGCTCTCTACCACGGCAGGTAGAACTGTGGATCATAATCAGCCTCTGTTCTGAGTGGCTTGCGTTGTAAAATACTTTGAATATCATCCTGATGCCATCCTGTACATAAAGCTATATGAAGCAGATTGAGCGAAATAAGATGGGTGACAGTGTTAGGTAATATAATTTTAGGTCAAATAGAAAGATGCGATTAATAAGTAATGAGACCACTTTGCTGGTGTGGTTTCTAAATGAGCTCCAAGGACAATTCCAAAGGAGAAGCCCAGAGGTTTTTGATCTTTGGCAGCAGCAGGAGAATAAGGAGGCTATGGCGAGGGATAGTCTGGTTTTTGCTGCGTTTGTTTTTTGTATATAAATGCTGCTCTTTTTAAGGTCCCAGGATAAATGTAGCCATATTTCTTTTTCGAATCTTTCCTGCACAAAGAAAATATGACTGACCAACTGTTCTTAGTCATGAGCTTTGCAAAGAACCATGATAAGCAACTTGGTCCAAGAAAGGGACTAAACGAAGCATTTCTTTCTAGGGGAGTCAAAGTGTTCAAATCACCTGACATCCACACCAGTGAGAGACAGTTGCAAGGAAAGGCATCGCAATGAGTAACACGAGTACGCATTCAACGGACCAAAAGGATCAACATAAAGAGGAAAAAAACAAACGGGACTCACAAGGTAAAATTTTTAAAAACCAAATTTTAGATGTTAGGGCTGAGAAAACAAACCACCGGGGCCAGAGAAAGTCCCTGCTGGAGACAGCCCTATCTGTTCACTAAACCCTTTTGGTTTTCATCTGCTTGGCTCTGAACACCCAGAGAGGGGCCTCTGTCTGCAGACCTCTCCCCACACCCCACTCCCCCACATTAGAAGTTGGATCCATCATAACTGAAAAGTTTCCCTCATTCCGAGGAGGCCCATTATTCTTTGCTGTACTTTTAACGACAGTCAATAACTTGTCCCTTTTCCTTCCGTTATTATATTCCTCAGTATTTATAGACGCATCAGTGGTTTCTTTCCTTCAAAATGTGCATATTCAATTCCCTCGATCCCAGCTGACTGCAAAATGCATGATTTTGAAAAGAGTAGGGAGGAGAGGGAGAAACGAGGGTCATCTTTATGATCCTTTGCATATCCCCAGTTTATCAATGTCTCCTCAATAATGTGGAAGGCCAAGCTGGACCAGGCATTTAGTGCTTTAAGTGGGCACATCTACCAGCCCTCCCTACATATTGATCAGCTGATTGATTTTTAAGATTTATAGAAATGCACTCACTGCCAAGGTCTCTGGGCACCTCTATGACAGTAACATTAAGCAACATAAAGAGGTAGATGTTCCTTGTCCCAAAGGTTTCCTCTTGCCACTCAAGAGGCTTTTTTTTTTTTAATGCATATTAAAAGGTAGACTTGATGCCATGCACTGAAGGTCGTCTGAACAAGGTTTGCTCAGAAAGCAAAAGGAAAAAGTTTTCTCAGCCCTGGAAAGCACCTGTTCAGCAGCAGCAGCTCTTTTTTGTTTGGGTCCCGTTGTCCTTCCTGGATGTCCTGGACGTCCTAATGGACAGTCCTCAAGACTCCCGCACACAAGTGACCACCGCTTCCTTGCCAGTGACAACCTTAGCCCCACTTTGTTTTCTCATCTCCTAGATAAAAATTGGCGAGATTCTCAATCACTGAACTGCCGCTCCCCATTTCCCAAAAGCACCCAATCGAGAATGAGCCTCACTTCCTTAAACCCTCCCTGACATCACTCCGCACAAACCCAAGTCCTATAGCAAGTCTCCCCTGACTCCTCGTCCCCAGACACCCACCCGTGGTGCCCCTACTATGCGGCTTCCCTTGCTGCTGCTGCAGCAAGGGAATGGAGTGAATTTTGTTAGACTATAGGAGTGTTTCTGGTGGCTTTTGATGGATAGGCTTTGGCAGTACCTGGAAGTGAGGCGCCACCATAATAAATACTTTAAAAAGTACCCCTGGTTGGGGGGGGTGGGGCCTGAGTGGCTCAGTAGGTTAAGCGTCCGACTCTTGGTTTCGGCTCAGGTCATGATCTCACGGTTCCATGAGTGTAAGCCCCACATTGGGCTCTGCGCTGATGGTGCAGAACCTGCTTGTGATTTTCTCTCTCCCTCTCTCTCTGCCTCTTTCTCTCTCCATCTCTCAAAATAAACAAATAAATTTATAATTTAAAAAGTATATATCACTGGCTAATAAGTAATTAGTGCATTGAGGAACCGGTTATTGGAGGCTACGAAGATGATACACGGCATGAGGTGGTGAACCATGGGTAAAATGTCACCTGTGATTGCTTGGAAGGTAAATAATGTTCTTCATGGACTTGCAGCTCTAGGGAGATGGCTGGAAAACAGAGCATTAGTAGACGTGTTGGCTGTTGCTGGCAGCTGTTGACAAGGTACCAGAAGAAAAAGATAAGTTCAGGAAAGTATCTGCAGGGTGCCAGTAAGAATGAGACAGGTAAGAGTCTGGAAATTCAGGGACTTGTAGGCTGAAAGAAGAAAGCCATTCAACCCCAACTGGGAAAAGAGAAAAGTGAGGTGGCCTCTGACTAATAAGGGCAAATAAGACTCAGCCTTTTAAAGTTTTTTTTTCATTATTTTTTTAACGTTTATAATGAATAAACATTTCAAAAATGTTTGAAAGAGAGAAAGAGACAGCACAAGCAGGGGAGGGGCAGAGAGAGAGAGACATGGAATCCAAAGCAGGCGCTAGGCTCTAAGCTGTCAGCACAGAGCCCAACGGGGGGCTCTAACTCGTGAACCGTGAGATCATGACCTGAGCCTCATGACCTGAGCCGAAGTCGGACACTTCGGCCAACTGAGCCACCCAGGCACCCCTTTAAAGGGTCACTACTATGAACCATTGTCAAAAACTTTAAAGGCACCTGGGTGGCTCAGTTGGCTGGGAGTCCAACTTCAGCTCAGGTCATGGTCTCACTGTCCCGAGTTCCAGCCCCATGTCCAGCTCTGTGCTGATAGTTCAGAGCCTGGAGCCTGTTTCAGATTCTGTGTCTCCCTCTCTGTCTCTGCCCCTCCTCCACTCGTGCTCTGTCTCTCTGTCTCTCTCAAAAATAAATAAACATTAAAAAAATTTTACAACCTTTGAATGGGTTCAAGCATCTCAGAGGAAAGGTTCAACCAAGGGTGTGGTGTGCAGAAAATCCTTTCTGTTAGAATATCTCAGTCCATAGAGACAAAGTGTGGATCTTCCATCCACACCTGACAAACTCAAGGGGCTGAACTGTTAGGATGAGCGAAAGAAAGAACTGGAGTGGGGACAAAAAGGCAAAGAATTACAGAAAATCTAAGAAGTGTGCCTAGAAAAGACTTGTGGGCGTGGCTCATGGAACTGAGAGGAATCAACTAGATCAAGGGTCGGCAAACTTCCACAAAAGGACATACAGGAAATAGATCCGGTCTTGTAGGCCATATTGTCTCTGTTACAACTATGTAATTCTGCTGTTGTAGGGTCAAAGCAGCCATAGACAACATGTGAATGTCTCTGTTCCAATAAAACTTTGTTAACAAAAACAAGGGGTGGCCTGGACTTGGCCCATCAGCCATAGTTTGCTGACCCCTGAACTCAGTAAGCTTGGAAGTCATTGTACAGCTAAGGAAACCACAGCTGAGATTAGAGAAGTCTGTTATTGGGGCACCAGGGTGGCTCAGTCGGTTAACCGTCCAACTTTGGCTCAGGATATGACCTCACGGTTGGTGAGTTTGAGCCCCGCATTGGGCTCTGTGCTGACAGCTCGGAGCCTGGAGCCTGCTTCAGATTCTATGTCCTCCTCTCTCTCTGGCCCTTCCCCTCTCGAGCTCTGTCTCTCTTTCTCTCTCTCAAAAGTAAATAAACATTAAAAAATTAAAAAAAAAAAAAAAGGAAGAAAAGTCTGTTATTGACTATTTGAAACATAAAACAACTCTATCCTTATTGCTGTTCCAGAGTTCTGCCCGGGGCCCTTTCCTCTCATTTTATATTCCCTCCCTGGTGAGCCCAATCCAAAGCTCCTCTAGTTTCAAGAAACAGTTACGCATTTGAGCTATACTGAGTTCAAAAAGGGGGAATTAATTACAAGGGGCACAAGCTTTGTTACTTATTACAAGCACTTGGAAAACCGGGCAGCTAGCTACTCAATAAATCTCTTCCTTCCCCCATCTCTCAGTGTCTCTCTTTCTCTCTCTCTCTCTCTCTCAGCCAGCTTTCCATGTTCCTCTGTGAATATGCAAGCCTATGATCTTGGTGGTCTAACCAACTACGGCTGAGGAAGCACAGTTAGCATCACCCAGACTTGGATTCTGGACTTTACCCATGATGGTGAGGCAGTTTAGTGGGGGTCAGGGTAGAAGGGAAGGGACCAGGCTGGGTACATAGTGCTGCAAGTATCCTAAGAGGCCACATGACCTTTCCTGATGTAGGTCCTCTCTACCACTCAACCTCATGCATCATGACTCTTGTGCAATCTTTCATGCCCCAGCCATCCTGCACTCATCTTGCCACCCTCTTTCTCTCTTATCTTCCAGCCTTCACCTGAGCTCCTCCCTTGCCTGGGAGCACATTTTCCTCTCAGTGGCTAACTCCTTCTTGCTTACCTCATCTCCAGGTAGGTGGAATTTCCTCCAACCAATCTTCCAAAATAAAGTTAAATGAGTCTCCTCTGTACTCCCCTGCCTTCTGGATCATCGGAGCAGTTAGCACGCTATACTACATACTGACCTACCTTTCCAACAAGCCCATCAACTTTTCAAGGGCTACTTTCCCAGAACTTGTGCTTGTACCTGCCTGGCACATCATCAGTGATCAATAGATGCTTGCTAAACACATAACCCTACCAACTCCCCAGATTCCCCTTCTTTCTTGGTGCCACCCTGCTGACCTTCCCAATCCATCATTCCAACAACGATGTCACAAACTTTCTCAGTCCCCTCACGCTCTGGATCACCACGCCCTACCAGGCCTGCTCATCCTCAACCCTGATTCAATTCAAACCTTTCTTTTCTTCCTGGGCAGCCCAATGCTGCTGGAAAAATTACAGGCAGATGCTGGATGCTACCATTTCAATCTAAAGTCTCTAGTCTCCGTGGAGAAATGAGTGGAATTTTGTAACTTTCAGCTATTTTGCAACTTTCCTTAGTCTGGCACGTTTTCCAGCCTCTAGGCTGCTGTCCTAAAATTTTCTTGGCATGGATTTTGACTTAAGTCTTATTTTCTGGCTGCCATGTTCTGGGCTGCATGGACATATTGGGGGAGCTAAGACAAGACGGTTCTGTGAGGTCTGCTGACATGGGGACTCAGGTTGTGTCCATGGCAGGGTGTGAGACTATTCAGTAGGGTGAGGCGAAAGACAGTGGGATCTACAGGTGCCTTCAAGATCCAATTCAAGATTCAAGGCACAGTGATGTTGACCTAGTAACAGATCCTTAGCCAGTAGAGCATTCTAGGGATTCTGAGAACAGCGAGGTGGCTATCATTCAGATGTATGCTTAAGCCAGCTCCTGAATACTTGTCTGTATACAAGCAAGAAAGAAATAAAAATGGGGAAATATGGCGGTACAGCAGCAGCCACCTGCTGGGGCCACTGGTGGAAACCCACGGTGCCCAGGGGCATTACAGAAAACCCCGACAGAGTGAACATGTCCCTGAGCACATAAAAGATGCTCTGTAACCCCTGAAATAGTTGTGGGGCTCTTTGAGGGGCTTCCGGGTCTAATGAAAAAGGGGATGTGGAGCTGGAGTGACCCAGGTGACCCCACCTCTGGGTGCTGCATTTGCCTCTTCCATACAGGCCATGAGATATAGTCTTCCACAATTTCTTACCTCATTTCCAAACACTAAGCCCAGATTCTGCACCTGCATTCCTGCAACAGGAATGACAGAAATGAGAGGGAGAGAACAGGCTAGAGCACCCATCAGGGGTTGGAGGGCGTGCTGATGAAAAAGAACAAAGGTCGAGTGAGCAGATCTGAGTTGAGGGAGCCTGATCTCAGGGAAACTGAAAGAAAATCCAAACTCATTCTAAACCACCATTGTCTTCCTTTAAAAATGGTTCCTTCTCAGTAATCTTTGTGTTTTCTGGGGCACCTGGATGGCTCAGTTGATTAAGTGTCTAGCCCCTGGTTTCGGCTCAGGTCATGATCTCACAGTTCATGGGATCAAGCCCCATGTCAGGCTCCACGCTCACAGCAAGGAGCCTGCTTGGGATTCTCTCCCTCTCTCCCCCTGCCTCCCTTGTATGTGTTTGCTGTCTCTCTCTCTCTTTCTCAAAATAAATAAATAAATAAAGCATTTAAAAAATTATAAATAATAATCTTTGTATTTCCAGTGACAGGTGCAAGTGCCCAACCCCTAATAAAAGCAAGATGAATAAATGAATGAACAAGTAGATAAATTAATGACTCCCCTAGCTATGGAGACTTGATGTCTCCTAGAGAAAAGAGATTTGAGAATGATAGACTTCATAGCTAAACCAATATTGGCCCACGGACTTCATCTGGATCCACGAATATGGATACAGGAGATGGTGTCTGTCTTCAGCACAGAGGCTCAGAACTCTGGGGAGAAGGAAAACTTACTCAAATTCAAGCCGTGGCCACATCAACACCTCACCATGTATTAATCACATGGCCCACCCAGAAAAGCCATACCTGCCATGGCCCTCTAGCGTGAGGGCTGAGGGCTGAAAGGGAGAGGAAGCAGCAAGGAAAACAGAAGAAGCAGCCAGCTCCACAAACACGAAACCAAGCCACGGTGGCAGCTTCAGTTTGGAAGGGACAGATGACTTCATCTGAGCTGAGGTCCAACTCAGGAAGGGAGAGGGTGTTTTACTTGCCGTGATCTTGTCTGAATCCCTTTAAGAGTGAACTGTTGGATCAAAATATATTCCCAGTGGGTGGTTTTCCTGGGCCTGGATGTAAAATGAACTAGGGTTCTTCTTAAGCCATGGCAGGAAAAAAAAAAAAAAGGCTTGGTATGGAAATGCAATAAACTTAAAAGCAGTGGGTCCATTACTTTTTCTCTTAAGAGTGACATTTATCAATAAATATCAGCTTATACCTGGCCTAGACATGTGATATGTAACCATACATGTCACATTTGCAGTGAGAAAGTTCACTGACCAAAATAAAATAAAATAAAACAAAAAATAAAGGAAATCATGCAAATTAAATATTTTCATTATTAGATTTCATTTTCCAGCTGTTTTAACTTAATAGAATTTTTTTCCTTAATTTCAGACTACATCATGCCTTTTGGCTGAACGATGATTATCTTTCCAGCCCAGTGGCCTTTTTCTGTCAATGGCAATTAAATCCACAAAGATGATTTGCTTTCTAACCGTTTAAGGTTCTCGTGTTTCCATCGCGCATCAGAAATTTTGCTCAAGTCAACCAAATTTTGTTAGGTAAATTTTATTTAATAAGACAGGATCCAAATCCCCAAATTAAAATGCAAACACCTTAGGGGCTTGCTAACTACAAGGTGTTTTATTGTGTGATTACTATTATAGGACTTTATACATAGTGAAAAGCTGAAAACCAGATCTTTTGGTCTGTTCTTTTTTGTTTTCTTAAAATTGTTTTTAATATTTATTCATTTTTGAAAGACAGAAAGAGACAGAGCACAAGCAGGGGTGGGGTGGAGAGAGAGGGGGACACAGAGTCCAAAGCAGGCTCCAGGCTCTGAGCTGTCAGGACAGGGCCGGACACAGAGCTGGAACTCACAAGCTGTGAGATCATGACCTGAGCTGAAGTCGGACACTTAAGCTTAACCAAGTGAGCCACCAGGTGTCCCTCTGTTTTGTTTTCTTAAAGTGTATTTTCTGAGCTCATGTCTCTCTTTGTTCCCATGTAAACATCCGCAAAATTTTTTTAATGTTTGGTACGATTGTGTGACTACATATTTTTTGCATAGGATTTTAAATTTTTATATTTCAAATGATCATTAACTACCACTTAGTGAGCACAGATGAATCTTTTAAAGTGAACAAAACAGATCCTGAGGCTATTTAGGAAAAAAAGAAAACGCATTTTAAAGTTCTTTTCAAACCATAAAAATAAATAGCCAAATCAGAATAAAATACAAAGCTTTGATTCTTCCTTTTTTCATTTTTTCTAAGCTATGTAAATCAACTCTATGTACTGATATACTTTAAATGGGTTTTAAGATCTTAAAACCCAAACTTAAACTCATTCCTCTGACAATGAGATTATATTCATTGAAAACACACACAATCCAATTGATCCCAAACTTTAATATAGAATGTCATGTTTTTCCTACTTGATTTTGAAGAGTTTTGGGGGTTTTTGTTTTGTTTTTTGAGAGAGAGAAAGCACTCATGCACGAGTGAGGGTGTCGGGGGAAGACGGAGGAGAGAGGGAGAATCTCATGCAGGCTCAGTGCAGAGCCCAACACAAGGCTGGATTTCATGACTGTGGAATCATGACCCGAGCTGAAACCAAGAGTCAGACGCTCAACGGACTGAGCCACTTAGGCGCCCCCCCCCCCCCCCCGCACTACTTGATTTTATTTAGCGGTCTAAATGCAACAGGATTCTACCAATGACCAATGAGGAGCACTTCATGCGAGTGTTCAGAGTGAGGTCTTGAAGTCAAATTGTCTCTGTCCTAAATGCCCCCTATGCCCACAGAAGGAATCTGGCCAACTGGAACTGAAATATAGTTTTTCTTCATCTTACTTTAAGAGATGCCTACATCTTAGGCAATCATAGCTCTCTGTTTGGATTTTTGTATTTTATCTGATTATAAGGCCTCCTCCTGTGTGCCACAATAGAAGTTTTGGCAAAACTAATAAGCTATAATAAAAAATAATAGCTGTTATGTATTAACTTCCTGCCAGGAACTGAACTAAGTACTTCACCAAAAGATTGCGTGTGTGTGTGTGTGTGTGTGTGTGCACGTGTGCACGCACTTCTGGGTATTTAGTTTTCACGACAATGAAAGAAGCTTTATTACCTCCATTATAAAGATGAGAAAAATAAAGCTTAGCAAGTTTAAGTAAGTTACCCAAAAAAATGTCGGTGGTAGAAATTAAACCCATGCCTATCTAATAGTCCATGCCCAGAATCTGTCCCCCAAAGATCCACATTGTATTTGTTGTAAAGTCATTTAAAATTTTTTTTAATGTTTATTTATTTTTGAGAGAGAGAGAGAGACAGAACATGAGTGTGGGAGGGGCAGAGAAGGAGGGAGACACAGAATCCGAAGCAGGCTCCAGGCTCTGAGCTGTCAGCACAGAGCCCAACACGGGGCTCAAACTCACGAACCGTGCCATCATGACCTGAGGTGAAGTCGGCTACTTAACCAACTGAGCCACCCAGGCGCCCCTGTAAACTCATTCTTAAACTGCTTCTCATCTGAGAACATGGGCCTCCATTCCCAGAATCATGTGTGTAAGGTCTCCATCCATTCTACTGGAAACACAGAGCAAAACTTAAACTTACGAGTTTCAGAAGCTTCTAGAATTTCTCAACATGGAGGTCTACCTGGGCAATGAAGATTACACGTCATATGTGTTCTCTGACAATCACTCATACCTGGGAGTCAAGGGAAAAGAAATAAAATAATAATAACCAGTGCTTACAGCCCTGCAAAACACTACTCCCACCTTGTAGGCTCAGAGGAATCATTAGCTATTCTCGCTGTTTTGGCAACTGATTCCAAACACTGCTCAAACCACAAATATAATAAAAGTTTACCGTCTTTTGAGAATCAGAAAGTGGTTTCACTCAAATCTAAATACCTTTATTGCAGTAGAATCACTGATATGTTTGTTTATTTGTTTTTTAAGGGAGAAAGTTTGAAATTTGTAGTCATGGAAAGGTCTGTTTCTCTCCGTATGGCACTTGCGTGTAATAGAGCACTCTGTGATTATACACAGTGAAGGGCGTTAGAGCACTTCACTAATGTACAGACCCACTTTGATTTAAAAAAAAAAAAGAGTTAAAAGGAAGAAAAAAGTGCCACTATTTCAACCAAGCAGAAGTCTTCTTTAATTTGTAAGAAAGAAAAAGAATTCTTCCTTAAAACAACATCTGTGTAAAGCTGTTGAAATGTGCCATTTCAACCACTGTTTCAAATACAAGGGATTTTATGTGACCATTTGTTACAACCTGTAGTTTAACCACCTCAAAACTCATTCTAAACTGTTTACTTGCTCAAATAACATTTGATCTATTTTTTTTTAATGTTTATTCATTTTTGAGAGACACAGAGAGACAGATCACGAGCAGGGAAGGGGCAGACAGAGAGGGAACCACAGAATCAGAAGCAGGCTCCAGGCTCTGAGCTGCCAGCACAGAGCCCTACACAGGGCTTGAACTCACGAACCTCGAAATCATGACCTGAGCCAAAGTCAGACGCTTAACCGAATGAGCCACCCAGGTGCCCCTTGATCTATTTTTTTAGTTGAACATTGTGTTGCTAAACTGAAACAAACAAACAAAAAGACAAGAGTATCAGGCATAGTGATTAAAACTTTCTTTCATTGTTAAGACAAGGCAGAGGTGAGAGAGCTAGACCATCTCCCACACTGAAGGCACAAAGACAGGAAGATGGAATCTCCGAGAATTTCCAAAATAGTAATTGATATATCTTGCCCATTTTTGAAAATTGAGAATTTTCAAAAAACTATTAAATACGAATTCATATATTTATTTCTCATTTGTGGAACACACGGAAACAGCTTCTTTGATAATATAAGAAAGGAAAAAGCAAAAAAACGAATTTCTAAAAGTCATAAATATTAGTGATAGCTTTTTCTCAACAGTTTGGAAATTTGGATTTCTAATAGGGAAAAAAACATGACCTGAAATAATTTAAGACAAAGTCCATTTTGGGGGTGCCTGGATAGATCCATCGGTTAAGTCCAACTTTTGGGTTCAGCTCAGGTCATGATCTCACGGTTCATGAGATAGAGCTATGCATCGGGTTCTGCACTGACAGTACAGAGCCTACTTAGGATTCTTTCTCTCCCTCTCTCTCTGCCCCTCCCCCACTCACACTCTTTCTCTCTCAAAAATAAACATTAAAAAAAAAAGGCAAAGTCCATTTTCACTTCTTATCATCAACCAAAGGAGTGTTCTCTAGGATCACAAGTGCATTCTGATTTATGATGGAAACAATAGATTATCAATAATAATGTTACCAATTAGTAAAATCAACCCTAAGCCAATACTTTACTAAATGCTTTATATTAATAATCCCGTTTAATTTAATTCTCTCTTTACATATGAAGAAACATGCTCATGAGGGTCACAGCAGCAGAGGGAACACAATGTGCTGGTAAGGCCATCTTTTTGGTTTCTTTAAGATGTGTAGTCGGCCTAGTAGTGTAATTTTATGGCTGACACAGGCAGTAACAACCAATGGGGAGAAAGAAAGAAGGCTCGAATCTAATAGGCAGGATGGCCACTCTTCAAGGAGTAGCATGGTCATGGCCAACCATGTGTCACATTTTATAAGATCTCCAGGTCAGCGAGAAACAACTGATACTGGGGAAACGCCAGGAAGTGAAAATTTCCCACAATTCCCTTATTTACATTCCCTCCTTCTTCTTGGATTAGGGCACTTGGGATTGCTTTCAGACAAACTATCCATGAGGTCTAGGCCATTCAGTCCTTCACTCACTCCAGTGGGACTGTTCACCTTCTTTCCACCACTTATATAACCCGCTATCTATAACCCACTATCTATAACCCACTTCCTCCAGGACCCAGCTCTCAGCTTCCAAAAATCCCCCTCTGACCTGCTATTTCCCCTGCTGAGCCCTCTTCACTTCCCTCTTTCATCCGGTGCTTGGAATCTTGCTTCCCCAACCAGAACTAAGTTCTTCAAGGACCAAAATTCTACTTCTATTTCTTCTGTCACTCCAGGTACCTGCTAAATTAATGGACCAATGATAATTTTATTCTCATTCAGGTTGGAGATGTGGAGTACAGAGGCTCTGACTTTCAAACCACACTAATCTATTAGGATACCCATGACTCAGGGACTCACTATACTGCTTAATGTATTATTCAGTTTATTGATTATATTTTCCATCTGTAATAAATGTGTCCTCTTCCAAAAAAAATCTCTCTGTAAGAATAAGATAACTCAACTTCACTTAAAACCTGCCATTGGTTTCTGTGAGCTACTTAAGCACTTCCTTTTTATTATGAGCTCAGAGCAGGAGTCCATCAAAATTCTTATCTATGAATGAACGTTCCTAACTGTATCACTCTGGATTTTGACATGTCTCACTAAGTAATCCTTCCTACCCATCTGTATTCATTTGGCTAACCTATGCTGTGATATCAAATAAACCCTGATTTCTTGGTGGTTTGTAATGTAAATTTAGGTTTTGCTCATACAAGTCCTTGTTGTGGAGAGCAAAGTTCTCCTCTACCCAGTCACCATGGCAGTGGAAGAGGGCATATGGAGGAGGGATGATTGCCCCCACATAAGAGTGACTCATGTCTCTTCTGCTCAATAATCCATTGGTCGGAACTGGTCACATGGTCCCAACCCACTTGCAAGGCAATATGGAAAATGACGAGAAGTACCCAGACATTAAGTAAGCATTTATTAACTGTCTATGTCACACCATCCTTCAAGGCCCAACTTAAACGTTTTCTCTTCCACAAAGTTCTTTCTGATCTTCCTCAAATTCCCAACATCCCATAGGCCCACATCCATGCCTTTCATAGTTTATAGTCTCTGCCACAGGTGGAGTGTGCTTGTTTTTCCACACTTTCCAAACCACAAGCTCCTTGAAGTAGGGGGGCTATGTCATATTCAGCTCTTTAAGGCCCCTTTTATAAACCCAGCACAGCTCACAAATCTTTGCTGAGTTCACAAGAATCAAATAGGGACCGAGCAGTATGGAAATCTAAATGCACCTTTGAGAAAACAGAGGGGAAAAAAGGAACAGAAAAGTTTATTGAAATTCAGAAGCAAAAGCCCCTCTTCAGAAAATCCTTCCTCATTTCCTCACGTTTCGTGGGCACAGCAAGATGGCATCATTTGAAAACACTGGCCATGACTGAACGATATATTAAAAATTTCTTTTATATTGGCAGCTTAAAAAAAAATGTTCCTTTGAACAGTCTCAGCAAGGCAAAGCTCTCTCTCCCAACACTTCTTTAAAAGTTAGAAGGCAGCTTTCTGCCCATTCCAAATCGCCAGAAGTAAAGTATCAAGTCATAAATGCCCCCCAGTGACTGACTGGGCTAGCTGGTGTGGGGTTTTTCCCTTCTACTTTGCAGAAAGAAAAGACAGTAAAACTTCCTTCAGTGAGCTGCCAAGGTGCTCCCAGGCCATTGTGCAGAATCATTGTCAGGTTAAATTAGGGAGTACAGACTCCATGAGTGTAAAAAAATCAATACTTGATGGAAGATTGCTCCCCGGAAAATCTGTTTTGATTCCAGGATTAATTCACAACCAAAGGCTTCTGCAAAATGACATGCCATTAGTCAGAAAATGAACACATTCTATCCTTGAAATTGGATGGAAATATGTCAGCTGATTGACCCATTCATTCTCCTCACTCTCTGGGCAGAAAGAGTGGGTGTGGTAGTAATGTGAATTAGTGCCCCAAACCTGGTCCATTTTCAAAACAGGGTAAAAAAATATTTTTTTTTAAAGTCCAGTGTGAATTGGGAGTAGTCTCCAGGCCATTGTTGGAGAGCTATTGCAAATGTGTTTCGTCAAGGCAAATGCATTTGTCTGGAAGGCCCAACTCTCCTGAGTTTTCTAAGTCTCAGAATAAACCCTACTAAGAATCTTAAAATAAAACAAAGATTTTCCCCCAAAAGCAGTGACCTGCAATATTAATGACAATGTAATGTCTTTGTCACACACAAAGTAACAGTCCTCCCTCTCCTGTCTGTCAGGTTTCTTCAGCTAAAAACTTTTGCAAGAGGCAAGTTCCAACTCTTCATTTGTGCTAATGTCTTTGGTCTTCAGGGCCTTTCCTGACTTGTGCAGTTAAATCTGCGGCAGGGATGAATTTCATTCCATAGACTCGAATACACATAGATATCACTCGCTTTATTTCCCTCCCATAAAATTAAATCTGATTCCAAGGCCATCAGCATTAGAAATGTCTCTCCGTGCCCAGGGTGATGAAAGGCTCCAGGAGCTTTGACAGAATAAAGGTGCAGGGACACCCTTCTGTTCCTCTGTCCATACGGATCACCACAGAGAGCCTCAGAGTCCTCGAAAGCAGGTGGTTCTATTTCACTTAAAGACAGAAAACCTTGCCAACCTTGGAGTTCCAAGGCTTACCATCAGGATTCCCAATCCTCCCAGCTTTCTGCCATCTTCCCTACAAGACACCCACCTCTCTCCTCCCCCTTGAGCGCCCTCCATCAGCTCATCGCTGCAAAACCAACAGAAAGACAAGGGGTTGCTTTCAAACAACAAAGCTTTCCATTCTGCTTGGCTAGGTTTTTGGAATGGGACAGGAAAAATTAAAGGAAGGCGAAGCCCACTGAGAATGTCAGTAATGCCGGCATTCACAGACACACCTTGAAGGACTGATGGTGTCCGTGGCATCTCCACCAAAGCTCCGTGCCCCTGCCCCTGCCCCTGCTCACGACACAGGCTCATCTCCCAGGGCAAAAGGACATTTTCATCTGCTTGTGATGTACCCTGGGCCCGCACTGTGGCCGTTAACGGTGTCAAACATGCTGAATGTGTGGAACAGGAGGGGGGTCATGACATTAGATGTTTGTATTCATTTTGCTGGGAGAGGAATCACCAAGGTGAAGCTCACCTCCTTCTTTGAACGCCTTTCCCTGCAGAAACCAAAGACAAAGGCGGCAGCCACACAGCTAACAACCAGGCAGCGGAAACAGTCCTGGCAGGGGAGGACCTCGGGGCTCAGCCTCATCACCCATGGTGACTCCATTAGAATCCTCTTATTCGGAAGTAGGGAGAGATGGCGGGAGGCTGTCTCGCAACCCGCATTTAAAAAAAAAAGAAAAGCTTCAAAACTGCTGTGCTGTCTCCGGTCCTCCAGATGCTCCTGAGAGCGCTGTGTTATTCCAGCCTAACAGCTCGCTCTCTGGACGACAGCCCGTGTTGACAATACTCACTGTTCAGAGAAAAAGAGGACCTCTGAGAATCAAACAGATGCTAGCACCCAACGGATGGCACACGGCCCGCAGTCCCACATAAGGCATCTGATTTCCATATTTCAATTTGCTACAGCAGCCGGAGCCCTTGGGGCCCCCAAATTAGTGACCCCGGGTACAATTATGATAGCATGAATCTGCACTCTTTAAAAAGGTGGGGATGATTCTACAGCTGAATAAATAAACTAGATGACTAAGCAAAGCTACGTGAGAACATTTCCCCACCCCTGCCTTGCAACTGGGAAGAGGGAAGTCACATTAAACACCAACGTGTTCTAATAGCACATGGTAATCGTGTTTATTCTTGTGCGCAGTTACACGTATGCTAGGACTAACACAAAATAAATATAAGACTTCTGAGCAAATGAAAAGAGAACCCTCGATATCTAGCCTCTCTGGATGTGAGAGAACAGTTACAACAGAAGTGAAGACCATAGTCTCTGAAATCTTTCCCCAAGCAAATGAAGATTGAAGAAGTTGGCATTGTAACTGATTATACCAAAGTATTTTCGTTTTCATACAGGATCCTCAATACCAGGGCTCAGAAAGTCTCTCTTTTAGGGGTGCCTGAGTGGCTCAGTCAGGCATGTCTGACTCTTGGTTTCAGCTCAGGTCCTGATCTTGCGGTTCATGAGTTCAAGCCCCACATTGGGCTCCATTCTGACAGCGAGGGGCCTGCTTGAGATTCTTTCTCCCTCTCTCTGCCCCTTCCCTGCTTTCTTGCTCTCTCACTCTCTCTTTCTCTCTCTCTGTCAAAATAAATAAACTTAAGAGTCTCTCTTTTATTTCTACTCCAGAACATCACCTTCCCACATTCTAGAAACATAGCTAGCCCTAGCACAGCAAAATGTAAGGACTGAATAAAGAATCTGAAAACTTAAATTCTTCGGTCAGGCCATCCACTGGCTCCAGAATTCGAAAGTCTTCTACAACATACAGGACTTCTCTGAACAACAGGTGATTAGGAAGATTTTTTAGACCATGGTCTCAGAGCTCCTGGTATTCCCTTCTGCAAACACACTGATGATGTGGTATTTGTATATGCATTGAGGGAGAGGTGTTTGAAGTAAGTCCTGTGGGGTCTCCAATGTGGTCAATCTTGAAAAGTAAATGGTCACTTAAAACAATGATTATATCCCCTCTGACTTTGTCAGCTCTAAGGTAACTTGATGCCAAACTTCTCGGCTGACTAGTAATGTTTGCGGGCAGCCTAAATAACAGTGCTTACACATATGCTTTGTTTCTATTAAACCAAACCAGTCTCAAAAAAATGTCAAAAGGGAAAGAAGATATTCAAGATATATCTTCAACTAACTCAAAAGAGTCTCCTCAATCACTCTAAAAGGAATGAATTCTTTCCAAAGTATATAGTGAGAAGGTGCAAGTTTTAGGACTCGCAAGGTGAAAGGATGTGTCTTAAGAAAGTCCTTGCCCACTCTTGAGTAATGAGTGCCCCAATATGTCCTATGGAAAAGTCACTGATTTATTTGAATCATGTTTTCTGGTCTGGAGTTTCATGTTAAGCACTGTTTTATAATGGGTTACAAAGGTGTAAGCTCTAAAAGGGGAGAACAGGAAGAATAGCACAAAGCCAAAACTCCATGAGGAGAACCCATCAACCCACCCACCTTTCCTTTGCTGGCCACACTCAGATAGTCGGGGATCATGGAGGCCACCAGAGAGCTACCACAGAGCCCGCTGTGCATGCACCAGCCAGTCTACACAAGACACACAGACACATAGACACACAGACACACACGCGCACACACACACACACACACACACACACACACACACAGACACCACTCTATGATGCTTTCTCAGCTGTGGAAACCAGTCACACAACTGATGTCAGAACTGAATTCCACATTGTCCCAATCCTGGCACATCACTCCAACCTCTATTTTGACTCAGAGAGTTCTACCTCTTCTAATTCACTCAACTCCTTTCCCTTTGCCAGTGTCCTTTCCCTTCCCTCCATCTCAATAGCACCAGGCACACTGACATACACTGTTCCTTGAGGCCTTTGCTGGAAGTGGAAGCATGAAGCACTAGGGAGGCTTAATGTTTGGAATCAAACTGAACTGGGATCAAGATCTGATTGGGAGACCCCTGGAAGAGTTACCTAAGCGTGCTTAGCTTAACTTTCTGGCCCATGAGCCATCTGAGACGTCTTGATTCAAAAGGATGGACTTGAATGCTGCTTCATGGTAGATGCTCAGGACATCCTAACCCCCCACCCCCTGCACTTTGAGCCCTTCTCCACATCCTCCCAACCATACGGTGAGCTCCTGAAATGGAGTGACTACTTCTCTCATTGGGCACTTCTAAGGGAGCTTGGTGTGAGTTGAAGTGAATGATAATGCATTCAAATCCAAGCTCTCCCGCCCATCCGCCATTCCTTTCCCTACCTGTGAAAGTTTGAACAAGTTACTGGGTCTCTTAAGTCCCAACTTCCTCAACAAGCCAGGTTGAAATAATAGTCATCTCACAGGGTTGATGTGACAACCAATGACATATAAGTACCTAGCACATTACAGGTGCTTGATAGGTGTTCCATAAAAGAATCACCTTTTTCCTAATAAATGTTCTTTGATTTTGACAGGCTGTGTCTAGGTAATGCTTCTGTCTGCTCCTCAGTACAGAGAGGGATGGGATTCGGTCTTCCAGTCTTGGGTCAAAACTTCTTCCAAAACATCATCTCTCTTCATTCATTTAACACTGAAGCTTCCTGACCCAGAAGAGAGCAACTTGACAGTGTATACAACAGTCCAAACCAAACTGCTAGAGCAATTCATTGAGTCAAGAAAGAGTTAATTTCAGGATTTAGCATGAATCTCCATTTTTCACTTTCTCTTCTCCCGAGACTCATCCTCTTTAGAGGACGCAACAAGGAAGGAAAAAACTTTCCAGAAAGATCATTCATCTATTCATCATGCTAGGCACTGAGAAAGATGTCGAGATTTATTTAAAAGGCAAAGAAGGCTGGATTATGAAATTCCACAAAGAAAACCTTGAGTAAGATCTTACCACCAAACCAAAGTTCCCTGAAGAAGCCAGGACAGCAAAACTTTGAACAATGATCGGATTTCAGTTTTGAAGTTCATTTAGGCATTTCTTAAAAGAATTAGTTTGTGGGCTCTTCCACTTTGTCTAATAAAGGACAATGAACTTTATGTGACTTTCCATCAGACTTTGCAGATGTCATTCGCAGGAGTTAATGACTTTTTTTCTCTTCAATTTCACCTCGCAAGAGAAAACAGAGCTGCACTGGAGTTTTCCTATAGCAGGGTGACTGGTCAATACCTTGCTACTTGCTCTGTCAATGCCATCAAAATATTGTTTAATAATTTAGGAACAACATGTAATTTTCTTCCCTAGCAAGAGCAAATTAGGCACTTACTAAATAATTGACAAAAAATACTTAATTCTAGGGATGTCTTGAGGATTTGCTGTTATTCAAAAAGAGTTTAGAATAAAATTTTCCTTCAACTGTTCAACATGTTACTCTTATTTTCATGTCTGGTCATGAAAACTATATCAGAGTTTGGACCCCCTCCCACCCACACACACACCCTGATTTCTTTACCCGAAAGTGGTCTACAATATCTGTAGAGGGTGTGTATGTGCTGCCTATGGTCAAGATCACTGGGAAAAAGTGGGCTGGGGCTTGAATGAGGTTAGACAAAGCCCCTCTTCTTTAGGCCTATCCCAACCAGGGTCACAAATGCAAGATACCAAGAAGTTTTGATTCTTAGAACTTTAATCTCAACTAATGAGATGCTATTATCAAGGACACTCAGGCTTGGAATCCCTTTCTCCTGGCCATCTGCCAAAGCAGGAGCTTCCTCATCATTGGGCTGTCAGGCTGAGATCTATCCACGCAGTCAAGCTCTCTCTTGAATATCCCATTTGCAGGACTCTGAGGCATCTCACTTAACTACTGAAATGCCCTGAGTAGACTCACAATTCATAGGACAGCATATTAACCTATAACTTTATAAGTTAAAATGGTAGGGAAAGAGTAGTTCCAGGTGTTCTGTTCCTATTTCAACAGTCACTTCCCACAATGTTCTCTTCTCAGTGTACTCTCCCAAAAGGACAAGTCTTGGAATAATGTTTTAAATTAATCAAACAAGAGGGTTCCCTTTCCCTCCTCCTCCCCCTGCCCCATTTTCTCTTTCTAGTATTTCCCCATTGGCCTAATATCAAGGGAATGGAGGAGAGCACCAGCCCATCTCTCTGATACCACCCTCTCCCCACCTGACTCCTGACCATCACAGCTTCTCTAGGAGTTGACATTTTCTTCAGTGCCCATCATGTGCTGAGCACTGTTCTGGCCCCATGAGCAGCATGAGTGAGGGGTTGCTCAGAATCCTCAAACCCTGGTTCAGTTATAGCGACCCAAAAGTTATCTGGGTTATTCTAGGCACTTCCTTTACGGATGGTGATACACACAACCAGAATTTCAGCAGAGGATGATGGCCTACCAATGCCTAGCTCTTGGTTGGGCAATCCAGGCTACTTTTTCTATAGGGTGTCATGACCAAATACACACATTACAGCAATCGAGATAACTAAAGAGTAGTTTAACCTTTTCTTGAATCTCTCAAGGAAAATTAACACTCAATAGCACTTCTTTAAAAGTCCTGTTCTTTTTTCCTCTTATTCTCACACATCCTATGCCCTTTGAAAGCACTCACTCTATACACCTCCCTGTCTCAACTCCAAAGTCATCTTGGGACCTGCCCCATCCATGCAGGCTTTGGCTTTTGCTCCTTCCCCTTCCCTCCCAACCCCAGTCTGATCTCTTTCCACCCCATCACAAAAGCCTGTGAAGCTGGCTGGCAAAAAACAAAAAACAAAAACAGAAAACAGCATAGGGCAACAAATATAAAGCTTACATTCTAGTGAGGATATACAGAAAATAAATGAGCAGTAAACAAAAACTATCAGATACGGTGTGTTTTTTGATTAATATAGTGCCACAAAGAAAGGAGGAGATGGTAACGTGAAAAGAAGAGCTTGGGGTGGAGGGACCAGGGTCACATGGATTAGGAAGCCGGGAAAGACATTTCCGAAGATGTGTGGACTAAGCAACAAGAGAAAGCTGGTCTTGCAAACATCAGAGAGAAATGTTTTCCCAGAAAAGGCAATGACTAGAGCAACATCCTGAAAGTGAAAATAAGCTTGGCATGATTGTCCTGGTGCAGCAGAGGCAGGGAGGGGTGCCGAAAACTAATTTATGGAACAGCTGCCTATTACCTCCCCCTGAAGCCTGAACACGGCTGAGGTGGAGTCCCTGGAAAAGGGGACTGCAGTAGACCTGCAGACCAACACTCTCTTCCCCACCCTGTAGGGGGACTATCCTACCCAACCCATTGAACTCAGGTGGGGGTCACATGACTAGTTGGGGGCTGATGATGTGTGAAGCTTCCAGGCAAAAGATTTTAGGGCCAAATTACACGTCATCAAATCCTTTCTCTCTCCCCCCTGCCAGGACACCAACAGTGTTCCAGGAAATGACAGCTCTCTTAGATGGTCCTGGAATGAGGGAGGCAATGATGAAGAGAAATTCCTTGGCCAACCCACTATGGCAGTAATACAAGCAAGAAGTGAACCTTTGTGGCTTGAATCACTGTATCGGGGGGTTATGTTACTACAGCATAATTTTGCCCAGCCTGATACAGAGTCCTTGGGAAATATCCTAAAACTACTCCAGTTCTAAATAAAAGCAGTTATCCATAGGCCCCTGGGTGGCTCAGTTGGTTAACCGTCTGACTGTTGATTTCGGCTCAGGCCACGATCTCACAGTTCATGGGTTTGAGCCCCGTGTTGGGCTCTGCGCTGAGAGTGTGGAGTCTGCTTGGGATTCTCTCTCTCCCTCTCTCTCTGCTCTTCCCCTACTCTCTCTCCCTCTTTCAAAAATAAATAAGCATTTTTTTAAAAAGTAGTTACCCAACTGGCCTCCCAGAACATCTCCCAATACCCAGCCACAATATCTCTGAGAATTCTCAGGGGCTACTGCATGTGGCTCATTGAGGAGACTACCATGAGTTACTTTCCTTTCTCTCTTCCTCTGTGTCTCCCCCACTCCATTCAAGACTTCCTCTGTTATTCTGACAGCCCTCTGTCAGAGGGATGCCATTCCTGCCTGCGAACACTGTAGCTCCCTATTTCCACCACCACTTCTCACCAGGGTCTCTGTACTGGCTATTGTTCAGGATTTTGAGACACAGGTGAGAAGACTACCTCTCTTCTTTCTTTGTGTGTTACTCTGTTAGAAGAATCTGAGAACAGCATTACCTGTGTCTTAGAAATTTTAGTGGAGCTGGCTCTTGTGGTTGTTATTTTTTTTATGTTTATTTATTTATTTGGAGGGAAAGAGAAAGCAGGGAAGGGGGTAGAGAGAGAAGAGAGAGAGAGAATCCCAAGCAGATTCCATGCTATCAGCACAGAGCCCAATGTGGGGCTTGATCTCTCAAACTGTGAAATCGTGACCTGAGCCAAAATCAAGAGTCAGGCGCTTAACTGGCTGAGCCACCCAGGCACCCCTCTTGTGGTTATTTGTAGCTTCCCACCCTCCTTGCCCTTCATGGGACTGAGCCAGAAGGCAGAGCCAAGAGGCGGGCAGGAGGCCTGACTCAGATCTGCTCCCCCCTCACAAGGGAAGTTTCATCCCTTCCAGAAGGCTTGTTAGTTCCTCCTACAAATAGTATTCTAGGAAGCCTACTCCGCTAGAGGAGAACCCCCAGAGGGGATGAGAACTCAGGCACCTAAGAGCTTAGCCTCCCAAATCTTCCACTATGGGAGCATATGGACCCAAAGACCCAGATGCTGTGCTCTGAAATCCATCACGGTGTTTGCCAAGGCCACACTTCCCTTGGGCGCTCCAGCCGACAACTTAGCACAGCAGCTAATTCCTAGGTAGGCCTCTCCTAGGAGATTCAGGGACCCCCTAAAGAACAGCTTTGGCTCAAGGGCACCCACAGAGCCGAGCTAAACTTTCCTTAGACTGCAAGGAGGTCTAGGACATTTGCATACAACCATCCCTCCTTCTCTTCTTCCCACAGGATCAGATTTTCCCTGTGGTCTGACGGCTCCCTCATCTTCAACCAGCTCCTTTCCTGCCTTCTCTCTCACACGATTCCCCTAGTAAGTCATCCTACTTTTAATCCTGTCTTGACATCTGCTTCTCATCAGAACTCAGACTAATACACCCTGCTACACAACTAAATATTTAGTGACAGAAGTTGAATTATCTATCAGGTAGGGGAAGCATAGCAATGTTGTGAGTTTGAAACTCTCCAACTAATTAAAAAAAAAACCAGCAATCATTATTCTGGAGAAACAGATACTGCAACTGGAAGAAAACCTTTAATAACAGAATAAATGTAGATTAAAACAATAGCAAGATACCCTTTTCCCCTTTCAAATTGGCAAAAATGAAAAAATATATATGTATATATCATTCAGCTGTGAATACAGGTGACTCTCCAAGGCCACTGCCCTTCACACAGAGACTCAAAAATCCAGGCATCATCATCTGGAACATAAAGCCTCAAAAAACAGCAGAAAAGGAAGAGAAAGCTGGAGGTTTTCACATCAGCAATTAAATGCTTTGGCTGGAAAATTACACAAGTCACTTCTATTCACAGTGCATTAGCCAGAATCAGTCACATGGACCCACCTACCTATAGGGAGGGAAATATCCATCTGTGTGCCCTAAAAGAAGAGAACTAGACCTGAGTGAGCATTAGACAACCCTATTAGAATATTTAGATTGTATTTTATGTAATGGTTTAAAGAAATTGCTTTTTCCCCAACTAAAATGTTCGTCCTTGATCTATACAATGGTCTTTATAATTTCTTCCTGATACTTTTATTCAGCCTTTAGAATAGCATTTTTTAAAATTTTGATAAAGAGAGAGAGTATAAGAAGGGGAAGAGCAGAGAGAGAGGGAGAGAGAAAATCCTAAGCAGGCTCTGGGGTGTCAGTGCAGAGTCCTACTCGGGGCGTGATCTCACAAACCGTGAGATTGTGACCTGAGCCAAAATCAAGAGTCAGACGCTTAACCAGCTGAACCACCCAGGTGCCTTCGAATAGCATTTTATAGCAAAGATCCAAGTTTCCAGGATTTTGGAATAGCTACTCATCTTCTGAATTGATGGAGCCTGAAGAGGTACATCAAAATTTAAGTCATTCTAAGCTTGAAACGGTAAAGAGACAACAGTGACTGTCACTGTTAATGTATGTTTTGGGTATTTTGGCTCTTTTAAACATGGAAATTAGCCCTCACTCCTGTGTTCCCCCAGAATCATCTAGGAACAACCAGAGGAAAACCACAGGATTAAAAACCTAAACCAGGAAGGGCAGGATCACCCACTGAATATCTGTAGGTCTTCTTGCTGTAGAATCCAACTAAGAGCTAAAGGCATTTTGATGGTCAGGCAAGTGTAGTAAGTGGTCAATTAAGCAACGTAACTAGGTCTCTATTCTCCTGATTTTGACTAGAACCTTTAGTATGCCGATAGACGTTATGAATTTCATAATGAGAACATTCTATGGAGCGTTTGTCACACTTCCTTGATCTTGGAAAAGTCTTGACATATTGAGAAATCCTAACGTTTGGCATAACACGGCTGAGGAAAGCTGGCCCCGAAGAGAGTACTGTGGGACGCTGGTTCTCCTCCATAGTCTTCCCCCACATGGCCTCAGTGGCGTTGTTAGCAGCATCACAGGCTATGAGCTAAAAGCCCACACAGGTTTTGTGATGGTGAATTGTCCTCCATGCTTCAGTTTTTCCTAGGTACCTGGCAAGCACCTCTCTCCCCTCAGTTCCCAGCTGGTTCGCCCAGGCTGGACCACATCCACGTCCACATAGGGATCACTGAGCTGACTTGTTCCACTCCACACCACTCATTCTGAAGGAGCTGACGTGTGCTAGATGGTGCGTGTCTCTGGGTTGAGTCCCAGCCACACCAATGACAGTCTCCTCAAAGCGAAACTCTCAGAGCTGATCTTGGATCAATGTTGCAAGATCACTTAACATCAGGCTGAAGGTTAAAAGTAGGGTGTGCCCGTGGATAAATGGGCCATTTATGAGATCGATTCACAAAGAGATTCAAACATCCCAAACTTCAGATCCATACCCAAAGCCCACACACTACTCAGGTATCTATCATTCTCAGCCAGCTGATCACCTATTTCCATGGCAACAGTTTGGCAAACATGGAGCGGTGCTGACAAGGAGCCATTGTCAGAGAGGTGACTCCTACAGAGAATACATCTTTGAGAGAGCTGGACTTACCAGAACCCGAAGCTTCTCCGGAGAGTTTACAGTCTCTATTAACCACCACCTGTTTGTCTTCAAATCACTATCACTAAACAAATAAATTTGCCAGGACACGATACATATTTTTAAATTCGAATATAAATACCGAGCTACGTCCTTCATCTGTGTGCTTATCTAGGTTATAATCTTGTGTAAAGAGGATGCAGGCGTGGAGACCAGAGTCCTCATCGCTAACTTGGAAAGCTGGCCACCCCTCGGCACCCCCGTTTCCTAGTCTACAAAGCTTAGGGCCTCACAAGCACTCCGGCCGCCTCACAGGGGCCACACATAAGAAGCACACCCATGTTTCACAAGTGTGTATGTGATTCCCCGGCCCCCAGGAGTGGTTCCAAACACAACGTTTTTATTTGTTTATAAAGCTTTACGAATGGGGGGAGACAATGCAGGTTAAATGGAAGGAAAATGCACGAAGTTTCTCTCTTCTACCTCTTATCCTACCCAGAAAAAAAAAAAAAAAAACCATATGAAATTACTAGCCTAACACAGAGTTGGAGCCATGTGCCCCTGCAAAGGCAGCTGGTGTGTGTAAAGTCATTTCTTAATGACACGGATCTAGCAGAGGGTGCCACAGTGGGGTGAAGGCCTGGAGACTCTTACCTTCTGGCTGCTGTAGGAGCTGCAGAAAAGAATTGGTAATCTCCAAAAGGAAAGAAAAAGTTATAAAAATAAAGTTACCATTGCAAGAGGGCCGAATGAAATATCTTAGGTAAACAGGCCTTTGAGTGTGGACAACAAGGACATGTCCGAGAGGAATGACCAACTCCACGATGCTAAGCAGACCTGCTCCCCAACACGCAGGATTGCTATTACCCTCCTGCCCCCCCCACCACACACACACACACACACACATACGTGCACACACTCACTTGTGCTCACACTCATACACACATGCTTGCTCACACTCATGTTCACTTAGCCTCATACTCACACACATTTGCTCGTACTCACACATCCAAACACACAGGTACGCACTCACTCCCGCGTCCCGCCCCTGCTTCCAACAGACCTGAGCAGGACAGACATCACACCAAGCCACGTTCAAAATAGTTTCAAAACCAAGTTCCAGACTCTTCCCTTGGAGTCGCTTGACGTGGCTACATAAAACATCTTCTGTGCTATGGAAGTGCCTGGAGACACCAGAGCCTTCACATTTGGGCAATAGGTACAGTGTCAGATAAAACAACAACAACAATCCAGATGGTTCAGCTAATAGAGTCACAGCAGTAAGCCCTATATCCTACCAGGGGCACCACGGTTACCAGGAGAGAAGTAACAGCCTCAGGGTGAAGCAAGGCTCTGGCTGTTTTCCACTAGGAAAACCTCCGTGGAGCTGAATGTTCTTCACTTCAGAAAATTGCTCAACAAAAACAAGTGAAGACGGGAGAGGAACAGAGGTGGAGAAGGGGAGCTGTTGGCCACAGAAGGGGTTAGAAAATCATCAAAGATAGCTGACGCACAGAGGTAGAGACATGGAAGCCATTTATCTGCCTAGTAAGGAGGGACACCCATTACCCACCCATACCCAGTACTGCTGGAGGATGTGCCAACATTTTCTAGAGTTACAAAAGTAAAACTTCCGTAACTTTCATACTGTCTATCACGGCGGAAACTGGAAAGCTTGTGTGATGTCATACATCTTCACTTACTTTTTTTTTTTTTAATTTTTTTTTTTAACGTTTATTCATTTTTGAGACAGAGAGAGACAGAGCATGAACGGGGGAGGGGCAGAGAGAGAGGGAGACACAGAATCAGAAGTAGGCTCCAGGCTCTGAGCCATCAGCCCAGAGCCCAACGTGGGGCTCAAACTCACCGACCACGAGATCGTGACCTGGGCTGAAGTCGGACGTCTAACTGACTGAGCCACCCAGGCGCCCCTTCACTTACTTTTTAATTGAGGTATAGTTATAATAGGAAGTTCATTCACAAGTAGTATAGATGGGACATGATTCTCAAAAGGAGGAACAGGAATTAATAGTTAAGTCTCTCTTGCTACAGAGGCGTGAATGAATAGTGATGCATGCATCTTGCATGCCGACGTCACGCCTCACTTTACATTATTTTCCCTACCCTCATTTCCTAAGCCCTGATCCTAATGGCTTTTCTAACACTGTATTTTGTATTTATTGTTGCTGGCCACATTTAAATTATTCTTAAAGGCTTGAACCATATTGCTTATACTTATTTGTGGCTTAAAACAGACTGCTCAATCCCTTCTGGTTAACCTTGGTTATATTCCAGAAGGGTACGGTGAATGTCCATTCATGACACCACTAAGTCCGCTGCCAGAGGAAATATGACAGTGTTTCTCAAAGGACAGGTCCTGGACCAGCAGCCTGGGCGTCACCTGAGAACTTAACACAGATGCAAATTCTCAGCTGCCCCCTGCCCAGACCTAGTTCTTTGGTTTTCTAACTCTGCATAACAAATTACCACCAATGAAGCAGTTTCAAACCACACATGTGTGTTATCTCAGTTTTTTGTGGATTAGGAGGTAGGGTTAGCTGGGTCCCCCGGTTCAGGGTCTCACCAGGCTAAAATCGAGGTGTTGTGAGGGGCTGTGATCTCACCTGAAGCTTGGAGTCCTTTTCCAAGTTCACTGGTTGTTGGGAAGATTCAGTTCCTTGCCTTCTTGCTGGCCATCAGCTGGGGGCCATTCCAACTCGTAGAAGCTGTCTGCTATTCCCTGCCAGGCAGCCTTTTCCAGACACAGCAGTTTGCCTCCTCAAGGCAGCAGGAGATCTCCCTAGCTTTGAATCTCTCCAGTCTGGTGAGACAAAGTCATGGATAAGGTAACATCATGATGAGTGTCTCACCACCTTTGCCATATAACATAACCTAGTCAAGGGAGTGACATCTCACTATACTCACAGGCCCTGCCTAGACTGAAGGGCAGGGGTTTACACACGGGGTGCAAGCTGGAGGGCCCTCTCAGAACTCTACCTGCCTCACCATGGAATCAGAATCACCAGTCTGAGATCCCAGATGGTTTCCCCATGCCTCCCCACTCTTCAGCATAAACTGAGAAATTTAAGGATTTGTGTCAAAGGAATGCCTATTTAGTCCTTCAAAAGAAGCTTTCCTCCACGAAAATATTCAGCTACCTTGAGTTTCTCAGGTACATCCCACTCTATGTGGGAAATCAGACTCTTCATCCTGATGGCTGAAAGACCAGATCAATCATGGGGTTAATTATACAGATCACTTTCCTGGCTCCTGTAGGCATAAAGATTATAGATGGCCCCATATTTATGTAGCCATTGTTAAAAATTCAACGGCAGCATTTACTTCAATGAACTCCTTTGGCTATGTGTTCAACAAATGAACTAAGGGACTACATAAAACATTATCCCTATTAGTTCAAATTTTCTGACTCCTTAAAAGCTTCCCGTGACTGAAGGAAAAATGCATCTGTCATACAACCCCTGCCATTACAAATACATTCATTAAAATACAAATAGCACAACAGGGCACCTGGGTGGCTCAGTTGGTTAAGCGTCCAACTCTTTTTCTTTTTTAATTTTTGTTCATTTTTGAAAGACAGAGTATGAGTGGAGGAGGAGCAGAGAGAGAGGGAAACACAGAATCCAAAGCAGGCTCCAGGCTGTGAGCTGTCAGCACAGAGCCCAACGTGGGGCTTGAACCCACGAACTCCGAGATCATGACCAGAGCCAAAGTCGGACACTTAACCGACTGAGCCACCCAGGCGCCCCAAGCATCCAACTCTTGATTTCGGCTCAGGTCATGATCTCACAGTTTACGGATTCCAGAGCCACGTCGGGCTCTGTGCTGACAGCTCAGAGCCTGGAGCCTGCTTCGGATTCTGTGTCTCCCTCTCTCTCTGCCCTTCCCCGCTCATGCTTTGTCTCTCTCTCCCTCTCCAAAATAGATAAAACATTAAAACAAAATATGAACAGGGTGACAGTAAGTGAGCACTGGTGTTTGCACACACAGGCGCATTGAATATGGAGATTTTTTAAAAGATTTTTTTTAATGTTTATTTATTTATATTTAGAGAGAGAGAGAGAGAGAGAGAGGCAAGCAGAGGAGGGGCAGAGAGACAGGGAGAGAGAGAATCCCAAGCAGGCTCCATGCACTGTCAGCACAGAGCCTGATGTGGGGCTCGATCTCACCAAATGTGAGATCAAGACCTGAGCTGAAACCAAGAGTCAGATGCTTAATGACTGAGCCACCCCAGGCGCCCCGAATGTGGACACTTTTTTAATAACACATTATGTTTAAGACTTTACAGGTTTTTTTTTAATGTTTACTTATTTATTCTGAGAAAGAGAGAGAGAGTGAGCAGGGGAGGGGCAGAGAGAGAGGGAGAGAATCCCAAGTAGGCTCTGCACTGACAGCACAGAGCCTGATGCTGGGCCTGAACCCACCAACTGTGAGATCATGACCTGAGCCAAAACCAAGAGTCCGACCCTTAAACTACTGAGCCACCTAGGCGCCCTAAGACTTTATAGTTATTAACAGACCCGGATGGTGTATACAAACTATCAAAATGCCCCTTCGATGGTAATCAATGTCTTAAATGTTTTCTGAGAACCTTCTAATCCTGAGCGCACACTGCTGCTGGGCACTGTGTGCGGAGAGGAGCTGGGGCCTCTGCCCTGTTGGAGTCCGAGTGGACAGGAAGGAGGCTGATGTTCCTGGGAGTCGTCGATAAGTCGCTGCCCAATTTCCAGCCCCAAATCTCGTCCCAGACCCAGGTGGTTTTGTAGTACAACACTAATCCACATTAGTCTCATACTAATTCATATTCGATACCACATCTTTCCCACAATATCCTCAGGGAGGAGAGCTCAGAGTTTACTGACAGACAAGGAAGTCATCTCTGAAAGGAGAATAAAAGATGCTCTTTTCAACACCGTCTGCAGTGGCTTTGCCCAGACACCACACAAGCCTGGGTGGCATCATCTTTCCCGGCTGACCGGGTGGCGTGCCTGTGCCCACGCCGTGGTTATTGAGCCCGTGCACTTAGAGAAGGTGGCTGGTGGTACCCACCTCTGGAGAACGCACACAGGGTGCTGTCACTGCCCTGTCGCCTGGTATAATGGCATCTCTTTGTAATCACCAGATAGTAAGTTGTGTCAACAGAAGCCATTGTGCAAAAGAGTGAAAGGGCTCACTCTGCTAAAAATAACAGCCTGAGGCATCACCAGGAGAGAAGTGTCTCTGCCTATTGTCCCGATGGTTAGCATAGGGTCCCCCCCCCCATCCTACTGTTTGTCCTCGAAAATTCACTCTGAGAGGAGACCCACAGGCTCCTGTCCATAAGGACTGGAGAGACGGGGACTCTTGCGGTGACCAGAAGCACCGAACAACACCGGCCCCAGTGAGGTGGGGTAACACGAGCCAAACAGAGAATGGAACATCTTCCTCTTTATCAGAAAGGGAAGTACCAGTATGGACTAGGGAAGGGGAATCCTTACACTCATTTTGTCCATGAGATATCGATACCCACAGAGATTGCACCACAGCAAATCATTCGTGCCAAGAATCATACTTTGGTTTCCAAATACTGAGTTCATTTTTCTTTTTTTTTCTTTAAGTGTATTTATTTATTTTGACAGAGAGAGACTATGAGCAAGAGAGGGGGAGAAAAAGAGAATCCCAAGCAGGCTTTGCATGGTCAGTGCGGAGCCCAATGCGGGGCTCAAACTCACGAACCATGAGATCATAACTGGATCTGAAATCAAGAGTCAGATGCTTAACCAACTGAGTCACCCAGGTGTCCCCTCAGTTTGTTTTTCTATATGATTTTCCCATCTTAAATCTTATCATAGTAACTAAACTTAGTGTGGTAATCATTTTGTAATACATGCATATATCAAATCATTGTGTTGTACACCTTAAGCTTATACAATGCCATCTGTTAATTAAACTAATGGGGCGGAACTCTCTTAGACTTCAGCCTACCTGAGCACATGTTTATAGAATCCTTTTGAGGCCTTGAGTGAAAGATACCACAGAAGTGTGAAGTAATATATGTTTTCCTATAGGAGCACCTGGGTGGCTTAGTTGAGCATCCGACTTCAGCTCGGTCATGGTCTCACGGTTCATGAGTTCAAGTCCCACATGGGGCTCGCTGCTGTCAGCACGGAGCCCACTTTGGATCTTCTCTGCCACTCCCCTGCTCATGCTCTTTCTCTCTTTCTCTCTCAAATATACATAAAACATTTTTTAAAAATATGTTTTCCTATAGAATCATTGGTTGTCGTTAGGAAGAGAAGTTTATCTTAATCCTATTTCTTACCTTAGAATCAACTCCTGAAAAAGCTAATAATATTCCTTCTCTGGTCCTACTGCTTCCAGAGGCTGAATTCAATTAGCAGCAAAATGTCTAAATCACAGTTCCAAAGAATGCTGAGATAAACGGAACCAATACAGAAGATCCAGGAGAAAACGCTGTTCTTTGTTGGCCAAGGAATGAGCTGCTGTCTGGGTTATACTAAGCAAAAAAATTAAAATTAAATTAAAGGGGCACCTGGGTGGCTCAGTTTGTTAAGCGTCGGACTCCGGCTCAGGTCATGATCTCACAGCTCGTGAGTTCGAGCCCTGCGTCGGGCTCTGTGCTGACAGCTCAGAGCCTGGAGCTTCCTTCCTCTCTCTCTGCCCCTAACGCACTTGTGTGTGCTCTCTCACTCTCTCTCTCTCTCTCTCTGTCTCTCTCTCTCTCTCTCAAAAATAAATAAACATTTTTAAAAATTGAAAAAATAAAATTAAGTTAAAGATGCCGAGACAGGGCTCCCTTCCCACCACCTTCCCCTCTCCCTTGTCTCACAGAGGACCTTGAAACAAGGAGGAAGTGTGGTAGGGAGAGAAGAATAAGTCATTTCAAGTCAACAACTCTGCTCCTGGTGCTACTGTATTCAGGGTTCACCCCATGTGGGAGGTTCGATGCTCAGCCTCCCTCCTGAGAGCCAGAGAAGAGCCTGAGCAGAAAACGACAGCATCTGCACACCGTATGTGGATACCAGGCTAGATCGGGCCAGACAAGCTGGTGAATTACTTGGTTCAAAAGTAATGTGCAAAGTAATGTCCCTTGGTGACACGCACATTCCTTTAAGGAAGTGCCTGCCCATAACCACGCCACAAGGATGCACGTCAACCAAGCCATCAGCAACATGTTTCTCTCTGGGTCTGCGCTTTTTGTGGACTAGACTTCAGAAAAGAGAGCACTGATGGTGGAGATGTCAGATTTCCCTCCTTCCCCATCTCACCCCCAAAGTCACTTCCCACAGACCCTCCAGGACCTCCCAGGGCACCTTCTTTCTGTGCACCTGACTCCTTCCAGAATATTTGTCATTCTTTAACCTGGTAGCCTCTGTTTTTCAGGCTGCTGGCATTTCCATTTCCTTGTAGCACAGCTTTTTTACTTCACCGCCTGCTCTTCTCCTTTCCGGCCCCTCGAAAGCTCAATGGAAGGCACTTATTCCCATTTTTAAATCTACAGTCTCTGTTCTGAGATTTTATTTTCCTGGTAACGGCCCTAGCAAAAAACACTTCTGAGCACGTTGGGGACTCCTAGGAAAGGAGGGTTGCATGAAATAATAAAGCCCGAGCTGGTGGGAATTCTGATCCCAGTCACCCTGCCATGTGTGGGCACGGAGAGATGAAACTGCTTTTGCCTAGTCTGCTCCCGGGGGAAGGAGTTTCAGGGGACCTTGTCTTCTTCTCTTGCTACCCTTGCCCAATCAACATTCCTGGGTACCTCCAATGGTGAGAGCAGGACTGAAGCCACTCCAAAAAGCAATTTCATGTGAGATTTGTTTTCATTTTCCTTTAGAAAAACTGTGAATATTTTTTGCCACTGGAGACCTCAGGAAAGTTACCATGTGCTCCGTAGCTTTAGGGAGCGTCAACTCTCCACGGAAGGGACCTAGACAATGTGATGGGGGGCAATCCTTAGCGTCAGCTGGTAACGGGACACAGTAGGGGCAACGCTGGCCCTTCTTTCCTTTAACCCACCGGTTAAACGGTTAAACGAAGAGCATGGCCCTGGTCTCAGTCCCAGGTAAGAGCGCGGAGTAGTTCCAAGTTCAGTCCTCTAACGCCACCTGGTGTTAACTTCTCTAATCACTCTTTATCCAATTCAACGAAAAATCCCTTTATAAATTTCTTTTTAAAAGTGCTAACTTCACAAAAGTCTGATGAACACAGCGCCAAGTTCATGTGTGTGGGTAACGCTCAGAGGAAAGGACGTTAGCATTGCTGTTCACTTGGTGACTCAACAGGGCATGGCACCAGTAACCACTAGAGCAAGCTTGTTTTTCTTGTCATGGCTGTTATACCAAAAGAACTCAAAAGATGGGTTTTTTTTTTTTTTTTTTAAATTTTTTTTTTCAACGTTTTTTATTTTTATTTTTGGGACAGAGAGAGACCGAGCATGAACAGGGGAGGGGCAGAGAGAGAGGGAGACACAGAATCGGAAACAGGCTCCAGGCTCCGAGCCATCAGCCCAGAGCCTGACGCGGGGCTCGAACTCACGGACCGCGAGATCGTGACCTGGCTAAAGTCGGACGCTTAACCGACTGCGCCACCCAGGCGCCCCAGAAGATGGGGGTTTAAGAGAATTTGTAGTGTCTATGATATAGTAGCTCCTGAAAATTATCAATGAATTGCCTTTTATGAGCCACAAATAACAGTTACTTGAAAATCTAACAAATACAGTTTTATTATTAAAGAGATGGTGACTTGAGTAAGTAAAATCCTAAAGGCAAGCTTTCCCTAATTGAATTTTATCCCTAACAAAAGGTCTTTCAAAATATGAAGTTTGTTTCTTTCCTCAGTTGAGAATACCCCTGTAAAATAGGGATGTTAGTAGCCATCCTTCCCTGAGAAAAGACAATAAGGAAGCTCTGATAGTTTCAGAATTACCTCAGGGCCTTGATGTTATCAGTCTGAAAATAAAACATAAACACCTACTCCAAACTCAGGGTGTACCTTCAAGCTGATATACGGGTTTTATCATTGTACGTTTTCCTAAAATTGAGCGCATGCATGGCAAAACGCATATATTAAAGCCAGACTGCATTACACATGCAAATTTACTTTATAAGTGACTACATGTTTGCAAACTCTTGCATTTAACCCGCCCCCAAGGACTCAAGGTCTGAAAGAAATTAATGAGGGCTCTGTCTATTTCATAATGAGAAATACATCATCTGAAAAAAAGTCCTCCAGGGGTATATTGTTCTGTACTGGAGGGGGCAAGCTAAGAAGGAATCGTCTGAACAAGAATGAATGTAATCCAAACAACTTTGGAGCACTTCCTGCCTGCCAGCACTGTTCTCGGTGTTTAACATGTGTCTCCCACGTGATCTTCCCCAAACCTGATGAGATGGATTCTTGTGATTCTTTGTCACAAATTAGCTCTTACACAATTGATGATAGAGAGTGGGGTTTGTAACACATGATGCCAGCCCACGCCTGATTCTTCCCAGCACGCTAATACCTTAAAGTGATCAGAGACAAACGTTCTCACAGTCAAAGAGGAGGCTTAGCAATAAATAGAGACTTTGAAAAAAAGGGGAGGAAGTATCAAACTGCCATTCTTTACTGCAAGTGAAGCCTGGTTTCGAGGCTT
Source organism: Panthera onca (assembly GCF_046562875.1). Lineage (NCBI taxonomy): Eukaryota > Metazoa > Chordata > Mammalia > Carnivora > Felidae > Panthera > Panthera onca. The sequence continues at coordinate 74,402,125 of NC_138340.1, read as the reverse complement.
CAGAACCACTAGGTTTTCCACCATGTTGATCCATTTGGGAATCATGCTAGTACTTTCATTATGATTGGTACTCTTTCATTAGCACTCTGATTACAGAATCCCGTAGGTTTTATTTGGGATGCCCATCAGCCCTGTTACTTTTAGTGCATGACTTTGCAAAACGTGGGTTTTTTTAGGAATGCGTGAATGGCATACATCATCATTCCCATTTTACAGCTAAGAGAACTGAGGCATCAAGCATTGAACTAACAGTCTTTCCAAAATCACACAGCAATTACACGATGAAGTCACAGTTGACACCCACTTTGACTGCATATTCTTATTTTCTAGCCCCTAAATGTGAAATTTTAAATGAATATTAACATATGTGGTAGTTTTTAAATATGTCCACAGATTCGTTTATTCTCCTCTCTTCAAAAGGTAGAACGTGGTCCCCACTACTCCCTTGAGTGTGGGCCGGACTTCACTCGTTCTACCCAATAAAATATGGCAGAAGGGGGGTGTGCGGCTACCTGGAAGACAGTGTGCTTGGACTACGTTAAAGTTCAAAGTTTTCTTGCTGCAACCAATACCATTAAGAATGTGAATAGGATAGGGGCGCCTGGGTGGCTCAGTCGGTTAAGCGGCCGACTTCAGCTCAGGTCACGATCTCGCGGTCCGTGAGTTCGAGCCCCGCGTCGGGCTCTGGGCTGATGGCTCAGAGCCTGCAGCCTGCTTCCGATTCTGTGTCTCCCTCTCTCTCTGCCCCTCCCCTGTTCATGCTCTGTCTCTCTCTGTCCCAAAAATAAATAAAAAACGTTGAAAAAAAAATTTAAAAAAAAAAGAATGTGAATAGGATATATGAGGACTTTAAGAGACAAAACAGATGAATGTAAGGGAAGGGAAGCAAAAAGAATATAAAAACAGGGAGGGGGACAAAGGATATATGAGGACTTTAAGAGACAAAACAGATGAATGTAAGGGAAGGGAAGCAAAAAGAATATAAAAACAGGGAGGGGGACAAAACATAAGAGACTCTTAAACATGGAGAACGAACAGAGGGTTGCTGGAAGGGTGGTAGGAGGGGGGTGGGCTAAATGGGTAAGGGGCATTAGGAATCTACTCCTGAAATCACTGTTGCATGATATGCCAACTAACTAGGATGTAGATTTAAAAATTAACTAATTAATTTAAAAAATAAAAAATAAATTTTATCCATTTAAAAAAAGAGAATGTGAACAGGATAAAATATTTGCAATTCATATATCTGATAAGGAACTTGTATCCAGGATATATAATTATTTTTAAAAAAAATTCATACAACTCAATAACAAAAAGAACAGCCCAAATTTATAAATGGGCAAAGAATTTGAGGATACATTTCTCAAGAAAAATGGCCCGTACACACATTAAAAGTTGTTTAACGTCATTAATCGTGAGAGAAATGTAAATCAAAACCACTGGTTCATGCCCATAGGATGGCTATACTGAAAACCAGAGCTCATAAGTATTGCCCAAGGGTATGAAAAATTGGAACCCTCATACACTGCTGATGGGAATATAAAATGGTGCAGCCACTTTGGAAAACAGGCAGTTCCCCAAAATGTTAAACATAGAGTTACCATATGACCCAGCAATTCCTCCCCCATATATATACCCAAGAGAAGTGAAAATAAATGTCCGCAACAAAAAGATGTACATAAATGTTCCCAGCAGCATAAGCCTTTCAGCCCCAAAGTACAAACAACCCAATGTCCATCATCTGATGCATGGATAAACCAAATGTTATGCATTTAATGAATATTATTCAGCAGTAAAAAGAAAAAACTTATCAGAGGAGGACTAAATAAAGGAAAAGTTCTGCAAAATCCAAGGGAAGAGGGCTCCAGAGACATTGGGCTTTGTATTGCCTAAGCCAACTGGGGCTTCTTTGTCACGGATCTGGAATAATGGATGTAAAAGGCAGCACTACCCTCTGACCAGGGAAACCGAGTCACAGGCCTCACTCGCTGGGTGTCAGATGAGTTCCAAGACAAGGAACTAACTTCGCCCTTGCAGAACTGGGAGTCTGTGAGCTCTCCCTGGACCAAAGTGGCTACTGTTCTGACACGGGCATCCTTCACCGGGGCCACTCACTGAGCACAGGGTCTGACACTGACCCAGAGGGAGGGATGTCTCCAGAGGGGAAAAAATCCAGATGTGGTTTCAGCCTGTCCAGTCATGAGAACTCAGCCCTTACCTTGACTGATTCTGACAACAAAAATAAGCCAGATATGGGGTACCTGGGTGGTTCAGTCAGCTAAGCGTCCGACACTTGATTTCGACTCAGGTCATGATCTCACAGTTTGTGGGATGGAGTCTGACATCAGGCTCTGCACTGATAGCACAGAGCCTCATTGGGATTCTCTCTCTCTCTCTCTCTCTCTCTCTGTCTCTCTCTCTTTCTCTCTCTGGCTCTCTTTCTGTCTCTCAAAATAAATAAACATTTTTAAAAAATACATCAGATGAGAACAGTAGGCCTGCTTCTTAAATACCCCTTAATGTTCTGGGTACTGCACAATGTGGGGTTCCGGATGTTTTTGCTTTTTAATAAAGAGGCATATAAAAAAAAAGAGACAGAGAAAATATTAAGAAAATGCTATAACATGGATGACCCTTGAAAACATTTTCACAAGTGAAAGAGGTCAGACACAAAAGGCCACATATTGTATGGTTCCATTTATACAAAATGTCCCAACAGGCAAGTATAGAGACCAAAGGGTGATAGTGGTGGCCAGGGAAGTGGGAAGAGGAGAGAATGGGGAGTGACTGCTTTCTGTTTGGAGTACTGAAAAGTTCTGGAACCAGGTAGTAGTGACTGCGAATATCCTAAAACACTGAATTGTATACTTTAAATGGGTGAGTTGTATGGTAGGTGAATAATATCTCAAAAAGCTATCTTTTTAAAAAGGATGGATGTAAAAGGCAACACTACAGTCTGACCAGGAAAACTGAGTCACAGATCTCATTCGCTGGAAGTCAGATGAGTTCCAAGACAAGGAACTAACTTCGCCCACAATAACAGTGTGATGTCTGCCCTGCTCCTGCTCTCTTTCCTATGCATAGTGTGACATCACTCTCTCCTTCCCCTGGGGGGAAGCCTGCTGCCATGCTGGAAAAAGTCCACATGGCAGGGAACCAAGGCCTCTAGTCGATAGCCTTAGGAGTTTTCTTGAAAGCAGATCTTTCCATCCGAGCCAGGCCTTCAGGTGACTGAAGCCCTGATTGAGATCTTGACTGTAATCTTATGAGATACTCTGAGCCTGAACCAGCAGCTGAGACATTCCTAGGGGCCCCCGCCCTTCACACCACGTGAGATGATAAATTAAGTTTGCTGCTGTAGGCTGCTAAGTTTTGGGGTAATTTGTTACACAACAGTAGACGCACAGGCTTACCCCCAATTTTATTGCACTTCACAGATTGTGCTTCACAGATACCATGTTTTTTATAAGATGAAAGTTTCTGGCAACCCTACATGAAGCAAATATGTCAGCACCCTTTTTCCAACAACGTTTGCTCACTTTGTCTCTATGTCACATTTTGGTAACTCTTGTAGTATTTCAGACTTTTTAATTATTATTACTTATTATATTTCTGATGGTGATCTGTGATCACATTACAACTTGCTGAAAGCTCAGATGGTGGCTAGTATTTTTCAGCAATAAAGTATTTTTTTAATGTTTATTTATTTTTTGAGAGAGAGAAAGAGAACATGGGTGAGGGGCAGAGAGAGGGAGACAGAGGATCTGAAGCGGGCTCTGCACTGACAGCAAGGACCCTGACGCAGGGCTCGAACTCACGAACTGTGGGATCATGACCTAAGCCAAAGTCGGACACTCAACCAACTGAGCCAGCCAGGTGCCCCAGCAATGAAGTATTTTTAATTGAGGTATGTACATTGTTCTTTTAGACACAATGCTAGTATTGCACACTTAAGTGACTGCAGTGTAGTGCACACCTAACTTTTATACGCACTGGGAAACCAAAAAGTTCATTTGACTTGCTCTATGGCAATAATCACTTTATTGCAGTGGTCTGGAACTGAACCTACAGAATCTCCAAAGGATGACTGTGTTCTGAAGTGAAAAAAGCAAGTAGCACAACATCGTGCGCACTATGATTCCTTTTCTTGTTCAAAATATATCTATGCATACGTAGGAAAAAATCACAGGCAATCACTACCTCTAGGTCGACAGATTATTTGTATTTTTTTCCTTTTAACTTCTCTTTATTTTCCAACTTTCCATAATGAATCTTTTGTGAGAAAAAGCAATTGATGTTACTTTTAATTTTTTTTTAGATTAAATGGAGGGCAGGGTGGGGAAAGACTTTTTTCCTGAAGTAGAGTTGACACACAGGGTGACATTCATTTCAGGTGTATGACAGTGAATCCACTACTCTGTACCTTATGTTATGCTCACTATAAGCATAGCACCTTCTGTCACCACACAACACTATTACAGCACCATTTTCTATGCTCCCTATGCTGCACTTCTCGTGACTTATTCATTCCATGACAGGAAGCCTGTACCTCCCACACCTTTTCACCCATTTTGCCCATCCTCTCACCTCCGGCAACCACCAGTTTGTTCTCTGTATTTATGGGTCTGTTTCTTTTTGTTTGTCCATTTGTTTTGTTTTTTAGATTCCACATATGAGCGAAATCATACGGTATTTGTCTTTCTCTGTCTGACTTATTTCACCGGCCCTCTAGGTCAGCCATGTTGCCCCAGATGGCAAGATGTCCTTCCTTTCACGGCTAAACAATATTCCATTGTGGGGACAGACTTTGACAATAAGTCAGGCGGGAGATGAGGACTTGGGCCAAAGCAAGACTGGTGTGCAACAAAGAAAATACAAGCGATGTTTTGAAAGAGGAGAGAAGGTCATGAACGACCTAAGTCAGGTGATGAAAGGACAGGGGGAAATCAGGTCTATACAGATTAAGTCACCCTGTGTTGTGATTTACAATCTTAGGAACACTTGTCATCACCTAGGGCTGGAGGAAGGCTGTGACTTTGAATGTACTCCATCTGTGGCATCACTACTGTTTATTAAAGATTTTCTTAACAATTTTTTAAGTATTCATTTATTATTTTTGAGAGAGAGTGCAAGCAGGGGAGGGGCGGAGAGAGCGGGAGACAGAGAATCTGCAGTGGCTCTGTGCTGACAGCGTAGAGCCCAATGCGGGGCTGGAACTCACGAACTGTGAGGTCACATCCTGAATGCAAGTCCCACACTCAACCGACAGAGCCACCCAGGCGCCCCTTAAACATTTCCTAGGTGCCGGAAGTGAGTTCCACATTCAAGTATAATTCTTGGTTATTCCTCACAACTTTTCCTGTAAGTATTCTTTCCACGTTTTAGAGTAGAAAGGAGGAAACTGTGTTCAGAGAGGTCAAGTGACTTGTTCAAAGCGCACAGCTACTTACTTGCAGAGTATGGCCTGAGTCTGGCAAAGGCAGCAGACTGTCCCTCCAGCGTCTCCCAGGGAAGAGCTGTGCTGAAGGCAGCGTGATGCTTCTCTGTGCCCCAGAAATTTGGGGGAGCTGGAAGGAGCCAGCCACAAGTTCTGCTGCTAACAGTGCCACTGTCTTCTGGAAAGGGCTTCTGTCACCAACTGGAACTATTGCAGCATCAATAACCCAAAGCCACGGGCACTGGCAGGCTGTAAATAATTTAAAAGTATAAACTAGGTCCATCCCTATTACTGGGAACCAGTTAGACTCTAATTCCTCTTCTATTTGTTAAAATGGACGGGGCACCTGGGTGGCTCAGTCGGTTGGGCGTCTGACTTCGGCTCAGGTCATGATCTTGCGGTTCGTAAGTTTGAGCCCCGCGTCGGGCTCTGTACTGACAGCTCAGAGTCTGGAGCCTGCTTCGGATTCTGTGTCTCCCTCTCTCTCTCTGACCCTCCCGCGTTCACGTTCTGTCTCTGTCTCAAAAATAAATAAACGTTTAAAAATAAATAAATAAAATGGAGCCACATGTTTAAATAAAGACTATGACTAACAAGAATAGAAAGAATAGCTCAGGTAAACATTTCGTTAAGTTTTAAAACCACTCTCACATCGTGGCCACCAAGGTTCAAGCCCAGGGGTGGGGGGTTGTGGGTCTGGTGCGGGTTTGCCACACTGGTGTTTTTCTCCACTTCTGCTCACATGAAGGAAGCCGGCAATTGTTCGGTGACAGGAAACAAGGAAACAACAGTGCTTCTAAACAGCAGACTCTGGAATCCAGTCTGCGGGAATATTCCACAGAAGAATAGGAGCCTCACCAAGTGGTAGGAACATGTTAAATAAATAATGGTTTCCAGAAACAGGAGACCAAGAAACAGACGTTTCTCGGGCTCTTGGAGATGTTTACGAGAATATGAGTAGAAGAGAAATAGAGATGCTTTCTACCATGCTTCCCTTATTCTGGATGAAAGGCCAAGAAGAAAAATGACAGGGAAGACGAGAAATGAGAAGGATCCTGAAAGAGCCCTGGGGAAGGGACGTGCGGGGAGAGGGCCCCAGCTGGGGTGCAGCCCCCAGGAAGCGAGAACAAAGATGAAGGAAGGAAGTAAAGAAAAGAAGGAGGGGGGTAAGCGAGGAGGAGGATGAGAGTCCCTGAGCTCGCACCAGGACCCCAGAGAGCCCTTCACACCCGAAGAAAGAGGGACTTTCTCCAAGAAGCCTTTATTTACACTTTCCCCTTAGATCCACATTTCCCTCAGGGAATTTCTGAGAAGGGGGAAAAAGCCTCCGGTTGTCAGCAAACACCAGGAGTTTTGAGAAGGATGCTCTTAATTAGAGTGAACAGCAAGTCTTGCGCTATGGGCCGGCTTCTCCCTGTGATTCTACACCCACACTCACACACTCACACCTCTCCTTTGGACACCCCCAACCCACACTGTCAGGGTCTTCCCGCCCTGCCCTGTGCTTTGTCCACAGTGGACCGACCACCTGGGGCCTTACCTTCCTCAGGAGCCGTGCCCAGCGCCTTGGGATTCCAATACCACTCCCTCCAGAAAATGTGTTCGTCCTGTGTACTCTCCTAGAGAAGCAGTTTAAGATTTGACTTAAACTTATTTACTTACTTAGCCTAAGTAACCTAAACTTACTTAAAATCCAAAAGAAAAATCGAGTTGATTATATATCACGTTTCAAAAGAAAACTTGTAGGGCACCTGGGGGGTTCAGTCGGTTAAGCGTCTGACTCTTGATTTCAGCTCAGGTCATGATCTCATGGTTCGTGAGACTGAGCCCTGAATCCCCACATAGTGCTGAGAACACAGAGCCTGCCTGGGATTTTCTCTCTCTCTCTGCCCCTCCCCTCCTCTCAAAATAAACTTTTTTTAAAAAGAAAACTAGAGGAAAGAAGGAAGAACAGAAGAAGGGAAAGAGAGAGAGAAATATATAAACCTTGCTAAGAGCCTGCAGGATGCAAATACTATGCTAAGTGTCTTAACCCATTTGGGCTGCTGTAACAAATACCATAGACTGGGTAGCTTATAGACAAGCGAAATTTATTTCTTACAGTTTGGGAGGCTGGGAAGGGGTGAGAACTCCCTGGGGCCCCTTTCATAGGGGCATTAATCCCATCCATGAGGGCTCCAGCCTCATAACCTAATGACCTCCCAAGGCCCCACCTCCTAATGCCCATCACCTTAGGGGTTAGGGTTTCAACATAGGAATTGTGCGGGGACACAAACGTTCAGACCATTGCACTAAGTATTCTACATTTGTCCCCTCATGTATTCCTCAGAATAATATAAGAAGGTCTTTTTTGAAGATAAGGAAACATTAGATCATATCCAAAAGCCACAGTTAACTCAGAACCAGATTCGAATCAGATATTCCAGGCTCTGAGTATGAAATTGAGAAATGTGTGTGATGGAAGAGAGGTTCCTAAGTGGAAACCTTACTGAGCACAGCGCCCCCTGGGGGCAGTTAGAGGAGTATGTGGCCGCTCTGGCCTCTCACTGAAGAACAAGCTCCCAACTTCAGCCATGTTTGATTTTGCCTCATTCACAGACTCCATTTTGTTCCCTATTCTTGTTTGACTTCTTTCCTTATGTTTGTACGCTAACCAGTCCTATTTCGCGTATTCTTCAAAGCCTTCGCAAATCTCTGCAAAAAAAGAAATAATTAAAATTTGTTTAAAAAACTCCCTTTAAAAAACATAAACTAATTAAAAAGAAATGTACTGACAATGTAGAGTCCAAATTCCCCTGGATCAGGGTGGCCCAATTGCAATGACAGTGGATGGAGTACCCAGTTGATGGGTCTGAGTTGTGAGAGGGACCTAAGCCTGGCTCCATTTCTCCAAATCACACTTGATCTGCCATTGGTTTCCTGCATGAGCATGGCCAGATGGTCAGTTGTTACTCTGCAAAGTGTGATAATAGCACTCCCCACAAGGTGTTCTAGAAAGGTTTTGAAGTGCTTGGGTGAAAAGAACCATAATATAATTTTTTTTTTTGGAGTGGAGGGGATGTCAATACCCTTTTTTCATCACACCCTTTTTTCAGTAACCTTTTAAGAGCAGCTGATGTGTGTTGTAATCCAAAGCTGCTGACTCGGAATGAAAAATTGGTCACTGAAAGTACTTCAAGGTTTTTTAAAAAACAGCTAAAAGAGCCCATCCAAGAGCTCGCTTCTGAGTCCCAGGGAGGCCCCCAGATTTTCTCTTGCAGGAGAGATCTTCCTCACTGCACCCTAGCAGTAAGGCTGTCTGAGCATGAACAGGCCTGGAGCAGTGGAATAGACCTGGGTTCAAATCCTGACTCCACCACTAACCAGCTACCTGATCTTGGGCAAATTATTTTCACACCCTGGCCTCTGTTTCCTTATCTACGATGGAAATAATAACAGTTACCCCCGCCCCCCAGACTTTGTCACTAGGATTAAACCAGATATCTATATCTAGATATCATGTGCCCAGTAAATGTGAGTTGCTGCTCTCAACAGGATGAGCAGCAGCTGGGGTATCATCTCTCAGGTATTCATCTTGTCTCTTCCACAGGTCCTTTCCCAGAGCAGACACAACCGAGGTTTTGGTGGGGAAGGGGTTCATTTTGGATCTGGTAGAATGTGTTGGGAACTTCATGTTATTGACAGAAAACCTTTCCAAGTCACCTCCTCCTCTAGCCACTGCCAGGGATGTGACATTATTCTCCTTGAAGCCCCTACCAATTACCCCCCAATACTTTTGAGGCACGCTTCATCTTCCTGTCTGCAGGATTCAATCAGGCCACTGTCCTACATGGAAACTAAGGGCAAGACTCCACACAGCTGGAAGTCCAGAAGCTATGTCATCTCTGTCAGAGAAGACCGGAATTAACCACTTGGAACTTCCTCCTCTGCCTCTGGGTTTCTGCTCTTCAGAGAATGTGGGTTCTTGTTATGGGATTTAGGAGACAGCAGAATTAGGAGGGAAACTGGGGAAAAGATTGATATTTGTACAAGTATGTGACCATGGCTGCCCCTAGGGTATGTGGGGCCCAGACAAATATATAAACAATCATATATAAGCAATTAAAGTCACCAAAATCTTCATACTAGCACATCTGGTGGCCCAATTTCAGGTGATCCCATGAAAGAAATACAAGTCAGCAGGAGCTATACAATCTCCAGACCACCCTCCTGGAACTAGGTCTGGGTCCTGGTCCCAATCCTGGAACAACGTCACAGGCACAAGGCTCGGATCTTCTGGAGCATCTGGTCAACCCTATACGAGCAGTAGAGGATGGAAGAAAGTCCTAAAGGGGAGAAATAGGCACCAGAGCCCACATGGGTCCTGCAACAGGGTCCAGGAGTCCCACCTGGATGGCACTGCTGACTCCTGCCTATCTCCAGCATTGGACAGTGAATAAGAAAAGTTCAAGGAAGGCACTCAAACAGCAGAGTCTTCTGAGGCACAGGGCTGGGCCAGATCTCAGGACAGGACTGCATTTGATACCAGAGCCTCTGCGAAAGTTTTCCTGAGTCAGGTTCAAAAGGAACAGTGCCTCCTTCCTCTTGGTGTGTGGACATTGTGGGGTTCTCGTAAATTCTAGACCAGACAGTCTTTCTCTTAAAGTTACTCCTGTCTCTCAAGGACTATAGCTGTGGACTAGAAGGTCCTAGTGCTATTACCATGAACTAGTTGCCCTATTAGCAACATGGCAGATAGAGATAAAAACAATTAAGATTGAATCTAGGACAAGGGCAAGCCAACTCAATTCTATCAGGAACTACTTGCAAATTCATTGTTTTTGCTTGGGAAGTTATAAGCCTGGACTCCTCCACAGGCCTGCCCCTCACATTTGCAGGCCTAGGGCAACAGTACACATGGAAGCCCCTGGCCCACAACCCGCCCATTTCTCTTTTCTCTCTGCTAGCTCTACTCAGATCATAAAAGACCTTTTCCGTATGCATATGGACATCCCAGCTCACCCAGCCTATTTCTGTCTCCCCTGACCCCTGCCAAACCACCACTCCTTGGCCACCCTTTGGGTACACAGGTGGTATAATTAGCCCTCACTCAAAAGGACAGACCTGGGAAAGACATTTATATTGACCTTAGCATTGGGGCAAGGAATTCTGGTGTCCCTGGTACCTAGAATATGGTTTTGAAGTAGGGGGGCATGGACTGTAGGTGGACACACCACTTGGGCTCCTGGACCTCTCATCCCCTGGGAAAGGCACAGACGGAGGAGGGCCAGAGCCAGTCCCATGAAAGCTAAAGCCAGAGCAGAGGCCCACCTGCCTGGGTCTAAGGGTAATCCACCCCAGCATATGATTTCCAGACCCATACCCCAACCCCTACTTCACTTTTCAGTTTCTACTTCCTCAACCTCCTTCGGCCCACTCCCCAACTGCTGCTTTTCACTCATGCATAAGAATTCCTAGTTCCTGTTTTTGAGTCATCCTGGATCTGACCTTGAAGCTAGTGTTATACAAAAAAGGAGATATTACATCTTTTTTAAAAGTCTACAGAACCTGAATATTTATGATACACCGCATCAAGATCTCCTAGCAAAGAAATGTAATTCTTGTCACCCATGGCTACTGAAAAATGACTTTCTGGATACACTAGTGGCACTTTTTATCTTTCATAGGCTGACAGATAATGGGATTGCAAGTTTCAAGCAGTAATCTCCTCATCTTATTGTGATTTCTGGGGGGGGGGGGGGAGACGATGTAGTTGAGCTCTATAGAGGACCGAACAGACAAGCAAAATAACACTCTGCCACAGGAAGTTCCCATAGTGGAAGAGATCTGAGTTCCCTTATACTCTTTCCAGGGGAACTGACATTGTTCCATTTTGTGATTAAGGACACCAGTGAAGAAGCAGAAAAGCAGCTATGAGATTTGCTCCAGAAATCAAATCCAGAACCCAAGTTCTTCCACATTATGTGATATCGCAATATAATTTCTTTGAAAAACTGATCTGATCTTTCTTCTTTGAAGTCACACATGCTTTCCATGTAATTTCCTTACGGTGGTGTGGCATAATAAAAAATATTGAGCCTTTGTCACAGTTTCTGGTACTTGGGTCCTAAAACCCTTGGAATCTCCAAAGCAATGAGAGTCTTTTGCATGCTAATAAGAGGACTGGCTGTTGGGGTCCCCTGGATCACTCCAGGATGGGGACCAGTCTCCAGAATGACCAAGCCTTGATTAGAAGCTAGGAACTTTCAGCCCTACCCTCAAACTCCAGGAAGGGGAGAGGGACTGGAGACTGAGTCAATGATTTAATCATTTGTGTGTATGTAGTGAAGCCTCCATAAAACCCGTAAATGGCAGGGTTCATAGAGTATGTGGGTTGGTGAGCATATCCCTGTGCTGGTTTGGTGGTGTACCCCAACTCCCTGTAACAGAAGCTCCTGTGCTTAAGACCCCCTCAGACCTCATCCTATATACCTCTTCATCTGGCTATTCATTTGTATCCTTTATAATAAATCAATAAATGTAAGTAAAATATGTTCCCGAGTTCTGTGAGCCAGTCTACCATATTACCAAACCTAAGGAGGGGGGGTCATGGGACCCCCCCCCCATTTATAGCTGGTAGGTGAGAATTATGGGAGGCCCAGGACTAATGACTGACACATGAAGTGGGAGGCAGTATTGTAGGACGGAGCCTTTAGCCTGCAGGGTCTGCACTAATGCAAAGTAGTATCAGAATTGAATGGAATCATTGAACACCAAGTTGGTGTCTGGAGAACCAAAGAATGGTTGTTGGTGTACAAAACAGCCCAGAGTGGTTATCTGGCACTGCCCTTTATTATGGTCATTTGTGTTGGTTTTTTCCTATTAGTTGTATTTTCTTTGAGAACCCAAACTGGGTGTTATTCGTATTTGTATTTCTTACAACACCTAGCACAGAGCCTAGCCCACAATAAAAGATGAATAGACAACGTTGAACGGGTTCCAATTTGTTGTGTTGACTGCTCCTCAGATCTTTATGATCACACACATTTAGGAAGGCTGAGCTGGGCTGGGCTGGGCTATGTATGGCTTATAGTGACAAGGCACTGAATCATGGCATTCACCAAGGACATGTCTCTCAAACCTTCTTACCAGCCTGCTGACTTGCCTGGACCCCTATACTTACCCCTGTTCTGTGACCACATCAGCAACTTGTCGCAGCTCCAGTTTCAGAGACTTTCCTCAAATACACGTATTTGTAGATCAATTACAATTGATCAGGAGAAAAAAGAAGAATGAGCATTCAGCCTTTGACATTTTTACTCTAGAGTCTCTTACAGCTGAACTTGAATGACAAGTTCAGTCTGTCCTTAGGGAATGAAACCCTTCCTCCTTCACCTCGCCTCCATCAAATCCTTAACAATAGCTATAAAACAGAAGACTCAGATCCCTAGCAGATCTCTAGGTAGGCTGGGGCAGGAGCAGGGAGCAGATTTTAACTGAAATTCTGCAGGCTTTGCAGGGATTGTCCACTATGGAATGGCCAGCAGACCTCAGCAATTCCCATGTCTCACAATCACTCTCTCTGGTAGACATAGACCCATAGTCTCCTCTAAACACCAAACCACAGTGCAGCGAGCAGCAGAGGGCAGGCATCCAAAAGACACACCAGAAAGACTCAGAGGAATGGTGTCCAAGTCTTTGTCTCCCAAAATCTATGTCCTTTATTGAGAAGAGAATACAAAAGGGAGGGGAGGAGAGGAAGGAAGAGCAGGGAAGAGTAGGGGAGGGCAAAGAAGGGAAGGAGAAGAGAGAGGAGGGGAGGGGGGGACAGCACAGGGAAGGAGAGGACATCAACCAGGACAATGTGTAAGACAGCACAGCCTCTTAGCCAGCCAGGTCATGAACATGGGAGCCCACCAAGACTCATATTCTAAACTGTAGTTCTTCAGTTCAGCCTGGGTAAATGCATACTGGTTATAGCAAAGGATTCAAAAAAGCAAGACCTGACCGGGCTGCCAGAATCATAACCACAAAAGACAATTTTGTAGGTTTTGTGGCTATTTTCATTCACTCCCTGGATCAGAGTACATCTGACTCCCTACAGGATAATCTCCAGAATCCAGTCTATTCTCAAATGCCTCAAGTAGCAGGATTTTCACGGCCTCCCCTGGGAAGTCATTCTCAAAGTCGAATGGCCAGGGTATTTTGCCTTGATATTGAACATCCATCTTTCTTTTTCCTAACCTCATCCCTATTATCCTGTGGAATAAACCCCTTCCTTCGGCATTATTTGTTTCTCTAAGTATTTACCGATGCATTTCCCAGACATAGTTACTGTACCATTTTGAGCATCTCTGCACTCGAGCTTCAGAGATCAAGAAATGGCTAAGAAATGCAGTGACAAATAAAGGCTCTGCCATCTGGCAGGCATAAACATAAATGAGATGTGAGCCCAAAATCTCAATAAAGAAGGGATCATCATCAATCCACCCTCTACGCAGAGCCCCACGACAACCAGAGAATTACCCTGCAGTGAGTGATGCTCTGCCAGTGGGACCCTGTTCTCCCTGTGATTCATTTTCACAGCCTAATGAGTTCTCCCTTCCCCAAAATGAGTTTATGAAATGCCAAATTTATCTTATCATATGTATCTTTAATTTCATTCACCCCACTTGGTATACTTTTTATCTCACTGTGCTATGGTGCCTGGTGTATAAATTCTCATTGCACAAACAGTGGAGCGTTAAGAGCTTGCCAGCTCCTTGATGTAAGTAGAGCAATCAGAGTGGGCTCTGAGCGTGGGCTGCCCAAGAGCACATTAGCCTTGTTTCCACCTTGATGAATGTGGGGAGATTCAGCTGTTTTCTCCGTACATTTAGAACTTTTTTCCACAATCCAGAAGAACTCCAGTAATTAAAAATGGCTACTCAACCATCTACTCTGGTCAAGAGGGCCTCCCTTCATCTCCCGTCCACACCCCACCTCCAGCACATACCCTGTTCGGGCCAATCTCCTTCAGACCTCTTACTCTGATGCCTCACCAAAATGTCCTTTCTTCTCCAGCAAATGGTCACCCAATTTTATAGCTGGACAGTTCCTTAGTTGAGACTTTTTTTTTTCTCCTTTCAGATAAGAGAGCTAGAGACTTGGAGAGAAAAGTTGGATCTGATACTTCCTTCCTTAATACAGACATTCATTGAACACTTACTGTATGACAGAAGCACCAGATGCTCTAGGAATATACAGGAGGGACCCCTAATTCAAAGAGGGAAACATTACTCTTTTCACTCTTGACCTCCCTTCAAGCCATTCTCCAGATTGTAGCCAGAGTGAGCCGTTTAAGCCATGAGTGAAATCAGGTCATTTCTCTGCTTAGGAAACTTCGGGAACTTGCTATGCATTCAACTAAAATCCAAACTTTTTTTTTGTTTGTTTTCCTGTTTGGGCGCACAGTCATGCAAGGTCTAGCCCTGGCTACCTCTGCACCTCCACCTCTTCCACTCTCCATGGCTCACCAAATTCCAGCTCCATTACTAACCGGCTTTCAATTCCTACAATGCACCAGGTTCTCTCAGAGCCTTCCTACATACTCCTTCCCTTTTGTTCCTTCAGTCCAAAATGCTGCCCTGAATCCTCTCAGTGACCCCCTACAGTGTCACCTGGCTTACCTGGCTAGCTCGTCATTTTTCAGGCATCAGCTTAACTGTCACCTCCTCAGCCTTCTATTACAGCGGATCCCCATCCCACCCTAAGGTCACTTTCATTGTTCTCTGGATTTTCCCTCAAGGCAACTCACACGATTTTTGCTATATGTTTATCTGTGCTTCCCTGTTTAGCGTTTGTCTTCCCAAACAAATGCTGTTAGCAATTAGTATGCTAAAAGATAAACTGAGATACATTAAGTTTTTGAACAGTTTATTGGAACAACTATTGATCTGACTCAGGCAGTGCCAAACCAAAATTGGGTAGAGGTCAGAAGCTAAGGGAAAGACTTAGAGCATCGAGAAGACACAGAAACAGCAAAGAAATCACCTGCTTGGTTATAATCCGAGTTGCCTTATTTAGGGAAGCCTGGTTAGTTGTGATTTATTGTTCTTAAGTTTCAATTTCATAACTGTAAGGCATTTACAGAAATTGACTCTGGCTTGGGTTTCAGTTTGTTTGTGTAGGCTGCCAAGACATTAGAGCCATTTCGGTCCAATGGTTGCCTTGTTCAATGACTCTAAAAATGATTAGACAAAATCTTTAGGAAAACAAGGATCTCGTATGTTTTATACACAAAACACCCAGTTCAGTGCCTTCACAGACTGGCTCAACAAATACTTGTTGAAAGATGACTTCCTGAGGAGGTGACACGAGCTGAGTCCCAAAGGGCAGGAGGGAGTTAGTAGACAAAGGCAGGGGAGTGGCATTGCTGGCATCTGGTGAGGCATATGCGAAAGTCTGGAAGCATGACCATACAAAAACCATACGTTACCGAGTATGGTTTGAACACTGCGTGCAAAAGGAGGACTAGTGGGTGATGAGGTTGGGAATGCCTGCCAACGAACATGGACACTCTCCTGTACACCAGGGAGAGCTAATGAGTAGGTTTTTAAAGGAGCAGAAAGATAGTGCATTTGTATTTTTGTATTCTCTAAAGGTCACTTTGGAGAAAGGGTAAGAGAGGGAGGCTACTGCAGGCACCCAGTGGTGGATAACAAAGACATGGAAAGAATGATTCAAAGGAGATTTAGAAAATCAGATGGGATTTAGTGATCAATTAGCTGTTAGGGTGAAGAAGAAGGAAGAATCCGAGATAACACCCAGAGAGATTTCTGGCTGAGGCCATGGGGCTGAAGGGCTATCATTAATTTAGAAGCACGGTCATAGAAATAACTTGGTTCTACAGTATTTCCTTCAAGGTCGACACAAAGATTCACATGCTTCATCCTACAATGATTTTTCCCCTGCTCTGAACTCATCCAGCATTTCTTTTTATAGACTGTACAACCTTCCCAAACAGGATGGATTCACTCGTATCCATCAGGGCCCTGCAGGAAACAGATGGCACCCTCACGAGGAGTAATTGGGTAGAGTACACTGGATATTTACAAAGGTGTGGGGAGGGCACAGGCAAATCAACAACTAGCACAGCTAGTAATGGCTCGTCAGCTCTCCAATAGGCCTGGCCCACTCCTGCCCCGGGGTCACTGTCTGTGTTGCCTTCCCTGCTTGAAATGTTCTTTCCCCAAATATCTACATGGCTCGCTTCTTCCCCTTCTTAACTCTTTACTAAGATGTCACATTAGCCTGGACTCTTTAAAATTGTTAAAAGGCAAAACAAAACAAAACCTCTCCCCCTTTACCTGCTTGATTTGCCCCTAATCATTTATCACTACCTACCATACAATGTATTTTACAAATTTACCTTACATAAGATAAATGTAATGAAATAAAGACAAAGTCTTCCTCAGATGAAGTGACGTTGAGCCTCAACCTGAATGAAGTGAGAGAGTGGGCCATAAAAATAGCTGAAGGAAGAATTCAGGGGGTGGGGAACAGCATGGGCAAAGGCCCTGAGGTAGGACTGTGCATTCCGTGTTCTAAAAAACCAAGAGGGAGGGTGAGTCACAGAAGTTGAGGTGGGTGAGGGCTGGTGCAGATCATACCAAGGAACTGAACTTCATTAATTTTAATGAATTTAAAGTTAAATGGACACATGCCACTAGTGGTTAATATACTGGACAGCACAGGTGTGTATAATATCAAATACTTTAGAATACTTGAATAATTTTTTTCCCAAAGGTATGCTGCTGCTACATAAATCTTCAGATTTACTCCTTTTTGCTTTCCCAAGAGATGTTGGTGCCCAAATAGGATTTCTCTGGGAAGCTGCTGTTGCTAAGATATTTTCCATACTTAGACTATGATAGCAAGTGTTCTAAAGAGCTGAGGCAAATAGCCACATGACTTAAGGCAGGAGGGGGGGGGAAGAAAAGAAAAAACTTTCAACTAAAATAATAAGGCAAAAGTTGGATCATAACCTAAATTACAATCTTTTTTAGGTTTACAAGGCATTTTTATCTTTGCTATGTTGAAAAGGTCTTCACTATCAGGTGGAGCAGACACTTTCACTGAGAAACCTGAAGCAGGACAAAGGTGAAGGGACTGCCCAAGGACAAGAGCTGTCAGTCTAGGGCCTGAACTTCTGGCTCTGGGTCTCACTGTCTCATCCTGACAATGTGTATTAGTCCTGACTTCTCTTAGCTCATCCAAGACCATTCCACATGATTCCCTGTGTACTTTTATAAATGAATTTACTGGTTCAATTTGAAAACTACACCCTCCTCAAGCATTTCATTTGTCTAAATTATCTAAAGATTATTTTTGATGAAGCTTATGTTTAGGAAGCTGTACAAAAAGTATTTTATGGAGTTCTATTACTAGCTAGCTATAGTGTGCCTTAACTAATAACAGGTCTGGTGATTTTCTCTATTGATTTCCTGCTTCCAATTTTATTGATTTATGCTCTAATTCTTACTGTTTACACACACACACACACACACACACACACACACACACACAATTATATACATATTTGACGTAGGATGAATTATTGTTCAAAATATGTGTGGCCCCTCCCTCTAAACCACAGGAAAGATTATACTTCCTACCCCATAGACCTCAGGCTTCGTTGTATTTTTTTGGCCAAAGGTATGCTCCACTTCCAAGCACAAACTGTAAGAGCCATCATGTGCTTCCACCATCTTCTTTTTCCTTTGCCATGAGAATAGTGATGTCCCTGAAAGGGAATACTCCTTCAACCTGGATCCCAGAGTGAAGACGTAAAACAGAGCTATAGTCAGCCCACAGCCAGCATGTAAGATGGGTAAGCCACTCACTTTACTACTGACAGCCAATGAGATTTGTGGCATGTTTGTTACTGCAGCATATCCTTACCTAAACTGCCTAATACAATATACAAAAGAGGTAACGGTTTCTTTTTCAAAAATTGTTCAGAATATAAATATTGCTCTTAAGACTTCCTCTTTTCATATAACATATCTTGAATCCTATGTTCTCAACTACTAGGTTAAGCTGCCTCTCCACAGTCTTGCCCTGGAAGGAAACAAAATACTACCAAACTACAAACAATGAAGACATTGCCATTACAACGTTGTCAGGCTAAGTGAGGGTTGGAGAAAGGAGTGTTGTGATCTCAGGTTCACTCTGCATATTGTAACATAGTATTTATCCAGTGGTTACAGGCAAAGGGCTGTCAATAAAGCTAATTATGAGGTTCAGTCAGACACTAAACTTAAAACTATTTTGGACCCTTATTATTTTCAAACCAACATAAAAAGCTCTTTTCTACCATCTGCATGCATCCCTACCCCATTATTCTCCTATCAGACTAAAGATCTTTTTTACTGTTTTCTTTTTGGGAGACCTAAAGGAATTTCCAGAAAACAGCCTAACAGAAACAACAGTGTAAGTAGTGTGCCCTGATTAAAACCAATGCTTACCCAAAATGTGGCAAACTAATTTGATCAGAGAGATATATAAGAAAGCCTTGTAATCAGGGCACCTGCTGGCTCGGTCAGTAGAACTCGCAACTCTTGGTCTCAGCATTGTTAAGTTAGAGACCCACATTGGGTGTAGAGATTGTTTAAAAATAAAATCTTAACAAAAAATCCTTATTATAATCCCAAATCCCCCTTTTTAGCAAGAACTAACACTCGGTTTCATGTTCTACTATGAATTAGGCATTGCGTCTAAGGCTCACATTCAGCACTTGTGAAGCTATATGCTAACATTAAAGCTCTCTCTTTGAAGTAGCTTTATTTCTTTCATTTTGAAATAATGTGCCCATAATAGTAAACCAGGAAAATTAGTACAAATATTTTTAAAAAGATAAATTAGGGGCGTCTGGGTGGCTCAGTTAGTTAGGCGTCCGACTTCGACTCAGGTCATGATCTCGCAGTCCGTGAGTTCGAGCCCCGCGTCGGGCTCTGGGCTGATGGCTCGGAGCCTGGAGCCTGCTTCCGATTCTGTGTCTCCCTCTCTCTCTGCCCCTCCCCCGTTCATGCTCTGTCTCTCTCTGTCTCAAAAATAAATAAACGTTAAAAAATGTATATTTAAAAAAAAAAAGGTTAAATTAATTGGGGCAAGTGGCCGGCTCAGTCAGTAGAGTGTGCAACTCTTGATCACAGGGTCGTGAGTTCAAGCCCCACACTGGGCATGGAGCCTAGTTTAAAAAAAAGAAGATAAATTAACCATATTCTCACAACTCAGAGACATAAGCACTACCAAAATGTTGATGCTTTTCCTTCCTGTCTTTGCTTCTACGCATATGGTTCTCTTAACTGAGATCGGCGTTTATATAATTCACACTGTCATTTAACATTAAGTCATAAGTATTTCCCACGTGTTTATAAAGTCCTAGCATTGTATTCCATTATATAGATATCACAATGTATTTAGCTATTCCCCTCTTCTTGAACATTTTAAGTAATGTCATAATAAGCAACTTGGTATACAAATCTTTGCCCACGCTTTCTAGTATTCGCTCATTATTTATTTACGGTAGTTTTTTTTTTTAATGGAATCACTGAGTTAAAGCCTATATAATTCCTTTGTCCAACCCTAACTTAGCCTAACAAAGATGTAATGGCAGTGTCTTCATAGTTCCAAGGCTTTTGATGTATATTGTACTAATTGCCTCTGGACCCAAATAACAAGAAATCCCACCATAAGCCCACACATCAAAAGGCCACCGATGTCAAACACAAACACACACACACACACACACACACACACACACACACACACAGTGCATTTATTAAAGAATATATGGGTACCAGAATCAATCAGGACCCAGGACACAACATTATCCATAACCCTAAACACCCACTTTCATGAATAAGACTATTCCAGCCCCAGGGACACACAACTTCACCTCTCTCGCCAGATGTCCTTAAAACACAAAAGTAACTGCATCTGAATACCCGTAAGATTTATGAGTTATGCCACTGCCACATCAGAGATGGACACTTCTCTGGAGAGGTAGAAAGCACATAGGTAAGAGAAGACAAATTAACCTGACAAGCCCTTCCTGTCAACATAAATGCAGCAGCTTCTTAGAAAAGAAAGTACCATTTGCTAGTAGTACTGTGTGTGTGCCTACTTTCTGATTTCCCTTCATGCTAGATGTATAGTCCTAACATACTCAAGAACTGGTGTTCCCTTTGCAGTGAGAAGGAGCACTTTGCAATATTAATCAATTTATATTACTCTTACATTTGATTCTATGGAGGTAAAGATATAACATACATGATGCGTGATAACAGTTCTTTATGTTAGCGGACATTGGACATTGATACTGAACAATTTTGAATAGCTTTATGTTTATAAAAACATTTGCTAATATTTTTTTTTTAAAGTTTTATTTATTTTTGGGACAGAGAGAGACAGAGCATGAATGGGGGAGGGTCAGAGAGAGAAGGAGACACAGAATCTGAAACAGGCTCCAGGCTCCGAGCTGTCAGCACAGAGCCCGACGCGGGGCTCGAACTCACGGACCGCGAGATCATGACCTGAGCCAAAGTCGGCCGCTCAACCGACTGAGCCACCCAGGCGCCCCGCTAATATTTAATTAAACACTTAAAATTAAACTAAAATTTATTTAAATAAGTCTTATCTAAAATTCTGATAGTAATTATTTATAACTCTCATTTGCCTTTAAATTTTAAAGTAATTTTGAATATTTTAGACGAAAATAACTCTCTAAAAACATATATAATACATAACTTTAATTTTCCATTTCTTACATTTAGCTTAATTTACATGTGTAATGGAGAGATTTTCAAATGTATATCCTTTGAGTACAATTACATACTTAAGTATTTAGATAAATAGCATATGAGCTTCCATTTATATTCTCTTGCTGGGCTCCCAAATGTCAGAGATAGGGCTACGGTGAAGGGGGTTGACAAATTTCTCTCTACCAGCAGTATGTGAGCCCACATTTTCCCACACCAAGTTTAAACCTTACTTCTGATAATTCTCAGTGATTAAGTAAAATTTTTCATTTCCTTTGCTTTGATTACTAGTGACGATGAACTTTTTAAATATATGTTAACTAGTCACTTGTAAATTCTCTTCAAGTAATCTATCTCTTCATACACTTGGCCCATTTTAAATTTAGGGCATTAACATTTTTTCTTATTGATTTGAGTGAACACATTATATATTAAATATATCCACCCTTAGTCATATTTCTTGCAAATGTTTCCCCAAATTATCAATTATTTTACATTTTTATTTATATTTTTTACATACATTTGTATACAGTCAAATCTATCCATCTTTTCTTTTGTGATTTCTCCTATGGAGTTTATGCTTAGAATACCCTTTCCCACTCAGAAATCAGATAAATGTTAATCTTAATTTTCTTCTAGTATTTTCACTTCTTTAAACACAATGCACTCACTAATGCACCTGGGATTTATTTGGACATGACATAAATTCATGATTGCATTAATTTTTTATATGTAGCTATCTAAATCTTTCTCAGTGACTTGAAATGCTTCCTTTATTGTGTACTAACTTTTGGAGTTTGCTTTTAAAGAAATATATTCCCTTCTAGGGGTGCCTGGGTGGCTCAGTCGGTTAAGTGTCCAACTTTGGCTCGGGTCATGATCTTGCGGTTTGTGAGTTCCAGCCCCGTGTCCGGCTCTGTGCTGACAGCTCAGAGTCTGGAGCCTGCTTTGGATTCTGTGTCTCCCTCTCTCTGCCCCTCCCCAGCTCATGCTCTGTCTGTCTGTCTGTCTCTCTCTCTCTCTCAAAAATAAATAAACATTAAAAAAACTTTAAAAAAATAAAAATTTTTAAAAATTTAAAAATACATTCCCTTCCATTCATCTATGAGTCTATTCTTGAGCCACATTAACTAATTATTGCACAGATACAATATTCTAAATTTCTCACGAGATTAGTCCTTCTCTTTCCATTCATCTTTTCAGACTTTTCTCCCTTTCTCATCTTTCCATTCTTGCAGGTGAACCTTGGAGTCAGTCCTCAATTTGCTGCCCCTTTGGGCTCTGCCTTGACTGGAAGTAAAGCCAAAACCAGGAGACCACCTGGTAGAGGTATGGGAGTGGGTAATCCTTAAAAATAAGTCTAAGTCTGTTTAACACAGTTGTCTACTTACTACAAGATTACTCCTAACTCTAAAATCAGTCTCTGGAACTTTAGTACCCACAACTATTTTGTTATGTATGGAAAGTGCATAGCTTGTGGTCAAATGGACTATCACATTGACCTTAGACAAGACAAATGAACTTAGACAAGTTATTTAACTTCTCTGAACCTCAGCTTCCTTATCTGTAAATAGAAGTGGGTAAAGCTGACCTCACAGAGCTGTTGGGAGAATTAAGAGATCATGTAGGTAAAACAGCCAGCATGGGGTCCAGCATATGGTGAGTGCTCTTGAAATGTTAACTTTTTTCTCCCATTTTAGCATTCTTGCTGTGCTACTCCAGAAGCATGCTCCTAGTCCTGCTCTGTATCTTTCTTTTTTCTTTTTCTTTTTTAATTTTAGAGAAAGACAGAGAGCATGACTCGGGGAGAGGGACACAGGGAGACAGAGGGAGAATCCCAAGTAGGCTCCATGCTCAGCACAGAGCCCCAAACCAGGCTCGATCCCACAACCCAGTGATCATGACCTGAGCCTAAATCAAGAGTCAGATGCTCAACCAACTGAAACACCCAGGGGACCCCAGGCTCTGTATCTTTCAAGGCATTAGGGTGTCTTTGCAAAATATATTCTGCTATGGTTTAAATAGACATGTCTCCCCAAAATTGTATGTTGAAATTCTAATACCCCATGTGATGGTTGTAGGGGTGGGGTCTTCAGGAGGTGATTAGATCATGAGGGCTGAGCCCTCACTAATGGAATTAGTGTCTTTAATAAAGAAGCCCCCAAGAGCTGCCTGCCCACCTTCTGCCATATGAGAACATAATGAGAAGTTGCCAGTCTGCAACTCAGAAGAGTTGCAGAGCATGACCAGACTGGCACCCCAATCTGGAACTTCCCATCTCCAGAACTGTGAGATATAAATTCCTGTGGTTTATAGGCCACCGGTCTGTGGTATTTTGTTCTAGCAGCCCAAACAGACTAAGACAGATTCTAAGATTGACTCCTCGGAGCATTCAAGGATGTCACATGGACTGACCCTTAGCTATCTGTAACAGGAAAGGAAAAAAGTCAACCTTCAGCTTTTGTGGAATCCTGAGTCACTCTATTTCACTGTTAGGGCCATTCGGCTATGTTCTTGCCTGCAGAAGTTCTTCTGCCAGCCACAGAGAAGTGCGAATAATTTAAATGATTCAAGCCAGCTTGTCAACATGTTCTTCAGATCTTTCTACATAGATATTTACTCTTTGATCTTTCACAAGATGGATCATCCTCAGCCAGGCAGAGAAAGTGATTACCCTGGATGATTATCCTGGAACTGACACTAAATTGGAACCAGTTTCCTTTCTCCATGAGAGCATGACTCCAATAACAGGAATTATCTGTTAAAAAGAAAAAAACAGAAACATAAAGTCATTTTCTCTACAAATTGCCCTAAGTTAGAGCCAGAAATCTCTAGACAGAGCCAACAGTACCACACATTGTAAAACAGTCTTTAGCAAGGTCTCATCAACTCTGCCCTGCTTCACCCAGCCTTGGCACAAGCCCTCATCCTATCCCAGCATAGCCGCAGCACACTCAGGCTTGATCCAAGCTGTGTTACCTGTTGTTACCTCAGACCTGAGCTCCATGCTGCCCTCACCCCCCTCACCCAGGCCGGCTCTAGGCACTGTCCTCCTCGGCAAGACTGTGAAATAAATGCTTTCTGCCTCTGTAGTATGATAAAAAAAATAAATATTTGGTCTTTGTCCCTGATTCCTGGCACAGAGCTCCTAAAATCCTTGGAATTTACTGTCTTTTGAAGAAATACATTTTTTAAATGTTTATTTATTTTTGAGAGAGAGATGGAGGGACAGAGTGTGAGGAGGGCAGGGGCAGAGAGAGAGGGAGACACAGAATCTGAAGCAGGCTCCAGGCTCTGAGCTGTCAGCATAGAGCCTGATGCGGGACTCGAACTCATGAACCATGAGATCATAACCTGAGCTGAAGCCAGCTATTAACGGACTGAGCCACCCAGGTGCCCCTATTGTCTCTTGTATGCTCATGAGGTGGCTCATGGTGGAAGCTGGACACTAGAAAAACCAACCACATGATGAAAGGGTTAGAACTTTCAACTTCACCCGCCCCCCCCCCCCCAACCTGCAGGGAGGAGAAAAGGGCTGAAGATTAAATTCAATCACCCATGGCCAATCAGTTAATCAATTGTGCCTATGTAATGAAAGTTCCATAAAAACCCCTAAATGACAGGGGTACCTGGGTGGCTCAGTCGGTTAAGCGTCCTACCTCTGCTCAGGTCATGATCTTGCGGTCCCATGGGTTCAGGCTCCGTAGTTTCGAGCCCCGCAGGTTCGAGCCCCACATCCGGCTCTGTGCTGACAGCTCAGAGCCTGGAGCCTGCTTTGGATTCTGTGTCCCTGTCTCTCTCTGCCCCTCCCCCACATGTGCTCTGTCTTGCTCTATCTCTCAAAAATAAATGTTAAAAAAAAAAATATGGCACAAAAACAGACAACAGATCAATTGAACAGAATAGAGAACCCAGAAATGGACCCACAAACGTATGGCCAACTAATCTTTGACAAAGCAGCAAAGAATATCCAATGGAATAAAGACAGTCTCTTCAGCAAGTGGTGCTGGGAAAACTGGACAGCGACACACAGAAGAATGAACCTGGACCACTTTCTTACACCATACACAAAAATAAACTCAAAATGGATGAAAGATCTAAATGTAAGACAGGAAGCCATCAAAATCCTCAAGGAGAAAACGGGGAAAAAACCTCTTTGACCTCGGCCACAGCAACTTCTTACTCAACACATCTCCAGAGGCAAGGGAAACCAAAGCAAAAATGAACTATTGGGACCTCATCAAAACAACAAACTTCTGCACAGCGAAGGAAACAATCAGCAAAACTAAAAAGCAACTGACGGAATGGGAGAAGATATTTGCAAACAATATATCAGATACAGGGTTAGTATCCTAAATCTATAAAGAACTTACCAAACTCAACACCCAAAAAACAAATAATCCAGGGGAGAAATGGGCAAAAGACATGAATAGACACTTCTCCAAAGAAGACATCCAGATAGCCAACTGACACATGAAAAAATGCTCCACATCACTCATCATCAGGGAAATACAAATCAAAACCACCATGAGATACCATCTCACACCTGTCAGAATGGCTAACATTAACAACTCAGGCAACAACAGATGTTGGTGAGGATGCAGAGAAAGAGGATCTCTTTGGCACTGCTGGTGGGAATGCAAACTGGTGCAGCCACTCTGGACAACAGAATGGAGGTTCCTCAAAAAATTAAAAATAGAACTACCCTACAACCCAGCAATTGCACTACTAGGTATTTATCCAAGGGATACAGGTGTGCTGTTTCAAAGGGGCACATGCACCCCCATGTTTATAGTAGCACTATCAACAATAGCCAAAGTATGGAAAGAGCCCAAGTGTCCATCGATGGATGACTGGATAAAGAAGATGTGGTATATATATATATATATATATATATATATATATATATATATATACACACACACAATGGAGTATTACTCGACAATCAAAAAGAATGAAATCTTGCATTTGCAACTATGTGGATGGAACTGGAGGGTATTACGGTAAGCGAAATTAGTCAGTCAGAGAAAGACAAATATCATATGATTTCACTCATATAAGGACTTTAAGACACAGAACAGATGAACACACAAGGGAAAGGAAGCAAAAATAATATAAAAACAGGGAGGGGGACAAACCAGAAGAGACTCTTCAATATGGAGAACAAACAGAGGGTTACTGGAGGGGTTGCGGGAGGGGGGATGGGCTAAATGGGTAAGAAGCATTAAGGAATCTACTCCTGAAATCATTGTTGCACTATATGCTAACTAACTTGGATATAAACTAAAAAAATAAAATAAAATAAAATTTTTTTTAAAACCCTAAATGACAGAGTTCAGAGAGCTTTTTGGGTTGGTAGGCACACCAGTATGCTGAGAGGCATTTGGAGAGAGCACAAGAAGTTCCACAAGCCTTGTCCCATACTTTGCCATATGTGTCTCTTCCATTTGGCTCTTCTTAAGTTGTACCCTTTATAATAAAATGTAATAGTAAGTAGAGAATTTTTCTGAGTTCTGTGAGTCATCTAATAAATTATCAAACTTGGTGGGGGGGAATGGTCATAGGAATCTTCAAATACGTAGTTGGCCAGGCAGAAGTGTGGGTCACCTGGGTATCCCACTTGCAGCTGGCATCTGAAGTAGGGACAGTCTTGTAGAACTGGGCCCTTTAATTTGTGAGGTTTGACACTAACTCCAGGTAGATGGTATCCAAATTGAATTGAATTGGACACCCAGTTGGTGTCAGAGTATTAGAGAATTGGTGAGGAAAAATGACTCATATTTGTTGTCAGAAGTGGTGTGAGAAATACCACACAGTCCCAGACTCCCTACCCTAACCCCTGTACTCCAAGGACCACCTATCCTTAACTGTGTTCCCTGGACCCCCAGAAGTACTCCAAGAAATCCATGAATCTTAAATCCAAAACAAGCACTAAACTATGAAATTGTCCATTTCTCCTCTCATCTCCCCTGCCCACCACCACAAGAAATGTCTGTGTTCTGTGTCCTGTGCCTTTCCATGTCTGTGCCTTTGACCACCTAGAGTGTTTGTCTTCTTTTCCAATAAATTTGAAGTCCAGCTCAAATGCTTCCTTAAAGTCTTACCACATCCCTCCACCAAACATTATCTTTCCTTACTTTTGGAACAATTAATATCTATCTCTCTTTATCTGTATGCTTTAATGACATGTCATTTTCTGTCTTATATTAGGGTTTTCTGATGTTCATCATTTATTTTCCCTACTAAACTATAAACCCTTTGCTGACAAGAAGCTTGAAGTCAAGTCAGAGAGATATGTTGTGATCCATGGTTGAATTATCTTTGTATTCACAGCTTGGCTTGGTGTTTGGCTCTTAGTATTCAGACAATGATTTCATGAATGAGTCAATCAATCTCAAAAGTGCTATATGAAACCTACCAGCTTCAAGAGAATAATTACTAAGTGAACATGTGGAAAATGTGAAGTAAAAGGTCTGTTCCTTTCTATACATGGGGCTTGTATTAGTCAGGGTTCTCCAGAGAAACAGAACCAATAAGAAACATATATAGAGAAAGAGATGTAAGAAGAGATTTATCGGGGGCGCCTGGGTAGCTCAGTCGGTTAAGCACCCACTTCAGCACGGGTCATGATCTCACGGTTTGTGGGTTCGAGCCCCACATCAGGTTCTGTGCTGACAGCTTGGAGCCTGGAGCCTGCTTCTGATTCTGTGTCTCCCTCTCTCTGCCCCTCCCCTGCTCATGCTCTGTCTCTATCTCTCAAAAAGAAATAAACATTAAAAAAAATTTTAAAGAAAAGATTTATTGTAGGAATTGGCTTCCTTGACCATGCAGACCAAGATGTCACATGACTAGGAGAGTGGGGAATGTAATTCAGTTCAAGCCCAAAGGGAGTATCAGGGGAACAATGGCATAAGTCACAGTCTGAGTTCAAAAGCTCAGGAGTACCAATATCTGAAGGAAGGAGAAGATGAAAATCTTAGCTCAAGCAGGAAGAAAATTTACCTTTGCTCTGCCTTTTCATTTTATTTAGGCCCTCAGTGGTTTGGGTGATGCTTATCCACAGTGATGAGGGGAATTCTCATTAATCAGTCTACTGATTCAAAATCTCATCTCTTCTTGGGGAGCCTGAGTGGCTCAGTCAGTTGAGCACCTGACTCTTGATTTCAGCTCAGGCCATGATCCCAGGGTTGTGGGATCAAGCCCCATGTCAGGCTCTGCACTGACAGCACAGAGCCTGCTTGGGATTCTCTCTCTCCCCCAATCTCTCTGCCCCTCCTGTGCTCACTCTCTCTCCCAAAATAAATAAATAAACATTTTTTTTAAAAATCTCATTTCTCCTGAGATACCCTCACAGACACATCCAAAAATAGTGTTTTACCAGCTACATGGTATCCCTTAGCCCAATCAAGTTGACAATAAAATTAATCATTACAGGACTCATGGGGAAATCAAACCTGTTTGTACTTACCACCCAATTCATTTTTGCCCGGAATCCTAGTTTACAGGACCAAAGAAACTGGAATCTGAATCAACCCACAAAGAATAAAAGAAATCGCTGAGGCTTTTCCTCCTGGCAAGATGGCTATTGCTTTTCTGTAATTTGTTCCTAAACCTCAAAAGCTTCAGGCCATGCCAAATTCTAAGAGCAATTATGAAGTGCTTTTTTGAACCTGCAGACCACAAACCAATTTGTGTGGTTAAACATGTCCATCAGATAATGGACATCTCCAATGTCTGATGATTTGGGAAGAAGTGAAAACTGTCTCACCAATCTTTGGTGATTCATGCTTTCCAAAAGAAGTGACAAAAAAAAAAAATGTACACACTTTCAAACAATGAAATGTGGCAAATTCCACGACACCTATCATCCCTGAAGGCTGAGCATGATCCCTTTCTCTCTCCATATGGAGAACTATCACAGCTACAGGGAAATGCTTTCCCTCTAGACTCAACAGCTGATGAGACGCCCTGAAGAAGAGAAACACGAAACAAACCAAAAGGAAGACCTAAACACCGATCTACATTAAGCTGACTCCACTAAATAAATGGTGAGACTTATCTGCTATACTTCACTAGGCAGGAAGATGCTTCCATTTTATTACTGTAGTAAATTCAAAGCAGAAAGCAACATATATTGACACTTCAATCAAGAAGGCTCAGATAAATATACACGCACACACATACAAGCACACACTCTTACATGCATGTTCCCTGCCCAGCCCACTCAGCTCTGTGTGTTGAAAGCTTTATGAAAGAAAGCCTGGAGGATATCCAAGATTGCTAACAAGATTCAAAGGGATGGAATTTTACAAATCCTTATAAAAGAACGGGGAGCCCTTGCCAATGAGAATTTGAAATATGTTCTTCTGCTCTTCTGGCCGTACAGAAGAAAAAGAGTCATAAACAACTTGCCAAGAATATACGTTCCCACAGAACACATCACCCTCAAGCTAAGTGCTCACTGTCCTCTCTTCTTTAAGCACTAGGAATCAGTGACGTTACTGGGATAATACAGACCTGCCTGCCACCTTCAATCACTTGGCAAATTATAAAACAGGACTATGTCACTTCAGCTACTGAAATAAGGAGGCAGACCGACATTACCAAATAAGCATGTGCAGTGCAGGGGTGTGAGAAATGGGGCAATATTTCAAGTGCTTGGAAAGTGACAAATTTTATGTTGAGCCACATCCACTGCAGGGCCGCATACGGTATTTCTTCAAGGTGCAGGTATTGCATGAAGGTAAACTGTGCTGAGCATGTTTGTAAAGTATTTATATTCCATCAGCTTTCTTGCCAGAGGAAATAGTGGTTCTTTGTACATTATGCCAGATAAATTTTATAATAGAAGCCACAGCCCATTTCTAAGCAAATTATTAAATCATCAGCTTTTTAATGAAATGGAATTGTCTGCACTGATCTTCCAGATAAAATTGTCTGTACTGGTTTTGGGGGGGGGGGGGCGGGCACCGAGGTGGCTCAGTCAGTTAAGCATCCCAATTTCAGCTCAGGTCATGATCTCACGGTTCGTGGGTTCAAGCCCCACATCAGGTTCTGTGCTGACAGTTCGGAGCCTGGAGCCTGCTTCTGATTCTGTGTCTCCCTCTCTCTCTGCCCTTCCCCTGCTCATGCTCTGTCTTTTTCTGTCTCTCAAAAATGAACTAAATAAATAAATAAAATTTAAAAAAGATGTTCTTTTGTAGAACATGACTGTCACAGGACAGAAGAATTAACTCAACCATATGCTGCAGAAGACTGTGGAAAGGTAGGCAAATCAGTATTTATTGAGCAAAATGCCAGGCACTAAGTAGGCACTTGCCATGTGACTTCACTAAATCCTAATATCAACCTATAAGAAAAGAACAATTATTCCCATATCAGAGATGAGAAAATTCAAAGAAGCTAGATAACTTGCCCAGAAACACAATGCTAAGAAGTGGCAGAAATAAGATTTGAAAAATCTAGGTCTTACCAAAACCTAAGCTCATTCAAATGCAACGTGCTAAATCCCAACCTGGACAAAGTTGGCCTAGATAATCTTGCCCTGGCTTTTCAAGCCAAAATTAAATACAAGTAAGCCACCTGTAGTAATCCACCTGTCAACCAATATATACTAATGCCCAAATATTTTGGGTAACTGGTGGCATGCAGTGTACTACATTTCATGTATATAGACTAAATGTCCTAATATAATTGCTGTTAGCAAAACAGAAGACTCTCTAATCACAAATATGGTCAAAACAATTTCTTAAAAGGAGTTGAGTAGAATGGGAAGCTAAGGGTCATCTAATCCATGCTTCCATTTATTGATTCAACAAAGATTCGTTGAGTCCCTAAGACCATGTACTTCTCTAGTCACTGGGGATACAGCAGTAAATAAACCACATAGCATTTCTATTCTCATAGATCTTACATGTTAATGGTGAATACAGGTAATAAATAATATTTTTACCATGGAGAAACCTGGAAAACACTACCTTAACCATATGCTAAATGTTAACATCACCAATAATGTCATATGGATATCATTTATGCCCTGATATGATGTGATAAAAAAGGCATTTCACCCCTGTGGTACTCTTTCAAAAACAAAAACAAAAACACCTAACTGTAATCTAATTAAGAGAAAAACATTAAGCAAACTTGTATTGGGGACATTCTACTTGATTTCTAGCCAGTACTCCACAGGGCTATCGAGGTTATGAGAAACAAGTAGATTTACACACAAATGGAAACTAAACAACATACTCCTGAACAACCAGTGGGTCAAAGAAGAAATCAAAAAGGAAATTAAAACATACCTCTAAACTAATGAAAACGAAAACACAATATACCAAAACCTATGAGATGCTGCAAAAGCAGTTCTTAGAAGGAAGTCTATAGCAATAAATGCATATATTAAAAAAAGAAAGATCTCAAATAAGCAACCCAACTTTACACTCAAGGAGCTAGAAAAGGAAAAACCTAAGCCCACAGTTAGCAGAAGGAAGGAAATAACAAAAATCAGAGCATAAACTCTCTGCTTAGAGATTAGAAAAATAGAAGAGATCAACAAAACTAAGAGATGGGGGTTTTTTTGGAAAGGATAAACAAAATTGACAAAGCTTTAGCTAGACTAAGAAAAAAAGAGACAATACTTAAACAAATAAAACTGGAAATGAAAGAGATGTGCAACTGATGCCACAGAAATACATAGGATCATAAAAGACTACTATGAACAATTATATGCCAATAAATCTAATAAATGGGTAAGTTCCTACAAATACACACTTAATCAAAACTGAATCATGAAGAGAGGTGCCTGGGTGGCTCAGTCAGTTAAGCATTCAACTCTTGATTTCAGCTCAGGTCATGATCTCACTGTTCATGGGTTCGAGACCTGTGCCTACAGTGTAGAACCTGCTTGGGATTCTCTGTCTCCCTCTCTCTCTCTCTCTGCTTCTCTCTAGCTCGCTCTATCTCTCTCTCAAAAATAAGTAAATAAACATTTTTTAAAAGACTGAATCATGAAGAAATGAAAAATCTAAACAATTAATGAGTAAGGACATTGAATCAGTAATCAAAAACCTCCCAACACAGAAAAGTACACGACCCAGTGGTTTCACGGGTGAATTCTACCAAACGGTTAAAGAAGAATTAATACCAATCCTTTTCAAAAAAATCCTGTTCCAAAAAATTGGAGAGGGGGTATCTCTTTCCAGATCATTTTACAAAGTCAGCATTATCCTAATACCAAAGCCAGATAAGGACGCTATGAGAAAAGAAAGTTGTTGACCAATATCTTTGATGAATATATATGCAAAAACTCTCAAAAAATATTAACAAAACTGAATTCAACAGCACACTAAAAGGATTATAGACCATGATCAAGTGAGATTTATCTCTGGGATGCAAGGATGGATGATCATATGCAAATCAGTAAATGTGACACATTATATTAATAGAATGAAAAATAAAGATCATCTAATCATCTCAATAGATGCAGAGAAAGCATTTGACAAAATACAACAATTTTCATGATAAAAAAAAACCCTCCACAAATTAGATATAGAAGGAACACACTCAACACAATAAAGGCTGTATACAACAAACTCACAGCCAACATCATACTCAACAGTGAAAAGTACAAAGCTTTTCCTCTAAGATCAAGAAAAAGACAAGGGTGCCCACTATCACCACTCTTTTTCAACACAGTACTAGGAGTCCTAGCTACAACAATCAGGCAAAATAAAGAAATTAAAGGCATTCAAATTGTAAAGGAAGAAGTAAAACTGTCTTTATTTGCAGATGATATATTCTTGTATAGAGAAAATCCTAAAGATGCAACCAAAAAACTATTAGAAATAATTAACGAATTAAGTAAAGTTGCAGGATATAAAATCAACATACAGAAATCAGTTGCATTTCTATGCACAATGAAATACCTGAAAAAGAAATAAAGAAAACAATCCCATTCATAATATCATCAAAAACAATAAAATACTTAGGAATAAATTTAAATTCATTTATTTATAAATAAATTTATAAATAAATTTAAATAAATTTAAATAAATTATAAATAAATTTATAGATAAATAAATTTAAAGGTCTGTACAGTCAAAACTACAAGATTTTGATACGTGAAATTGAAGACAAACAAATAGAAAGACATCCCATGTTCATGGATCAGAAATTCATATTGTTAAAATGTCCATACTATCCAAAACCATCCATAGGTTCAAGGCAACCACTATCAAAATTCCAATGACACTTTCCACAAAAATTTTTAAAAATCCTGAAATTTCCACGGAACTACAAAAGTCCTCAAATAGTCAACAATCATGATAAAGAACAAAGCTGGAGGCATTACACTTCTTGATTTCAAACTATATTACAAAACTATAGTAATCAAAATAGTATGTTACTGGCATAAAAATAGACAAATAGACCAGTGGAAGAGAATAGACAGCCCAGAAATAAACTCCTGTATCTATGGTCAACTAATATTTGACAAGGGATCCAATAACACTGAACAGAAAAAGAATAATCTTTTCAATAAATGGTGTTGGAAAACCTAGATAACCACATGCAGAAAAATGAAATTGGACCCCTAGCTCACACCACTCACAAAAACTAACTCAAAATGGATTAAATACTGCAACATAAGACCTGAAACTATGAAGCTCCTAGGGGAAAACATGAGGGAAAATCTCTACACTGGCCTTGGCAATGATTTTTTTGGATATAAAACTGAAAGCACAAGCAACAAAAGCAAAACAAATAGTAGGCCTACATCCAACTAAAAAGCTTCTACACTGGAAAAGAAACAACAAACAAAATGAAAAGGCAATTTATGGAATAGGAGAAAATACTTGCAACCCATATATCTGACAGGGGTTAATATCCAGAATATGTTAAAAAATGCATACAACTCTATAATGAAAACACAATCTGACTTTAAAAATGGACAGAGGAACTGAATAGACATTTTTCCAAAGACGACATACAGATGGCCAATATGTACATAAAAAGATACTCAACATCACTAACCACCAGAGAAATGCAAACCAAAACCATAATAAGGTTATCATCTCATTCCTGTTAGAATTGTTATCATCAAAAAGGCAAGAGATAACAAATGTTGGCTAGGATGTGGAGAGAAGGAAACCCTTGTGCACTGTCAGTGAGAATGAAAATTGGTTCAGCCACTGTAGAAAACAGCATAGAGGTTCCTCAAAAAATTAAAAATAGAACTACAAAAGAATCTGCAATCCCACCTCTAAGTATATATACAAATAAAAGGAAAGCAGGATATCAAAGATATATCTACATTCCCATGTTTACTGTAGTATTATACACAATAGCCAAGATACGAAAACAACCTAAGTATCCATCAATGGATGAATGAATAAAGAAGATATGAATATACATATATATTCACATATATGTGAATCCACATATATGTGGAATCTAAAAACTCTAAACTTGTAGAAACACAGAGTAGAGTGGTGGTTACCAGGAGTTGTGAGTGGGGGGAGGGGAGGGGGAAGACGTTGACCGAAGGGCATAAAATTGCAGTTAGAAGATAAATCATTTCTGGAACTCTAATACACAATATTAGCAAAGAGAATCAATAAAAATACTCCTGGAAGTACTATGCAATTATAGCACGGTTGCAGAATACACGGTTAATATACAAAAGTCAATCACTTTCTTACATACCAGCAATGAACAATTGTAAATTAAAATACAAATTATGGGGGCGCCTGGGTGGCGCAGTCGGTTAAGCGTCCGACTTCAGCCAGGTCACGATCTCGCGGTCTGTGAGTTCGAGCCCCGCGTCAGGCTCTGGGCTGATGGCTCGGAGCCTGGAGCCTGTTTCCGATTCTGTGTCTCCCTCTCTCTCTGCCCCTTCCCCGTTCATGCTCTGTCTCTCTCAGCTCCCCCAAAAAAAAAAAAAAAAAAAGTTGAAAAAAAAAAAATACAAATTATGGTAATGTAAATTACCATTTACATTAACACCCAAAAAATGAAATGTTTAGGTATAAATCTAACAAAATATGTATATGAAATATACAAAGAAAACTACAAAACTCTAATCAAAGATATCAAAGAACAAAATAAATGGAGAGATATTCCATTTATGAATTAATTAAAATGAGTAATTGAAACAGGATGGTACTGTCACAAAAGTAGATACATGGATCAATGGAATAGTACAGAAAACCCAGAAATAAACCCACAATTATATGGTCAATTAAGTTTGACAAAGGAGGAATGAATATACAATGGGAAAAAGTCTCTTCAACAAATGGTGTTGGGAAAACTGGACAGCCATATGCAAAGAATGAAACTGGACCACTTTCTTATACCATACACAAAAATAAACTGAAAATGGGTTAAAGACCTAAATTTGACCTGAAACCATAAAAATGCTTGAAGATAGCATAGGCAGTAAGCAGTATCCTCTCTGACATTGGCCATACCAACATTTTTCTGGGTATGTCTCCTGAGGCAAGGGAAACAAAAGCAAAAATAAGTTATAGGAACTACATCAAAATAAAAAGTTTCTGCACAGCAAAGGAAACAATCAATAAAACAAAAAAGCAACCTACAGAATGGGAGAAGATATTTGCAAAAGCATATATGTGCATATCCCATGAAGGGTTAGTATCCAAAATACATAAAGAACTGATACAACTCAATAACCTCCCCAAAATGAATAATCCTTTGAAAGTGGGCAGAAGACATGAATAGACATTTCTCTAAAGAAGACATACATATAGCCAACAGACACATGAAAAGATGTTCAACATCATTCATCATCAGGGACATGCAAATCAAAACTACAATGAGATATCACATCACACTATCAGAATAGCTAGAATTAACAAAATAAAACAAAACAAAACAAAACAAAACAAAACAAGTGTTGGCAAGGATGTGGAGGAAAAGTAACCCTCTTGTTCTGTGGGTGGGAATGCAAATTGGTGCAGCCACTGTGGAAAACTTTCTCAAAAAGTTAAAAATAGAAATACCCTATGATCCAGTAATGACACTACTAGGTATTTACCCCCAAAATACAAAAAAACAAATTCAAATGGGTACATGCACCCCTAGGTTTATTAAGTCATTATTTACAATAGCAAAACTACGGAAGCAGCCCAAGTGTCCATCAACAGAAGAATGGATAAAGAGGTGAGATAGATAAATATACATATACATATACATATACATATACATATACATATACATATAACATATATAACATATATGTGTATATATACATACATATATATGTATATATACATACATATATATATATAAATACATACATATATATATAATTTCATTATTTCATTATACATATAATGAAATATTATTGAGCCATAAAAAAGAATGAAATCTTGCCATTTGCAACAATACGGATAGAGCTAGAGAGCATAATGCTCTGTCAGTCAGAGAAAGACAAATACTATATGATCTCACTCATATGTGGACTTTAAGAAACAAAACAAATGAGCAAAGGAATAAAAAGAGAGACAAACAAACCAAGAAACAGACTTTTAACTACAGAGAACAAACTGATGATTACCAGAGGAGAGATGGGTGGGGGGATGAAGGAAATAGGGGATGGGGAATAAAGAGTACATTTATCATGACGAAAAAGAAAAAGAAAAAGAAAATCGAAAAAAAGAAAATTCTGTTTCAAAGTTACAATCTGATAATATATTTGATTAGTATTGTGAATGATAGTTAATAAATTTGGATTAAATGTAACAAATATCTGAATCAAAAAAGGAAGAAACAAGGAAAATTGTCATATAATTCATGTAACTATTCCTTAAAATCAAACTTTCCAACTCAATGACCTCTTAATAGAGTTATTATTAAATGTTTTCCTTAATTTTGCACTAAAAAAAAAAAAGACATACCATAAAGGTACAGTAATCAAGACAGTGTAGTATTGGCAAAAGAATAGACAAATAGGTCAATGGAACAAAATATAGAGCCCAAAAATAGACCCATAGAAATATAGTCAGGGCACCTGGGTGGCTCAGTTAAGCATCTGACTTTGGCTCATGTCATGATCTCACAGTTGATGGGTTCAAGCCCCATGTCAGGCTCTGTGCTGACAGCTCAGAGCCTGGAGCCTGCTTCAGATTCTGTGTCCCCTTCTCTCTCTGCCCCTCTCCTGCTAGTGCTTGGTCTCTCTCTGTCTCTCAAAAATAAATTAACATTAAAAAAAAAAGAAATACAGTCAACTGATCTTAGACAAAGGAGCAAAAGCTATATAATAAAAAAATATAGTCTTTACAACAAATGGTGTTGAAACAACTGGACATCCACATGGGGAAAAAAAAGGAATCTAAAAACAAATCTTAGACCCTTTACTAAAATTAACTCAAAATACATTGCAGACATAAATATAAAATGCAAAACTATAAGAAGACAATATGCAGGAAAGACTATATGACCCTGGGAACAGTGATGACTTCTTAGATATAACACAAAAGCATGATCCCATAAACAAAA
Source organism: Panthera onca (assembly GCF_046562875.1). Taxonomy (NCBI): domain Eukaryota; kingdom Metazoa; phylum Chordata; class Mammalia; order Carnivora; family Felidae; genus Panthera; species Panthera onca. The sequence continues at coordinate 74,364,391 of NC_138340.1, read as the reverse complement.
TAGTTGACAAGCTAGATTTTATTAAAATTAAAAACTTCTGCTCTTCGAAAGAGAAATTAAGAAAATAATCTCATTTACAATTACACCAAAAATAATAAGCTACCTGAGAATAAACCTAACCAAAGAGACAAAAGACCTGTACTGTAAATATAAAACACTGATGAAAGAAATCGAAGATGACACAAAGAAATGGAAAGACAGTCCATGCTCATGGATTGGAAGAATAAATATTGTTACAATGTCTGTACTACCCAAAGCAATCTACACATTTAATGTTATCCCTATCAAAATGCCAACAGCATTTTTCACAGAACTAGAACAAACAATCCTAAAGTTTGCATAGAACCACAAAGGACCCTGAATAGCTAAACCAATCTTGAAAAGGAAAGCTGGAGGCATCTCAATTCTAAAGCTGCAGTAATCAAAACAGTATGGTACTGGCACAAAAATAGACAGATCAACAGAGCAATATTGGAAACCCAGAAATAAACCCACAGTTACATGGACAATTAATCTTCAACAAAGCAGGAAACAATATCCAATGGAAAAAAGATAGTCTCTTCAACAAACGATGTTGGGAAAACTGGACAGTGACATGCAAAAGAATGAATCTGGACCACTTACTTACACAAAAATAAATTCAAACCATAAAAATCCTTGAAGAGAACACAGGCAGTAATTTCTCTGACTTGGCCATAGCAATTTCATTCTAGATATGTCTCCTGAGGCAAGGATAACAAAAGCAAAAGTAAACTGTTGGGACTACATCAAAATAAAAGCTTCTGCATAGTTAAGGAAAGAATCAACAAAACTAAAAGGCAACCTACAGAATGGGAGAAGATATTTGCTAATGACATATCTGATAAAAGGTTAGTATCCAAAATATATGAAGAACTTATAAAACTCAACACCCAAAAATCAAATAATCCAATTAAAAATGGGCAGAAGACATAAATAGACATTTCTTCAAAGAAGACACCTAACAGACACATGAAAAGATGCTCAACATCACTTATCAGGGAAATACAAGTCAAAACTACAATGAGTTACCACCTCACACCTGTCAGAATGGCTAAAATCAACAACCACTCGTCTTGGTGAGGATGTGGAGGAAAAGGAACACTTGTGCACTGTTGGTGGAGGTGCAAACTAGTGCGGCCATTCTAGAAAACAGTATGGAGTTTCCTCAAAAAGTTAAAAATAGAACTACCTTATGATCCAGCAATCACACTACTGGGTATTTACCCAAAGAATAAAAGAACACTAATTCATGCACCCCTATGTACATTGCAGCATTATTTATAATAGCCAAGATACGGAAGCAGCCCAAATGTCCATCAATTGATGAACTAAAGAAGTATATATATACTCGGTCGTAAAAAAGAATGAAATCTTGCCATTCGCAACGAGACGGCTGGAGTTACAGAGTATAACGCTAAGCGAAATGAGTCAGTCAGAGGAAGACAAATACCATATGATCTCATTCCTATGTGGAATTCAAGAAACAAAATAAGCAAAGGGGAAAAATAAGACTCTTAATTATAGAGAACAAACTGATAGTTACCAGAGGGGAGGGAGTAAGGGGTTGGGTTAAATAGGTGACAGGGATTAAGGAGTGCACTTGTGATGAGCACAGGGTGCAGTATGGAAGTGTTGAATCACTGTATTATACATCTGAAACTAACACTGAATGTTAACTAACTGGAATTAAAATTAAAACATAAAAAATTATACATTAAAAAAAACTTCTACTCTGAGAAAGATACAGACAAGACAATGAGAAGATAAGACACAGACTGGGAGAGAATATTTGCAAAAGACACATCTGTTAAAGGACTGTTATTCAAAATATACAAAGAACTCTTAAACCCAACAGTAAGAAAACATATTACCTGATTTTTAAAATGGGCGAAGACCTGAATAGACACCATACCAAAGAAGAAATATACAAATGGCAAATAAACATGCAAAAAGATGTTCCACATCTTCATCAAAGAAATGCAAATTGAAACAACAATGAGAAACCACTGTACATCTATTAGAATGACAAAAATCCAAAACACTGACAACACCAAATGCTGGCAAGGATGTGGAGCAACAGGAACTCTCATTCATTGCTGGTGGGAATTCAAAATGATTCAGCCACTTTGGAAGACTGACGGTTTCTCATGAAATTAAATATACTCTTTCCATATGATCCGGCAATCATGCTCCTTGATTTGCCCAAATGATTAAAAACCTATTTCCACACAAAACCTGCATGCAGGTGTTTATAGCAGCTTTATTCATAATAGTCAAAAACTGGAAGCAACCAAGATGTCTTTCAGCAAGTGAATGAGTAAATAAACCCTGGTACATCCAGGCAATGGAATATTATTCAGTGCTCAAAAGAAATGAACCACAAAGCCATGAAAGGACATGGAGGAAACTAAGTGAAAGAGGCCACTCTGAAAAGGCTATATATATAGATTCCAAATTTATGACATTCTGGAAAAGACTCACATACAGAGATAGTAAACAGACCAGTAGAGAGAGAGGGAGGGATGAACAGGTAGAACAGAGATTAATTGTATGAAACTACCCTGTATGTTATTTTATCATAGTGGATGCTCGTCATACATTTGTCCAAATTCGTATAATTTGCAACACCAAGAGTGAACCCCAAAGTAAAATATGGATTCTGGGTGATAATGCATTCATGTAGATTCATCAGTTATAACAAACATACCACTACAGCTCAGAAGGTTGATAGTGGAGGTGCTGGCGGTGGGGGGGGGGGGGGGGGGGGGGTGCAGGAGCTATACAGGAATTTTCTGTACCTCTGCTCAATTTTGGTGTGAACTTAAAACTACTCTAAGAAATAAAGCTTATTGGGGCACCTTGGTGGCTCAGTCAACTCAATGTCGAACTTCGGTTCAGGTCACGATCTTAGTGTTCCTGAAATGGAGCCTGCATCTGGCTCTGCACTGATAGTGCAGAGCCTCCTTCAGATTCTCCCTCTCCCTTTCTCTCTGCCCCTCCCCTGCTTGTACACATGCTCTCTCTCTCCCTCAAAATAAATAAACTTAAAAAAAAACCCTGCTATTACCATTCATCTATAAGTGTTTGTGTAGACATATGCTTTAATTTCTATTGCATAAGCATCTAGGAGTGAAATGCCTGGGTTATATGATAGTTTTTTAAAAGCTGCCAAACTGTTTCACTAAGCGGCTGTAAAATTTTATAGCACTTCACATCATTCAGGAACATTCAAGACTTCCAGTTCCTTCACAGTCTCACCAGCACTTTGTATGTTAAGTGTTGTAAATATTAGCCATTCTAATAAGGTGGTGTCTTACTGTGATTTTTATTTGCATTTCCCAAGTGATTAATGATGCTGAGCATCTTTTCATTTGTATATCTTCTTTGGTTAAGTGTTCTAATCTTCTGTACTGCATGTTTTTATAATGGCCAGCAAAAGTTGAGGCACAAGGTCATATCAAAAGGAAAAGTTTTCACCTCTTTTCTCTCCCCTCCCATGCTCTTAAAAATTAAATCTTTTTGTAAGAAGCTGCTCGGGTTTTTATAATAATATTTTTTTTTTAGAGTAGTTTTAGGTTCACACCAAAATTGAGCAGCAGGTACAGAGATTTCCAATATGGCTCCTGCCAGCCCCCACCTCTACTACTGTCAACATCCTGAATTATAGCGGCCCATTTTTTAAAAATATTTTTTTATTTTAATTCCAGTTAGTTAACATACAGTGTTATATCAGTTTCAGGTGTACCATATAGTGATTCAACAATTCCATGCATCACCCTGTGCTCATCACAACATGTGCATTCCTTAATCCCCCATCACCTATTTAACCCATCCCAATTCTCTCCCCTCTGGTAACCATCATTTGTTCTCTTAAATTAAGAATCTGGGGGCACCTGGGTGGCTCAGTCAATTAAACATCTGACTCTTGATTTTGGTTCAGGTCGTGACGTCACCGGACGCTCATCCGACTCTGCTCCCAGTTACTTTTTTATCATAGTCATCTAGTGGGTATTTTGTGGTATCTCACTGTGGTTTGGATCACAGCATTTGTTTTTTCGTGGTATCTAAGAATGGCACATTTTACAATTTTATGGATGAGAAAAATACAGCATAAGAAAGTGAAGTCCAAGGCCATATAGCTAAAAAGTGTAAGAGCTGATCTTTCCTGGCCCTAGGCACCATAACACCAGAACCCATACTTTTTTTTAACCAACTGGACTTTAATTATATAATAAATAACTGTACAAGTGAATATAACTTTAAATGACATTCCACAAAATATTTCTGATGTCCTAACTTGTATGAAGCAGTTTGTAATCTTACATTTGTACATGCTTCGACTTAACACACTTTTAAAACTTTTCTCCCTGTCTCCATTTTCATTCTGCTAGTCATCTGGAAATGACATTGTTTAGTATAAACTTTATGGCTGAACTTGGTTGCAAGGTATAAACACTAATGTTATATCATTATTGGAGACACCATGCTCTCCAAACACTGATGATGTGTTTTATTCTTTAAGTGAAATGTATGCAATAAAAGACTGTCTTCAAAACTGACCTTCAATCTCCTGTTTTACTTAGAAGTGTTATCTATTTTTTTTAGTTTCATTCTTCCCCATTGTTAATCTTTTTAATTGAAATATAATTATCATGGCATAAAACTCACCCCTAAATCTTAGCAGTTTAACAAATTAAAGTTCACTTCCCCTATACACGGAGTCTACTATAGGTCCAACGGTTCTCTAGGGAAGCTCCCTCCCTCTCCACCACCTTGATCCATAAGCACTAATGATTGCTGCATCAGGGGAAGAAAGAGCTGCAGCTCAGGCAGGAGCTTACACAGCTTAAGTTGGGGGGTGAAGAGTATCATTGCCACTTACTAGTTATGTTTGGCTCCCACCTGTGTGCCAACAATTTAGGAAGTGTAGTATTGTGGGTAACCAGAAATGGAAGAAAAAGCAAGCAATAGTGAGTATTAGCAGTATCTTTGGTATTTCCTATGGGGAGCAGTCTCTAATTCATTCCAAATGCAGTCTTTCCACTTACATCAAAGGGGATGGAAAGTGAGAATCCTCTAGGCAAACCCACTGAACAGAGGCAGAGCCTTCACATAATTGTTCACTCCCAGGTGTACGCACAGGGAACTGGCTCAAGAGATCACCCCTAGGGAATGTGATCCCACTGAGACCGGGGTCTTAATAGGCTATGTGGCCCCCACAGGCCAGGTGTCGCTTAGGTACAGGGCGATGCAGCCTCACTCGCCCAGTAGCCGTATCTGATGGAAAACTGGAAGCACAGATGCTGCCTCTGCTAGGCCCCTCCCAAAGAGAGAGGAAACCACAAGCAAGGAAGAGAAGACCAAGGTGGGACGAAGGCAAGAAGGTGAACCCCATCTGTCTCTGTCCCAGTACCTATCACAGTGCCTACCACGCTAATTGCCTCAGTAATTATTGCATTAAATGTGTGGCACAGCGTGGAGAAAACAATTATTAATAACCGAACCTGACTGGAATCACTGCCAATCTTTCCCTGCTGAACTTTTTCTGTATTTCTGTGCCTAAAAATCCCCAGAGATGTTTATTTGGATCCAAAAAGGTCAGACCTAGTTGCTTTTACCTCTTGCGAACACCCCTTGAAGCCAGAGGTCCCTGCTACCACCACCACCCTGTCTTCCTCTGACGCTTCTCCTTAAAATCAGAAGCTGTTTGACAGCCTATAGAATCTCCTCAATCCTATTGTTTCCAAAGAGTTGCTCCCTCATCCTCTGAACCCCATTACCCTCAACTCTGCCTCTCATCAAAGGAGAAAATAAAGCTCTCTTCCATATGGCTTAGACTTCTACTACATGGCCTAAGTGAATAAATGTTTATGGGCTAAATATCACTGTTAAAACTCAGATCATATCACAACATATATACATACATATATAGGACATGTGTATCTCAGATCATATCAAAACACACACACACACAGGGTATGCATCAGTATGTTGCACACATACATATATAAGACATATCTATTCAGGGGACAAGCTTATAATAAAGTGATCCAAAAGTTAAAACTAACAGGTAATGAAATACACACAAATACAATGAAAAAGGAAACAGGGATGACAAGGTTATCATCAGATATATAAGACTCAGAAAATATATCACTCAAAAGTCATCACTGGGATGAAAAAGACAAATGTCAGAGAAAGACAAATATATGATTTCATTCATATGTGGAATTTAAGATACAAAACAGATGAACATAAGGGAAGGGGAGCAAAAATAATATAAAAACACAGAGGGAGACAAACCATAAGAGATTCTTAAATACAGAGAACAAACTAAGGGTTGCTGGTGTGGTGTTGAGTGGGGGGAAGGGCTAAAGGGGTGAGGGGCATTAAGGAGGAAATGTGTTGGGATGGGCACTAGGTGTTACATATAAGTGATGAATCACTAAATTCTATTCCTGAAATTATTATTATACTATATATTAACTAACTTGGATTTAAATTGAAATAAAAGGAAGAAAGAAAGAAAGAAAGAAAGAAAGAAAGAAAGAAAAACATTTATTAATGAAAGACACATTGCAAAGGGAAAAAAAAGTCATCACTGGGAAACCTGAAGACCTCAAAACCTGAAGACCTCAAAGAGGTAAGTTAAAACTAGAAACACAAGTATGGACAAGACTAAGAAGCATAAAGTTCACTGTGCATGCTCAAATCCAATTAAATATATAGACTTTAGAATAAATGGCTGTTAAAAACATGGTTATAAAATTGAAAGTAAAACCGGGGCACCTGGGTGGCTCAGTTGGTTAAGCATCCAACTTTGGCTCAGGTCATGATCTCATAGTCCATGAGTTTGAGCCCCGCATCAGGCTCTGTGCTGACAGCTCAGAGCCTGGAGCCTGCTTCAGATTCCGTGTCTCCCTCTCTATCTGCTCCTCCCTCGCTCATGCTCTGTCTCTCTCAAAAATAAATAAACATTAAAAAAAATTTTTTTTAATTGAAAGTAAAACTTTAAAAATCCATGAAGTGATTTTTTTATCATAACTTTCTGTATCTCCCCTAGCCTGCTCTACCTTTAACAACCCAATCTCAGTAAATTCTTGTTTAATCTGGATTTATAGACAAGTTTATTACTACCTAATTACAACTGGAATATGTAATATCTTAGAGTAAAATATTTGAAGAATTTTTAATGAAATTTCATTCATTCATTTAATAAATATTTATTAAGGATTATGCTAGGCAGTAGGATAAACTAGTTAACTGGGACACACAGTCCCTGACTCAAATAGCTGACAGTTTAGTAGGGAATGCAGACAATTAGGCATTTATAAGGCCGTAAAGACTATAACACATGTAAGAGGGACAACTAACCCAGACTTAGAAGATCAGAGAAAACTTCCAAATGGAAGTGATATCTAATAGAAGTTGCCTTTGACAAAGGTATGGACTACATACCTAGGCAGAGGACAAATTATTTGGCAAAGGCCTGAAAACTGGGTGGCAAGAAATGAGACCAGGCAGGGAAGTAGGAGCCCGACTACATGAAGGCATCTGGCATGTCTCTAAAGAGAAATCAGAAAGTTTTGCAGGGAATTAAGTGAGGGGCAGCCCTACCAGATTTTGCTTTAGGAAGAATGCTGTAACTAGGGAGAACAGATTGGAAGAGGGATACAACATGAGGCAGGAGGACCAGTTAGAAGCTGTCAGATTATCCAGGTAGGATGGGATAGTAGCTTCAACCAGGGAAGCGGCAGTGAGAATGAAGAATGGGCAAATATTTATGACACGGTGAATGAGCAGAAGTGGTGGCCATTCAACGAGTTGCAATGCCTCTCAAGCTTGACTCCTCGTGTGAATCACCTGAGAATGCAGATTCTAGCTCAACAGGTCTGGAATGGGACCAGGAACTCCACACTTCTAATAGTTCCCAGGTGATGCTGATGCCACAAGTGCCTGCAGCACAGTTTGAGCATCAAGGAGCCAGAAAACACAAGGAGAGGAAGAACGCTGAAAGAAAAAAAAAAAAAAAAAAAAAAAAAAAAAAAAGATAAATTCAGATGTAATGCACTGAAATGAATACAGTAAATTTAAGTGGAGGTAGCCTCCTGCAGGCAGTTGAAGACATGGGTCTGACGTGTAGAGAACAGCTGGGCTGGAAGGAGAGATTTGGGTCACCAGTAAAAATATTGTGGAAGTTGCCCCTACCCACCTACTCCCATTTTAAATGGAACACTGGGGTTGGAAGCCACATTGCAGTGGGTTCACAAGTGGAAGGTGCAGAGGTGGAGACACCGACTCAAGAAACTTAGTTCAAAGGGAAAAGGAAGCATAGAGCAGTAGCTAGAGGACAGTATGGAGTTGAGAAAGGATCTTTTTTTAAAGATAAGACTGACTTGAACATGTTTAAATGCTATTAGACATAGCTGTCCACCAACAGGCCATTTGAAAGATCAATCAGGTTTCCTGTCTGACATCTCCACTTCATCCTTTGTAATATTCAGCAAACATTCTATATCGGACAAATTATTTTCCTCTTAGCTTTAACAGCTATATTATAACTGGGGTCTTCTATAGACACAATACTTTAAAATAAAGGAGGAGCGCTTGGGTGGCTCAGTTGGTTAGGGGTCCAACTTTGGCTCAGGTCATGATCTCATGGTTCATGGGTTCAAGCCCCGTGTCAGGCTCTGTGCTGACAGGTCAGAGCCTGGAGCCTGCTTCTGATCCTGTGTCTCCCTCTGTCTCTGCCCCTCCCCTGCTTGCTCTCGCTCTCTCTCTCTCTCTCTCAAAATAAACATTATAAAAAAATAAAATAAAGTAAATGAAATAAAGAAGGCAACTCTGCCCAGATCTACCTACTACCCTACTATCCTTATTCAAGGCTCTCTCTTTAGGAGCCATATATTGAATGCTCTCGTATCATTTTCACCACTAACAACAACTTGATTTTGCATATTACTATTAAATATATTATTTCATATTATACACCTTAGAGCAAACCTGACATAAGCAATTAAAAGACAGCACCCAAGGACTTAATACCACTGAGAATAGCAGAACATATGAAAAGTTTAGAAAGGACAAGAAAAAGCGGAAAACTACTTCACTAGGCATATGGAAATTAGGAGTTCTGCTGGCTGGCTGCTAGAGACTTCATGATGAAAGCCAGCATGCTAGAAACTTGGAAGAGGAACTGAGAAAAGGTCTGTGCCCTCTTACAAGTTTATTACACTAACTACAAAATAGCAGTTTGCAAAGGCACAAATAAAGTGTGGGAGACTGAGATAAAGAATGAAACTTAGCAAGAGATGAGAAATAGAAGGACATAAAAAAGAATTGTTGAAGGCTTTGAAAGAAAAGACAAGGATGAACGATAAGCAGAAAGAACAGGAAAAGAATAGAGTGAATCCTAGAGGTTGACCTCATCACAGAGTATTTATATAAGAGATACGGAGCTGCAAGATAAGTTTGCTAAATACTTTGAGTAAGTTCACATCGTGACACCAAAATTTATGCAGGAGGTGTCATTGTTATTTACAGTTCATTAAAAAAAAGAAAGAAAGAAAGAAAGAAAAGGAATAGCTATTTTTGAAAAAATTGAATCACACACTTGAAAGGACCTTGAAAGATCATCTGGTTCTTGACAAAGGAGTACAGCTGTCACCGTCCAGCTGTTAGTAAGCACCTACAGCATATGTCTCAGACTTCCAGCCAAGGTCACACTCTGCCAGGGCATCCCCCAGCCAATAACTGAGCATGGCAGGTGTATCAAAGCCTGGTCCTATGCACCGAACAAAAGACTCCTCTTTGCCCTCTGCTCCTGACTCCCTTTTATGTTGTCCAGACCTCTGTGAGATCTACCTAGGGACCTTCCTATCACAGGGATCAGATCAGCCTCCCCTTGCATCGGCTTTCTCTGCCTAATCATGGCTCCTCCACTTTTTACCTTTCATGGGCAGTGTGTTCCCTATCCCCCAGTACATTTCATGAACTCCTAACTCTGTCTCCACAGCTGTCTCCTGGTGAATGTAACTAATGCAAAGAACATATTCGCCATTCACGTATCTGACAAAGGATGGAACAATCTTTGAAATACAGTAAGACAAGCCAATTGTTTTTTAGATGGACAAAGACTTCATTTAAACAGATATGCAAATGGAAAACAAGCACATGAAGAGATGTCCAATATCATAAGGCATCTGAAAAATAAGAAGTAAAAGCACAGTAAGATACCACTCACTACACACCTATTAGAAGAGCTAAAAAGACTGACAATTCCAAGTGAGGAAGAGGATGTGGAGTAACTGACATTTGCATACATTGCTGGTAGGAGTATAAAATGGAAGAATCACTTTGGAAAACAGTTTGGTTGTTTCTTATAAAGTTAAATTTGTATTTACCATATGACTCAACAATTACACTTCTACACACTCACTCTGGAGAAATGAAAACTTGTACACAAAAGAGCTTGTACAAGAGTGTTCATAGCAGGTTTATTCGCAATAGCCAAGAACTGGACACAATCCAAACAATACGTGAAGGAACAAATTCTGGTATATCCATACAATGAAAAGAGTACTTGGCAATAAAATGAAAACAACCTACTGGTACATGTAACCACGTGAATGAATCTCAAAAACACTATGTTGAGTCAAAGAGCCAAATACTTAAAAGGACATATATGATTCCATTTCTATCGAGTTCCAAAACTGGCAAAACTAATTTGGAGTGATAGAAATTTAATCAGAGGTTGCCTCAAGGAGTGAGGGGCTGACTGCAAAGAAGTATGAGGAAATTTCCTAGGGTGATGGAAATTTCTGTATCTTGATTCAGTGGTGGTTACACAGGGGTATACATCTGTCAAAACTCATCAAACTCTACATTCAAAATGTATGCATATTACTGCATGTAAATTATACCTCATATAAAGTTGATTTTGTAAAATGTATTCCTGGCATGTATAAATACTAAATAAGTACTAAATACTAAGCAAACATATAAATACTATATCTAACAGTATTTGTTAGTATTGCAAGTGCAATATTTATCTCATTTACATTTAGATGGTTATTGCCAGAAAATTAAGAGGCTGTTGGTCTGTTTATTTTTCTTATAGCCAGAGGCCTTATCAAATTCCCCTATTCTGTCGTTTTTAATGGAATTCCTTTGGGTTTTGTGGGTATACAATTATATAAACAACAAAAAGAAATAACTTCATCTCTTATTATCCAACATTTTTAAGTTACTTTATTTACCTCTCTTATTGCATTTACTAGTCTTCAAAAGAATGTTAAGTAATAAAAAAAAAAAAAGAATTAATAACAATGGGGATCACCAGATGGCCTTTCTTTTCTCTGCTTTAAAGGAAATATCTGAGTGTTTAGACTAGCAGTTGGATTTCTCATAAACTGTCAATATGTAATTTCTTTCCATTTTATTTTGTTAAATTCCTTCAAATGATTTTTCAGCTTAGATAGCATATGGCTTTTCTCCATTAAACTACTGATGTAATGAAATATGCTTATAGATTTCCTAATATTGCAACAGTTTGCTTCTCTTGAATAAAACATCTTGAATTATTCTTTTGATAAGGCAATGGATTCCCTTTTGAATATTCATAAGCTAACTTGAACTTTAGTTTTTTTGTTTTATACTATCTTTATCAGGTTACTATAAGGCTGGCTTCATAAAATGATTCAGGGCATTTCTTTTTCTTTGCCCTAGGAGAGTAAAAAATATTTAATTATCCATTGTCCTTTAGAGATTAAAAAGGATTTAAGGCATTTGCCTGTGTGTCAAGTCTTCATGCTATTTTTTATAGCGGATGTTTAATGTCCAATTTTTCTAGGGTAATTAGTCTCTTCCTGTTTTCTACTTACTGGGTCACTTTTATTAGAAAGTCATTCAACATCTCCTAGGTTTTCAAATGTGTGGCTCTTGAACTTCAGTTAGTAATGTATACCACTGGAATTTCTTTCTGCATCATTGCCTCCTTTCTCTTTTGTATAATTTTGGTATTGTTGTTGTTTTTTTCCTTAAATCAAGGTCAAAAGAGGATTACTGAGGGTGGGTGGCTGGCTCAGTCCCTGGAGCATTCAACTCTTGATCTCAAAGTAGTGAGTTCAAGCCCCACATTGGGTGTAAAGCTTACTTTAAAAAAAAAAGGTTATCTGTCTTATTGGTGTCTTTAAAGAACCAACTTTAGGATTTATTTATGTAAGTTTGGGGATTTTCTCTTTTATTAATTCCAACTGATATCTTAATTGCTTTTCTTACTAGTTTTGTTCCTAATTAAGATATATAACAAAATTTATGTATTTTTTCTTTCTTCTTTAATAATAAAGATATTTAAGCCTATAGAATTGCTTCAGTATAGCTTTCATTTGGTCCTATGTTTTCTGGTAGGAAGTGTTCAGCTTTTAATTGCTTACTGTATGTCATTTTAATTTTTATTTCCCCTTTGATCTAAATGTTATTTACAAAGGTGTTTCTAATGCCCACTATTATAATTCTTGGAGTCTTTTTTTTTATTATTTATTACTAATTTTGTTGGATTATGATCAGATAATATGATCAGATAATATGACCCAGATAAAATGTCTGGGATTTTAAGTTTATTAAGGTATTTTATGTAGCCAAGTATAGAATGTTTTTACACATTCTATATTTATACATGGACCTACCAAGTAAGTTATATAAATTACTATACATTATTATATATGTATGCATATATATAAAATGCAAAATTCTGAGCATTTACAAATTATAACCTAAACCACCACCCACTCTCAGACACATGCTCATGGTTCCCCTTACTTTGCTTATTTTTTTAATTCCTTTTCATTCCTTTTTTAATTCCTTTTGTTATGATCTTATAACAAACTACGTAATTTACTTATACAGTGCTTACTGTTTATCCTGTCCATTCTACATGAATGTAAGGCGGACGAGAGCTGGAAAGTTTTGTCTATCGTTCACTGATGTATCCCAAAAGGTACAACGGTGCCTGGCGCACACACACGCACACACACACACACACACACACACACACAATACGTTAAATAAATGATCGTGCCACATCGCCACGCAAAAAACAAAACTACTGGTGTCCCATTCATTCACGAACATCTTAGATGCTTCACCATCTACCACGTGTCAGAACCGTGCCAGTGCTGGGTTTACGTAAACAAGTCTCCGTCCTCACCCAGCCAATAGGGCACGCGAGACGGAACGCGAGCCAGTGAAGGATACCGTGAATCCATGAGAGATGTATTCGTCTCATAAATGTACTCTTTATATGTAATGATCCCAAAATGGCCGCACTAGCTAATTTTTCGGCCCTTATTGTCCTTTGCTTCTAACAAAAACCGTTGGGCTGTCAAATCCCTACAACGTACTGAGGAGGCTTCTGAAAGTGAGAGAGTCCTTGGCCAGTAATCACCTCCAAGGGTTTTACCGACGCGCGGGGCTCCAAAACCCACAACGCCGTCGGGACCGCAGTGGGAACCCAGTGTTTCACTGAGCGTCCTGGCTGCCCTCCGCACAGGCCAAGAGCGGACGGGTCCCGCGAGGCAGGAATCTGCCTCGCCCACCACAGGCGCTCGCCGACACTCTGGGTCCACTGGAGTCCCCAGCTCCCAAGCGCAAAACGCACAAGCGGCAACCGGGACTCACCCGACATCACCCAACACCACACACGCATGCGCAGCAGCTGAGGCACGACCCGCAGCCTTCGCCCGGTCCCTCGGACCGGAAGGAGTTGCTGGCGCTTCCGGCGGTGGTTGCCTCGGTGATGTCGTGGGTTCAAAGTACTCCCTTGGTCCAGGGTCCCGGAGAAGAGGGGGACGTGTTTGACGAGGAAGCGGACGAGTCGCTCCTGGTGCAGCGGGAATGGCAGAGCCACATGCTGAGACGAGTCAAAGTAAAGCTGCGTGGCGGGAGCGGGGAAGCTGTGCCGGGTTGTGGGGGAGACGGGCGCGGAGTTGTCAGGAGTCAGGGTCTCGAGAGTAGAGGCACGGTGGTCGCAGCCTGGCCCGGCGCTGCCCTCCACACCCCCTTGCCTTCCACTCCGGCCCGCGTCCTGCTAGGATTTTCCAGTGGGGTTACTTGAAGCCGTGTGAAACCACCGGGCGCGTTAGACGCTGGAAACAGACCAAAATAAACTTGGTCTGGACTTTGATGAGGATCACAGAGAAGGTGGGGGAGAAACGTATACACTGACTATTGCTAATTATGGCTGTCAAAGGACATTTTTTACCTGGGTTGCTTGAAGGGGTGAAGAGCGTAAAGTTAGGAGTGGTATTAATCAAGACATATGGAAAAAGTGAACTTAAGAATAACTAAGAGCGATGAAGGGAAGCTACTGGTGGCTAGGTGAGGGAATACTGAAGTTGGTTTCTTATTTGTTAGGTGTGAATTACCCGTATCTCATTTGCCTCATTATTCACTGAAACTAAGCTTAATACCACATCCCCAATTTCCAGTTGGAGCACTCAGAGCTTAGTTCACATGGCGAGTTTGATTTCCACCTAATATCATTGCCAACCATTAAATCGCCCTGATCTGCCCTTAATGTATCAGGAAAATGTTTGCTTAGCCCAACAACCTTGTTACCAGTTTCAGAAATGCTTTATGTGAGGCGTGGGCTGGACCAGTCAGTCGTGATCATCTTTTGAGCGCTGTGGCACCATTGAAGATGCTGGACAAAATCCCTGCCCACAGAGAGTTTGCAGTTTATTTGAATTTAGGTATCAAGAAAAATTTCTAAAATCACACTTTTCATTTTTTTGCGAACCCAGTTGAGTTCATTGTTGAAGACCTTTGATAACTTCTTTACCGCCCTGCCTTGTCACATCAGTCAAGGCTGCCTAGGGGTCAGACATGTAACTCTCTCAGTTTCCTTTCTGTGAAGCCATTTTTTTTCTTAATTTTTTTTTTTAACGATTATTTATTTTTGAGACAGAGAGAGACAGAGCATGAATGGGGGAGGGTCAGAGAGAGAGGGAGACACAGAATCTGAAACAGGCTCCAGGCTCTGAGCTGTCAGCACAGAGCTCGACGCGGGGCTTGAACTCACCGCGAGATTGTGACCTGAGCTGAAGTCGGACGCTTAACCGACTGAGCCACCCAGGCGCCCCTGTGAAGCCATTTTTAATAGGGTTTTGTTTTTTTTTTTTTTTTAACTGTGTAGGAATCATTATTTTTAAATGTGCCAAGTAAGTCTAGACTTCAGCAGTGAGATAGGCCAATAATAAACTTTTATGAGAAGCATTGTCTGCTTTGGTTGTGTGACTGTGTCATTTGTTGTGGAACCATTATGTTAAATAGTAAATAGTGAAGGCCTGTTTCATCAGTTTTCTAAATTGGTCCTATGACTTTCTAGAGAAACCTATAGTGGTTCACGTGGTGTTAATCACAGCCACAGTTCTTCGTTATTTATTTTTAGGAAGGTTACAGAGATGGAATAGATGCGGGCAAAGCAGTTACTCTTCAACAAGGCTTCAATCAAGGTTATAAGGAAGGTGCAGAAGTCATTATAAACTACGGGCAACTCAGAGGAACATTGAGGTAATTTTGTAACTTAAATGCTGAGAGTCAGTTTAGCCTCAATACTCCTGGAGGACTTTTGAAAAGTCGTAGGTAAAAATAAAGTATTTGAACTGAAGTGTTTTTCCTAGTGTTAAATCCACAAAAGAGTACTGCAGAGTATAGAATAATATTGCCTTCAAAAAGTCAAAAATCATCACTTCATCCACTGTAGTATGTGAGTCAGGTGTGGTCCTTTATTGCAAGGAAATGATAGGAAGGTGGATATTTTTTGCTACTGAACTTCCACTAAACTGTATCTCAATTTAAAAGATCTTCACATGTGGCAGAACACAATATGACAGACTTCTAGACTAGAATTACATGATGAGAATTATAACTGGCAATAGAGAGGGAAATAATTCCGTTTATCTTAGTGCTGAGCATTGGATACCTGTCACGATTCCATAGTAATAATGGCATATGTCAGGGCCAGGTAGTCAGATGGCACATGGAGCTAGGAGCATGATAGGCTTGTCTTCTCTGACGTTGTATACCTTTTAAATTGTCCTCTATAGAAAAAAAAAAAAAAAAAAAAACATAAAATTTTCAAAGAATCACTAATTTTTAAAAGAGCAGAAAATGGGGCCCCTGGGTGGCTCAGTCGGTTAAGCAGCCAACTCTTGATTTTGGCTCAGGTCAAGATCTCTCATGAGATCTAGCTCCACATCAGGTTCAGGAGTGAGCATGGAGCCTGCTGAAGATTCTGTCTCCCTCTGCCCCTCCCCGCTCTCTCTCTTAAAAAAAAAAAAAAAAAATTAAAAAGAGTAGAAAATAAGTCATCAAAACAAAAATTTCATTTTTTGAGCTTTTAGAAAATTCAACTATCAGATATCAGAATTTAGAGTCTACTACGGTGGGAAAATGATCAAGTACTCATTTTACATCAAGTTAAATCTTTTATAATCTCAGAAAACTTATTGCTAAATCTTTTGCATCAATTGATTACATTTTTAAAACATGACTACTTTTCACAACAACCATTATTTTATGTCATGATTACCTGAACAATCTGAAATCTCAGAAAACAAAAAGTACTGTCTGTACTAGAAAAATAAAGAAAAATATTTGTTAGGACTAGAATTCTTAACCTTCTTCAAGAAAGTTGTTAGCTCAACAAACAGGGTCTATTCTATAACAAAGTTGGGAAAGAGAAGTTGCCTCAGAACTTTTTTCCTGCGCCGCAGTGTTTTGATGGGAAGCACCTATATGGTTGGAACAATTGTTTTCAAACTTGGCTGCACCTTGATATCAGTTGGGAAGCTTGAGACTCTGATTTCATTCGTCTTGGATGTGACCTAGACCTTGACAGTTTTAAGAGCCCCCCAGGTGATTCTAATGGATATCCAAGTCTGAGAATCACTAGTCCAGAAACTGTTGGATGTCCTTAAAGGAGAAACTAAGTTTTGTGATCTCTTCTCTGAGTTGCATCCCTTTTAAGTGGAAGCTACACAGTCACAAAGAGAAAACCTAAAATCAAGAAAAGTGGATGGAATTGTGAAAGAGGTCTTAGGAATTATAAGCACTCTAAATGGTTACTCCCAGTTGTTTAATTTTTATCAAAAGATAATATCTTTATATATTTTAAAATCCATTTTACCATTACTTTCCTGATTCTGACTTGCATCATTATTGATTTCTTTTTGCATGGTGTTATATGGAAAAGAAGCATGTAGGGTTTAGCATCAGAAATTCAAAAAGCCTCTGATTGGTTCATTTTTTTTCCTGTTTAACTCTTGTTTATATTTTCATTCAGTGCTTTGCTCTCCTGGTGTCACCTTCATGATAATGGTTCGGCTCTGATCAGTAAAATACATAGTCTTCTGGATGCAGTTGGCCAGTGTGAAGAGTATGTGCTCAAACATCTGAAATCAATCACGTCTCAGCCCCATGTGGTAGATTTGTTGGACTCTATTCAGGATATGGACCTTGGTCATGTAGCTCCAGCTGAGAAAAAGATGGATGAAGGTAAAGATGAAAGACTCTGTGAAAATAATGCTGAGCTTCACAAAAACTGTGGCAAGAGTCTTAGTGAGGCAGATTGTTCATCTCTAGAATGTTGTAGAATACAAGAGCAGCCACATTCTGAAAACCCAAGCCTCACATGGATTTTAGAACAGACAGCCAGTTTGGTCAAACAGCTGGGAGTATCACTTGACGTATTACAGCACCTCAAACAATTATAAAAATTCTCTTCGTGTTTCTAATGAAAGTAATGTTGAGAACATTTGTTGGAACACTTTGTTTCTTAAACTAACCAAAATTTGTAGTGGTTTCTACATGGAACACATCACTTGTAGGTTATCCTTCATGGAAGTTTGAAATGTCTTCAAAATTAACACTATTAAATGTAATAACAGCTTTTTTTCTTTGTCACTGGTAATTTTTATGTACTTTAAGGTACACTCAGAAACTCTAGTTGCAACAAGTTTCTGATCAAAATCAGGCATTTTCAGACTCATTAGCAAAAGTGAACAACAATCAAATGCATTTTGTAAGGACCTAGCTCTTTCTCCTCTTGTCACTATGAGGTGATTAGGACAGTATCACCAATTAATTAGACCAAAGTTACCATTAAATAACCTGGTGGATAACACTGTAAATAGCCACACATAGGTGTATAGAAATATATATATTGAAATTAAGAGGCTATAAGTATAAGAAACTGAAGAAATGTTTATACTGATGATTTAAAAACTACTAAAATTCATTTTAGTTTTGTGTTAAAGGCAAGGACGTACAATTCTATGGAAAATACAAAATACATTTCACGTTCAAAGTACCTACTTAGTTTTTCCAAGTATTAATGAGTTAGGAGTTGTGTTATCCAGCAATGTGCCAGATTATTTCTAAACTGCAGTTCGTCTTACATATTCACATAGTAGTAAAACACTGAAACCACTGACTTCTGTATTACCTCGTAGCAATATTCTTTGTCTAGCATAGACAAAATTAGATCAAGCTTTTGCTCTAGGACCTAAGCATATAAAATCAGGAAAGGAATTTTCAGCACTTCCTTGGCCTAAAACACAAAGTTGTGTGAGGTGCCTGCCGTCAAAGGTATCCAAATAATTGCCCTTTGTCAATGGCCTCAATTGCTTTTTCAGCAGTATTTATATTTAGCATCTACTCTAAAAGACAGGCATACTAAGATGGAGAATCCAACATCTTTCAAGAGATTAATAAAATATTCTATTGAAATCTTACCACCTCCTGAAAGTTCATAGAACATGAGAAATTAAAGCAACAAATTTGAAGTCAGAAGACCATATACTGGGGTGTCTGGCTGGCTCAGAGGAGCATGTGATTCTTGACCTAGGGATGGTGAGTTCAAGCCCCACACTGGGTGTAGAGATTACTTAAAATCTTTTAAAAATAATAATAGTAAGTTAAAAATAAAAAGACCGTATACTGTTTTAGGATTTCTAAAACATGCTAAAGATAAGTGCCATTTGACATCACCTTTAAAAAAAAATGATAAGTGCCATTTGACATCACCTTTAAAAAAAAATGCTTATATCTCTCTAGATTAAACACTATTTCAGAGATTTACTAATTTGTCTTGTTACATATTCTTTTCTGTGTTTATGGATACAGCCAAAATCTCAAATCCACATGGAATATTATAAGCAGTCTCTAAGTCTGAAAGTGTTGTTCTGCCCTGCATATTAGATATGAAATGTCCATCCCTAATGATGCCTCTCAAGAAACTCACCCTGAGTGAAAATTTCACAAGTGCAATAAACCTTGAGATTTTACCTGGGCTCACCCTGCTAAGGTTCTCTGAAGATAACACCCCTTGCCACCATTGATAATATGGTGTTTTTGTGCAGATGTTCATAAAGAAGAAAATCAAGAGAATTAGCTGAGTGGATGGGGCTGTTGGTCAAAAACATCTCTTAAAATTGCTTTGCCTTTTAAAGACAAGTTTGTGGACTGCAGAGGAGTATTAATGGTATGCTTATTATACCTGTGTTCAATGAACGTGAGTAAGGGAAAGAAACCTTGCTCGCATTATGTGTTTTGCTTTGACACCTCTGCTATAGGCCTGCCAGTTTTTGTCATGAAGGACCCTAGCCAACCATAATGGTAAAGCAAGACTGCCCCAGAGTGGGCACAGCCTGACACTCAAGGCCCAAAACCCATACATTAGGCCTGAGTGGTGTGGCTTCCTTACAAACAGGATTTTCGCCTTAAATAATTTCTAGATGCTGAAATACCCAGAGCTTTTTTGTTTGTTTTAATGGGAGGGAGAGTCCACAATACTCTGCTTTTTGGACATTTCAGTTGCTAGAGCTGCTGAGGCCACCAAAATGTTTGTGATACACAAGCAGGAAGTGGGCAGCTGAAGTTACCTACCTGCATCCTTATCTCAGCTATATCCTTAGCACTGCTTGTACATCAAAACAAAAGCTTTGAAACAAATCCAAGTTGGGATTCTCCCCCATCTCCAAATTAAAGGTAAAGCTTTACGTTCCCATCTAAGAGGGACATGCAGATATATATAGGAATAGTCCTTAACGTGTTTTAATAATCTTGTTAATTTCAGACCAATGGCTGTAGTAAATGTCCTATGCTCTGTTAATAAACTATCAGGCCTTTTGCTCTACAGAAATTCTCAAATCTTCGCCATGACGATACTTCACCCGCATAGTTTGCCCTTCTTGCGTCTGCTGTCCCACACTTCTCCCAGCAAACCCCCTGGAAGAGGAGTCTGCTGTCGCTCCCTGATTGCTTTCTCCCCATTCACTCTTCAGCTTCAAACTGCTTTTTTGCTAGGGTCACCTATAGTTGAAGTCACAGAACTGCCCCTCAATGAGTTGTCTCCTCCATCACTGGACATGATGACCGTCCCTCCACGGCCTTCTGCAGCAGCACTGTTTCTTCTGTTCTCTCACTGTTGCCTATCATTTTGCTAAGTCCCCTTCCTACCTGCCTGAGGATTCCACAGAATTTCATTCTTGGACCTTTTTTTGTCTTTGTACTCTAACCAGATCATCTCCTTTGTTCCCACGGTTTCAATTATAATCCTAAAGCTAATATTACAACCCCTGTTTCTCTCCCAAGCCCTAGACCTGTATTTCCAACTGCAGTCTCTCTTGCCCATCTCAGTGGCTTAGATATACACGTCTAAAACACCTCCTTTCGATCTTCTCTCCTCCCTCCCATCCCAAACTGCTTTGCCTTTCATATTTTCAGTCTTTTAATGTCATCTCTGTTTACTCAAAGTTAGGAACCTTTTTTTTTAATTGAGATATAATTGATATAAAATATATTAGTTTCAGGTGTACAGTACAATGATTCAATATGTGTATATATTGCAAAGTGGTCACCACAATAAGCCTAATTAACATCCATCACCATACATAGTTACAGTTTTTTTTCTTGTAAAGAGAACTTTTAAGATCCACTCTCTTAGCAGCTTTCAAATATACAACACAGTGTTGTTAATTATAGTCACCACACTTTACATTACATCCCCATGACATTGATTTTATGACTGGATGTTTGTAAAAGCTAGAAATGTTTAAGTCTTTCTCTTTCCTTTGCTGTCATACCCTACTTCCAATTGGGAGTTTTTGCATCTTTAGAACATACCTTGAATCTGGCCACCTTTCTAGTCACTGGATTTTAATTAACCTTTGCACTGGCCTCATCACTAATGTCAGTACCTCCAATCTAGTGCTCTTCCTGTTCGTGCTCCACTGCCACCATTATCTACCCGAACAGTTTCCTTCTAGAGTTTAGAGCCTATACCTCTTCCCTTATTTTCTATTGGATAAGTTATAAACTTGAGTTTCATTTCTGGACCTAAGCTGCATTGTCAGTCTGATTTCCCATCATGCCTCCTGCTCCACCATGCACATTACACTTCTTTATGAACAATACTCTCTGCTTTATGGACAATTCCCAACTTCTAAACTTACTCACTGCTGACTCTTCTTCCCAGAATACATTATTCCACATCCTTCCTTCCCAGAAAATTCCTATATATCCTTCAGTACCAGCTCAGATTTCAACTTTCTCAGGCAGAGTTGATTGCTCTTCCCAGTATGCCTTCATCATTTTGAGTATCTCAGACTTCAAATTTATTCAGGAAATTGCCTTATTCATTGTTACATCCCCAGTACTTAGCATCATACCCTATACTTAGATGCATAGGTGGTGCTTGATGAGAAAGAGAGAAAAAAAAAATGACTCTACTAGCCAAAATGAAAATAAAACCAGAAATTTAGGATTCAAAAATATGTCCTGTTCTTTTGTTTTGGGAAAGGAAAAAGAACGTTTGTATTTCATTAAAAAAAAAATGTTTCTTTCATTTGTATGTTAATAAAATCTATATACCCAAATTGTGTATCATCTTATACAAGGCTAAATAGTAGCATTAAGACAATACTACTTACCACTCATTTAAAATTGCACTAACAAAGGGGCACCTGGTGCACCAACAAAGTGGCTCAGTTGGTTAAGCATCCGACTTTGGCTCAGATCATGATCTCGCAGTTCGTGAGTTTGAGCCCCGCATCAGGCTCTGTGCTGACAGCTCAGAGCAGCTGGAGCCTGCTTCGGATTCCATGTCTCTCTCTCTGTGCCCCTCCCCCACTCGTGCACTGTCTTTCTCTCTTAAAAATAAATAAACATTAAAAAAAATAAAATTGCACTAACCAAATTGTGATGTCACATTTAAAGATACAAAATTACATTTGGAGTACAGTTTCAGCTATTAAGAAATGGCAGAAAGGAACCATGAGAGATGAAAACCGGAAAGAAACACAAAAATACTTGTTTTTAGCAGGATGCCTGGTGCATAATATCTGATAGCAGGAAGGAGTTGGAGGAAATGGAGGAGTGGGAAAGAAATCGCTAACAAATACAGTGTTTACAAGATACAGGCACTGTTCTGAAAACTTTGCATATATTAATTTGCTTCGTTCTCATAACAACCCCATGCAGCAGAGCTATTAATTATCCCCATCCTAGCGATGAGGAAACTGGGCCACTGAGAAGACGAAGCCGCTTTTCCGATTCACAGTTATTAAATGGCCCAGTTGAGATTTAAAGCAAGGCAAATCTAGTTCCACAGTTTGTGCTCAGGGTAGATGTGTGCTGAATAATAACCCAGTAGCAGGGGCCATGTTTAGTAGAGGGACTATGGACTATGTTTTCCCCTCACTGTTAATTTCTACTTTTCTGCAGTTTTCAAATGTCCAGTCAGCAAGTATTTTTATAATAAAATGTCATGTGATAATCAGCTCCAAAGAATGAAAAATTTACCAGAAATCTGTTTGTTATATATCTAGAAAAAGAAAAATACCATTTCCCTACTGGGGGAAGAGAACCTTTAGGAAGTGGTATAGAAAGTTGTGTTTAGCATATTCAGAAATTGAATTCTCCTTAGACTCCTTAGACTTTCTACACTTCTCATAGAGAGGATAATTTGTGCCACCTATTTTCTGATAATGTTTCTTGAGCTTTCTAAATTCCTACTTAACTTTCAAAAACAGCTCACTGCATTGCTAGAGATCTGCCAAAAAGAGCCAAGTGTCCTTAACATACGCCAAACTTCATTTCCTTGCCCTATAAATAGTGTGATCTCTCCAGAAGGAATGTTAACAAAGTATGACAAGACCCACCTGTGATGGATTCAATTCTGCAGAAGTTGAATCCTCCTTGTTCTTTCATGCTTGGGTAGGCAATTCACCTCTGAGAGAGAGGCCCTCCTGTCTGGATCCTGTTTATTTCCAAGGAGCTGCTGAATTGGTTGGCCACTGGGTGGTGCTGTGCATCGTGCTATGTGATGTCCTCTTTGCTTAGTCTTCGCGGTCACAAGGACAAGACAATGATTATTATCCCTAAAGCCAGGCCAAACAGATTGAGTCATTTCTAACACTGGGTGAGTAGGGAGAGTTTTCTGAAGAATGTCAAGAAACTCAAAAAATGAGGATGCCCCCACCTTTTTAATTCTAGGTTGAGAATTTTTCTAAATCAAAATAACCAATCATAAGGAACCCTGTTCCCAAGAAAAAGCACCTTTTATTCTCCAAATCCCTGAGGCCTAAAATTAAATATCTAGACTGCAATATATATGGCTTTTATCAGAATTGATATAAAATTATAATTTCACATGCTTGAAGTATCTATTTTGTCAGGCAGGACTGTGCCTAAAGTGTTTCAAACAATCTCTCTCTCCCTCCTTCTCCACCTCTCTCTTTATCTCTCTCTCTTCCTCTACCTCTCTCTCTGTGTGTCTCTACCTCTCTACCTCTGTCTCTATTCTGTATCTGTATCTCTCTATCTCTATCTCTCTCTTTCTCTCATACACAAACACAACTTCTCAGGGAGAGACAACTTACTTTGTTAACCTATCAAATATACAACAGCCCTTTTTTTAGTCAACAAATCTACGGCCAAATAGGTTTTCCTCACATCAAATGCAACTCTTTCCAACTACTATTAGGCCTGTTTTCTTAGGACGTGCCTAGTCACCATTATGTAATATTGCTTTGTTACTTATAAAATAAGTATGTAAGTTCTATAAGAATTTTTTTGGCATAAAATATAAATAACTTGTCAAATCCTTTGTAATAATAAAATAAGAGTGATTTGACAACAATAGTACTGACAGTCCTTGCCAATAAAGCAAAACTGAGCTGAAATGGGGATATAATATAAATAACCTGAAAATAAAAGATGTTTCTTTTTCTTCTTTGGAAACATTGCAAAACATTTCTTTTCAAATCAGACCCTAAAATAACCAGGGACTCTTATTTGTGATTATAAACTTTATGGTAAAACATCAAATGATACTTGGGGCGCCTGGGTGGCTCAGTTGGTTGAGCATCCGACTTCGGCTCAGGTCATGATCTCACAGTTCATGTGTTCGAGCCCTGCATCAGGCTCTGTGCTCACAGCTCAGAACCTGGAGGCTGCTTCTGATTCTGTGCCTCCCTCTCTCTCTGCCCCTCCCCTGCTTGCGCTGTCTCTCTCTGTCTCTCAAAAATAAATAAATGTAAAAAAAAAATTAAAAAGAAAACATCAAATGATACTTTAGGAATCCTCAATGAGGAAGTCATTTACTTATTAAAAACTAACCATAAATTTTTTATTTGTAGTAGATATTCCTGTTATGGAGTTGATTGTGGAAAGAAAACCCATTTAATGCACTTAGACATTTAAATCCCAAGTGGGAGCCAATTAAACTATTGCCATTTGAAATCATTTTGTTTTGCTATTCAAGATGCCAAATAATTTATAATCAGTCTGTGTTTTAATCTTCTTCTAGAACTGTATCAGGTTCATATAAAGTCTGCATTCTGGCAGTGTTCATTACGATTATGACCCCATTTGTCAGCTCAGAGGCCATTTTTACTTCTGTCCATGTGCTAGGACAAAGGACTGCCTTCATGAAGGTAGCAGCAGCACCGAGATCAGAGATGTGGCCCATGTTCACTCAGCTGCTCACAGGCTCTACCTCTTTAGTGTGAACATGAGACTCCTGACCTCATCACAGGTTACTGCTGTCTCCAAGGAAGTAACCAAGGGACGACTGGAGAAAGGTCAGGCAGAGTAAGTAGCCATTAACATACCGTTCCGTTGATGGAAAGAATGAGTGGAGAGGCTGGCAAGCACACTGAAGATCAGTACAGCTTTTGGTTTGATACAGTGGGGTATGTATCAAATCAAAGATGCCCTACCTCCAGGATTTGATCTAAGGAAATAATCGAACAGGTAATAAAAACTCAGCACAAAGATACTCATGGCCACATTCCATCTCGAGAAGAGAACAATTAAAAACAACCTAAGTGAACAACCCTAAAAGAATAGCTAAGGAAATTATAATCCATGTATTCACAGAAGTGTTACACACCCATTATAGGTTATCACAATGAGAAAAAAGGAAGATACTTATGGGGTATTTGTAAGTGAAAGCCACTGTAAAAATGTCACATACCTATGTGGACAAATTACATTCAAAAATGTGCATTTTACAGATAAAAACTGCAAGATTATTCTCAGATATAGTGATGTATTAATGTGGTAGGAGTAGAGGAGGTTTTTTTTTTTTTTTCTTCTTCAGAATTTTCTTTTATGTTGTGCTGTTTTACGATAAGAAAAGAAAAATATTTGGAAAACTCTTCATTTTTAAGAACCATGTAGGCCTTATCCTGAAAATCAAAATCTGGAAAAAAAAAAAAAAAAAAAGCAAATGTATTTAATTCAAATCAGAAAAAGATCCCCAGACTACTATCTGGTGAGGGGGCATATAACAATAAATCAGAAAAATTTATTAAGTTAATAATTTTTTCAATTATATCAAAATCTTAAATTTATTTCTTGAAGTATACATAATCAACCTTAAACCCTAATGGAAGAGAAAGGGGGTATGAAATGCTAGAAGCCATTTCTATTTGCCTTTAGTGCATTTTCTTTTTTTTTTTTTTTAATGTTTATTTTTGAGGGAGAGAGAAAGAGAGAGAGAATGGGGAGGGGTAGAGAGGACAGAGAGAGAGGGGGACAGAGGATCTGAAGCGGCCCTGTGCTGACAGCAGAGACCCCAGTGCGGGGCTGGAACCCACAAACCGTGAGATCATGACCTGAGCCGAAGTCAGATGCTCAATGGAATGAGCCGCCCAAGTGCCCCAGTGCAGTTTCTAACAGCTCTTGTAAGGTTGTATTTCAGCTGATACTAACAATTATACGAACCGGATAGTGGTGCCCCAAGAATGTAGGTACATTCTCAGTAGCACGAGTACACTGGCTATAAAAATCTCTGGGACTGTCTTCTCTTAACAAAACAAAACGAAACAAAAAATAAAAAAAGTGTTTTATTGGATTTGTCACACTATCGCTTCTGTTTTAAGAGAAAAAGATCAGTCCACAAAATTGGAATTCCTGTTAGCCCAATTGAGTTATTTTTTTTATTACCTTCTGGGGAAAACCAATACCGTAAGTATGAATCACTTCTACATGATACATCTTACCCAATAATAAGATACTCAAAACCTCAAGAAATCCAACAAGAAGTGACTGACTGCTAACTTAAATAGATTTGGAAGAAAATATATATATTCATACCATTTCTTTGATTCTCCAAATTGATTGCATTGTGGCAACAACTGATTAAATTTGCCATTGTTTTGTGCGTGTTAATAAACCGTATGCATACATGCTGTCTACTTCAGCAAACAGACTTGAGCTCTTGATTTCCAAATCTGTAAAACAGAAGTAATGGTAGCAATTTCATTGTTTCCCTGAGAATCACGTGCCTTAATGTATGTAAATGAAGTGCTTCCTTGGTGTCGGATATCCAGCAAACAGTAAGGAGAGCCATCCTGTGGCTCCAGGCGGCAGCCCTGAAACCAGATTGTCACTTCACCGTCCTGTGCCTGATTCCTCACTGTCAAATAATAGTGCTACCTTATAGGGTTGATGAAGACAATGAGTGGAACTGTATGTGCAGGACACTTGGGACAATGCCTGGCACATCTGGAGTGCTCACTACACGTTTGCTACTGATTTTATTTTCTCCTGAGCATCGTGCCTGCCATGTGGGTAAACTGTGGCAAGGGGGTTAACCGTCTTTAGACAACTTTAGCTTTCATGAAATTCTGCCAGGATACAGACACAGCCGAGCTTCCCACTGGCATGGCTAAAGGTAATTAGCATGATTTCTTCCTCTGTTATTTTTTTTTTTTTTTAAGCAAGGGTTGGGGGAGGAGAGGGATGGTTACATAAAGAAAAAAAAGAAAATTCTTTAAAGATTTACAACTATTAACATAAAAGTATACTTTAAAGTGGTGGTGATCAATAGGAAAGTTTTGGGAAACTGTGGGAACGTTTTCTGATTGTCAGAGTGATGGAGGAGGGGCGCTACTGGCAAGAGTTGTGCAGAGAGGATGCCTTACCTCCTGCAATGCCCGGGTTGATCCTTCACAACAAAGAATTATCCTGTATCCCTCAGGACTTTCAAATGTCCCAGCAGACATGCATGTAAATGAAAAACCTTAGTTAGCTTAGAATCTAACTCATACTGGGTGTTACATGTAAGTGATGGATCACTAAATTCTGCTCCTGAAACCAGTATTCCACTGTGTGTTAAACAACTAGAATTTAAATTAAGTATCAGAAGGAAAAAATAGAATATAACTATTTATTACATATACACACACAAATGGGTGGGTGTTCAATGTTATTGTTTTTCCAAATTATAAAGTAATTACGTTCCTTGTAAAGCATTTAAACATTACAGAAACAATGTAGAACATAGTATTTAGGAAAAGTAAAGCTTCCACCTTGCTACCTGTTATGGACTGAATTGTGTCCCCCCCAAAAGTCACTTTGAAACCTTAGCCCCTAGTACCTCACTCAGAAGGTGACTGTGTTTGGAGTCACGTCCTTTAGAGAGGTAATTAATTTAAAATGAGGCTGGTAGGGTGGGCCATAATCTAATCCGACTAGTATTCTTATAAGAAGAGGAAATTTGGACACACAAAGAGACACAGAGGGAAGACCATGTAAGGACACTGGAGAAGGCTGTCGTCTGCAAGCCAAGGAGAGAGGCTCCAGAAGGAACCATACCTGCTGACATTCTGATCTTGATCCAGAACTAAGAGAAAATAAGTCTCTGTTGTTTAAGCCATCCAGTCTGTAGGATCTTGTTATGGCCACCCAATCAAACTGATTAGCCCTCCGGATTCCTCCAGAATCTTTCTAGGTACATACTAGCAAATGGCACAACTGTATTTTATAGAAATTCATCGCTTCAACAGATATGTTTTGAATTTATAGTATTTTCAGAGAGGGTACCTTGGTGTGCAAAACAAAATCCCTACTAAAATGAAATCATACCAAATACACAAAAAGCAGCTTTATCTGTTCACTTTAAATGTATCTTAGATATCAGTCTATGTCTGTAGTAGTGATAACAATCATTTATTGAGGGCTTTGTATGTTCCAGACATGGGAATAAACACTTGGCTTGCAATGTCTTACTCCCCATGCCTCCAAGCCAGACGAGATAATAGACTTGAGAACCCTTTGGAAACTCTAAAGCTCTAACTACATGTAAAGGATCTTCCCCCCATAGTGGCCTTCGTTGATTCACTGACTGGAAGCCATCAAGCTTGGACGGAGCTTTTATTCACCATACATGTGAGGAAACTGAGGCTGTTAATTATCTTCCTCTCACTTCTCCTTTATATTACAATTACAGCCATATCACAATTTTTAAAATTACATCTGTAGGCAAGTTATTATACTTTCACTTCGAGGTAGTCAAAGATGCATGACAACACATTACTTACGGAAAAGTGCTGTATCTAAAAACCATGGCTTTAGGGGCGCCCGGGTGGCTCAGCTGGTTACGCATCAGACTTCAGCCAGGCCATGATCTCATAGTTTCTGAGTTCCAGCCCTAAATCCTCAGAGCCCGCTGGGATCCTGTCTCCCTCTCTCTGCCACTCCCCTGCACTCTCATGTGTACATGTGCTCATTCTCTCCCTCTCTCAAATACATACATACATACATACATACATACATACATACCACTGCTTTAAAGGTAGCAACTTAGATAAAATCTGGAAAACAGAAACTTTTGTATGTATCTTCTTCATTACTCTTTTTTTTTTTTTAATTGCTATTTATTTCTTTTTCTTGGCTAACTGGCTCCAATTTATTCTTAGTCTCTGCTGGTTTCCAGGGCTTTTTTAAAAGCTCCAAAACTCTTCTATACTTGTCTCTTAGACATGTTAAATTTTCTTTCGTCTTTCTTTTGCTCCAGCCTAGGTTTAATTAACATGTTACTGTGGACTTTCTGGTTTTGAAAAGCTAGTGATACTTAGTCCTTTGTGCACGTAGGGAGCTTGTAAACTTGGCAAAGCTTGGGAGAAGGAAAAATCACAGCTGCCCCACTTAATGCACAGCACTGGCGGGAATCTCCAGTATTTCTTTTCTAGCAGTGTGTCTCCTCTCAAAAAAAAAAAAGTTTTCCCCACTTATACCAGGTATGTGGCCATTTGGTTAGAAGTTGTTTGCTTAATTACATCCACTTGCTTGTTACTAACAAACTAACAAACAAGTTTTCCTGTTTATTCCCTCCCTTGCTTCTGCTCTTGAAAAAACCCACATTCTGTTTTTAGAATTTTCTTTAAAAACTAAAACACTGTCCAATTTTAGTTTCAGTTTAACTTAGCGTAAAATGAAAACCTTATAAAATAAGTCACTTGTGGTCATTTTAGAAGCAGTAGAAAGTAATTTACCTTATAAATTGGTGGATTTTTGCAAAGCGATAGCAGTAGATAAAAACCCCTAGTGTATAACTTTCTATATAGCTAGTTCAGTGGTCTGAAGAGCACATATATTCTAGGATCTGAAATCGAAGCTATTTGTTGATTGTTTAGGAAGAGAGTTCTTGTTCCAAATCTGAAATGTGTCCTTCTGGTGGGACATCAACTTTGCAGTGTCTGAATTGCTTAATTAGAATACAGTAGTGTTCGGACTTATTGATGTGTATAAAAATACTTAATAGATAAATTATCTTTTCCTATATCATTGGGGACCCCAAATCCTGTTGGTTTTTACTAAAAGTCCCCCTATTCTTTTTGATGGAGTATAAAATAGCTCAAACTTGGTCTTGGCTGTTCAAGAAACCCTGTTTTCTTCAAGCTGGTGTTTAACCAGCATAGTCTAAATCCGATCCACCCTTCCCCACCCCCACCCCCCAAAAGGCAGTATTCCCTTTGACTCCCAAACACCTGAGGAATCCTGGTGTACCAAAAGGCCGTTTCCTACCTATCTGGTAAGGCAACTGTTAGACTTCCATACATAATAAGCTATCCTGTCTTAAAATCTTGTCAGTGATTTAGATTTTTCTCCTGGACTCCATGGGGAGACAGAAGTCTAATAAGAGATACACATATCGAGTTGTTTGTGGATTATTTGGATAGATTTGAGAAAAAAAAGAAATCAATGCAAAAATATGGTTGGTATGTATCCAATACTGTCCCAGAAAAAAAAAAAAAAACAACACAAAGTTTCCTTTAGCTGAGCACGCAGTCATGCTCAGGGACAGATGTTAAATGCATTGACTTTAACTTCCGCTGCTTTACCATTTTTGCCTGTGCTATAGGAATACCTCGTTGCTTCCCTCCTTGCTTCCCATACATCCCTGTCCTGCAAATATTGCCAGAAGGATCTTTCTAAAACCTGAGTTCGATCATATTCTCTTCCATGCATCTCCATGACTGAAACAATAGGTCCCCGCCTTCCTTTCCAATGTCATCTCCTGTTAGTATGACAAAGCCTCACCCACCAGCGATAGTAACACATGGTGTTCCGTAAGTACTCCGCATTCTTCTATTTATTGCTGTGCCTGGAATACATTTTTACCACTGTCTCCTCCTTTACATTCAACTGAAGTACCTTCTCTAGGAGGCATTACTCATTCTCCCAGGGCTAAAGGAACAATAACTTTCTCCTCTGTGCTTCCCCTGGTTCCTCCTACACGCCACCTCACGTGTTATAATTAGTCCTCAGGGTTGCCCCATTAGTTTTGTGGGATCTTACAGGGATTGAACAGATTTTCTTAAAATCTGGATCCTCAGCATTTAGTACAGTGCTAGACACACAGTAAGTGCTCCATATACTTGTATGGGACAAATAACATTCGGCGGGATGATTCTTTTCTCTCCCACAGTCTAGATGAGACTTCCTTAAACTCATCCAAGTCCCTTTATTTTCTGGGGAATGGTGTCTTGAATGTCTATGAGGATTTTGTCCACTGGAAAGGTATTAATGAATTAAGTGACATAATTGGTCTGGTTTGTGTAGGTCTCTTGAATTTTGTTTATACGACTCAATTTGACAGAACTTGATTGCTCTGATTGAACAGAAGAAATAGAATCCCCAAACACATAGTAAGAGCCTATTAAGCAACCAAGGGAACCCACGGACACAGATCTTGTGGGAACATTCAGATGACTGTTAGATTTTCCTCTTTTATCGTATTCTCTCCCTAGAATTTTGTCTTATTGGATCTGATGGACATAAAGATCTGTTTGGGATTGCTTGTTGGAGCATGGCTTTAAGTTTTAAATGGCCAACATCCCTTGACAGTTTTGTGCAGTTATTGCCTTACCCATTTTCATGGTGGTTTCTTTGGTTATCTGTAATGTGTGATTGTTTCTATTTCTGTTTTTCTTTTGTTTTTGGTCAATCACTTCCAAATTGGAAATAATTTGGCCATCCCTGACACATCATCTGGGATTTGACTATTTCTTTTACATTGAAACTAAGGAGTTGTTTTTGTTTATTATTCTTTCATAATTTATTCCATTTTGTTTATTGGAATAATTCTTTCAAATGTGAAAGTAGTAACACTTTTTAGTATACAGTTGACCCTCGAACAATGCAGGCCTTAGGGCAGCCAACCTCCCGCACAGCTGAAAATCAAAATGTAGAACTTTGACTCCCCCAAAACTTAACTACTAAATAGCCTGCTTAAACAAAAAAATGTTTTAACATTTGTTTTTGAGAGACAGAGAGACAGAGAGACAGAATGTGAGTGGGAGAGGGGCAGAGGGAGAGAGAGACACAGAATCCGAAGCAGGCTCTGTGCTGACAGCTCAGAGCCTGACACAGGGCTTGAACTCATGAATAGCGACATCATGACCTGAGCAAAGTTGGATGCTTAACTGACTGAGCCACCCAGGCACCCCTAAACAGCCTGCTTTTGACTGGAAGCCTTACCAATAACACAGTCAGTTAACACGTAGTTTTTACATTACGTGTTTTATATACTGTATCCTCACAATAAAGTAAGCTAGAGAAAAGAAAATGTTATTAAGAAAATCACAAGGAAGAGAAAATACATTTGTAGTAGTTTACGATTAAAAAAACAAACCAACCCGTGCATAAGTGGACCCATGCAGTTCAAACCTGTATTGTTCAAGAAACAATTGTATTCTATTCACAGCTATGACTACAGCACCTAGACTAGTGTTTGGTAATATTCATTAAATATCTCAAATGAAGGTGTGAACATTTCAAGTCAAAACCTTTTTTTAAAAATCCTTTTTTTAATGTTTGTTCATTTTTGAGAGAAAGAGACAGAGCATGAGCGGGGAAGGGGCAGAGAGAGGGAGACACAGAATCTGAAACAGGCTCCAAGCTCTGAGCTGTCAGCACAGAGCCCGACGCAGGGCTCGAACTCACAAACTGCAAGATCCTGACCTGAGCCAAAGCCGGACGCTCAACCAACTGAGCCTTCCAGGCGCCCCTCAAATCCTTTTTTTAAATCCCCCAATTCCTAGCACTGGTTATAATAATATATACACAAATTTATTTTTTTCTGTCATAGAAACCAGCAAAATGTTTATCATGATTTTAATAGAAACAAAACTATTAAAAATGTGTTCTTAACATTCTCTTAAGGGCACTTGGGTGGCTCAGTTGGTTAAGCATCCGACTTTAGCTCAGGTTGTGGTCTCACAATTCAGGGGTTCAAGCCCCACATCAGGCTCTGTGCTGACAGCTCAGAGCCTGGAGCCTACTTTGGATTCTGTGTCTCTCTCTCTGTCTCCGTCTCTCCCCCACTCATGCTCTCTCTCTCTCTCTCTCTCTCTCTCTCTGTCTCTCAAGAATAAATAAACATTAAAAATATTTTTTAAAAACATTCTCTTAAAGAATTTTTTTTAATTTTTTTAACGTTTATTCATTTTTGAGAGACAGAGAGAGACAGAGCATGAGTGGGGAAGGAGCAGAGAGAGGGAGACACAGAATCCGAAGTCGGCTCCAGGCTCTGAGCTGTCAGCACAGAGCCCGATGTGGGGCTCGAACTCACAAACTGTGAGATCATGACCTGAGCCGAAGTCGGACGCTTAACCGACTGAGCCACCCAGGCACCCCAAGAAGAATTTTTTTTAAGTAAATTGGATCTTTCCATTTCTACTGTAGGATCCAAAAATTGTTTTTTAAAACATGAAAATAGAACTTCTGTATTTAAATTTTTATTCCTCCCAGCTACTCCTTATATAAGGCTAATCCATTTTGATCACTAATGCTGTTATGAGCCTTTAGGTTTTCCAGAACTAAAGATAATTTGCTTCAGTAGCTGATACCCCAGTTATAAAGTACTCTTGTGTTTGCCAGGATGGACCATGACGCCAAGGGCAATTCCAGGAACTCAGCCCCAGTGTCTAGAGCAGTAAAAAAGCCCCTGCCAACACTCAGCATTTAGGGAACTGCAGCCTTATTTCAGGAAGCCATGCTTGGAGGCAGCCAGCAGATGGTAAGGTCACACATCATAAGACACCAAAACAATGACTCACTAAAAGTCCCTTTCCAAACCTAGGGAGTTGGAGGAAGTAAACACCTGACCTGTGTCACTAATATAATATGTAAGTGTCATACTTTACAGTTTGTGATTGTAAAAGCAGGAAATTCAGAGAACAAGGCAATGTAATTTCAGTACAGCCCTGCCCCATCTGCATGAAAATCCCATGTGTATATAAATGAATTATTACTGAATATATACTATATATTTTAGTCTATTAAGTATTTACTAAGACGCTATGCTACACAACAAAAGCCACAATAATAGAGTTAAGATTCCCAACACAACTTAAATAGTAATCGTTTTATGGGGCGCCTGGGTGGCTCAGTCTGTTGAGCATGGGACTTCGGCTCAGGTGATCTCACAGTTCATGAGTTGGAGCCCTGCATCAAGCTCTCTGCTGTCAGTGGGGAGCCTGCTTTGGATCCTCTGTGCGCCCCCCTCTCTGCCCCTCCCCCACTTGCACTTGCTCTCAGTCTCAAAAATAAATAAGCTTTAAAAAGATGCGTTTAATCGTTTTAATTTGTGGAGATATTTGAGATGTAATTATCATCACTTACACAAATCTCACAGAGTTGTCATGAAATTAAATGATAAAATCATGATGCTTATTGAGCAGTTAGATTATGTCAAATATTGGCTAAAGGTTTTACATGGAAACTGTGTTATTTTATTCTCATTGAGTAGTAATGTTGTCCCTGTTTTACAGATACCTTAAGAGGCAGGAAGATTGAACCTTCTACCTGGCTCCAACCCCGGTCCTCTTAATTACTGTGATCTTTAGTGATACCCCTCAGGCCTCCTCACTAGGGGACGCACATTGGTGGCTGCCCACAGAGCTTAGTCATACACTTTTCACTGGCTGCCTTTCTTTCTCCACTTTTCCACCCGTTTCCTGGGGCCCCCTATTGCAGTAGTTTGCTGGGGCTGCCATAACAAAATACTACTGTCTGGGTGGTGTAAACAACAGAAATTTATTTCCTCACAGTTCTGGTGACTAGAAATCTGAGATCAAGGAGTCAGCAGGCTTTGTTCCTTCTGAGGCCTCTGCCCGTGGCTCGCAGACGGCTGCCTTCTCCCTCTGTCCTGATTCGGTCATCTCTTCATGCACTCATGCCCCTGGTTTCTCTCCATTGTCCATACCTTCTCTACTTATAAAAACATCAGTCATGTTGGATTAGGGCCTACCCTGAAGACCTCATTTTAGCTTAATCACCATTTCAAAGTCTCTAAATATGGTCACATTCTGAGATACTGGGGATTAGGACTTCAACATATAAACTTGGGAGGGACACAATTCAGCCCATAACCTCTACTATATAAACTACTTCAACTGAAACCTTGTTCCAGGCATGGCTTCTTGGGAACACAAAACATGGAGGACACTGTTTGACACACAGTACTAAATATTTCTTTAGCATTTTTTTGTAAAGTGTTGTTGTACTGGCAATGGATTCTCTCCGTTTTCATTTATACTAAAAATGCCTTTATTTCCTTTTTATTCTTTTTGTTCATATTTTTTTAATTTAATTTATTTATTTGGAGATGGCACGAGTTGGGAGGGGAAGAGAGAGAGGGAGAGAAATCCCAAGCAGGCTCCTCCCTGTCAGCACAGAGCCCAGTTCAGGGCTTGAACTCACGAATTATGAGATTATGACCTGAGTTGAAATCAAGAGTTGTATGCTTAACTGATTGAGCCAACCAGGCGCCCCTCATTTTTATTCTTGAGTTTGGAGCCTGAGTTCTGCTCCAGATGTAAAATTCTAGATACTTTTACCAGATATAAAACCGACATAAAATTCCAGGGTTTTTTTTTTCTTTTCAGCACATTAAATAGGCTGTCATTATTTATCATTGATGCCCTGTTTATAATGTGCTGTTTTTCTCTGGATACTTTAAAGATTTTAATTGTGGATTTCAGTAGTTTCATGAGGATGTGCCTAGGTGTGGTTCTCTTGGTACTTAATGCCAAGCACCTTGGAGATTTCACCAAATTTGAAAACACTTTGGCCATTGATTCTTCAAATTTTTAGTCATTCTCCCTCTCTCTCTCCTTATAGGACTCCATTTACACACAATGTTAGACCTCTTGATATTGTTCAACAAGTCACTAGGGCTCTGCTTATTTTTCCCCAGACTTCCTTTTGGGTTTTTTGTTTTTTTTTTTTTTGTTTTTTTTTTTTCAGATTGGATCATTTTATTGTCTATGGTATTAATTCTTTCTTCTGTTATCTCCAATCTGAAGTTAAGGCTATCTAGTGAATTTGTAATATTGGGTATTTTAACACCTAGTTCTAGAATTTCCATTTGGCTAATTCTTTTTAGTTTCTGTTTCTCTACTGAGATGTCCTATATGTTTGTTCACTAAAATTATATTTTCTTTTATGTCCTTAAGTATGTTATAGTAACTGTCTTTAAAATATTTGTCTCCTAATTATAATCTGAAACCTCCTAGGGTTGGTCTCTATTGATTATCTTTTCTTTTGAGTATTGATCTCATCTTCGTGTTTCTTCTTTTCTCTAGTAATTTTGGATTGTGTGCTGGACATGGTGAGTGACACAGTGTAGAGACTGAACTTCATTATGTTCTCAAGAATATCCCTTTTTATTACAGAAGACAGTTAACTTGGCAGAACTCAGGCTCCAAACTGATTTTTCTGTGTTAGGCAGCACCTGAAATCTCTCTATTCAGTTCTCTTAGCCTTAGAGCAGCCTGGTTTCTACCCTGCATGCACATAGCACAGGGATCAACCAGATGTTCATGCAGAGTTTATTTTTTATTTTTTTATTTTCGGGGGGGGATTTTAATATAATTTTTTTATTAACTTGTTTTATTTTTTATTTTTTTAATTTAAATCCAAATTAGTTAGCATATAGTGCAACAACGATTTCAGGAGTAGTGCCCCTCACCCATTTAGCCCATCTCCCCTCCCACAACCCCTCCCGTAACCCTCAGTTTGTTCTCCATATTTATGAGTCTCTTCTGTTTTGTCCCCCTCCCTGTTTTTATATTATTATTTTTCCCTTCCCTTATGTTCATCTGTTTTGTCTCTTAAAGTCCTATGAGTGAAGTCATATGATTCTTGTCTTTCTCTGACTGAGTCATTTCACTTAGCTTAATACCCTCCAGTTCCATCCACGTAGTTGCAAATGGCAAGATTTCATTCCTTTGGATTGCTGAGTAATACTCCATTGTATATATATACCACATCTTCTTTATCCATTCATCCATCGAGGGACATTTGGGCTGTTTCCATACTTTGGCTATTGTCGATAGTGCTGCTATAAACATGGGGGTGCATGTGTCCCTTCGAAACAGCACACCTGTATCCCTTGGATAAATGCCTAGTAGTGCAATTGCTGGGTCGTAGGGTGGTTCTATTTTTAGTTTTTTGGGGAACCTCCATACTGTTTTCCAGAGTGGCTGCACCAGCTCGCATTCCCATCGTGCAGAGTTTATACTCATAAACTGGAGACCCCTCTATGGCTCTCTCCTTTCTGGATTATTCTCCTTCACGTTGTAGTTACTTCAAGCACCGACTCTGAATATTTAACCTGTAAGATTACGAGTTTCTAAACCTTAGCCACACCACATGATGCTGACGGAAGTCAACCCTTAGGTAGAGTCATAAAAAATGGAAAATTCATCTCATGTCCTTCCCTTCTTCCAAGTGTCGACTCCTTCCACATTCTGCCTGCTTTGGACTTTTCAATGCTTTCATAGAGTTGTTTTCTTCTATTTTGCACAGAGCTTCTAAACATTACCTATGGAATGGTTGATCTGATACAAGCTACTCAACCATTAATAGAAGTGGAACCTCACATTTTTCTTTAACCAAGAAAAATCTGCTCCATATCTAGACATCTGTAGTGTATTTACTTATATGATCCCTGTTACTCCCTACCAGAATGTGCTTTTTTATTCACCTCTTAGAGATAAAATATTTGGAAAGAAGACAGCCTCTCCCCTCATCTTCTGGTGCTGCTATCCATTTCTCTGCTTGAAAAGAAGCTGTCAGGCTACTTTTTCTCAAGAACCTCCCTACTAATATGACTTTGAATTGTCCTGATTTATCCTTCCAATTCTATTCCTGTCGATTAATGAATAGAAACATTATAGACGGGATTTTTTTCCAAGTTTGAGGAAATGCCTGGGAACATTTCCAAGCTTTCCATTCAATTATTTTCTTTTTATTGATAAAAATATTTCTATAAATTTTTCCTAGAGGACTGTATAGTCAAATTCTGAATAAAGGGGATTCGAGTTCATATACAATGTCATAACCATGAAAGGAGAAAGGATTGTCATGTGTTCCAAAGAAGATGGAGAGCCCTGTAGAGGGACACAACCAGGCCACACAGTCTACTCAATTCAAGAAACCTAGAAGAAGAAGGAGAAAGAGAAGGAGAAGAAGAAGGAGGAGGAGGAGGAGGAGGAGGAGGAAGAGGAGAGAAAGACTACAATGGAGGAGGAGGAAGAGAAGGGGGAAGAGAAGGAGGAGGAAGAGAAGGAGGAAGAGAAGAAGAAG
Source organism: Panthera onca (assembly GCF_046562875.1). Taxonomy (NCBI): domain Eukaryota; kingdom Metazoa; phylum Chordata; class Mammalia; order Carnivora; family Felidae; genus Panthera; species Panthera onca. The sequence goes on along the minus strand of NC_138340.1, from coordinate 74,325,922 downwards.
AGGAAGAAGAAGAAGAAGAAGAAGAAGAAGAAGAAGAAGAAAAAGAAAGAAAGAAAGAAAGAAAGAAAGAAAGAAAGAAAGAAAGATTTATGTGCCAAACTATGCTACTGGTCTGGTCTTACTGGGGCTGAGGGGAGGGGAAGATGACATTGGAGCACACCATAAATGTATAATAATAATAATAATTATTATTATTATTATTTTATTCTAGAGAGAAAGAGCATGAGTGGGGGAAGGGGGCAGAGGGAAAGAGAGAGAATCCCAAGCAGATTCTCTATGCTCAACACAGAGGCTGACTCGGGACTCAATCCCATGACCATGACCTGAGCTGAAATCAAGAATCAGACACTCAACCAACTGAGCCACCCAGGAGCCCCAAGGATGAATAATATCTGAATAAATGACCAAAAAGTTCCTAAACAACTTTTTCAGTAACTGCTGTATTACAGATGGAGGGGGAAATGAGGCCCTCACTTCCAACTCCCAAGTACGATTATTGTTGATATCATCACACTTATTCAAAGCTGTGTGTGGTAGCAGGTAGACAGATACATGGCTGACTTTCAAGCCTGGAATGATTGGGCTTAAAGATGGAAAAAACAGAGCTTTGGTATCCAAGGAACACATTTGGAAACTGTGTTGCATCAAGCCCTCCTGAGATGAGAAGGAATCATACCTACTTCTTTCTGGCAAAGTCTGTGTGCAGCATATTTCTTTCTCTAGCTCAAGCAGTTAAGTTCCTGCCCAGTTGTTAACTTTTCTCCATTGACGACATCTTTTTCTTCATGTCTCTGGTGTTAACAATTGAGTTAGAAAAGACAAAGGCAGTCACACGTGGCTGAATTCTCCATTATCAAAAGAATATATTTTTTTAGAGTTTGCAAAAGAAAGGCACTTATTATTTGGAACATTTGGGCACTGACAGAATAGAGTGTTACCAGATCTAGCGATCTGTTAAGTAACCTCTGACAATAGATCTTACTCATGAGGTAGCTAAAACGGTTCCTTCTCCTGCACCACGTTCCTGACCCCGCTCACCCCACAGCCTGGCTTGGGCTCTGGCTTCTGGGTTCCCTGTGTATTCTGTATCCTATTACTCACCACATTGCCCTGAAATGCCCTATTTACCTCTGTGTCTCCCCTATTAGACAATCTGCTCCTTGAACATATGCTCCTACCTCTCACTTCACTTTGAATCGTTGGCTTTTCCATCAGTACCTGGAATGAAGTACACCCTCAATACGTGTTTGTTGAAGACATGAATGACTGTGCCCAGGACACAAGTAATGTGGGGAAATTAATTGACATTATGATAAGTAAACAGGTCGTGTCTGTTAAAATTTCAAGGGAGAGATTTTAGAAACAAATACGATTCTACAGCTCTGGAATTGACCTTCTTTCTATTTGTGCTTCCAGTGATCATTTGTACCTAGACTTTTAAAAGACATTTCTGGAATAGGTCACGGTAACTGTGGGGTTTGCCATCATTTAATAGATTGGAAATGCAAGGCTTGTCCCTGAAATGGGGTTATTTTTGAACTATGCTTTCTTCACAAAAGAAAGGCTTCTATTAAAGTCTTTACAAATGTAAAAAATGTATACAGTTAATCTAGATACTCTTCATGTAATTATTCACCATGTGCTACATAATCAAACAGAATAGTTTCACCCTCAGTGCCGTGTGACTTGTTAGAAAAAAGACAGTGGAATATATGGCTGGGCACCTGTTTAATTTATTATGGCTTTAACTTTGAGGACTTATCAGCACTGAGAACTAGCTGGCCTCAGTTTATTACATTTTGTTTTTCTTCACAAAGGCGCCATTGCTGAGTTATGTTTTTGCCTTAAATCCTGGAGAAGTATACCTCTGATCAGCCAGTTAACCCTTATCTGTTGTGTCCAGGTCATTAAGAAACCAACATCAGCAGTAGCACCAAGGTGCTGGGCTTTTGATAGGAGACGGGGTGGAGTCAAGAGAGACAGCCTGAAAACAGGATTGTTTTCTGTTCTGGAAAGAACTTAATCCCACCCCTCCACTTTCCAAAAAAAGGTTTATCTCTAAAAGGTAAAATGCTTTCTGTTCTTTGTCCTAGAAGAGTATTCCAACTACCTCCCCACAACACTTCCCAGTAGAGAACCTGGGTTTAGTATACTCTGTGGCTCTGCAGTGCAAAGTTACTTTCTGGGTAGAAAGGGAAGCCCTCGGGGCGCCTGGGTGGCTCAGTCGGTTAAGCGTCCCACTTCAGCTCAGGTCATGATCTGGCGGTCCGTGAGTTAGAGCCCCACATTGGGCTCTGTGCTGACAGCTCGGACCCTGGAGCTGCTTCGAGTTCTGTGTCGCCCTCTCTCTCTCTGCCCTTCCCTGCTTGCACTCTAACTAACTCTCTCAAAAATAAATAAGCATAAAAAGAAAGAAAGAAAGAAAGAAAGAAAGAAAGAAAGAAAGAAAGAAAAGGAAGCCCTCTAAGGAAAGGGGGAAGAAAGGCAAAGTGAGATACATAGGAAGAAATGCTGACAAAGAAGTGGGTTTGTGAATGTTGGCAAGTTAAAAAGAAAGGAACAAAGAGAAAGGGAAGAGGGGCGCCTGGGTGGCGCAGTCGGTTAAGCGTCCGACTTCAGCCAGGTCACGATCTCGCGGTCCGTGGGTTCGGGCCCCGCGTCGGGCTCTGGGCTGATGGCTCAGAGCCTGGAGCCTGTTTCCGATTCTGTGTCTCCCTCTCTCTGCCCCTCCCCCGTTCATGCTCTGTCTGTCTCTCTCTGTCCCAAAAATAAATAAAAAAAAAAAAAAAAGAGAAAGGGAAGAAATTACAACTCCACCCTGGACTACCCCTAGGTATTACTTTACATACTGTTCAAAGATGAAAGGAAAGACATCGTTTCAGTTCTTCCCACCACTACAAGATGCGTGTTGCTCAGCCAGTTAAGCATCTGACTCTTGATCTTGGCTCAGGTCAAGATCTCACCGTTTGTAAGTTGGAGCCCATGTATCCGGCTCTGTGCTGACAGTGCAGAGCCTGCTTGGGATTCTCTCTTTCTCTCTCTGCCCTTTCCCTACTCTCTCACTCACTCTCTCTCTCTCAAAATGAATAAATAAACTCTAAAACACACACACACACACACACACACACACACACACACAAGATGTGTGTAAACGTACTGATTATGTAGCAGGGGAATCTAGCTCAAGTGCCAGACCATCTTAGGTTTAAAAAAAAATTTTTTTTAATGTTTACTTATTTTTGACAGAGAGAGAGAGAGAGAGAGAGAGAGAGAATGAGTGAGGGAGGGGCAGAGAGAGAGGGAGACACAGAATTCGAAGAAGTCTCCAGGCTCTTAGCTGTCAGCACGAGCCCAATGCGGGGCCTGAACTCAGGAACGGCGAGATCATGAACTTAGCCAAAGTCAGACACTCAACCAACTGAGCCACCCAGGCGCCCTGGACCATCTTAGGTTTAAATCCTCACACTGCCATTTGCTAGACTTCTCAGAGCCTCAGTTTCCTCATTTATAAATAGAAGTGATTATATAGTTCCTACTTTGTAGTGTTTTTTGTTTTTGTTTTTGTTTTTGAGAGAGCAAGCACATGTGCAAGTAGAGGAGAGGCAGAGAGAGAGGGGGACAGAGGATCCAAAGTGGGCTCTGTGCTGACAGCACAGGGCTCAAACTCATGAACTGTGAGCTTGTGACCTGAGCCAACGTTGGATGCCTAACCAACTGAGCCACGCAGGTGCTCCTGTAGTGTTGTTTTAAGGGTTAAATGAGGTAATTTACATGATGATGCTGCATAGAGTTCAACAAATATGGTTATTATTATTGTTTCTAGCTATCTTACCACATGTTTTATGATCATTTATAGTCCCTTTGTGCTTTATTTCACTCCCTCAGAACTGAAGAAGGGCACAAATCCATAAACTAAAAGTTTTTGAGGGCAAGGAGTGTATCTGATTTATTATGGTATTTCCCATATCTAGCACAGTGCTTGGCACACAAATGGTCAATATTCGTTGAAGGAATGGAAGAACAATTATTACAAAACATCATTTCAATTACAGATGTTATGGGTTGAATTGTGTCCCCCAAGATTCTTAGGGGGAAGCCCTAATCCCCAGTACCTCAGGATGTAACTTCATTTGGAAATAGGGTTGTTGTAGATATAATTAAAATGAGGTCATACCGGAGAAGGGTAAGCCTCTAATCCAGTATTACTGGTGTCCTTAATTGAACGGGTAGATTTAGGATGGGGGTTTGCCTGGGTGGCCCAGTCGGTTAAGGGTCCGACTCATGATTTTGGCTCAGGTCACGATCTCACAGTTCATGAGTTCGAGCTCTGTATCGGATTCTGTGCTGACAGTGCAGAGCCGGTTTGGGATTCTCTCTCTCTCTCCATCTCTCTGCCCCTCTCCCACTTCCCCTCCCCCCCAATAAACAAATAAATAAACTTTAAATAAAATTTGGGGACAGACACATACACCAGGGAGAACACCACGTGAAGATGAAGACAGGTATGGGGTGATGCATCTGGAAGCCAAGGATCACCCATGATTGTCAACAGACCACCAGAGAAGCCAGAGGGGAGGCGTGGAACATTCTCCCTCCCAACCCTGTCCTAGCAGAAAGAACCAACCCTGTCCATACCTTGAACTTAAAACTTCCAGCCTCCAGAACCTTGAGACACAAATTCCTTTTGTTTAAGCCACCCAGTTTGTGATACTTTGTTACGGCAGCCTCAGGAAATGAATTCAATAGGTCAGTTGCAACATCATCTTCAAACTGACTGTGTTATGTTGATTTGTAAGTATAGTGTTCGGTGGTTTGAACCTATTCTGAAAGAGAGGCTCTAATATTATTTTGCATAAGCAAACATTATTCAAACCAAACATAATCAAGTGCAAAATGAAATTGCTTCTTGGGTAGGCACAATTCTAAAAAGTTGTCTAAGCTTTTTGCAACCAGCAGCATATTACTAAGCTCTATGCATACTCGGTATCTGACATGACAGCTGACGTTATGTACAGAAAGCAGACTGAGATCAGCAACAGAACAAATCTCATTGTTTAATTATACTCAAGTTGAAGCTCTGTAATCACCTCTACTACTTTTATGAAAACATCGTAAAAGGTTTATGGAGCCAAGGAACACTAGTAAACAAATCTGCTTATGGCAGTATTTCTTTTGAATTTTCAAGAATAACTGACAGTAAGTGTAACAATAAACTATAAAGAACAGCCCAACTTCCTTGACCTAACTGGTCTTTGTTGCATTGAATCCCATTGCTATTAAGCAGACACTTAGGGGGAACATTATATAGATTTGACACTGACATGAAATAACAGGAGTTTGAAGTATATTCATGAATATTAGAACTTCAAGGAGACTAATGATGAAACATACTCAGCAAGTATCAACACACAGAAATACTCAATAAATATTAAATTCAGGAATGAATGAAAAAAAAAAAAGGAATGGATTAAGAGAGCAGATTACTTTTGAAAACTGGAACCACAAAAGTGTAATTAATGGGATTTTTTGTGGAGTAGTCATTGTCCTGGGATCATGTCTGCTACCTTCATCCTTTCTGGAAGCAGACTAGAGGTACTCAAAAAGATAGCCAATCAGAAAGGATGTAAGAGCCCTAGCAGAATGCTTGGTTAGAGAGACATGGTTGAATTTAGCACCAACTAAGCCAACACGGCCTCTCCCTAAAAATTCACCAGTCTGCTACTGCCGGAAAGATAACACATTCCAGCCCAATCCAGCCAATACCCCACTGAAGCGAAAACAGTGACACAGCTTGGCTTCCCTGGTGCCTAAGAGACTTGCTGAGATGTAGGTAGACAATACATGTCTAAGATGTTCTAAAGGCCAAGTTTTATTTTATTCAAAGTTTTACCACGAATAGAAACTGGTGATAAAATGAGGAATGCCCGTGCTGTAGAGGTCTGTGGCAGCACAAAAAGATTCAAAATTTCTGAGAAGATTCACACCGCAAATATTCTAGCACACTCATTGTATTAGCATTCTTGTCCATCACAGTGGGGGAGGGGGGCAGGGGAGGGAAATGTCATTTAAAACTAATAGTGACCATAGCTGTTTCTTTCTTCTAAGATGAACTGGCAGAATTCATATCAGCAGGAACATTACTCTCTGTTGCTTCCTTCCTTTGGCAGATACTGGACGAAAAGGAATAACAGAGGGACTGAAATTTCCAAGTATCTGCCCCACTTTTCTATGCCCCCAACAGATAAGATCCAAAGTAGATGGCTCTTAATTTGGCAGTACATGTAATGAGTTTTGATATGCAAAAATAAACCCGAGTCCCTGAGTAAGTGAAAAACTAAATTAATTTGAAAACAAGGCCTGAGAATTGTGATGAAGTGCTTCTTCCTGAAGAGATTAGCTTGAAGAATGAAACCAGAGACTACTGACTATGGAAGGTGACCAGTAAAAATTTCCAATAGACAGAATTCCCTAGGATGTTTAAAAACAAGAATTCCTAATAATCCATTTTAAGGTGTTTTACTGGAGTAAAGTAAACTCTATTTCCTCATTCTGAACCTTCAATAAAGTTTGGTGTGTGCACTCACACACATACACACATACACATACCTCTGTGTGTCTGATCTGAATAGATTTTATATTGAGGAAAAGAAGCCATGTTCCATGAATGGGTGAACACAGTACATAAGGAGACATTTTGCCACAGGAGAGGAGATGAGCAATCAAGAATTAAATAGAAACAAGAAGTTGGACTTGAAGAATGTTAGCCTGAGGAACCTCAAAGAAATGTTGGGAGGATTTTGGATTTCCCACCAATTGCAAGATGAGGGTTAACTCAGTTTTTGAAATGTTCAGGGACAGATTTTATCAATTAAGATGACTTTGGCTTGCAAGTAACAGAAAACCCTGGCTCAATTTGACTTAAATAATAAGGTAGCTAATTATGTCATATTACTGCAAGGATAAAAGAAGAAGGGCAGAGAATATTGAGATGGGTTGGTTGACATTAAGGACTTAGGTCCTTTCAATATCTTCACTCTGACATTTCTAGCTGATAGCAAAGTGGGTAGAAGTTCTTGGCAATACATCAAGATACAATATCCAGAGTCAGGAAAGAGACCATTTATTGGAATCTTCCTTTTATGAATGAGGAAATCTTTCCAAGAAGCAACTCCAACAGACTTTCCTACACATCTAATTGGCCAGAACTGTATCACACGCCTGCTGTGAAACCAACCTGCTGACAAGGGGGGTTGCTCCCATCCAGAAACACCCTAAATGGCTTAGGCCAGTCAGGATTGACTCCTGAGTTGGGGATGAGTCATCTTCACCTAAGTCATAGGCAGATATAAGTAGATACCTAAAAAATTAGGATTGTTAGGTATATAGTGTGAGCTCCACTGGTGTTTGTGTCTCGAGGAAAATGACACATTGCATATACACAGTTTAGAGAATCATTTATGTAAAGTGCTTGAACAACTTGTACTAAGGCTAGTTTATTAGTCGTATAGTCATAAATAATGGTTTCGGTGGTTCTGTCAACAAGAAGTTCCTTTTGTTTTGTGGGAAGAACAGAAACAGAGACTCAAAGTTGATTTTTTTTTTTTTCCAGCATAAAGGAAGTAGGACACATTTAGAAAAATGTGCTCAGTTCAAGGCATCATGTTTAAAGAAAACTGACAGAACCAGAGTACATGAAGAAATCCTATATTAGGAGGATGAGAAGGGATATTTGGGGAAAAAAGCCACTTGGGAGACTATAACTAAAGTCTCAATTTATTTGAAAAGTTAGTATGTGGAATGCAGCATAGACCTATTCTGAGTACTTCCACAGGTTAGAGGTAGGAAAATTGGCTGTAATTACAGACAGACACCCTTCAGGTCAAACTAACATGGCCAGCCAATAGCAGTGTTGTTGAGAGATTCTTGCTTTGGTGGGAAACCAGATCAGGTCAACGTGACTTTGAAACCTACTGTAAGCCGACACCCTACCTCATGTGTAGGCTGTGATGGACATCTGGGTATCCAGATATCTGGTCAAAATTATTCTCAGTGTGTATGTGAGAATGTTGTTAGATGAGACTAACCTTTCAATCGGTAGACTAAGTAAAGCAGACTGTCCTCCCAGATGCGTGTGGCCTCATCCAATCAGTTGAAGGCCTGAAAAGAACAAAACAGCTGACCCTCCTGAAAGGAGGAGGGAACTCCTCCTCCCTGATTGCCTTTAACCTGGGACATCAGCTTTTTTTCTTCCTTCAGAGTCAAATGGAAACATTGACTCTTTTTGAGTCTCTGGCCTCCTGGCTTTTGGACTAGAACTTACATCATTGGCTCTCCTGTGTCCCCAGCTTACTGACCACAGATCTTGAAGCTTCTCAGCCTCCATGTTATGTGAGCCAATTCTATAGAGAGAGATGGATAGTAGTCTCCTGTTGGTTCTGTTTCTCTAAAGAACCCTGACATACATGGACTGAGAACTTTTCACAAAGCAAATCTTTTCTTCAGTTCTTACAGGTGAGTAATTCATGCTCTGTAAATTAACTTTTTGCTTATTGCTGGTTTGAGGAAGACTAGAACTATGGTTCTACTTCAATTTTTATTGATCCATTCATCATCAGTGAGTTCTTTTCATTAGAAAATGGAAACGGGGTGCCTGGTTGGCTCAGTCGGTGGAGCATGTGACTCTTGATGCTGGGTTTGTGAGTTCGAGCCCCACATTGGGTGTGAAGATTACTTAAAGATAAGATCTTAAAGAAAAAACTGTTAACAGGTGGGCTACAGGATCTTTTGCCTTCCTCCAGAGGTCATGGTAAAATAATTTTTGAGAAATTCTCTGGTCTAGACCACTTCAAAAGTCTCCTAGAACTTCAAAATCCCATTATTATATTAATTTATTGGTTCCATAATTTTTTTCTTTGCGACTTCACGCTTTACTTTTTTCTGCTCAGAAAAAAGAAAATTTAAACACAATGAGTCAGAAGTGGAATAGAGAAAACTATAGGTTGTATTTTAAAATGGTCATTTCAAAAATATAGAGGGGTGCTTGGGTGGCTCAGTTACCTTCAGATAATGCCATCTTTGTACAGCAGTATTTGTGCAATTATTTGAATATTTTACCACGTTTGAGCTTTATATTTTATAACAGTTAATGACAAAAATTGAAAATGTTGCCATTAATACTACAGTTGAGACAAAGTCCAAAAAAAAAAAAAATTAGGTTTTCCTAATGTTGTGAATCGTTAGCCCAAATCAGATTCTTTGTTGAACTTGGAGTTGATTTCCTGTGAATTCAAATATGAAAGGAAAGAACTATATGAGAGCACATTTAGAAAACACTGGAAATTTATCCTTGACAACTGTGTCTAAAAACATAAAATACAGTGACAAAGGAAATGGAGAGATTGTTAAAGTTATGGATTGAAAATTAACATCCTTAAGTATTCCAGAGATTCAAACACAGAAAGAACATGATATAAACAGAATAAGGATGCAACTCACTAATGAACCCATTATCAAGAGAAAACTGGAATTCAAATTTTTCTCAGTAATTTTCTGAAGTTTATAAAACATTAATAGTTATGGTCAGTACTCTACAAAATACACATCAACTTCCTTCCAACATGAAAATAAATTTCATCTACTAAATGTCGCCATAAATGGGAGAAATGGAATGTGAGTTAAGAAATTTATCATTTTTAATGTTTAACCCAGGTTTTAAATATATTAGGTATACATATGGCAGGGGTTAAAAAATAAAGCCTTTGTACAATAATTAGAATATTCTAGTATTTATATTATTGAGTTACAAGCCTGGTCTAATAGGTCTTAACTTTTGCTCATTTAACTTTCATACATTTTGGGGGACCACAGTATGTACAAAAGCAGACAATTACTTGTATTCTTGGAGCTAGATCCCTCTCTCTCGGGGAGTTGAGGGAAACGTGACCACAGATGAGAATACAAAGATAAGCTGATGTTGGATTGTGTAAGGCTGTAAGAGACACACAAAAGAGTTCAGACTATCCTGAGACTAATGGAAGTATTGAAAGGGTTGAGGCAGAGGAGTTCTATGAACCTATTTGCTCCAGAAGATCATGATAGTTGCAGTATGAAAAGTGGATATGTGGGGGGAATACACTGAACTCACGGGATCTGCACTGCAGTGATAGTAAGCAGGTAATAATGGTCAGGATTAGGAAAGTGGCAGTCGAAACGGAGTGGAGTGGATGACTGTGATATACTGAAAAGGAAGGTTTAACAGATTGTGGTGATAGAATGGATGTTGAGGAAGATGGAAAATTCAAAGTACACATTTAGATTTCTGGTTTGGGGCATTTGGGTGGGTGATGGCATCAGTTCAGTTTGGACACTTTGTGTTTGAGCTGGGTACGTATGAAACACCCAAGAGATACCAAGTAGGGAATTGAATATCAGTTTCAAGCTTAGGAGTGTGATCCTGGCTAGGAGTCATCAACATATGGATAGTAAAGCCACCAGCATAGATGAGATCATCCAAGAAGAATGTGTAGACTAGATTAAGTGATAAGAGCCTTACCATTCCTTGAATGGCAATATTTAAACAAAGACATAAGGTCCAAAGGTCAAGAAGGCGGGCCAGAAAGGAAACTTTGAAGTGTGGCGTTACAGAAGCTAAGAAAACAGATTGTTTTAAAAAAAGGCGGAGTGGGGGAGGATGGTCAACAAATTCAAATGCAGTTGAAACATTAAGAAGTGAGAGATATTATACAATAAGGATGATATTGGTGACTTTATCAGAGTAGTTTCAAAGCAGTGTTGGGAACAAAAGCCTGATTACAACTGGTTGAGGAGTAACTTGGAGGTGAGGAAGGAGAGATAGCAAGCACAGAAAATTCTCCGAAAATTTTTCTTTAGTGAAAGAAAGGAGAATCTGGGTAGAAGCTAGAGGGAGGGAAGATATGAGGGAGATACTTTCAACAAGGAAATAGTAGAGTGAGAGGTTGAATACACAATAAAAAGAGAATAATTGAGTGAGTGTGGCCCTTCAGTAGATGGGAGGAGTTGAGGTCCAAAATACAGACAGAATGACGTGGAAAGAATGAAGGACTGGATATGGATCAAAAGCTGGGGGCTGGGTTATAAAAACTAACATGCACTATCTCATGTAATTTTTAATTCTTATAATAAACTATTCAGGGTATTTTTAAAAGATTTTAAGTAATTTCTACACCCAATGTGGGGCTCAAACTCACAGCCCCGAGATCATGAGTTACACGCTCTACCAAACTAAGCCAGCCAGGCACCCCCAGTATAAGTACTTTAAAAGGCAGAGAATGATAGAATTTGTTCAAGTGTCCTGCCTATTAATAATATTTTCTCTTTCAAGACTTAAACCACCTAGATTTAAGGGACCTAGCCAAACATTCCTTCCTTTGTAAGGTCCGTGGTACAAAGTCTGAAATACAGTAAATATTGAATAAATGCTAATTAAATTCCCTTGGCTGACTCTGGACTCCAATAATCAGCTGCTTCACCACTGACAGCATCTAATTCTCCCTTCTGGCTTCTCAGATCTGTACCTTTTGGTCTAATCCTCTGTACCTACTGGATCCTTCCTGACTTTGTAAATACCTTCTGTTCTGGTCTATCCCCACCTCCCCACCTCTACTCTTTTCCAGGACAAACTGATTTATGATAGTATAATTCATTTTTATGAAGTATATTAACCACTAAATTCATATCCTGCATGAAGATATGAAGGTATTCTGTGCATGTGTATACGCCCCTGCGCCCCCCCCCCCCGCATTCCCCCCTCCCCCCCCCCTCCCCCCCCCGCCAAATATAAGAATTCAGGAGCCATTAGAAATTGCTGCTGGGCATGTGATGATTCCTCTGAAAAGTAACACAACTTATGAAATTGAACAAAAACTAAGATGGGTATCAATTTTAACAGATGCTAACCAAAGGCTTATTTTTATAGGCTTTGTCAAAATACATGAAAGAGCCCTTAAGATTGGGTTCTTCATATACTAGTGATGAAAATGTACAATCTTATTTATAGTTAACAAGTATAAAAGTTTGCTCAAGGTTGAAAGATGACAAAGAAACCTGTAGAGAAGTAGAGAGATTAAAATAGAATCAAGTTTATCTATTACCTCATTCCAGGGAAGTATTTTATTTGAAAGATCAATATGAGCAGCCAATGGCTTCTAAACAATGAATACTTGATTACAGAACAAGAAGAATTGATTTTGGAGCTAGAATAGTGACAAGAGGACAATGTAAAACACAGTCCATCATCTCACGTACCTTAGCTATAACTGTATCTTAAATAAAATCATATGAGAATGCTACACAGCTACAAGTCCGAAACTTTAGTACGTATGTTATTAACATTTCTTTTAATAGATCAGAAAAGATGAAAAGAATCAATATAGAAATATTTTCAGCTATACAAATTCCAGAGCTTTCCTGATTTAAAAAAAAAAAAAAAAAAAAAAAAAGGCTGAGGATTCCACCATTATTTACACACGTTTTTTCTACCCAGAAAATGTTTATTATCTAAAACAATCTTACCCATGTTAACCCTAGGCAAAGTGAATGCTGTCATTAGGCAACAGACTTGTTATTTGACACTTACATGTACTTGCCACATGCCAGGTACTGTTCTAAGTACTCTACAGGTATTCACTCATTTAATCTTAAAACCATGTAACAGAATATGGCAAATAATAATTTAAAAAACTAAAATTGCTATTTTTCTCTCCTACCCCATCATATGTAGTCAGTAAAAATACAGAAAAGTCCAGTGAAAAGATATTTAACTTAGACTTGTAAGATTTGAATTTGTTTCTGGCTCTATTTATGGTTCTGGGTGACCTCGGATAAGTTACTGAAAGCAGAGCTTCCCCAACCTGACTGATGATCAGAATTCAAAGGAAGGTGTAATAGTTTATATTTGCTAGATAGATAGATAGATAGATAGGTAGATAGATAGATAGATAGATAGATAGATAGATAGATAGATAGATATAGATAGCTATAGGTAGATAGATAGATGAAATAAACTTTACTTTGAGAGACAAAGACAGTGCAAGCAGGGGAGAGGCAGATAGAGAATACCCGAGCAGGCTTCACGCTGCCAGCTGTGGATCCTAATGTAGGGCTTGAACCCATGAACCATGAGATCATGACCTGAGGTGAAACCAAGAGCCAGACGCTTAACAGACTATGCTACCCAGTTATATTTTTATTTATGTAACTATATACATAAGGGATCACCCAAGACTTTCTGACTTTGTTTGGAGTGGGATTTCCCTTTAAAGCTGTACAGGTGACTCTGGGGAGTAGTGACACTTGGGGACCACTGATTTCAGTCTTATCCTCTAATTTCCTGACAGAAGTATGGAAATATGTGGTCCACAAGGGTGGACATGAAGAATTATAATAAAGGCCTAAGTTGTCAGACCTCTGTTCCTTATACATTCTCACCAGAGTGGCCACAAAAAAGGAGGGGGCTACTTGAATATTTAAGCAAAAATATTAGAAACGGTATCATACAAGTGACTATCATCTATGGTACCTGTATAAGCCTACCCCTCCAAGGCCTGATGCCAATAAAAGTGAAGGAGGAAACTGAGGCAATGGCCTCACTAAGTTAAATTATAAAGCAAACCAAAACAAATGATCTTTTCCTCAATGTGTGGAAAACGTGCACACACACACACACACACACACACACACACATAAACACACCCCTAAAAGTTTTCGAGGTGATTATAAATATGGGTTTTTTTCTTTAAGTATTCAACGGATCATCACAAGATACTTTTTATTTTCATCCCTAAAATGCTTTTGAGTATTTATGCCTGACATCATAAAGAAGACAAAGATGAATAAAACAAAGTTCCTGCCTTTTTGGTGAAGACACAGCCATAAACACAAGAATAGCAGTTTAAGTTTTAAAATTTTAAGTTTGGCTGAATTTTAGATTCTGCAGGCAAGCAATCTTAAGCCAGAAATGTCCCTATTCTAAATATATTCTGGCATAACTGTCATTTCAAGCTGGTAACCATGGTATAAAGTCCTACAGGGAACAGTGCATTTGCAAATCTCAAAAATTTGACTTTGACTCTGCTACTTGACAATTTGTAGCAAGTCTTTAAGCCTCTGAGCCTATTTTTTTGAACAATGCGAGCCTCACAAAGTTGTTGTGAAAACAAAATGAAATAATATGTTATGGTGTCATGAGTACTATAGACAGCATTCATAACTCTACTAATGATAAACATGTATTCTGAGTTTCTTTCCCACCAATAGTGACAAATTGCTAATAACCAACTGCTTTCTTATCTGGCCAATACACCCAAAGAAGCTTTTGTTGTTAACAGTTGCTCCTATACGTGTACTTATTGTACATTAATATTTTCATGAATTGGCAGATGAGCGTGTGCATAAAATGTGCACATTATATTGCCATGAATATGTTTAAATGTGTTTATATATGCATATACCTTTCAAAAAAAATACCGAAGCCACTAATCTAATGGGCAAAATTTCATCTACTTTAAGGATAGACATTGGACAAAAGTTCACAGGCCTATACATTTTATTTTGTATTTCTGATTAAATAATGATGGAAATGACAGAAGATTCACAGGAATGTTTCATGTTTCAGACAACCATGGAATTGCATGTCAAATTCTTATTATTCTATAGGGACATGAGTAATGCTTTCATAGAAAATTCCAGTTAAATGACTGCAGTAAACTAATCATTTATTTCTAAACAAGATTCCGACAAAAGCATACCTACCTATACATCCTCCCAAAGCATATATTAGCTATAACAGCAGTGAATCTAAGACTGTAGTTACTAAAATTTCTTTTACTTTTTACTCATACTGTATTTAACACATAAGGTTTGATCATAAATAAAAATTAACTCATAAGTCAAAAAGAAATCTAACCCTATTTTTTTTTTTAATCGAAACCCATTTCAAAAACAGAATCCTTCATGTTGAGTTGCTCAGGCAACAAATTTAGGAATGCTCATGAGTTCTTCAGGATATTAGTGCTAATTATTAATAATATGTAGTTACAATCATACCCTTTCATCCAAGTACCTCAAAGAGCTTTTAAAGTATTAATTTGTTATTTCTTATATCTCTGAGAGGCAGGCCAGTAGAAGGCTATTATTATTTCTATTTTACAGTCAAAAACTAGGGCAGGGAGAGGTTAAGTGACTTTGCTAGGGTCATATGGTGAGCAAAGAACAAAAAAGGGACTTGAGGTCATTGTTCTCATTTCCAGTTCACTATGGTATCCATTATACAGTGGTTTAAAACACCTACATGTATTTCTATTCTAGAAAGACTGAGAATAATGTATTTGAATAATCTAAGAACTAAAGGTGAGAGTTCCTCATTTTTTATGTTCAAAAATGCTGAGTAAAAACTAATAATTAGTCTCTGGTTTGCCGCTGTAGCTATTATTTATAGGGCTTTTGTTATTTGTAGCTTTCTGAAGCCTCGGTTCAAAATAATCCATTCTATTTCTGACTGCTTTCAGCTAGGTTAACATGGCTATGAACAACCAAAAAGCAGCTAAGACAGGCTGACTAATGAACTTGTGGTTGTCTTTCATTGTGTTCCCACTGCTCACTCTTCTTGAAGTCATCCTTCTTCTAATTCTCCATTCAACAGATATTTGTGCAACCTATCATCCTCAGTCCTTAGTCTGTGGCCACTTTAAATAAGCTAATGTCAAAAGTAAATATATAAATAAACTATTGTCAATGATTAAATTTTAAAAAAAATTGTGAAATTAATCATGATACTTCATCTCTTGAGTTTGTAACGCTATACTAGGTACCATCGTCATATTCAGTTTCTTGTAAGCCTGACCTTTCTGGTCCTTACAAGAACATTAAACATTTGAGTATTAGCATGGGGGATTTTAAAAATGTTCTATTTCAGCAATTTGCCCAAGAAAAGGTAGCATGAAAGAAGTGGTTTTGAAACTGTGCTCAATAAAGGGAGACTGCAGTGGGCTTGGATGTGGTGATACAAAACCTGTGATGTTTTTAACTTCAGCCCAGAATCTCCCTCAGAGCTTCCAGACCCATGTAGCAACTGCCATTGGACTGCACCGCTGGTACTTCACTCACCAGGTCCCAAATGGCACTTTTCCACATCCCCTGCCGGAGTCCAGCCATTCACTATCTCCTTTTTACAACTTTACCCTCCCCCCCCAAACCAAAACAAGGCATCATTATAGCTACTTCCGTTCCCTTACCCAGAATCTGCCCTCAGCAATTACATTTACATTCAGTTGATCTGGCATCCTGATATTTTAGGAATCCATGTTTTTTGGATGCCAACTACCATTCACATAATGGTCCTTATCCTTTCTCTGGATTTCTGTAACGTCCCTTGTCTACAAGCCCTCCTGCCCTACTCCTCCCCTCAACTAACATCCTCCACCAACAGCCTAAATTGTAAATCTATCCAGGCTCATTCCTCTATCCATGGCCTCACCAAGACATGAAACACAGTTCACGATTTGGTTCCTATCTGCTTCTCCGGACTCATCTTTTTTCAGTAACCCAGGCTTGAACTTTAAACCCTGTAATTACTACTCAGACTTCTAAACACGTATCATCTGTCCCTGGGCTGCATGTCTTTTTCGTTAAGATCTGGATTTGCCATCCCATCTCTTATGTTTGTGCTGGGAAATCCCTTATCTTGAAACTCTAACACAGTTAGTGGTCATCTATTCTTTCCTCCGTACACCTTGATATATACACTTCCAATTATAATTATTTGCTTTTATGTCTGCGCATCAGACTGGGCATTCCTTGAACAAGGTGTGCAAAAAAGGGAGTGGGTACTCAATAGGGGTGGGGAGGAGGTGGAGAAAAGGTAATAAATAAATGGCAGGAGATAAGACTCTATTTGCTAACGGATGTTAGGCAAAAGATCTATTTCGAACCTGTGGAAGGATTCAAATAAAGCAACAGATTTAGTGGAACTACTTCTAACTTAAGCTACCAAATCACAACACGGAGCCGCCGTTTGATCTCAGCGCCACACCAGACACCAGACCTGCGGTGTCCAGGGGGTTCAAGTGCTCTCAGCAAAAGATCACAGACCATCCGCGGGGGGCGAGTTCTCCAGGGATCAGCAGATAGATATGAGGCCCAGCGCAGGTACCGAAACCCTCCAGCCAGGGCAGGAGACTGACCAAACCATCTCCAAGGATTCGGCCAGCGACGAGCCACGTCGCCAGCTCCCTTTTGGGAAACCCCGGCCACAGGACAGAGCGGCCTCCACCCTACGACAGCCAGGGAGAAGCGGCTGCCCCCCGGAAGCAAGATGGCGGCCTCTGCTTTCCCCTCCTTCCCCGGGAACCCCCTCCCGGTCCCCAGAAGAGAGACAAGGACGTCGCGGCGCCGACGCTGAGATCCGGGAACCTCCGCGGGGCCCGCGGCCACTCCCGAGCCCCCGGGAGGCGACTCCCCCTCGCCGGACGCGGGGAGTCGGGTGTGGGGCCGTCCAAAGGGCAGCGCAGCCCGCCCTCGGCACGCAGAGGGTGGACGCCTGCTAGCCCGCGCCCTCCTGGCCATTGTTCTCCAGCTCCGGCCCCAACACCCCCCTTCTCCGCTCGCGAACAGGAAGTTACTCCCCAGCCGGCCCCGCCCCGCTTCCCAGCGCCCCGGAAGTGATCTGCGGCGGCTGCTGCAGAGCGGCCAGGAGGAGGGTGGATCTCTGGAGAGCGGAGCGCCCCTAGTCCTCCTCCTCCTCCTGCCGCCCAGGCTCCGCCGCCGCCCGTCGGACTCGTCCTTCTGCCTCTCGCGGCGGGGAACCTCCCAGACGACCAGGGCTGAGCTCTCTCCGGCCGAAGCCAGCTCAGCCGCGGCTTCCGGAGCCCGCGGGGCGGCAGACCGGCTTGCGGTGCAGGTGAGCGATGCCTGCCCGGGCCGCCCTGGGAGAGGTTGGGGCCGCTGGGGCGGCGGCGGCGGGGGTGTGTCCGGGCGGCGGCGGGCCGAGGCCGAGGCTCAGGGCCCGGACGCGGAGATTGCAAGTGCCGCGTTCTGCCCGGGGACGAGCCCAGGCTGGAATCCGGGGCGCGGTGTTCGCTGCTGTGCGGGCGAGTGTACGCCCGAGAGCCGGCGGCTGCGGCGCGGTCCTCCGAGCCCAGCACCTCCTTGAGTTGGCCTCGTCGGAAGGTCACCCCGCATCTCTGGCCCGCCGCGCCGAGGTCCCCGCCTGGGCGGTGCCCGCGACCTGGGGGGACCCATCACCACCGCCGCAGTCCCCGCGCCTCACTCCGCCCCTCTCCCCTCCTTCCCTTTCTTCCAGTCCTCGCGTGTACCAGAGCAGTTGCTTTTTAAGCATCTCCGCCAAGGTTTTGTGCCAGTCTAAGGAATGGTTTTTTCAGACTGAAGTCATTAGATGCTCCGCATTGAACTGCACTGGTTTACCCATATTAGGGTAATCCAGCCTCTAAAACGAAGAAGAGAATATAGATGTTGAGCGAGGGGGTGTTTCCTTCGTGGTTCGTTCCTTAAGGTTTTCCAGGAGTGGAAGATGTGATTTGTATGCTTTAGGCTGGGTATATATGTGTAAGTGGGCAGGGATGACAGCACAGAGAGGTGGCAGTGTTGTTTCAAGGCTGAAGGAGAATTAGGGAGTTAACTGGCCTTTGCTGGGAAACCTGAACGTCCAGACTTGTGAGAGCTTATCCAAGTGTCTTTAGGGTTGTGTGAGAACTCCAGTGCCACGCCCTACGTGTCAAGCTGAAAAGCACCCAATTTACAAATTGTGTTTGGTTGGGGGAGGGGGAGCTTTATAAAACGTGTGTCATAAGTTAATTCTTGTCGTGAAAGTACAGTACAACTTTAATCGTGTTCCCAAACTCGGATAACAAAATTTGTTAGTAAACTCGCAGAAGGCTTTTTTTAAGCTTCTTTTTTAATGTATTTAAATGTATCTTACTCGTTTATGTGGGTCTGTCTCTATTAATACAATATTACTATAAAATGACTTGTGACTCTTCAGACATTATTTTTAGAGTTTGAATTTTTTCAGGGCAGGAACCATGTCTTATGCATCCATGTGTTCCCATGCTATGTCCCTGGAACAAAGAAGTTATTCCCATATTTCCACTGAATGAATGTGTAGGTGATCCCACAGTTGTTGCCTCAGGAAACATTTATTTTGTTGGGGTTTTTGTTTGTGTTCTAGTTTCTTGGCACATACAGACTTTGCTTTGTCTTAATGTTTTTTTAGCAGGGTTAAAGGACGATTCAAGAAGAATCCTTTGCTGTCCTTCCAAAACTGTCCTCCCCTGAAAGGTTAAAATTATATTTGGGCTATTGTGATTAGGCATTATAATAACTTGTTGTATTCCAGTCTTAAATACTTACTACTTAAGCATGTTTATCCAGAGTTATTAAGAGATTTTCTAGTGACAGTAAGTTTATGTTTGGAGTTGATAACTGTTCCCCGTCTTAATCAGAAAGAGGAAATTGGGAGTCACCACTGTTTGGAAAACATGGTACGTCACAGAATTGGTTACAGTGGCTTATTTCTCCCATGGGTACATGAAATCCTCTGACATCCTGGTATGACCTTGGCATGATTTACCAGTAGGCACTTCCACATTTCTTTTCAGAGATCCAGGTGTTCTCTAGTGTGACTGCTGAATGTGCAATCATTTGTATCACTTATTTTGAAGTAGTTCATACAACACTTCTTTGCAGGGCTCTCAGGGAGAAAGGGCCTACTTATAGGGAAGAATCTTGTCTACATTTGTTTATGGGGGGAGTTTTTGTCTCTAGAGGGTAGGGTTATTTTCACTTTAGGGAGGTCCAAAAAAAAAAAAAAAAAAAAAAGTGCTGATATTTTCTTTCCCCTCCAATTGTCTGGTGGTGGTCCTGCACTGGTTTTCCAGCTCAGCTTCTGCAGAACATAAATAAATGTACCAGAATCACTTCTTGTATGTGGATCAGTGTTCTACACACTTGTATTCCTTAGTGGATGGAGGGCAAGGACAGTCACTTTTAGAATACAATGATATTTTTAAGGAGGGAAAAGATTATGATTTGGAAGAAGTAGGGAGACAGTTTATGGTTTTTATTGTTTTATAAAATGTTTTAACTCTCAGACACTAAGGTGAGGGAAGCCTGCAGTTTCTTATCTCTGAAACATCACCACTATACAGAGGTCAGATTTTTCTATTTTAATTCAACAACCCTCTTGGTAATAAATCCGTATACATTGATTGCCTGCCAAGCGCTATGATAAGAGCTTTAGTTATATTATTTTTAAATCTCCACAGTACCTCTGTAAGATAGGCAGTTTTGCCGTACTTTACTAAGACTAAGTGAAGTTATTATTGGCTGGAGGCTAGTAGCTGGTAATTATTAGAATCTGGATTTGAAAGTAATGAATTCTGAGAGCATTGCATATTGCAATTAATCCTAAAAGGCTGAGGAAAAACAAGATTCTGATTGAGCTGAGCTTCAGGAATGTGAAGATAATGGGCCCTTCAGCACTCTTGGCCATCCAGTGGGTCCTGGGGTTACCACTGTTTATTTCCAGCGTGCCTGCAAATACAGTGTTCTCATCTGCTGTGTATGCCATGATGAAAAAATGGTTGGATATTGTTCGGATAGGTGCCCTGGAGGAGTAGAGTATTAGGAACTCAACAGTGGTGTTGATACCGCTTTTTTACCTCTGAAGTACCTGAATAATCCCTACTTGAGAGGACTATGGAAAACCTATTTTGTAGTGACCTTTCCTGAAATCTTGTTTTTCAGTTCTTTCATTAAAGGAGGTTGGGGTGGGGGAGGTTGTAGGGGAATTGGGAAGAATGGTAAAAGAGGCAGGGTTGTCTTGGGTCTGTTTTTACCATTTCGGACCATATATCGTTTTCTCTTTGGGTTTAGTGTAGAGGCTTAAAGGTGGCAGAACTCTTGTAAGGGTCTAATTGCTATTCACCCTTTCCCAGCCTGTGCATTTCTTTTTCCTTTCAAAAAATGCACTTTAAAAAAAAATTTTTTTTTTAACATTTATTTATTTTTGAGACAGAGAGAGAGAGAGAGAGAGAGAGAGCATGAACAGGGGAGGGTCAGAGAAAGAGGGAGACACAGAATCTGAAACAGACTCCAGGCTCTGAGCTGTCAGCACAGAGCCTGACGCAGGGCTCGAACTCACGAACCATGAGATCATGACCTGAGCCGAAGTCGGACGCTTAACCGACTGAGCCACCCAGGCGCCCCTCAAAAGATGCACTTTTAATGGGCTTGATTTCAAGGATGTGTTCATCTCTTGGTTTAAAAAAAAAAAAAAAAAGTATGTAGCTCTAAGTAAAATATGGCTCATTCTCCAGTCCCCATTAGTAATAGTTTTTCTTTTTTTCTTTACATCTAAGACACCTTTTTTACTACCTTATGACACTCATAAGGATTTGGCTACCATATAGAAAAAAATGAAATTAAAGCTCCATGAGTTTTAAGAGTCACAGGAATACACTTTAGAAGAGAATTTAAATCTCTGATATAATTATACCCAAAGGTATAGTTGCTCAACATCAAGATTGTAGTCTGTGCAAGCCAAAATCAGCAAGCTGACATAAAATATTGTGATATTATTCTTAAAGGCCTTCACAGTTAGAATTCACAGTTAGAATTGTGACACACACAATCTCTTTGAAATCTGAGGTCCAGTTGGGTTGCCGAATTCACTTATTGAAACTAAAGGTCAGGGTTTGACAATGTCGTGTTGGAGAATAAGACATAGTAGGATTATGAAATGACTTCTACTCCCAGATGCATTGTGAAGGGTGGGCAAAGATCCCCGGTTTCGACAAACATCACGATTATAGTCATCTAAGCCACAGGATCCCTGCTTTCTAACGCAGTTGAGTAGCTGGCATAGTAACTGATTGAAAATGGAGGTTGCCCACTACTGATTGCAAATACTTTAGTTCAGCTGCCCTGTCTAGGTCCGTTCTGGATTATTGCAGCAGCCTGTTAGCCTCTTGGTGCCACCCCACCTCCGTCTTTTCTCCACACTTGGTTAGAGCAGTTATGACACTCCCCTACTTTAAGCCCTTTCGCAGCTCTTTCTTGCCCATTAACAAAATCCAAACTCCTTTTATCCCTAAATCTCATATAAAAAATTCTCAAGACCTACTCCTTACCTAACTCTCTAGCCTCATCTCTTCTCTTGCAGGGTATTCTGTTCCAGCAATACCAGGCTTCTTGAATGCTAGCGTTTTCCTAGTCCTCCATTTCCTCTTCCGTAGTTGGTTCTAGCCATTCCTCCTTATTCCAGTTTAGTAATGCCTACTTATCTTCCAGCACTCAGTTTAGTATCTTGATTAGATTCTTTCTCTTGATCTCATCCCTCAAACAACAGGAAACCAACCAACCAACCAATCAAATAAGAACCCCAGGAACTTTCAAGACTGGGCTGGTTCCTCCTATTATGTGCTGCCGTAAAATCTAACATAGCACTTACCACTATGGACAGTGCCTTCATTAGTCTATTGTAAATTTTGTTGATCACAGTCCATAGTAACCTCATAGGTACATACATAAATATACTCTTAAAAGCCTTCACAAGGGGCACCTGGGTGGCTCAGTAGGTTAAGCATCTGACTTTGGCTCAGGTCATCATCTCACAGCTCATGAGTCCAAGCCCCACATCAGGCTCTGTGCTGACAGCTCAAAGCCTGGAGCCTGCTTCGGAGACTGTTTCTCCCTCTCTCTCTGCCCCTCCCCTGCTCACACTCTGTCTCTGTCTCTCTCTGTCTCTTTCAAAAATAAACATTAACAACAACAACAAAAACCTTCACAGGCCTTTATCAGAATCTTTAGTTCATGACATCCTTGTCATATCAATAATTTTTTCACAGCATCCCTACGTCAAAAGAAACACCTAACAGTTTATTAAATAGGCCCAGACAATTTAATAATTATTTATGTCCTAAAGATTTAGTAGTCATTTGAAAAAAATAATACACATAAATTAAAACAAATTACTTTTTTTTTCTTAACTGCAGAATATTCCATGGCGTATTCAACCTATGTCCTGTACTTGGACATTTAAGTAATTTCCAATATTTTTCAATTATAAATAATGTTATAATGAAAATCTTTACATATGTGTGTCTTTGTATTGTTGGAGGTAAATATTCAGGATAAATGCATATATAAGATTTGTTAGATATTGACAAATTCCTCTTCTTAATGGAACTCTACTATTTTGAATACCTTCCAGCAATGTGTAAGAGTTCCACAGCCTCAATGGACTATATTGTCAAGTTTTTGAATTTCTGCCAATCTAATAGGTGAGAAATGGTATCTCAGTATAGTTTTAATTTGTAAATTGAACATCTTTTTGTACATTAAAGGGTCATTTTTTTTTACATTTAAAAATTAAATGTTCATGTTATTTACCTACTTTTTAAGTAATTTTTGGTCTTTTTCCCTCAGGTTTTAAAAGTTCTCTTTATTTAAGAATGTTAACCATTTAGGGGCACCTGGGTGACTCAGTCGGTTAATCGTCGACTTTGGCTTAGGTCATGATTTCATGGTTCGTGGGTTCAAGCCCCATGTCGGGCTCTGTGCTGACAGCTAAAAGCCTGGAGCTCGCTTCACATTCTGTATCTCCTTCTCCCTCTGCCCCTCCCCTGCTCACTTGTGCTCGCACTCTCTCTCAAAAATAAATATTAAAAAAATTAAAAGCAAAAAAAGATTGTTAACCATGTAACTTTGATGTATGTTGCAGATACTTTGCCCACTCATCTTTGGCATTGCTTACAGGGTTTTTTGGACGTGTGAAAGTCTGTTCTTGTGTAGTTAAATATATTAATCTTAAATTTTTTGCATCTGAATTTTTCATCATCATTAGAGAGTCATTCCTTATCCTCAGGTTATAGAGGAATTCACCCATGCCGCCTTCCGGTATTCTTATAGTTTCATTTTCCGCATTTAGTTTTCTGACCCATTTGGAGTACATTTACGTTTATGGTGTGAGGAATGGGTATAATGTTATCATTTTCTACATGGCTCTCTAGTTGTCCCAGTGCCATTTAGTTTTTAAAAATCTTGGCTCCCTTTGTCATATACTAGAATTTTTATGGAGTTGGGTGTATTTTACTCTGTTGAACTGTTTATGCACCAGTACCATACTGGTTTAATCATGGGGGCGTTGTATATGATTTAATATCTGGTAGGTCTATGCCCCATTATAACTTGTCCTCTTCTGTGTCGTCCTTGCTGTTCTTGCGTGTTGTATTTTTCCATATGCACTTCGGTGTCAATTTTTCTAAGTCCATTCATTAAAAAGATCATTGCTATTTTTATTGAGATTGCATTAAACTTATGATTTAACTTAGAACTGATTTCTTGATGGTGTTGGAGACATCTTAACCTAGAACAAGCAATGTTTTTTCATTTTCTTAAATCAACTTTTGTGTCTTTGGGGAAAGGTCTATGGTTTTCTTCGTATAAGTTTTGAACATTTCTTGTAGAGTTTATTCCTAAGTGTTTTATCTTTTGTTGTTGTTGTTACCGTTATAAATAGAATTTTCTTATACATTATATCTTCTAATTGGTTATTATTCATGTAAATGAATAGTGCTGATTTCTGCATGTTTTCCTGCTACTTTGCTAAAGTCTTATTGTTTGAGTTACTTTTATCATTGCTTCCTTTAGGCTCAGATATACTATCGTGTCACCTGTAGAGATTTCAATCCTTTCTTTTCCAATGGTTATGCCTCTAAATGTTTATGTTATCTAATTGCATTGATTAGTATCTCCAGAACAATGTTAAACAGAGGAATAACAGTGTCTTCAATAAGACATGCTGATTGTTTTATTGTATTATTTTTTTCTGTGGATATACAAAAATCTACATTGTACTAGATATTATCTTAGCTATGGAAGTGTCTTTCAAAGCCTGCAGTCCTTCACTGTCTCTGTAAGAGACACTAAATGGAGATGCATGTGGTTAGAGGCAGGAAATACTGACTTTCCTAGTGGACAGAGCAAAGTACAAAGATAAGCAAGGTGAGGACTAATATAAGGTTTCCCAGTTCACACAACCAGTCCTAAGTTTTGTTCTTACCTTGCCACATAGTTCTTCTGAACTTCATTTCAGTCTTCTCTCAGCCAGTCATGCTTGCCATAGGGTAACCTCCTTTTCTCCTCTAGGCTAAAGCTGCCATGGGTCTGTGAAGATCTAAGGATTCCCTTCTAGGCTTTCGCAGTCTTTTTTTTTTTTTTTTTTTTAATGTTTATTTATTTTTGAGAGAGAGAGAGAGCCCACTCAAGCTGAGGAGGGACGGGGAGGGGGGACAGAGGACCCAAAGCTGTACTGGCAGCAGAGAGCCTGATGTGGGGCTTGAACTCACAAACCACGAGATCGACCTGAGCTGAAGTTGGATGTTTAACCAGTTGAGCCACTTAGGAATCCCTAGGCTTTCACAGTCTTAAGTGGTGTCCTCATATTGTAGACAGATAAATTAGGCTTACCTTTTATTGATGTGGTCATGGCTTGGCTCCTTGGGTCTGTAGGTCATATGGCAAGTCAGGTTTATAATTAAATGAGCTTATCCCTGGGAGTGACCTAGAGTACACAGATGTAGGGTTGTTCCAGAGAAGTTTGTAGAGCCTGGATCATCTGTTTTTTCTCCACAATTCGTTTTGGAAGACCCAGTCTTCTAGCTGGAAGTGATGTGTTTGTGTGGAATCAAGTGTTGGGTGGGCATCCAGCATATATGGTGTCCACATGCCGGTTATGGATACACACCAGTGTTGCCTCCCAAGTTCTAGAGGGTGCTTTCATTCGACTGCCATCTAAGTCACCCAGAAAGTTCAAATAGCACATTTTCCGTAAATTCTTATAATTTCACAATTATCTAGGTCCATTGGTGAACTCTCAGTCCACATCCTGTTTCTGTGTTTGTCATTCTAAGCATTTCCTTTCCCAGGAGTGCAGGGAAGGATATTTATTAATTTCTTGCCTCCTGGGCTGACGTGCTCCTCCCCCAGAAGTCCCTGCAACTCTTAGTCCATGGTCTGTTGTCCATCATCATGGTCCCAGGAGCGCTGGTAGGTGGGGTGTTTAATAATCCCTTTTGGTCCCAGCTTTGAGGAGCTCTCACTCACCAGGCCATTTGTCCATCTCTGCTTTTCCCAGGACCCATGTTGCCTTTTTCTCTCTGGGTCACATTGCCTCACTGGCATGCAGTTCATCCTTGAGAGGTTTTGGGGATGCCTTGCTGTGAAGACCCTCAAGTCTCACCCTCCGGTAAATTGATGGCACCTTGATGGCAGAGCTTGGGCAGGAGGTTGGTTTTTTCCTGTTCCTTCCCCCCCCTCCCCCCCTTACTTTATCTACCCTCACCTTTTAAGTCTGAGGACAGTCTGTTTCCCCTCATCCTTCTGCGTAAGACATTTGTCTGTGACAGAAAATCTCCATTCCCTGAGGTCTTTGGCTGCCGTAGTCTTAATGCTTGGATTGTTGGAAACTTTCCCACTACCCTGTTAGTCTCCAAGGTCTTCATATGTCTCCATGATACAACTAAGATAATTCTTCAACTCTTCTACAACTAAGAATAACTTCACTTATTCTTATTTGCTGCTTGTGGGTTTTAGTAGCTTTTTTGGTCCTTCAGAATAAAACAAAACTTGGTCATTTTCTCTGCTTATATCCTTTTATCCTTTGCTTTGGCTTAGATCATAAAACCCATTCTTGTCTTTATATTTTGTTTTTAAAGTTTATTTGCTCACAACTGTTTAAATTCTTTGTACAGTAACTGGTCATTTATATTTTTTATTCTGTGAATTGTCTTTTTATGTCCTTTGCTTATTTGAAGGGTATGGGCGCTAGATTTTTTTTTTTTTTTTAAATAACAGATTTATTGAGATGAAATTCACATACTGCAAAAGTTACTCTTTTAAAGTATAATTTGGTGGTTTTTAATACAGTCACAGAATTGTGCAGCCACGGCCACTATCTGATCTGACCACATTTTCATGACCCCAAAAAGAAACCTCATGCTCATCAGCCTTCACTCCTGATTCCCTCCACCGGCAGCTCCAGGGAACTACTGATCCACTTCCCATCCGTACAGATTTTCCCATTCTGGACATTTCTGGATTCCATGAATGGAATCATACAATATGTGGTCTTTTGTGTTTGGCAATTTTCACTTAACATAATGTTTTCAAGGTTCGTCCATGTTGTAGCATGTATCAGTACTTCATTCGTTTTTATGGCTAAATAATGTTCCAGTGAGTAAATATACCACATTTTGTTTATCTGTTCATCCGTTGATGGACATTTGGGTGCGTCCACTTCTTGGCATATATTGGATAATGCTGCTATGAAAATAGATGTACATGTTTTTGCATGGACATGTGTTTTCATTTCTCCTGGGTGTGTGTGTGTGTGTGTGTGTGTGTGTGTGTGTGTGTGTGTATAGGAATGGAATTACTCGGTCATATGGTAACTCTGCGTTTAACATTTTGAGAAACTGCCAAACTGTTTTCTAAAGCACCTGCACCATTTTACTTGCTCCCTATTGGTGTATAAGGCTTCCTAGTTTCTCTGCATCCTCACCAACATTTGTTATAGTCCATCTCTTATTAATTATAGCCATCCTAGTGGGTGTGATTATCTTCTTTCATCTGCTAGAATACTTTGTCTAAGCTGCCCTGTGTGTGTGAAGTAATGTACATCTTGGCATATCCTGTCTTTTTCTTCTTAGACATTTTAGTTTGATGTCCAGTTCCAAGAATGTTCTCTTTGTTGTAAAAACTGTAAATGTGGCTTTTTGTTGGAACTTCTAAGTGAACTTTGCTTTTGATTCATAGCAAGGTTTTTGCATTAGTGTGTCTGATGAGTTTCAAGCTGTTACAATTTTCAGTTGTTAAAAGCACACTGTTACAAATTGTTGCATAACAAGTACCTAGACAAAGTGCCTAATAGAGTGAAGGGGAATCATTCATAATCAACACTGACAGTGTTTTCAAGAATTGTTGGTGCTGTATTGACTACAAAATTGGGAAACACCAATTATAGACAAGAGTAACCAAAAATGGTGCTAGGTTTAATAAACTGAGCACTTCTGTGCGCATGATCTCATTTGATCTTTGTATCAGCCAAGAGAGATATAGGTGGGATGGGAAAATTTATTGACCTTCAGTCAAAATGTTTTACTGAATGTACTTGTAACATAAAGATTTCCACACCAACCAATACCTATGTTGCTTTGTCTTAAATTATTTAAAAAGTATTGGTTAGCATTAGCATTTTCATAAAGCTCTAACTTGCTCACAGCGTAGTTATTTTATTCTTTTAGTTCCCATTTGTTCCCTGTTATTATCTGTATCTGAACAGGTATGGAATAGAGATGATGGTCTCTGTACCTCAACTATGTGCCTCTTTCTGAAATGCATAGAAAACTGCACTGGTGATTCTTTTATACTTGGTTACCTTTTAACTCTTCCCTGGCCCCCCAGCTTTGTATTTTGAAATATTTCCAACTTACAAAAAACGTTAAAAGAGTAGAATATTGAATGCCTGTATTTCCCAATCATCCTCTCTTCACCGATTACCGATTATTATTTTGCCCTGTTTACTTTATCTTTCTAAGTATAGATGCTTTTATTTTTCTCTACTTTGAAAGAAGTTGGAGACCTCATGAAACTTCACCTCTGTGTACTTCATCTTACGTCTTCTGAGAATAAAGGCATTCTCCCGTATCATCATAATACTGTTGTTTAACACATAAGTAATAATTTCATAACATCATCTACTATGTAGCCCAGATTCAGATTTCTCTAGTTGCCACCAATTGTCTTTAAATAGCTGTTTTTCCTCTGATCTGTTGGCTTATTATGTCTTCCTTAGTCCCTATTTCATTTTTTCTAATTAACTTTTTTGAGATACAATTTACATATCATAAAATTCACCCATTTAAGTTACAGTCATTTTTGGTAACTGGTTGTGTAACCATCACCAATATCCAGTTTTTAAACATTTTTATCACTTCAATAAAATCCCTTTGCCCATTTGTAGTTATCCCCATCCCTACCTCCAGCCCCAGGCAACCGTTAACTTACATTCTATCTCCACAGATTTGCCTTTTCTGGGCATTACTATAAATGGAATCATACCATGAGTAATCTTTGGGTTTTTTTTACCTAGCATAATTTTTTTCTGGCTCATCATTTTGTGGCATGTGTCACTAATTCTTTTCTTTTTATTGGTGAATAGTAGGTAAGTATTCCATTCAATAGATTCACCACATTTTGCTATCCATTTACCAGTTGATGAACATTTGGATTGTTTCCCTTTTTTGGTTGTTACGAATAATTCTGCTATGAACATTCATGTACAAGCCTTTGTGTGGACATATGTTTTTATTTCTCCTTTATACACCTAGGAATAGAAATGCTCAGTTGTATGGTACATTTATGTTTAACCTTTTAAGGAGGTGCTAAACTGTTTTCCAAAGTGGTCTCACATTATTTTGCATTCCCACCAGCAATGTTTGAGAGTTCCCATTTCTCTGCACTTTAAAAAGAAATTTTTTTAATGTTTATTTGAGAGAGAGAGAGAGAGAGAGAGAGAGAGAGAGAGAGAGAATGAGCGGGGGAGGGGCAGACAGAGAGGGAGACACAGAAGCTGAAGCAGCTCCAGGCTCCGAGCTGTTCGCACAGAGCCCGACGTGGGGCTCAAACTCAAGAACCGTGAGATCATGACCTGAGCTGAAATTGGACACTTAACCGACTGAGCCACCCAGGGGCCCCTCATTTTTCTGCACTTTTAAGAATGGTTATTAGGTTAGTCTTTTTAGAAATTATTATGGCCAGTCTACTGGGTATAAAACTGTATCTCGTGAGGTTTTTTTGCATTTCCCTAATGACTAATGGTGTCGAGCACCTTTTCATGTGTTTATTAGCCATTCACAAATTTTCTTTGGTGGAATGTCCTCTCAAATCTTTTTCTATTTTTTAAACAGGTTATCTTGTTATTGAATTGTGAGTTCTTTGTGTGTTCCAGATACAAATCCTTCATAGATATTTGAATTGCAAAGACTTTCTGCCAGAGAATGCTAAGGGTTTTATTTTGGTAATGATGTTAACCATGAACCTTGCTTAATTTTTCTCATTTGCTGTGGGGCTTTTCTAGACAATTGGAATAAGAGCTAGATCTTTTCTTAATTCTTTCATGTGTCTAGCTAGTACAGAAGTAGAATAAACAATTAAAGACAGTGATAGTAACTGTCATCTTCGTTCTGCAGTTAAGCAGTGAGAAACTTCCTTCTGAACCACGAGAAGCAAATAGACACACACTATGGGTATTAGGGCTCTTTCAGTTGTAAGAGTCAGAAATCCAGTTTAGACTCTTCAGCAAAACAGAATTTTAGTGCTTTTCTCTCGCTTCTTCAGCTCTGCTTCTTTTTTCATTCTTTTGGCCGACTCTTCACATGTGGCCACTTTCGTCTCCAGATTCAGTTCTTCCCAGCTCAGCAGAAAGAGCCAGTCTTTCCCCCTGGCCCAAGAATGGAGTACTCTGGCCAAGTTAGGTCGCTTGCCCTGCTTTTTGCTTTTGAGAGATGTGGAGCATCCAGATTCGCAGTCCTGTTGTAACGCGCGGGAAGGAGGGAGTAGTTCCCTCTAGAAAGAGGTGCTGGGCAGACAGACTCTATATATGTCTGCTTCTTCAGGGGTGTTGGGGTCATTTTTTGCCCACTTTTATGAAATTAAACCAAAAGTAATGAGTAGAAAGTTGATACCTGGAGTTTTGGGAAAAAACCACATTTGTTATCTGATTAATTTTAACACTAAATTAGCCTTTACTAGTAGTACTTTTTCTTACCTAAACAAACTCATGTGATGTTTCCTTTGCATTCCGCATACCCCTTTCCCCCTCCCACTGAGGTGAGAGGCAAGCGAAGTTAGCAGTAATAACAACTTGGTAATTGTGGCTGATTTTTCTGTACTTCTTTTGAGAGTTCTTTTATGTAGTTTTCTTTAGCTCTCTGAGGCAGGGTTATATCCAACTGTCTCGGAGTGCCTACATTCCTACAGATTGCTGAAATCAATTTTTTTATAATTAGTTTCCTTCCTCTCTTTCATTTACTTGGATTCTCAAGCTCTGTCACTGTCCATATGTTGAATGATTCATCTTTGAAGTGATTTTTTTTTTTTTTTTTTAAGTCAGGATAGTTCCCGGTTCCTTTTCATGACATTGGGTGTGTGATGTGCATGGTGATGGTGAAGACACTGTTGATGAAGTTGTGATTTTCCTGCTCTAAAAGGAAATAATTGTTATCACTGAAAGTGTTTCTTATCTAAAGTCTTTAATAGCTATAACTGCTATATAAATACCGTCATGAAGTTGAACAAATAACTGGATGCCGTGTCCTTGTTGTGTTGCTTCTGTGCTCTTCCAGTACTCCTTAGGATTTGTTTTCAGTATGAAACTTAAATGCAGAATTGAGAACTTGTGGTTTGAGGCTGTCTGTCTAAGACATATCATTTCTCATAGAATTAAAAGAGCGTACCTTGAAAGGTTTTCTAATGTATTCTTCCACTATTTACAAAAATCCCCTCAAAACTACCCAGCCACTAGCCATTGCTTAAACACTTACTGTAGTGATCTTGTGGAGATCTGGGTCCTTTTTAGATATGTTCATTTAAAAATTCATTCCTGGGGTGCCTGGGTTGCTCATTCGGTTGGGCGTCCAACTTCAGCTCAGGTCATGATCTCACGGTCTGTGAGTTCAGGCTCCACATGTGGCTTTCTGCTGTCAGTACGGATCCTCTGTCCTCCTCTCTCTTTGCCCCTCCGCTGCTTGTCGTTCTCTCTCTCTCTCTCTCTCTCTCTCAAATAAATAAACATTAAAAAAAATTCATTCTTGTTTTGAACTGAAGTGTATTATTCTGTGACTTCTCTTTGTTCCTGATTTGCTCTCTGAAGAAGCACTTAGTACACAAACATATTTTTGAGCCCTTGCTAAACAGTGCATTTGTTGACAGAATCGAGAACAGTCATTTTACAGATACTTTTCTTCAAATAATTGAAAATAGCAGTGATACAACTGCTTTGCCGGCTTCCCAGGTATCTGCCTGTTCAGGCCATACGTCCCTCATTTCTTGAGTTAGTTCCTAACTATCCTGATCACAGGCTTCCAGAAATCATACAGTAACATTCACTTCTTTTGAGGTCAAATTTTACAGCTTAAAATATGAAACACTTAAAAAAGAAGGAGGAAACTAGAATCTATACATTTCCTTCTGTGGCCAGTCCCTGACCCTAAACAATTTCAGATTCCTTATTTCCATTTAATCGTCCAGATTTAACCATATGAGGTGGAAGGTGAGGAAACTTAAAGGCTACACTATTAAGAATCAGGAAGTAAAGTTTAAAAACAAATGAAAAAAAACAACATACCTTTGAACATCCAAAGTAGAAATGCAGAGTCCTAGCACTGAAGGCTGTTACGCATCTGATGCTCACGGGAATAATTATGCCATCTTTCAGAACTCTTACTTTATATCTAACTACAATAAGTCTGGTAATTTGCGCCCAAACAGTTTTTAGGAGTGAAGGGTGCTGCTGAAGGCAAGTACAGGGGCAGTAGTGATCAGTGAGGGACAGCTCTGAAAGGAAGGGAAGGGGTAGAAAGACTTAGAAATGACAATAGGAGAATTCAGAGTTCCACATTCTAGGGCTATTAAATCCAGGGGAAAGTACCCCGGTTCATAATAGCCTCTAAGAATTTCAGAATAGCCTCAAGGAATTTGTGAGACATACAATTCAGAGTTTAAAATTTTTGTTGAATACACCTCAAAAATTAAAATACCATCCTGCCTGGACACTGCTTCTGGTGGGCCAAATCGCTTGTTTTCTCATCGATTATCATCTCTTCATTAAATTCCCATGATGATTATTTTTTTAATGTGTGTATGTTAAGCATTAAGTAGAATAAGGCACCCAGTAAATCGTGGCTATTCACTTGTTGATGATTGAGTGGGGGAAGTAGTCTATACAGTTAGAGTTTGTCATTTCTTACAACTTTGGCTGAACCACCACCATTTTCCCACCTTGATGTTAAGGTTTATCACAACGTGACTTCCCTTTGTGTGGTAGCACATTCTGGTCCACTCCCCCGGCCATCAGTCGTTAAATATTTAGAAAATGCTGTTATTAGACTAAGCAAAACATAGTTTAAATTTTCATATAAAAATGTATGTGAATATGTAAAAAATTATCTAGTTAACAGTTGCTTTGTTTTGGATTAGGAAATAAAAGTATTAGATTATATTACTCCAGAATTACTGTAGGGTTTATCCTTCCTCTCCTCCTCTTCCAAACCCCAGCTGTTCATTTGGTTGCTGTTTTGCTATAACTA
The DNA here is from genome assembly GCF_046562875.1 of Panthera onca. NCBI lineage: Eukaryota > Metazoa > Chordata > Mammalia > Carnivora > Felidae > Panthera > Panthera onca. The sequence continues at coordinate 74,292,500 of NC_138340.1, read as the reverse complement.
ATCAAATAGCTACTGCCCTTTATTCTTATAAGCTTCAGCTGGATCTAATCTTATTACATCTTTAAATCTTTGATGAAAATATTGACAATTTGTTCTTCAATCAAAAAACATTAAGATATACGGTGCCCAAATATTTATGGGGTCTTCTTTTTGGTTGTTTAAAACCTAGTAGTAATCCTTTGTCAGAGCATTGCTACCGTTGAAGATTATAAAATAAAAGCTTATCTATACTTTTAGTGAAATTTCAGTGACTTCATATTAAGAATGGTTTGTCACGCAGTGTAGAATGCACCTGACACAGTAGTGAAAAAAGTAAGAAGCCCAACCTCCGCTTATAAATTACTTTGTGCTGTTTCTTGATGTTGACGGATTAAGAATAAGAAGTAGGATACATTCAGACTTTTCAATGGCTTTCCTTAAAAACTAGACTAATTGTAATATCATTTGGGTTCAGAACTCAGGACTCATTTTTTCAACTTGACTGTCAATGTAAAATATTTTTACTTATATTAAAATGCTTGGGCCAAGGATAAACAGCAGCAGGTTTCCTTTTTGTAGTTTATTTTTGCTATATCTATTAGTCAATCAACCTATGTTTCAAGTTTCTGTTACAGTGTGGAAGGTGGGGCAGGAGGGTTTGAAAGAAGAATTCCCTTTTAAGGCAGTCATATGAAAGTAATTTTGAGATGAAAGTTGGTACTAATGTGTGTTTTCTTCATTCCAAAACTGGGACATGTTGGCAGTAATGTTTCATAAATGAAGTGAAAAAGGGAAGATTGATAGTATTTGAGAAGGTTTTTTCCTTTAGAAATTATAGTTTGTTTTTTTCATTCTTTAATATTTGAAGCTGATAGACATCCATTTGTCAGTAGAATGAAAAGTTTTTAAGAGAAGTATAGAACACTTTGGGGGAGACAGTATGGTGTGGTGACATGAACATAGGTTTTGCTTAACAAAATGTTTGTTGAATGAATAAGCACCTGTTGTGTGTCAGGTACTGTGCTGGACACATAAAAGGATAGGTACTCAGCCTAGGCTTAAGTAACAAGGAGAGTTTTCCCCAAGTGATCACCAGGAGGACCAGCAGGACTTTGGTAAAAGAAATGGATCAGGACAATCAGGTAATCAAATTCATGCCATTAAATTTAGAGTGAGTGTGGTGTATTCCTGCAGGGTGAGAAGGGGAAAGCAAAAAGACCCTGAGGGAGAGGGTTGGGAGGGTTGTAGAGAGATCATAAGGCTCCTCATCACAGGCCCTTGGGACCCATCAAGAGAATTTAGGAAGCATTATGATCAGATTTGCATTTTGATTATTCTCTATGGCAGTGCTTCTGAAATTATCTTTGGTGAAGAACTGTTATAAAAATTTTCAATATGTATCACACATATTTACATATGTATGTTTATAAAATACAATACAGATGAATTACTAGGAAAATGAAAATTTCAAAACAGAAAGCAAGCCCATTTTAAAAGTTAGATTGACAGGGTGCCTGGATAGCTCAGTCAGTTCAGTGTGAGACTCTTGATTTTGGCTCAGGTCATCATCCCAGGGTTATGGATCGAGCCCTGCGGTGGGGCCTGCACTGAATGTGGAACCTGCTTAAGATTCTCTCTCTCTCTCTCTCTCTCTCTCTCTCTCTCTCTCTCTCCCTCTCCCTCTCCCTCTCCCTCTCTCTCTCTCTTTCTCTCTCCCCCTCCCTCCCTCCCTCTCCCTCTCCCTCTCCCCCACCTTCTACCCCGCTTGCATGTGTGCTCTCTCTGAAAAAACAACCAAATGATCTCATTAAAAAATAAAATAAAAGTTAGATTGAATAGACATAAAATTACTCTTAAGTTCTCTAGAAGTTTCCAAATGTATACTCTCAAATTTGTTCTTTCCTAGTCATTAACTAGTTAGGTTTTGAGTACCTCTGCCACGGGAGAATTATCTCTTTTTGATCACGTGGCCCATCACTACAGAATTCTAGAAACTCCCATGTGTATATTTACTTTTAAATCACATACATGTACTGCTGTGCAGTTATACAATATACATTATAAATCATAAAATATAAGTTAGAAAATAATGTTAGAAAATAAGTTATATAAGCTATTTTAAATTTAAAAGTTTTATTAATAGAATAAAAATTTTTGTTGGCACAAAAGCATTGTTTAGTGAAAGCAGTGTAATCAACTGTGCTTTATTATAACTTTTGCAGGTCTTGTATCATTCATATGCCAGATAAATAGTATATTAAATCATCATGTTGTATACAATTTCTTTTGTCAATTTTACCTAAATGAAGCTGGAAAAAATAAGTAAAAAAACAACTATTATTTGGCCCTCTTACAGGTGCTGGGAGATATAGTAGACCATAATATATACAAAAAAAAAATCTCTGTTCACATGATCTTCATTCTAGTGAAAGTTAACACTTTGTAAAATGGTGATTCAAAGGCTTGGTTTTAGGTGCAGTCTGTTTTATATTCATTTTAATGCTTGTCACATTTGAAATAGATGCCTCATAAAGATACAGATAAAAAATGGGAGAATGATGTTGTTAGTTGTGTTGACTTAATGATAGTCCTAAGTTAATTTTATCTAACAATTAAGGACAGAGGTTTAATGAAATATCTTGCTAATTTCCATTTTCTCTGATGTCAGTTCTTGCAGACTCATCAAAACGTGTTTCCTTTTTCGTGTGTATTTGTAATACATGTTTTCAAAATCTAATGAAACTATAGATTTAAACAGGTTAGAAATTAATTTTCAAGTTGGTGTTCAGGTGAGGTTATCTTTTAAAGTGGGCACATTTACATTCATAACAGTAAAAGCTTGCCAACTCCTGGTATATCCATTCACTAATATCACACTGTCTTAATTACTGTAGCTTTCTAAGAAGTCTTGACAGTTAGTAGAGTAGGGAGTCAGCAAAGGTTTTCTCATAGGGCCAAAATATTAAATATAGGCTTTGCAGGCCATGTGGTCTCTGTTATACCCACTCACCTCAGCTGTTGTAATAGACAACAGCCATCGTCCATACGTAAACAGATGGGGATGACTAGATCCCAATAAAACTTTATTTACAAAAATAAGTTATTTTGTCATAAACCTAAAACTGCCCTAAAGAATAGTCTGTTGGGGTGCCTGGCAGGCTCAGTCGGAAAAGCAAGTGACTGTTGATCTTGAGGTCATGAGTTCGAGCCCCACGTTAGGTGTAGAGATTACTTAAATATTTTTTAAAAATAAATAGAGTCTTTTAAAAAGAAATGCAGACAGAAGAAACAGCATCACTTTTGTGTTGTTCTTGTGGAAGATGCATAACTTGAATCTAAGCATCAGACAAAACTCAGTTTTAAGAGACGTTCTATAAAATAATTGGTTAGTAATCTTCAAAATTGTCAAGTTCATGAAAGTCACAGTATGAGAAATCATGCCAGACCAAAGGAGGCCAACGAGATGCAGCAACCAAAGGCAACAAATGATTCTAAGCCAGTGCAGAATCATGGATGGGGTCTGAGGATTCCGAGATAGGACTGTGTTAATGTTCATATCCCAACGGTAATGACTGTATTGTGATTTTCGGGGATTGTCCTTGTTTGTTGGAAATAAGCTCAGAGTGTTCAGGTGAGATGAAGCAGCATACCAGCAACTTACTCTTAAATGGTTCAGGGAAACATCTTTCTGTATTGTACTCATACCTTTTCTATAAATTTGAGATTGTTTCAACATTTAAGAAATACATATCATTAAAAGTAAGTAAAATAAGTTTATTACAGAAAAACACCCAAACAGCCTAGCTTGCCAATCACTGCATACTTTGGTGGTTGTTCTTCACAATCATCTTGGATGTTGTTGGTGTTATTGTTTCCATACAAATTTTAGAAGCAACTGCCAATTTTCACCAAAAAACCTGCTGTGATTTTTATTGGGATTGCATTAAATCTATAAATAAATTTGAGGAAGAGTGGCTTTTTTTTTTTTTTTTTTTTTTTTTTTTTTTTTACAATGAGTGTTCTAATCCATAAACCTGAACTAAAGCATTCTTTAGGTCTTCTTTAAATTTTCTCATCAGTGTTTTATAGTTTCCCATACAAAGTTCCTTGTGGTCGCCATTCTCCAAATTTGTGCACCAAAATTTTGCCTCTTGGTATATGGTTCCCTTTCACACTGAATAGGGCTGACCAAATGACATTGTGTGACTTCCAAGACTAGGTCATGAGAGATATTTTGGCTTCTGCCTTGCTTTCTTTCTCTCAACTGGAGAAAACAGAAGTCATGTTAAGAGAACATTTAAGTAGCCCAATGGAGAGGCCCAGGTAGTGAAGAACTCGGAGGCTTTCTGCCACAACAGTGATGTGAATGAGCTATCTTAGAAGCAGCTCCTCCAATGTTTAAGCCTTTAGATGACTACAGCTTAACAACATCTTGATTATAGCCTCATGAGAGCCCAAGCTGGAACCAACTACCTAGGCTGCTCAAACTGTAGGATAATAAATGTTTGTTATTTTAAGTCACTAAGTTTTAGGGTAATTTGTGCAGTAACAGGCAACTAACACAGATATATTTTTAAGTTTTTATTCTCAAATTCTATTGTTTCCTTTTTTGTGGCAAAATACATATGCCATTTACCATCTTAAACGTTTCAATTGTATAGTTTAGCAGTATTAAACACATTCACATTGTTTTTATTTATTTATTTATTTATTTTAATTTTTTTTTTTTAACGTTTATTTATTTTTGAGACAGAGACAGAGCATGAACGGGGGAGGGTCAGAGAGAGGGACACAGAATCTGAAACAGGCTCCAGGCTCTGAGCTGTCAGCACAGAGCCTGACGCAGGGCCTGAACTCAGGGACCGTGAGATCATGACCTGAGCCGAAGTCGGCCGCTTAACCGACCGAGCCACCCAGGCGCCCCAAACACATTCACATTGTTATACAACCATCACCACCATTCATCCCCATAACTCTTTTCATCTTGTGAAACTGAAACTCTGTATTGAATAAATAATAACTTCACATTCTTCTCTTCCCATAGTCCCTAGTAACCACCAGTATACTTTCCATCTTGTTGTATTGACTACTCTAAGTGCCTCATATAAGTGGCATCTTACAGTATTTGCCTTCTTGTGTTAGCTTACTTGGCTTTGCACAGTGTCCTCAAGGTTCATTGATGTTGTAGCATGTGTCAGAACTTATTTGCTGTTTCGGAAGCAACTGGGTGGTTCAGTCAGTTAAGCGAAATCCGACCCTTGATTTCAGATCAGGTCATGATCTCATGGTTCCTGGGTTTCTGACAGTGATTCCTGGGTCCCTGCTTGGAATTCTCTTTCCTTTCTGCCCCTTCCCTGCTTGTGCATGTGTGTGCTCTTTCTCTCTCAAAATAAATAAACTTAAAAATTTATTTGCTTGTTAAGCCTGAATAATAATATTCCATTGTGTGTATATATACATATATATATGTACACACACACACACATATACACACACACATATATATATACACACACACACACATATATATATATATATATATATGTATGTATATATGTATATATACACACATACATACTTACCAAGTTTTGCTGATTCATCTACCCATGGATGCTTAGGTTGCTTCCATGCTTTAGCTGTTGTGAATAATGCTGCTATGAACACAGGTGTACAAATATCTCAAGACCCTGCTTTCAATTCTTTTGGGTATAAACCAAGAAGTGGAATTGCTGGATTGTGTGATAAGTCTAGTTTTCATTTTGGGGGGAACTGCCATACTGTTTTGTACAATGGCTGTGCCATTTTATATTCCCACCAGCAGTGCACAAGGGTTCTGATTTCTCCATATATTTGTCAACACTTGTTTTCTGGTATTTTTGATAGTGGTCATCCTAATTGGTGTGAGATGGTATCTCACTGTAGTTTTGATTTGCATTTCCCTAATAATTAGTGATGTTGAGTATTTTTTTCATATGCTTGTCAGCCATTTGTTTATCTTCTGTGAAGAAATGTCTGTTTGTTCAAGTCCTTTGCCCATTTTTAAACTAGGTTGTTTTTTTGTTGTTGAGTTATAGGAGTTCTCTGTATATTCTAGATATCAATCCCTTATCACATATATGATTTGCAAATATTTTCTCCTTTTCTGTGGGTGGCCTTTTTACTCTGTTGATAGCATCTTTTGATGCACAAAAGTTTCTAATTTTCATGATGTCCAGTGTGTCCATTTTTTTTTTTGTTACCAGTGCCTTTGGTGTCAGATCCAAGAAACCATTGCCAAATTCAGTATTGTGAAGTTTTTGTCCTGTGTTCTTCCAAGAGTTTTATTATTTTAGGTCTTACATTAGGACTTTGATCCGTAATTACTTTTAAAATACAGAAATAGAATGTTCTAAGTTAGGATCAGATTTTCAACAGTTTTGCTAAATTCACTTGTTAATATTGATAATTTAATTCTTTTGGAATGTTGCCTGTGAGTAATCTGTTTTGCTTCTTCCTATCCAGTCCTTTGCCTTTTATTTCTGTGCTTGCTTTATTGTACTGACTAGAATTTCCAGGACTTTACTGACTGGAAGTGATGATAGGAAGCAGTCTTGTCTTATCCTTCATCTCATGGGGAAAACACTTCCTATTTTACCTGTTAAGTTTTTGTAAAAATTATTTATCAGTATAAAGAGGTTTCCTCCTTTTTCTAATTTGCTAAGGCTTTTCTTGTGAATGAATGTTGCATTTTTGTCTGACTTTTTTGCATCTGTTGAGATAGTTGTGTGATTTTTCTCCCCTTTTGTGAATTACATCAGTTTGTTAGTGGAACCTTGTATTCCTCAAATCCAGTTGGATCATGATTTTTTTAAATGTACCGTTGTATTTTTTTTTTTAATTTTTTTGACATTTATTTTTTGAGAGACATAGAGAGACAGAGCACAAGTTCAGGAGGGGCAGAGAGAGAAGGAGACACAGAATCTGAAGTAGGCTCCAGGCTCCAAGCTGTCAGCACAGAGCCTGATGTGGGACTCAAACTCACAAACCGTGAGATCATGATGTGAGCTGAAGTCGGACGCTTAACCGACTGAGCCAGCCAGTCGCCCCAACCATTGTATATTTTTAATATTTTCCCATTTGTGTTTATGAGAGATTGGCCTGTGTTTTTCTTTCTTTTCAGGTTTTCATATCAAGATTATGTTGGTGTTACAAAATGAGTGGGGATGTGGTCCCCATCCTTCTCTGTATGTTTAGGGTCTTATTTTTATAAAATGAACCATGTTAATAACATAGCATTTTGTGCATTTCCAGTTTCAGTTTTGTTATGTTAGCTGTCAATTATGCAGAGAATAAATTTCAGATGCAGTGCTACCTGTGTGTGCTTACCCTAGAATCTCTTATTCATCCACATAGCTCCATCAGTGGTATATTTACATTGTTTTTCCATGTAACACACTGTTTTTATGAAAGAAGCAATTTACTTTTGGAGATAACCTTCTCTGAGACCCCTTGCTTTCTTAGCAAGTAAAAAGCAGCTCTTGTGTGCTATTATTTTAGAATCTAGAAAATACTTTAACTGACATGTTAGAAACATTTGCACCTTAATCTACCTGTCCAAGAATTTTATTCTTCTTGTTAGCCAAAAACCTGTATGTTTTCCAGTATTTGTTGCAAATGCATTTTAATTTGACCTTTTGTTTTCTATGTTATTTTAGACATTTTGACATGACAGGAAGAACAAGTGTTAATAGAATATAATGTAGATTTCACTATTAATAGGAATGCCTTAATGGATGCTTGTGAACATTTATCGTTAAGTTCAGAGTAATTATATAAAGTTTTGCTGCAGTATAACATTAATTTAAAGAGGACTAAAAAACATGGAGGCTTTCTTGTTCCAGACACATAGTTTTGTTTGTGTGTTTTGTTTTTTAAAGTTTATTAATTTATTTTGAGAGAGAGAAAGCACACACAAGTGGGGAAGAGACAGAGAGGGAGAGAAAGAAAATCCCAAGCAGGCTCGGCACTGACAGTGTGGAGCTGATTGTGGGGCTTGAACTCACAAACTGCGAGATCGTGACCCGAGCCGAAGTTGGACACTTAACCAACTGAGCCACCCAGGTGCCCCTCAGACACTTAGTTTCTAAATAACTTAATAATTCTAATTGTCTCATACTACCATTCCATAATTCTTTTATCTAAAATGAATGTGTTTTAGGATTTAGAATTCTTAGAACTTAAGAAAGATAATTTTATGCATATACTAAGTATTTCATAATTTGGTGTAATACCCTTTAATGAAATACTATTTTTGCAGCAAAATGTACGACTAGTCACACTAAGTAAATCAATAGTACAAATAGTCTCTAGTCTATTCAGTTCAGATTTTGCCTCACATCAGTTTGCACCATATTTACAGTGGATGGAGGGACTTCATTATTCAGATCTTTTTGTTTTTTGTATTTTGATACTGTGGCTAAATCTTGGTTAATGAGGAACAGCATGAGGTTTATCGTTTATACCAAGTGTTGGAGACAGCTTATCTCAGTGTTCCCCTTCTTTTGTAAATGAAACTCCCAGATATTAGTGGGGCTTGCCCAGAATAAAGACTACAAATGCCAGTCTCCCTTACAGTTAACTGTGTGGCCAGGTGACTAATTTCTGGCCAGTGAGATCAAGCAGAAATGATTTGTGAAACTCCAGGAAGGGCTCTTAAAGTAGAGAGGGTTGCATACCTTAAATTTATTTGTAATGACTGGGAATCCTCTGTACCATGGGTACAGCTGCCCCCTAAAATACTGGAAGCATACTGGTTGTTAGATAATTTTGGAGCAACGTTGTCAGTCCTGGATTGCCTGTCTCTGTATACTTCTATCATCATGGAAATTAATGTCTATTTTTAACCGATGTTTTGGGTTTTCTGTCAGAGGCCAGACCTAAACCTAATAGAATTACATACATAAATGCATATTGCCATTTCAGTCCTCCATTTTAGTTTGGCCTTCTCAGATCTGATTTACTTTGCCATCGTTTTCTTCCATGAAACTGATGAAGAGCTTATACTAGAAGTGAAAATGAGTTAAAGCTCTGCCGTTGTCTTGTTGCTCACCTGTACTTGCACGAATCTTTTCAATTCATGATTTCTTTTCAGGAAGCTTATTAAATTATCTGTCTTGTAAAGATGTTTTAGGTAAAACGTAGAGAATAATTTTTACACATACCTACCTGGGTCATGTAAACTAAAACACACTCTAATATCCCGACAGTGAACAGCTGTGAGAGCACTACTCTCCACCTCTCTCGGGTTGCTCAGTCTTCCCTCAGGGCCTACGTCTCAAACCCCACATAGACCTTCCCCACTTGACAGAGACCCAGCGAGGATGCCAGTGTCAGTATGCTGGCTATTAGTAAAGCTTAATTTCTCATTTTCTAACATTATAAACACATGTAAATACAAGTTCTGATTTTTCCCATATTCCAGTGGTTCATTTTATATTCATCCTGGGGTGCATAGAAGCCTGCTCTCAAGATCGATATTCTAGAGAATGCATTGGAAGGGGTCAGGCTATCAGGCGAGGATAATACGACTCTTAGCACAACTCAGGCCAATACGATAATGTCCTGAATTGGATCAGGGGAATTAAGAAAAGCAGATGCATTTGAAATGCCGAGGAGGTAGAATGTGTAGGGCTTGAGTGATTAATTACACATGAAAAGTTAAGGAGAGGCATCAAGAATAACGGAAGTTTCTGGTGTGGGTTCCTGAGCCTGAGTGGATGAGGATGCCATTCATTGAGAAGGGGAATATAGGAGGAAGAATATCATGATTTTGAGTTTGAGTTGTTTGTGAATATCCAAGTAGATAGATCTGAGCAGTAGCGCTTGGAAACAGATGGGCTCTGTTTACATCAGCTTGTTAATATCAAAGATTTGTAATATCTTCCACAGTCTTTTGAGTCTAGTATTTTGCATCTATTTGATGCCTGCCTTACAGGGTCATTTTAATAAATACTGCAAAATATTAGAACACGGTGGGCATTCATCCACAAATTTTAGCTTCCTTTCCTTGAAAAATAAGTAGGAGTATATATTAGTTTTTATGAAGAAATATAACTGAGTATCCCTATTTGTTTAGGAGTGGATTCTTCCCAGTAGGAAGTCTACATAACCTCTGCCCTTATGGGGCTTATTCTGGGAACTCTGGAATTATCCTTCATAGTGACCTGTGACTCAGCTAGGAAGATAATTTTTGTAAATATGCTAGACGTAGAGCCCAGTTAGTTGTCTCTCTGATCAAAACATTCCATCAGTTTCTGTTGCCATCCCAGATATGTTGTGTCCTTGTAACCAAAACTTTTGGTGTATGATACATTAGGAATAGTGTAGGTTGGGATTTCATAGACCTGTATTTGAATTTTAGCTTAGCCATTTATTAGTTGTGTGACCTTGGACATGCTACATAATTTTGGGGGCTCATTTACACGGTCTATTACAAAAATCTAAACAAAGAAAATTCCTATTTACTTTCCAGTGTTAATTGTATCTAACATAAAGCCTTGGACATTTTCAGCCCTTTAATAAGTGTTTGTTTCACTTCTGTGTCACCAGCTTATCAGCTACTCTGACACTTCTCCTGTATAGCAGGACATTTTTTTCCAGGAAGTTAGACTTCCCTGTCAACACACCTTTATAGAGGCTGTGGTCAAATGCCTGTGGGTTTGGAAAGTATCTGTCATTGTATAAGTCTCTGAAGTCAGATGCAAAATTTTGTTTACTGATTTTAAAGGGTCCAAGGCTCCTTGTGCAGTCATTAATGAAAAACTGAAGTTTCTAGAGGCTAGTAGTATGTGGTACAACCTAGGACCACTGACTCGTTGCTAGTCTTCTTTCTGCCATAAGTTACCAGGGGCTTTGATTATGTTTAAAAAATACTTTGAAAGTAGGAAGTGAGAAAAAAATTAACATACAATTTATTTTACCAATAAGTTTTCTATTGCCTTAGAAAGTATTTTTTGCCTCTTCTCACAGTTGACTCATTTATTCAACAAATATTAAGTATCTACTATGTGTTGTGTACTATATAAAATAATGGAGATGTAACAAACAGGAAACAAAGAAAAATTCCCTGCGCCCATGAATCTTCTATTCTACCCAGGGGAGTCCTAAATAATGTGAAGCAATGAGCCATGTGTTTCCCTTCTAGTAGAAGGACTGGTAAGATAACTTAGGACCTTACATTTCATTGTAAGACTGTTATTGTTATTCAGAGTAACATGGAAATTCTTCTCAGGAGTAGATACATTTTGAGGGTAGAGCTTACAGATTTGCCAGGAGATCAGATGTGGGCTATGAAAGAGGAGGCAAAAATGACTCGTATGGCCTGAGCAACTCAAAGAATGGGTTTACTGTTTACTAAGATAAAGGAAAAACTGAGAGAGAGGCAGGTTGAGGTAGGTGAAATTAGGAGTTTAGTTTTGGACGGTTTGGAATTGGGACAGTTAAATTTGGAATGCAACCAGCTGAAGCTGTCAGAGGCAGCTGAATGGGAGTCTGGCCTTCAGGAGAGAGATGAAATCTGGAGGTATAAAGTTGGGTGGCATCTCTTATTGAAGTATACTGAGTGAGGTTATGAAGGAATGAACGTAGACAGAAAAAAGAGGTTCAAGTTGAACCCTGAGGTCCACCACACTTAGAACAAAGGGGATCGAAAGGGAGCGCCATAGAGATTTGAGGAAAGCCAAGTGATTATGGTGTCCTGGAAATCAAACACAGTATTTTAAGAAAAAGGGAGTGATCATCTGGGTCATCTGTAATGAAGGTTGAGAATTGACGATTTGACTTAACAGTGTGAAGATATTCCAGGATCTTAACAAAAGCCTGATTAAGAGGGGAGGAGGAGAGGACCAAATTTAGACACACTGAGCTGGAGAAATGGAAGCAGGATTGAGAGTTTTTGTTTTGTCTTTTAAGATAGTTGAAATAACGTGTATATTCAGTAAAGAGGAACAAAATTGATGCATTGGTTGGGGGGCCAGGGCTTTGTGGAGCAATATATGGAGTCGGCTAGAGGGAACGGAATCTGCTGCCTGAGTTGGAAACATTGGTCTTACTAGTTTTCATTTATAGCAGGTTGGCAAGCCACAGCTCTGGAGCCAAATTCAGCTTACCGACTGTTTTTAAAATAAAGTTTTGTTGGAATGCAGCTGCGCCCATTTATTTAGATGTTGTCTATGGCTGCTTTCAAGCTGTAGCCGTAGGATTGCATGATTGCTGCAGAGAAGCCTAAGATATTTGCTATCTGGCTGTTTGCAGAAGGGGTTTGTCAACCCTAGACTTATAGTAACTGAAAGAGGAGATGAAATATGAGTGGGAGAAGGGAAGTAGAAGGCAAATCTAAGGAACTGAATATTTTGTAAAAGGTATTCAGATGCCTTTTCTGGTTTAGGTCAGACCGGATAGGAAATCAGAACTTTGAATTTAGAGCAAAATGGGTTATAGCCTAGGTGCTTTTTCCTAAGGTGGGTTCTTAGAAGGACTCTGCTCTCCAAAGGTGTAAGCTAACTATATAGTCTGCTATTGCTGTGTTAGAAATTGTCACGATCTTATTGGCTTAAAACAACAAACATTTATTATCTCACAGTTTCTGTGGGTCAGGAATCAGAAGCAGCTTAGCTGTGTGGTTCTCACTCAGTCTCTCATGAAGCTACAATCAAGGTGTCAGCCAGAACTCCTGTCATCTGAGACTGGGCTAGGTCTAGAAGGCTGGCTTCCCGTCTCACTCATGTGGTTGTTAGCAGGAGGCTTCGGTTCCTTGCCACATGGACTTCTGTCCACAGGACTACTCACAACATGGTTCCCCCCAAAGGGAGTGATGAGAGAGAGTGTCCAGGACAGAAACCTTAGTCTTTTATAACCTAATCCTAGAAGTGACATGCCGTCACTTCCACTGTATTGTAATGGTCAAACAGGTCAGCCCTGGTACATAACAGGAAGACACTACAGAAGGGTGTGAATACCAGGAGGTGGAGATTGTTGGGAGACATCTTGGAGGCTAACTACACAGACTCACTTGAATGTCTACAAAATCGTGTGTTATGTTGTGTACTTCCAGCTTTGCCGGGCATACCAATGTTTTCGTAACTGTCCACAGCAGCTATTAGTGACAGTTTGATTATATTAAAGCCCCACCACAAAAACACTGTTTAAATATCTTTTTCTTTTTTCCTAAGCTTTTTATTTTCTGATCACAAAAGTAACATGGCAGAACACTGGAATTCAGATAAGTAAAAAGCCCTGGAAATTACACATTTCTCATGTGCCGCCCCTGTTTAGAGTTCTCTTTCTGAAATTTTATTTCGCAGTCTGATGTTTTTCCTGTTTCTACTAATACATAATCTGTTTCAAGAGTTCATACATGAGGGACGCTTGGGTGGCTCAGTCAGTTAAGCGTCTGACTTCAGCTCAGTTCATGACCTTGCAGTTTGTGAGTTCGAGCCCAGCGTCAGGCTTTGTGCTGACAGCTCAGAGCCTGGAGCCTGCTTCAGATTCTGTGTCTCTCCCTCTCTCTGCCCTGCCCATGCTCATGCTCTGTCTCTCTCTGTCCCTCAATAATAAATAAATGTTAAATAAATAAATAAAATAAAAGTTCATACGTGAATATTATTTGTAAGCTGCTTTCACAGATTTTGTGAACATATTCCAGGACCATTCAGTACTCAGCATCATTTTTATAATTGTTTTATAATCCCATTTTGTGGCTATCCATAATTTAATTCTTCACTTAATTATTATGGATGTTACAGTAAATATCCTTGTCATTAATTTCTCTGTGCACAGCCATGATTATTATGATAGCCTTTTTTTTCAAATATCAGTTCTTACTAATGATTCACATACAAATTCAAGAAAAGTAATAACTGCAGGCATAAAGTGTATTCTATTTGTATTTGTTTTTAAATAGGGCCATGGTGAGGCTTCTGTGTTGAGGATCTGTAGAACCTTATTAGGTTCTCAAAAAGGACTGGGATATTCACGTCCTTGGTTAATTTGCAAAAATAGGTCAGTGACCATAAACTTATCTTACATAAACCTCTTGGGTTGGGTATATGAACATAACACATCTACTGCCCCCCAAACTCCTAAATCTTATAATACATATATAAGGTAAGAAACAAAAAATGTTTGCAGAAATTTGCCACTTGCTGTAGTGATCTTAGTAAGTGACCTTATTATCAGAAGATTGAATTGCTTTAGGTCAGATGTTATGTAACATTGACATGATTGTATTACTCTATTAAGAAAATTGCATGAAGAGTCAGCTAAATTTAGAATTATTTCTGACTATTCCATTTTATTTTTTTTCGGAGGCTTTGTTTGAACATTAGTCTTGGGGAAACTAACTTAGCTTCAGAGACCAGGGTTTAATTTGTCCACAATGCATAACACATTGCAGTTACAAGTAATACAATATAGCATTATCAGATGTGGGAGCAGCGCGACTCTGTTGCCTGTGCCGACTCTCCTTTAGCAGTTCTTCCATAGCCGTTCTGTCCATAGCAGTTCTTTACTGGAGTTCCTGTTCTTCTTGGGGGAATGTCTCAGGATTTTACCACTACCAATTACTTTGTTCTCCAAAGTCATTTTCTAGAGTTTAGTTTCTTTTTCGAAAGTGTATGTATCAGTTATTTGTTGTTAGATACTGGGATTACAGACCTGGCGGGGGGGGGGGGGGGGGGTAGCTCTTTGCTGTTGAAAAGCCCCTGATAGTTAGTGTGGTGAGATCCATTGATAGACCTTTTGTCCAGAATGCTCTGGAACCACCAAGGAAGTAGCCACTCAGGCCCAGAGAGCAGTTGGAAGGCTGGAAATGCTGCACAGAAGAGGTTCTGTGTAAACAGCTTTCTTTACCCTTATGCATACATTTCACATCACCCTGTTAGGCCACAATGTTTTCATTGAAAATGTTTTGATCAAGTTGTATGGATCAAGAACTTTTCTCACCACTGATTTAATATGGTATCAAGTATGCATTAAATTGGTTATCTCAGAAATAGCTGAAAAGTACATTTACAGAGTAAGAAGCAATTTAAATTTAATTATCTCAATCTCTACCACCTTCTTTCCTGATCTGTTTGATTCTTTTTCCTGGGAGCTTATAGACGGTTTTGTTTGTTTGTTTGTTTGTTTGTTTAAGAGAGAGAAAGCATGGAGGACAGGACAGAGAGAGAGAGAGAGAGAGAGAGAGAGGGAGAGAATCTTAAGCAGGCCAGCTCAGAACCCAGTGCGGGGCTTAGTCCCATGACCCTGGGGTCATGACCTGAGCCAAAATCAAGAGTTGGACATGCAGTTGACTGAGCCACCCAGGCACCTCCATTCACTTTTTACCAGAAAAAATCATTAGAACCTGCCAGTGAGCCAGAATTTGCCTTTGTCTTTTCCTCAGTATTTTGTTTTAAATTCGAAACATTTTCTCCCATTTTTTTTCTTTCTTTCTTTCTTTCTTTCTTTCTTTCTTTCTTTCTTTCCTTCCCTTTTCTTTTCTTTCTTTCTTTCCCTTTTCTTTTCTTTCTTTCTTTCTTTCTTTCTTTCTTTCTTTCTTTCTTTCCTTCTTTCTTTCAGATTTTAAGTACTCCCTATACCCAACATGAGACTCGATCTTACAACCCTGAGATCAAGAGTCGCATGCTCTACCCACTGAGCCAGCCAGGCGCCTCTCATTTTCTTTTTGAAAGGGGAAAAATATTTTTTAAAATTATAAACTCAATCCATTAGATATATCCCAAAGGATGTAATACTTTTCTTCATTTATCAGTGAAAGAAGTTAGAAATTAGCTTAAAAAAAAAAAGCTCAGCAAATGGCAGACAAATCTCCTTGGAAGTCACAGTCCCATGTAAAGTGCATCCCAGAAAAGAGGAGGGGCAAATCAGGTAGCACCTGCTTTTATGGGTTTCATCAAATACTGGACCTACCCAAGGGGAGGCAGAAGAGTCACCTCTCAAAAAGGAGTGTGTTACCTGATGAGGCCATTACTACACACCTTCCTAAGAGCACCAGTGGGGTGGTGGGGGCTGGGGTTGGGGACGTGTTTTCTAAACTAGATCTAGGAAGTGGAATGTGGAATCAGTTTTGTCCTGTTCCCCTTAAGGGCTGTCCACTGGTTGATGACACTTTTTTTTAAAGACTAAATAAAACAAAACAAGCACACACCCTAAAAATGGAAAAGAAAAAATACCACCAAGATGTCCCCGATTACTCTCCACAGTGGAACCGGGGAGAAGCTTCAGCAACCCAAATTAGTTGTTACAGAGTCATCACAAGCGGGCCTCTCTCTTAAACAACAACGAAAACTTTTTTTTTTTTTTTTGGAAACAACAGAACAAAAACTAGTACTTATCACTTTTCTGACAATACAGAATCACTCAGAATTAACTAGTATCAGGGGAGGCAAGGGGGCCATACCTATGGGCCTTGTCTCACACCAGCGCATGTGGGTTAAGTGCAGGGCATTTGTCATTATTGGAAAGACAAATTTTAATTTTTCATCTTTAGTTTGATTTAAACATTGCTTTTAGTACGATGCTGACACCAGCTGCGCAGAAAGGGCTCTGGAGAGAGGTTCATAGCAGCATACACCTGCGGGTTTTCCGGTTCTGGCTGTGGGCCCTCCAGTATTGCTTCCTCAAACACGTTCATTCCATAGGCATTGCTGTATGAGTTCAGAGCACTCCATATACTCGATAGCCTGCGAGCAGTCTCTGCAGTGACAGGCCTCTCTGATTCTTAAAGTTCCTCAGTAGTGGAGGGGTTATCTCTGAGATCAGTTTGGATCCCAGCAAGCAAGAAAGGAGTCTTTGCACAGTGGTGAGTTATCTCAGACACCCACTTTTCTTTCATGTTTTGAGTGAGGACAGAGAAAAGAGTGAGAAACAGACTAGAGATACATGTGTTTGTGGATAACTCAATGGTCATAATCTGTTATAATCCTCTTGCCCTGCTACATCAAAAAGTCCAAGAATATATGGCTCTCCACCAACCATAACTATGACTGCATAGTTGTCAAAAACAGTTGGTACATGTTCAGATGGAAGTGTGTCCAGTAGGGTATCAGGAGACACATTTTACCAGTGGCACCATCACCCACAACAGTGCACTTACTTGTCTGCCATGCTGAGACAGTTTTGCATCTATTTCGAATATTCAGATTCCACGTTGACTTCAGCTTCTCCACTGGGACCTTTCTATCCTTTCATTTTCTTAACTTTTATCTTTTGAAGGCAGAAAATACGTTTTTAAAAACTGATTTTATTTGAATATAGTCGGCACAATGTTACATTAGTTTCAGGTATAATATAATGATTCAGTAAGTCTATATGTTATGCTGTGCTCACCACAAATATAGTTGCCATCTGTCACCATTATGGAATGAATAAATCATAGGAATAAAAGGCACATTGTAGGGAATGTAGTCGATGATTGTAATTGTTTATTTAACTGTCTTTTAAAGAACAGAAGTTTTTAACTTTGAGGTAGTCCAGTTTATCAGTTTGTTCTTATGTGGATTTTGCTTTTGGCATTCTAGCTAAGAAATCATTACTTAACTCAAGGTCATATGCCTAATCCAAGGTCATATGCCTAACTCTCTGCTTTCTTCTAGAAGTTTTGCAGTATGGATCTCAGTTCATTTTTTTGCATATGGATATCTTAATTGTTCCAATATCATTGTTGAAAAGACTATCTGAGGGCACCTTGATGGCTCAGCTAAGCATCCAACTCTTGATCTCAGCTCAGGTCTTGATCTCAGGGTTGTGAGTTCAAGCCCCACATTGGGCTCCAAGCTGGGCATGGAGCATACTTAAAAAACAAAAAACAAAACCACAAAACTGTCCTTTCTTTATTGCATTGCCTTTTACACCTTTGTCAACAGGTGTCAAAAACTGTAAACAACCCAGATGTCCACCAATAGATGAATGGATAAACGAATTGTAGTAACGCTGTATAGTAGACTACTGTGCAGCAGTAAAAGGAAAAGAGCTACTGATACAGGCAACAACAGGGATGTATCTCAAAATTACATGGAGTGAAAGAAGCCTGATGGAGTTCATACTGCATAATTCTAGAAACTATAGAAAATGCTAATTAATTTATATAGAAAACAGAGCAATGTATTAAGGGGTGTGGCAATGCTAGGGGGGATTACGGTGGGTCATATTTAAATATGTGCAGTTTATTATATGTTACACCTCAATAAAGCTGTTACACATAAAATTCTAAAAATTTTATAGAATAACAGTAGTTAAACTTGATCACTAAAATTTTTCTTTTCCTACTTGTTAATCTTTTCTTCATACTATAATCCCTGTTTTATTGTTTTACTTAAAAAATGATAAGTAGATCTGGACATAGTATTCAGAACATGTGATCATTGTAAACTCGCTTCAAGTATATCTTTTGCTTCAAGTCCTGTGTCATGCCAGTTCCTACAGGGCCTATTAATCTTTCCTCGGTATCATTGTTCAACTACCTACGACCTACTTTGTTATTGTTTAATCCATACTCCCCCCTCACCCAAACTCCCCCAAATGTCCACACATACTTCACTAGTAGAAATTGGAAAATGCATAGGATTAAGATATATAAAGTTTGAGGGGAGAAGCATAAAAAAGGGATCAGGGGCACGTGGTATAAGGAGACAATGTTATAGAATTTAGATTTCAACCTAAGAGCACTTACAGAGTCTTTGAAGAATTTTAGCTAAGCCATGTCAAACTAATTTCACTTTTTATTGTGATAGGTTATAGTTACATAAAAAGGCAGACATTATTAACAATAAGGGGCGTTGAGTCCCTTTGGTATTTTAGTTAATACATAATTTTTGGGGTGGCAGGGTCAAAACTCTTATTCCAGTATCTTAAATGTATTCCCAAGCTTTATACATTATAATTGCATCCTTTCAACTGAAATAGAACTAGTAATTCAAAGTTCAGAACTACCTGAACTTTCCTGTTTCTGCTTCTTGGGTTTATGTGAATGACAACTATATTTAGGCTTAAGAATTTAGTCTACTGGAACTAAATACAGGCTTCATCTATTCATCCTTGCTGGTTTTCAGTAGGAAATCTTGTAAAATGGCCTGTAAGAGGTTTTACTATTTTATTTTTCTTCCTTTCAAACCTTTTGAGTCAAGGTTCACTAATTTGGAATTAGTTATGACTCTCTGTAAGGCACTATTGATTCTTGATATCATCTCCTGATAGCAAGAGATGGCAAGAACCCAGAAAGGAAGAAATGTGATTTCTGAGCAGCAGCCAGTTATCTGGAAACAGTATCCTTTGTTGTTAACGAGGGTTTACTGGAACAAGTTTCTGTGTCGTCATACAGCACCGGCCACTGCCTAACCCAGACCATGTTTTTCAACACCTGGCATAACATGAAATTTCTAGATCACATGAGACCAGTCCTTCAGGAGGTTACTTGAACTCAGTCATCCAGTATGATGGATTGGTGACTGTGGAAGCCTGTAAGTGGGTACCAGTTACTAATAAACATGCTCAGCCCATCCCTTGAATTGAACTCTGGGTTTTGGGATAGAGCAAGAGAATGAGGATATGGGATACTGGCTTCTAAAGTCATTTGTGAGTACACAGTGATTGTACGCCTGCTCTAACTGCACTGGCACAGATACGTAGATTCTGCGGGATCATACCGTCCTGGGTCAGTTCCTAGTTTTAACTCTACCACAACTTTCTGTGGAATTTCTTGCAAATGACTTAACTCTTCTCTAGCCCTTATTTCCTTTTATGAAAAATGAGAGGATTAAGAATATTTTAAGACTTCCTTCTGTGGTTCTTCAGTTGCATTATGTTTATTTGATTTAAAAAACATCTTGCAGTGAAACTTCTAGGTAAAAATGAAAATAATTTGTTAAAATCCTATCACGTGTAAAATTGGAAGAAAGAGGCTAGTATACTGAAGGAGATATTTTACTGGATGAAATCCCTGGGTAAATCTCACTTTCTGTGGAGCCTGGACCTTCCGAATGTTATCTCTTTGAGCATCAAATTGTCGTCTGTGCTGAAGCCTATAACCTTAAGTGATAATGAGCTGCAACACCTTTGCTTCTAACCCCTATTTTGCATTTAGGTGCACATGTTTAATGTTTTAATTTTAAATGTATGGTTGGCTTTTGGTGATACAGTTTGAAGAGATTGAAAGCTTACCTGTGTGTGGGTCTACTTCCCAGCCTATGATTCCCAACCGTCCCTGATGAGCCATGACTATCCCCAATGAACCCCTGATACCCACTGTCATTCACCGTCCACCCACTCCCGCTTAGAGTAATTTGACATACACTCTGTTCCATGTTCTGCCTGTTAGATGTATTGGAAATGACCAAGGAGTCTTGTCCCTTTCCTTGGCCACATAGGCAGTTGCTGTATGTGGGACTTGTTTTATTTATTTAATTTAATTTCTTAACTTTAGAGAGACAGTATGAGCTCAAGAGAGGGGCAGAGGGAGAAAGAGAATCTTAAGAAGGCTCCATGCTCAGCACGGAGCCTGACGTGGAGCTCGATCCCATAACGCTGGGATCGTGACCTGCGCCAGATCAAGAGTTGGATGCTCAACCAACTGAGCCACCCAGGTGTCCCAGGGACTTGTTTTAAATTACTGTTGTCTGGTCTCTTCTGCCTCCATCGATCCATCGAGAACCCCAGTGGTCTTTATTCCAAATACAATGATGATTTGCTCTGTGGTATCATCCCTGACTCACCTCCTCCCCTTCTCAACTGCCTCTCTTTCCCCCTCACTTCCCCACACAAAGTCTGGGGATGTCTTTGCCCACTTCTTGGCTAGTGTTATAAAACTGGCAACAACAGGTGCACAAAACTTAGTGCCTGGTACAAAGTAGTATGTTCAGTAAATGTTAGCTGTTTTTAGTCTTAGGCCACTATCTATTGAATGAGTCATGAGGTGCCTGCCTGTCTCAGTCAGTTAAGTGTCCGACTTTGGCTTGGCTCATGATCTTGCGGTTCGTGAGTTCAAGCCTCACGTTGGGCTCTGTGCTGACAGCTCAGAGCCTGGAGCCAGCTTTGGATTCTGTGTCTCCCTCTCTCTCTGCCCTTCCCCACTCGCATTGTGTCTCAAAAATAAATAAACATTAAAAAAAATTTTTTTAATAAAGTTTATTTTAAAAAATAATAAAATAAATGAATCATATGAAATTGCTGATTTCTAAGTAAAAAAAGAAATCTAATGTTGGCAGTTTTATATAGTTCAACTTTATGATAATATGGAGTGATAATTCTTAACCAAGATACAAATTAGAATGATCAGGTCAGCCTTTTACAATATACACTGTCCGCATCCTAGCTCGTTCAGTGAGGATCTTCATGCATGGGTCCTGGGTAAGTGCATTTTTCAAAAGTTCCCCAGATGACTCTA
Source organism: Panthera onca (assembly GCF_046562875.1). Taxonomy (NCBI): domain Eukaryota; kingdom Metazoa; phylum Chordata; class Mammalia; order Carnivora; family Felidae; genus Panthera; species Panthera onca. The sequence goes on along the minus strand of NC_138340.1, from coordinate 74,271,103 downwards.
GCGCATACACCTACTAAAACACCTGTGAGAGAATCTTCCCTTCAGGTTGTTTTTCTTTTAATGTACAAGTTCTTTTATACAGACCGGTATGTTTTTCATATAGTCAATTATATAGTCATGAACTGAAACTTTATTTTCATGACTCAACAAATTAGTCATTTTTAACTGTAAGATATGATCAAATCTCAAATTAAGATTTATCAGTACTCAATCTTTGGAAGGAAAATCTAGGTGCTAAAGGATGTTTTCATGATTTTCAAGGAATTTCCAAGTCTTTTTTTCTTTCTTTTCTTTTTTTTTTTTTTTTTTAATTATGGTTCTTTATTTTTGAGAGGCAGAGAGAGACAGAGCATGAGTTGGGGAGGGGCAGAGAGAGACAGAGACACAGAATTCGAAGCAGGCTCCAGGCTCTGAGCTGTCAGCCCAGAGCCCGACACGGAGCTTGAACCCACGAACCGTGAGATCATGACCTGAGCCGAAGTCGGATGCTTAACCACCTGAGCCACCCAGGCGCCCCAACTAAGTAGAATTTAAATAAAAATAAAAATAAAGCCTTGAGTTATATACACAAAGAAAGAAATAAACATAAGCTTAGTCTATTTTCTATATTCGTTGTTAGAGTTTTTAATTAAAAACCGTGATATTTCCTGTCATTTTGCTGTGCCATACGTCTACAGTAAACCGCACAGAGTACGTACCAAATGCTTAATGTGAATGGATGGATGTGTGATGCCGCACACAAGAGCAAGTCAGAATTTCAAAGGTTACTAGTTCGTGTTTTCTTTCTTTGTTTTGAATGGCTCCCTGTTGCTATTTAAAAAGAACCGGCAGCTGGCCCTCCACTCTGCCTTGCAGTTACCCACTGCCTTCTTGCCACCTGCCCTGGCCCTGCTGTTCTCTGGCTGTGTCCTGTCCAGGGTCACTACCACCTTCCACCCAGGCCTCACCACTGTGGCCTCTGGCAGAGCCGGCTCCTGGTGGACCCGTATGGAGATGGGGCTCCCAGATCCCATCCTGGGAGTCACAGGAGCCTTTAAGAGAAACACCAAGAGCAAACAGATCAGTCTGGGAGTTGGTGCCTACTGAGATGATAATGGAAAGCCTTCTGTGCTCCCTAGTGTCTGGAAGGCAGAGGCCCATATTGCTGCAAAGTATTTGACAAAGAATACCTTCCCATTGTGAGACTTGCTGAATTTTGTGAGGCATCTGCAGAACTAGCCCTGGGTGAGAACAGCAAAACGTTGAAAAGTAACTGGTATGTCACCATGCAGACTGTTTCTGAAACTGGGGCCTTGAAGATTGGAGCCAGTTTTCTGCAAAGATTTTTTTTAAGTTCAGCTGAGCTGCCTTTCTGCCCGAACGCTTCTGAGGAAATCACACGCCCATCTTCAGGGACACTGGCCTGCGGCTACATGGTTAATCAGTACTCTAACCCCAAGACGTGCAGCTTTGACTTCACAGGCGCTAAAGAGGACGTTTCGAAAATGCCACAGCAAAGCGTCCTTCTCCTGCATACCCGTGCCCACAGCCCCACGGAAGAGGACCCTTGCCCCAAGCATTGGAAGGATAGAGCAACAGTGGTGAAGAAAAACAATCTCTTTGCATTCCTCGACATGGCCTATTTACCAAGGCTTTGCCAGGGATGATGGCAACAAGGATGCCTGGGCTGTATGCACTTCACTGAACAGGGCATTCATGTTTGTCTCTGCTAATCCTATGCCAAGAACATGGCTTATTTGGTGAGTGTGTGGGAGCGTTCACTGTAGTCGGGAAAGATGCTGATGAAGCCTACGGGGTGGGGTCACGGTTGAAGATTTTGATCTGTCTGGTGCATTCCAACCTTCCAATCAGTGGAGCACGGATTGCCTCGACCATCCTGACCAGCCCTGACCTGCAGTAACCATGGTTGCAGGAAGTAAAAGGCATGGCCAACCACGTCATTAGCGTGCAGACTCAGCTGGTCTCCCTCCTCAAGAAGGAGGGCTCCTGCCACAACTGGTAGCACATTGCTGACCAGATGGGCATGTTTGGTTTCACAGGACTAAAGCTCGAGCAGGTGGAGAGGCTGACCGAGGAGTTCTCCATCTCCCTGACAAATGATCACCTCAGGCAACGTGGACTACCTTGTCCATGCCACTTACTAGGTCACCAAGTAATTTCCCTGGTTAGAGGGAACAAAGACCACCTTCCTGTCTACAGCCTCTGTGGTTGTGAGATTCACACAGAGGAAGAAGGAGGGTGGATGGTGGTGAGCAAGTCATTTCTTTCAACCACAGTACTTAACACTCAACCATTGAATGTGTTTTTCAGAAAAGAACATGTAGTGAAATGGGGCAGAGGCATCTGTGGCTGGTGTCTGAAACTTTGTGGCTCAAAACCAAACTCCTGCTCATCCTTTAATTCCAGTGTTCCAAAAGAGTGTACATGTGCAAGATAGAGCCCCCAAAAAACCTGTCGATCACGCCAGTGCAATAGATCAGGAGCTTTAACAGAAGCACCTTTTGGTGTTGGGGGCACCTCTGTAGCTCTAGAATGAGAAGAGCACCTACAAGAGGCATTGTGGGAAGACCTAGTTCTAACATGAGCAGTCAGCCCTGTGTTTGTCCTCTGGTGATGGGGCAAGCTTATCAACAGACCTCGTTCCAGAAACCGTGTTTCATGAACTGCTGCCGCTGCAGTGAGGAAAATAAAAGATGTTGTTTCCTGTCTTATTTAAGAAAAATAAGGGGCGCCTGGGTGGCTCAGTCAGTTAAGCGTCCGACTTCGACTCAGGTCGTGATCTCATGGGTCGTGGGTTCGAGCCCTGCATGGGGCTCTGTGCTGACAGCTCGGAGCCAGGAGCCTGCTTCTGATTCTGTGTGTCCCTCCCTTTCTGTCCCTCCCCTGCTCATGCTGTCTCTCTCTGTCTCTCAAAAATAAGTAAATGTAAAAAAAAAAAAAAAAAAAAAAGTAAAGAAAAAGAAAAAAGGCCTTTCTTTTTAATACTTTCAGACATTTTGATGTTGCTCTCTTCTCCCTTATTATTGCTGTTCTTTTCCTGAGGCACAGAGATCTATAACTAGCCTAGATTTTCATCCTATTCTGCTGCTTGATGGACTGTCAGCCCCATCCTATAGGATTGACTTATTTGAAGAAGTGCATAATTTACTTCTCATCCCATACCCTCACTTTCCTTATCAAAGAATAGCATGGAAGAGGTAACTGCACTGGATTTCAGCATCCTCTTTAGTGATTGTCTCCTGACGGGATGTTGCCTCTGCCCAGTTGGACCCCTTAACTTCATTCAGTGCAGTTGTGCAGTGTCTCATCTCACGTCACGAGTGGGCAATGCAGGGCAGAGTCAGGAAAGAGGGTATCTGGGCTCTGGTTTTAACCTTTTGTGTGCCGCCAGCTGGGCTCAGGCTTCACCCTTTGAAAAGATAACCACTATCTGCTCCAATCATGTAGACTTATTGAACCCTGGTTTCTCTCTTAAAATAAAGTTACTGCAGACCCCCCCTCCAAATAAAAATAAATGAAAAGAATTGGCTACTGTATTTCCACAAAATAGAAACTCAGCGAGTGGTCTATTATAGAGCTGTTGTGGAGATTAGTTGGTACAAAGGGAATTTCTCTTTATTGCTGTAGAGTTCATCTTTAGCTTTAAGTTACTGATTTATAAAAATAGTTTCAGTACTTAATTTGCAGAGCATGACGGATCAATATGTCCCTTTATAAATTCTTAGTTTTAGCTAAGCTGTCCCAATGCTATAAAGAAAACATTAGAAAAAAAAATCATATCAACACTTTTCTATAGCAGTGAAGACCACTGGCTGACCTCTTTTTTTCTTTCTGTGTGATTACTTGGTCACTTATATCAGGAAACCTATTTATTCTTAAAATTGATACTGAAAATTGATAATTGATACTGAATACTTAAAATTGATTGCATTCTTTAAAACTGAGGTTTATCTTAACTAGACTCTTTAGTTGAATATTTTCGAAGTTCCTGAACTTGAAATATTTGGGATTCCAAATAAGTCAACTGAAGATTTTAACTCATTTGTACTGAAAGCCAATAGACTGACTCCTCTGTGTCCCCAACTTCCTGTGACATGACAGAAGAAAATAAAATTTATAAACAGAAATTTGTAAACTCACAAGCACTGAGAGTAGGAGCAGATGGAGTGGCCATGAGCAAAGCAGAGACTTTCCAGGTTTTAGAAGGCAGGAAACAGATGGCACTGATGGGTGGGCCAGGGTGGAGGAAGCCCCGGTCCAGCATACCCATGAGGAGAGGCTGCGAGAGGAATCTATGCTTTCAGGAGGAACCGAGCAGAAGAGATGATAGGACATGATATTATGATTGTATGCATTAAGAGCCAACTAGACATCCTACCCATACACCCTACCCATACAAATGCTGCAACAACATTGGTTCCCATGCTAATTTTGGAAATCTGCTTTCGAAAAAAGTTTCTTTTTAAACTCTCAGCCTGAGGAGGATTAGGAGTTGCAGTGAAAGTGTTAGTGACACATGGTAAACTCTCCTTGTTTTGATATTTGAAGAAGAATCCAACCTGTCGACCTGTTCCTTGCCCACGAACATTGAAGGAAACACACCCATTAAAATGACAGTGAACATGGAGTCTTTGACTTCTCCAGATCTGTAATGGGAAGTAGATCTCTCCACCACTGGAGGAAACCTGCTGTGGTGGACTGGGGAAGCTAGAGGAAAGAAAGCCTAGTCAGTGGTGACTTGGAATTATAAATGAATTAACAATTATGAATTAACAATTCACAAAATAACCAAATACATAGAAAAAAATTCACCCTCCTCCTGTAATCAAAGATGGAATTAGAAATAACAATGAGATCTTTTTCCTAATATGTAATTAGCAGGTTTTTTTAAAGAATACCAATTGCCTAATAGGAATGTTGTGAACAATTATACAGAACTTTTGAAAAGCAGTTGGACATTATGCCTGATAAACCTTAAACAATCCATTCATTCAATTTCTGTTTCTTATGGAAACAGCATGAAAAGCATTTTAAACATAGAAATAGATGGTCATTAATTGTTATACTGAATAATTCTGAACGGCTGTCATGTCTTACACGACTCAGTAAGTGAACTGCTGCACATGCACAAAATGACATACTAAATAGCCATTAAGAATTACAGCCATGAGGTCAACAAAACAACACAGAAAAACAAGTATGACTTAAGTGGAAAGGGATGCAGAAGGCAAACTTGTGTTATAACTTAACCTCCTCCCCACCATGTCTCTGTACTTCATGGTAAAATCCTTGAAGTTGGGGATCCTGACTTACCTATGTGCCCACCCACTCCTGCCCTCCAATGCCTAGCACAATACCTGACTCTGAATAATTCTGTGTTGACTCAGAAGACGGGCATAGGAAAAAGAAACAGGAAGCGAAATAATAAGCCAAAAGATCAGAGAAGCCACTTTACAAAGAGAGAGCTAACTTACTAGTGAAAAATGCATTAAAAAGTGGAATTTAACAGATGTCTTCATGTAAACTTTGATGCCTTAAAAATATTTCATGTGCTAGTGGGGCACCTGGGTGGCGTCATCGGTTGAGCGCCTGACTCTTGATCATCAGGTCATGATCTTGAGGTTTGTGGTTTCAGGCCCTATGTCAGGCTCTATGCTATCCCTGCTTGAGATGCTCTCTCTCCCTCTCTCTACCCCTAGCTGCTTGCACAGATGCATGTACTCTCTCTCTCTGTCTCTCAAAATAAATATTTAAAAAATATATTTTATGTGCTTATGACTGTTTACTGTTAAACTTTTTGTCAATATTTCTTCTAATGTCTAAGTTTGATCTAAGCCTTACTTAGTTGAATAATTTTTAAGCTGGATAATTCAGACAGGATTAGTTCAATTATTTTTTCTGGTTGCATTTTTTTTAATTAGCAAAGCTTTCATAGACAATATGAAGTTCCTAAATATATCAAGAAGAAACTGAGAGTGTATATACACTAATTTATAGCTCATACACAGTAGAACCTAAAGCAGGTATAACTTATCCAAATTATACTTTTTTTTTAGATCACTAAGCATCCAGACTCTGAGTATTATTTCTTCATGCAGTTTTGTACCTGGTAAATTGAGTAAAAACATTTAATTTATTTAATTTTCAATTAAGGAACATATTCACATGTTTCACAATTCAAATGGTTACTGTTATTTATCCTCCCAGAGTTAGCATAGGAATATAGAAGCAAAATGTATATTCTTTATAAGTATTAACAATTTAATGTTTTTCTAAAGTACATAATCTTATTTTAAAAGCACACTTAGGGGTTAAAAGACAAATGTTAAAATAGCCATCGATAGTAGTTTATAGGTTTTTTTTACTCTTTTACCTTTCGGGTTTCACCCTGTTACTTATTTCTCGGCATTACTGAAATCAAGTCATAATGTGCTAACAAAACTACTGGGGCCAGAGTGAGAAAACCTCTTATATTTCAGCTATACAATCTTAGATTCAATTTTTAAATTATTTTGAACTATTAAAGTGATTTCCATCATTTCCTTGCATGAACTCTTCTCACCACCTACCCTTACCCCACAAAAGGCTGTTGCTTCTTCTTCTCCTTACCCATGTCCATCCACTCTAGTCAGAGAGTTAAGTAATTTGGCTTGAACTTCCCCTCTCCTTCACCCCACACATCTAATAGGTCCCCATATTGGTTGAGTCTTTTCCCTTAGTGTCTCTTGAATTCATCAGCACCTCCCTAGTCCACACTCAAGTCACCATGGCCCTATAGGCTTCTAGCTGTTCTCCCTTCTGAGTCATAGTCTCTTGCTTAAAAACTCCTGGTGGTTCTCCACTGCTTTGAGGACAAAAATCATTACATTCCTGGTACATAAGGTTCTGTTTCTGGCCCTTTTTACTTCTTACAGCTTTATCTCCAACCATGGCTCCCAGGTTCACCTGGTCTACTATTGCTTTGTCTTTCAAGTCTTCGCTTAGCCATCACTTCCTCATTTGTTCTAGAAAATTTTTGTTAGTTTTAACTGTGGCAAGGGTTTTACCTTTGTGCTGCTGTTAGTAATTTTGCCCTGAATGGGGGCTGAACATATGCTGCATTAAAGGTACTATCTTCTAAAAAGATGCGTAGGGGCAGTTCAGGTGATGATCTCGTGGTTCAGGCTGTCTGCTTTTAGCACAGCGCCTGCTTCGGATCCTCTGTTCCCATCTCTCTCTGCCTCTCCCTTGCTCACATGTGCACTTTCTGTCTGTTTCTCTCTCTCAAAAATAAACATTTAAAACTAAATAAAAAGATGCTTATCGTACATACGCTGTTTTATTCATGTTAACATTGGCTTTACAAACAAGCTGACGCCCAAGGAGATAAAGTAATTCAAGCCTTTGTGATTTTAGGTCTGTGCTTTGATATCTGACAACGTGTCTGGCAAGTCATGTAAATAACTTTTACTATTCAGACAAGGCAAAATGTTAAGCCATCTTTAAGCAGTTTCCAGCTACTGTAACCTTAAAATAGTATTACTTTCCTTAGTTCAGTCTTTATTATAATTTTGTGTTCTTGTTATTCAGTGAAGCTTGAATAGTTGGAAAATATTATGTTGTTCCATCTCAAAAATAAAACAGTGTTGCAGGGACTTTCTAACTTTGAATGCTGCTCATATAGAGCTTAATTGTATTCTTCAAAATGAAGGAAGACTTTAGGGTGTCAGTTGCTATTAACGTTGTTTCACCTGGACTTCCTTCCACCTTCTCTTTTTAATAATGACTAATTAATAAAGTTTTGTTTATAAATATTAAAAACAAGTTTTTTTGTCACTTAAAATTTGTCAAAGATTTATTGGGATTCCAAAAGCATGAAACAAAACTATGATAAATTGGACTTCGCCAAAATAAAAGCTTCTCTTCAAAAAACATGTAAAGAAAATGAAAAGATAAGCCACAGACTAGGAGAAAATATTTTCTGGTAAAAAAAAAAATTTGTTCCAGAAAATATAAAGAACTCTTACAACTCACTAAAAAAAATTTTTTTTTAAATGGGCAAAAGATTTGAACACCAAAGACCTATATAGATGGCAGATAACCACATGAAAGGATGCTTAACATGGTTAGTAATTAGGAAAGTGCAAATTACAACCACAATGAAATACTAATGCTGATGTCCTAGACTGCCTAGATGATGACAGTACCCTATGTAAAGCAACTGGAAATCGCCTACTTGTTAGTGGAAATGCAGAAAGGTACACCACTTGGAAAACATATTTAAACAAACGTACCATGCAGTTTAGCAATCCCACTCTTAGGTATTTACCCAAAAGAAGTGCGCAGTGAGGCGGGGGGGGGGGGGGGGGGGTGATACACACACACACACACACACACACACACACACACACACACAGACTTGTATATGAATGTGTATAGCTTCTTCATCTTTAAAATTTTTTAAATGAAATAACCCAAATAAATGTGAATAGGTAACCAAATTGTGCTATTTCCAGACAGTTGAATACCATCCAACGTTAAAAAAAAAAAGGTATATGCACTTCTGGTACATGTAACAATATGGATGTATCTCAGAAGCCATAGCTGAGTAAAAGAAACCAGGCACAAAAAGCTACGTACAATATGATCAATTTATATAACATTCTGGAAAAGACAATAGGAACTGAAATTGGATCAATGGCTGCCAAGGGATGGGGTCATGGGGGGATATTGACTGCAGGGGGGTCAGAAGTACATTTTAGGGGTGATGGAAACGTTAGGGATCTTGACTGTGGTAGTGGTCACGTGACTACATTTATCAAAACTCATTGAAAAGATGATTTTATTGTATGTATACCAAACTGCCTTTCAAAAAAAAGCCAGTTTTCAACATCAGAAATTACCTTCACAGGGACATCTGGGTGGCTCAATGAGATAATAAGCGTCCAACTCTTGGTTTTGGCTCAGGTCATGATCTCATGGTTCCTGAGTTCAAGCCCTGTGTTGGGCTCTATGCTGACAGCTTGGGATCCTGTCTCTGCCCCTCCCCTGCTTGCACTCTCTCTGCTCGTTCTCTCTCTCTCTCTCTCTCAAAATAAATAAACTTAAAAAAAATTACCTTCACAAATTTCAGGGTAAAGAAAACTCTAGAAGATAGATCAGATGACTCCTAAATCAGGTCCTTAGTCTTTTGATTCAGTGGTGGTGTTTTTTTATTGTGAATACATTTTCGTATATTAAAAGTTAATAGTCTTTTATTATCAAAATTTTGTTACCAGTGTACAATCTTCTTGCCCCAAAACAAGATCTATCTTCATTTATTTGAGTCACCCTTTATAAAGTTACCTAAATACATTATTTAATTGTCTTCATGTATATCTTACACAGTTTGTGTTCATTTCATTCTCTGTTATGTACTCTTTGTGAGTGCTCTTGTAAATCGAGTCTTTTCTTCCACTCTCTGTATATATTGTTGTTGTTATTGTTAGACATTTGGTTTCCACTTTTTGGCTACTGTGAAGAAAACTATGAACATTCTTGTACAAGTATTTTTGTGGACAGATGTTTTCATATCACTTGAGTAAAATGTAGGAGTAGAACTTTGGGTTATAGGGTATGTGTTATGTTTACCTTTCTGAGAAATTGCCATTTTTCAGAATGATTATACCATTTTTATACTCCCACCAGCAAGGCATGAGAGTTCTGAAAGTTCAACATCCTTTCCTACATTCAATGTGGAGTCTAATTTTAGCTATTGTAGTGGGCATAAAGTAGTGTATCCTTGTGACTTTCATTTGAATGTCCTTCTGATATTGAGCAACTTTTTATGAACTTTTTGGACAAAGAAATATCTTTTATGAAGTGTTTATGAAGCTCAAGTATTTTGCCCAGTTTTTATTGGGTTGTTTATATATATATATTTTTTAATGTTTATTTATTTTTGAGAGAGAGAGAGAGACAGAGCACAAGTAGGGGAGGGGCAGAGAGAGAGGGAGACACAGAATCTGAAGCAGGCTCCAGGCTCTGAGCTGTCAGCATAGAGCCCGATGCAGGGCTCGAACCCACGAACTGCGAGATCATGACCTGAGCCAAAGCCGGAGGCTTAACCAACTGAGCCACTCAGGTACCCCTGGGTTGCTTATATTTTTATTATTAATTTGTTAGAGTTATTTATATATTTTGGATGCAAGTCCTTTGACAATATTTTCTCCCAGCCTGTGGCTTACCTTTTAATTTTCTCATCAGTCCCTTTTGATGAGTAGAGGATTTTAGTTTTGATAGTCCAGTTTTTCAGTTTTTTCTTTTGTACTTCATATTTTTTGTGTCCTCTCTAAAAAATCTTTTTTTCCCTCAGAGTCTCAAAGATACTTTTCTGTTTTTTGAAGACTATATGTTAGCTTTACATTTGAGTCTATCATACATATCAAATTAATTTTTTGGCACAGGGTGAGAAATGAGTAGAGGTTCTTTTCCTCCTAAGGTTTATGCAATTTTTCCAGGACTATTTGTTGAAAAGATTGTCATTTCCCCCATTTAATTGCTTTGGCCCCTTCTTCCATTATACATTCTAACCGTTTATTTGAAAAGAAATTCATTCTTTATACAACATATTTGGTATAGAACCATTTACCCTTTGAAATCTCTTTTTGATAGCAATTTTGCAGTTGATTCCTTTGGCTTAAGTATGAAATCGTATTATCAGTTAATAATGATCATTTGCTCCTTATTTCTCTTTCTGATGTCATCAGATGCCACTTCCAGAACAATGCCAAAGAGTGGTGATAGTGGACATTCTTATTCCTGAAAAAAGCATTAATGGAAATGCTTTTATTTTATGAAGCACAATGATACTTTTAGGGTGTGGGCTTTAAGGTAGCCAGTTTCTATATTAAGTGAGTACCAATAAATTTCTACTTTATTAAGGTTTTTATGAGCAGCAGACTTTGGATTTTACAAATAGTATAGGCTTTATACAGATAATAATATGATTATTTTCTTCTATCAATTTGAGGAATTCTATTGACTTCTTAAAATATAAAGCTATTCTTACAATATCTGGTTGAATTCTACTTGGTCACTTTGGTTTATTCTTTTAATATGCTGGATTCTATATGGTAACATTTTTTATTTAGAATTTTTGCACTGTATTCACATGATAGATCAGTTAATCTACATTTCCTTTATTATCTCTTTGTTAGAACTTTATGAATGTTAAGCTAGCTCTCTGAGGAGGATTTGGAAGCTTTTTCCATACTCTGGAGCATTAAACACTATTGATAATACCTGTGCTTTATTTAAATGGCTGGAAAAATTGGGGCGCCTGGGTGGCTCAGTCGGTTGAGCTTCCGACTGTGGCTTAGGTCATGATCTCACTGTCTGTGAGTTAGAGCCCCGCGTCAGGCTCTGTGCTGACAGCTCAGAGCCTGGAGCCTGCTTCGGATTCTGTGTCTCCCTCTCTGTCTCTGACCCTCCCCCATTCATGTTCTCTCTCTGTCTCAAAAATAAATAAACATTAAGAAAAAAAAATTGGGGGGGACGCCTGGGTGGCTCAGTCAGTTAAGCGGCCGACTTCGGCTCAAGTCATGATCTCGTGGTCCATGAGTTCAAGCCCCGCGTCGGGCTCTGTGCCTACAGCTCAGAGCCTGGAGCCTGTTTCAGATTCTGTGTCTCCCTCTCTCTGACCCTCCCCCGTTCATGCTGTGTGTCTCTCTCTGTCTCAAAAATAAATAAACGTTAAAAAATAAAAATAAAAAAAAGATGTTAAAAAAGAAAAAAAAGGGGCGCCTGGGTGGCTCAGTCAGTTAAGCATCTGACTTCGGCTCAGGTCATGATCTCGCGGTATGTGAGTTCAAGCCCCGCGTCGGGCTCTGTGCTGACTGCTCAGAGCCTGGAGCCTGTTTCAGATTCAGTGTCTCCCTCTCTCTCTGACCCTCCCCCGTTCATGCTCTGTCTCTCTCTGTCTCAAAAATAAATAAATGTTAAAAAAAAAATTAAAAAAAATTTTTTTTAATTAAAAAATAAAATAAAATAAATGGCTGGAAAAATATACCAATATTGTTATTTGTGCCTGGTAATAAACCTAAGTAGTCTTAAAAAAAAAAAAAAAAAAAAACTCTTTCAAAAAGGAATAGTGTATCTTGTTTCCTTGGTCAGGTATATTCTAATTCTTCTGAAATTGTTAATTTTATAATAAATTCCTTGGAATTCTTTATTGAGCAGATACTGTTAATGCAGATAGGGAGTGCCATGGGTGAGTTGTTGTATGAAATACTTTATATTCTGAGAGTGAGTCACTAATTTGGCCTCTACCTACATGTGATTAGTAATGGTTTGATAGGAACTGAACTTCTGGTGATCATAAACTTTTAATGCACTATTGAAATAGGAGGGGAAGTAAATGATTCATTTAATCTCTTTATTGACAAAGAATCTCTCATTAAGAACTTTTACCAGTCAGAGGGGCACCTGGGTAGCTCTGTTGGTTAAGCAATCGACTTCAGCTCAGGTCATGATCCCACAGCTCCTGGGTTCGAGCCCAGCGTCCAGCTCTGTGCTGACAGCTCAGAGCCTGGAGCCTGCTTCAGATTCTGTGTCTCCCTCTCTCTCTGCCCCTCCCCTGCTCATGCTGTCTCTCTCTATGAAAATAATAAATAAACATTAAAAAAAAATTTTTTTAAAGAATTTACCAGCTAATATTTTTGCTAGACTAATAATAAGTACCTTTATTAGGAAAGTCTAAAGATAATGAGCTCTGGAAATATGAAGATCATTGGGTTTTTCACTTTTGGTCGCCAGAGAATATTTGATACCTTATTTGATAAGAGTATTCTTTATTCAGTATTGGAGAACTAGGTTGATCGTTTCTAGAAAACTTCTTAAAGTTTAAAATAGAGAGTTTAGAATTTGGATTGAAGGTTTGTGGTCTGAAGCACCTTGACCTACTTTATGTGGTAGGCTGAATAATGGCCCGAGATACTCATATCCTAATCTCTGGAATCTGTGAATCTTACTTTCTATGGCAAAAGGGACTTTGTGATTAAATCAAGGATCTTGAGATACTATTTTGGAAAATTCTGGTGGGCCTTAAATGTAATCACAAGTCTCCTTTTAAGAGGGAAGTGGAAGGAGGTTTGACTACCGTAGAAGAGAAGGCAGTATGACCACAGAAGCAGAGATTGTTGTGATGTAGCCAAGAGATGTAATTCTTTTTTCAAAGAGATTTAAGACTGTTTAAGAGCCAAGGAGTGCCAGTCTCTAAAAACTGGAAAAAGCAAGGAATACATTCTCCTCTGGAGCTTCCAGAAAGAATCTGTCCAACTGATACCTTTATTGAGCCTTAAGACTCATTTTGGATTTCTGGCAACCAGAACTGTAATACAATAAATTTGTATTATTTTAAGCCACTATAAGTTTGTAGTAATTTGTTACAGCAGCAACAGGAAATTCATACAGTATGCATACACCTCAGCTAAACATGAGGCAAGACCCTAGACCTGTGGAGTTCAACTCCATAGCCTTAGCACCAAAAGCAGTGCCTTTGTTGATGGAGGAAGGAAGAGAAGGAGGGGGAAAAATCAGGTAATTCATATTTAAATGAATATTTTGAGCATGGTGTAGGTGTCTAATTTCTGAACGAAGCAGAGAAAAACAGCTTGAAAACTCAAAACCCACCCCTAACCAAATAGGTTCTATAGTATTATTCTAGCACATCACTTTAAAAAATTGAACAGTAGGGGCGCCTGGGTGGCTCAGTCAGTTAAGCATCTGACTCTTAATTTTGGCTCAAGTCTTGATCTCATGGTTCTGAGATCGAGCCCAGAGTTCTGAGCTCTGGTGCTGGATGTGGAGCCTGCTTACGATTCTCTCTCTCCCTCTGCCCCTCCCCTTCACCAGGTATCATACTATTTTTGGTGCAGTTGTAAATGAGATTGTTTTCTTAATTTCTCTTTCTGCTGCTTCTTTATTTGTGTGTAAAAATGCAACAGATTTCTGTATATTAATTTTATATGCGATTTTACTGAATTCATTTATCAGTTCTAGTAGTTTTATGGTGGTCTGCAGGGTTTTCTATGTAGAGCATCATGTCATCTGCAAATAGTGAATGTTTTACTTCTTCTTTATCAATTGGGATGCCTTTTACTTCTTTTTCTTGTCTGACTGCTGTGACTAGGACTTCCAATACTATGTTGAATGAAAGTGGTGAGTGGACATCCTTATCTTGTTCCTGAATGATGGTAGCTGTATTTTTTCCATATATATATATATATATATATATATATATATATAATAAAAATTATGTTGAAGTGTGTTCCTCTAACCTACTTTGTTGAGAGTTTTTTTCATGAATGGATATTGTACTTTGTCAAATACTTTTTCCGCATCTAATGAGATGACGATATGGTTTTTATCCTTTCTGGTGTTAATGTGTTTCTGCCTCTTTTGGATGATTATCATATGAACATCCATTAATAACGTTTTAAAAGCAACCAAACAAAAACTCTGACCATCTATGGCCACATTTCTTCATCTTCAGAGTAAAAAAGTGCATTTCTGTACCTCCTGTTTTCTCTTCAACACACCCCATTCAGGCTGTGATTCCTACCTCACTGGTGAAATGACTTTCCCCAAGGTTATTAGCAATCTCCATCTTGCCAAAATCTAGTAATCAATTCTCTGTAAATTCTTATCTTCTTATATCTCAGCTCAGTCTCCCAGCAGGATTTGACAGTCAACCAGTTTCTATGTACAATTACTGGATTTCCTCCTGAGTGGCCACTTTTCCTCCTGAACAAGTCTGTTGAGCTGTCTCAGGGATATCTCTTCTGCTGCCTTCTCTTACCCATCTTCATCTTATCCCAAAGTGAGTTCATTCAGTTTTGTGACTTTAAATACATCTGTAGGAGCTCCTGAGTGGCTCAGTTGGCTAAGCGACTGATGCTTGATTTCATGATCTCACGGGTTCATGAGTTCAAGCCCTGCATCGGGCTCTGTGCTGACAGCACAGAGCCTGCTTGGGATTCATTCTCTTTCTCTCTCTCTCTCTCTCTATCCCTTCCCAGCTCATGCATGCACACACACTCTAGATAGATAGATAGATAGATAAAAATCGGTAGCTACATAGTCATGAAATGATTATAGCTGCCAGCAAGTAAGGATCATAATAGTGAGGATCATTTCCTGATTTATATAGGAACACCAGCAAGAGCATGTTCCATAAGCTACTGAGGCTTAGTATACTTAAGGCTTTTAGTTATTTGAATAAGGCTATCAGTTATCCGAAATACACTGATATTTTTCACTATTTCTGAGCAGTGATAGTCATTCACAATCTAATGATCATGTCCTTGGTACCCAGGAAAAAGGGGGGGACTCAGTTCTTGTCTGTTGAGTTGATGAAACTGCTAGCCTCCAAGTGTAGAGTCTTTACAATACACTTCACAGTGCAAACTGCTTCTGCTAAAATGTTGCAGAAATAAGAACGGGATCAGAAATTGCACGGATAGTGTCAGAGTTACGCTCCACGTAGATTGAAAGCAGTCTCAAAGTATAACATGTTCATATTAAGTGGGTAGTAAGATTATGAGTTGTTTCTTTCTTTCTTTAAGACTTTTCTGTTTGGGCAAATAGTCATATGGGCGTGATTTCTGGGCAGAGCCTGAGAAGGGCCCAGCTCTTGGCTTATAGCCAGTGTGTGAGGCACAGACCCACAGTAGACTGTCCTTGCCCAGACTTGCGATTGAATCTCTAGTAGCAATGGCTACTTAATACCAGTACAGTCTAAATTACTCCCCAAGGTTGTCAGACTGAGAACATTTGTTTATTCGTTCAGCACATGCGTACTGAGTGGCTGACTTTACCCAGCCATGTTAGTCACATTAAGCATAAAGTAAACCAACTAGACTATGGCCCCTGTACTCAACCCGCTTCTGGTATGTTTGGGAAGAAGACCCATATTAAGCAACTAACACATTCAAGCAATTTCAGCTCGTGATAATGGTCGTGAGGTAAAGTATCAGATGCTATATGAGCGCACAGGGCAGAGGAGAGTGTAATTTAGGTCGAGTTTCGGGTAAGACTGAGATCCAGAAACAGAGAGGTCTTAGCCAACTTGCATAAGAATATGCCAAATACAGGATACTGCATGGCAAGGGCCAAGAGGCACAGAAGAGCATCTGAAGAACTGAAGGAGGCCGGCGTGGGACTGATGTAGCCGAGTGGGGAGATGGACAGGACGGAGAGGCAGGCAGGATCAGGTGTGGTCCCGTGAGCTGCAATTTGGGAAAGCTGTCCCGGGACCAAAACAAGTCAAAAGACGCTGAGAAGGAAGGGTGCTGCAGCCACCCGCAACCCCTCGAGCCTCTAGTAACAGAAAGGCTCCTCACTTGGGCTCCACACAAGCCCCGTGTTTGCCGTGACCTCCCGGCCAAGAGACCTGCTTTGGAGCCAGAGTGACGGGGTGCCGTTAGTGTACAGCAGCACCCCAGCCTCTGGAGGATCCGGTCTCCACACACTAAGCACGTGAGGGCAGTAAACAAATGCACTTTCTGAAGAAACTGAGGGTGCACTGGGTCCAGGGATTTAAGTCAGATCGGCCATCTCCTCCACGATGTCCCTTGGGAGCTCTGATCTACAGTATTGGATTCTGTCTAATTCTGCTACCAAGTTACTGGCATGAGGTTTCTTTTATAAACTGACAGTGAGTAAGCCTTTCGATCAGCAACCTTGGTTTTTGTGTGTTTTTTGGCCAGTTGTTTCTTCCTAGACTTAGAAGAAACATCTCTTTAATTATTGCCAATAAAGGTTAATATGAAGACTAAGTGATTGGTAAGCCTGTTTTCCTAATCTGTGTGATGATGTTCTAATACATCTAATACTTCGTTATTGTCAGCGTGTGGTTGTGCTGCAAAATTTTCACCTTTGGTCATAGCTCATTACTGAAAACTAGCTATTGTAGGAGAAATGCCCTTGAGTCACATACTTGTATTGTCATGGTGTTCTCTCATAAGTGATTCTTGAGCATGCTTCGTTTGCCGTTTGTTGAAAATCACCGCAGAATGAAAACTAGTATCTTGAAGCCCAAGGACACCTTATCTCTTTCCTACACTTGGAATTCTGAGGAAGACTGTACTGAGCATTACTTTTTTTTTTTTTTTTTATTCTTCTAGATTCTTCTTAAGCCTTTGCTGAAAACTCTTTGACACAAGATGGCTGCAAATAAGCCCAAGGGTCAGAATTCTTTGGCCTTACACAAAGTCATCATGGTGGGCAGTGGTGGTGTGGGCAAGTCCGCTCTGACTCTACAGTTCATGTATGATGAGGTAAGTGCCGATTTTATAATGGATATCGAAGTTTGGGCTTTCAGAGAGTATTTCTGTGCTTAGTTTTGGTGCTGTTTTAGGTGTATTCCTTAAGTCCTTGAAAGCTACTAATCATTTTTTCCTGTTTTTAAATTCAGAGCTATTTGTACACATGTTGATTTAACGAGTCAATAATTCAAGATCCTTAAAAACCTTTACTTTAAAAACAAAACAGAACTGGAAACAGTACCTATTTTGAAGCAAGCTAACTTTGGCTTTTTCATTTGAAGTGTTTTAATGGAGATTCCCACCTTGAATTAATAGAACTAGTAGGTAAAGTACCTAATTGAGACTTAAAGTTAACGTACATTGGTGTCCTGTGATAACTTTAACAATAGTAATGATAATAATAATTTTTTTTAAGTTTTATTTACTACTCTCTACACCCAACGTGAGGCTTGAACTCATGACCTAGAGATCAAGAGTCACATGCACCTCCAACTCAGCCAGCCAGGTGCCCCAATAATAAAATAATTTTAATAATCATGGAGAAATCAATTGTAGTATTTGGCTTAGCATATACTCATCATTAAACAAGTAAAGGCTATGGCCCTAAAATATAATCACTAGAAGGTTACAGATTTGTGTTCCTGTATTTATGTTGGACTTTATTTCCCTAGAGTTAAGACAGCAATATAGCCTTTCCCCAGAGGGCTCTTATCAAGCCTAAATGATTTAAGAGTTGATAATCCAGTTTAAACATTTATCCTCAATTCTTCCAATAGAAGCAGAGTTTTATGATTATTCTTTCTTACTTAATCTTCATAACAATCCTGCATGGTATGGTAGTATCCCCATTTTACGGATGAGAAAACAGAACCCCAGGGAGATTACCCAACCCAAGAAGAGTGATCTCCGATGAGTGACCAAGCTCTAAGCCTGGTCTCTTGACAACAAATCCTGCAGATCCTTACCACCCGATGTCTCCTATTTCCTGCTCATCAGCATTCTGTCACACACAAAACGCTTCCATCAGTTATCTTGTTCGCTGGGGACTATAATAAAAAATTTGGAAAGAGAGGAGATTGAAATGGTACTTTAAATGAAATTGCTGATTTATCTGTTCAATCTGTTTTCCCTACTACTCATTTTAATAACTAGTCTTTCAAACTAATCGCTAATTTCAGGCCCCTTCTTGACAATATGGAGGAGGTCAAAAGTAAGACTGTTCACAGGGTGCCTGAGTGGCTCAGTCGGTTAAGCATCCAACTCTTGATTTCGTCTCAGGTCATGATCTCATGTTTGTGGGTTTGAGCCCCTCATCTGGCTCTGCACTGACAGTGTAGTAGTGCCTGCTTGGGATTCTCTCTTACCCTCTCTCTCTGCCCCTCACCCACTGTGTGCATGTTCTCTCTCTTTCTCTCTCTCTCTCTCTCAAAATAAATAAATAAAAAAACTTTTAAAAAAGGTAAGACTGCTCACATACCTTACATTTGATGAATGCTTAACTTTTCATTTAGTATTGATAAATACTAATATTCACCATAGTATCTGATGTGCTATCTGAATATTTGTATTTGATATTCATAAATATGCAAATAAAAATTAGCATGTAAATATGGTAGAATGTCCCATAGCCTTTATAGTTACAAATACACTGTGTTCGTATTTTTAATAATTATTTAGTGAGCGTCTACATGTTTCAGGCATGTTCTAAGCTCTGGGAGATGGAGTGATGAGTAGAATAGTCAAGTCCCTACTCCCAAGGGTTAAATTCTAGTAGAGGGATATAGACATTGAGCCAATATATAAGAACATATCAGATAATGAAAATACTTATAGGAACTAATAAAAAAAACCCTACAAAAGTGTGTATGTATACATCCTTACATGCTAACAATGATACAGTGATCAAAAATATCAAGGGGAGATTTACAGAGTTGAAGATAGATGTGGGAATGTAAAGTTGTTTAGTTGTACTATTATTTTAAAAATCAGATGTTTAGAGAGAGATCTAAAAGTTCATGATTTGCCACTCTACTGAGTAGTATAAGTCACTTTTTTGATTTGGTTCATTTTAGAAAAGAGATTTCACAACTCTCAATGCTTACCTAAATATTGAGTTACTTTCAAGTTATTTCCACAATTCTGGCATGAAAATTTATATTTAGTGTCACATTGAAAAGAATTTTTATGTATTTGATTAAATATATTTATAATCAGGGTGCCTGGGTGGCTTGGTCGGTTAAGCGTCCGACTTCGGCTCAGGTCATGATCTCACGGTCCGTGAGTTCGAGCCCCGCGTCGGGCTCTGTGCTGACAGCTCAGAGCCTGGAGCCTGTTTCAGATTCTGTGTCTCCCTCTCTCTCTGCCCCTCCCCTGTTCATGCTCTGTCTCTCTCTGTCTCAAAAATAAATAAACGTTAAAAAAAATTTTTTTTTTAAATATATGTGTAATAGCTTTTGTAGGTATGGTGTTTTAAGGAAGAAAACAGCACCGTTTTCAAGCTGTAAACAGTCTAGACTTAATCATTTAACCCTGGCTTTTTACAAATGTCGAAGCCACCAAATTACCTAAAATGAAAATTTAAATTAATGAGTTTTTACTATCGGGGAAACCTGAATGAAAAGTACATGGGACCTCTCTGTACTATTTCAGCAGCTTCACGTGAATCTCTATTTCATCTTCTGTAGTTTGTGGAGGACTACGAGCCTACCAAAGCGGACAGCTATCGGAAGAAGGTCGTGCTGGATGGGGAGGAAGTGCAGATCGATATCTTGGATACAGCTGGGCAGGAGGATTACGCTGCAATTAGAGACAACTACTTTCGGAGTGGGGAGGGTTTCCTCTGTGTCTTCTCGATTACAGAAATGGAATCCTTTGCAGCCACAGCCGACTTCAGGTGTGTCAGGGACGAATGCCGTTGTACAGGTGTCCTCCCCAGAAACAAGTGGACAACCAGAGGTGGTTACTTGTTAGTCTTTCCCTCTGCGTGCAGTTGTGTTTATTCCCTCTTTGATGGTAGTGCGTGACTCCATCCACAGTGCATGTACACTCAGGTGTTCCGTGTACGTCGTGTAATCTTCCAGCCATCCCCGTGCCCTCTGTATTGGCGCGTGAGATGGTGGCAGCCTCAGTCCCCAAAGTCTGTTAGGCGTTACTGGAGTATTTCTCTTCAGAGTACAGTACTGATGCTGCTGGAATAGTTGATGCTTGGATCACATAATGGAGCTCTGACCCAGATTTCAGATCTTTCTGCGTTAGTCACTGGCTTTACAGCACCTGTGTGATGCTGAGCGGGCACATCGCCATCCTCCTCACCACACAGATGCCCCGACAGTGCACACCGATTATCTTAATAGAAGTAGGGGCGCCTGGGTGGCTCAGTCGGTGAAGCGTCCGACTTCAGCTCAGGTCATGTTCTCGTGGTTTGTGAATTCAAGCCTCACATCGGGCTCTGTGCTGACAGCTTGGAGCCTGGGGCCTGCTTCAGATTGTGTTTCCCTCTCTCTCTGCCTCTCCCCCACTTGTGCTCTGTCTCTCTCTGTCTATCAAAAATAAATAAATGTAAAAAAAAAAATTAATAGAAGTAATAATACCGTAGAGTGGTACACTGGGTTGTGTGATACAATAGTTTTTATATCTCACTTACTATTTGCCTAATCAAATTCTGTCATCCATTTGGTTTGCAGGGGGGCGGTTGGTGAAGGGGAGAGGGGTTCTTTTTTTTGTTTGTTTTGTTTTTTTTGGGGGGAGAGGGGTTCTAAGGGAAATATGCCATGAATAAGTTCTTGAATAGCCTCAGTTACTACATGCGTAATCAAAAGTAGTCTTTTTTTTTTTTAATTTTTTTTTAATGTATATTTATTTTTGTTAGAGACAGAGCACAAGTGGGGGAGGGGCAGAGAGAGGGAGACACAGGATCCAAAGCAGGCTCCAGGCTCTAGGCTGTCAGCACAGAGCCTGACGCAGGGCTCCAACTCACAAACCGTGAGATCATGACCTGAGCCGAAGTCAGACGCTTAACCGACTGAGCCACCCAGGCGCCCCAAAAGTAGTCTTTAGTTATATATTTTTTATTTCTGTTTAAGTGTTTGCCTTGATATAAGGGACACAAAAGAAGCATGTGGTGAACCCTCTGTTTTCAAGATTCACACAGCCTAGATGATGAAGGCCTGAAACCAAGAGCAAGGTAGTGACAGAGTAGGAGATGTGGGCAGTGATGATTACAGGGACCAGGAGAGGAGAGGAGCTCAGAGGCCTTCTTGAGATAGATGAGCATGAAGGATGAGAAGGATTTCCACAGATAAGGAAAGAAGTTTTCCAGCACTTGAGCAAGAACTGAACCTAGGCTTACATAAAGCCTCCTTTCCGTGTGCATTCGAAAGTGTCAAGAACTCAGGGAATCTCAAGGACAAAACACGTCATTGAGAAACTTTTAAAATGCACATCTATTTGTAAAATTAACTTTGTTGTCTCTAAAGAAGGAGTTATGTATGGGATAAAGTGCACACGGTGGCAGGCCCTGCTAACTTACAGTCCTGGGAGACGTGTTGAAAGTTAGAGAACTGTCAGTGCTTATTCACTCATTCAGCACATATTTGAGCGCTTATTATGGAGCAAGTCCTGTTCTAGGTGATGGGATAAATGTGTCACCGTAGTTGCCAAAGCCAAAGTGGTGTCTCAAGGGAATAAAGAGAGTAAGAATCTTGGGCTGTGGCTTTTACAGAAAATAAGTGAATCATTCATTACTCTTCTGTTGTCCCTCCAGTGTGTTGCCCTTCCCATAACAGTCCTGGTGACTCAGTGGCGACACAGGAAAGGCATTTTTGAGACAGTCCGAGTGGTTGCGCTCCACCTGGTCTGACCTGCAGAGTGTGGCACCAGCGGCGGCTCCTCTCTTCAGCCTTCCTGGGCCTCCTGTCCCCAGGGCAGAACCCACTGCTTGCTCCTCTGTGTGCAGAGTGCCTGCCCCTACTCTGAGAGCACACTTGCTGCACTTGTAGCATCAGCTTGATTTGCATGTGTTTTTCCTGACCAGGAGAAAACTCTTGAGAGCAGGACCCATTTCCTATCCACCTGAGGATCCCTGGGACCCATATTTGGTACCGTTCCTGGCATATATCATACAGGGCATGTTTAGTAAACGTTTGATAGAAATGTTAGAAAATGTTCTTTTTTTTTTTTTTTTTTTGGTTCTCACTTTTCTTATGTCAAAAATGAAAAAGTTGGACCAGTTTATAAAAGTACTTTCCTATTCTAAAATTCTATAATAGCCTCTAAAACTCCGCTTAAAGGGAGCATCACATTAAGTCAAATGCGTAGGAAGGTTGTAGATATAGCAGTGCCTTTCTCTGACATCCAGGAAAGTAGCTAATTAAAACCAGCTAATTAACTCTCATGAATATTGTCTTCTCACCTCTGAACCCAGAAGGTCCAGGCTTTCCAACGCCACATTTCTGATAGCATTAATCACACTGTATTTTCAGTATTGGTCTTCCTGGAGCATTGGACTCAGTAACTTATGAGGTATTTATTAAGAAATAAGTTAATGACTATATCTACATGCGACCAGAAGTACTGGTCACAAATGCCAGAGTCAGTCTCTGGTGGTTAGTGAGATTAAGTGGTAAGTCAGGTGTTGTTAACATCTTAGTGTGAGGCTGTTGATCACAAAGGAAACTGGTTAAGGAGGTTACAGCAAATTTGTTGTCACCAGCAGTAGAAAAAGATTTGGACTGGCTGATATCCCCTTCACAAATACGTCATAAATTTAATAGTAGTGATGGTGAGTGTTGATGTGCTCTTTGCAAGAGATCATGTGGATGGTAGACAACATCACAGCCCTGTAGTACAGCTTAGCATGTGTCACCAAGTCCCTGTGCCTGGCTGACATTGTAACTTCTTCCTAAAAGGATGGGTAATAGGCTAAGTACCAGTCAGTGGAAGATGGAGGTGACTATATGGTCTACAGTCTGTTCACAGTAGAAAAACTAGGAATTAAAAAAAAAAAAAAATTAGGGGGACCTGGATGGCCCAGTCAGTTAGCATCTGACTCTTGATTTTGGCTCAGGTCATGATGTCACAGTTCATGGGATTGAGCCCTGTGTCGGGATCAGGAACTGGGTGCGGAGCCTGCTTAAGATTCTCTCTCTCTCCCTTTCTCTCAGCCGCTCCCTCTCTCTCTGTCTCTCTTTTTCTCTCTCTCTCTCAAAAAAAGAAAGAAAAACTAGGAATTCAGGTCCAAAGAGCTGCCTACAAACACTGAGTCTGTTAGAATATTTACAACAACATCGGAAATCAGGTGAATGAAGTGATATGAAAGGTAGTAACACTGCCTAATACTCATACAGTGCTCACCACACACTAGACACTTCGAAGCATTAACAAGACAAGCCAGATACTAGCGAATTTCATGGATTCTAAGGCACCCATTTTTTACATCTTATCTCTTAAAATCAGAAGCACAAAATCTAAGAAGCACAAAATGGACAAATCTGAGATCAAGGCTTGATGAAGATTCATACTCAGTCTCTCAAATGTATCTTATCATGATAGATCCTCGCAAAACCAGGTATACTCTGCTGACCTGTCATCCCAATAATCCCTTTAATTTTCTCGTTTTCTCTTAGTCTGAACTATTTGTGTTCCTGTAGTTCCAACGTCTTTTAATAATTTCAGAGGGGAGGCACCGGTAAGTTAGCAAGAAAGTGTTGATTTTATAAGAAAACCACTTTCTCCAACACAGTAATAATAATGATTAAGAACAGCTAACGTTTACTGAATATTTACTACGTGCTGGGCACAACTCTAAGTACTTTGCGTTTCATCCTCATAGCAACCTTATAAGGAAGGTATTATTGTTAGCCCCATGTTACGCATGGGAAACTGAGGCAAAGAATTACTTTGCTCACAGTCACCTAAGAAGGACAGAGAGCCATGATACCTTTGGAACTGGTGACAGCATATAACTTCTCTGTGAATACAAAAGCTGTACTCCAGAGCAGACTTGCAGAGATTTCTGGCATGTGTGGGGTTTTTTAAAACATTTGGTAGGACCATTGATATGATGTAATAGGAATGGCACTCTCTCCCTCTGTGGTCTTCCTCCCCAAATCCCATGACCCCAATTTAATCATGAGAAAAACATCAGACAAATACCAGTTGAGAGATTTTCTACAAATTAGCTGACCAGCACGTCTCAAAACTGTCAAGGTCATCAAAACCAAGGCAAGTCTGAGAACTGTCAGAGTCACATGGAATCTAAGGCAATATGACAGCTAAATGTCATGTGGTGTCCTGGATGGGATCTTAGGACAGGAGGGAAAAACTGAAAACATCTGAATAAAATTTGGACTTCAGCTAATAATGATGTATCAAGATTGATCCCTTCGCTATGATAAATGTACCACGCTGACGTAAGGTGTTAACAGTAGGGGAAACAGGGTGTGGAGAATACGGCAACTCTCTGCACTGTCTTCACTACTTTTTGCAAATCTAAAACCATCCTTACGTTGAAAGCTTATTTTCAAAAACACTTGGAGGAAGTAGCCTTTGACACTTTGATTTTGTGCCTCCACTACCATATTGCTACTCTCTTCAGTGTATTTTCCCTTCGACAGTGAAGTGTGTAATTCAAGTGGTTGGTGGTAGAATAAGGAAGAGGTGCAGCACACGCCCTACCGTGCCATGAATGAGTTAATTGTTGTTATGTAGACACACACACACGTAAAGGCTAATGGCAGATGGTGTTAGTTATTTTGTTAGCTTAACCTGTGGGGGTGATATTAATATTTCTTTCTCATTTTCTTTTATCCAGGGAGCAGATCTTAAGAGTAAAAGAAGATGAGAATGTTCCATTTCTGCTGGTTGGTAACAAATCAGATTTAGAAGATAAAAGGCAGGTTTCTGTAGAAGAGGCGAAAACCAGAGCCGACCAGTGGAATGTCAACTATGTGGAAACATCTGCTAAAACTCGAGCTAATGTTGACAAGGTAAAGGGTGGCTGTCCTTACTGCTACATCACGTTAATAAGCTGATTTGCTTTAACTCAGCTGCATTTTGTCCAGAGATTTGTGAAACTTTCAAATGGTGATTTAGTATGTGCTGATTATTATCTGCCCTAAATGCTCAAGTGCAACATGTTAGGCATTTCTCACTTCACCTTGTCCTCAGGCTCCCAAGAGACATTAAAACATGAGACACCACAGCTAAGTGGTTTTTTTCTAGCGCTAACAGGATTTCTGACCCGAATCGCTGCCTTTTCTTAATTTTTCTTTTTTCTTACCCTGAGCGGCTGGATAATTTAGAAGTGTTCTCTGAGCTGACACCTGCCCAGCCCTATTTAAGTTCTCAAAAGTAAAGGTACCTCCAAAGACAAAGGAGCCCCAGATAAGAGGGCTTTGAAATCTGTTACTACACCTATGCCCCTACCCTCACCTCTGTTTCCCCCTGAGCCCTCTTCTTTGTCCACATTGGCCCTTCGCTGAGTCCAGGCCAGGAACACCCTTGCCTTGTTCCTGGGAACCTGCCCACATACGTTATTTCATGCTGCTGCCGAGACCTGCGTCTTCAGTGTTTAGGAAGACTGAGGCACCGCCCCCTTGAGCCCTCCACACGAGGCCTCTTTTAGCCTCCAAGCATCTAGGCTCTACTGAGTGCCTCTCAAACTCTAACTGGCAGAAGTGTCTATGAAACTTAATACACATGGATTCCTGGGTCTTACCCCCAGAGATTTTGCTTCATTTGCTGTGGGGTGGGACCTGAGAATTTGCATTTCTAGGAAGCTCTAGGTGGTACAGACTGTGGCCTGGTGGACCACACTTTGAGTAACACTGCTCTGGGTGGCTTTAAGTTTTAGCGAACTGGTCTGCTTGTGCCTGTAGACTCGTAATACCAATACAGAAATCATTGGGTTAAAAAAAATTAGTCTTTCTTTTCATTTGCTATGGGTTTTTTTTTTTTAAGTTTATTTATTTAGTTTGAGAGAGTATGCATGAGCAAGTAGAGGAGGGGCAGAGAGAGAGAGAGACAGACAGTCCCAAGCAGGGTCCGCAGTGTCGGCACAGAGCCCAACACGGGGCTCAAACTCACAAACCATGAGATCATGACACGAGCCAAAACCAAGAGTTGGACACTCGACCAACTGAGCCACCCAGGCACCCCCAATTACTGTAGGTCTTAAGGTAATGTCACAATACTGTCTTAAGCTGATTAAATTTCTTGTCACATGGTGAGATTCCTATAGTTCCAAGAGATCTGTACAAAATGAGTGTTATAAGATTTCTACATAGTCTATACCAGTTTTCTCCAAAGTTATGGCAAATGTATTTAAAGTACTAATAAAAATAGGTTTTAAAGTTCAGTGTGTTTGGGGTTTTGAAAGGCAGCATTGAATATTAGTGTGTGTGTGTGTGTGTGTGTTTCGTTTCTTCCAAACTGATGAGCAGTTGTAGAACACACTCTAAAACCTATTCAGACTAAGGACAGTGGGTCCAAGAGGTGAGCAGTAACCACAAAAGCTATGGAGCGGTCATTATAACAATCTCTGTGCTGTCATCTGCTGGCGTGAATTTTTTGCCATATGCATGTATTTTCAAAAGAGGAAAGTTGAAAGTGTAGGGCTATTTTAGTTACTCTGGCTGTGTAACAAAATATACCCCCAAAACTTATGGGTGAAAGTAACCATTTATTATGCTCATGGAATCTCTGGGCCAAAGTTTTGGACAGATCACAGTGGAGTTGGCTCGTTTCAGTTCCACAGTGTCTCATGCCTCAGCTGAAAAGCTTGAAGTCTGGGAACTGGAAGCATCTTCAATTAGGTTCTGTTCTTTCCTTTCTTTTTTTTTTTTTTCAATTTTTTGTTTAATGTTTATTTATTTTTGAGAGAGAGAGAGAGAGAGTGTGTGTGAACAGGGGAGGGGCAGAGAGAGTGAGACACAGAATCCGAAGCAGCCTCCAGGCTCCAAGCTGTCAGCACAGAGCCTGATACGGAGCTCGAACCCACGAACCATGAGATCATGACCTGAGCCAAAGTCAGAAGCTTAACTGACTGAGGCATCCAGGCCCTCTGATTAAGTTCTAAAGACTGTCCACACATGCCTGATCCAGGCAGTTGACACTGGCTGTTGTCCAGGGATGGCTCGGTTCCTCGCCATGTAACCTTTTCTGTTGTGTCCTACTTTAGGCTTTCTTAGAGCAAGAGCCAGTGTCACAAGAGAATAAGAACCAGGCAGAAACCATGTCATCTTTTATGACCTAGACAGGGAAGTTACTCAGCATTATTTCCACTTCATTCTGTTGGCTGGAGTAGTCGCAAGCCCTACCCAGGTTTGGGAGGAAGGGGAATGGTCTCCACGTGCTGATGGAGAATGGTAAGATGCTGGAAGAGTGCGTAGGGAGTATTGCTGTGGCCGGTTTTGCAAAGTATCGTCTGTACTCAAGGGTCACCTCTCCAAAGCAAAATTACATTAAATGTGGACGCTTATAAACCAAGGTACGGGGGCAGAGCAGGGTGGGGGTGGGCGCCTGGGTGATTCAGTCGGTTGAGCGTCCAACTCTTGATTTTGGCTCAGGTAATGATCTCGCAGTTCGTGGGATTGAGCCCCACGTTGGGATCCACATTAAATGTAGAGCCTGCTTAAGATTCTGTTTTCCTTTGCCTGTCCTCCCACTTGCACGGATGCACACTCAGATAGATAGATAGATAGATAGATAGATAGATAGATAAATAGAAAGAAAGAAAGAAAGAAAGAAAGAAAGAAAGAAAGAAAGAAAGAAAGAAAGGTACAAGTTCATATGGAATACTGTAACTTGATGTACTACTCACCCTGAGGAGTGACTGCCAGATAAAATACCTCAGTGGCTAAATAAAAGTAACTTGCAGCAACTATTCAGTTTCTAGAATTAGGTTATATTTGGTTTCTTGCTGAGAAAATAATGTTAATAGGTAAAGGAGCTAATATTCAATGGTGTCTGTAAGACCCAGGCACTGTGGCCAGCACAGACCATTTGTCTTTAACTCTGTAAGGCATACTCTTCTCGTGCTCACTGTTTAGATGCGGAAAAGAAGTGGAAAGATTATACACCTGATTCAACTTCAAAAGGCCTGTGATGGCATCTGCTGGCTCTGGGTGCAGCCAACCCTGGTGCTCGTGTCATTTCTGCACTGTTTTACTCGACACAATGGTGTCTCCTGTGGTGTCCCCCAGGCTGTATGTCGCCCGCTACTGGAAGCCTGGCACAGATTGTCGGGGGGTGGCAAGTGTTAATACTGGCTCCTATTAAACTGGCATGTATCTTGTTTGTCACAAAAAACGAATACTAGCTCCTTACAAGAGTAAGGTCTCATGTCTTGTCCTCATCTGGATTCCAAATAGACCATTGGGTTGAAGTTTCAAAGAGGCAGATTTTGAATCCTCCCTGTGAAAAGCTTCAGGACCATCAGAGTGGTTGAGCCGGCTCGAGAGGGAGAGAGAGAGAGAGAGGAGAGGGAGAGGGAGACGGGGCCTCGCCTGTCGCAGAGGCCATGCCTGTCACAGAGGAGTCACCCAGAGGCAGAGGACCACATGGAAAACCTGCTTGTGGACTCACTGGGTGCCAGGTTCATCTGATGACCTTGTTAGTAGCCTTCTAGCTAAATGCTCCGGCTCTTTAAATCATGGCTCCAAGGTTGCTCTTAATTTTTTTTTTTTTTTAAGGTTGCTTTTAATTTTTAAGGAACATCTTGGAGTAATGGAAACAGATTGAGCAAGTAGATGTCAAAAAGGAGAGTGTGATTTATTATGTCAGGAGAGCCAATTTAGGTTGGGGAAAGAATTATAGGAGAAATGTAGTCTGTTTATTTTTAAGTGTTTTCATTAAAAACATGAACACATGCTTATTATATAAAGAAAAATCTGTAATATGGAGAAAAAGTGAGTCACTCCCCTCCCCTTCCTGTAAGGTAACCAACCACTGCTGATCAGGTGTGTCTTTCCAGACATTTATCTACACTTACAGACCGGCGTGTAGAATCTGAGGGAAAGCTTGTGTTTGCTTGTTTTCCCCCCATATAAATAGGACTTTTGTAGTGTATGTAGCACATTTATATACATATGGTGTATATACAACATATATATAGTATTTCTGTGTATGTAGATCATGTATTTCTGTAGTTTGCTTTGTAAATTTCATAACAGATGTAGTTGTTTCCATGCCGTTACATATAGACATACCACATTCTTGTAAACATCTAGGAAGTGTTTCATAGTTGGGCTTTTTCGTAATTCAGCCATTTTCCCGTGAGTGACGTGCCGATTGCCCGCTGTGTCTTCTCTCACAGCAGTGCTGCGGTGAGCTTTCTGTGCACCCATGCAAGGTGCATTGTGAATTTTAATAACCGGGTGCCCTCCAGAAAGCGTCCTTACTTGCACCAAAACCCTCTCCCCACTGTCTTCCCAGCACCAGGTAAAGCAACCTTTCAAAGTCACCGGGGAGGTGGCTAAACCATTGTTTCTTGATAATTAATGAGACGTGTTATAGTTGATTCATGGGCCATTCCATTTGTACATTTTCTGTGAACTCTGAAATTACTTTCTTTTCTGCCCATTGATCTTACGGCTTTATTATTTTGATTCCTAAAGCGTACTTTATAGTAAAGACATTAACCGTTTGTCCATTTATGTCTGTTGTGGATATTGTCTCCTAATCCATACTACATCTTCTAACTTGGCTGACTCTTGTCTTTTGCCATGAAAAAACACTAGGGATTATGTTGTGAAATCTTTCAGTGTTTCCCTTCCTGACTCGTGGGTTCTGTGGCTTTCTTAGAAAAGCTGTCTCCCATCCTAAACTTAAAAACAATTAGAAAGTTAAAAAAAACTTACCTATAATTTTTTCCCTTCTTTTTTGTTGGCTTTTATGGTAGATCCTTAATCTGTTTGAAAATTTAATATTGTCTAAGTGCTTAAACAAACAAGGCAGAGGTTTAGATTTAAGCTAATGTCTGTTGCTGCTTTTCAAAAGAGAGGTGTTTGTCGTTTCTAGTAACTTTTGTTTTTTCAGCTGTAAGTATTGTAAGCCTAGCATTCTGAGCCTGTTTGTATGTTTATCTAGTTTTGTCTTATTTTGACTTGTGTGAGAAGGATATCCTGTGATCTCTACTCTGGATTTAGAAGAGCCAAATTTTGTGTATACCAGGTTGCCCTAAAATGGGAATGGGAAAAGAAAGGAGACAGGAGAAGAAGAGGTGGGAGCAAACAGAGAAAAGTAATTTTGAAGAGTCTATATTAAAAAAAGTCAAAGGCAGCCCTGCGCTTTGGGGATGATCATGTGCCTGAGGTTGTCGAAGCCAACCCTTTATTCTTTTTTATTTTTATTTTTTTAGAGAGAGAGAGAGAGAGAGAGAGAACACGCAAGTGGGGGAGAGGGACAAAGAGAGAGAGAAAGATTGAATCCCAAGCAGGCATCACACTCAGCACAGAACCTAACACAGGGCTTGATCCCACGACCCTGAGATCATGACCTGATCTGAAATCAAGAGTTGGACACTCAGCCACCTGAGCCACCCAGGCACCCCCACAGCCCTTTATTCTTATCCCTAGTTATGCGTGTCCTTCCATGTGGCCGTTGGAACAGAGCTTCCATTAGCTTTAGCTCATTATAGTAGCTGATGCAGACTTTACAAGTTCCCCACAGCGTTTGCTAGTTAAGATGACCTTGGCGATTTCTAATAGGGATTCATTTGAAGTTCACTGCGGATACTTATCTAAAATTAGAAATTAAACCTTCTTCTGATGTCTATTCCATAGTGATAAGTCCACATCTGAAAGCCGCAGGGGAGTCCTCGGATATTACACGTAGCTAGTTTGGAAGCTCCCTGCCCTGATGGCCAACTGTGGACTCGAAGCACAGGGTTCTGAAATCTCCATCCTGGGGAAGCTGAGCCCATGGGCCCATGGGGTCTGTGTCACCTGTGTGTTTTGGTCTCCTGCATCCTCTGTGGATGTTCTTTGCTCACTTTTTCCCTGTTTTAACCATTCCCCTCACCTTGAGTGTTGGTCCTGTGTCCATTTGACTTAACCCACTAGTCTCTGATTGTTCCTTGCCTTATTATTTTTTTTTTAATAGCCTCCTTGCTTTCTGACTGACTTTTTGTTTTTCACTCCAGATCAGGAATCGGCCACTTTGTCTAAGAAATGCTGGTTCCGTTGGCAGGAATGGTATTTAGCAGCCAAAGCCTGGGGACTAATTTGCTTATTGCTGTTGGGCTGTCGTTGCTTTGTGTCCCTTCAGTGAAGTGCTGGCACATATGTATTCTTACAAGGAAGCAAATCCTGAGAGGCCACCGTTACTTCTGATTCAGGTTTAGCACTCGGGATTTTGACCCCTCTTCTCTTACACTGGAAGTCTTGGTTCCTAACCCACATCAACATAATTGCTCCCTTACACTGTCCTGTAGCATCTGTATAAAACTGTTCAAAAGGACGATACCACTGCTACTGGTAACAGCCAAGTTACAAAGTGATGTTGGAGATCCGTCTTTTTTATTTGTTGAGCTTTTGTTTTTGTTTTTCTGTTCGGCTTCTCTTCTGAGACGTACATTCTGTATACTGTGTTTTAAAGTCCCTCGAAATAATCCTGTCCCCCGTAGGATTATGTCACCAACTCTACGTATAGTCTTATTTGTTTTAGTTTGATTCTCAGTTTTTGGTCCAGTTTCATTTTTCAAGACGTAAGACATGTCCATTTCCAAAATAGAAGTTGTATAACGAGATGTATTCAGAGATGCCTCACTGTTCCCTGTACCCTGTTCCCTTCATCCTCAAAATAATACTAGTGTTTGGTTTCATTGTTTCTACTTCACATGCAGGCGGATCCACGTAACCCATATTCTACACACACACAGGCTCACTCTCTACCTGTGCTTTTCGGCGCCTTGCTTTTCCAGTCGGTCTCCTTTAGAGAGCTGGAGGCATGTTTGAAAAGGCACACTGGCCGTTACGTAACCCACATTTGTTGACCTAACAGCATTCAGAATGCACAAGCTAACCAGAATTTTTTAAATGTTTGGTTTTTTTTTTGGTTTTTTTTTTTGTTTTTTTGTTTTTTTTTTTTAAACGTTTATTTATTTTTGAGACAGAGAGAGACAGAGCATGAACGGTGGAGGGGCAGAGAGAGAGGGTGACACAGAATCGAAGTAGGCTCCAGGCTCTGAGCCATCAGCCCAGAGCCTGACGCGGGGCTCGAACTCACGGACCGCAAGATCGTGACCTGAGCTGAAGTCGGACGCTCAACCGACTGAGCCACCCAGGCGCCCCAAAATGTTTGTTTTTAATCGGTGTGGTGTCACTTCTTATTTCATGTTCTTGAGAAAAATAAAAAAATAAAATAGAAGTAATAACTGAATTTTTTAATTCAGAATTTGGGTATAAACCATAAAAGTTATTCATCCATTCATCACACACATAACTATTCGTGTACAGTGTGAGCCCTTATCCTTCTAGGCCCTTGTCTGTCTGCACTCAGACATTTGCTATTGATATTTAACTTTTGAGTTGTTACATTAGTAATTTTTAAATTATTATACTAATATCTCTCCTTTGCCAGTTTCTAGACATCAAGACAGACTTGATAAATTCTTAGCCTCTGGTATCAAAATGACAAAGGAAGCACTCACTTTCCTTAGCTTTGTTTCTAAAAATGGACCTGAGGAAAAACCAGTTATTAAATATAAATTTTGTTAAACATAAATTAATTACTTTTAAAGATGAACTGGTAAGATACATTTATTAATTGTAAATTGCTCAAAGACGGTCCATTGAATTTTGTCTTTGGAGCTATCATCACTCGTCTTGAAAGTTGGGATGGGAAGATCAGGTTATATTTTGTGAACATTTCTACCAAAAAGCATAACTCAGAACATTTCCCGATTTTCCCAGTGTACTTGAAGAAGACTCTAGTTTTGTGCTTTCCTGTCCCTACACGCCTCAAACAGGAGCTCTTTTTTTTTTTAATGTTTATTTGAGAGAAAGAGAGCACGCATGGGTGGGGGAGGGGCAGAGATGGGGAGAGAGAATCCCAAGCCGGCTTCACACTCAGTGCAGAACCCAGAGCCCAACACGGGGCTCGATCCCACGACCACAAGGTCACAACCTGAACTGATATCAGGAGTCAGACTCTCAACCAACAGAGCCACCCAGGTGGCCCCCAGACAAAAGCTCTTAAGTAGTTACTCTTACTTATTCCCAAGGTTTACCACTCCGGTTCCAAGAAGTACCAAGCTCATACTATCTGGTGGCTTTATTTACCCTATTTTTTTCTTTCTAGGTATTTTTTGACTTAATGAGGGAAATTCGAGCCAGAAAAATGGAAGACAGCAAAGAAAAGAATGGAAAAAAGAAGAGGAAAAGTTTAGCCAAGAGAATCAGAGAAAGATGCTGCATTTTATAATCGAAGTCCAAACTCCTTTCTTATCTTGACCATACTAATAAATATAATTTATAAGCATTGCCATTGAAGGCTCAATTGACTGAAATTACTTTAACGATTTGGAAATTGTTATGTATCACTAAAAGCATGAATTGGAACTGCACTGAGAGTCAAATTCACTTAAAAAAGAAATTAATGTGGCTTCACCAAGAAGCAGAGTTCAACTTCTCTCATAATTGCCTACATTTATCGCGGTCCTGAATGTAGCGTATGGGCTTGTGTGTCGCGGGCAGTCTTTCTGGAACTGTTAGAGCCGAGACGGGGTGGGAGGGATGAGAGGAAAGGCTACTTCCTCTGGTTTATTACAAAGCTTAAATTTTATATCATTTTAAAATGTCTTGGTCTTCTACTGCCTTGAAAAATGACAATTGTGAACATGGTAGTTAAACTGTACCACTTTTTTTTAACCATTGTTATGCAAAATATAGAAGAAAAGTTATTGGCATGATTGTTGCATATAGTTAAATTGAGAGTAATTCATCTGTGAACCTGCATTAATTACCTGGTGATTAACGTAGAAAAGTGATGTAAACTTGTACATGGAAATTTTTGAATATGCCTTAATTTAGAAACTGAAAAGTACCCGGTTGTGTCATTCTGGATGTGTTCCCGCTGGTGCCGTGGGCCCATTGCCCCACGTGTCCTGGTGAGAGTATTTGCCTGGTATGGAGTACAACTTTTGTATAGACGATTCTTGCAAAATAACTGTCTGCTAGGAGTCTGTCCAAACTTAAAATGTGTGCCATACTCTGGTTCTCGAAAGTAAGGGTCCAGAGCTCCTTGATCGCTTTTCATTAACCATAAGGTAGTTTGACATGAAGGGCCAGCCCATACTTGTAAGATAATTGTAGACTGTGGGGATTCAGTACAGTTGTTTCGGTGAACCCTCGGTCCCTGGAACTCCCTTTTTACAAGTGGTGAGCTTGTGTTAAGTTGTTGGTCTCTTGGGAGCAGGGCACAGGAAAGGTGTCGTTAATGCTAATGCATTTTGCACTAGAACATTCGGGAAGGTGTGCGTGCTTGCGGCCGGTTCATTTCTACATTTGCACTTAGGAGGTGACAGTTTGGCTGCGGGAGAGTTACCGGGAGTCCCTGTAGTCCGTGTTCATAATGGAGAACACCGGAGCCACACTTTCCTAACGCTAACATCACGCAGTGAACCCCGAGTATGGTGCAGAAGGCATGTTTGGCATCTGCAGACCGAACACCAGCCTGTGTCACCCTGGCGTGCCGTGCCCACTGGAGGAATTCTAGCATGCTGTTTGGGAACATAATTTCAATGGGAAATATACCACTGTCCAGATTTTTGTTATCTTCTTCAGAATGGGGCTAAGACGGCTAATTCAATAAACTTTGTCTTTCTTTTTGCTCAGTCCTGATTTCAACAAGTGAAAAATGCATTCAGGCGTTCCAGGTAACGGGTGTGTATGTGAAGTTAACAAAAATAGGCTTTTTAGGAACTCAGCTCTTTAGATATTACATCTGACTTGTCATGTTAAATATTTGTTCTCAAAGGGTTTGAGATGTACATCTTCCGTTTCGTATTTTTCATAGGCTATGCCGTGTGCAGAATTCAAGTTACCAATGTAACCCTGGCCCCGCGGGCCCGGCGGTCTCCGTGTGTACTCATCACAGTCTTATTTAACCAGGGGTCCTAACCACTAACATTGTGACTTTGCTTTGAGACCTTTCCTCTCCTGGGTACTGAGGTGCTATGAAGCCAACTGACAAAGACGCATCACATGTCTTAGGCTGATGCCACTACCCGATTGGTTTATTTGCAATTTGAGCCATTTAAAGACCAATAAACTTCCTTTTTTTAAATGCTTGTGGTGTTACTTGATGTTTACAATATATGTAACATGTAAAATTCAGACGACCCGACCTGGGCCTCTTCATCAGAGATTTTAAAGCCACTGAGTGTCTTGAA
Organism: Panthera onca; assembly: GCF_046562875.1. NCBI lineage: Eukaryota > Metazoa > Chordata > Mammalia > Carnivora > Felidae > Panthera > Panthera onca. The sequence continues at coordinate 74,235,427 of NC_138340.1, read as the reverse complement.
CTCTCAGTTTAGGGCTTTCTTTTGAGTGATGCCAGATTTCCTGGATAATAGAGTCATTGCTCAGGCTCAGGGAGGGCTCAGAAATGGGAGGACCCCATGTGCACGATTACGTGGAAGATACGGTTATGCGGTCACAACTGCGCATTACTTTTAGAAGACTGCCAAACTAAAATGGCTGGGGGCCAGCTTTATATCATGTTCTAATCGGAATGATCCCCAGAGACCATTTAATTTCCAATTGTGGCAGGAGTAACCATGCTGTTACCTACCATTCCTTTCTTTTCTTTCTTTTTCCTTCCTTCCTTCCTTCCTTCCTTCCTTCCTTCCTTCCTTCCTTCATTTCTCCTTTTTTCTTTCTTGTTGATAAAGTAAAAATTTGGATTATTCATCTGTTCATGACACAGTACACAAGAGGCAAAGCGTTTCACATAGGTGTCCCTTCCAACTCCCTGAAATGTTAATTTCTTTCACTAAAAAGACTAGACATGAGAGGCAGACGGTGCTTAGGCAACTGAAATAAAGATGGTGAGGGGACACTGCTAAGGTCATCCTCACGGGGACGGGCACAAGGGGGCTGTCAGTCACAAGCTATTTTCTAAACCTTAGCTGGAAACAAAGCACCACTCCTGGCCGCTCCTGCTGTCGTGGGCCTCGGTCACCCCCATCACACAGGTATGGCAACGCTTTCTGATGGTTGCCCTTCCTGTCTTGCTGGATGCTATACTATGGGGACTTGCTGTACTTTCTCATGAATTCAGACCTCATTTTCACCAGGTCCGCTGCACTGCGAGAGACCATGATTCTAGTCAGGATTTTATCGTGAGTATCCTTGCCCTTCATGGAGTCGTACAGTCAGCAGAATACTGGGGCTTGTCCTGAATGCACTGGACCGGGTTCAGGAAAACATCTTCCAGGTGTCCTTTGACTCCTTGATGCTCTCCAGCATGTCATAGCTCAGTAGCTTTTTATCCCTGGAAGTAGCCAGACACTTTCTGGAGGTGACACACTCTTCACTCATGGTGCGGATCCACTTGAACACATCAGTTCCTTTCCTCTTCACTCCAGCATCATAGAGATCTTGGGCATCTTGGTCAGTCGGTTTATGATCGATGACAGAGTCGTCTTCCATTCTACCCTTTTTGAGGGCAACCGTCGGCTTGCAGAAGTCACCAGATGTGTCAGAAACGATGTCCTCCAGATCAGTCTTGTACATTTCCTTGTAGATTCTGTTAATTTCTTGAAGCTCCTGGTTGGTCCTTGAGCAGATGATCTCAATGAGAGAGTCCCCATCAGTCCCTAGCCCCTTCATGGAGGTTTTCAGCTCAGAAGCATCACACGGAGCAGGTGGCTGGACAAGGCTAACTTCAGAGCTGATGCAAGTTTCTTTTTGGTCCTTCTCTGGTAGGCAAAGGCAATATCCTCTGTTCTTGGTGCGGTTGGTCAAAATGTTGACAATGGTGACCTCATCCACACCTTTGGTCTTGATGGTCATTTCAGTGTTCAGAGGATCACTCTCAGGCTGATCAAGATTGGTGTGCTCTTGGACGGACCTGTATGCACTTGGGAATGTGGAGTGATCACCCTCCAAACTGAGCTTGGAGAGAATTTCATGAACAGCAGACATTTTTTTTAAAGTTTTATTTACTTATTTTGAGAGAGAGACAGAGAACACCAGTGGGGGCGAGGCAGAGAGAGGAGAGAGAGAATCCCAAGCAGGCTCTGCACTGTCAGCACAGATCCCGACTTGGGGCTCGATCTCAAAAACCGTGAGATCATGACCTGAGCCAAAATCAAGAAGAGTCGGACATTTAACCGACCGAGCGGGCCAGGTGCCCCACTTTTCTTAGTTAATTCATAAGCAGTGCCAGAATGAGCACATATAAGTTATAACTGGCATAGTTTTAACCTCACTGGACCCATGTTTAACACCAGTATGGGGTATGATGTTACATATATACCAAACAGAGGTTAGATTAAATTCTGGTCTTAAACTAAATCAGAGTTTCATGTCTCACCATTCTGGGACAAGGACATAAAACTTAATATTTGGCAACCATCAAAGCATTTACCAAAAGTTCCTGTAAAGATTTCAAAGTAATGCTTTTGATTTAACCCAGTGTTAGAAGTCTCCTTTAGCAAATTACTTAGGAAGTCAAGAGTGGCAGGTCAATAGAGGTCTTCATTCATGCCTTCCATTTTCTGTAGATTTGTATATCCCCCACCGTGGGCACTGCTGGGAATATAGCAGATGAAGGACAAACATGAGTCAGAGACAATTACAGAGATTCACACGGAAGAAACTACCCCGGTGTCCCATGCCGATGGAGAGGAAGTTAAAAAACAACAACAAAGATTAGGTATTCGGCCTCCTTACTCTGGGCTAGACCGCCTATTTCTTATGATTGTCAACATGAAAAATAATTAAACTGTGCATCCTATATGCAAGATACTGTATATATGTATTTAATTTTAGTGTTAATCCTATGAGGTAGGTGCTATCATTTACCCCTATTTTGCAGATGAAGAAACTGAGGCCAAAGAACAGAATAACTTGCCCCGGAGCCACAAAGCTAGCAACTGTTACCTGGCACTGGAAGCATAGTGGTCTGGCTCCGTGCACAATGCAGAGTGGAGACGAGAATTCATGGTGGGAGACGCCCCACACGTCCCCAAGGCTGCAGCCGAGAACGAGAGGTGGAGGCGAAGGGGCCTCCTGTGTGTACAGCCTGGTTGCTGAGACAAAGACCAAGCGCCGAGAGGGAAAACTTTGTGCAGAGCTCAGCTGTGGAGTCAAGCCTTACAGCGTTTTTCCCATAACGTCAGGAAGGAGTCAGCCTGCCTCTGGCAGGCCGGAAATCTCCTCCCATATTTTCTTAAATGCAGAATGACTTTCCAGGCCTTTGCTCCAGCAGCCCCACACAGGGCAGGGGCCTGGAGGCAGGCGGGAGGGAGCTTGGCCGTCAGTCCGTATTCTCCGTCTTTACAGGGGCCTGGGGAGCACTGAACTGTGCTCAAGAGAGGCCATGAGAGAGAGAGCACTGAACTGTGCTCAAGAGAGGCCATGAGGCCTGTGATAACTTGCATGGCTAATCTGATAGAAGAACAAGATTCCTTTTATCAAAAGCCCCGATGAAAACAAACAGCTGAAGTGTAAAGATGTTTGCAAGCAGCTAGCAGGAAATGCCCCTAAGGGCAGAGTGTTTGAAACACCCAGGGGCCCCTGGGTGGCTCAGTCCGTTAAGCGTCCGACTCTTGGTTCTCTGGCTCAGGTCACGATCTCACGGTTGGTGTGTGGGAGCCCCGCATCGGACTCTGCACTGACAGTGCGGAGCCTGCTTGGGATTCTCTCTCTCCCCCTCTCTTTGTCCCTACCCTGCTTGTGCTGTCTCTCTCTCAAAATGAACTTAAGAAAAAGAAAAAGAAAAGAAACAGCCAAAATACAAGAGTGTGTTGGATTGGAAGGGAAAGGAACAGATAGATATGAAAGCCAACATCTGGGCCCCAGCTGAAAGGTGGGTGGAGGAAGGGTGAAGAATTTCAGCCTGTAACCCCGAGAGTTGTGCGCAGACTGATCTTTGCAAAGGATGCCAGATGTCGTGGAAAGACACAGAGATGTATTTTCTAGAGTCCTGGAGGTTGGCTTAGGAGGGGCCGTAGCCAAGATTCCCTCAGATTACAGGCCAGAAGCGGGAAGTAACTTGCCTAAAATCACACAAGTGATGTAAGAGCCAGAATTAAAGCACAGGTCTTGGCTTCTAATTCCTTGTGAGTGGGGGAGGGGTAGAGAGAGGGAGAGAGAGAGAATCCCAAATGGGCTCTGCAGCATCAGTGGGGGCTCGAGCCTACAAACTGTGAGATGATGGCCTGAGGCAAAATCAAGAGTCCAATGCTAACCGACTGAGCCCCCCAGGCGCCCCTGAGGGTGCTTTAAATGGAGATAGCTCGGGGCACCTGGGGGGCTCAGTCTATTAAGCATCCAACTCAATTTCAGCTCAGGCCATCATCTCACAGTTGGTGGGATCGAGCCCCACTGACAGCATGGATCCTGCTTGGGACTCTCTCCCTCTCTCTCTCAAAACAAATAAATAAACATTTAAAAATAAAATAAAGTAAAAATAAATGGAGACAGCACAAGAGAGACTAAGGTTTCCAGAACCTGGTGAACCGGATTCCAGTCCAGCCTCTGTTGCTTCTCTCCGGCCTTGAGGAGAGAGTCGGCGGATTTCAGATTCTTGATTGTAAAACAGGCATGCACGGCCTACCTCCTAGGATTACTGTGAGGACCGCAGAGGAGTCCTCACCACTTTTGCTACAGGGCATGGATTTCGTATATGCAGAGGAAGGTTTTCACCGTGCCTGGCCCCCAGTTCCCAACCAAACCCGTGTCTGTGTGACATTCTGTTTGGCATTGATTAAACTGTGCAGATGCCTTCCTGAGCCCGTCTATTTCACGCTGACAGGTGAGAAAAAAGGAACTAGGAAACTTGTTGAAGGAGCCAGAGATTCAGGTTGTCCCACATCGGTCCTCAGCGAATCTTAGCCCTGAATGGACCCTCCGATGACGAGTCACGGGGACTGGAAAGTGAGGTCTGCAGAGACCGGGTGGCCTGTGCAATGTCACAGCAGGAAAGGCAGAATGAAGACAGTCCTGCTCTGCTGGCTGAGTCCACTCCATGCGGTTCTATCCCACTCTGGTACCTCATGAGAGTCAGGAATCCTCCCAGCGAGGTGGGGGATACTAGGCATGAGGATCGTGGAAAGAAGGACAGGTCGGATACAGCTCATGATTCCTCAGCCTCACTGGAGCCCTGGGGGAGAGGCAAAGTCAGGAATCCTTAACATGGGCATAAGTAATCACTCTGGCCTCTGACATGAACCCTCCAGCCTAGGGGAAGCCTTCAGGACACGTATTGACCGAGTCTGGGGAGATCCAATCATTCAACGTCTTTTGACACTTGGTGTGCAGGAGGCACACAGTTGAGCATTGCTGAAGAATTTTGGGCCTGAAGATTTTCTTTTAAGATTTTATTTTTTAAGTAATCTCTACACCCAACATGGAGCTTGAATTTACAACGCCAAGATCAAGGGTTGCGTGTTCCACCGACTGAGTTAAAGCAACCCAAGGTACCAGCTCCAAGAACCAGCACCCCCCACTTCATAGGCTATGCATGAGGTTGCATTTGGGAAGGATGGGGGGCTCATTGACTCAAACCACCAAAGTAGAATCACCTCTTCACCTTGATCCTCCGTTCCGGTGGTCGGCTTGCGATCACAAAAAGCAATCTTCTTGAGTGGCCAGTAGCATACGGGAAGCACACGGGTGAAACAGGTACGTGCACCTACATATACACATCATACCGTGCCTCTCTCTTATCTGGCCCCCAGCGTACAACATTCCTGAGATAAGGAAAATGCTGTAAATCTCCGAAAAGTGACAGTAAATGAAAAGGACAGTACATGCTGAGATGGGCCAAATAAATTGTGAAACCTAAGTCACGGTTGTATGTATTTATTCTGAGACAGAGTAACATTCGTGAGCTTGTATCAACATAGGACTCAGAAAGGCCAGCCCCAGCCAGCACCATATCTGGGTTGCCTCCCTGGGCCCCACCATGCCCTACTGGGTGTCTGCCAGAGAGAGATGGAAACATTCAAGACAATCAGCAACTGCTTTCTGCCTTTGCTCCTCTGCTGGGAGAGGCTTCGGCTGTGTCATTGTCCTGATGCCAAAGATAATGGCTTCTAGGAGAGAAGGCACAAACCTTCTGAGGTCATCGACTATGTGGGCCTTGGAAGGCCATCCTGAGATGGTCAAGGTCAGCAGATCTCAGCAGTGCAGCAGCATGGGGTGCTTCTAGAGTGGAAATCTCGATGCCAGGAAGCAGGTTCCTTTTGTTCCATGACAGACCATTCATTCATTCATTCATCCATCCATCCGTTCATTCGTCAAACATAATTCTTCATTCTTCTCCATCTTTACCACCAGCATCCTCATGCAAGCAAAATGAGCTATTCCAATAGCCTCCTAGTTTCTCACTGTACCCACTCCAGCTCCCCTCCTGGCCCCGAGTCAGGCCATCCTGGTTACAGCAGTCAGAGCAAAGGTCAGAGCTGATCAGGTCCTCCCTTTGCTTAAACCATCGCATTAACTTCCAATTTTTTTGTTAGGATAAACACAGAACTTAAAAAAAAAAAAAAAAAAAAAAAAAAAAAAAAAAAAGATGTGGTAGGCTGAACAACACCCTCTCAAAGATGTCTATGTCCTAACCCCCAGGACCCATGAATATGTTACTACCTTACATGGCAAAAGGGATTTTGCAAATGTGATTGAGTAAGGCTCTTGAGATGGGGGGTCATCCTGGAATATCTTGGTGCACTCAGTGTAATCACAAGCATCCTTATAAAATGGAGGCAGAAAGGTCAGAGTCCAGGTTGGAGACAGAGACAGGACAACAGAAGCAGACAGCCAAGCCACTGGCTTCCTTCCCTTCATTGGCTTCCAGTAATTCAGGACCCAAGGACATGATGACCCCCCTGGATTATGTATTGAATGAGTTAGCAACAATGTTGCTTTTACTGACCAGCCTGTCCCCCTGGTACATACTAATGCTCAACAAGCACTGATGGGAGTGACTGAGGTTGGTGCAGAGATCAGACAGCCGCAAGGAGCCTCCACACCAGAAAGGAAGCAGTTTCTGTGCACAGCGTCAAACAACATAGGAAGTGCTATCGAAGTGTGAAAAAAAGTGGGGCGTCACTAAGCCACCCCTATCCACGGAGCCGTGTTGTCTATTTATTTAACTTTTTACGATGGAGAAAATCATTCACGCACACCTGTATCTTCCATCCAGTTTCAGTAAGTAGCAACATTTGCCAATTGTTTTCATCTTTTTCCACAACTACTTTTTTTTTTTTCTGGGGTATTTTAAAGTAACCCCAAGAAATTATTTTACTTTACCCATAAGCACTTCTCTTTTGTTTCTGAATGTTTTAACTTTTTTTTTAATGATTTGCCCAAAGTCATATGGGCTTTTTTTTTTTTTAAGTTTATTTATTTTTGAGACAGAGAGAGAGCATGAACAGGGGAGGGGCAGAGAGAGAGGGAGACACAGAATCAGAAGCAGCCTCCAGGCTCTGAGCCATCAGCCCAGAGCCTGACGCAGGGCTCGAACTCACGGACTGCGAGATCGTGACCTGAGCTGAAGTCGGATGCTTAACAGACTGAGCCACCCAGGCGCCCCTGTTTTAACTTTTTAAAAAAGGCGGCATCATGTGTATTTTATTTATTTATTTATTTTCTTATTTTTAATGTTTATTGTTGAGAGAGGAAGCATGAACAGAGGAGGAGCAGAGAGACAGGGAGACACAGGATCCGAGGCAGGCTCCAGACTCTGAGCTGTCAGCACAGAGCCCAACCTGGGGCTCAAACCCACGGACCACAAGATCACAATCTGAGCCGAAGTCATACACTTAACTGACTGAGCCACCCAGGCGCCCCTATTTATTTTTTTAAGTAATCTCTACACCCAATGTGGGGCTCAAACTCCTGAGATCAAGAGTCTCATGTTTGTTCTACCAACTGAGCCAGCCAGGCGCCACCATGATTTCTGAATATTTTATTTGTTTGTTTTAATTTTTTTAAATGTTTATTTATTTATTTTGAGAGAGAGAGAGAACATGAGGGGAGGGGCAGAGAGAGGGAGACAGAGAATCCCAAGCAGGCTCCGTGCTGTCAGCACAGAGCCCCACGCAGGGCTCAAACTCATGAACCGTGAGATCGTGACTAAAATCACGTGAACTAAAATCAAGAGTCAGATGCTTAACTGACTGAGCCCCCCAGGCACCCCGTTTCTGGATATTTCGAAACAAATTCCAGTTCTCACGTCACTTCACTTACAAACACTTCAGGATACACCTCCAATAGGTGAAGGTGATTTTTGTTCATACACATGACATCATACCTAACAAACCTAAAAATTCCTTCAGACTGTTTAATACCTAGTCTGTATTCAAAATTTTCCTGTTTTCTCCCCCCAAAAGTCTCTTTTTCATTTGTTTCCGTTGGGATCCAAATACAGTCCACACATCATATTTTATTGCATGTTCCAGTCTTTTCTTTTATAAATTTTTATGTTAGAATAATTTTAGATTTACAGGCACGTTGCCAAGATCGTACAGAGTTCCTGCATACCCTTCTCCCAGCTACTCCCAGGTTATGTTAACATAACCAGGGTCTTGTCACAAGGAATAAATTAACACTGGTACAAAACAGTTAAGCTACAGACTACGTGAGATCTCACCACTGTTCCCCCTTTATCTGTTTCACAGTCTAATCTGGAACCCGCACTGAACTTAATCTTCACGTCTCCTCTGTCCCCTCCAGTCAATGACAGTTCCTAACAGAGATGACCGGAAAGCGTCGGGGCACAGGCCTTGTGGCAGAGAAGGCACTCGGTCACTGTGAGCTCCCCACTTTGCCTCACTGGCAATATGTCTAAGTCCCACTCATCTTCCCCGCCATCCTCTTTGCAGTCGGTAGGCATTGGCATATAAAATGGTGGGTCTTACATTCATTCAAAAGACATGAGGTTGTCGACCAAGGCGTGGGGAAACACACACAGCTGGGAGGGCGATTTGGCAGGGTCTATTAAAATATAAAACGTACGGGCCCTAATGCTCACAACACTCCCTTTCTCTGTGTCTCACTAAAGAAACACTCTCACGTGTGCCCAGAGTCATGTTCAAGGTGGTTTCCTGCAGCATTGTTCACTGGAGAAGCACCAGGAACCACTTGTCTAGGAGCAGAGGTGTGGTTAAACAAAACATAACACAGTCATACAATACAGTGCGTTTACAATAGTGTAAAGGAACATGGGGAACCTGGGCGGCTCAGCCGGTTGAGCGTCCAACTCTTGGTTTCCAACCGGGTCATGATCCCAGGGCCGTGGGATCAAGTCCCGGGTTGGGCTCTGGGCTGAACATAGACCTTGCTTGAGATTCTTTCTCTCTCTCTCTCACTTTCTCTCTCTCTGCCCCTCCCCTGTTTGCTCGTGCTCTCTCGCTCTCTGGCTCTGTCAAAAATAAAAAAAAATAAAAGTTCAACAGTGTAAAGAAACAGACTACAACTATTTATCAGCATAAGAAGTTCTCTAAGCCTGTGTGGCTCAGTCCATTAAACGTCTGACTCATTTTCAGCTCAAGTCATGATCTCATGGTTTGTGAGTTGGAGCCACACATCTGGCTTCTTCACTGAGCGTGAGAAGCCTGCCCGGGATCCTCTCTCTCTCTCCCTCTCTCTCTACTCCTTCCCTGCTCACACTCTCTCTCTTAAAAGTAAACTTTAAAAAAAATTCTCTAAAATATCCTTAATTCAAAAATGCATCTTGCACTGTGATACAAACAGTATGATAACTTTTTTGTAAAACCCATATATGAAACAGCACCATATACATTCTTTGAGTTTGTATATCTTGAGAAAAGCATTTTTAAAAAATCTAGATTATATACCTCATATACATAATAATGGTTATCACTGGGCAGATGGTGGAAAAGGAAAGGATTCAGGGATTGAAACCTTATCCAATTTATTTTACCATATTTAAATAAGGAATGCATTTGGGGCACCTGAGTGACTCAGTTAAGTGCCCAACTTCGGCTCAGGTCACCATCTCACGGTTTGTGAGTTCAAGCCCTGCATCAGGCTCTGTGCTGACAGCTCAGAGCCTGGAACCTGCTTCGGATTCTGTGTCTCCTTCCCTCTCTGCCCCAGCCCTGCTCACACTCTGTCTCTCTCTCTCTCTCTCTCTCTCTCAAAAATAAACAAACATTAAAAATTTTTTTTAATTTTTTTTTAACGTTTATTTATTTTTGAGACAGAGAGAGACAGAGCATGAATGGGGGAGGGGCAGAGAGAGATGGAGACACAGAATCGGAAGCAGGCACCAGGCTCCGAGCCATCAGCCCAGAGCCTGACGTGGGGCTCGAACTCACGGACCGTGAGATCGTGACCTGAGCTGAAGTCGGATGCTTAACCGACTGAGCCACTCAGGCGCCCCTAAAAAAATTTTTTTAATAAATAAATAAGAAATGCATTCAGGTACTACTTACATAACTGAAATTAATCTTTAAAGCATATGATCACACATATCCAACAAAGGCCTTGTATCAAGAATATATAAAGAGGGGCGCCTGGGTGGCTCAGTCGGTTAAGCGTCCGACTTCAGCTCAGGTCACGATCTTGCGGTCCGTGAGTCCGAGCCCCGCGTCAGGCTCTGGGCTGATGGCTCAGAGCCTGGAGCCTGCTTCCGATTCTGTGTCTCCCTCTCTCTCTGCCCCTCCCCCGTTCATGCTCTGTCTCTCTCTGTCTCAAAAATAAATAAAAAAAAAAAAGTTAAAAAAAAATTTTTAAAGAATATATAAAGAATTCTCAAAGCTCAACAGTAACACACAAACCCCAATTAGGAAACGGACAAGAGACATAAACAGGTATTACACTAGATGGCAAACACATGAAACACATAAACACATGAAAAGATGTTCATCATCATTAGCCATTAAGAGAATGCAAATTAAAGACACTGTCAAGATAATGAAAAGATAAGCCACAGACGGGGAGAAAATACTTCCAAAAGGCACATCTGTTAAAAGATTGTTATCCAAAAACATGCAAAGAACACTTAACATTTAACAATAAGAAAACAGGGGCACCGGGGTGGTCCATTCGGGTTAAGTGTCTGACTCTTGATTTCAGCTCCGGTCATGTTCTCATAGTTCCCTGCATCGGCTCTGTGTTGACAGCTTGGAGCCTGCTTGGAATCCTCCCCCTCTCTCTGCCCCTCCCCTGCTCACTCTCTCTTTCTCTCAAAAATAAATAAATAAACATTTAAAAAAAAAATAAGAAAACAATTCAGTTACAAAATGGGCCAGAGACCTTAACGGACACCTCACCAGAGAAGACATACAGATGGCAAATAAGGATATGAAAAGATGCTGCACGTCATGTATGTCACCAAGGAAATGCAAGTTAAACCAAGGAGCTACCACTACCCGCCTATTAGAGTGGCCAAGATCTGGCACATTGACAACACCAAGTGCTGGTGAGGATGGGGAACAGAAAGAACCCTCATTCACTGCTGCAAATGCAAAACGGAACAGCCACTTTGAGCCCAGCGATTAATTTTATAACTATTATTCTAAATTCTTGTTCTGTTATATGGCTTAAATCGTTTTTGATCAGTTTGTTAGCTGTCGCTACTTCCTGGAGTTTCTCTTGAGGAGAGTTCTTCCGTTTCGTCATTTTGGGTAGTCCCTAGGGTAGCTTCAAACTGCAGGGCACTTCCCCTGTGCTGTCTGGAGTAACTTGTGTTGGTGGGCGGGGCCGCAGTCAGACTGGTGTGTACCTTCTCTTCCCCTCTCCCACTGTGGAGTGGTGTGGCCCCTGTCTGGGCTACTTGCACACTGCCAGGCTTGTGGTGCTGCTTCGATGGGATCTGGTGTATTAGCTGGGGTGGATCCGCAAGGTGCACAGGGGTGGGAGGGGCAGGCTTAGCTCTCTTTGCCCATCAGAGGTCCCCTGTGGGAGGGGGAGAACAACCACTTTGAAAGACAGTTTGGTGGTTCTTACAAATCTAACTATCCTCATGCCATGCAATCCAACAGTTGTGTTCCTTGGTATTTACCCAGAGAAGCTGAAAACTTACATCCACACCAAAACCTGCACTTGGATGTTTACGGTAGCTTTATTTTTATTTTTAAGTTTATGTGTTCATTTTGAGGGAGATGTGGGGGGAGGACGGCAGAGAGAGGGAGAAAGAGAATCCCAAGCAGGTTCCATGCTATCAGCACAGAGCCCTGCAGAGCCCTTTGTGGGGCCTGAACTCACGAACTGTGAGATCATGACCTGAGCCAAAACCAAGAGTTGGACACTTAACCGACTGAGCCACCTAGGTGTCCCACAGCAGCTTTATTTATTTATTTATTTATTTTTTAATGTTTATTTATTTTTGAGAGAGAGAGACAGAGCATGAGCAGGGGAGGGGCACAGAGAGAGGGAGACACAGAAAGTCAAGCAAGCTCCAGACTCCGAACTGACAGCACAGAGCCTGATGTGGAGCTCAAACTCACGAGCCATGAGATCAGGACCTGAGCCAAAGTCAGACTGACTGAGCCACCCAGGTGCCTCACAGCAGGTTAATTTTTAATTGCCAAAACTTGGAAGCAACTATGATGTCCTTTGATAGGGGAATGGATACATAAACTGTGGCACCTCCAATAGTGGAGTATTCGGTTCTAAAGAAAAATGAGCCTGGAGGAGCCTTGAATGCACACTACTAAGTGAAAGAAGCCAACCTGGAAAGAGTACATATTGTATAATTCCAACTACATGACACTCTGGAAGAGGTAAAAAGTAGTTAAAAGATCAGTGGTTGCCAGGGTTTAGAGAGGAGGGGTGAATGAACAGGCAGAGCACAGATGATTTTTAGGGCAGTGAAAATATTCTGTATGATACCATAGTGATGGATACATATCATTATAAATTTGTTCAAACCCATAGAATGTATGACACCAAGAGTGAAACCTAATGTAAACTCAGGATTCTGGGTCATAATGATGCATCAATGTAGCTTCATCAATGGTAATAAATGTACCGCTCTTGTGGGGATTGTTGGTAATGAAGGAGGCTATGCACCTGTAGGGGCAGGAAGTATACGTCTCTTAATTTTGGACCTAAAACTGCTCTAAAAAATAAAGTCTGTTTTAAAAATGCATGGAAGTAGTCCCTGGGTGGCTCTGTCGGGTAAATGGCTGACTCGGCTCAGGTCATGATCTGATGGTTTGTGGGTTCGAGCCCCGAATCGGGCACTGAACAGACAATGCAGAGCCTGCTTGGGATTCTCTCTCTCTACCCCTCTCACATTCTCTCTCTCTCTCTCTCAAAATAAATAAATGTTCAATTCAATTTAATTCAATTCAAATGCGTGGAAAAAAACCTCTCTATCTGCAGATGACATGATTTTGTATATAGAAAATCCAGAAGGATCCACTGAAAGCTATTACAACTAATAAGTTCAGCAAGGTTGAGAATACAACATCAATATGCAAAAATCAGTTGTATTTCTATATACTAGCAATGAACAATCTGAAACTGAAAATAAGAACAACAATTTCATTTACAATAGTGTCAAAAGAGTAAAATACTTACAGATAAACTTAACAAAAGAAATGCAAAATGTATGGTCTGAAAACTTAAAAAAAATTGTTGGAAGAAATTAAATACAAACTAAATAAATGAAAAGACATCCTGTGTTCATGGGTTAGAAGATTTAATATTGCTAAGATGGCAGTACTTTCTAAAATGATCTACATATTCAATGAAATCCTTATCAAAATCCCTGATTTTTTGCAAGAAGTGATTCTAATATTCATATGTAAATTCAAAAAATTCAGGATAGCCAAAACAATCTTGCAAAAAGAACAAAGTCCTGATTTTATTTTATTTTATTTTATTATTGATTTCTTTAGAGAGGGAGAGAGAGAAAGAGCATGGGAGCAGGAGAGAGGGGTGGAGAGAGGGGCAGAGACAGAGAGAGAGAATCCATGCTTAGTGTGGAACCCAACACGGGCTAGATGCCATGAACCCGGGATCATGACCTGAGCTGAAATCAAGAGTTAAAAGCTCAACCCACTGGACCACCCAGGCACCCCCAAAGTCCTGATTTTAAAATGTATTACAAAGCTAGTGTAATCAAGACTGTGTGGTAGGCATAAGAATAGACAAATCGATCAATGGAATAGAATGAAGAATCGCTTGCAGTCAATCTATTTTGGACAAGGGTGCCAAGACAAATCAAAGGGAAAGAATAGTTTTTCAACGAAATAGTGCTGGGACAACTGGATATCTACATACAAAAGAATGAAATTGAACTCTTTGTTCATACCATACAAAAACATTAACTTGAAATGGATCAATGACCTAAACATAAGGGCTAAAACAACAAATGTCTTAGAAGAAAATACAGACATAAATCTTCATAACCTTGGATTAGGCAAAGGTTTCTAAAGCTATAAGACAAAAAACATACAACAATAGAAAAGTATATAGATAAATTGAACTTCATCAAAATTAAAATCTTTTGTGCTTCAAAGAATACCACCAAGAAAGCATAAAGAATGGAAGAAGATATTTGCAAATCATATATTTAAGGGACTTGTACCTAGATTATATGAAAAACTCATACAACATAACAATAAAAAAATGAATGACCCAATTTAAAAATGGACAAAGGATCCAAGCAGACATTTCTTCCAAAGAAGATATGCAAATGGCCATTAAGCAAATGAAAGGTACTCAATGTCTTTAGTCACTAGAGAAATTAAAATCAGAACCACAATGAGGGGCACCTGGCTGGCTCATTGGGTGGGGCGTGCAATTTTTGATCCCAGTGTCATGGGCTCAAGCCTCACATTAAGTGTAGAGATTACTTAAAAATAAAATCTTAAAAAAAAAAAAAAAACACCGTAAGATCCTACTTCACACCCACCAGGATGGCTATAGTCAAAAAGACATAATAAAAAGTGTTGGTGAAGATGTAGAGAAATCAGAACCCTCATACACTGCTGGTGAGAACGTAAAATAGTATAGCTGCTTTGGAAAACAGTTTGGCGGGTCCTGAAAAGATTAAACATAGAGTGACCATATAATCTGGCAATTCCACTCCTAGATGGAACAGCTGAAAAAAAATGAAAACGTACATCCACACAAACACTTGTATGTAAATGTTCATAGTAACATTGTTCTTAATAGCCAAAAGTGGAAACAACCAATCGATTCATAATAACCAATCAATTCAATCAATTCATAGTAGCCAATCAATTCAATCAATAAAATAGCCAATCAATTCAATCAATCATAATAGCCAAAAGTGGAAACAACTGATAAGTAGATAAACAAAGGTGCTATATCCATTCCATGGAATATTATTCAGCAATAAAAATGAATAAAGTACTGATGCCCACTGCAGCATGGATGAACCTTGATGAAATTATCCTCAGCGCAAGAAGCCAGATTACAAAGGGCTAAAATTATATGATTATAAGTATGATATGATTTCTTTTGTATGAAATGTCCAGAACAGGCAGATCTCTATGGACAGAAAGCAGATCAGTGATTAGTAGTTGCTTGGAGCTGAGGGTTTGGGAGAAATAAGGGATAAGTGCTGATTGGTAGAAAGTTTCTTTTTGGGGTGACACAAAGGCTCTACCTTGACTGTGGTGATGGTTGTAGAACTCTTTTAATATATTAAAAACCATTGAACTGTACACTTTAAATGAATGAATTATATGGTCTATACAAGTTGCATACACAAATGAATTCAGATTAAAAAAGAAGTGATGGAAAACTGAATAAGAACTGAATAAGAACAGTAATATGCCAAGGTCAATGTCCTGGTTTTGATACTATACTACAGCCAAATAGGATATCACTAGTGGGGGGGAGTGAGGTGAAGGGTACACGGGACTCTCTGTACTAATTTTACAGTGTCCTGCGAGCCCATAATCATTTCAGGATAAAAGTTTTAAGATAAAATAGAATTTCCCAAAATCAGAATGCTCTCTCTCCTGAGAAATGATGATTTCTCCATTGCTAGAGTTTTAAAAATGTTGTGACTCTGAATCAGGATCGCAAAAAATATATAGTTCGTTCATTCATTTGAGGGCTGGTGATCAATAAGGCTTTTCTAGGGCAAATTTGGACCGGCTGCTATACAAGCCTAGGTACCCCTCCTCTATTTCCTAGGCCTGCAATGTGTGATCTGGAATGTGGAATTCTCCCAAAGGGCCTGGAAGGGCCACCTGTCCTCAGGGTTCCAAGGCTGACACACAATATCTCAGTTCAGCTCTCCCTGAGCAAACCCTTCTCAGTTCAGCCCCAGATCTTAGGTAATGAAGCTGGGAGTGGTGGGGTGTGGGGAGCAGCTCTCTCCAGAAGCATCTCTGATAAGAAGCAGAGTGACTTCCCGCTCCAGGAGCCATGTGAAGATAGAGACTGAGTCTTACTCTTGAATATCCCCTGCCTAGTGCTTTGCCCAAAACAAGAGAACTGGCTTGTGGATACAGACCTCTTGAAGTTCCCTCTTGAAGCCAGTGGGTCTCAATTCTGACTACACGTTAGAGCTCTGAAAACATGTTCTATATCCAGAGCAGTTAAATCAGATGTATTTGTTTTTCTTGCTTTCCTATTTCATAGCATCCTCGATGTCATTCTTACATCAGGCTCAGTGATGAGCTTCTGAGGGATGTTTCTGACAATGACCTTCAGTAGAGAGCAGCACCCATCAGTCCCGAGGAGGGTTCGCTTAAACAGGATGTCAACTCAATATCCAGTTTGGGGCTTATCTAAGCTTCCACCAGTTTATTTTATCTATTTTATTTATTTATTATTTAAAAAAAATTTTTAACGTTTATTTATTATTGAGAGAGAGAGACAGAGCATGAGCATGGGGGGTGGGGCAGAGAGAGGAGGAGACACAGAATCCGAAACAGGCTCCAGGCTCTGAGCTGTCAGCACAGAGCCCGACGCAGGGCTTGAACCCACAAACCGCGAGATCATGACCTGAGCCGAAGTCAGACACTTAACTGACTGAGCCACCCAGGCACCCCTATTTTATCTATTTTAATGTATGTGTTAGCAAGCCCTCTTGCTCAACTATAAACCCCAGCTGTTAAAGCCAGAAGTAGACAAGACCACTTAACTCATGCTCTAACTGCAACCCATTGTTCTTATTTCTTATTGCACTTTCTTGAGGCATTGAAGAAGATGTTTTGCAATGACCAGAACATTCCAACTGCCCTGTCAGGAAAGCCCTGATAGCAACGGAATGCCTAGAAGACCACACCCTCCACGTCCCTGCCCCTGCCTACGATCCCATGCTGAACACACACTACCATCCCCCGCTGTGGTCACTTGCTCTCTGCCTGCTCTCTTGCACCTCCCCCTGCTCCCAGCACCTGAAATAAATCTCTCTCTCTTTCTCTTTTCCAAACCCTTGTCTCTTGAGTTATTGGCTTCTCTTGTGACAGGCTTATCCGAGTTTGGTCAGCAACAGGGTTGGCAAACCCAGCCAGGAGCTATGTGTCCAGCTCCCTGGGTTCTCCAGGACGGGGCAGTTCAGCTTGCCAGCACCAGGGCTCACCTGCTCATTTCCTGAGTTAGTGGCTGTGATAGGTCATTGGGTAACACTTACACATAGAAAGCATAAGCCCCAAATACCAAAAGTGGTACAGTGAGAAGGAAGTGTACTTCCCACCTTGGCTCCCCAGAGGCCACCATTTGTACCAGCTCATGTTTCTTCCCAGACAACACACCCATATAACCTTAGTAGAGATGCATCTTACAACTCTCGTGTGCTTTGGTGTGTTGTAAATGGTTCTGAAAAGAAAGATACATTTAGGAGTGACAGTAAAACCTTGGATTGCGAGTAACTGTTCTGCGAGTGTTCCGCAAGACGAGCAAACGTTTCTAATAAATTTCAGCTTGATGAAGGAGCGGTGTCTCGCAATACGAGTCGTACGTGTCGCCGAAGGTCACGGGATCACAACTGAGCCGAAGGTGCTTGGAATTCGCTTTGATACGCAAGTGCTTTGGATCACAGGCATGTTTCCAGAACGAATTATGCTCGCAAACCACGGTTTTACTGTACTGCACTCTATCTACTTCACAGTGTATATTTGCCTGGTAAAAAGCTCTGTTTCTCAAACTTATTTGAACCCAGAACTCTTCTTTTGGAGAAGAGTCTTTTTTTTTTTTTTTTTTTTTTTGAGAGAGAGAAAGGGCACAAGTGAGTGAGGGGCGGAGAGAGAGACAGAGAGAAGTGGGGCTCACCTGGGGCTTGTGTTTTTTTTACCTGATGTGGGGCTCGTGCTCACTTGAGGAAGATTCTTAAAGACATTTTCTAGTACTGGCATTTTCTGACACCACATATAGGAGAATGCTCATGTGGCAGGGTCCTGTTTGATAAATTAGTGAACATGTCTTCATTCCTGGTCATTCCTGGGCCTTTTGACCTTTCCCCTAATAGGGCATCGGCATAGCATTCTGGGCTCACGACCCCAGAGAAAGGAGGAGTACAGCAACACAAAAAAATGTCCATTCTGGATTTCTGACTTTCAGATTACATCCTTGGGACAACAGGATGAGAGATAAAGGCTTTGAGTTTCAAAAGTCAAAGCCCTAAGGGACTCGGGGCCGGCAGTTTATGACAGAAGTCACAGATTTGGATGGCTGTAAGGGAATAACTTTTTCCCTGCCTTAGGAGACCCTCTGAATTGAGGAAGGGAGAAAAATATCAGAACAAGATTAGGCACCAGTGAGTGTCCCAGAGAAGGGGAGGACATGATAGAATCCCCAGAGAAGTTTGCTACTTCCCCTTGGTAACTCCGAGGGGAAAGCAAACCCCACGGGGAAGTCCCAAGTCCAGGATGGCACAAAGCGTCTTAATGAGAACTGGGTTTTGCCGCACCGGGTAGAAACTCCACACTAAGGGATTTATACACTTTGAAATTTCTTTTATCTTTAAACAAATTATTTTAATTCCAGTAGAGTTCACACACAATGTTATATTCGTTTCAGGTGTACAATCTAGTGATTCTGCACTTGCATTCATCACCCAGTGGTCGTCACTGAAGGTGCCCTCCTTCATCCCCACCACCTGTTTCCTCCAGCCCCCCCACCTCCCTCCTCTGCTAACCACCAGTTTGTTCTCTACAGTTAAGATTCTGGGTTTTTTGGTCTCTCTTCCCACCCCCATCCCTCGTTCACTTGTTTTGTTCTTAAATTCCACACATGAGTGAAATCAGATGGTATTTGTCTTTCCCTAACTGGCTTATTTCACTTAGCACTATACTGTCTAGATCTATCCATAAAAATATGAAACGCTTCATGAATTTGCATATGTCATCTTGGCTCAGGGGCCATGCTAATCTTTGCATGGTTTCCAATTTTAGTTCTGATTTTTAGTATATCAAAGCGAACACTAAAACTTATTTCTCGTTAACGTAAAAGTCCGGGTTGGTCATCCAGGGCTAGAAGCGTGCTCCACATTGTGAAGAACCCAGGCACCTCCATGTTGTTGCTTTGTCTCCCAAGGCCTCAACATCAGATTTCCAGTTCTGGGCAACAGGATCGAGGAAGAGACAGCGAAAAGACAAAGGGAACCCACATGCTGTTTCCTAAGAAAGGTCTGTGGAAGCTCCCATATATTTCTATCACATTCATTTCACAGGAAGTTACTCGCCTGGTGTTATGGGTTGAATTATGTCCCTCACAAAGATACGCTGAAGTCCTAACCCCCATACCTGTGAGTATGACCTCATTTGGAAATAAGATCTTTGCAGATGTAATCAGTTTAAGATGAAGTCATTAAGGGTGGGCCCTAATCCAATATGACTGATGTCCTTGTAAGAAGAGAGAGAGACATGGACACTGGGAGAAGACAACATGTGATGCTGGAGACAGATGTGGCTTTCAAGTGGGATTATGATGTGAGGAAAGCTGTATTCTAAGGAGACTATCTCCTCACTGTGTCATTACAATTCTTAGTGGCTGGCAAAGGAGCCAGCAGGGGCCGGATCTCGAAGGACCTCGAATAGCAGGCTTAGGAGGCCTCCGAGGGTGGAAAATATCTGCAATGAGATGCCTTCGCTTACTCTTTGAGAGGATCCTGAGACAAGGTCACACGCAGAAGGAAGGCCATCAGCAGACCTTTCTGTCTTCCTTTGGTCCATGTGTTCCATAAATGAGCAAAAGATGGCCTTTGTGTATGGGTCCCTAGGTCGTTCATTTCTTCACTGCGGGCCGAGACCCCTTAGCTCAAGAGCCCACCAGCACAAAACTCAAGTTTTTACACACCCTCTTATTTTATTTTATTTAAAATTTTTTTTAATGTTTATTTATTTTTGACAGAGAGAGAGAGAGAGAGAGAGAGACAGAGCATGAGCGGGGGAGGGGCAGAGAGAAAGGGAGACACAGAATGGGAAGCAGGCTCCAGGCTCTGAGCTGTCAGCACAGAGCCCGACGCGGGGCTCGAACTCAAGGACCACAAGATCATGACCTGAGCCAAAGTCGGACGCTCAACCGACTGAGCCACCCAGGCGCCCCAGACACCCTCTTATTTAAAAAATAACTCAAACAAGCAGATTTTTAGCCATTTAGAGTCTGTCTGCTTTGCATACTTTGCAAGACACAGCTCACCCCATATCTGTGAGCCAGAGATAAGATAGAGCCTGACAGTTATAAGACCCCAAGCTGCTCTTTGACCCAGACACTTCCCACCATGTTGCTGAACATGTAAGCCCCTCTCTGCATCCCATATCCCCGCCCTCTTCTGGATGGGAAGGATCCCTCTCATTTGCTCGCTTTAAACTTATGTCTCATGCTGTCAGAGACTTGCTCTGGAATGTAATCCTGTTCGAGAACAACCTTGTTAAAACTTGTGTGTTACTGCCTCTCATGATCATATGTTTGTCCTTGGCCAGTCCCAAGTCCCTCGAACTGTGACACCATACCCCTCTTACTCCTTCCTGAGACTGCAGCTCAGGGTAGGGCTGAGGCTTGAACACAGGCCCTGTTCTTCCTAGGTGAATCCTCTGATTTGACCAAAAGGGAGAGAACATACTGGGTGGAGGGGATGGATACTAGCCAGGGACCTGGAGATGTGGCCCTGAGGCCCTGTCCTTAGCTCTAGGGAAAGGCAGTTTTCAGGATATGGCCAGGATGCCATCAAGAAAGGGTACACTCCTTAGTGAAAACCCAGACAGTGAAAAACACATACTGCATGGTATCACTTATATGTGGAATATTAAATTTTTATTATTTTTTTTAGAGAGAGAGAGAGAGAGAAAGCATGTGAGTGGGGGAGAGGGGAAGAGGAAGAGGGGGAGAGAGAGAGAGAGAGAGAGAGAGAGAGACACCCAAGCCCATGGATCCTGATGCGGGGCTCAATCCCACAACCCTGGGACCATGACCTAAGCCAAAATCAAGAGTCATCGGATGCTCAACCAACTGAGCCACCCAGGTGCCCCTATAGGTGGAATCTTAAAAAAAAAAAAAAGTCAAACTCATAGAAACAGAGTAGAAAATTGGTTGCCAGGGGCTGGGATGTGGGGGAAATAGGGAGAGGCTGGTAAAGGGGTATAAACTTTCAGCCATAAGATAAACTATGAGTAAGTTCTGAGGACCTAATATAAAACATGGTGACTACAGTTGAAAATACTGTATTGTATAATCGAAATTTGCTAGGAGAGTATACTGTAAATGTTCTCTCATGAAAGAAAGAAAGAAAGAAAGAAAGAAAGAAAGAAAGAAAGAAAGAAAGAAAAGAAAGAAAGAGTGGTGAATATGTTAATTAACTAAATGGGGGAATCCTTCCATGAATACATATATCAAATCACTGAAATGTACACTTCAAATATCTTAAAATTGTATATGTCGATTATACCTCAACAAAGCTGAAATTTAAAAAAAAAATAGGGCCACATCTGGTCATGATCTCTTCACTATGTTCAGTACAACGATCACTTATAGAGCAGAGTCTAGGTATTAGAGTCTTTCCAGCAGGTTTGAATGTGCCCTAGAATATTACCTCCTTGAGGGCAGGAACTTTGTGGTCTTATGCATTACTGTATCCCCAGTTCTTGGAACAAGGCCTGCCTCACAGCTGGCCCTTAACATCTACTGAGAAAGGGAGGGGCGGAGGAATGATTGACTTCCCTCCAGGGACCCCCTCCAAGCTGGGTTGAGCCAAGTTCTGGTTTGCGCCAGCCTTCTAAGGAACAGCCCCAGAACCTTCTGGGCCCAACGAATGGTTGACAAAGACACCCCCCTTCCTCACCCCAACCACAAATACCAGTGAGGAGATGCCTGTCACATAGGAATGTCCACTCTGGCCTCTGAGGCTTACAGACCCACATTTTCCACTGTCTGCTGGCCACCTCCAGCAGGAGGAAGTGGAGACAGGCTTCATATGACTCGGCTCCGGCCAATCCCTTCCCTCCCCCATGTACACCTCAGTTAGCTGAGTAGACTTCTGTGTCCAGACTTCTGTGTCCCTCCTCCACCCTCCCCATCGAGAAAAGTCCTCCCACCCTTACCTCCTGTTGCTACCTGAACCCCATTCAGCCTTTCCAGGCGGAAGCAAAAGTCAGCAACCGGATTTCTTAGCGAGGGCTTCTCTGACCATGCTCCTCTCCCATCCTCCCCCACCCGACGGCCACCGCGTGGAAACCCAAGGCAAGAGGAGCAGGTGGGGGTGGGGGGGCAGGTGCATCTGGGGCGAACACGAGAGGAGTGACTGTGAGACACCCAGCAGGAGAGTAAGCTGTGACTCTTGGACTCCCATTTTACTCCTCACCCCGCACCATCCTTCCCAACCCCTGCCCAGAGGCTCCAATCTCCGCGGAGCTCTGCTCTCGGCCAACGCTCACCCAGCTACCGGCGACGTCACAGGAATCCCGCTATCTCATTGGTTGAAATTTCCTCTCCCCCTTGCGTGGGAAGGAGGGGAGCTGTGGTCCCCGGAGTCCTGGGAGGCGGTCTCCGTGGCGACTGCAGCCTGGCAAGGGAGGAACCAACTTGGACCTCCCCCGGCCTGCTCTAGCAGACGGGATCCCCCCGGCAGAGGCGGCTACGCCCGCAGTGTCTGGAAACCGGAAACCGGATCTTCCCCTCTCTGGCTCCGCCGCACCACCGCAGAAGGGAAGCGCGGTGAGGGAGGCGGGCGTCCAGCCACCAGCGGGACCGCGAATGTGCTGGTCTCCAGCTTTGTCTGTCTCACAGTGGCATCTCCTCTGGGCATGTTTTTCCTGTGTGGATCCGGAGAGAAGGAACTGTCCGCGATGGCCCAAAAGCAGCTTCAGCTTCAAAATTAGAGGTTCTTATTAACTAGAGGAGACTGGATTCTAGACCTGGCGTTGTCTCTGGCCTCAGTTTCCTCATCTGTAAAATAGGGATATTGAGGTTTGGCTTGCAGAGCGGGAGTGCAGGGGCATTAGAGCCCCTCTGGGCCTGTGGTTCCAAGCTGGGGGTCTCTCAACTGCCAGGTGTCAGGATGAAGGGACTTGCCCCAGGTCCCAATTTGACAAGTGGCTGAGTCAGAACATAGGTCATTTCCAGCGTTTCTAACCGGCAAGACACTGGGTGATCTTTCAGAGCCTCCATTTCCTCATTCGGGGGCTGAAAAGCGATTCAGTGGAGTGTCCCCAGAATCACGTGAAATCATGGAGAAAAGATATCAAGCACATGGCACTTAATAAATGGTCATTATAGTGTTTTAAATTAATTTTTAGTAAAATGAATTTTTGGAGCATCTGGGTGGCTCAGGCAGTTGAGTGTCCGACTTCAGCTCAGGTTTATGATCTCACAGTTGGTGAGCTCCAGGCCCCCTTCCCCACCCCCTTCCCTCCCTCCCCCTCCTCCCCCCCTCCTTTCCTGGGCCTTGGGTTCTGTGCTAACAAAGGGCCTGGAGCCTGCTTCGGATTCTGTGTCTCCCTCTCTCTCTGCCCCTTCCCCACTTGTGCTCTCTCTCTCTCTCTCTCAAAAATAAAAAAAAAAATTAAAATTTTTTTAAAAAATAAAATGAATATTTGTTAAATGCATATTCTGTATTGGGTCTCATGCTTATTCTGTTAACTCTGTCCCTCTTTGGCTAATCTGGCTTCCTGTGCTTCTCCCCACCACTCCACCCCGCCATTTCTGTAATTCTTAGGGACTCTGTTTGCTTCTCCCTCATCCTGATCACTTTACTATCCCCTGCACTAGCCCAACCTGCTACTATCTTGTAGATTCCTCCTGTCCTCACTATCCCCATGGACAAGGCCACAGACTTTGCCATAATTAACAGTTTTGTAGTTTTTACTATAGGAGCACAGTTGGGTGCCAGAAAAATAATGAACGAATGCGATCATGAAGCTTAAGGAAATGATACCAAGGTGTAATGTGACTTCTCTGCCGGGCACTTAAATATTGGCATCCCTCTGGTTACTGGCCTAAGCTCACTTTCCCTCTCAAGTACATGTCTGCAGACTGTTCCCAAATCTCTGTTGCCAGCTCATCTCCCTCCTGACCTGTGGACTCAACTGTGTACTGTGCAATGTCCTCATTCTTCCATTCAAGAACGTGGACCTAGAACTATATACCAATTTCCCTGATGAACATGGATGCAAAAATCCCCAACAAGATATTAGCCAACTGGATCCAACAATACATTAAAAAAATTATTCACCACGACCAAGTGGGATTTATACCTGGGATGCAGGGCTGGTTCAATATCTGCAAAACAATTAACGTGATTCATCACATCAATAAAAGAAAGGACAAGAACCTTATGATCCTCTCAGTAGATGCAGAGAAAGCATTAGACAAAATACAGCATCCTTTCTTGATAAAAACCCTCAAGAAAGTAGGGATAGAAGGATAATACCTAGAGATCATAAAAGCCATATATGAACGACCCAACACTAATATCATCCTCAATGGGGAAAAACAGAACTTTCCCCCTAAGGTCAGGAACAAGACAGGGATGTCCATTCTTGCCACTGTTATTCAACATAGTATTGGAAGTCCTAGCCTCTGCAATCAGACAACACAAAGAAATAAAAGGCATCCAAATCAGCCAAGAAGAGGTCAAACTTTCACTCTTCTCAGATGACATCATACTCTATATGGAAAACCCAAAAGATCCCACCAAAAAACTGCTAGAACTGAATCATGAATTCAGCAAAGTTGCAGGATATAAAAATCAATGCAAAGAAATCGGTTGCATTCCTATTTACCAAAAATGAAGCAACAGAAAGAGAAATCAAGGAATTGATCCCATTTATAATTATACCAAAAACCATAAAATACCTAGGAATAAATCTAACCAAAGAGGTGAAAATTCTATGTACACTGAAAACTAAAGAAAGCTTATGAAGGAAATTGAAGAAGACACAAAGAAATGGAAAAAGATTCCATGCTCCTGGATAGGAAGAACAAATACTGTTAAAATGTCGATACTTCCCAAAGCAATCTACATATTCAATGCAATCCCTATCAAAATAAGACCAGCATTCTTCACAGAGCTATAACAAATAGCCCTAAAATTTGTATGGAACCAGAAAGACCTCAAATAGCCAAAGCAATCTTGAAAAAGAAAACCAAAGCAGGAGGCATCACAATCCCGGACTTAAAGCTATACTACAAAGCTGTAATCATCAAGACAGTATGGTACTGGTATGGTACACAAGAAGAGACACTCAGCTCAATGGAACAGAATAGAGGACACAGAAATGGACCCACAAACATATGGCCAACTCCTCTTTGGCAAAGCAGGAAAGAATATCCAATGGAATGAAGACAGTCTCTTCAGCAAGTGATGCTGGGAAAACTGGACAGTGACATGCAGAAAAATGAACCTGGACCACTTTGTTACACCATACACAAAAATAAACTCAAAATGGATGAAAAACCTCAATGTAAGTCAGGAAGCCATCAAAATCCTCAAGGGGAAAACGGGCAAGGCTTTGATCTTGGTCACAGCAACTTCTTACTCAACATGTCTCTGGAGGCAAGGAAAACAAAAGCAAAAATGAACTACTGGGACTTCAACAAAATAAAAAGCTTCTGCCCAGCAAAGGAAACAATCAGCAAAACTAAAAGGCAACTGACAGAATGGGAGAAGAAAAAATCTATAAAGAACTTAAATCAAATTCAACACCCAAAAAACAAATAATCCAGTGAAGGAATGGGCAAAAGACATGAATAGACACTTCTCCAAGGAAGATATCCAGATGGCCAACTGACACATGAAAAAATGCTCCACATCACTCATCATCAGGGAAATACAAATTAAAACCACAATGAGATACCACCTTATACCTGTCAGAATGGCTAAAATTAACAATTCAGGCAACAACAGATTTCGCGAGGATGTGGAGAAAGAGGATCTCTTTTGCACTGTTGGTGGTAATGCAAGCTGGTGCAGCCACTCTGGAAAACAGTATGGAGGTTCCTCAAAAAATTAAAAGTAGAACTACCTTATAACCCAGCAATTGCACTACTAGGTATCTATCCAAGGGATACAGGTGTGCTGTTTCGAAGGGACACACGCACCCCCATGTTTATAGCAGCTCTATCAACAGCCAAAGTATGGAAAGAGCTCAAATGTCCATCGAAGGATGGATGGATAAAGAAGATGTGGTATATATATACAATGGAGTATTACTCAGCAATCAAAAAGAATGAAATCTTGCCATTTGCAACTACGTGGATGGAACTGGAAGGTATTATGCTAAGTGAAATTAGTCAGAGAAAGACAAATATCATATGACTTCACTCATGGATCCCTTTGTCCTCAAAACGTACCTCAAAGTCTTAGCACATGCTCCTCTTTCTGTGTAGAACATATCCTGCTCGTTGATTCAGCTCCGCCACCTACATTTTCACCAGGCTATTTGTTACCTGCCCTTCACATCTCAACTTAGATGTTGCTTCTTCTAGGAAGCCTTCCTAAACCCCAGGAATTGGCTAAATACAATTTACAGGTTAGCATCAAAGTATGTAAGGAGTGAAGTGACACAATGTCTAGAATTTGTCTTGAAATATGTTGAAATAACAGAAGTAAAGACGGATAAATGATCAAGATTGGCCAAATTTTGATACTTGATGAAATTGCACCGTTGCTATTTGAGAATTCATCATACTATTCCCTCTATCTTTGCATGTATTTGAAATTTTACCAGCTAAAGAAAGAGAGAAGAAAAAAGCATGTGTAGACATACACAAAATCTTGGTTAAGAGTGACAAGGCCAGACATAGACCCTTTTGCCTTTGGCCGGTATCCCGTTCTTTGTCTCATGAGTGATTAGCTTAGAACTGTTTGTCCCCGGAGCACCTGGGTGGCTCAGTCAGTTGAGCGTCCGACTTTCCGCTCAGGTCATGATCTCACAGTTCGTGAGTTTGAGCCCCACATCGGGCTCTGTGCTGACAGCTCAGAGCCTGGAGCCTGCTTTGGATTCTGTGTCTCCCTCTCTCTCTGTCCTTTCCCAGCTCATGCTCTGTCTGCCTCTGTCTCTCAAAGGTGAATAAACGTTAAAAAAAAAAAAATTGTTTTTAATTAAAAAAAAAAAAAACTGTCCCCTTGAAACTAGCTGGACTCAAAGATAAACATTTCCTGTTTCGCTGACTGAGATGTCCCCTAAATGCAAAAACAATCCCAAGTGTAAGTCCCCCACACCTGTAACCTGTCTGCTCCTCCCTACAGAAGTCCGAGGCAAAACCGCCCTGCCTAGATACTCCAACCGTCACATCTGGGGACTACTCCTAATGCAATAGCCTGAAAGAAATCAATATCCTTCATCATCTGATTTTTTCTGACAAAATTTTGTCTTTATTCTAGAGTTTCGTAGTATTCTTTTCCATCATAGATATCATACTGAACTGTAATTGCCTGTCTGTTTGCCTGTCTTTGCTAGTATCAAGCACAGTATCTGGCAGAGAGTAGATACTCAATAAATATTTGTTTAAAAATGGTCATTCTGGGGGGGCACTTGGCTGGCTCAGTCAGAGGAGCTTTTGACTCTTGATCTCAGGCTCATTAGTTCGAGCCCCACACTGGGTGTGGAGATTACTTAAAATTTGAAGAGGAAAAAAAAAAGGTCTTTCTGTGACTGTTCTTTCTGGTCTAGCCTGAGGGCTCTTCTATTCAAGCCTTCCTAGTTTGAAGGAATAATGTGATAACCAGCCCATTTAGAAGTTTTATACTTTGAATACACAAATTGAAAAGAAGGGAGGCTGGATCATCGTCCTGTATTGGCTTTTCTAACAGTTTAGTCCCAAGACCATTGTCAAGGAGGTCTGGTCTTCCCCTTTCTAGTCAGTGACAGCTAACAGTGGATTCCAACTGTAGCTCATCTGGGAGTTTTAAAAAATACTGATATCTGGGCCCTGCCCCCAGGGATTCTGGTGCAATTAGTCCACAGTGTGGCTGGCCAATGGACTTTTTTTTTTTTTTTTTTTTGAGAGAGAGCGCGCACAAGCAGGGGAGGGGCAGAGAGAGGGGGGACAGAGGATCCTAAGTGGGCTCCGTGCAACAGCCGCGAACCTGATGCAAGGCCTCGAACTCATGAGCCATGAGATCATGACCTGAGCCGAAGTGAGAGAGTTAACTGACTGAGCCACCCAGGTGCCGCTGGCTAATGCATTCTTAAATGTTCCCCAAGCACTTCCAATGGGCAGCCCCCAAAACTGAGAATCACTGTTGGATCTGAGGCATCAGCAGCCTCCCCTCCTGCCAAACTAGTAGAAGCAGCCTCAGTGGGACAATGAAGTGAGACTCCACCCGGGTGGCCCTTCACTGGGATTGGGAGTCTGTCCGGCAGTCTCAGTGATGGCAGCCCCAGACAGCCACAGGCACCCCAGTGTCACCAATCTTGACTGGTGGCAGGAAGCCATCTCAGGGGTGGATGAAGTTCAGGCAGCTCTGATCTGATCAAGAGCCCTGGCTGGGGGAGACTGGTCTTCAGCCCGACCACAAACGTGGCTGAAAGGGGCACGAGAAGGATCGTTTGTGTGGCCCACTCTCATCAGTTGATGACCTCAGTGTTGTCACCTGAAAGCTGACCGCCTGCTAAGTCATCATGGGGAGTAAACGAGTCAGTGTAACGAAGTGTTAGTAAGAGGGATGTAAGTCTTAGCCGGGGTTATTGTTGTTGGGAGAGGTGAGGAAATGGGGTAGCTATTTCAGTGGATGAAATAGGATTATTCGCACACCTCTCCTCCCCCACCGGGGTGGTCTCGTCACAGGAAGGTGTCACAGTTGACTTGCTTCTGGGTCCTATCTTAATGAAAAACTCTCCATGTTTACACTGTCCCAGCATAAATGAACTTCTGTTTCATACGGTATGTAGTTTTCATCTTCTTTTTTTTTTTTTTTTAAATTTTTTTTTCAACATTTATTTATTTTGGGACAGAAAGAGACAGAGCATGAACGGGGGAGGGGCAGAGAGAGAGGGAGACACAGAATCGGAAACAGGCTCCAGGCTCTGAGCCATCAGCCCAGAGCCTGACGCGGGGCTCGAACTCACGGACTGCAAGATCGTGACCTGGCTGAAGTCGGACGCCCAACCGACTGCGCCACCCAGGCGCCCCTGTAGTTTTCATCTTCTAACATGCTTCATGTTCTGGCAAGCTTCTGATCACTGCATTTGTCTCCTTTGGGACGTCAGTAAGACATTGGGGTTGTACCAGGACTTGTCATGTTTGAGAAGGCACCTCTTACCATGTGGGGGCACAGAGTGACATTTGGGAGGGCCCTTGGGTCTCCCTGTACCGCCCAAATGCTGTGCTTATGCCTGTGGCCTGGCCTCCTGGTTTCAATTATTGGGAACAAGACACTTAGGAGGCTGACGCTTCAGAGCCAGGGACAGTTGGGTGTGCCATGCTCTGTCTGCATGAGGTCACTGGGTTATGGATCCTGGATGGAGAGACGCGGTCAAGAAGCCCGGCTGCTCTTCTCTGGGGACTCTGACCTCTGCTGGCTCAAGTCTGTGGTGTTGCCAGAGCTATTTCCAAGTCCTTTGGGCTGCTGACCCTTCCGATATCAAACTTGGAGCACAAGCGTAGCAACTCCACCCGTTGACGGGGATAAACAAGAATGTTCTGCCCTCACCCGACAACCGCATTAATTTTGCCCTCCTGATGGCATAAGGCCCAGGAACTGTCAACAATTTTGATCAAAAACTGCTGACACAAAGTGAAAAAAACAAAAACAATTCATAAGAACAAAAGAGATTGTAGGCTACTTTCTTTTTTAAAAAAGTTTATTCTTTTTTTTTTTTAAACATTTGCTTTTCTTTTCTTCTTAAGTTAATCTATTTATTTTTGAGTGAGAGACAGAGCAAGTGAGTAGGGGCAGAGAGGGAGAGAGAGAATCCCAAGCAGGATTCTTGGAGAATCCCAGGAGAATCCCAGGCTGCCAGACGGAGCCCAATGCTGGGCTCAAATCCACAAACTGTGAGATCATGACCTGAACAGAAAACACGAGCTGGACATTCAACCCACTGAGCTACCCAGGCACCCCATTCGTTTTTTTAAATGTTTATTTATTTTTGAGAGAGAGAGAGAGAGAGCGCAAGCTGGAGAGCGGCAGAGAGAGAGGGAGACAGAGGATCTGAGGTAAGCTCTATGCTGAGAGCTCGAATCCACGAACCCCTGAGCCGAAGCCGGACGCTTAACCAACTGAGCCACGCAGGCTCCCCTGTGGGCTATTTTCTAATCCCCTGGAACACTGAGCCTCTGTTGAAAGTATTGTTGTATCTAAAATCAAAATTCTGATATCAAGTGCCTTGAACACAGCAGAAGCAGGGCAGTGACATTTATCAGTGTCTTTTGTGAGTCAGCCAATGATAAATGCTTTACGTATACTGAAATATTTAAAATCCTCTAAACACAATTATCTTCATTTTTGTGGGTCCGGAAAAGGAAGCTCTTAAGTTGAGCCAACACCTCAAAAGTAGCATGGCTAATATGTGGTTGGGCCTGGAACACCATTCTGGATCAATACACAGAGTCTACGTTCTTAGGAGAGGCAAGTAGTCTACTTGGGCTGTCTTAATATGAATAAAATGAGTAAATATCTTTTTAAAGACATGGATTTTATAGAAAAGGTAGAAAGTACATTGAGGCAAATACAAAAACAATCAAATAATCCTCCATCCAAAGTTACTGCAGAAAACATTTTAGTGTCATATCTGAAAATATCAGTATATCTACCAGCTTTCGTCATCTGAGCCTTTGTAGTGAGCTTTTTTCTAGGCCAATAAATGTAGATCTGTGTCATTTACAGCTGGCTGGATAGTATCTCAGTATAGGCATGTCTTCTAAATTATTCATCTGGTTCCCCTATCATTAGACAGTTAGATTGTTTCTAATTTTTATTTTTTTATAAATAGTGCTTCAATGCCTTTTTTGTACATCTTTGGGTGTTTTTATTATTGTTTCCTTAGGGGGAAAAGCCATAAATGTCAAATTGCAAGGTCAAAGGAAATGCACATAATTTGTAAAAGACAAACTTTTAGATTAAAGTATATTTTGTATGCAGGAAGTGCCCACATTATAAGTGGACAGTTTGATCAAATATCTCAAAGGGAACACACTTGTATAAATACCATGCAAGTCAAGAAATAGAAAAATATGAGCAACCAGGGGCCCCTGAGTGCCTCCTCAGTCAGCTGAGTGTCTAAATCTTTTTTTTTTTTAATGTTTATTTATTTTTGAGAGAGACAGAGTGTGTGTGTGAGGGGGCAAGGGGCAGAGAGAGAAGGAGACACAGAATCTGAAACAGACTCCAGGCTCCAAGCTGTCAGCACAGAGCCCTACTCGGGGCGTGAACTCATGAATCACGAGATCATGACCTGAGCTGAAGTCGAATGCTTAACCGACTGAGCCACTCAGGAGCCCCTGGACACCTTTATTTTTAAGTTTATTCCTTAGTAGCTTATATCTTCGGTTGCCTTTTTTTTTTTTTTTTTTTTTTAATGCTTATTTTTGAGAATGAGACAGAGACAGAGACAGAGTGGGAGCAGGGGAGGGGCAGAGAGAGAGGGAGACGCAGAATCTGAAGCAAGACTCCAGGCTCTGAGCTGTCAGCACAGAGCCCGATGTGGGGCTCAAACTCATGAACTGTGATATCATGACCCAAGCTGAAGTTGGACGCTTAACCCACTGAGCCACCCAGGTGCCCCTCTTTGATTGCCCTTGTAAACAATATCTTCCAGCAGGGAGGTCTTTAAATGATTCTCTGCAGAGGAAATAAGTGAGTTACTCTTCAGAAATTCAGTATCTTTCAGAAATTTTACTTGTCTCTTTTGTTTGTAAACAATTATTTAGAATGTTTATGGTGACTTAATAATGTGTCCCCTTGGCTTTTAATTTCATGGTGGTACAAAGATAACTCAGAATTCCAGAGCAGTCCCAAACTGCATGGTGGTGTTGGAAGCTTCCCCAGTTGGGTGGCCGCTGCAGAAGCTTCTACTGCAACTGACAGGGCATATCTAAAGACTGGGTCATTTCACGAGTACTTATTAAATGCCAGATACTAAGTGCCGAGGAGAGTCATAAACCAGACAGGTGATGGTCAAAAGCACGTATGAGGTTTTCAGTTTCCATACAGGGAGAGATTCCACCGATAATCCAGTAAGGACAAGAACTTTCCATACCTGGGAAAAGGCCCTGAGGTGGAAAGGAGCTGCGCACATTCAGAGAAAGGCCCAGATGTAGTGAGTAAGAGGTGTGCCCTGAAATGAGTCTCCAGTCGTGAATGGGGAAGCAGGGTCCTCTGCTGACACTATGTTCTTCCCACTCTGGCTCACCAGAAAAAACCCAAGGAAGTGGCCAGGGCACCAAGGGTACGAAGGGCTGGAGGCTAGAATTCGGTGCTCAGGCAGCCCTCGCCAGGAGGTGGGGTGAGCCTGGGGAGACTGAGTCAGAGTCCCGGGTCGGCCTCCTTCTACGTGTGAAGGAGGGCCAGTCACCTAACTCTCCCTGGGTTAGAGCTGACCTGAACATCTGGCATTTTAGCTTACTTCCTAGTAAAGTAAAAAACATTATTGGCAAATTGACCATTTAAGAGATAAACATATAAAAACACTGCTTTAATAATGGCAGGTTAAATTTATCTGAATTTTTATTTATGTTTAATAAGTGGCAGGTTGGAATACTTCAGCTTTTGGTTTCTCCTTTTTTTGCTTTTGTTTGTGTGTTTCTGAGAGAGAGAGGGAAAGAGAGAGCAGCGCTCTGGGGAGTGGGGCAGGGGGAGATGGAGAGAATCTTAAGCAGGCTCCATGCTGGGTGTAGACTTAGAGCTCGGTTTCACCACTGTGACATCATAACCTGAGTCGAAATTAAGAGTCGGTTGCTTAACCGACTGAGCCACACAGGCGCCTTTGGTTTCTCCTTCTGTTAAGCATTTAACAATCTATAAGTGTAAATATAACAATCTGCTGTTTTTTTGAAGTTTATTTATTTTGAGAGAGAGAGGGAGAGAGAGAGAGAGAGAGAGGGTGTGAGCAGGGGAGGGACAGAGAGAAAGGGAGAGAGATTCCCAAGCAGGCTCAGCACAGAACCTGTCAGCACAGAGCCTGTCTCGGGGCTTGATCTCGTGAACCTGAGCTGAAATCAAGAGTCAGACACTTAGATGAATGAGCCACCCAGGCACCCCAAGAGGAGCTGCTTCTTAAAAGGACCCTTTTGAAATATGGGGAATCCTTTTGTCGTGGGAATAACTTCACCCTTGAACTTGATGCAGTAAGGTAGTAAATGGTAAGCATTCTGGTTAATCATGTAAAAGACTGCCCAGTGTGGGAGAGTGTATGTTTATATACACAGAATTCCTTTTGTTCACACTCTGCTGGGTCCTGTGTTTCTGGGACAGACACCCAGTCATTCCATACCACCTCCCACCAGGAAGCCACCATGTGGCCCCAAAGAGATTAAGTGTGTGAAAGTGCTAACCGAAGAGCTAGGCAGGTTGGGGGTTATAGTTAGGTTGGGTGGCTTCCTGGGGTCCCTGAGCATCTGGGAAATGAGGGAAGGGGTATTGCAGGGTAGCCCGCTGAGAAAGAAGAGGAAGGCAGAGACAACGGTAGAGAGAGAATCCCAAGCAGGCTCCACGCTGTCAGCGCAGTGAACCGTGAGCTCACGAACAGTGAGATCGTGACCTGAGCTGAGATCAAGGGTCAGACACCCAACCGACTGAGCCACCCAGGCAGCCCTAATTTTCTTCCTAAGCTGGCCTGCCCACAGTTCAAAATTTGGCACTAGTTTCCATGGGAAAATGCTGTCTGCCTCAGCCCTGAGACCCCTTTCTCAGCTCCTGGTCCAGCTCCTCCCTGAGCCCAGCCCAGCCCCGCCAAACCCAGCTGCTGAAGCCAGCGGACCAAGTAGCCACGTGGCTCATCTCCCGGGTTGCCTGCGACACTCCCCCATTTGTGCCTTTGTCCTGGCGTCACTGCTAATACTGCCCCTTCCTCTCTCCAAAGTGCCCCAATACAGGGGATGAAGTACATATTTCCTTATTGAGAACCCGCCTGGGGTCTCTTACTCCACAGTTAGCAAGACTTGGAAGCCTGAGTTTGGAGAGAGCCCAGGGACACTGTGCCGGTTCCCAAAGGGCAAAAGGAATGGGGAGCGTGCGGAGGTGGGGGGGGGGGGTCTCAATTGTTCAGCCTCATACGGGAAAGACCCAGAAGGCAACGATGCACATTCTGGTTCACCTGTACGCCTTGCTCACCCTCATTTGTCTGAGCACCCCACCCCCCACCTCCACATTCTAGGAACCCAGATGCAGAAAGCACGGTACACTGGTCCCAGCCTGTGGTTCGGAGGAAATCAGTCGTTCCAGCTAGCACGTGGAACATCGAACACGTTCCACTGAACGTTTACTGACATCCTCCTTTGGGCCAGGAATAGGCATAGATACTGGGAATCTGAAAAGGATTTCAAGGGGGGTAAACAGACTTAGAATAGGGTGAGGTAAATGCTAGGAGGTGAGCCCCAGATGCCACAGGAGCCCAGAGGGAGAGCTGGCTCACTTTTCCTGGAAAGGAGGCGGGGTGGGTACCAGGAAAGCTGTCACAAAGGAGCTATTTGAGCCTGGTCTGCAGACGAGACAAGGTATCAGCTATCTCCATGTGGGAGGCAGGGAATTCTCAGCTTTCAAGAGCCAAACAGCCTGATTGGAAAAAGGAGAAAGTGTGAGCCAGCAGTAGAACCCAGGCAGACAGATGAAGGAGAGGATGTGTAGTTCCCGGAGGGTGGGCTGGCTCTGGCTCTCCTTCCAGACTTCTCTCTCAGGGACAGCGTGCCAGGACTCGAGCTGCTGCGGCTGGCTCTGAAGGTCAGCGGCACCCAGATGGCCTGTGGGAAGGAAGGGCGGGGCTGAGAACCAGGCCGGCTCTGATAAAGTTTATCTGACATCTGATAAACTTCCTGGGGAGAAGGGGAGAAATATGGACAGTGTGACCATTCAGAGAAGCAGGAAAAAAATAGGCCAGTCCCAAGCTCTGGTTTATGCTTGACTAGAGGGAAAGGTTTAGAAACAAGCTTGCCCTCACCCACCCCTCCAACCTCCTGCAATGTTCCCCCTCCCCAGATTCCTCCAACTGATGGCTTTGCTCAGCGGTGGAGAATCTGGATACTGAGGGTGCCATGATGTTTTAGGGTCTGGTTGAGGTAGCACCCGCAGTGCTTCTCAAGCTTTGGCGCCCCCTGAGGAGGCCTGTGAAAGCACAGGCTGCTGGGCCCCACTCCAGAGTCTCCAGAACCATGGGGGGAGGGGGGGGGGGGGCGGCGCAAAACTGCACTTGTAACAAATTCCCAGGTGATTTGGTTCTCGTGTTTGGAGAACCATCGAGGTAACCCATGCCTGGTCTTGCTTTGACCCCGGGGCCCTGGAGAGGCTGCCTGGCGCTTTGGAAACAGAAGACTCTGGCGGTAGGTTGGCATGACCCCTCAGTTTCCACCTTTATAAAAGGGTAATTCTGAGTCTCAAATAAGACCTTCGATTTGAAAGCCTTTTGTGAACTGAGAGGTGAGCTTCAAGTTTAGTTACCAATGTGCTCAAACCAAAAGTTGTAAAATATGCTGGTTTCTTCTAAAATCATTATTGCGGAGACCTAAGGACCACGCCCACATCAGGATCTCCTGGGATGTGGCTTATAACGCAGATTTTGTTAGCCTGAATCTTGTGTTGGGGTCCATTGTTACATTTACATTTTCTTTATTATTATTATTTTTTTTTTGAGAGAGAGAGAGAGAGAGAATGCAGGTGCATGAGCTGGGGAGGGGCAGAGGGAGGAGAGAGAGAATCTTTTTTTTTTTTTTTTTAGATAGATTTCCTTTTATTTTTTTTTTAATTTTTTTTTAACATTTATTTATTTTTGAGACAGAGAAAGACAGAGCATGAACAGGGAAGGGGCAGAGAGAGAGGGAGACACAGAATCGGAAGCAGGCTCCAGGCTCTGAGCCATCAGCCCAGAGCCTGACGTGGGGCTCGAACTCACGGACGGCGAGATTGTGACCTGAGCTGAAGTCCGACGCTCAACCGACTGAGCCACCCAGGCGCCCCGAGAGAGAGAATCTTTAACAGGCTCCCACATCCAGTGTGGAGCCCAACTCGGGGCTCGATCTCACAACCGTGAGATCACCACCGGAGTTGAAATCAAAAGTCGGTCACTTAAGGGATTGAGCCACACAGGTGCCCCACATTTACATTTTCAGAACATCTTGGGTGATTCCTGTGCAGCCCAAGGATTGAGAACAGCTAGCGTATGTTGGGGAGTGAGTGGGAGATGCAGAAAGTGACTCTTCAGTTTTCTGGGTTGCTGTGGGTCCACTAAGACCTCCCTTCTCCTGCCTGGCCCTGTCTCCAAGCCTCCACATTGTTGAGGGATTGTCACTTCTCCAGAAGGCTACATCTGGGCTGCCAGGCTCCCAGCTGCGTGCCAGGCGCCACCTCCTGGCATCCCAATTTTGTTATTCTTTTCCTCCTGTTGTGTTAATCAGATCCTCCCACAGGAGTGTTCAGAACCTTTTTAATGTCAGAAGGAAATGTGATTCTCTTGCATTTGAGAAGTTTCAATGTCTCCTTAAATGTCTCAACTACCTGTGATTTTCCTGTCCCAGAGTTTTGGAATGAGCTATCCAGCAAAAGAGGTGCAGGCATTTAGTGTGCAAAAGTGAAATGTAGACTGGGCAGATCTCTTCTTGCTGGAGTGTCACCTATCTTTGAAAGTGTTACATCCCCTGCAAGGGTGTGGCTTGCCGTGCAACAGTGGCTGAGATCCCTGGAGGATGTCTGAGGCGTGCACCTGTGTGCGGCTCATGGATCCTTCTGTGGCTCATTTCGGCATGGTGCAGTTTTCTGTCACCTAGCATTTCTTGCAGAAGAAATCACGCATCAGCAAATGTGACATTCCCATTATGCTCAGATAGTTCAGTGTATCGATTGCACAAAACAAGCTGGGTGTTTTCTTACAGCCAAACTGTACTGCTCTAAGACTATTAGGCAGTTGTTAAGAATGTGTTGATATGGAAATGCCTCTAAAAGTAATTGCGAAGTGAAAAACACCAAGGTACAAAAAAATTAAGTGCCACATCTCAGTAGGTGGGCAGAGAAAGTGTCTGTGGACTCAGGATATCTGATTAACAACCCAAGACTTCCTCTGAGACTCTGCTGAATTGTCTGGTTGCTCTCATCACAGCATCCTGGAGCTGCAGGAGGTATTAGACACACTCTTCCCAGCTATAATGTGCACACCAGCACCTGGTGACTGTTAAAAGATAAACTGAGGCACATTAAAAATCTAGGGTTTGGGGGCACCCTGGGTGGCTCAGTGGGTTAAGTGTCCAACACTTGATCTCAGCTCAGGTCTTTTTTTTTTTTTTTTTAGTGTATTTATTTTGAAAGAAAGACAGAGGGAGGGAGGGAGGGGGAGAGAGAGAGGGAGATAGAGAATTCCAAGCAGGTTCCATGCTGTCAGCACAGAGCCCAACACCGGGCTCAACCCCACAAATCATGAGATCATGACCTGAGTCAAACTCAAGAGTCTGACACTTAAGAGACTCAGCTCAGGTCTTGATCTCAGGGTCCTAAGTTCAGGCCCCGCATTGGGCTCTGCACTGAGCACAAAGCCTGGTTTAAAAAAAAATCTGGGGTTTATTGAGCAAGCATAATCTGAATCAGGCAGCTCTAACGAAAAGTGGTTAGGAACACTCCATGGCGTGCTGGCAGAAAGGTTTTTACAGAGAAGACATGGAAGCAAAGCAAAATTATTTGATTGGCTGTGGCTTCAGTGGTTGCCTTATTTGGAATAGCCTAGTTGGCCGTTTGTCCTTAAATTTTGTTTTCTGGGATTCGAATGCAATGTCTCTGGCTTAGGTTTTGGTTTATTTACGTAGACCACCAAGCGTCAGAGCCACCTCAGTCCATGGTTTCCACTGGGGAAACCGTTGTCATTCTGTGGGTTTGGACATATTTATAAGGATGCATATCCACCATCACAGTATCGCACAGAGCAGTTTCACGGTCCTAAAGATCCTCTGTGCTCTGCCTAGCCACCTCTCCCTCCCCACTCCTCCCTGGCAACCAGAATGTCAAATAGCTGGAATCATACAGTACGTAGCCTTTCCAGACTGGCTTTTTCACTTAGTAACATGCACTTACATTTCCTCCATGTCTTTTCATGGCTTGATGGTTCATTTCTTTTTAGCACTAAATAACATTCCATGGTCTGGGTGTACCACAGTCTGTTTATCCATTCACCTCCTGATGATTCCAGGAACTTTTCATCTCCAAAAAGGAAATCCTGTTCCTTATCAACACTGCCTCCCCAATCCCTTCTCTCCCCAACCCCTAGCCACTACTGATCT
This sequence comes from Panthera onca, assembly GCF_046562875.1. Classification (NCBI taxonomy): domain Eukaryota; kingdom Metazoa; phylum Chordata; class Mammalia; order Carnivora; family Felidae; genus Panthera; species Panthera onca. The sequence goes on along the minus strand of NC_138340.1, from coordinate 74,196,969 downwards.
CCTTTGGTCTCTATGGATTTGCTTCTTCTAGGCATTTCACATAAATGGAATCTCACCGATTCCTTTACCTTCCTTACCCTCTAGTCATTAGTTCATTTGCTCCTCATGCTCCACTTCTTCTCCTCTCTAGCTTTGCAACACTTTCCTCTTTAAGTGTGATGCTGTGTTAACATTCCTTGGAGTCTGTGCATTTTAAACCCATATGAACATAGCAGGTGTAAGGCCAAAAGCGTGTCTATTTTTTGAATCCTATTTCTGGGCCTGGCTGTGATTCCCCCTCCACCAGCACCACCTGGCTCCTTCTTAGAGTCACCTGGAGATTTTCATGAAATGCAGATTGCACCTGCCCACTGGGGAAGTCTTACCCAGGGTGTCTATGGTATGGCTTCAAAACGTGTTTTTTGGTTTGTGGGCACTTGTGAGCATGCTGGGACACAGCTGCACGTGCAGCAGTCCTGGGGTGCAGCAGTTAGGGAAGAACTCATCCTGCCCCTTGCCTCACCCAGTCAGGGCCCTGCTCTGGGGTCTCCTAAAACTGTGGGGGGGAAAGTGGGTCTTCCTAGGGAGTTGAAGCCAGTGTCAGGCCCCAAAAAACACAGGTCATACCTAAAAGGTCTCCTGATTTAGGAGCACCTGGGTGGCTCAGTCGGTTAAGTGTCCAGCTCTTGGTTTCGGCTCAGGTCATGATCTCACGATTCGTGGGTTCGAGCCCCGCATTGGGCTCCATGCTGCCGGGGCGGAGCCTGCTTGGGATTCTCTCTCTCCCTACCGGACTTGTGCTGTCTCTCTCTCAAGATGAATAACCTTAAAAAAAAAAAAAAAAGTTCTCCAGATTTAAATGACCTGGGCGTTCACTGTCCTCTTTTTAAAGCTGCTATCTTTAATTACTGGTCACAGTCACAGGGCGATGTTTCCAGAGAACACACACCTTCAGGCCGAGAGATGTCCAAGGACTATTCGTAATTACTGACATTAAATTCTCAAATGGAGAAAGTTTCTCACAAACTTGTGAGAGGCCGTCTCAGTTTCCTGGGGCTGCCGTCACCTAGTGCCACACACTGGGTGGCTTTGAACAACGTATTCTATTCCGTTCGGGAGGCTGGAGATCTGAAACCAAGGTGTCAGCAGGCAGGTGCTCCCTCTGCAACCTGTAGGTCGACCTTCCCTGCTTCTTCTAGCTTCTGGTGGCCGGCCACCCGTGGCGCTCCTCAGCACGGAGCTTCATCCCCCTACTCTCTGCCTCCGTGACCACATGACCCTCTCTCTGTGTCCGGGCCTCTGTGTCTCCATCTCCAAATACCACTCTCCTTAGAAGGCTACCAGTCACTGAATTTAGGGCCTACCTGGATCCAGTCTGACCTCATCGAAACCCGATTACTTCTGCAAAGGCTTTCCTTCCATATAAAGTCACACTCATAGGTTGTGGATGGACATGAATTTGGCACAGTGGGGACTCCATTCAACCCAGCACAGGTGCTTTTCCCTACTCACTCGTACACCTCTTGGTTTTCCATTTGATTTGGATCCATTGGCTTCACCTCGCTCCAAATAAACTGGAGTCTTTTGTAAAGATTTCCGTGGATGTTGCCGACCATCTGGCACCAGTTTAAAAAGGACAGAAAACGATATTCTTCTCCACAGGTGAACTGGCACATCAAATTATCCATGTGCTCTGCTCCCCTATGGAAACGCACGTTTTGAGGGGAGCATCCTTCAGGATTTCACCACCTGGGCCCACTTGTACCTTTCCAAACGCAGGAGACAGTATACCTACAAAGAGTGTTCTGTTCCTAGGAAAGCTGGAGAAAATAAGTGGAACTCCCACTGTTTTCTTGAATTTGGAAAGGGACGAAAGCTCTCTCACTAAGGTAGTGAAGGAATGACAGGAGGGCCAAGAGACCGAACCGATAGGTGAATTTTTACATTCAGCAGAACAACAAGGGATCATGACCATTTGGGACACTTAATTCATCTCAGTTTATAATCAGTTGAGCCGCATGGAGGCTAAGTGATTTCCCAAGGCCAACAGTTCCCCAGTCACCTAGACAACATCTAAGGGTCCTCCAGTACATGTAAATCTCTACCCTGGATGGTACAGGGGCCAGACTAGAACCCTTGACAGTGTGATTCCTGGTCTCCGCTTTGTCCTGTTTAAAACACGTTTTCAGCCCACAGCTTCGTTTCCCCTGCCTCTGAACACCAGACATTATTTGCCTTTACAGGGTGTTGACTTACGGTGAAAAGCAGTGGCAGTAAATCTGTCCTTGCTTCAGTATCAATCGAGGCAGTGGCGCCAAACTGTGTGAGTCGTCTCTGTGCACTGGCGAGTGTTTTAAAAGCCAGTATCATTCAAGAATGTTCTCAGCTGGGGGCACCTGACTTGAACATCTGACTTTGGCTCAGCTGTTGATCTCATGATCGCACGGTTGGTGAGTTTGAGCCCCACATCCTGCTCGCTGTTGTCAGCGCAGAGCCTGCAAAACCTCTTCAGATCCTCATGTCTTCCTCTCGCTCTCTGCCCCTCCCCCGCTCTCTCTCTCTCTCTCTCTCAAAAATAAAACATTAAAAAAAAAAAAGAATGTTCTCGATTGGGGTGCATTGGCGGCTCAGTCCATTTAAGCATCTGACTCTTGGTTTCTGCTCAGATCATGATCTCACGGGATCGTGAGTTCAAGCTCCATGTCGGGCTCCAAGCTGTCAACACAGAGCCTCCTTGGGATTCTCTCTCTGTCCCTCCCCGCCATGTGCACGCTCTCTCTCTCCCTCCCTCTTTTTCTCTCAAAATAAATAAATAAAGTTAAGGAAAAAAAAAAAGAATGTTCTAGGTAAAACACTAAAAAGTCACTAATTGTATCACATCTTGTTCCTTGTATACATATATATTTTTTAAAGTTTTTATTTTATTTTTGAAGGAGAGAGAGCATGAGCGGGGAAGGGGCAGAGAGAGAGGGAGACACGGAATCCGAAGCAGGTTCCAGGTTCTGAGCTGTCAGCACAGAGCCCGATGTGGGGCTCGAACCCACAGATGGTGAGATTATGACCTGAGCTGAAGTCGGACGCTTAACCGACTGAGCCACCCAGGCACACCACACATCTTTTTATTATGTATGAAATAAATATGCATAAAGCACTTCTGCTGCATACTGAAGTCTGGGGGTTGTCCAAGAAGACAACCAAGAAGCGTTTGAGTTGCAGACTCAACCGCTGCATTTTTCATGAAACAGCAGTCTGACTTTCTGAAAGAACACCTAAGAGACAAACTGGATTTATTCACATTTGGATATTTGGCAGGTATTTCCTCGAAAATGAATGCAGTGAGCCTGCCACTTTAAGGAAAACAGCATTTGTTGGCAGTACTAAAAGTTGAGTTTTCAAGTAAAAATTAGAAATTTAGAAAACTTGTACCCACCAGTATGAACTTGACAGTTTCCCAACATTTGAAGACTTTTCTGAAAAGACCTATGGCCATACTAACAAAAGTGATTTTTTTTTAATATTACATAAGGAAATGTGTCACCCTTTGTAAGATTTGTATAATTCAGTTACTATCAATATTTTTCCAAATGAGCAATGCATGATGTTAAAAAAAAAACATGCATGGGTAAGAAATCCACGCAAAATGCGGGATGGGTTTGAATACAGCAGAATATGAAAAGTACATTGATAAGGTTTCAGATTCCACATTGCAACTTAAGAAAATTCCACTTGTCAAGTTTGGGGCAGTATCAGAAATAGCTACTACGATTATCTAAAGATGTTATTAAAATACCTTTCCGCTTTCCAACTACATAACAGTGAGGATAAATTTTCTTCAAACACTTTAACCAGAGGTACATTGCAATAGACTGAATAGAGAATATGAGAGTCAAAGTGTCTTCTATTAAACTAGGGATCAAAGAGATTTTCCAAAAAAGGTAAAAATCCCGTTCTCCTACTGAATGTTTTTTTTTGTTTTTAAAAATATGTATTTACTTAAAACATTTTTTTAATGTTTATTTATTTTTGAGAGAGAGAGAGACAGACAGAGCACAAGTTGGGGAAGGAAAGAGAGAGAGGGAGACACAGAATCTGAAGCAGGTCCCAGGCTCTGAGCTGTCAGCACAGAGCCTGATGCGGGGCTCGAACTCATGAGTTGGGAGATCATGACCCCGGGCCGAAGTCGGACGCCCAACCGACTGAGCCACCCAGGATCCCCCTAAAAATATTTATTTTTAAACATGTTTTTACTTAGCATGTAGTGGGTTTATTACTGTTATTGTGGTCACCCCTTAGAGATATATGTACCCCACACCCAAAATTTGACTCAGCTGTTTAGACTGATAGGTCGCACATTTACCAAGAGGGTATAAGGCAATCTATTACTCACATAATGAGGCTTTCTGGGACGAGCAGGGAAGGCTCTCAAGAAGGTCCATAATGACTTGAGAAAGCAGGGAGAGGTGACTGGTTTGGAGTTTTATGGTGGCTGGGGGGTGAGGCTGGAGCGAGGGTTCTCTCATATGGACCAGATTGTGTGGTCTGAATTTTGTTTGTGTGTTTTTTGGCACCAAGGGAAGGAGTTCATGAGCTTTCTTACTGCCTTTGCAGATGTGGGCAAGAAGTAAATAATGAGGAGTGGAAGTTGAAAGATGTCAGCACTCAAAGGTCAAACCTGGAGTCAGACTTACTACAATTCACTCCTGATGTTTCACTGATGACTGAAAATGCCACGTTGCATTTAACTGAATTTGTACTTGTAATAAATAAGCTACTACAGTCCTCTGGGAAACGTGTTGCCTGATTTTGGTCAGGGAGCTCAGTTGAAGACCTTGTTCAAGAGCCCAGCATTGTGTATTTTGCAAAGTGACATGTGTGCCTTGTCACTATCGGTAAAGTTTGGAACTGCGAAGAAGTGTCTTGGTGAATCCTCATATTGTGGTTTTAGTATGTGCAGAGATATGTGTGATCTTGGTTTATAATTTAGTGTCTAAGGGGTCCCTGGGTGGCTCAGGTTGAACCACCGACTTTGAACTCAGGTCATGTCTCGTGGTTCACGAGTTCAAGTCCCACGTCGGGCTCTGTGCTGACAGCTTGGAGCCTGGAGCCTGCTTCAGATTCTGTGTCTCCCTCTCTCTCTGCCCCTCCCCAGCTCGTGCTCTAACTTTCTCAAGAATAAATAATAAACATTAAAAAATAAATAAAAACATTATATAGTTTAGGTGTCTGTTAGCAATAGATTTGCAGAGTTCTTTACCCATAAGGATGCGCCTTGGGTAAGGGATTGTTGCTGCCATTGGCTGGACCAGATGGGTGACCGCTGGCAGCGAATGGCACCGGTACCTGTAAAAATGTGCAAATGGGGTCAATTGTTGGCCAGGGACCAGCGCGAAGTTGACTGCCTGTAGTGCTGCTAACTGTGCTGGCCCTTGTGTCCCATCCTTAATTAGCGATGTCCCAGGAAAGGGATGGACACCAGCCGCTCATGTGTAATGATGGCATTGCTGTCTGTAAGGTGTTCCAACCCATTGCCACTCACTCTGTTGATCCCCAGGGGCTCCCCAGGTGGCCAAGGGGTCCTCCAGCATGATAGCATCTGGCGGAGGCAGAGACATGATCCAGGGCCACTTTAAAGAGGGCCTCAATCCCAATTTCCAGGCCCTGAACACCAACCATTGAAACTTTCCACTCGGATTGGTTACATGTACGACAGAGGCTTGGCAGGAGACAGCGAATGCAGCACTGAGTAGCGCGGTCCAAGGTGCACTCTCCCCAGCAGGCCGCCGCACAGCGCGAAGGGGACGCGGGTCAGCGCACTCAGCAGCGGTTGGCGGAGCCAGTTAGAAGCCTGAAGAAAGGCTTTTGGTGGTGGGCACCACCTGAACACCCTGTTCGTCGTGACAACTGTTGGGCTCATGCTGCCTCCCTGGGGTGACGACGATGGTTAATAATGCAAAAATTAATAAATTAATGTTTTCGGTTGGTCCGAAGGTAGTGAATTCTCTCAACTGATTGTTACAGATCAAACTCCTTGTTCTTTCCCTCCTTCCCACTACTGCCCTTGACTAGTCTAAAAAATATATGTATATATGTGTATATACGGATATGTACACATGTTTATATATATGTATATACATATATAATATGCATATATTTTTTAATTCTCAGTTTTAATTTCTAATATAGAAAATATCAGTAGCTATGTCCCCCATCAGCAAAAACTTTCGGAGGTCCTGTCTATATTTTAAGGTGATGAGAAGAGATCCTGAGAATCACTGGCATTAGATGTGTAAAACGAAACCAAAGCCTCACAGAACAATCGTTTCCTGATATCATGGGATGCACCCTGATGTTTTCTTCTCTCTCCTATTCTATATCATCCTTTAAAAAGTACTGGTCATGGGGCATCTGGGTGGCTCAGTCGGTTAAGCGTCCAATTTCAGCTCAGGTCATGATCTCGCGATTCATGAGTTTGAGCTCCGCATCAGGCTCTTGCTGACAGCTCAGAGCCTGGAGCCTGCTTCAGATTCTGTGTCTCCCTCTTTCTGCCCCTCCCTCGCATGTATGCTCTCTTTTTCTCTATCTCAAATAAATAAATGTTTAAAAAATTCTTTTTACTAATAAAATAAATAAATAAGTAAATAAATAAATATTTAAAAGCCCACAAATTGTTCTTTAAGGCTTAAAAACACTAAGGTAAAACACTAGGATAGTATGATGTAATTTTCTGGGGAGCACTTACTGCTTAAATCAAACATGGTTACCATTGGAGAAAGATGTCTAAGCTCACATTGCCGCTTTGGATCACGGTCTCACTTCTAAGCGGAGTTGAAGTCACTGCGAAGTTAATGAAGCTCGGGGCTTTGAGGTCCTCACTTCAACGGGTCTCCTCTTTTACGGCCCTATCCCTAATTTTTATGGGTAATTTTGCATCCTTTTTATTCAAGATGGCCACCCAATCTGTACAGGCTCCAGACTGCACAAAACCTAGATTCATACGTGCTTCTAAACCTTTTTTTTCCAGTAACTACGGTGAAATGTTTTAAAATAACAAAAGCGTTGCTTTCCTTATTAGAAACAATGGTAATAATTAGAAACACAGCTGCTGTTTTGCATTAGGTCCCTGTAAGCAAACCCACGTGATTTAGTTATCTCAAGGAAAAGGTAGATGACTCTAAGGATACACATACTGGGGCTGGAGAGTCATCTAGAGCAAGTCTGTTCCTTTCTCCAGCAGCAGCTACATGATCTCCCACTAATGGCCCCTCTACTTCTTTCTTGTGAGTCTGTCCATTCTGCCTCCTCCCAGGGCTAACCCCGGGCTTCTTCATACCATCACTTTGCCTGCGGTCCACAGCGAGCCCTGACTTGTCTCCCACAGCCAGCTGACCCAGGCTCTCCAACCTCATAGGCTGGCCCGGCCTCAGCTGGCTCATCAGTACGCCACGGCTGGGGGTGTGGGAACAGGGTCGTGACATACAAACCTTACCAGGTCAGGCCCCAGAATCTGGAAATAGGGCCTATTCCTCAGCAGAGACTGGTCGGCAGCAAGCTCAGAACACAGAGGTTATTCTGATCATTCAAACTTTGAGTTTAGCTCCATACTCTCAATTGGATTTTAGTTCAACATTAACCTGATTCCTTGTGAAATGCCACTTCCAAATACATATGGGTATTTCACTTTTCACTGTTTCATTTTGGAACACAAGGGAGAATTTTATTTTTGGTACTTCCCATTAAAAAAACCCCATATTTCTTTTGGAGCATATTGATCTTCCCATTGCCCACTTTCTGGATTTTTTGCTAGTCACTGGAAATTTGGTGCAGGTGACTGATTTCAAAGACATAACGTGTTGCTCACTTTTTGTCTTGTTTTTTTAAATTCTTTTTTAAGTTTATTTATTTTGAGAGAGAGACAGTGCGAGTGGGGAAGGGGCAGAGAAAGAGGGAGAGAGAGAGAATCCCAAGCAGGCTCTGTACTGCCTGTGCAGAGCCCAATGCAGGGCTCAAACTCATGAAACCAAGAGTTGGATGCTTAACAGATTGAGCCACCCAGGTGAGACTTTAAGTTTTTTAATGTTTTCTTTTTATTTATTTCTTTTTCTTTTTTAAAAAATTTTTATTTAATTTGTTTTTTTAATTTACATCCAAGTTAGTTAGCATATAGTGCAACAATGATTTCAGGAGTAGATTCCTTAATGCCCCTTACCCATTTAGCCTGTCGCCCCTCCCACAACCCCTCCAGTAACCCTCTGTTCCCCATATCTAAGAGTCTCTTATGTTTTTGTCTCCCTCCTTGTTTTTATATTATTTTTGCTTTCCTTTCCTTATGTTCATCTGTTTTGTATCTTAAAGTCCTCATATGAGTGAATTCATATGATATTTGTCTTTTTCTGACTAATTTCACTTAGCATAATACCCTCTAGTTCTATCCATGAAGTTGTGAATGGCAAGATTTCATCCTTTTTGATTGCCAAGTAATACTCCATTGTGTATATATATATATATATATATATATATATATATATATATACATATATGTGTATATATATATATACCACATCTTCTTTATCCATCCATCCATCCATCGATGGACATTTGGGATCTTTACATACTTTGGCTATTGTTGATAGTGCTGCTATAGACATTGGGGTGCATGTGCCCCTTCGAAACAGCACACCTGTATCCCTTGGATAGATACCTAGTAGTGTAATTGCTGGGTCGTAGTGTAGTTCTACTTTTAATTTTTTGAGGAAACTCCATACTATTTTCTATATTGTTTATTTATTTTTGAGAGAGAGAAAGACAGAGCAGGAGCAGGGGAGGGGCAGAGAAAGAGGGAGACACAGAATCTGAAACAGATCTGTCAGCACAGAGCCAGCGAGCCAAAGTCGGACATTCAACCGACTGAGCCACCCAGGTGCCCCACGTGGCACTCAGTTTTGCTGTCAGTCTTAAAGAATGGTTACGCCAAAAGAATCGATAGTATGCATAAGAAGAAGTTTAAGTGTGATATTCTTATCTGCTGGAGAATTTAAGTTTAATCTTGGCCTTTCATTTGTAAGAAAGATATACAAACTCACTGTGTGAGTCAATTTCAAAATGTCTCCAGTTTCCTTTGTCTCTCGGTGACACCCTAGGATGCTCTGAATGTTTGGGGGCGTGTATGCTACTCCATATTATTGCTTTGTTTGTTGTTGATGGCAAAAAACCATGTCTCTAATGACTTTTTTTTTTAATTTTTTTAAATGTTTATTTATTTTTGACAGAGACAGAATGCAAGTGGGTTAAGGGCAGAGAGAGAGGGAGACACAGAATCTGAAACAGGCTCCAGGCTCTGAGCTGTCAGCACAGAGCCCGACGCGGGGCTCGAACTCACGAGCTGTGAGATCATGACCTGAGCCGAAGTCGGACGCTCAACCGACTGAGCCACCCAGGTGCCCCTGACTTTTTTTTTTAATCTGAAAGCAGAAGCACCACATGAAACGTGTACAAATTTTAAGCCCTTCAGGAAAGAAGTCAGGAGAGGAACAGAATTCACACATAAGGAAGTCTTCGATGGGCCTGGATTTTGTAGCTGGGCAAGCACTACCCCATTTTGAAAGCCAGGCAATAGACAATTGCCAGACCCCACCCTTCCTCTGCAGCGGACGACCCTGCGCAGCAGTGGTTTTCCAAGTGGGGTTCTAGGACCAGTAGCATCAGCGTCACCTGGGAACTTACTAGGAATGCACATTCTCAGGCTCCTCTCCAGACCTGCTGAATCAGAGACCCTCAGCTGGGGTCTAGCATTGGGGTTCAACAAGCCCTCCAGGTGATTCTGATGCAGGCCAGAATTTGAGAGCCATTGTTTGAAGGCTTGCATTTCAAGGTATAGGGAGATTTCAACACACACACACACACACACACACACACACACACAGCTTGGAGTAATAGCAAAAAGACCTGTAACCCACAACGTGCTACTCTCCTATTTTCTGGCCTATATTCTGGTTGTTTCTCTAACTAGAATATTCTTTCTCTTTCCTTGTCCAGGACCATCTATTAAAACCTTGCTCATTTTTCAAAGCCAAACCAGTTCAAAACCTACTTCCTCTGAGAAATTTCTCCAGACCCATCCAGCCCTCTGAAATGTGATATCTGTCTTCTAAAGGAAGTCCAATAGAACAAGTTTTGGTCCTAAAGATACTTACAGTTAGAAGCTTGTCATATCCAGGTAAAAATAATTTGGAATGAGTGTAAGGAGCTCTCTCCCATGATGACAACTAATTGATCCTCTGGATGGACCTTTCCTTTGCTTTCTGTCAAGTTGTGCATGCTCCTGCTTCAAGGTCTGATTCTTCCCTCTCCTGGAATGTGTTTAACTTGAGGTCAGGGGTCACAGATCAGAAATCAGCAAACATAGCCCACAGCTTATTTTTGTACGGCCTCTGAGCCAAGAATGTTTCTTACATTTTAAAATGGTTAGAAAACGGGGCACCTGGGTGGCTCAGTCAGTTGGACAGCCGACTTCGGCTCAGGTCATGGTCTCGTGGTTCGTGAGTTCAAGCCCTGTGTCAAGCTCTGTGCTGACAGCTCAGACCCTGGAGCCTGCTTCGGATTCTGTGTCTCCCTCTCTCTCTGCCCCTTCCCAGCTCGTGCTCTGTCTCTCTTTCTCTCTCAAGGATAAACATTAAAATAAATAATTAAAATAAAATGGTTAGAAAACACTCAAAAGAAAAATAGTGTTTGGTGACACATGAAACGTACATGAGATCTGAATTTTATTTTCCATAAGTACGGAATTAGTGGAACATAGCCTCACCCATTCTTTTATGTTGTCTGTGGCTGCGTGTTTGCCCCAAGGGTGAAATCCAATAGTTTGCTGCAGAGACCATTGTGGCCTGCAAAGCCAAACATATTTACTGTCTGTCTCCTCACAGAAAAAATTTGCAAACTCTTGCACTAGATAACCTCACTCTCTCATTTCATTAGGGTCTCTGCTCAAATGCCACCTTATCAGAGAGGTCTTCCTGGACCACCCTACCTAAATGGAACACATGCCCCACCTGCTCTTTGCATCCGTATAATGCTTTATTTGTCTTCTTTGTAGCGGCTACTTTCAGCTGATGTTATATATTTATTTATTATAGGTCTCTCTTCATTAGAACCCAGTTCCATGAGATCAGAGCCTTTGTTTTGTGGCTCATTCCTGTATGCCCAGATGCTGTTAATCAACATTTAAATGGATGAGTAAATATTCTCCAGTAAGAATACAATAAGAAACCCTCCCAGGACATTTCCTTGTGGTTAAATTATTTTGTTTTTGGAGAGACCAGGGGCCAGTGAAGTGTAGTTTCTAGACTAGGTGATAGTAACGTAGAGAAAACCAGAGGTACACTTTGCCTTAAAAAATAACGAACATACATTATGGAATAATTTTTAATTAAGACCTGGAGGCAAAGCCTTCAGATATGAAGGATGTTTATCAAACCAATTCCTCTGTTTTGTAATAAGAATAAGAGCTGCCAACTGGAATTCTGGAAATTGATTTTGACCACTTGTTTTATTTTAAAGAGATTTTAGGGACTATTTTGTCCCATTCTGTTTCTCCTTGATTTCAAAATTCTCCCACATTTTAATCCAATTTTACAGACATTAGAATGTAGGCCAAAAAATGAACAAACAAACAAACAAACAAACAAAAACAGGCTGGGGCATTCCAGGTGCCATTTAATTTGGGATAAGAAATTTTCTGGAAAAGTAGACAGTATCTCTCAAGAGCCTCAACTGATCTTCTCATAACTCTTCCATTTGAAGTCAGATCAGTTGGGGTTTTTTGTATGTTTTTTAATGTTTATTTATTTTTGAAAGTTGAAGGGGAGAACAGAGGATCCAAAGTAGGATCTGCTGTCAGCACAGAGCCCAATGTGGGGCTTGAACTCATGAGCCTTGAGATCATGACCTGAGCCAAAGTCAGACGCTTAACTGACTGAGTCACCCAGGTGTCCCTGGATTGGTTGTTTTTAAAGAAATAGTTCATCTGCCTTTCCTTTCTTTTCCTAAGGCTAGTCTTCTTATTGAGAATTGGCCTGTGGTTTACCTCGTGTTGGGTGAAGAGAGCTGGTTCACAGGAATCTGCCTTCTTCCTTTCCCTACTCAAATATAATAGAAGTTTCCATCTAAAAGGACAGATTTTATCATTATGTTAGGGAGATGTATACAAATAACTTGCATCTGGGAAATCTGAATTATGAGATTACAAAGTTATGGTTGTTTTTTCGGGAAGACTCATATTGTCACTTTGGGAGAAATATGACTTTTGTATTAAATTCTGAAGTTTTTGTTTTTTGCATGTGTTTTTTGACATCATGGTCTAACTCCTAGAAAATATAAGTGGCTTAGCTGTGGTTACACAGCCACCTTAGGACCCAGGTGCCCTGCCTCCAATCTCTGAGGGCTCATGCCCCTTTCCTGCATCCTTCCACACCTCTCTAAAACACTCCCCAGCATTTTTCTCCTTCAAATCCACATGAAGGGAAAGACACAGGCAGACCATCACTGGGTTTCCACTGTTTGATGTTTGTCTGTTGATTAAGAATGGAGAGGGACTGGGGCCCCTGGGTGGCTCGGTTGGTGGAGTGTCTAACTCTTGGTCTCCACTCAGGTCATGATCTCACCATTTGTGAGTTTGAGCCCTCAGTCAGGATCCACACTAACAGTGCAGAGCCTGCTTGGGATTTTCTCTCCCTCTCTCTCTGCCCCTCCCCTACTTGCACTGTCTCTGTCTCTCTCAAAAACAAATAAACTTTAAAAACATTATAATAAAGAAAAAGAAAGGAGATTGGTTTAAATTGGATTCTGTTTGTTTTTTTTTTTTTTTTAAGGTATTTCTGATCTCTGCTGAGTGGAAAAAAAAGTTAATTATGGATACGAGTACATTCCTACATCAAGGAATGGTAGGGCTTTCTGAGGTTTAATGACTATGGTAATAAAATGTGTGTTCTTCAAAGTACGGTAAGCACTTAGGTTCAGAAAATGTTTTCCCAAATACTCTTTGGATGTAAAATGAGAGATCAGTTTGTCCTGGCATAGGTACATTTGGGAGGGTTAATGCTTCTGGCTTAAAGAAACTCCCCCAGGGAAACACGACCTGCCTAGGGTCTGTGATGATGGCAATTGATCATTTAGAAGCATTACAATCAGAAGAAAAACAAGTGTAGGAAGAAATGTGGTGTGGAACAGTCAGAAATCATCACCCTACAGAAGAGCCTTCCAGTTTCTATGCAAGATGAAAACTCTCTGTCATTTGAAAAGGCAGGAAAACAAACATTCTAACAATGAAAGTTCTGAAGTTTTTTTGTTTGGGAAACTGGAAAATAGCACCCAAGTTCTTTTAGAAAGATCACAGTCACAAAAGACCTATAGTTTGGAACAACAACATGAGCAAAAACTGGGCTTAAGTTTATTTACTTGAGTAACATTTCACATTTAGTAAAAAAAAAATTTCAAGGACATATTTTTATTTTTTTAGTACATACTTTGCAAATGCAGGATAAACATGCAATTCCCTGCTGCTACCTAGAGCTGAGAGTTAATTAAGTTGAAAAATAAAATAAAATTAGACAGACCAAAATATCTCATAGAGTGAGTGGTGCTATGAATATAAGAAGAGATATTAACCTATTTTCTTCATGAAAATGAAAACTTAGTTGGGGGTCAACCTATGTTGACCTCGCTCTGATAGCTCTCACTTTTGCTAAGCACAGTAGGTATTTGTTGTTTTAGAACATCTGGATGTCAGGCACTCGTTAAGGGGACTATATATTGGATATCTGTTGTTGTTTCTGTTGTTTTCATCCAGTTCTAGTCTGTAGAAATAGTATTCCAATTCTGCTCTGGAAAGCCAGCCCTCCCCGCAGTCTGAAAGCCAGCCCTCCTCCCCCTCCTCCCCACATGCTTCAAGTGAACCTGAATCCACCCAGGGGCTCCCAGGCAGTGGTATGTGACCAGGCTAAGCTAATCAGTACAATTGACTTCCCCTGACAACAGTAACTGGATCAGGAAAGACACATGATCCAAACTGGACCAATCAGGGTATAAAAGACTCAATTCAAAAAAATTGATGAGTGACCTGGACCTTCCTGGATTCTTTCTCAAAAGATGTGAATAAATGTTTATAGCAGCAGTTTCAACAATAGCCAAATTATGGAAAGAGCCTAAATGTCCATCAACTGACGAATGGATAAAGAAGATGTGGTTTATATATACAATGGAATACTACTTGGCAATGAGAAAGAATGAAATCTGGCCATTTGCAGCAACGTGGATGGAACTGGAGAGTATTATGCTAAGTGAAATAAGTCAGTCAGAGAAAGACAGATACCATATGTTTTCTCGCATGTGGATCCTGAGAAATTTAACAGAAGACCATGGGGGAGGGGAAGGGGGAAAAAAAGTTACAGAGAGGGAAGGAGGCAAACCATAAGAGACTCTTAAAACTGAGAACAAACTGAGGGCTGATGGGGGGTGGGAGGGAGGGGAAAGTGGGTGATGGGCATTGAGGAGGGCACCTGTTGGGATGAGCACTGGGTGTTGTATGGAAACCAATTTGACAATAAATTATATTAAATAAATAAATAAACCGTATATACAAGGGCAAAAAAAAAAAAAAAGGTGTGAATAAGAATAGAGCCACTGCTGAGGCACCTGGGTAGCTCAGTCAGTTTAGTGTCTGGACTCTCGATTTTGGCTCAGGTCATGATCCCAGGGTCATGGGATTGAGCCCCACACTCAGCATGGAGTCTGCTTAAGATTCTCTCTCTCTCTGGGGGACCTGGGTGTCTCAGTTGGTTAAGCATCCAACTTTGGCTCAGGTCATGATCTCATGGTTCATGGGTTCAAGCCCCGTGTCGGGCTCTGTGCTGACAGCTCAGAGCCTGGAGCCTACTTCAGATTTGTGTCTCCCTCTCTCTCTGCCCCTCCCCCATTCAAGCTCTGTGTCTGTCTCTCAAAAATAAATAAACATTAAAAAATTAAAAAATCCTCTCTCCCTCTGCCCCTCCTCTAAAATAAAAAAAAAAATTAAATTTAAAAATTAAAAATTAAAAAAAAAAAAGACTAGAGCTACCGCTATAATGCATTGCTGGTAGGAATGCAAAAGGTTATGGCCTTAGAGAGGGGAATTCAGCAATATCCAGTGAGGCTGAAAACAGAATGCAATTTATAATCTGTGGTTTTCTTTTCCTATAAAAGATGTTACTGGGACAATTAGTGAAACTGGAAGAAGATATGTGTGGATTAGCTGATATTGTATCAACTTTAATATCTCGATTTTGATCATTGTATTTTGACAATTGTATTGTGGTTGATATTCTTATTTTTAGGTAATACACACTTAAGTATTTAGATGTAAAGGGTCATCACATCTGCAACTCATTCAACCATGGTTCAGAAAAATTACATTATGCACATACACACTTACACAGATAATACATTAGAGAAGAGGACAAGACAAAGAATGGTAAAGCAAATGGAATAAAAAGTTAGCAACTGAAGAATCTGGTTAAAGAGTGTGGTGTAATAAGAAATACATTTGGTCTTGGGGTGTCTGGGTGGTTCAATTGGTTAAGCATCAGACACTTGATTTCAGTTCAGGTCATGATCTCACAGTTCACGGGATTGAGTCCTGAGTCCAGCTCTGCTCTGGGCATGGAGCCTGCTGAAGATTCTCTCTCTCTTCCCCTCTGATCCTCCCCCACACGTACAAGTGCTCTCTCTCTCTCCCTCTCTCTCTCTCTCGCTCAAAATAAAAAACTTAAAAAAAGAAAGAAAGAAAGAAAGAAAGAAAGAAAGAAAGACAGACATTTGGTCTTTGTCTGTGGCTCCTGTCACAGAGCTTCTAAATTCTTGCCATTTTGTCATTCATAAGGAGCCCCTCTTGAGCACATCTGAGTTTATTATGCTAATAAGGTGACTTAGGCTGGGCCCCAAAGATAGCCTCAGGATGGAGCTGGTCACCAGAAAGAACAACTAAATAGAGGGTTGGAAATTTCAGCAACACCCACCAACCTCTGGAAAGATGAGAGGGCTGAGGATTAAGCTCTATAAAAACTTTTTTTTTAATGTTTAATTTGGAGAGAGAGAAAGCATGCATGGGGGAGGGGCAGAGAGAACGAGGGAGACAGAGTCCCAAGCAGGCTTCATACTGGCAGTGCGGAGCCTGATGTGGGGCTCGAATTCACCAACACTGAGATCATAACCTGAGCCGAAGTTGGGCATGTAACTGACTGAGCCAGCCAGGTGCCCCTTATAAAAACTCTTAAACAAGATTTGATGAGCTCAGGGTTGGTGAAAGCATCCATGTAGTGGGATGGTGGTGCCTCTTAGTTCCATGGAGACAGAAGCTCTTGCCCTCGGGACCCTTCCACATCTCACCCCACATACCTCTTCATCTAGCTATTTGCTTATCGTTTATAATAAACTAGTAAATGGAATATATGTTTCTCTGAGTTCTGTGGGTGACTCTAACAAGGTAATTAAACTTGAGAAGAGGGTCATGGGGACCTTCCATTTATAGCCAGTTGGTCAGAAACAGGTGAATTGTGATTGACTTCTGAAAACAGAGAAACAGTCTTGTGGGACCGAGCCCCTCACTGTGGGATCTGACACTATCTCCGGGTAGACAGTGTCAGAATTGAGCTAAATTGCAGGACACCCAGCTGGTGTTGCAGAATTGTTTAATGTGTGTAAAAGTGTCAGAAGTGAGATGCAGTAGTAGTGTCAAGAGTAAAGAATGCACACAGGAAGTGAGTTTTCCTTTACGGAGGGTATAAAGGAATTCTTTACTCTTCTTGTAACTCTTCTGTAAATCTGTAATTATGTCAAAATAACATTTACTGAAGAAAAAGAGCAGGATGGGGAGGAGGAAGTGGCAGAAGAAGAGGAGGAAAATGAAAAAAGTTGCTGTTGGCAGCCATCTTAAGCCATGCTGGGAAAGGCTGTCTCAGAATGGAACAGACTCAGAGGAAGCAGAGCCATGAGGTAGATCTGGGTGACTTTGTGGCAGCCCTACATTAAGCTTTAAATTAGTTAATCTGTTCTTCCCCCTTTAGTTTTCAGCTTATGTGAGTCAAATAATCCTGTTTCATAAGACTTGCTCATGAAATATGTAATAATTCACCACATTCCAGTCGGAAACTACTACACTTCTTATGTTTTCTTTTCTTCTTATTTTTTAAGTTGTTTTCATTCCTAAATAAACAATGAAACTACACAACAGAGTTCAAAGAAGCTACACACTTTGCTGACTTCCATACATATATATGGAAGAGGATGACAGAAATTACTTAGAGAAACACAACCATCAAGAATTACATGACCAACTCAACTACAACACAAAAGCAAGTGACTTGATTTAAAAATGAGCTAAGGACTTAAATAGAAATTTCTCCAAAGAAGAGCGAGCAAAAGATGTATGAAAAGATGCTCAACATCACTAATCATTAGGGAAATGTATATCAAAATGTATATCAATGAGGGACACCTGGCTGGCTCAGTCAGTGGAGTGTGTGACTCTTGATCTCAGGGTTCCAGAAAACCCTGTGCGTTCCAGTCCCATGTTGGGTGGAGATTACTTAAAAATAAAATCCTTAAGAAAAATTTTAAAACTAGAGTGAGATGTCACCTCACACCTATTAGGATGGCTACCATTAAAAACAAACAAAGAAAGAAACAAACAAAATAACAAGTGTTGGTGAAGATGTGAAGAAATTGGAATCCTTGCACACTGTTGGTGGAAATGTAAAATGGTGCAGCCACTGCAGAAAATTGTAAGGCAATTCCAAAAAAAAAAAAAAAAAAAAGGCACAAACATAGAATTAGCATATGACCCAGTATATATCCTAAATAATTAAAAGGAACTGAGTAATTGAAGAGTATATATCCAGCATCTTGAAGAGGTATTTATACACTCATGATCATAGCAGCATTGCCTACAATAGCCAAAAGTGGAAGAAGCCCAAGTATCCATCAACAAATGAGTGGACAAACAAAATGTGGAATATTATTCAGCCCTTAAAAAGGAAGGAGATTCTGACATGTGCTAAAACATGAATGAACCTTGAGGACATTATACTGAGTGAAATAAGCCAGTCACATAAGGACAAATACTGTGTGACTCCACTTAGATGACATACCTAGAGTAGTCAAGTTCATAGAAAGAAAACTACAGAAAGTACAATGGAGGTGGGGGGTGCCAGAGGCCAGGGGCCAGGGGGAGGGGATAATGGGGAGTTAGTGGTTAATAGGTGCAGGTTTCAGATTTGCAAAATGAAAACATCTCTAAGGGTGGATGATGTTGGCTGCACAACTATATGAATGAACTTAATGCCACTGAAATGTATATTAAAAAATGGTTAAGATGGCAAATTTTATGCTGTTTTTTTTTTTTACCAGAATAATAACAATTAAAAAAAAAAAGAGTTATAAAGACAAAGAACTTGCTGTAGGACAGACTAGTTTACGTAATTGGGGCAGAAAATGGCTACCATAAAAAAATAAATAGATGACCAAAGGAAGTGAAAATTTATAAATCCTAAGGAAAAGTAAATTTATTGTAAAAATCTGAGATAAATCTATGTAGAAAATGTAGCAGAAAGTCAGGAAAACTTGAAAGGTATTTTGTCCCTGAGACATTGGTGCTCTAAGATTGTAAGCAAAGGATTACTAAATATGGATCCCTGGGCATAGATTCTCTTTGTTATTCTAGAAGTTCTAGGAGAGATTACCTCCTCCAACATACTCCTCCAATCTTCCCATTGATGCCTAAAATTGCAGTCTTTGAGGTTTATTACTTTGATATAGGTTTTTTTTTTTCTCCTCTGTCCTAACCTTGGCCCTAAATTCCAGCACTACATTACAAAAGCCCATTAAACATTCTTCACCAGTTCTTCAAACCAGTATGTCCAAATGAATTATCTTCTCTTCAGAAGTCACTCCCTTACTTCCTGCCATTTCTGCCAATCACTTCCCTTTTGCCCCCAAATCTTGGAGTAATTTTTCCTCCTCCATCTCCTGTGCCCTTGTACCCACTTGGTGATTCAGTCCTGATATGTCTCCCTCCCTGACTCTCATTACGGTCCCTTCTTTCCATCCTCATTACCACTTCCCTCTGTCTATTCACTCCTAGGTTGCTGTAGCAAATCCAAACTGGCTCTCCTCATCCAGCCTCTCCCCTGCCTTATAAGAGGAAGACTAAACACATGTTGACAAGCACCAGGAAAGCAGGAAATAAGGAAGGAAGGGAGAGAAGGAGGGATGGAGGGAGGATAGGAGGAAAACAATATTGGAAAAATTTCAAGAACTTGAAGATAAAATCAAAAGATTCATCATGAGACTTTTTTCCCCCACGTTCATGTGGCCCCAGGGTCAGACTATAAGTCTGGGGGACAGAGTCATGGCAAGACATGCATTTAGAAAGTTTCTTCCCCTCTTTGGCCGAGTTTTAGTTGAAAGGAATGCAGCTGAAACTGTAACCAAAGGTGGCATTACACTTCCAGAAAAATCTCAAGGAAAAGCATTGCAAACAACAGTTGTAACTGTTGGATGGAGCTCTAAAGGAAAGCGGGGAGAGATTCAATCAGTTAGCATGAAAACTGGAGATCGAGTTCTTCTCCCAGAATACAGAGGCACCAAAGTAGTTCTAGATGACATGGATTCTTTTGTAGAGACTGTGACCATTCTTGGGAAGTATGTAGACTGAAATGAATCACTGAAATGGCATCGAATGAAGCTGCCCATTCCAGTGAAGTTGTGAGATTTTTCATTAGACAAATAATTCTCATGTCTCTCTTTTATAATAAACCAATGGTGTTCAAAACAAACAAACAAAAAGATTCATGAAGAGAAAAATATAAAAGCTACATTCCTTAACAAATTCCATTCCTCAAACACAATCCTTGTACAGATATTTTTATATATTTCCCCCACAATTTCCTAAGCTTATAATAGACACTTCCTAATAGTCCAGCCAGACAACAGTTTATGAATCCTTATAATTAAATAAAGCCTAGAAGAATCAGTTCCAATATCTAGAACATAGTGTGGGATTTTCTGTCAAAAAATCTCTCCAAGAACTACCAGCCTTTTAGAAGACAGGATGTCTTAATAGGGTCATTATACAAATATTATTGTTTAATAATAATTTTATAAGTTCTGATCTAAATTTGTTCTCTGTATCATCAGACTGACCCTTAAGGAAAACTTGAGGGAAACGGAAGTTCAGCTCAAGAGAAGAAAAAAATCAACAACAATAGTGTCTACAGCACAATAGGCTGACTCAAAGGAAAGTAATCTGTCCCTCACTGGGGTAGTCAAGCTAACACAGGATGAGTATTTGTCAGGAAATAGTAAAATGGATTTAAGCATTAATTAATGGAGAGAAATAAGTGAACTCCTTATTCAACGGTTTCTCAAACCAGCCAATCTACACAATCACTTGGAGAGCATGTTAAAATTCAGATTCCTGGGGCACCTGGGTGGTTCAGTTGGTTAAGCATCTGACTCTTGATTTTGGCTCTGGTCATGATTTCATGGTTGTGAGATGGAGTCCTGAGTCAGGCTTTGTGCTGAGTGTGGAGCTTGCTTGAGTTTCTTTCTCTCTCTCTCTTTCTCTCTCTCTCTCTCCCTTTGCCCCTCCCCAAACTGCACACACTCTCTCACTGTCTCAAAAAAAATTTTTTTAAATAAAACTCAGACTCCTTGGCCTCACTTGTAGAAATTCTAATGTAGTAGGTCTGGGATAGAGCCTGGCATGTATATTTTTACAGAGATCCTCAGAAGGTTCTAACATAAAGCTGGCTTTGGGATCCCCTACTTTATATTGGTTTCTCAAACTGAAGAATACAGTCCCCCCCAATATGTCCATAGAATACACCTTTTTTAGGGGTCTTAATTACATAAGCATTATGTTCAAAGAATTATTTTTACTTAGTCTTGGACGGTGACTTTTGGATATGTCATAATTACATGTAGTAACACAAATGGCAGTGTAAATCGTGTCTACCGTTCTGATCTCAAGGGTAGGGCTAGGCCCAGAATTGTTTGTGGTTTTTTTTTGTTAATATTCTAACATTTGGAGGCAGTTTGCCTAGATCAGTGGTTGTCAAACTTTGGTCTATGGCAGAATTACCTGGAAGGCTGGTTAAAACTCTGGTGGTTCCAGGGCACCTGGGTGGCTCAGCTGGTCAAGAGTCCAACTTCAGCTCAGGTCATGATCTCATGATTAGTGAGTTCGAGCCCCACGTCGGGCTCAGTGCTGACAGCTCAGAGCCTGGAGCCTGCTTCGGATTCTGTGTCTCCCTCTCTCTCTGCCCCTCCCCAACTCATGCTCTGTCTCTCTCTCAAAAACTAGTAAACATTTTTTTAAAAAAGCAAAAACAAACAAACAAACACTCTCTTGTGGTTCCCATCCCCTGACCCAGAAAATCTGGGGTGGGGTCTGGGAACTTACAGTTCTATCAAGTTTCCAGGTAAATGATGGCACTGCTGGTCTGGGAGCCACATTTTGAGAACCATTGACTTTTTTTTTTTTAAGTTTATTTATTTATTTATTTATTTATTTATTTATTTACTTTGAGAGAGAGAGAGAACACGCAGACAGCAGAGGAGGGGCAGAGAGAGAAGGAGAGGATCTCAAGCAGGCTCTGAGCTGTCAGCTCTGACCTCAACATGGGGCTCGGCTCGCATTTACACGAGATCGTGACCTGAGCTCAAACCAAGAGTCAGACGCTCAACTGCCTGAGCCACCCCGGCACCCCAACCATTAGCTTTTTGATTACGATCGCAGGCTTCTGGGCCAGACTCAGTGGGTTAACCTCTAGGTTCACCATCTTTTTGTTGTGTGACCTTGGGGATATTCAACATTTCCATGCCTCAGTTGCTTTCTATGTAAAATGGGGATAACAATGGCATCTACTTTAGGGGGGGTTACGGGGAGGATTAAATACATTTATCCACAGGAAGTATGGACACACCATGTATCCATAAAGTACCCACCACAAAATACTTTTCCTCATAAAAAAATGGATACAGCAGATGGTGAATACTCATGTTTGGTATTAATTCAGAACATGTTTTGTGAGCCAGGTATTATACTGCAAATGCATATTATAAGATATGAAAGATCCATAGATCTTTCACACTCCTAATGGCTGAGTCTAGAAGAAATTGAAGTTTTTTAAACAAATTTTTAATGTTTATTTTTGAGAGAGAGACAGAGTGTGAGTGGGGAAGGGGCAGAGAGCAAGAGGGAGACACAGAATCAGAAGGAATCCGAGCCCGTGGTGGGGCTTGACCCCATAAACCATGAGATCATGACCTGAGCCGAAGTCGGATGCTTAGTGGACTGAGCCACCCAGGTGCCCCAGAAATTGAAGTTTTTTTATTTTTTATTTTTTTATTTAAAAAAAAAATTTTTTTTAACTTTTATTTATTTTTGAGACAGAGAGAGACAGAGCATGAACGGGGGAGGGTCAGAGAGAGGGAGACACAGAATCTGAAACAGGCTCCAGGCTCTGAGCTGTCAGCACAGAGCCCGACGCGGGGCTCGAACTCACGGACCGCGAGATCATGACCCGAGCCGAAGTGGGCCGCCCAACCGACCAAGCCACCCAGGCGCCGCAGAAATTGAAGTTTTTGATTTAATTTCTCAGTAATTAGCTGTGAAATTCTCATGTCTCTTCATGTTTGTCTTTTCATATTTCTCTAGTGATGATCATGGAGCCTGGCAATACCAAGCAAGTGCATTAGGAAAAAAGTATTATGATAGAAATACAGCAAGCACCAGCTCTTTTACAAAATACCATTTTATTGGAAAAGCTAGCTTTTTGGCAGTTAGAGTTTAATTTCCTAGTTGAACAGAAGGTGGCAGCACCACACGGCAATTTTGCAGGAGCGTATTGCTCTGCGCCGCCTCTCCCCTACGCCCCAACGTGGCTGGCTTTTTGCATTTTGAACCCATTTCCCGGGTCTCAGATTCTTATCCTTTTTTAGGCTTTAGAACATCAGTGGACCAAGACCCCTTCCTGTTGGTTAGTTTATGGGTTAAAAAAAGTTTTACCTCTCCGACAGACTAACCTGAAGTGCGACTCTTAACAGGTCCCTGTGCCCCTCTTGCGCCTCAGTTTCCCCTGTGTGAAACGAGGACAGCGGAACTGGGGCTCTCTGAGGTCATCAGCCTCGACAGCCGGAGGTTCCAAGTTCAGGGTCAGGGCTAGTCGGAGGTGTCCAGCAGGTGGGTGGGTTCGTGCTCCCCAGGAGATTGGGCTACAGGAATTCAGGATGGCGGGTCGGCGCCAGAGTGTGCAGGCGACAGGCACTGCGTCCTCTGGAGCATACTGTTTACTGGGCGTAAGAAATGTGAAACGTCGTGCGCTGTATTAAGTATAATAAAGCAGGAGATTCGGGGGAAAGTTACATCAATTTTTAACATAAAGCTGATGGCATCAACGAAATTACATACCTCCAGTAACTTTTTAAGAGGGCCACCTGTCCACTGTCTTCTGTCTTTAGGGAGACTTCGGTGGAGACTGTCGCTTTGGGCAACTATTTTGTTTAATTGAAGCTTAACGGGTTTTAGGGCAACAGAAACTTCTTTTGGAGAAGGATGCTCTGGCGCCCTCTGGTGACGCATCCTGAGTAAGACATCACTCCCCTCCCAACTCCTTCGTTTCAATCGTTCACACCAAATAATCCGGTTTTTGCCTTTAGAGTTCTATGTCCCTTGGCTTCTGGATTATTAATTTTACAGCTAACTCTATGATCCTCCAAGAAGAGGTTACAAGATTTCACGTTGGTTATATGGACTGCAAGCCAGCTTAGAGCAGAAGTACTAATAAAGTAACTCGGTTGGACAGCCAATCTTTGGTTTGGGGTCATTTCATAGGAAAACAACGTGCCTTCCAGAGCTGGTTATCAGTCTGAGCTCGGAGTGGGGCGTCGGAGAGGAGCCTCTCATTTTCCATGCTTGTGGTTTAGGTCGGTGGCTCTCTGGAATCCCCTTGTCCTTTCCACATAGGGTGATGAGGCGTCCACCTCGGTTCATGTTTGAGATCCCAGTTCTTCACAGGATGGCTCCTCTTGGGCCCTGACATCTTTCTTAGCAAGCTTGGTGAGTAAGAGGCCAGATACTTCCTGATCTTTGTGCCTGGAATTGTTACTAGCAATACCAGTATTTCTCCAGGGACCAAATGCATCGGTGCCTCCTGGGATGCTGCTTACATTCACACCCGTTGGGTCCAGCTCTGGACTCACTATGTTAGAATCTCTGAAGGTAGAGATAAAATTGTGCATTTTAAACCAGATCCCTAAGTGGTCATGAAGCAAGCCAAGATTTAGGAATTGCTTCATAGACTTGTGACTCATCATCATGATATCTTCTGTCCACCTAACAGATGTATTTCTGCTGTCACTTCCCCACCCTGCCGCCAACAGGATTGCACCTTCTTAGATCCGAGCCCCAGCCAGGGTGCACAAGCCTGAGCCTCCTGGCTCCAGTCAGAGTACATTTCCCTGGTCTTTTCTGGGCCGCATTTTTCTTCCATCAAGCTAGTGAGTCTGAGGTTGCAACGAGACTCTTTGCAGAGCAACTCGAAATTATACGCCTAATGTTAAAATAAAATGTCAAGGATTAAGAAATTACAAAAGCATATGTAATTTGATATCTACATATACACAGAATCATTCACATTTAGGCAAAAGAAAGCTACCTACCAAAACAATGGTGTGGTGTTTTGGTAGCTTTGTTCAGCTGGGACACCTTTTGTCTCTATCTGTGTCTGTTAGAAACAGTGAGGTGAGGGACCCGAAGCCCACCCTAGGGTCAGGGACTCAGCATCAGGAAGGACAAAGCCCAACTCCTTTCCCAGGGCATCAGTCCCTTTCCCATGCATGCACTCAGAAGACATCATCTTAGATACAGACTTTGCAGCTGCCTGGCCTTGAATCTGCAGGTGTACTGTTCATCTGTGTACCCAAATGCTTCCTTGCCCAGCAGGGTTCAGATGCGTCAGAGAACAAAATAGCCTACCAGTTCACTAGCACCAGTCAGTAGTGTTATGAGCACTGAGGCCCACATCTCAGACTCTAGAGCAGTGCTGACCAATACAGTCGCCACACGTGGCCACTGAGCACTTGAAATGTGGCTCACGCGGCATGGGCTTTAAGTGGGAAACCCACACCAGATTCTGGACACATAGTAAGAGTGTTAAATATCTCATTCGTAATTACAAATAAATATTGATTGCATATTGGAATGATAATATTCTGGATATACTGGGTTAAATAAAATATAGTACTAAAACTAATTTCAGTTAGGGGCGCTTGGGTGGCTCAGTCAGTTAAATATAAGACTTTTTTTTTAATGTTTATTTATTTTTTACTAAGAGAGAGAGAGAGAGTGAGCAGGGGAGGGGCAGAGAGAGAGGGAGACACAGAATCCAAAGCAGGCTCCAGGCTCTGAGCTGTCAGCACAGAGCCTGACTTGGGGCTGGAACCCACGAACCATGAGATTATAACCTGAGCCAAAGTCAGACGCTTGACCGACTGAGCCACCCAGGTGCCCCAAGGGTAAGACTCTTTTTAAAATTGTTTTTAAGTTTATTTATTTATTTTGATAGAGAGACAGGGACAGCAAGAGTAGGTAAGGAGCAGAGAGAAAGGGAGAGAGAGAGAGAGAGAGAGAGAATCCCAAGCAGGGCTCAAACTCATGAAACTGACATCATGACCTGAGTCAAAACCAAGACTCGGACTCAACCAACTGTGCCACCCAGGCACCCCTAAGCATCAGACTTATGACACCACGTCATGATCTCAGGGTCATGCTATTGAGCCCCACATCGGTCTTGCACTGACAGCACAGAGCCTGCTTGGGACTCTCTCTCCTCTCTCTGCCCTTCCCCCATGCATGCGTGCACATGCTCTGTCTCTCAAAATAAATAAGTAAACTTTAAAATCTTAAAAAAACAAACTAATTTCAGTTATTTGTCCTTTTGAAATTTGGCTGCCAGATAATTTAAAATTATATAACATGGCTTAGACCCTACTGATCTGAACCTGTGGTATTTATCTGATGGTCCCTATTGTAACTAACCTTTTGGAGGCTTTCCCACTCCCCTAAGCTACATGATCTGTCTGGTTCCTTCCAGTTCTTCCCCTTCTGGCCAGCCCTATCCTATTGCCCATGGTTGCTGTCATGTTAGAGCCTTGCTAGAATGCCCCAGGTGGCTCATTCCATGTTGCATAACTCTAGCTGTCAGAAGATTCTTTCATATATAAGCCAAAATATGCTTCCCTGGGACAGTTTTCTATGAGAATAAATCAGTCATGGTTAACAACTAGATAATAACAAATTTATGCCATTTATTTAACCGATTCCCTATTGCTGGCTATTAAGCTTATTTTCAGGTTTCTAAAAATTGTGTTATGATAATTATGCTTATCGTTAAAATGTTATTTTTTTTAAGTTTATTTATTTTAAGACAGAGAGAGCAGGGGAGGGGCAGAGAGAGAGGAAGAGAGAGAATCCCAAGCAGGCTCCACGCCATCAGAGCAGAATCTGACCCGGGGCTCCATCTCATGAATGTGAGATCATCACCTGAGCCAAGATCAAGAGTCAGACGCTTAACTGGACTGAGCCATTTAGGTGCCCTTCCTTTATTTTCATTTGTCTTCTCTTAAAATGGAGAAGGAAGCAGTTGGATCCTGGGTATCCTGGGGACCCATGATGGGCAAGTTTGCCCACCCTGGAAAGGGTGGACACTGAGACCTTGGGCTAGGCTGCAGAACCCAGTCTTCTAAGACCTGCTGGCGGAGGCAACAGACGAGAAACGACCACTTTCTCCTTCTTATAAGGAAATCCCAACTTCTCCTCCGCAAGCCCTCAGGTTCATTTCCTTCTGTTGTCTCTCTATCTCAATTTAACAGTGCTTTGAGTATAATTGGCACTGTACAAATGCTTGTTGAGTGAATGAATTAATAAATGAAAATATCCGTGGGTGAACACTCACCCTGGAAATACCTGGGTAGGCTTGTTAAAGCAGCACTGAAGGTTTTCATCCATGTGAACGGCTTAGCACAAATAGCCAATGACAGTGTAGCACAAACACTCTTGGGATATTATGGAATCAGATATTGTTAGAGCTGAAAGAAGCCTAGAGCTTTTCATGTCCCAAGGTCCCATCCTGGGAAATACCATTAGGATTCAGGTGTATTTATTTAGCTTGCATAGTCTTGTTGCTGTCGATGCTGGTTTTTACTTTTGTTTTTTTTTGTTTTTTAATTAAAATTTTTTTTTAACCTTTACTCATTTTTGAGAGACAGAGAGAGACAGAGAGTGAGCGGGGGGAGGGGCAGAGAGAGAGAGGGAGGCCCAGAAGCCCAAGCAGGCTCCAGGCTCTGAGCTGTCAGCACAGAGCCTGACGTACAGGGCAGCACAGAGCTTCGACCCCACGGACTGCAAGATCATGACCTGAGCCGAAGTCAGACGCTCAACCGACGGAGTTAGCAGGGGCCCCTGGTTTTTACTTTTGAGTTAGTTACCAACATATAAATGTTGGGAGATTTCACAGAAAGTGTTTGGGGCTTTTTTTTTCCCCCCCTTGACTGGAAAATCTGGTACCAGTAGGTCTGTAGCTACCCACAGCCTGGGCTGAGTAGTTGCTGCCATCTTTGAGACAGGTTGTGTCCTATCCATCCAGGGCAGCCCCTGGCACTCACATGGGATTTGTCCAGCCTTGCTACAGGTGGCATTTGTGATGCCTAAGCTAGTTTAATGCCACCCTACAACCCCATTTTGTAGACAAGGTGACTGAGCCCACTGAATTTACTCCTTTGCTTGACTTTGGCCTCATCCCTGCAATATCTTCCCTCTACTGCCAGAGTCATCCCTGGAAGATACAGATTGGACTAGGTCACACTCCAGCTTAAAATCCTTCAGTGGCTCCTTACTACCTAAGGATCCCAGTCTTATGTTTACCAGATTCCTCAATGCAAAGCTTGTTTTACCAATCTTAACTCTGACAACTCTAACTCACCAGGCACACTGAATATCTTCATGTTCCTCTGTTCTGCCATACCCTCTTGTGCCTCACTGTCTCCATACATGCTGTTCCCTTTGCCCAGAATGATCTTCCTTATCCTCATTTGTTTGACAAACACTTATTCGTATTCAATATTTAGCTCAGGCACCTGTGGTTATCCCTGTGAATCCCTCCATCCTCACTTCATTATCTCTGCCATGGGACTCCGTTCACACTTCCATTTATAGCTCTTGGAACAATTTATGAAGATTTCCCCACCAGAGTATGTGGACCACAAATCATTAATTTTTATCCTTAACATTTATCCCAGTGCTCAATAAATGTTGAATGAATATAAGAATGACAGCTTTGCTCTAGGTGACTTGTTGGTGACATAGATGTGATAAATTATGGTCTTTCCATGATTCCCTGTAGGGTTATGACTGGAGTCCTTTGCAAACTTGAGAGAGTGCAGAGACGAGCGACATTCTTCTTACATTACCAGACTGTCTCAATTATTGACAAAGTACGTCTTAGAGGTGGCCATGAGTGAGCCCCATCACATCCCTTCCTACTGTGGCCCACACTGTCAGCTTATATTTGGGCTACAGCCACAGTTCCTCCTTCCTAACGGCACCAGATTTTGTTTACAAGGATACCTCTCTCCTTACGGTCACAATGCTCCCAGTTCAAAGAAGGGACCTGATTCTTCCACGGATAATCTCACTGCGCTTGGTCAATGAGTAGTTATGAATGAGCTGGAGAATCAATTCTGGCCAATGAGACAGGAGGGGAAGTGTATGAGGAAGCTTCTGGAGAAATGTCCCTCAATCCTAAGAGGCAGCTATAAGAGAAGTCATCCCTGCCCCACTTGACAATTCCTGTGAGAATGTGAATACAAGAGTTGCTGCTGCTGTCTTATTATGAGCATGAAGATGAAGTCAACCCCAAGGACTTCAGAAGAGAACGATGGAAAGAATCCAGGTCCTTGATTGCACATTGAGCTGTTGAACTGACCAGTCTTGAAGCGCTCCTTACCTTAGCTGAGACGTTGAGTAATGCAAAATAATGCATTTTCTTATTTTTTTTTTAATGTTTATTTATTTTTGAGAGAGAGAGAAAGAAACAGAGGACAAGCAGGGGAGGGACAGGGAGAGAGGGAGACATAGACTCCGAAGCAGGATCCAGGCTCTAAGCTGTCAGCACAGAACCCAACTTGGGGCTCGAACCCACAAGCAGTGAGATCATGACCTGAGTCGAACTTGGATGCTTAACTGACTGAGCCACCCAGGCACCCCTGCATTTTCTTATTTTTAATCCAATTTGATTTAGACTTTCTGACACTTGCAATTTAAAACATCCACATGATACAACTCCAAAACAGGGGAGGTGTCTTGTTCGTAACCATTTATTACTTTCTTTATAGCCCTAGGATATTTTTGTATATGGTTTTTGATGCTTGAAGACCAACTTTTCATTAACTGTCTGACATGAGGGTGATGTGACTTGAAAAGGACATTTTAGGAATCAGCTACTCTTTAGTTCTCATTTCCAACACAAATAAATGGCACAAAATTGTATTCGTTGGGATAGGATAATAGGATAGGATAGGATAGGATAGGATAGGATAGGATAGGATAGGATAGGATATTCTCTATCGGATGAAATAAGAAACCTTGAAATCTCAGAGACTTAGCACACATTAAAAAGAATACATTTCTCACTAGCAAAAAAATGGATTCAGGTGAGCCAAAGCTGTCCTCCATCTGGTAAGTCCAGAATTCAAGCTTTTTCTATCTAGAAATGCTGCCTTTTCAGTCTGGGGCTTCCAAGGTCACCATGATGGGGAAGCAAGTACATGGAGATAGCACACTAACTCTTAAACATCTTCATCCAGAAGTGACACATGCCATCTTTCATTGGCAAAAACTAGACACCCATCTAGCCTACAGCTAGGAAGTACAGTTTCTCCTTATTCCTGGAAAGGAGGACCAGATACAAATAAGTCCTTTCGATCTCTATCTGTATAATATATATATTTCTGTGTAAAACATATACTTCTGTGTAATCAGATCAGCAATGCTTATTCTGTTCCATGTGTAACTAAAGGAAACAACTCTGTTATACAAAAGGCATTTTAGTAATTTATTTGTTAAAGTTGGCTTCTCTCCTCTGAGAAGTAAAAATTATTACAAAGATTGCCTTTAATTACATCCACTTTTTAAAAACTAAATATGGGAATTCAACAGTACTGTTGTTTCACACTAAAATGGCAATCTTTAAAAAGAGGGACTATGAAAGGAAAAAAAGGTATATTCTTCAAAAACATGAATGTCATAAAAGACAAAAGCGAATGGTGAACAGTTCCAGATTAAAGGAGACTAAAGACACATGACAACTAATACGACATGTGATCCTGGTTTGGAATTGGTACTAGAAGAAATCATGGTATAAAGAACATTATTGGGTCAATTGGCAAAACTGGAATATAGGCAATGGATAAGGTAAAAGTATCTACGTTAAACTTACCGAAGCTGCTAACAGTACTATGGAAATATAAGAGAATATTCTTATTCTTTGGAAATACACACTGAAGAATTTGGGAGAAAAGGCTCATGAAATATGCAACTTAGTAGGAAAAAATTATGTACCATGGTCATGAGCCATAACATTCAATATTGTTAAATGTCAATTCCTGCCAAATTGATGTAGAGATTCAATTGCAATCTCAATAAAAATCCTAATAAGCTCTTCTGTAGAAAATGCCAAATTTATCTGAAAATGTATGTAACATAGAATACCAAAACAAATTTGAAAAAGAATAACAAAACCGGAGGACTTAACACTAGCTGACTTCAGTGTTTAGTACAAAGCTGCAATAGTGAAGACAATGTTGGATTGTTGTAGGGATAGACATATAGACCATTGGAGCAGAATAGAGACTTCAGAAATAGATCAGTACACTCAACTGATTTCACCAAGGCAATTCAATTCTACTGGGTACAGGCATGAAGAGAGTGCAGAGTCATGTCAAGTAGGAACTTTCCAGGGTCCCGATAGGAAACAAATGGCACACTCAAATTGTGATTGGTTGGTTTAATAAAGGGGCTATTTAAAAGATGATGGAAATGATATATTAAAAAAAAAAAGAGGTTAGAGTGGGAGAGAGCCAAAGCATAAGAGACTCTTAAAAACTGAGAACAGGGGCACCTGGGTGGCTCAGTCGGTTAAGCATCTGGCTTCGGCCCAGGTCATGATCTCGTGGTTTGTGAGTTCAAGCCCCACATCGGGCTCTGTGCTGACAGCTCAGAGCCTGGAGCCTGCTTCGGATTCTGTGTCTCATTCTCTCTCTGCCCCTCCCCCACTTGTGCTCTGTCTCTCAAAAATAAATCAATGTAAAAAAATTAAAATAAAAACTGAGAACAAACTGAGGGTTGATGAGGGGTGGGAGGCGGGGAGGGTAGGTGATAGGTATTGAAGAGGGCATCTTTTGGGATGAGCACTGGGTGTTGTATGGGAACCAATTTGACAATAAATTTCATATATTAAAAAAATAAATTAAAAAAAAAGATGATGGAAATGACCCACTGCCAATTGCAGGGCTTGAGCCTTAAGGTCTGTCAGCTTCTGCCTTTGTAACTTTGGGAGTTCTTGAGTCAGCAGGTCCAGTTACTCTGAGGGAGAGACCATGGGGAAAGACCTTGTGGAGGTGGGGGGCCATACGAAAAGGATGAGGCTCTTGATTCCTTGGGGAGAGAGAGAAATCTCACCTTCCCAGAATCCCAGTCTTCCTGCTGTCTCCACCAGACGTGGGAGTGAAGATGTCTTGGACATTCCAGCCTCGGTCACCATGTGACTGCAGCTTTATGAGAAACTACTGGTGAGACCAGTGAAAGAATCATTCAGCTGAGCTTTGGTCAATGGTGATGGTTCTAAGTCAGTCAGTTGTTTTCTTTAAATTTTTTTGATTAAGTTTATTTATTTATTTTGAGAGAGAGCAAGTGGGGTAGTGCAGAGAGAGAGAAGACAGAGAGAATCCCATGCAGTCCCCACCCTGTCAACGCAGAGCCTGATTCGGGGCTCAAACTCATGAACTGTGAGATCATGACCTGAGCTGATAACCGACAGAGCCACCCAGATGCCCCATTCAGTCAGTCAGGTTTTTGATAGATAACTAAAGTAGCCACCAGGCAGCAACTCCCCAGAGAGGGAGCCTGGCAATAAATATTTCAACCTCACCCTTCTCACTCCCTCTAGTCTCCTTTTTGGTGTTCCCCATAATTTGAACCCAGTCAGAAGCAGAAGGCAAGGGAGCCTTCCACGTTGTCCATTAAGGTTAGCCTCTCAAGACACAGAGCAGGGGAGAGGAGACTCGAGATTGGATCTGGAGAGGTGGACAGAAGATGTTCAGCAGGCTCCAACTCCTTCCCCTTTCAACATCAACTCTTGCTCTTAGTGGAGGTGAAAATCTGTCTCCCTGTTATAGGAGACATTCAAAGTCCTCCAAGTTCCATGTTGGGAAAATGTCTGTTCAGTCATAGTTCCACCTGAAACCCGAAATATTAGCTAGCACTGGTGTTCTTCATATCAGATGGCTAGGATGAGGGTGTGGAAAAGTAATTAATTAATATGAAACATAGCTATTACCATCCCTGCTTCTGTGACTGACCCTGAGGTCTAAGCAGGTGGTGATCGTATATATTTTCTTCCACATTCACCTCATGTTTCTCTTATCCTCTGATAGCACCTCAGCTGGATGGAGTTCTTTTTCTTGTGGGGAGTGGGGGGGGGGCAAGCCTTCATTTTTATGGGCTTGGAGTCCTTGTTGGTCTTGTTTTACTCTGTTGCTACCACTTCCCATTGAGGACAAGGACAATTGGACAAGTAAGTACTAGGAGGCACCCCACAAACCCTCTGTGCTTTTTTTTTTTTTTTTTAGTGTTTATTTACTGAGAGAGAGAGAGACACGCATGCACACACTCCCATGAGATAATGTGAAGTCAAAGCATATGTTTCCATCCCCTGACCACCGGAAGGGAAAGAAAACATAATTACTTTTGAAAGCCCAGGACAGATTTTTAATTTAATTTAATTTTTTAAAAATGTTTATTTATTTACATTTAGAGAAAGGGTGTACATGTGTACATGTGCATGCCAGCAGGGGAGGGGTGGGGGGGGTGTGGCGGACAGCGGATCTGAAGCAGGCTCTGCACTGTCAGTACAGAGCCTGATGCAGGACTTGAACTCACAAATGCGCGATTGTGACCTGAGCCAAAGTGGGATGCTTAACCCACTGGGCCACCCGGGTGCCCCTCCTCTGTTCTCCTAATATAGTTCTGTGCCACCCTTGTGTAGCAGCAACCCAATCTCTCCCTGGTAATCAGGATCAGTGACCCCAGTCAGCACAATAGCCCCATTCTTTGCATTGCTCCCTCGGGCACTAGGATCTTTAAATCCACAGAGGCCAAGGTCACAGGGACAAAAAGCAAAAATTCTTCAAGTGTATCATGTAATAGAGAGATCAATCACTTCCAGCTCCAATCCTTGGTTCCCACACCCGGGCGTTCTGGCTAGGAAAAATAAGGCACCATATATCGGTCCCTGGCTAAAAGCATATCTTAGTTTATAGACCAGCAGCCTCACCTCACAGGGTGTTGTCTCCCAGCCAGTGTCAGGACTAAGTCTTCAGCAGCAATTCCACTGTTCGGTCAAACCAACTACTTCCATGTGATGGGAAAGTTCACAGATGCTGAGTCCATTGCCCCACTTCTTTTGCCTAGTCTTGGGCAATGTCGTGTGGGACTTGATGGCGGTAGATAAGATGTTCCAAGAGTCCAAAAACTGGTGGGACTGGCAAGAGCACTGAGATCTTGCCACTGATTTTCCAAAATTAATCTTTCCAAGTCCCTGACCGATTGATTTATGGTCCATGTGTTACTATAGCTCTGTACATCAGCCTACCTCTTCTCCCACATGAAATGGACAACCAGATGTGGCATCCAGAGTTCCGTCCATAGGGATTTCCCTTTACCTTTGTCTTTCTGGCAGAACGTTAATGTAGCAGCCACCCACTTCCAGCTGGTGATGGTGCAACAGGTAGATCCTTCAATAAATCTAGCTCCTGTTTTTCCCTCTATTAACTGGCTGCATGGAACTCCTCACAGCACCTTGGCGTGGACTGAGAAAGAGGCAAAAAAGCCATAGGAGCAGTAGCATGGGAGTCTGTGCCATCTGCTTATGTGGGTGACTTGTGTCTTCCAGACCTGCATATGAGACCGAGCATGCCATTTCTACTTTACAAGAAATCTGCTAGGCATGTCTTATTTTGATGTTTTGATGGAATATATAATACCTCCCACTCCCCAGTTCATGGTGGGGAGTTTGGTGTCATAGGTGAATGCCAGGGCCCAATGGTAATCTGGGAATTATTTATTTGTTTGTTGTTAAATAGAGAATAGTTGAAGGCCTTTCCTGAGCTGAGTCCTTCCAACAGGGGATATAGCCCATGATGACTTCTTAGAGAGGGAGTTGGAGGAGTATCTTAACCTCAGTCTCCTCCCTCCCTTTGATCTCCATGGACTGAGATCCAGAGGACAAGGGGTTCACTGAAGACTATAGACCATATAAGTCTGGATCTAGAGGGGCAAACAGAAGGTAATCTGCATCAGGTGAATATAGGGGTATTAAGAATTAAGGGAGTTAAGAATAAAGTGACATATCATTACATCTAAGTGGTGTAAGGGGGCTGATGAGGACATGCAAAGAGGAGGCAGTGAGAAAATGCAGGACCTATACCTATGGGTCCAAATGCAGGTTATAATACCAAATGCAGGTATTAAAGTGAGGTTACTAGAGCAAGTTGGAAAGAGAGAAGGTGCCTGTCAGAGAAGGGAACTGCTCAAAGTAGAAATTCTGTGTGAAACATTGGTTATAGTTCAATGGAACTTTCTGCGATGATGGAAATATTCTATATCAGTCCTGTCCAGTACGGTAGCTATTGGCCACATGTGAGTATAGAGCACTTGACATGTGGCGAATGTGACTGAGACCCCAAATTTTAAATTTTATTTAATATTAATTAATTTACATTTAAATAGCCACATGAAGTTAGTGGCTACTGAACTGGACAGTACAGGTCTAGAGTTTGATCGTAACAGCTGTTTTATGGGCTGAATGCAATCCTAGGGCAACAAAGAGTGATGGAAAAGAGGAAGGAGCAGAGGCAAACATAACATAGCTGGTCACAGCTTCACAAGAAAACACACCAGTTGCTGGGCCACACAGGATGTCTCTGGAGATGCCGTGTAGCACGGTTGTACATGGGCACAACCCATCATGGGGAGGAAGGGAGATGCACTCATCTACTGGCTCCTTGCCATCTCCTGCCTTCCATTGTCCAATGCCCTTCACGGGGCATTAATTACCCCACTATGAGTTGCGCAGGGAAAATGGCACAGTGCTTCATCTAATCTGGAAGTGGTGGGAGGAGCCAGTCAATGGGTCACTTTGGACCTGGGTGCTGGAGCTGCTGCTTCATGAGTGGGTGTGAGGGGGGTCAGGCTAAAGCCAGGCCCTCATCCTGGGGGAGTCTCAGTCAGCTGGGATGTCAGGAGATTAGGGGAGCTCAGCAAGCAAGAGGCCAAGGTTGGGGTGTGGGGTCAGAGGGGCCTGACCTGAGGTCTGGGGGGGGGGGGGTGTGCATAAATTCAGTTTGGTATATTGTGAGTGACCCTGGGGAGGTCACCTGGCACTTCAAACCTTGGTTCTCTCTTCTACACAGTGGGTAACAGTACCTACCTCACATGCTGGCTCATATTATTCATATGGATTACCCAATATTATTACAAGCACTTTGTAACAATAGGCGAGGAAGCTATCATTCTTGTCGTTTCACAGAAATGAACACTGAGGCTAAGAGAGATTAAATGAAAATACTTATTAATGGCAGAACCAGAGGACGTCTGACTCAGCCTCTTACTCTTTCCACTAGATTACACTTCCCCTTGGGATTTCACCAGAGGACTGAATTTCAAAGCTCTAAGAGAAAGATTCAAGCATGAAAATGAGCTAAAAGTTATATACAGGTGCAGATATTATAAAGGATAAAATGTGTGTCCAACAACATGCAGTCCTAAAATTTCTTAATTGGCTTTAATAAAGTAAAATGTGCTCTGAAAGCAGTTTGCAAATATAGTTTTCTTAAAGATTTTGTTTGTAAGTAATCTCTACGCCCAACATGGGGCTGGAACTCACAACCCCGAGATCAACAGTCACATGCTCTACTGACTGAGCGAGCCAGGTGTCCCACAAGTATAGTTTTAGAAGCACTCCAAAAAGTGTTTGGTTTGAATGAATTTATTTCTGTTGAATTCCAATGATCTGTTGAAACATTAAATATAAGATTCAATGTTCCAAACAATTTTCAGGGGAACCAGTCTCATTTGTCAGGCAAGCACAGAGGGAGAACAGCTATCAGTGAGATCACACACGCTCTGACTTGTCAGGACCTTCCTTCATGTTTCCTCCTGCCAAGTAACAGGCTCAGCTATCATGACCTCTAATCCCTTGGATCCAGCTGCCTCTCAGACTGTTAGAGCCTAAGTCACCCAGCTTCTGCTGACAGCAAACCTCTTTCAGATCTCCGTTCTGAGGAAAAGAAAACCTAATGGGGGATTAATTGGGCAAAAATCCTCCAGACTGCTATGGGTAAAATTCAGTAATTACAACGAGCAGTGAACTGTTTTATTTTTTGCATTTTATGTAAGTACAGAGGGAAGTCAAAACTCTCTTAAAACTAGGGCTACTGCTTTCTAGCTTTCAAACTCTCTGAGAAAAGCGATATGGGAGTGACGTTCATGTGAAGGAGGTAGTCAGACTTCTTAAAGAAGCCTGCCCATTCCCTGAAGTGCACGGCAGAGATGCCCCCTTTCATGACTGAGGACTTTTCCTGCAAATTGTATGGACTTCATAAGGCTAGGGAAACAGAAACTGGCACCTGTTAGCTGATGTTATTGCCCTGAGAAGCTATTGCTGGAAGGGATGAGAAAGTCGTCCAAATATGACACTGAGTCAGGTGTCCTGGACACCCGGGGACTCCTCATCATGAGAGAGACAAACGGGGATTCTGTGTTTCTGAACTTACTCCCCTAGCCCTAAACCAGAGGATGGTGGCAGGGCCAAAAGGTACAATGATACTCAATACGCTAAAAGGTACATGGGTCATCAATCAGTTTTGTGGGGAGCTGACTGAGGGGCTACTACTGATGTGAACACTCACATAAACTATCTCCAAGGCCATTTTTAGTGATGGGGAAGAAGAGTCTCAACTATGCTATATCGTGGGATGGTCGAATGCCATAAAAACAAATTTCAAATCAACCTTCCACCAAAAGAGATAGAAACTGGGCTGTCAGAGAAGAAACAAGTCGATTTTATGTCTTTATGTTCTTATGTCCAGAATGGTGCCTCCCATGGATATAGCAGGACTCAACAATTCTTTGTCATCGATGCTTATAGTAAAAAGGGTTGATTTAAAAAAAAATCAACTGAGCCAAAGTGGCTCAGTGGATTAAGGGTCCAACTCTTGGTTTCGGTCCGGTCATGATCTTGTGGTTCACAGGATGGAGTCCTGTGTCAGACTCTGTGCTTGAGAGGACAGAGCCTGCTTGGGATTCTCTCTCTCTCTCTCTCTCTCTCTCTCTCTCTGACCCTCCCCTCCTTTCTCTCTCTCTCAAAATAAGTAAAAAATTTTACATGATCTCACCACTCGTGATTTCAAGCCCCACATCAGGCTCTGTGCTGACAGCTCGGAGCATGGAGCCTGCTTCAGATCCTGTGTCTCCCTCTCTCTCTGCCCCTCCCCCACTGGTGGTCTGTCTGTCTCTCAGAAATAAATAAACGTTAAAAAAATTAAAAATAAATAAATAAAAAATTTTAAAGATAAGATAAAGGTCAGACAGACTAATACAATAATCTGTCCTGGGCTTTCCAAAGTAATTATCTGTTTGCCTTTCCCTTCAAGTAGTCAGGGGGTGAAAACAAGTATGCTTTGACTTCACATTATCTCGTGAGCCACTGCCTGGCTGTCGTTTCACAAATAGCTGTGAAAAAAACATTTCAAAACTACTGCATCCTCTTTAGACTAATTCCTTTCATCTCCTCTCTTTTATCTGGCCTTTACGAGTGTCTCTTAAGGTTCTGCTCCTTGCTGGTTGTGTGATGTTGAGAAAATGACATAATTTCTTTGATCTCACATTTCCACATTTGTGAATCAGGGCTGATAATAGTGGTATGAAAAATAAATGAGTTATTGTCTGTGAACGTCCTGGGCAGGATGCTTAGTGCACTGTAACTATTCGTGGCATTTATTGGATTAACAAGCATGCAAAAATGACGGTTCAGTTTTACTGCTGACATAAAAATTTCTCTTTTGACTCTGAGGTGAACACCCAAAGGAAAGAAGAATGGAGCAGGAAACAGTACATGTTTTGGAAAGTACTTTTGAGGAAAGTCAATGATGTATGACCAAAAATTGTTCTCAGATTTAGGCCAGTTCTGCCTTTTCTGAAATATGAGCAGTTTGAGTTTTCTTTTGCTTTCGGAGAATTTTCTGTAAATCAAAGACTTATGTACATCTAGAGTTTTCAGAGCAAATACAAACAAAAAATCATCAGGGAAAAAAAATCCTACAGAATTTCTGGTTTCATCTGGATCTAAATTTATACATTCTTATCGTCCGTTTTACACTTTTTTGTAAAACGGGCAGACTGTTTAATTTTCATGAATCCTGTCATTCTCAATTAAAATTTTTTTTTTTTTTGCAAAAAATCTCCCACAAAACACCTCTCATGCAATAAGTTTCCGCTAATAAGTCCAGAGATTAATGGAAATCAGGTCACTTGAAAGACCATCAGCAGCAGTAAACGTTTAGTGACTGCTTCCTATTTTATGCACTATGCTAAGCAATGGGACGTGATTCAAGCTTCTAGGAAACTTATATTCAAATCATTCAAAAGGAAAATTAGGAGAGTTGATTATGAATGCATTATTCTATGAGAAAACAATCCTCTTTCTTTTTCTTTTTTGTCCATTGATTTTTTTTTTTCTGTTGGAATTTATATAATTCTGGTATTAAACTGGGACACCTCCTATGGGGAGTGAAAGCAGACAACAGGATGTGAAGGGATTGGGAGGAGGGGTCAGATGAGGCAGAACAGGCAGGGGCTGGATTATTCATCTAGTTTGGGCCTGGCCTTTTTAATATATGAGCTGAGAACCAAAATCGTCATTTAGAAACAAAAAAAGAAACTCTCTCATTAAACCCAAATTTTATGGTCATAAGGTTACAAGTCCACTAGTGAAATGGGGGTGAGAAGAGAATGAATGAGTGAACACACCAAGCTATGATGAATTATCCACTAAGATGCTGTGAAAATGCCCAGGATAGCATAAAACCCAGCTGTGGAGGGATGAAGAAGGCGCCTCCTTGGAGGAGGGGTGGACCTAATTTGAACTTTCCTGGATAAGTAGGAGTTAGTCAGTGGAAAGAGGATTGAGAAGGGAAGGAACTATGTATGCCCAAGAGCTCAGCTCTGAGAACCAGCAACCACCACGTTTGGATTGGATGGAGAGCTAAGAGTTGAGGCCAGAAAGGTGAGGAGAGGTCACATCATGAAAGATCTTAACTGTCATGAAGGCAATGGAGATAGACCCATTAAAGGAATTACGTTGGGGGAAGGCCTTAAGCAGATTGGCCTTTGAATAAGGACCTTCGGGACTATTGTGTACAGATTGAGGGAGACAGTCTGGCTCTTGGCCC
This sequence comes from Panthera onca, assembly GCF_046562875.1. Taxonomy (NCBI): domain Eukaryota; kingdom Metazoa; phylum Chordata; class Mammalia; order Carnivora; family Felidae; genus Panthera; species Panthera onca. Next base: position 74,157,120 of record NC_138340.1, on the reverse strand, counting down.
AATTTTCCTCCAGTGTTTCAGAGGGAAGAAAGTGACATACAATAAACATGTTTCTCAAGTTTAATCTAATTTTAATTTCTTAATGTTGTTCTTAGAAGCAACCCAGAAATCTCGAATAACTACCTAAATAAATTCAACTTGTAAACTTCGTATATACTGCTGATGTGTTGGTAGGGTTTTATGGAAGCAAGAATTTCAAGATAAGCTGGATGTAGTTCTAGAGATGATATTCCCTTTGTGCAGTCTCTATAGATTGATTCCTTTGATTTACCATTTAAAATCATTAGTCATGAGAGACGTCATGAATGGTTGTACAATTAAGGGTCTATACTCCCTCTTTGAAGAGCACAAACATCTCCATGAAACACGGATGGTGCTTCCAAGGTTTTTCATAGGTGATTCAAAAATGAAATCAGAATATATTTTTAATTATTTAGTTTCCCAATATTGTAAAACATAACAGATTACATTACTCAGTGGCTTCATTTCCCTAGTTCATAGCATACTCAGCATTAAGGACTCTTACGATCTTCATAAACAGATTCTGGGAAACATAAAAGTGTGGAAACATATGCATTCTGTCTGTTCTTTCAAAAGTGCTAAGACCTGTTTTTCTCCAGAGAGACACGGTGCCTTAGTTGCTACTCCCAACTTTTCTCTCCTATGGGCCTCTTTTATTATTCCTGGCAGAAAAATTTAGTCCCTCACCTCTAAAGCAACTTCCTGGCAAGCCTAATACGGACCTTTCAAAAATCAAAAAATATAAAAGAACTTATAAAGCAAAAGCCACCTGACCCAACCCCTGTAAATTTTCCAGAGGCCACTACTTTGAATCATTTTCTTACTGTTTCTTGATTAATCAACTTTAGACATTTTCTTCTTACTTCCTGCTATGACAGATGAAGATTTGGCACATTTACACCACATCTCAGTTCATTTACCTCTGTCCTCATGTGTGTTAGTCATATCCCTTTACTGTGTTTCATTTCTTCATTGCAGAAGTTGCAAATGGATGGCCTGGAGGCTAAATCTGACTAGGGATGTGTTTTATTTGGATTACCGTTAGTTAAAAAACAAACAAAGAAAAAACACAATACTGAAAAATTGTTAAGACTTAACAATTTTGGAGGCACCTGGGTGGCTCAGTCGGTTAAGCGCCAGACTTCCCTTAGTTCCGGTCATGATCTCGCAGGGGGCAGCAGGTTCAAGCCCCACGTCAGGCTCTGTGCTGACAGCTCAGAGCCTGGAGCCTGCTTTGGATTCTGTGTCTCCCTCTCTCTCTGCCCCTACCCCGCTTGTGCGCATGCACATGCGTGTTCTCTCTCTCAAAATAAAAAATTAAATAAAAATAATTAAATAATAAGAAATGATTTAACATTTTCAAAAAATCCAAATGTTTAGCTTCTCACAAAAAGTCAGATGAGGCATGTTTTCGTTCCCTAGGGCAGCAGTAACAAAGTATCACAAATCAAGTGGCGTAAAACACCAGTGTATTCTCTCCCCATTCTGGAAGTGTATTCTCTCACTGTTCTGGAAGCTAGAAGTCTGGAATCAAGTGGTTGGCAGGGCCACAGTCTCTCTGAAAGCTCTAGGAGAGAATCCTTTTTTGACTCCTCAGAGCCTACAAACCTTGGCGTTCCTTGGTTTCTAGGTGTATCACTCACATTTCTGCCTCTGTCTTCACGTGGCTGTCCTTCCTCCGTGTGTCCTCATCTCCATCCAAATCTCCCCTTCTTGTGAGGGGTACCAGCCACTGGATTGAGGGCTTGCCCTGATCCCTTGTAACCTCACCTTAAGTAATTGACATCTGCAGACACTATTAACAAGAAAGATCACATTCTGAGGTTCCAGGTGGACAGGAATTTTGGAGGGCAAGGGGACACTAACTCAGTACATGGCATATATGCCCCGTCCTAAGAACTGACCGAAGCTGGTCCGGTGGCCGAACTCTCCAAGTGGGACGTGCACCTACTAGTATGCCCAAATTCTCATCGCATCTATGAGGCAAACACATGCACCAGTACCTGAGCCCTGTTTTTCATGTATGTTACCTGCTTTGTTCCTGTAAAAGTCTGTTTGCTAACTGTGCTACTATTTACCTTTATAATTTTTAAATAATATACCAAAACTCCCATTTCATGCTTCATAAGCTTTTGTCAATATCTCACAGCTCCCTTCCTGTTTTGTAAGACCAAGATATTGGGTTTTTTCCACTTCGCCTCTATCTCTTCTATTCCCTTTCCATCTCACACATTTTGTCAGAAGCACCTTAACTATTGTTATGAATTGAATCGTGTCCAACCCTTCCCCCCAATTCATTTGCCAAAGTCCTAATTCCCAGTACCTCAGAATGTGACCTTATTTGGAAATAAGGTGATTGCAGATATAATCAGTTAAGATGAGATCATACTGCAGCAGGGTGGGTCCCTAATCCAATATAAGTGATGTGCTTAAAAAGGGGAAATCTGGAGACAGACATAACCACAGGGAGAGTGCCAGGTCAAGATGAATGCAGAGATTGGGGCGATGCAGCAGAAGCCATGGAATGCCAAAGACTGCCAGCAGAAGCTAGGAGAGAGGCATGAAAAAGATTCTCCCTCACAGCCCTCAGAAGGAACCAACACTGCTGACATTTTAATCTCCAATTTCTAGCTTCAGAAACTGTGAGACAATAAATTCCTAGTGTCGAAAGGTACCTCCCCCCGCCCCCCATTTCCGGTACTTTGTTACAGCAGCCCTAATAAATTAATACATAATATATAATATATATATTAAGTACATCTTATATTCTGTGGTCCTCAAGTGGTTGTTCATCCTGGGTTATCTATGCATATTTAAGAATGGGCAATAGACTTCTGCTTCTACACATGAAGGGGTTACCAGTATGGGGCTTGCACTCCTGTTGTAAACAATTAGAAAACTGAGCAAAATATCTGAAATAAATGCTTGAAGCCTTTTCCTTTCAGTCATTGAAAGAAAGGAAACCCACAGGATGTGTCTTTTGATTGCTGCAGCTTTATCCCTGGAGGCAGTTTCTAGACCATGGCGCAGGAAGGAGAAAAATCACTAGGAGATCTCACTGAGTTGATGAGCCAGAGATAAGGACTTGGGGAGGCTGGGTGGCTTCAGTTTGTGAGGAAGAATATCAAAGGGGAGGGAGAGATGCAGAGAACAAGATCCAAAAATCTGCATAGGGATCCCCTTACTGTTTGACAGAAAAGTAATCTGAACCTATGTAAGATGAAACCGCATGGGCTAAGCAAAGAACACAACCTGGGCGCTATGAGCTAAACAAGTTCTACAGCTTGCACAGGGCTAAGAGACACTTTTTCTCCACGTGGCCATGTGAAGAAAACATATGAAAGACTTGGGGCATTCAATAGAGAACTAAGAAGTGTTATGTGTTCTAGTGGGGCTAAATAAGTATTAGAATAAAAGCTACTTTAGATCTGACTGAACAAAGCTTAAAACTAGGTCTTGAAATAATTAAGCTGATCCTCAAGTAACTAATTTAACATTTATTAACATTCATTAAATTTAACATTCATTAAACTTAACACTCATAAAAGCAAGTTTAACATTCATTAAAAGAATGCAACAAAAGTCAAATAGTCTTATAAAATTCACAATGTTCAACTTCTAGTCAAAACTCACTAGGTAAGTGAAGAAGGTAAAAATATGACCTCTAACCAGAAGAAAAATGAGCCAATGTTTCTAAGAGCTGTTGTCTGTTTCTAGACTCAGAAATGACAGGTGTGATGGAATTAACAGACAAGGAATTGAAAATAGCTATTATAGATATGTTCAAATGTTTAAAGGAGAAGAAAAATAATAAAGAAAAAATGGAATGTATAAAAAAGAACTAAATGGGTACTTCCAGAAGTAACAAAATACAAAATGTGAATTGAAAATTTCACTAGATGAACTTAATAGCAGTTTAGATACTGAAAATAGAAAGATCAGTGAACTTGAAGACACAGCAATGGAAATTATCTAGATGGAAAAAGAGGAAAAAACTGAAAAACAATTAATGAGACTCAATAACCTATGAGACAATCTCGAGAGGCCAAACGTGTGTAATTGAGACCCTAAAGGAGAAGAAAGATGTGGAGAAAAGATCTGCAGAAGTAATAGTAAAAAAACTTCCAAATATGATTAAAATTTTTAAAAATCCACAGATCCAAAAAGACAAGTGAAAGTCGAGCAAGAAAACACAAAGAAAACCATTGCAAGGAATATAATAATTAAATTGCTAAGACCGCTGACAAAGAGAACATTTATCAAGTAGCCAGTAAAAAAGAAAAAAATATCACAGACTTCTCACTACAAACTATGTAAGTTAGAAGACAATGAAACAATCAATGGTGTCAGTCTAGAATTCTATATTTTTTAAAAAATGCTTTTCAAAATAAAGAAAAACATAGAAACTTTCAGGAAAACAAATTTGTGAGCTGACCTGCACTACAAGAAAGGTTAAACAATATCCTTCAGGCTGAAGGCAATGGTATCAGATAATCTTGGTTCTACACAAAGGAGTGACAAGGTTCAGAAATGATAAATATAGGGGTAATTATAACAGACCTTTTACTTCATTTTATTTTTTTTAAGGATGTTGATTGTTCACAGCAAAAGAAATAATAATACATTTTGCTTTCTATTGTGTATGCATATATGTTATATGTGTAGAATTAAAACCTTGGCAAAAACAGCATAAAAGATGGGAGAGGGAAATGGAAGTATGCTGTGGTAAGGTTCTTACACCAAATTTGAAGTAGTATAATATCATTTGAAATTAGATTCTGTTAAGATGAAGGTTCATACTGCAAGTCCCACAGCATGCACACAGACATACAAAAAAGAGGTATAGCTAACAAATAAATAAAGGGGATAAAATGGAATACATTTAATGGAATACATTAAATAGAAATAGATCAACCACTCTAATTAAAAGGTAGGGAATGTTGAACTTGATTTTAAAAAAAAGCAAGACCCACATAGATGCTATATGCAAGAAACTTGCTTTAAATATAAAGAGGTATAGCTAACAAATAAATAATGGAGATAAAATGGAATGCATTTAATGGAATACAGTAATTAGAAATAGACTAGCCACTCTAATTAAAAGGTAGGGACTGTTGAACTGGATTTTTAAAAAAGCAAGACCCCCCCCCCCAATAAATAAATAAATAAATAAATAAATAAATAAAGACCCAAATGCTATATACAAGAAACTTGCTTTACATATAGGTTAAAAGGATAGAAAAAGTTATAATAGGCAAACAATAATTACGAGAAAGCTGGAATGGCTCTAGTAAGAAAAAAGTAACATCAGGATAAAGAATATACCAGATATAAAGAGGGACATTTCAGTATGAAAAAGAATATGGGGTTAAATTCACAAGGATGACATAATTCCTACATGTATCTGCAGCTAAAAACAGTGTTTCAAAATATGAAGCGCAAGTTGATAGAATTAAAGGAGAAATAGAACAATTCACAATTGTGGTTCAAGATTTCACTCAGCTCAGTAATTGATAGACTAATTAGTACATCTGTAAGAATATACGAGACCCTTAAGCCACATTGACCCATTGATATTTATAGAACACTTTTTCCTTATCATAGTACACTATACCTAACAACAGAAGAATACACATTGTTTTTAACTTAGAATAATCACTAAAATAGGCCATATATTGGACCATAAAACAAGTTTCAATAGATTTAGATGTATTGAAATCATAATGAACATGTTCTCTGATCATAATGGAATTAAATTAGAAACTGGTAGCCAAAAGATATATGAGAAGAGTCTAATTATCTGGATAATCAACAGATTTGTAATTAATTTATGGATTAAAAAAGAAATCACAAAAGGAATTTTAAAACATTTTGAACCAACTGATAACAAAACCACAGCATATCAAAATTTTTGGGAGGTAGCTAAAGCTTAAAGGAAAATGTGTAGTTTGTTAAACATTTTTTTAAATGTTTATTTATTTTTGAGACAGAGAGAGACAGAGCATGAGCATGGGAGGGGCAGAGAGAGAGGGAGACACAGAATCTGAAGCAGGCTCCAGGCTCTGAGCTGGCAGCACAGAGCCCGATGTGGGGCTCAAACTCGTTAACTATGAGATCATGACCTGAGCAGACGTTGGATGTTTAACCGACTAAGCCACGCAGGTGCCCCATTAAATAAATAATAAATTTTAAAAACAAAATAAAAATCTGTTGTAACTTTTAAGTTTATTTATTTATGAGAGAGAGAGAGAGAGAGAGAGAGAGAGGTGCAAGTGGGGGAGGGGCAGAGAAAAAGAGAAGGCGAGAGAGAATCACAAGCAGACTCCATAGTGTCAGTGCAGAGCTGGAGACAGGGCTCAAATCCATGAACCTTGAGATCATGAACCTGAGCCAAAATCGAGAGTCAGAGGCTTAACCGACTGAGCCCCAAATCAATAGTAATTCCAAATACTAGTAATAAACTGAAGAAAATGAGGAGCACCTAGGTGGCTCAGCTGGTTAAACATCGACTTTGGCTCATGCAACTCAGGTCATGATCTCATACTTTGTGAGTTCGGGCCCTGCCTCCGGCTCTGTGCTGACAGCTCAGAACCTGGAACCTGCTTTAGATTCTGTGTCTTGCTCTCTTTCTGCCCTTTCCCTGCTCATGCTCTCTCTCTCTCTCTCTCTCTCTCTCTCTCTCAAAAATAAACAACATAAAAAGAAAACTTAAAAAAAACCTGAAAAAAATGAAATATTAAAAAACATTTTACATATCTTTCATGAAAATTAACTAAAAAATGGATCACTGACCAAATATTAAAATGCAAAGCTATAAAACTTCCGGTTTGGAACATAGGAGAAAATATATTTGACCTTGGATTTGGTGATGAATTTTTAGCTACACCAAAAGCATGATCCATGAAAGAAAAACTTGTTAATTTGTACTTTGTAAAAACTAAACATATCTGTTCTGGGAAGATAATCAAAAGACAAGCCTCAGACAGGCAAAAACTTTTTGGAAAACACATATCTGATATGAAAAATATACAAAGAACTCTTAAAGCTCAACAATAAGAAAACAATCCAAATTGTAAAAACGTGCATCAAATCTAAAACACACACAACATACACATCAAAGAAGATATGCAGATAGCAAATAAACATATGAAAAAATGCTCAATAGCATTTGATATTAGGGGTCTTCATAATAAAACAAGAAGATACGACTGTATACCCGTTAGAACTGCTAAAATCCAAATACTGATAATACCTGTTGCTGGTGAGGATGTGGAGAACAGGAACTCTCACTCATTGATGGCAGAAATGGAAAATGGTACAAACACTTTGGTAGTTTCTTACAAAGCTAAAAATAGTCGAGACATAATATTATTATATGATCCAGCAATTTCACTCCTAGTGATTTGCTGATTTGCAAAATTACCCAACTGATTTGAAAAATTATGTCTACCTAGAAACCTGCAGACAATCATCAGCTCTATTCATAACCACTCAAAATAGGAAGCAACAAAGATATCCTTCAATAGGTGAAGAGATAAGCAAATTGTGGTACATCCATACAATGTATATCTTTTCAGCCACAAAAAAGAAATTAGCTATCAAGCCACAAAAAGATATGGATGAATCTTAAATACATATTGCTAAGTGAAAGGTGCCTGTCCCAAAAGATTACTGCATAATTATAATTACAATTACATCACGGAAAAGGTAAACTATAGCAGTATTAAAAAGATCAGTGATTGACAGGCCAGAGGCTTGAGGGGAATGGGAGAGGGTTAAATGGGTGAATCACAGAATTTTTTTTTAGGGAAGTGAAACTATTCTATATGAGACTCTAGTGGTAGATACGTGAATTTAATAGTTTTGTACATAATAGCTCCCAACTGGAAACAACCTGAATGTCCAACCACAGGTGAATGGATAAGCAATGTGGTCTATCCATTCAAGGCAGTACTACTCAGCAACAGGAAGAAATGAATTACTGATATGAGTTACAACACGACAAATCTCAAAAACACTACATCTAGCAAGAGAAGCCAGTACTGCATACTCTATGATTCAGTTCAGCAGAAGTTCTAGAACATGAAAACTAGTTGCCTAGGGTGGGCTGGTGGTGGCAGTGGTGATTGATTGCAAAGAGGCAGGAGGAAAGTTTATTTTTGTGAATGACATATTCTTTGTGTGGTGGTTACATGCCTTATGTGTTTGCCACTATATTATAAACAAATTGATTTTGTAATAAAATTGATTTGATTTTTTTTTTTTTTTAAGAGGCAACGGTAAGACTGGATGATTTGTAGACAAAGGAGATTCTCAATTGATAGGCTTTCCTGGAGAGTACAGGTCATGGGCTGGTTTTTATGATGGAAACTTCTCCCATGCCAGAAGGGAGAGCTTTTCTCTGCTCTACCAACTCCTTCCTAACACCCCTAATTCTCTCTAGGTAGTTCTCTAGAAAGGAATTCTCCTGTCCATCCCAGCCTCCAGATGTAATCACCTGGCTGGCAACTATTCTGTGTCTCAAAGTCTGTTCCCTATACACCTTCGGATGGTCTGATCCTGCCTCATTTCTCTTTCTTTCCCTCTGTAATACTTCCTATACCCGAGTCTGAAACCTCTCCAAAGCCCTACAAATCTAGAGTTGTTTATGTGTTGTTGGGATGTTTGTTCTGTGATGTGCATCCATTGATTTAATCCTAGTTGAAGTGTGTTGTAATAATTATCTATTGTTGAATAGCAAATACTGCAAAATTTAGGGGCTAAAACAATAATAAAAAGGACCTGAGGATCATTGGGGTTCATCTTGGGGGCTGTCTAATCCAGTCAGTAAATACTTACTTGTGTGTTTATGTCCATCTATTTCATTTTTATTCCTCAGCATCTGTTTCACCTGCCACTTGTGAAGAAAATACCAATCAATTTTTATTAGTATGATAGATACTATGGCAAACATAACTAAGACATTTATAGTATTTCAAAGTTTCAAAGTTACAATTGTAAGTGCTTCTCTCTCTCTCTCTTTTTTTAAAAAGACTTTTATTTTAAGTAATCTCTACTCTCTATACCCAGTGCCGGGCTCTAACTCACAATCCCGAGACCAAAAGTCGCATGCCCCATCAACAGAGCCAGCCAGGCACCTCTGTGTTTCTCTTTTCATTTTTTTTTTTTTCATTATTTTTTAAAGTTTATTTATTTATTTGGAGAAAGAAAGAGAGAGCAGGGGAGGGGCAGAGAGAGGGAGAGAGAGAGAATTGAAAACAGGCTTTGCACTGGTGGCACACACCCCTACACGGGTCTCAAACCCGCGAATTGTGAGGTCATGACCTGAGCTGAAACCAAAAGTTGGATGGACGCTTAACCAACTGAGCCACTTAGGTGCCCCTCTCTCTTTCTAAAAAAGTAATAGATTTTAGAGCACCTGGCTTGCTCAGTCTGTTAAGCGTCTGATCCTTTATCTCGGCTCAGGTCATGATCTTAGTTTGTGAGTCTGAGTCCCACGTTGAGCTCTGTGCTGAGAGGACAGGGCCTACTTGGGATTCTCTCTCTCCTTCTCTCACTGCCCTGCTCATGCTCTAAATCTCTTTCAAAATAAACATTTTTTAAAAAGTAATAGACTTTATCTTTTTGAGCAGTTTTAGGTTAACAGAAAAATTGAGCAAGATGGATAGAGTCCCATAAACTCTTCACCCCCTGGTTTCTTCAACTAACGTCTTGCATTACTGTGGTGTGCTTGTTACAGTTAATGAATCAATAGGGATGCATTATTATTATTGAAGTTCATAGTCTACATTGGGTTCACTCTTAGTGTTGTGCATGCTATGGATTTTGACAAATGTATAATGACACGTATCTACCTTTACAGCATCATACAGAACAGTTCACTTCCTTAAAAATATTCCATCCTCCCCTAAGAACCTCTGATCTTTTTACTATCTCCAGTTTTGCCTTTCCCAGAATGTCATATCATTAGAATCATACAGTATTAAGCCTCTTCCAATTGGTTTCTTTCACTTAGTGATATGCACCTGGGTTCCTCTATGTCTTTTGTGGCTTGAGAGCTCAATTCTTTTCATTGCTGAGTGATATTCTACTGAATGGATGTACCACAGTTGGTTTACCCATTCACTTACTGATGGCTATCTCAGTTGCTTCCACATTTTGGAAATTATGGAAAAAGCTGCTATAAACACTGACGTGCAGGTTTTTGTGTAGCTATATACACATCCTTTTTCATCCTTGGTTCTTCAGGTTTATGCTAAACTTTTTTTTTCTTAGATGGTTCATTTCTTTCATATCTGAGAAAAACCCTTCATCTTGTTTGTATGAGCCTGAATTCTTGGTAGTCTCTCAGTAAATATTAATTACTGCGAGGTTTCCTCAAAATTTGACAGGCATTTTAACTTCTGTTGAGTAACTTTCAAAGTCCTTTGAATTTCTAGACTCATGCCCATTTCCACAGAAAGGTAGAACTGTATGCTGTAATTGAGATTGGAGCAGTAAGGAACTTATGGATAATGCAAGCAAAAGTATTTTAAGTTCTTTTCACATGATGTTTTAAATGTCTATCTTATAATTTCTCTTTCTATCCTTACCTGAGCTCTTCATTAAGAATTCTAGCATAAACACATCCAAATTACTGAATATTCCATTTGATTATAAAATGAAGATTATGTTTCTCTGAAAACATCATGCCCAATTCTTGTGTTTTATTACTTTTTAAGCCATTCCAGGGGCCCTAAACACACACATGGCACCAAAACAGACTGCTCTGTATGAGAACACATATTTTGCTTTAGTTCTAGACAGCTGTAATGGACAGCTGGACTTTCTTGGCTGCAGCATAACCAACCCTTCTTCCTGTTTGAGGAAATTCCCCCACTGTCTCGTTGAGAGGTCACACCCTCCTTCCCACTCGGGAAGTGTAAGGGGCCATTTACCCTAGCAGCCTGCATGGGCACATGATCTTTAGCCAATGATCATTTTTTTCAGAAAGTTGAATCTTAACCAAGTGACACAAAAGTAAAGAAGTGATGAGATTTAATTCACACTAGTGGGGACATTATCTCTAAACAGCAGTGTCCTTCCACAGAGGTGGTTGTGTCCTTCCTCAGCGATTCTTCCTCACGTTTTCTGGCTTCCTTGCTGTCTGGATTTATCTGGGTCTTTACCTATTATTTAAGCCTTGGTATTATAGCTTCAATTTGTGAGCCCTTTACACATCTTCAATAAATTCCTTTTTTACTTAGGATTTTTAACTAACTTTCTAACTTTCAGTAGAATTATTTTAATTGATAAATCGGCAAAATCAATCCATCAATTCTCCCAATATTGATTAAGCACAACCTATGTTGTGCAGGGCTTAAGAATAAAATGGCGGGGCACGTGGGTATCTCAATCTGCTAAACTTCTGACTCTTGATTTCAGCTCAGGTCATGATCCCATGGTTCAGAAGACTGAGCCGCATGTTGGGCTCCACACTGACAGCAAGGAGCCTGCTTGGGATTCTCTCTCTCCCTCTCTCTTTGCTCCTCTCCTGCTTGTGTGCAAGTGTGCACATGTGCGTGCTCTCTTTCTCAAAATACATAAACTTAAAAAAATAAATAAAATCTTAAAAAAAAACCTGTCTACTTTGTACTTTAGATAACATTGAAAAGACAGAAACTAAGGCTTAATCTGGCATAATGTTTTCAAAGTTCATCCGTGTTATAGCATGTATTAGAAGTTCATTCTTTTTTATTGCTGACAAATACTATATTGTATGGATCTCTCACATGTTGTTTATCCATTCATCTGTTGATGGACATTTGGGCCCTTTCTATTTTTTGGCTATTATGCTGCTATAAACATTCATGTACAAGTTTTTGCATGGAAATAGGTTTTCACAACTCATAGGTATATACTTAACGGTAGAATTGCTGGGCCACATTGAAATTCTATGTTTAGCACTTTGAGGAACTGTCAAACTGTTTTCCAAAGCAGCCATACCAATTTTACTTCCTTACCAGCAATGTATGAAGGTCCATTTTCTCCACATTTTTCAACAAAACTTATCTATTGATTATTGCCAGCCTGGTGTTTGAAGTGGTATCTCACTGTGATTTTTATCTGAATTTCCCTAATAACTAATGATGTTGAGCATCTTTTCATGTCCTTTTTTAGCTATTTGTATCTTCTTTGGAGAAGAGTCTATTCAGATCCTTTAACCATTTTATTTATTTTTATTTTATTTTATTAAAAAAATTTTTTTTTCAACGTTTTTTATTTATTTTTGGGACAGAGAGAGACAGAGCATGAACGGGGGAGGGGCAGAGAGAGAGGGAGACACAGAATCGGAAACAGGCTCCAGGCTCCGAGCCATCGGCCCAGAGCCTGATGCGGGGCTCGAACTCACAGACCGCGAGATCGTGACCTGGCTGAAGTCGGACGCTTAACCAACTGCGCCACCCAGGCGCCCCTCCTTTAACCATTTTAAAATTGGGTTTTTTCATTTCAATATTGAGTTGTAGGAATTCTTTATATATTCTAGATACAAGTTGCTTAACACACACACACACACACACACACACACACACACACATATATGAGCTGTTCACTTTCTCGATGTTGTCATTTGAAGCACAAAGCTTTTGAATCATAATATGTCCAATTTATCTATTTTTCCTTTTGTCATTTGTATCCTTGGTATCTCATCTGAGATTTTATGTAACCCAAAATTGCAAATATTTATTTGTATGTTTCCTTCTCAGAGTTCTATAGTTTTAGGTCTTATATTAGGTCTCTAATCCATTTCGTGTTAATTTTTGAATATGGTATGAGATTGGGGTCCAACTATGTTCTTTTGTATGTGGCTACCCAGTTGTCCCAGCACCGTTTGTTGAAAAGACTATTCTTCCCCATTGAATTATTTTGGGACCCTTGTTGAAAATGATCTGACCATAAAAATAAAGGTGAATCAACTCTTAAATTCTAAGTCTAATACTTTTATTGTAATGCTCTGAAAACAAAATAAGATTCTCATTGTCAGTTAAAAAGTTCTGGGAGAAATCATTTCACTTGATCTATATCACCAATCGTGTACTTTAAGATTATAATGACTTCATTAATAAGAACTTTAACACAACATAGATGAATTGTTCATGTTTGTTTGCACTTTCTCCATCAACTCTCTTAGTTGATATAATTGGAAATTTAAAGTATTCTTGTTCTATACTTGAACTTCCAAATATTCCTGAAAATCTCCTAAGAGTACATATTCTGATGAAGTTACACATTAACAAAATATCCCAAAAAGGTATATCCATTTTAAATTCTGACATAATTCAATGTATTAATTTGATTTATCTCTATAACTAAGGCATAACTAGTATAAGATAACTGTAATGTTCATAGTTTTATGCCAAAGTGTGAATCCTAGTTTTTGGACCAAACCCCCCCAAAATTACAAAAGTTGCTCTAGGACAGGCATGAAAAATGATTTAATTGCTGGTACCATCTCTGACCTATTGGTAATGGGCCTCTGAACCATGGAAAAGATGAGCATGGAACCAGCACATCTATCATTTTCATCTATTATTAGTAAAATTCATCTTAAAATTTTATCACAAATTTTGTGTTTTACTTTTATTCTGAAATATACTATGTTTGTGTGCGCCTCCCCCAGGCTTAAGAAAAAAGTTATGCGTGATGTATAGATTAAAATCAAGAGCACCACAAAAGGGTGCCTGGGTGGCTCAGTTGGTTTAGGTGTCCGACTTCAGCTCAGGTCATGATTTCCCATGAGTTTGAGCCCTGTGTCAGGCTCTGTGCTGAAAGCTCAGAGCTTAGAGCCTGCTTCACATTGTGTCTCCCTCTCTGCCCCTTCTGGGCTCACACATTCTTTCTCTCTCTAAAATAAAATACATTAAAAACAAAAACAGAGCATCACTGAACTTTACCTTCCCTCCAACTAATGCCTCAAACTCCCTCTCCCTACACCCTTTGTGTTCCCAATTCCTTTCTTAGTGAATGAAGAGCTTAATCCCCAAAGGCCTGATATAATCCCCAGGGTTCTCTTCTCATAGATTTCCCACTCCTCTCCCCCCATTCCTGGGAAGGGGCAGGCACCTCAATTTGAATGGATGCGATACAGCCTAGTGAAGGACCCCATAACCTGGGGCACCAAAATGGGGCTCTCGTGCCATAGAAAAAGGATACTGGTGCCTCTGAGAAAGGAGGCATGCAGACTCAAAATCCTCTCATCATGAATAGTCACTGCTAAATCGGTTGCCCTTCTAATGAGGGCTGTAGAACCACACCATGTCCTTCTTGAGCCCGAGCTGCTGGGCAATGTGGCTGATCTGCTCCACTGTGGGTTTCAGGCACTTATTTTGAGATGGAGTCTGAGGCTATATTTAGGATGCGCAGGAAGGAGTGTTGTCATTAATTAATGATATCCATCATGGAAGTGGGATGAGCATGGGGTCACACTGAAGTGTTTAGGAATTTAGTTTGGCTGTAATAAAACTGGAAAAAACAGCGGCTTAAACATATTACCAGATTTATGTCTTTTTCAGTCCAGGATTGGTTTGGCACATCCACAACATCCTCAGGGAGCCAGGGTCCTCCACTCTCCCTCCACCTAGCAATCCTTAGCCCACACTTGTTCCTTTGTAGTCACAAGACGGCTGCCCAAACTCCAGTATTGCATCCAGACGTAAAGAAAAGTAAGGGTGAAGGGCAAAAGGCACAGGTCAGTTAAACTGGTCTTCCGTTTTCAGAAGCATTTACAGAAGCCTCATCCAAACTGTTCTGCTTCCATTTCATTGGCCAGAACTACATAATATGTTCTTGTCCTTCATCTGCATTGTGCTGGAAGATGTAGTTTTTTTAGCTAGGCACATTTATACCCCCTCCGAAACCAGTGTTCTGTTACTTATGATCAGGGAGAATCCATACTAGGAAGGTCTCTAGCAGTTTAGTCCACCATTCCTATTCTGTAAATAGGTATCCTTCAGCTTTATTGAACCAGCAAGAACTCTACCCCCAGTACCCCCAAATCCCCACCCACTTTCACACACAGAGGTAGCATTGCTCTTCTGCAAAGGGTTGATAGCCAGTGTGGGTTCTGAACTGTGTGAAAGATGAGCATGGGAGAGGCACATCTTTCACTTCTGAGTCTTACTAGTGAAATTGATCTTAAAGTTGTATTACAAATTTTGCGTTCTATTTCCTTTTTCTGGGAAATTTATTACTATAGTTGTGTTCAACATAAATCTCAGGACTGATATCACTGTGAAACATCTTGTAATTCTTAAAAGACTGGACTACAAACCTAGACAGACTTGGGTTAGAATCCAGATCCAAATTTACTAGCAATGTACTTTGGGCAAGGCATTCAAACTATGCCTAAATTTCCTCATTTGTAAACTGTGGGTAATAATTTTTATAAGTCAGATGAGAAGACAATTTATGTCCAAACTGGAAATCCTTAATGTGCTGGAAAGGGGATACTATTAATAATTACACTTCAGCAAGTGGCATAAACCAGGACCGCCCCAGGCAAACCCAGAACTATGGTCACCCTACTTATAGGTACTGATGAGGATTAAATGAGAAAATAAAAATAAAGCACTTAGCATAGAGCCTGATACACAGCAAGTGCTCAGTAAATACTAGCCACTACGTTTTTGTTATTGAATTGAGAAGTTCCACTGTTTTAGTTGACAATCTCCCATGTGATAGTGGGCTGACTTAAGAAGAGCTTAATTTCTTTCAAGGTGGAGAAAAACCTAACTGAAAGTCAAACAACCAGCCTCTCCAGAGGCGGAACAGTGTTGAAAGACACTGCAGAAATTCCTAGTGATAAGGATCCTGGAATGATAGTGAATGGCCTGTCAACAGTTTGTACGTTAGAAGCATGAAGCAGAGAATCAGAATTTTAATGATTTTATATACTATTTCTCAAAGGATTTGATCTGAGGATCCTTTCACACTCTTAAAATTTTTTGAGGCCCACAAAGAGCTTTTGTTTATGTGAGTTGTATCTATTGATATTAAAAATAAAAGTGGAGAAAATTAAAAAGTATTCATCTGAAATGACAATAACCTCGTCATATATTAACACAACAAACACATTTAAATTAACTATCTTTACAAAACAAAACAAAACAAAACTGAGAGGATTATTGTTTTACCTTTCTGGAGATCTCTTTATCGACTGGTTTAATAGAACCAAAACTGATTCTCATTTCTGTCTTTTTATGCCATTTGTCGCAGTATGTTGTTTCAGTGAAAATATATTAACAAGATATGTCCTTGGAAAAGAGAGGGAGTATTTTAATACCCTTTCCAGATAATTGTGGTTATTCTTTGATATTACATCAAAACTCCACAGTAGTTTCTTAAAGGTTAGTTGTAAAGTGGAATCTCAAATCCTATCCCTGAATGTTTTGTACTGTTATATTAAAATCCCTCAGTCAGTCTTGCACTTTGAATGAATGTTTTACTCATGACTTTGTAACATCACCCATTACTCATATGGAAAATATCAGTTCATGGAGTTATGCAGATTTTCCAAATGTTTACACATTTCAGAAACCTAATACCTTAGAACATTCTAGAAAACAAATGAACACACAAGCACACATTCTATTAGCCACCAGAACGATGATGTCATCACATGTCATGTCGTCTCTGGAAAACTCCACCATACATTCATGAAAGAATTAGAATAAAAAAGACAAATCATATCTTATTATTAGGAAAAGTGTTCTGACTGCATGAGTCGCTGAATAGGTTTTAGTCTCAAGGCATACTTTAAGAACAGCTGATATGGTACGATATGACTGTTAGATAAAAAAAGCAAAAAACTTACCACCTGTTTTTTTTTCTTTTAAAATCAAGAGGCAATAAATTATAACACACAAACAGCAAAATACTAAAATATAGTCCCAACTGGCAATTTCAAACCTTTTTATATGAAGACAAGTAGACAAGCTTATAGAAACAGATGGCTTTTAATCTGAAGGTCTTTCTCATTTTTTGTTTTTGTCTTTTGTTTTTAGTTTGGAGTCTATTAATTATTAGTATTTCCATGTATGCAGGCAGGTACCTCTTAGGAGCTCAAAATGCTTCATTTCTTCCACTTCTTCCCATTGCTCCCAAGATAGAATCTTTACAGAAACATGTGGGCAGCAAATCCCACTAAAAATATTTTAGTACATCTTTTCTGTTTGCAACCTGGCCTGGAAGCTGCCCATGAATTATGGGTCAAGTTTTTGTACATGTATAGATCACATTCTCACGTGAAATTGGTTATAGATTTGAGAAACTGCTAAATAAATCTCTTATCTTGCTCCCCTGCTCTGTTACTCCAGGCTTTTCAAAGTACGATGATAGTAGAGGTTAATCCTATTTTTTGGAAAAAACCACGTCCTACCTGGTCTTTAGCGGGCTATAACACCTTCACTCAGCATACTGCCAAGGAGGAATTTGTTTTAGGCACCCTGGCCCTTACTTTTCTATTCCGTTTTCCAGTGCCCTTACCACTTCCTTCTGGCTGCACAGTAGAGCCCACTGTGTGGCCCACCCAGGCTTACCTTCCTGGGCAATGCTTTGCCTCCTCCTTTATCCTTCAGCAAACACATACCCTTTGTATTCTTTCTTTCAGTAAAGTCTGATTTTAGCTTAGATTAGTCCAGTCTGAAATACAGTGTTAGTGGATGTCAAACCAATTAAAATATTTACACTAAGGTATGAATGATGGAAGCATACCAAGTGTTTGGGAACTAAGAACCAACTGATGATCTGAAAAAACAAACATGTAAAGGGGTTACTACTTGTAGCCACTGAATGGACTGCTCAGCTTTTTTTCAAGTATATTAAAAGCCAATAACCCATTTAAATTTCAATCTAATTATCCTATGAGCCCAGTCTATAACTGAAAGGCAATTTGGGAAGGCAAGAAATGAGACATGAGGTCACCGAATGGCTACGTTTGGCAGCGCCATAGGTTTAGATATTAAGAAGAAAGTGGGTGAAGTGCCAAGAGGGCAGTCCTCATTTGAGCAAAATGTTTTGACTTCTAGCTGCTGGTAATAATTTTGGGATTTCCAGTAGTTCCTTTGGAAGTTTCATTTATTCCCCAAATCAATTCAAGGCTCTTTCTTTTTTAAAGTAAATTTCAGTGTTACCAAAGCTCAAGACTCTGATTCCCAAGTGTGCTTTTAGGTTAAGATGGGGCCTCCAACTTGGATGTTCGTAAGACAGTTTAAACCAACGCCACCTCTGCTCTCTTTTGCACGGTGCCCTCTCTTTTCCGGTCGCAGCTATTCCATCCCCGGGATTTGGCTGAGGGTACAAGATAGAATGACTACCCAGCCCAGAGGCTCCTAACGGCGTTACTAATGAGTCTCTAGATTCTTGCTGTCGCCGTGACCTTTCAACAGGCGGGCGGTGCAACACCGCGTTGGACGCAACAGGCACGACCGGCGTGCCATCACTGCGAGAGTCTCGAGCGACAGCAGTGGGCGGTACACGAAACCTCTCCTTTCTTTAACCCTTCTTCACACAGAGTCCCACCCTCACCGGAAGTGGAGCCGTTTCTACGTTACGCCACTTCCGGCCCGCACGCCCGTCTCCGACGGGAGCGAGCACGCTGGTGCGCGGCAACTTTGTTCCCGCCTCCTTTGCCCCGACACCACTCACCTTCGGCTTTCTCGGAGCGTGACGTGCGTGCGCGTCCCCGGCCTTGCGTCAGGGCCGAGGGGAAAGGCCGAAAGAGCGAGGCGAGAAGGAGGGGTTGTGGAGGTTAGGGCCCAACCAGCAAGTCCCGTCGCCCTCCCTCCTCCTGACGAAGATCGGCGAGGGAAGGGGAGGAGCGAGCCGGGGCCGGCCGCGCACACCAGGAGCCTCCTCGTGGAGGGGGGGGGAGCGGAGGAAAAGGGAGCTCCGCCACCTCTGCTTGCGGCGGCGGCGAAGGAAGAAGAAAGTCAGGGCCCGAACCCACCGCCACAGGCTCAGAAACTTCCCCCCCCCCCCCGCCCCTATCTCCCCGGAAACAGCCCCCCGCCCAGCCCCGCACACTCGCTGCCCCAACCGTGAGCCGCAGCCCGGTCGCCCCCGCCTCGCCCCGCCCCGCCGCCCGTCCCTGCGGGCGGCAGAGTGCGCGAGGCCCTAGGCCGGGAGTTGTTGTCAGGCCCAGGCCACTTCCGAGGCGCCCGCCGTGTGTCGCCGCCACCACAGGAGGACGACGTCGACGCTGAGGAGGCGGCGGCGGAGGCGTGTTGTTGTCTCGCCCACTCCCCTCCCCTGAACTCGCACCCAACGTCAGGGCGCGATGGAGTGAAGCGGAGACGAAGGTGGTACTTCCGCGTTGCGCTGCCCGAGCCGAGAGCGCGGCCGAGGCCGCTCCCCCACCCCCGGGGGCACTTGGAGGACTCCGGACTCCCCCGCAGGTCAGCGCCCGGCGCATCTGGTGTTTTTGCTGCTGAGGAGAGGACGACGAGCACGATCGCGAGCTCTGCCACCAGGATTCCTGCTTCCCTCAGGCCCGGAGGCCGCTGCATACCCCACTGTGACCTGGAACCCAGGGACCCGAGTCCTGACCCGGATTATCGTGGCGCGTCCCCTGGCCGGCCCTGGTGCTCGGTGTCCCTCCGCCGCCGCCGCAGTTCCCGTTTCCGGCGGGGGAGATGGCCAGGATCTGACCCGGGAGGAGGCCGCACCCGCGCCGCGCTCTGCGGCGGGCTCTAGGCGATGCCGAGCAGCTCGGACACGGCGCTGGGGGGAGGCGGGGGCCTGAGCTGGGCGGAGAAGAAGTTGGAGGAACGCCGCAAGCGGAGGCGATTCCTGTCCCCTCAGCAGCCGCCGCTGCTGTTGCCGCTCCTGCAGCCGCAGCTCCTGCAACCGCCGCCGCCCCCGCCGCCTCTGCTCTTCCTGGCTGCTCCCGGCACGGCCGCCGCCGCAGCCGCCGCCGCCGCGGCCTCCTCCTCTTGCTTCAGCCCGGGCCCCCCTCTGGAGGTCAAGCGGCTGGCGAGAGGCAAGAGGCGCGCAGGAGGGCGGCAGAAGCGGCGCCGCGGGCCCCGCGCCGGGCAGGAGGCGGAGAAGCGTCGGGTCTTCTCGCTGCCCCAGCCGCAGCAGGACGGCGGTGGCGGTGCTAGTAGCGGCGGGGGTGTGACCCCGCTGGTGGAATACGAGGATGTGAGCTCCCAGTCCGAGCAGGGGCTGCTGCTGGGGGGGGCCAGCGCGGCAACGGCGGCGACGGCTGCCGGGGGAACGGGGGGCAGCGGCGGGAGTCCGGCCTCCTCCTCCGGCACCCAGCGGCGCGGGGAGGGGTCGGAGCGCAGGCCCCGCCGGGACCGCCGCAGCAGCAGCGGCCGCAGCAAGGAGCGCCACCGCGAGCACCGGCGGCGGGACGGGCAGCGCGGCGGCAGCGAGGCCTCCAAGTCCCGCAGCCGCCACAGCCACAGCGGCGAGGAGCGGGCCGAGGCCGCTAAGAGCGGCAGCAGCAGCAGCAGCGGCGGCCGCCGGAAAAGCGCCTCGGCCACGTCTAGCAGCAGCAGTAGCCGCAAGGATCGAGACCTGAAGGCTCACCGGAGCCGGACTAAGTCGTCCAAGGAGCCGCCTTCGGCCTACAAGGAGCCGCCCAAGGCCTACCGGGAGGACAAGAGCGAGCCCAAGGCCTACAGGCGGCGGCAGCGGTCCCTGAGCCCGCTGGGAGGCCGGGACGACAGCCCGGTGTCCCACAGGGCCTCGCAGAGCCTGAGAAGCCGCAAGTCCCCCAGCCCGGCAGGAGGTGGCAGCAGCCCGTACTCTCGGCGGCTGCCACGCTCCCCGAGCCCCTACAGCCGCCGCCGCTCCCCCAGCTACAGCCGCCACAGCTCCTACGAGCGGGGCGGCGACGTGTCCCCGAGCCCCTACAGCAGCAGCAGCTGGCGCCGCTCCCGGAGCCCCTACAGCCCGGTGATCAGGTGAGTCCGCCGCCTGGTGCGCGCCGGTCCTCTGCAGCGCTGGCCAGATCTCCAGGGGGCAGGGAAAGTGGTGATTGGCCTCTTGGAGCCACTTAGCTCTACAACCGGCCCTAGAAAACCCATCTTCAGACTGGGCTTCAAGTCGGGAGAGGCGTTTTCGCGCGCCCACGACACCTTTTAGTGGGTTGGAGGGACAAAGCAACAGGTCCCGCAGTTTTTTTCTTCTCGCTCGTGCAGGGAAAATTTCTAAGAAAGAGTTCAAAGTTTTCAACTTGTTGCATTGATATATTCACAGATTTCCCTCAACTGCTCTTTGCTTTTCCAGCACAATTACTTTGGGTAAACCTAGACGTTTTAATTTGTCATCATTTTGAAAGCCCTATGAAGAGGTTTCATCGTTGGAGATTTAGGAACGGACTGCAGCTAGGGCCTAAATATTGTAGGAGAGAATCAGAATCACTTGCTGATGTCAGTTAGATGTACATTTCAGATGTTTCAGGTGATTAATACAACGACAGAAAAAGGTTTTCTGTAAAGTTTATTCTTTTAAGATGTAGAAGCCTTATAGTTCTAAATTCTCAAGACAAGGAAGATGCCCGATTTGTGATATTCTTGTGCGGAATGTTTTTTTAAGTGTTCAAAAGTAGAAAAAAAATGACAACATTGTGGTTTCTCTGTTGGTTTGTGATGACACCCAGTTGCTAATGACGTATAATTAATTGGTGTGACCAAGCAAATGGTCTGGTACATCCTTACACTATTACACTATTTACCATTACATTAAGTTACTGTTTACATTTACCATAAGTTAGCTATACTTTTATATATCAGGATCTTTGTTCAGGAATCTTTAAAAGGGGTAATTTAATCTAGTGAAATTGGAGTAAATCTTTTATGTAGTTGTTATACCTTGTTATGTAATTCTTCAGGAAAAGTGTGTGCATTGATATATGCATACCTGTGAAACAAAGTGAATTAAAAATAACTTTTGAATATTTTGTAGGTTCTTAATTCCTTGAGCTGTCTGGAAATTCTAGGCCTTATATTTTAGGGTATTACAGAATGACGTTTGCATCTGTTATGCTTTTCCTATTGGCCTTAGTTTGCAGTAATGCCAAGTGGATGCTAAGAATCTCTAAGTAGAAATTATGTTGAATCTCAATTCATGTATCTGTAAAATTAGCAGATCTCTTTGAAGTGTCAGCCTAGTAAATATTTGTGAAGATGTGATTGGAGTAGAGATCTGGGTGTGAGTTTGTCTTTAAATGAAAACATCTGTGTACATGTGTTTCTTACAGTGTTCAAGTACACTTAAAATGCTAGTTGATGCCTTAATAAAGACTATTAACAGTGACCACTTAGCTTTTATATCTTGTAAGACTTTGCATTTTACTTTTAGTTAAAATATTTTAGGTTTGCCAAAAGGCTTGCTTTCTTTTCTTTTTCTTTTTTTTTTTTTTTGCAGTTGACTGTTTTTGAAAACTGATTAGGTTAAGTTTCAGCGCTTTACATTGTAATTTTTAAGCGTATGATGCAATATAAGAGTAGATTTATGTGTGTGTTTGGTTTTTTAGTTGCTGGTTACTTTAGCAAGGCCCTGCACTATGGTGCTGTGTATTTTATATATATTGTAGAGTAGTGGTATGTATGATTAGGATTATTCATCTTTATTAGCAAATATTTATTAAGCACATTATATGCCAGTTACTGTTCTAGGGACTGGAATAGATTGGTGAAGGGAGATGAGGTCCTTGCCCTCATGAAGCTTGCATTCTAGAGAGCCATTCATTGCTGAATCTTTTCATGGTGTTTATACTGACCACCAGTATTTCTAATGGATTGGATTTGGAAGAGGCTTTAGAGTATCTTGGCCAACATTCCTGACAGCTGTCCATTTGCATTTGGTGTGTGCCTGAAACATCCAGACCTGGGAAAACATTATTTTGAGATGGCCTGTTCCATTAGATTTGGGACTTGAATTCTAGTCCTGACTTAGCAAGACCCTCTCTTAAAGGCTCCCGTTTCTGAACTGTAATGGGAAAATGCTTGTGATTTTTGGATTATTTCAAGGATTAAGTGAAAATTTGTGTTTTGTAAAGTATAGAAATACTATAGATTATGATAGAAATGTAATGTTGAGTTATTATTGCGTAGTTTGAATTATTAGAATTCTTCACATTGAAACAGAAATCTATCTCCATATAACTTTCTACCCATTGCTTCAAGTTTATCCCTTTGGAATGATACAGAGCAAACCTGTATGCCACCTCTTTAAAATGTAAAGACACTTCCCATGTCTTCTTTTCTTCTCTAGGGCCAAGAACTTCATTTTTCGTGAGGTGTGGTTTTTAAAGATTTTTAAATATAACAAATGTGTTATAACCGTTTAGGAAATTGAACTTGTCCAGTTTAATGCTAAAAGTTTTATTTACTTTCAGAATTTAGTAATGTCTTAAGTGTCTCATGTTGTTTAATGAATAGACTGCTAGATCGTGAGCCTTGTGAAGGCAGCTATCCTGTCATGCCCACCACTGTATTCCTGGTGTTCAGCATGGCATCTGGTGCATGTAGTCTCCGAATAATTGTTGAATGGGTAAATGAAGGGATGATGGAGTTTATGGAGCATGTGAAATATTAGAGTGGGCCTGGATTGCATAAGTATTTAATAGAGACCATGTGCTATGCTATGAGAAATATCAGTGAGATCTTTTACCAGTCCACATGGACCTAATGTATTCATAAATTGTCAGTGTAATATTTTAAGGAAATGCATGCACATTGAAAATGGTATTGAAACCATGGTATGAAGTTTTTTCTTGGTGTTAATTCCTAGAATAAATCCTCTCCATTCTAGTGACTTCTAAATCACAGTTTTCTCTAGGCCTTCATCTTAATTTTCAGTCCTCTCCTCCTGCTTTTCTTTTCATCAGTCCCTCCTTAGCTTTACGTTTTCTCTGTGTAACCAGTTTACCATATTTTCTTTACTGCTTGACTATCGGGCTGTGGGAAGTCACATAATTTTGCTGACTGGCCCTATAGTAAGTGTGAGAGTGTACTGAAGAGAGAGCTGTTTAATAAAGGGAGGGAATGGTACTGAGATTTGGATTTTACTATATGCCAGGCATTGGTAAATACTTACCATACATTCACCCTCAAATCCCCTAAGATACACTTCTATTGATAGACTGGGAAACTGAAGCTATAAAAAGTTAAGTCAGCTTGGATTCAAACCCAGGGCTGACTGAAGTATGTGTTCTTGATATTAGGTATTGGTATTGTCATGCATTAAAGGGAGCTGGCTTTCAAGGGAGCTGACCGTCTCATGTGATAATCTGTTTTGCTGAAATTCATCTCCCTGTTTGGTTATTTATTGATTTTTTTTTCCTGGCCATCTTTGCAGCATTTTGAAAATTTTAAAAAAGAAATTCTTCTCTAAAGATTGTTTCAGCTCATTTGGTCTTTATTAACTTGTAGTTTTTATGAATATGAGTCTAAGAACAATTCCTTGAAGGCTTTAATTATACTTAGTTATTGACAGTTGTTTTGTAATGGAATGTCTTGATCTGAAGTCACTCAAGTCTCATCAGTTACAACCAGTATAATAAATTGTTATATATACTGTAATTGGTTCTGTGTCTGAAATTGTGGAAGTTCTATTCTAAATGGAGCAAAAGCCTCCATTACAGAGACCCTGAAAATCTAAAGATGGGTGGACCCTAGGTGTAAATCAGTGAAGTTATTAGTATTTACTTGCATATGATGTGGGATACCTCTGTCATGATTTATTTAGTGTATTGTCTTAAAATCTGTGTTCAAAAATGTGTAAAATAAAACCACTCCGGGATAATGAAAAAGCTCCTATTAACCGATAATGC
Organism: Panthera onca; assembly: GCF_046562875.1. Taxonomy (NCBI): domain Eukaryota; kingdom Metazoa; phylum Chordata; class Mammalia; order Carnivora; family Felidae; genus Panthera; species Panthera onca. Next base: position 74,132,276 of record NC_138340.1, on the reverse strand, counting down.
TACTGATTTGGTTTGTACTTACTAGAATGGTAGTATCCTTAGATGAATGTAATTCTTAAAATGCTTTTTAAAAGTGTTGAGTGTATAGGATACTAGAATAAATGAAGAAATACACAGAAGGAATGGAAATTTAGGTGAAGTGTCTTAAGTGTCCAAACCTGTAGTTACTTATTTCACGTTCAAAGTAGGCTTGTGTTTTGCTTCTTCTCTGACCAAACTTTACCCAGCATTTATATCTATGTAGTCCTTATCACATGTATATTTTTTAAGTTTATTTATTTTTGAGAGGCAGCACAGGTGAGGGAGGGGCAGAGAGAGAGGGAGACAGAGAATCCCAACAGGCTCTGCACTGTCAGTATAGAGCCCAACATGGGTCTCGAACCAACAAACTGTGACACTCTGACCTGAGCCGAATATCAAGACGCTGCTCAACTGACTGAGGCACCGAGGTGCCCTGCCCCATTTATCATATATTTGTTCTAACACTGGTATTTCTCCCGTTTTCATTTTCATTCAGCACCTTAGTTCAGGCCCTAGTTTTCACTCAGACTTCCTGTTATCATTCTTTTCTTCTCTCTTCCATCCCTTTCTTCCCACTTCATTCTTTATCAGGAGAATTTTCTTTTTTAATTTCTTTTAACATTTATTCATTTTTGAGAAACAGAGCATGAGTGGGGAAGGGGCAGAGAGAGAGAGGGAGACACAGAATCTGAAGCAGGCTCCAGGCTCTGAGCTGTCAGCACAGAGCCCGACATGGGGCTCGAACCCACGAACCGTGATATCGTGACCTGAGCCGAAGTTGGACGCTCAACCGACTGAGCCACCCAGGCGCCCCATCAGGAGAATTTTCTTAAAGTCTTGGTTAGATTGTGTCACTTCCATTTTATAGAATTAAGTCCAGACTTTTCAGTGGATTTTCAGGTAATACCTTTTATGATCAGGCCCCATTCTATCAGAATTCTATTTCCAGAGGCCCTTTTATTTCTCTGTATTCTTGCTCTTGCTGTTCTTTTACCTTGAAATGCCCCTGTTTTTCCCTCTTCTCTGCTTCCGGCTTTGCATTCAAATCCTAGCTCCAGTTGAACCATGTTGAGGTCTTGCTCCATTCATCTAGAAAAAGTTAATTCTTATATTACTGCAGCACTTTGCTTTATCTTTGTTATAGAGCTTCAAAAAATTCTATTTAATATTCTAATTATTTGGCTGCGTACATTTGTGTTTTCTCTTTAAGATTGTAACCTCCTAGAGGATAAATTTTAAAGTGTATTGATTAGTGGTTGAGTTAGTTTAGATAGCATTTTTTCACCATAGATTAATGAAAATCAGCGTTTGTGCAGAATCCAGTTGTGTCTCTAAACTTGGAATTTTGGGGATGCATGGGTGGCTCGTTCTGTTAAGCATCCATTCTGGATTTTGGTTCAGGTCATGATCCCACAAGCCCTGCGTCTGGGTTCCATGCTGAGCATGAAGCCTGCTTGTAATTCTCTCTCCCTTTCTTTGCCCCTCTCCCATTTGCGTTCTCTGTCTCTCTCAAAATAAATAAGTAAAAATTAAAAAAAAAAATACTTGCTATTTTGGTTCACATATACTCTAGGATAGATGAAGTAATTATTTTATTTTTTAAGGAGAAAAGCTAAGAACTTCTTTTTCTAGCTGCTTCTTTACTGGCATGAGTTGAAGATGCTGGGACTCGTTTTCTGTGTGAGTAGAATAAATTCAGACCTAGTGTTTATATTTGCACTCTGGTACTAATCAAGATAAGTGATATGCTATTCTTGGTGAAAATTTTCTGAACAAGTTGACTGTATGTCAAGCTTTATTTCCTAACTGAAAAATTGTAGCTGTTTCTGAAAAATAAGTTGAAAATTAATATTGCTTAATATTTATATTTTAGATCATTTTAATCTGTTGTTTTACACTTTCTCTATGAATATCACTTAATTTTTTTTTTTTAATTTATTCATTTACTTTGAGAGAGAGAATGAGAGAGAATTCCAGGCAGACTTCACACTGCTGGCCAGAGCTGGACGTGGGAGTCTTGAACCCACGAACCAACCACGAGATCACGACCTGAGGTGAAGTCTAGAGTCAGACATTCAACCGACTGAGCCACCCAGGCACCCCTCATTTAAATTTTTATTGCTGTTATTTTGGTTTTGGTTGGCTTTGTTTCATAGCTAGATATTTATATGCTTTTAAGTGGATGTCAGAAACAAAAGTATCAAGCTAGAATCAGAAGTACTACTTGTTTGCAGTGATTTTTGTTACTTGAATTTCTACATATGTAAATCGTGAGAGAATCTAGTTTGCTTAATGTATTTGGAAAACAAAATGAATGTACAGAATAAAATCTAGGTTAGAAACTGGAATTTATTTATTTTTAAAGTTTTAATTTAAATTCCAGTTAGTTGATGTACAGTGTAATATTAGTTTCACGTGTGCAATATAGTGATTCATCACTTCCGTACAACACCGGGCGCTCATGACAAGTACACTCCTTAATCCCCATCACCTATTTCAAAACCCATTCCTTCATCCCTTTGTCTCTGGTAACCATCAGTTTGTTCTCTATAGTTAAGAGTCTGTTTCTTGGTTTGTCTTGCTCTTTTTTTCCCCTTTGCTCATTTAAAAACTGGAGTTTATAAAAAAGAAATGAAAAAGGTAGTGAGAGGAACTGAAAACTGAAAGTAGTTAATGGGCTGCATGCCTCCCCACTTTTGTTACTGCATTTTCAGTTGCACAGAGGCACTTTCACTGAGATATGTTATTGATTCTCCAAACTTACTTTATTTAATATTAAGTTAATTATTTCACCATTCTTAAAATCATTTCTTCTTCTGATGCTACTCTTCAGTATTTTTCACCTGTTTACAAAGATTCTAGAGAATCATGGTTTTTCGGTTACTACAGAACAGTGTGAGAGATTAAAAGTCCTTCTGAATCCAACCACCTGAGATGATCATCTTTGACATTTCTGAATAACATTCTTCTAGACTTCTCTCTGCATAATATATGGGACTTATGCATATATGCAAAGCATAGAGACAAAAGATTTTATATAAATCTTAAGAATTATGGGAATATACTACAATGCTGTTTTGTACATTGTACTCTGTAGTATGGTCTTTTTATTGGCTTTTGTTGTTGTATGGATGTACTGTAACTTATTTGGCCAACTCCATTTTGCTAGAATCTTAGTTTTTTATTTTTGACATGTGTATGTATTTGTTGCAGATATTTTGTATGTGCATTTGTCCCGTTAAATCCCATATATTGGACTTTTCAGAGGTAAAATTGTTGGGTCAGAAATGGTACTCATATTTGTAATTTTGATACACTGTCATATTGTCCTTCAGAAGGCTCTTACCGTTTTTTATTTCCCAACAATGTGCCACTGCTCATTTCCTCAGCCCTATCATCACTCGGAGTTGTCAGATACGCCATTATTTTTTTATTTGCTTTTCTTTAATATCTAATAAGACTGACTTTATTTTCATCTATTTATTGAGTGTTTTAGTTTCTTGATTTATTCTCTTTGTTGTTTTTCTTATTAATTTGTAAGCTTTTTTGTGTATTAGGGGTATTAACTTTCTGTGGCATAGCAACTATTTTTCATGGGTTTGTTTTTTGTTTTTTTTTTAACGTTGTTTATATAATGTTTTGTTTTAAGAAGTGCTATGCATGTATTCATGGTTTGTTTTTTTTTTTATATATGAAATTTATTGTCAAATTGGTTTCCATACAACACCCAGTGGTCATCCCAACAGGTGCCCTCCTCAATATCCATCACCCACCCTCCCCTCCCTCCCACCCCCCATGTATTCATGTGTTTTAAGTGACAGTTTCTCCAAGGCACCTAGGTCCAAAACTGCAGTAATACTTCACTTGCCTCTTGTTCTTCCCCAGTTCTAGTGAATTGCTTGTTCTGTTGGTCCTTTTGCAGTGGTCTTTAGTCTATCTGTTCTTACTTTGGTTTTGAAATTCCTTACTTTACGCTTTTATTGTGGGGTTTGCTTGCTTTGGGTTTTTCCTCTTAGACACTTTCCTGTTTTCTGCGTTCAAATTAATCTTAAAATACCATTTTGATTCTGTCATGTTTCTCTGAAGCATACTTACCGAATCAAATTCTTGAACTGGGCATTTATGATTCCTTACCCCAGACCGACCCACACTACCTTTATTTATATATGCTGATCACAATGCAAGCTGGACTCTTTACTACGTTAAAAACATGGAATTGCAGGTGCCCTACACTTTAGTTTATGCCCTTCTCTCAGTTGGCTAATCCTCCTTGTCCATTCTTCCAGCCATAGTTGAGGTGTCCTCTTCATTAATGTCATCTAGAAGTGACCTCTCACATCCAGGCTTGAATTAATTTGAGATGTCCCCTCCCACCCAGGTATACTGGACATATTTCATTCATTCATTAAAAAAAAAGTCAGTTTTATTAAGGTATAATTTGCATACAGTATAATTTCCCAATTTATGTATAAAATTAAATGCTTTTGACAAATAGATATACTTGTGTATCTTCTACACAATCATGATAAAGAACATTTCTATTACCCCAAAAACTTCCCTGTGCCCCTTTGTAGTTTGTCCCCTGTTCTGCATGTGGTCCTTGGCAACTGCTAATCTGCTTTTTGTCACATTAATTTTATCTTTCTTGAACTTCATATCAGTAGAATTATATGGTATGTAATCTTTGGTGTCTGCCATTCACTTAGCATGCTTTTGAAATTCATTGTTGTTGATGTGCATTTGAGTGATTTTTTTTTAAAATTTTTTAATGTTTATTTATTTTTTGAGAGAGAGACAGAGACAGAGCATGATGGGGAGAGGGGCAGAGAGAGAGGGAGACACCGAATCCCAAGCAGTCTCCAGGCTCCAGGCTCTGAGCTGTCAGCACAGAGCCCAATGTGGGGCTCGAACTCACAAACCGCAAGATGACCTGAGCTGAAGTTGGATGCTTAACCGACTGAGCCACCCAGGTGCCCCAGTGGTTTGTTTCTTTTTATTGTTTAGTAGTATTCCACTTACATCTACAGTCGGTGGATATACCATAATTTGCTTGTCCATTCACCCAGTTGATGAGCATTTAAGTTTCCAGTGTTTGGCTATTATGAGCAAAGGTGCTGTGAACATTTGAATAGTTTTTTTCTGTTTGCATATCTCATGAATAAATTTGGAGTGGGATTGCTATGTTGTATAGGAAGTGAGTTTTTGACTTTATAAGCAGCCTCTTTTCCAAAATGGTTGTACCATTTTTCATTCTAGTCAGTAATGTATGACCATTCTGGTAGCTTCAAATCCTGACTTGTTTTTATCAGTCTTTGTTCTTAGCTATTCTGGTGGACGTGTAATGGTACATCATTGTGCTTTTATTTGCAATTCTGTAATGACTAATAATGTTAAGCATCTTTCCATATGCTTATTTGCTCTTCATATCTTTTGTGAAGTGTCTTAAAATGTTTTGTCCATATTTTTTATGAATTGGGCTATTTGCTTTATTGAATTGTGAGAGTTCTGTACATATTATAGATATAAGCTTTGTCAGTTTGTAAATGAGTATTCCTGTTCTGTGGCTTGCCTTTCCTTAACAGTAGTTTTGAAAAGCAGAATTTGATGAAATCTAATTTAGCAAATCTGAGTCTAACTTATGGTCACAAAGACTTTCTCTTTGGTTTTATAATGTACCACTTTAGTTTATCACAGGCTACCTTCGTGTATAATATAATATTGCAAGAGTATGCTTCTATTTCCTCCTTCTCTTCTTATGTACTATTCTTGTCATATGTGTTATTTCTACAGAAGTATGACTTATGTACGTTATTTATAGACATGAAATTAAAAAAATGAGAAAAAAATTTATATCTAATATATACCTCTTTTTTTTTTTTTTTGAGAGAGAGGGTGCAAGTGAGTGAAGGGTAGAGAGAGAAAGAGGAAGAATCCCACGAGGGGCAGAGAGAAAGAGAGAAGCGGTGTTCACCTGGGACTTGTGTTTAACCCAAAGCAGGGCTGGCGCTCACCTGATGTGGGACTCGAACTCACAAACTGTGAGATAATGACCTGAGCCAAAGTCAGCTGCTTAATGACTGAGCCACGAAGCCACCCCTTAATGTACCTTTTGAAACACTTCTGATGCCTTTGTGTAGATCCAAGTTTTGAGGTAGTATTTTGCTGTAGGGAGAGAAATAGCTTTTAGCCTTTATTTTTTTTTTAAAGTAGGCTCCACACTGGGTATGGAACCCAACGCAGAGCTTAAACTCTTAAACTCATGACCCTGAGATCAAGACCTGAGCCGAGATCAAGATTCAGATGCTTAACCCAGACACCCCTTTCAGCATTTCTTACCAATGCCACTCTGCTGTCTTGTTTGTCTGAAAAAGTCTCTATTTTGAAAGATATTTTTGCTGGGTATGGAATTCTACATGGACTTTCCTCCCCCGCCCCCCCCCCCCCCCCTTTGTTACTTTAAGTTATTCCACTTCTGGCTTGGGTAGTTTGACAAGAATTTACATAATATTTTGTTTTTGCTTCAGTCACTGGATTGTAAGTCTCATGAGGTTCTTTTTTAATCTTACTGTCTCTTAAGCACCTACCACAGCACATGATAGGAAATAGATACCTAACAAATGATGTTAAATTGGTTTGGATAAGAAAATATCCAGCACCTCAGAATTTGAAAAAAAAATCCTTTTAATATTAATAGAGTCTAATATTGATTTATGAATAAATCAATAATGGCTAGAGCTGGACCTATCAAAAATATGTGCCTTTGTGCAAATCAAGTATTAAGCTTTCCCTCTACTTTTCTCACCATCTTTCCTTTTTCTCTCTTCAAAAACATATCTCAGGGCATGGTTCAGTGAAACATGAAGACAAACACAGTTTATGTGCTCAGTGAACTAGAACTTGTTTGCCTGAGCAAATCCACAAAAAGTTAGTCATGTGTCTTTAATCTTCTTAACTTTTAGTGTTTCATAAGGAACATGAAAGGAAGTATACTTTTCAAATAAACACAAAACATTTCAGTTTTATATTAAATTTTTCTAGTTTTTAAAATAACATCTTTTTTGAGATATTATTCACCTACCATGCAATTTACTCTAATTTTAACTGATACAGACAGTGGCCTTTAGTATAGTCACAGAGTTGTGCAGCCATCACCACTAATTTTAGAACATTTTAATCACTCCAAAAAGAAACTCAGTGCCTGTTAGTAGTCAGTCTCCATTCTCACCTCCCCACATCTTTGGCAACTACCAATATACTTCTTATCTCTTTGGATTTGCCTATTTTGGACATTTCATATAAATGGCATCATATGATTCACGGTTTTTTATGACTGCTTTCATTTGAGCTTAATGTTTTTAAGGTTCATCTATGTTGTAGCATGTGTCATCAGTATTTCATTTCTTTTTAGGGAAAAATAGTGTACCATTGTATGAATATACCACATTTTGTTGTCAGTTGATGGACATTTGGGTTGTTTTCAGTTTTTGGCTATTATGAATTATGCTTCTATGAACATTTGTGTTTAGTTTCTTGTTTTCGTTTGTGTTTAGTTTTTGCATGAGATTTTTTTTGCATGAGGTATGTTTTTATTTCTTTTCTTCCTTTTTTTTTTTTTAATGTTTGTTTATTTTTGAGAGAGAGAGAGAGAGAGAGCAAGCAGGGGAGGGGCAGAGAGGGAGACACAGAATCGGAGGCAGGCTCTAGGCTCTGAGCTGTCAGCACAGAGCCTGAACTCATGAACTCATGAACTGCAGGATCATGACCTGAGCTGAAGTCAGACACTTAACCGACTGAGCTACCCACGTGCCCCTGTTTTATTTCTCTTGGATATATATATACCTAGGAGTGGAATTTCTGGGTCATGTGGTAATTCTGTTTAACATCTTAAGGAACTGCCAATCTCTTTTCCAAAGTGGCTGCATCATTTTTTATATTCCAACCAGCTATATATGAGGGTTTCAATTTCTGCATATCCTTGACAATAGTTGTCTGTTTTTATTACATCTGTCCTGGTATCTCGTTGTACTTTTGATTTGCATTTCTTTAGTGACTAATGATGTTGAACAGCTTTTCATATGTTTATTGGCCATTTGTATATCTTTTTGGGAGAAATGTTTATTCATATCCTTCACCTATTTTAAAATTGGGTTTTCTTCTTATTGTTGAATGTCTTGAATTCTTTATATATTCTAGGTACTAATATGACTATGACATTTCTTCTAGAAAGAAGAACTCTTGTATTCACGAGAGTTCATTTTAATTTAGTGCAAAATAATGGACTCTCCCTGGGTAACTTGTTTGTAACTGCTTAGGCCATTCTCACAGTGTAAACTTTGGACAAGTCACTTAGCTTTTGAGTCATTGTCTATGGACTCATAAGAAGAAAAAAGAGAATTCCTAGGGCGAGGTGTTAACAGAACAACCAAAAGACTACTGTCTGGTTGGCAGACCTTCTACCTTGGGTTGACTGGGTAAATATCCGCTATAAAGGAAAAAGCAAGGACTAGAAATTATATAGATGTGGATTTAGGTACTAATTCTGTTGCTTTCATAGCAGAGCAATATCAAGCAATTCAATTTTTGAGCTCTGGTCTTTCTACTTTGTAAAATGGGAGGTATAATGCCTACCTAGTAAAAAAAAGAAAAATAAAACAACAAAACTGGAAACAACCCAAGTACAATGACTAGGAGCAATTAAATTGTGCTACAGATACATGATTTGCATTTTTCCCCCATTGTATCACTTTGTTGACATCCATTAATGCACATTAGTTTTTAATTTTGATGAAGTCCTGTTTATTTTTTCTTTTGTTGCTTGTGCTTTGATGTTGTATCTAAGAAGTCTTTGCCTAATTGAACATCACAAAGATTTATTCCTATATTTTCTTCTAAGAGTTTTATAGTTTTAGCTTTTACATCTTGATCTTTGATCTATTTTGGATTAATTTTTGTGTATGGTGAGAGAAAGAAGTCCACCCTTATTCTATTGTGTGGAAAACCAGTTGTGCCAGCACTATTTATTTAAAAGGCTATGTATTTTTTTCGCCATTGAATTGTATTGGCACCCTTGTTGAAAATCCACTTACTATAAATGAGAGGGTTTATATATGGACTGTCAGCTCTAGTCCATTGATTTTACATGTCCATCTTTAGCCAGTACCATACAGTTTTGATTATTCTAATCTTGTAGTAGTTTTTGAAATTAGGAAGTGCTTGATTCTAATTTTGCAGTGATTTTTGAAATCAGGAAGTGCAAGTCCTTCAGCTTTACTCTTTTACATTGCTTTGACCTTTCCCCCTCTTTTTTGGAGGAGGAGAGGGGTCCTTTGCATTTCCACATGAATTTTAGGTTTACCTGGCCAAAAGGCAGCTTGGATTTTCATAGGGATTGCACTGAATCTGGAGATCAATTTGAGAGTATTGCCATCTTAATGGTAAGTCATAAAATATATGAGTATGGAATGTCTTTGCATTTATTTATGTCCCTTCAATATTTTCAGTGGTATGTTGAAGTTTTCAGGGAATAATCCTTGAACTTTTTTTTGTTAGATTTATTCCTAAGTATACTTTTTCAGTGTAATGGGAGTTGTTTTTGTAATTTCATTTAATTGTTCATTGCTAGTGTCTGGACCTACAATAGATTTTTCTACATTGATCATGTATCCTGCCATCTTGCTTGCTTATTAGTTCTAATAGTTTTTAGTAGATTTCTTAGGATTTTCTGTATACAAGATTATGTCATTTGCAAATGGATACAGTCTGGATTCCTTTTACTTATTTTTTCTTGCTCAGTTGCAATGGCTAGAATCTCAAGTACAATGTTTTGTGGGTTTTAATTTATTTTTTTAATGTTAATTTATTTTTGAGACAGAGACAGAGTGTGAGCAGGGGAGGGGCAGAGAGAGAGGGAGACACAGAATCTGCAACGGGCTCCAGGCTCTGAGCTGTCAGCACAGAGCCCGATGTGGGGCTTGAACCCACGAAACGTGAGATCATGACCTGAGCTGAAGTCGGACGCTTAACCGACTGAGCCACCCAGGCGCTCCCCAAGTACAATGTTTATTAGAAGTGGTAAAATGAGACTTCCTTGTGTTGATCCTGATGATCCTATAGGAAAAGTATTTTAGTCTTTTTCCACAAAATGATGTTAGCTATGAATTTTTCATAAATCCTACTTTTATTTTTTGGTTAAAGTTGTTTCCCTTGGGGTCTAATTTTTGGTGTCAGAAAAATTCTAGATGCCTTGCTTGACCCTTACATATGAGCCTGTGTAATTATTTATTACTCTTACAGAGTCCAGGAAAAGAGGAAAATCTCCTATTTTGTAGCATGTGTGTAATGATAATGATTAGCTATATTGGTTTCCTACAGGAACATTTGAAAAATGTTTTATTGTTAAAAATATATGCATTAATGTTCACAGTATTTTCTTTAATTAGTGTTACTTAAGTAGTCATGATTTTCTAAATTTAATTTTTTAAGGTTAAGAGGTGGTGTACTGTAGTAAGAATAATTTGTGCAGCCTTTTTTATTTTTATTAAAGAAAGTGACAAGTTTTCTTTATAGCATAGATTTTGGTTTGTTGTAATTTCTGGTGGTATTCATCTTTAAACTTTTCTGTTGGTGTTTGTGTATTCTTTTGATGAGTTTTGAATACTCACTGTTTTTTAAGTAATCTCTATGCCCTGTGTGAGACTTGTCCTCACGACCCCGAGATCAAGAGTTGCGTGCTCTACCAACTGAGCCAGCAAGGCACCACTGTTGGTGTTTATTTTCATTAAAATTTTTTTAAAAATTTATTTTTTACTAACAAAAGTGGGTTTATTCGAGAGTAACAGTAGCAGTCAAGGGCATACAAGCTACCACAGAACCATGGGCAAGATCTATGAGTATTTATTTTTAAACTTTTCTGTACTTTTCAGTTTTCTACAATGAAATTGTGTTACCTTTTTTAAAAACCCATACTGTTTGTATTTAAAACTTACATATGAGGGGTGCATGGGTGGCTCAGTCCGCTAAGTGTCTGACTTTTGGTTTTCAGCTCAGGTCATGATCTCACCGGGGTTTGAGCCCCCATCAGGCTCTGCACTGACAGCATGGAGCCTGCTTGGGATTCTCTCTCTCCCCCTCTCTCTGCACCTTCCCCTGCTTGCTTGCTCTCTTTCTCAAAATAAATAAATAAACATTAAAAAAAAAACCTTATATATGAGATACTTGAAAACAATACAGAAGAATATACAGCAAGATGTGAAAGCTACCCTTGATGTCCTTTTTGTTCCTGTTCCTTTTAAAATGTATAACTCTGTACGTAGTTGGTGTATATGTTTTTTCTGTGTATATACTTTCATACAAACATGTGTACATGTAAACATTAAGAATGTGACTATGCCATAAATTTTTATTTACTTTTTTTTTTTAGCAGTAGTATTTGAAGCTCTTTCCAAATTGGCTACATAGAATTCCATACTGAAATGTTTCAAGTTTTATTTACCTATCAGTTGTTGGGCACTGTTTTTTCATTTTTTCTGTATTATAGTCAGTCCTTTAAAGAGTATCTGTGTAATAACTTTTTGACACATATGGAAATGTTTTTGTAGGATATGTTCTTGTAAGTGAAATTGCAGATCAAAAGCATTTGATAGATATTACCAAACTGCCTTTTAAAAAGGCTGAGTAATTTTATATTCCTTCTGATAATTTATGTAACTGACCATTTCTGTGCATTTTCATAAATTATATTTTCAGAATTCCAATTTTTGACATTCTGATGGATGCAAATTAATTACCATTGCTTTATTTTGCCTTTTCTGGTTATGAGAGAGAAGAGAGCATTTAAATTTCTTTACTGGCCATTTGCATTTCTTCTGTGATTACATATTTTTCTAATCAAGAAGAGACTCTAGTTATTAAAAATAAGGAATGAATATAGTTTTACAACAGAAAAACTAGTTTTGTTCATTAAATCCCTATGGGATAATGGATATAAAATGGTTGGTTAATAAAATGATAAATTCATCTCAGTGTTTATATGAAGAAGCTAATTAGCTAAATGTTATTCTGTCTCAAATCTTTTTAGTTTAAGTAGAATTTCATCAGTGGACCTTTGCCTGTTAGTTAGCTGGGTATCAGTTATACAAAGTTAGCATTTATGGGCAGTTAGAGAATAGATGATAAACATGTGCTTTGCTCTTTTATTCATCAATTCAATAAATATCTTTTGATTCCTTATTACATACCAGACACAGTTCTAGGCACTGGGATGGAGTAATAAACAAGACAGTGGTGGAAGGGGGGAGGGAACATGATGTACTTATTTATTTTTCTGAGGAGAGGCTCACTGTGGTGTTGATAAATATATGGAGCCCTGAATGACAAGAAAGAGCAACTATGTGATGATCTCAGTATCCCAGAAAGAGAAAACAGTATTGCCAAGGTACCAGGAAGAAGCATAACTTTGAAGAATCATAAAAGAGACTAGTGACTGGGACCTAGTGAGTAAAGGAGAGTGTAATGAAGATGAGAGGCAGTTTGGGTCTTGTGGATCACAACAAAGATTTTTATTTTAATTTTAAATGCAGTGAGAAGCCATTGGAGAGTTTTAGGCAAAGGTGTGGTATAATCCAGTTTATATTTTTGATAGACATAGAATACAAGACAGTATGTCACAAGTATTATTCAGCAAATGGGGAGGTTACAGAGTTGGGACTTTAACTTGATCCATAAAGGCAAGTAAGAAATAAATGGAGGGGAAGGATGTAGTTTGATGTGGTAGCAATAAAGAACGCCTGGGTTTCAATTGGAAGACTTGGTATTCAGTATTGACTCTACTTCTTTATAGCTCTTGGCCTCTACATAAAATTTTTAACTCTCTTCTTAGTTTCTCTCATCTTTCTGTGTACTTTGGTTGCTGTGAAGAGCAAGTCAGACGAACAATGTTTATAAAAGTGTTTTGTAAACTGAGACATGCAATATGGTATGTTTGTTTACTCAGGAAAAGACTTATCATCTGTGTGGTATTATGCTAAGGACTGTGGAGTGACTAAACAAAAATGAATTATACCTGGTTTCTGCTGCTCAAAGAGGATATAGTCTAGTAGACAATGTGGTAAATACCTAAAATACAAAGTTAAGAATGGTAAACATCTTAAGAAAGATGCAGATAAAGCCCTATGGGGAGTTCAAAGAAAGAAGAGCTTTCTTCTTTCTTGGAGTTGGCGGTAAGGCTTTTAGAGTAAGAGCTCTTGAATGAGGCCTTGTAGGACTTCAGTAGAATATGGAGGGGAAGAGAATATTCTCAGTAGGTGAGTCTGTGAGTAAAGGCATGGCAATATTAGGCAGATTCAGAATGTGATAAGGAAAGGTAGTTTAGAATTAGATCATGCAGCACCTTAATATTAGGATAAGGAAGATGAATTCCATTCAATAGGAATATTCTCAGCAGGTGCTTAATTCTGCAAATATTTATTGACTATCTGCCATTGCCACATTGGTGCTAGTTAGGGCTATGAAGATACAGTTGATCTCAGTCTATTTGCGGAAGACAAATTATCTGTTATTCTAATGAGGCAGGATCATAGGACAAGGAACATCTCCAGCTCTCTGGCATAATGAGGGAAGGCTTTATAGAGGTATAGTAGACCTTTTGTTATGATATGAGGTATCTTTGTACTTACCAGGTACCAGAGATGAAGAGAGGAATATAAGAAAGGCATTCTGTGTTTTGGGATGGCTGGACGAGGTCTTTGTATGCAGTGCAAGGTTGTCTAGAGCTTTGTTACAGGGGTAACTGGAAGATTCAGGTGGTGGTATGGAGACTAAATTGGAAAGGATAGAGGTTTGAGGTGAGGAGTCTGGAAAGGAGACTGTTAGACTGGGCGAAGTGAGAGGTGATGTAGGACCAAATGAGAAATAGTAGCTATGGGACAAAGAGCCTAGACAACTAGAGAGATGCTTAAGATGTACAATTGGCAGGACTTGCAGATCAGTTGGATATGGGAGAAGAGAGGAAAAGGACCATATGGAATATAGAATGATTTCTGGATCTTTGCTGTTTCAGAATTTCAGAATCTGCTATTGCCTGAGAAGAAAAGGGGTGGATTTGGAGAGGACTTAATAGTTTTATCTGTATTGTGTTGAAGGTTCTTGTAGGTTAGTTGGAAGTGGGAAGAAGGTCATCACACATGTTGATATTCCTCCCCCACCCCAAAGATAGGTCATTGTTCACCCTAGTAATTAATTTCAGTGAGGATACAAGCCAAATTATAGGGGTTTGAGGGGTGTATGTATGTAGAGAATTTGGTTGTAATTGGAAGCAGAGAAAAAGATAAAATACAAAAATACCATTGTTTGTTTTTTTTTATATGTATGTATTTATGTACGTATTTTTCTTGTTTGTTTTTAAAGATTTTAAAGATGAATTATTTAATCCTTGAAATAGTAAACGGACAGCAAAGGGTTGAAGTCACAAATAGTGGAATAGTCATGGAGGAGCCTAGAATAGTGCATCTCAAACTTTAGTGAGCATCTTGTTAAAATGCAGACTCTGAATCGGAAGGTCTGGGTTGGGGCTTGAGATACAGCATTTCTGACAAACTCCCAGATGAGGCTAATGCTGCTGGTTTGTGGCCCATACTCTTTGAAGTAAGATCTAGAGAGTATGGCATTGATAGCATTATAAAAGAGTTAGTCTTGGATAGGAAGAAGAACACCTCTATTCTGAGATCAGGTAAAATGTGAGGTAGATGGAGATACAGATTAAGCTTGTAGGTGGGAGCTATGCCTGATAATTTTTTTTATTTCTGCAAAATAGAAGTAAAACAATGTTAAGAAAAGACTTTGGAATGGTGTTAACTTGAAGACAGAAAGGTTTGGAATAAATTGTGAAGGTTTGGAATAGCTACTAAAAAGAGAAGGGAAATGAGTGAATTTGGAGCATTTAACATTCACTGAACAGTGAGGATTTGTTTGGTGATGGTGTCTGTAGAAATAATTGGAGTAGGGAGAGACTATATATGAAGATTTTTGAGATGATAAGGTACTCTCAGGGGAGATAATGAGGTCTGAAATAGAAAAGTGGCCTTGAGAATACAGAGGGGAGGATGTGGTAGGCTACATAATGGCCCACCCAAAGGTGTCCATGTGAACCTGTGAGTATACTTCCTTACACGGCCAAAGGGACTTTGCAGATGAGATTAAAATGAGCATCTTGAGATGGAGAGATTATCCTGGACTGTACACGTGGGTCCTCTGTAATCACAAGGGTCATTATAAAAGGAAGCAGGAGGGTCAGCAGAGTCAGAAAAGGCCATGTGAGGACAGAAACAGCAGAAGAGGAAATGTGATAAAGGAAGCAGAGGTCAGATTGTTGGAGGACCAAGAGCCAAGGAATGGACAGCCTTAAGAAGCTAGAAAAGGCAAGGAAACAGATTTTCCCAAGAGACTGCAAAAGGAACAAAGCCCTGGTGATGTGCTGATTTTTGCCCAATAAGACTGATTTTGGAATTTCAACCTTCAGGTACTGTAAGATAATAAATTTGTGTGGTTAAGCCATTAAATCTGGTAATTTGTTATAGCCACAATAGGAAACATGCATAGAAGTGTGGATGTAAGGGGATGCAGAGTTAGAACTGATAAAGTGAGGCAGTTGATGAGATGTGCTGTGGGCATCAGGTAACTGGGAAGATTTCTAGCCTGGATAAATGGGTGGAAAAGAGTGGTGAAATTAAAATTACAGGAGGAGATATTAGAGGAAGGTAGTCGCTTTGCATTAAGTATAGATTAGTTAGGGTAAAGGAAGATCTGAAACAGGAAGACGGATTTAAGAGGCTGCCCTAGTATTGTTAATAGTTACTTGAAAAAAATGAGAAAAAAAAAGTTAATTGAGCTGTTCCAATACCAGTACATGACAAATTACATAGGAATATTTAAAATTTTGACTGAGAAGGTAACAAAAGGGATGATTGAGAAAGGCAGGTTTTTGACTACTTCAGGTACTGTTTTTCATTTTAGAAGTCATTTTTTTTTACTAGTTTTATTAAGATATAATTGAGAAAATTATGTATTTAAAGTGTCATTGTGATGATTCGCTATGTGTATATATTGGGAAAGGATTCTCATATCATAATCAGGTTATGTAATACATCCATCACCTCATAGATTTAATTTTTTTGGTTAGAGTTCTCTAAGTTAATTTCAGTTATACAATATTATCAACGGTAGTCACCACGTTACACATTAGATCCTCAAACCTTATTAATCTTGTAACTGAAAGTTTTTATTGAGGTGCGTTCCTTCTATACTGTTTGTTTAGTTTTTATCATGCAAAGTTGTTGAATTTTGTCAAATGCTTTTTCTGCATCTGCTGAGATGATCCTGTGATTTTTATCCTTCATTTTGTTGATGTGGTATGTCACATTTATGGATTAGCATATGTTGGACCGTCCTTGCATGGGAAGCATTGTTATATCTTTTTTGGGAGGGTAATCAAGTTTTTGAAATGCGTATAGCTGCTGTTAGAATGTGAAATAAACAGGGTAGAAAAATTAAGCTAAAAAATGTTGAGAATAGTGGCTAATGTATCAGACATGAACATGTATAGAACATTTCTATCATTTTAGAAACTTCTTTTGGATAGTGGTTATATATTGTTTTATATAATGAGGAACTAGATGATATTATAGTAAAAATTTTAAGAGTTAGTGTTAGCATACCTGGACTCTTGGAGAGATTGTGTGATATAGTTGAGTGAATACTACACCATGCTCTTTCTCTAAGGAACACTAACCTAATTCACAATGAGCACTAACCAGTTGAGTTTCGGGATATCAAGTTTTGATTCTGGTTCTGCTTTGTGTTGTATGAATTTGCAAGCCTTAGAAACATGGAAAGTTTTCTCAACTTCTTAAAGAGATACTACCATCTCTCAAAAACATTAAAAAGAGACAAACAGCTAATATGTATTCACTGCGTAGAGATATTAGAAAAAACATTTTTAAAAAGAAGAAAAATCTTATCTTCAAAGAAAGACTTGCTATCTACCATCCATTTCGTTCTTTTGGTTAAGATACCATGATATCGTTCATTCTGTAGTCTTGAAGACGCACTTCTCTCTTACCCTCGTAACTTTGTATGGCTGAAGTATTAGATCATTTGTAAAAATGACTTAAACTTGAATTTTGTGTTTATATTTAATATTAGGTTCCCAAACCATGTTTGTTTCAGACCGTAAGCACTGAGAGAATGCATGTTTCCTAGGACATGAAGTTAAAAGGTTAAGGAACTTATGGGGCACCTGGGTGGCTCAGTCGGTATGATTTTGGCCCAGGTCGTGATCTTACCTTTTGTGAGATGGAGCCCCATGTCGGATTCTGTGCTGTGATAGCACAGAGCCTGCTTGGAATTTTCTCTGTCCCTCTCTGTTTGCCCCTCTCCAGCTTGAACTCATGCAGTCGGTCTGTCTGTTTGTCTCTCTCTCTTTTTCAAAATAAGTAAATAAACATTTTTTTAAGTTAAAAAATGAAAAGTTAAATTTTTGAAGAGAAATAGAATTAGAGAGGAATGGAGAGTATGTCCAGAAGAATTTAATTGATACAGAGATCAAAACATATAAAAACCTCATTTCTAAAATAACCCTTTTATTTTTTACTTTTTTTAAAAAAATGTTTATTTTTGAGAGAGAGCATGCACAAGCAAGGAAGGAGTAGAGAGAGGGATATAGCAGTGAGCTGGATGGGAGCGCGAACTCACACATCTTGAGATCACGACCTGAGTCCAAGTGGGACGCTCAACCAACTGAGCCACCCAGGCACCTCCAATATATATATCCCTTTTATAGACCAGAAATTTTTAAGTCTTTGCTGATAATGCTTATCCAGATTCTATCCAGAAAAGAATAATTTAATAGGCCACGGGAGTTAATTGTATTAGGGTTTTACCTGATATCTTTGTCTCTTTTCTTAGGTAAAACTTAGTCATAAATCTCTCAGTTAAATATAATTTATGTGTCTGTATGAAATTGATGATCCGAATCTTGCTAGTGTAGGAAAGTTAATTTGAGGAAAGTTCTGTACTGTTACCTCTGATGAAATGATAGTCTCTTTGCTCTCTCCTGCTGTGTACCTTTCTGTTGCTTTAGAAGCATGGCATATGAGACTTGTTTTGAGGCCCAAGAGTTTAAAGGGAGAAGACATAAAAAATGTGGCTGTTTCATATTATGACACTGTTGGTTCCTGTATTAAAGTTATCTGAGATAGTTACCACTTTATATTTAGCAAAACAATTCCTCTCATATCCGTAAATAGTTGTAAGCTTATTGGTGATTTTAATGATTGGTGTATATGAATATTTAATGATAAGCAAGTGTTAGATTTAAGTATTTTCTAAACTGTGTTCCCATTAATCTAAAATAGTGTTGCATAAATACTTTATATAAAATATTGGGTTTGTATGAAACACAAGCTCGATGTTGAACAGCAGTTGGCCCTCAGTACATTTTGAAATGTTTTTGAAAGAGTGAGGGAGAAGTTTAATTTGTATTTGAGTTTATCCTAAACCTAATCATCATTTTATTTTCATATTAGAATTATAGAATGTTTCTAACAGTTTTCCTCCATACTTTACTAACATCAGATATAAACAGAGTTTCCAGTCCTTTCTTTTCTCTCTGCCCTATTTTAATTATGGGTTCTTAGGAGTTTCTTTGCTTTATTTACTCTCTCCCCATAGCTTCTACAAAATTTCAGCAAGAGTTCTCTCCTTCACAGTGTGTTAATTTTTTTTATTGTGTTAACCTAGCTACTTTTCAGTCAGAAGGTCTGGATTTAAAACCTGGCATACAAGGTAGATCAGGCAAGGTTCTGAAAGGAAACTGAATCCAACTGAGATGGTGCAAGAGACTTTCACGAAGGATTGCAGATAAAGGGGTGGATTAAGGGAACCCACAAGGGATGTTCCTGTAGTTACAGAGGGAAGCAAGGAAAATACAGTGTTTTTAGAGCCTGATGAGAGCTGTGGAGAGGGTGATAAGGGGACACAGCTTCTGTCAGAAAATGTGACCAAAAGGGAGGATGCTGGGAAGAAATAATCCGGCCTTCTCTGCCTTCTGATCTGCCGGCGACAGCCCTGAAACTCAGAAGGTGCATTTGTTGAGGTTAGCCTCCTTTGGCACAGAGTTGGATAGAAGAGTATTGGAGGAATAGGGTAGTGACAGTAAGTAATAACCAGTACAACTACTGATGAGTATGGGATTGATTTTAGGTAACATAATATTTTAGATTACATTTCTAATCTGTGAACTGTAGATACTTCACTAGGATTGATGTGAGCATTAAAATGAGACCTGGTAAACATGTCAGAGTACTATCATAGTGCCTTTGTCTTGTAGATACTTGTTTTTAGTTTTGATAAGGTGAGGATTTGAAAACTTCAGTTTCCTTTCACATGGTGCTGTGCTGCATTTGTTTTATAGGAATTTTGGTTGTCACTGTATTTTAAATATATATGATAGTTTTTGTATTTTCCAGTATTTTTTGAAAAGTGAATTGCAGTCATTATTGAGTAGTTACCAAGATTTAGAGACTGCTTTTACTTATTGCCCAATGACAGGCATTGTCTTTTTCACTCTTGCTGTAGACAGAGCACTACCGACTACTGAATTTGTGGGGTGAGGAAGCTTTACAGATGTAGAGATTAGACTTTGGTGAAAGATTGGTCAGACTTCACCCTGCTACTGCTACCATTGGTGTACCCTTGTTGTGTACTTCTCTTTTCTTTCTTTTTTTTTTTTTTTAAGCAGGAGGCTCCCAGGGACCTCAGAAAGACCTTTTTTTTTAATGTTTTAAAATGTTTATTTAATTAGAGAGAGAGAGAGAGAGAGAGAAAGCATGGGGGGGGGGGGGCGCAGAGAGACAGAGACAGAATCTGAAGCAGACTCCAGGTTCCAGGCTGTGAGCTGTCAACACAGAGCCCAACACGGGGTCCAACTCACGAACCTGAAATCACGACCTGATCTGAAGTTGAACGCTCAACCGACTGAGCCATCCAGGCACCCCTGTACTTCTCTTTCCTTTCCTTTTCTTTCTTTTAATTATTTTTTAATCTTTATTTATTTTTGAGAGACAGAGTGTGAGCCGGGGAGGAGCAGAGAGAGAGGGAGACACAATCTGAAGCAGGCTCCAGGCCCCAAGCTGTCAGCCACAGCCCGACGCGGGGCTTAAACTCATGAACTGTGAGATCATGACCTGAGCTGAAGTCAGATGCTCAACCAACTTGAACCACCCAGGCGCCCCTGTACTTCTCTTTTCTAAAGACAGCAGTGATGCTTCATCACACTTTTGTTCCTAATCCTTAGAGTATTTCTTCTACCAGAGATCTGCTTTCATCCAGTCTCACCTTTGAGCATTCATAGGCTAGACCAGGATGAAGACAGTCTATTTTCAGGAAAATTTTAGCTACCAAATAGATAATAATCTGCTTAAAAGCATTTTCTGTCTTTTAAAAAAGTCTCCCCCCAAAAAACTATTATGATTTTGAAATTTAATAAATTTGTATTTTATGTAACAGGGTTGAGTTAGTAGTTTTTGTAAATTTCAGACTGAACTTTTCTGAATTCCTGACTAAATCTTCATTATTTTCCACCAGACGTTCTGCCAAATCCCGAAGCAGAAGCCCATATTCCTCTAGGCATTCAAGATCTCGTAGCAGGCACAGGTTGTCTCGATCCAGAAGCCGTCACTCTAGCATTTCTCCTAGCACACTAACTCTGAAGAGTAGCCTGGCAGCCGAGTTGAACAAGAATAAAAAAGCACGGGCTGCAGAGGCAGCAAGAGCTGCAGAAGCCGCAAAAGCTGCAGAAGCAGCTAAGGCTGCTGAGGCTGCTGCCAAAGCTGCCAAAGCCTCCAACACTTCTACACCTACGAAGGGGAGCACGGAGACGGGTGCCGGTGCATCTCAAACAAACCATGTGAAGGATGTGAAGAAACTGAAAACAGAACACGCACCTTCTCCGTCAAGTGGTGGGACTTTAAAAAACGACAAGGCAAAAACAAAGCCACCTCTTCAGGTAACCAAGGTGGACAATAATTTGATTGTAGATAAAGCCGCCAAGAAAGCAGTTGTAGTTGGGAAGGAGAGTAAATCTGCTGCTACAAAGGACGAACCAGTATCTCTTAAAGAGAAAACCAAACCACTTACACCAAGTTTAGGAGCCAAGGAGAAGGAGCAACATGTGGCTTTAGTGACCTCTACGTTACCACCATTACCTTTGCCTCCCATGCTGCCTGAAGATAAAGATGCCGATAGGTAAGCGCAAAAAAGTTTTGTCACTAACAGTTTATTTTTATTATTTTGAAATTATTTTTTTACTGTTTATTTTTGAGAGAGAGAGAGAGAGAGAGCAAGAGCAAATGAGCGTGGGGGAGGGGTAAAGAGAGAGGGGATGGGGGAGACACAGAATGTGAAGCATTCTGTCAGCACAGAACCAGCCTCGGGGCTCGAACTCTCAAGCCGCAAGTTAATGACCTGAGCTGAAGTCAGACGCTTAACTGACTGAGCCACCTAGGCGCCCTTGTCACTAACAGTTTAAAAAAAGAAATGTAAGTTTGGAGTGAGAAATTACCTGAAATGCCCCCCCCCCCCCCCATAAAAAGGTTATAAAAAAATCATAAGTAAGTAAACTTTTTATTATGTACACTTTAAAATGAAGCACACTGCTTGTAAGATGACAAAATATAGTTTATGCTAAGAATTCCAGGAAAAATTTGCTGTTGGGTTCGGAATACAATGTATATTTCCGATTGAGTTTGGGAATTAGAAATGCTAGTACTGTGTTTTCTTTGATTTAATATTCCTTAAATGACAGTATCAGAAACAGGACATTTATGAGAGACTCTGTCCTGGGTGATTAAAGCAGGTATATTCGTTATTTCTAGGTTTCTTCTGTGGCCTTATACATTTATCACTCTGGGTAGCTTTATGAATTTATTATTTTTTAGGCTTTTCTTGACCCTTTTAATTTTGTGCAATTGGAGATTCATTATGTATTACAGAGAACTCAATGTGGTTATGCTTTCCTTTAACATGTTTACAGATTCTTTTATGAATATTGGGGGTATGACTTTTTTTTGAAACATTTTATTTTTTAGAGGATGAAGATAAGAGTGTCTGTAAAGTAAATGTGGTTCTAAGAATATTTCTGAAACATATGCTAGGATAGAAGCATTATGCTACTGTGTAATGTCTGTCTGTTACACCACTTAACCTTTTTCATTTTTATTTTTATGGAGAAATTAGAGCTGTTTTTCCCTCATTTTCTGTTAAAAAGCAACTATATGAGCAGTTTTCCTAGCTGACATCTTTATAGAATTTGGAAACAAGTGGATGAGAATGCTGTGTGGGTAGGTCTTTCAAGTGCTCACTTTGGCTGGCATTATGAACATTTTATAATTTAAAACAAATCATAATTCCTGTGTTTTGTGTCCACTATAATGTCTTTTTTCTACAATCAAAAATGTTGCCAGGAGAACTCATCCAATATAATCAGGTATTCTCCAATTATACCACTCTAATTATGGTATTTACAGGTTTCACTATTCTCTAGGAACACTGAAGGTTCATAAACAGAGTAGTGATTTGTAATTTTGATGAGTTGTGGAATGGACTCTCCAGCAGAGAGGCATGAATGCAGAACTGAGTCACTTCATTAGTGAGAAAATAACCCATTTGCCAAGAATCTAGTAATTCTGGGCTGGTGAGACTGGTTATTCTCTATTTTTCATATATCCTATGGAGATAAATTTTTACTGGTGGTATTTTCAAGAATTCAAGATGCATGCAGGTGAATGCTTTAAGGAGGGTATTTTTTGTGCATCCTTTTTTTTTTTGACAATTGACTGATTTATTGAACAATAGAATCTAAGGTTCTGATCTCGGATGTGTACAATCCCCATTTAGCTTTGCATCTTTTATTTTTTTTTTATTTATTTTTTTGATTTAACTTTATTTTTAATTTTTTAAAATTTACATCCAAACTAGTTAGTATATAGTGAAGCAATGATTTCAGTAGATTCCTTAATGCCCCTTACCCATTTAGCCCATCCCCCCTCCCACAACCCCTCCAGCAACCCTCAGTTTGTTCTCCATATTTATGAGTCTCTTTTGTTTTGTCCCCCTCCCTGTTTTTATATTATTTTTGTTTCCCTTCCCTTATGTTCATCTGTTTTGTCTCTTAAAGTCCTCATATGAGTGAAGTGATATGATTTTTGTCTTTCTCTGACTAATTTCACAGCATAATACCCTCAAGTTCCATCCACATAGTTGCAAATGGCAAGATTTCATTCTTTTTGATTGCTGAGTAATACTTCATTGTATACATATACCACATTTTCTTTATCCATTCATCCATCGATGGACATTTGGGCTGTTTCCATACTTTGGCTATTGTTGATAGTGCTGCTGTAAACATGGGGGCGCATGTGTCCCTTTGAAACAGCACACCTGTATCCCTTGGATAAATGCCTAGTAGTGCAATTGCTGGGTCATAGGGTAGTTCTGTTTTTAGTTGTTTGAGAAACCTCCATACTGTTTTCCATGTGCATCCATTTTTTTTTAACGTTTATTTATTTTTGAGACAGAGAGAGAGAGAGAGAGCATGAACAGGGGAGGGTCAGAGAAAGAGGGAGACACAGAATCTGAAACAGCCTCCAGGCTCTGAGCTGTCAGCACAGAACCCGATGCGGGGCTCGAACCTATGGACCGCGACATCATGACCTGAGCTGAAGTCGGACGCTTAACCGACTGAGCCACAGGCGCCCCAGTGTGCGTCCATTTTTAATGAGATGTTGGTATATGTCATGCTTATCATCAAAAATTTTTTTGACCTGTATTCTTTTTGGTCTCTTCTGCTTTTCTGTTGTGTCTCTGTTCTTCTTTCTTTGAATATGTTTGCACATTTCATGGATATAGAAGTTTTTAAGACCCCTGGCTACTACTACTAACATGTGTGGCCACAGATCAATTCAACACCAGTCAGTCACTCTTCTTTTGATGCTCCATTGTCCTTGGTCAGTGGGAACTCCTTAAGCTGACTGTCTTGTCCTTTTGACATGACCTGTTTGGTTTTGAGTACTTCCTAGCCAAGTAATATCTTTTAGGGTTACTTTGAACTTTGCTTCTCCTTCAGACCCGGAATTTATTACTCTTTAAAAATCACAAGATAGACTGTTAACTATATACTTTCATATAATAAATTGTTTTGTTTTAAAGGAAATTAGGATTATACTATGCATAATACTCGACTTTTTTTTTCATTTAATATGTTGGAGATCATTCCATATTGGTATATGGATAGGTTCAATATTCCTGTCTATAGGAATGATAAATCATGCTCTTACTAGCTATTCTATTGGTTAAGGGATACTTAGATTTATAATAATTGTTTGTATCACACTCTTGTTATATTAATATTTTATGTACGTTTGAGCAATTTTTGTAGGATAGTTATAAGGTTGAAGTATACACATTTAAAATCTGATAAAAGCTGCCAAATTGTGTCTTAATAAGACTGTGTGCCAATTTATACAGTCTATAAAATATATGATTATTTAATTTTGCATTTTTCTGATTATTGAGATAGCATCTTTCTGAATACTTGTTGGCTATTTATTTTTTTCCAGTGAACTACTTGTTTATATCTTATGCTGGCTTTTCCTTAATACTGTTTTTCTTTTTTTTTTTTCCTTATGTTAAAGATCTTGCCTTTCAGAGTCTATTGCTTGCCTTTGACATTTATTTGTTTTGTTTTTGGCCATATGGATGTTTTCCTTTTTTTTAAATTTTTTTTTAATGTTTATTATTTTTTGAGAGAGAGAGACAGAGAGCAAGCAGGGAATGGGCAGAGAGAGAGGGAGACACAGAATCGGAAGCAGGCTCCAGGCTCTGAGCTGTCAGCACAGAGCCCGATGCAGGACTCGAACTCACAGACCGCGAGATCATGACCCATGCTGTAGTGGGCCGCCCAACCGACTGAGCCACCCAGGCGCCCCGGATGTTTTCCATTTTTAAATATAGTCAGATCTATCATTTTTCCTTTAAAACTTATGGGTTCATAAAGTTAAAAAAAACTTGACTCAAATCATACAGAAATTTGTTTTTGGTTATTAGATGAGGAAGAAAAATGCTCTTCCCCACCACCCTGTAGGCTGATAGATCTAGTTATTTCCAACATCACTTACTGAATAGTCCCAGCTCACTGGTTTGTGGTGCCATATATGAAAATTCTTATAGATACCTGTATTTCTGGACCCTCTCTTCTTTTTTTTAAAAAATGTTTTATTATTTTTGACAGAGAGAGAGAGACAGAGACAGAGACAGAGAGACAGAGCATGAGTGGGGGAGGGGCAGAGAGGGAGGGCGACACAGAATCCATACAGGCTCCAGGCTTTGAGCTGTCAGCACGGAGCCCTATGTGGGACTCAGACTCACCGACTGCGAGATCATGACCTGAGCCGAAGTTGGATGCTCAACCGACTGAGCCACCCAGGTGCCCCTGGACCCTCTTTTCTATTAATGTGTTTTATTATTTCTTTGCCAGTACTTTTTTGTTTTGACTTCTTTAGATGAATAGTATATTGGTTCTCAGACTCAAATACTGATTAGTGAATACCTCTGCTATTCAGCCTCAGCTTCAGTGCTACTGTATATGAATTTGAGCCCAGTGTTGCTAGAGCCTTTGATTTTTTTTTTAAGAAGCCTGAAATCTGAATGTTTATGTAAATTTTCTGATTTAAAAATATTTACAATTTAATTCATAGTTTTTTGGGTTTTTTTTCTTATAAAACATTGGGTAGACCATAATATATATATTCCTTGACTTCAGCCAATCTTGGGCTTCTAGTTTGGGATCTTTTATAAAATTTGTTTTAATGTTTATTTTTGAGAGAGAGAGAGAGAGACAGAGAGAGACAGAGTATGAGTGGAGGGATGGGCCGAGAGAGAAGTAGACACAGAATTCGAAGCAGGTTCCAAGCCATCAGCACAGAGCCGGATGGATGTGGGGCTCGAACTCATGAACTGGGAGATCATGACCTGAGCCAAAGGTCACGCTTAACTGACTGAGCCATCCAGGTGCCCCTAGTTTGTGATCTTTTAAAACAGGTTGACCACAGGACAAGGCAAATCTCACTTCATTATTGTTTTTTGGAAGTGTTTTTTGGCAGATTTTTGTCTTTATTCTTAGATTTTTATAACCTGCTTGTCAAGTTATATTAAAAAATTTTTTGCTTGTGTTTTGTGTGGGACTCTAGTGAGTGTAGTAGACTAATTTGGAGACTAATAGCTTTACAGCATTACAGTTTCCCGTACAAAAACATTGTTTCTTTCCATTCATTCAGATCCAGTTTTATTTTCATCATATTTTTAAATTTTCTTCTCTTGGCCTTGTATATTTCTTGTTAAGGCATTTTATTGTTTTTGTTGCTGTAGTATATGGGAGCTATTAAAAATGTCATGCTTCCTGTTTGGTTATTGTAGGTATTCAATAAAAACAATGATGCTTTTAATTATATAGTATTATTCTTGGATAGTTAGTATTTCATTTCTCTGAAGCCTGGGAGTCTTGCTGAATTTGGTAGTTCATAACATATATATGAATATAGGCAGTCTTTTAATTTTTAAGTTATAAGTAAAGATTTGTGTTTTTTCCTCTAAAAATGTTGATTTGAATCTTCAGACAAATGAGAATTTTTGACTGAAAACTAATTACAAGTAAGAGACTACAGTTTTGTTTTGTTTTTTGAGACTACAGTTTTCTAAGAATTATTTGGAATAGGTTTATTTTCAGGCACAGTTCAAGTGGTACCTTTTTAGAAAGAAGCCTTTACTATCTTTCAATCCTGATTTAGCGACCCTTTAGCTACATTACTCTAGGACTCCATTTGTGTAGTACTTTATCCTACTGCTTGCTTGACTATGTTCTCCAAAAGTCTAAGTTCCTTTCTGAGAGGAGTTATATCTTAAATTTTTTTGATGTTTATTTATTTTATTTTTATTTTTTTAAAATGTTAAAAAAATGTTTATTTTTGAGAGAGATGGAGAGACAGAGTGTGAGCAGAGGAGGGGCAGAGAGAGAGAGGGAGACACAGAATCTGAAGCAGGCTCCAGGCTCCGAGCTGTCAACACAGAGCCCAATGTGGGGCTCGAACTCACAAACCATGAGATCATGACCTGAGCTGAAGTTGGACACTTAACCATCTGAGCCACCCAGGCGCCCCTGGAGTTGTATCTTGACCTGAGCTGAAGTCGGATGCTCAGCTGACTGAGCCACCCAGGCACCCCTGATGTTTGTTTATTTTTGAGAGAGAGAGAGAGAGAGTGTGAGCAGGGGAGGGGCAGAGAGAGAGGAGACACAGAATCTAAAGCAGGCTCCAGGGTCTGAGCTGTGAGCACAGACACAATGTGGGGCTCAAACTCACAAACCATGAGATCATGACGTGAGCTGAAGTTGGATGCTTAACCATCTGGGCCACCCACGTGCCCCAGGAGTTGTATCTTAATGTATTTGTTATAGTTTTTATTGTTAAAGTCCAGTGCCTTACCTAACATCTAGTACATAGAAGCATAAAATCAATTGAACGTATGGACATTAACATTGAAAAGGAGGCTATATACCATTACTGTAAAAATAAAACTGCAAACTAGTTTCCTTTTGAGCATGTTTTCTCTGTTAAAGAACCTTCTGGTGAGTAACACGGGGCTATGGAGAAAAGGCACATTTTTATTGTAGTTACTGATAAATGGTTTTTATCAGATGGTATTAAAGTGTGCATTTGTACAATAATATTGTTTAACATGAATAGAAGTTATAATTAAATGATTTACATTGATAATGTCATTTGTAATTTCCGACCCCAGTGGTGTAGTCTCACTAAACTTTTTCATTATCGGACTCATAACTGCTATGAAAGTGTGTGAAGTCCAAATTTTGTTATCATTATAAGATTTTCTTTCAAGAAATGTCATTTTCTAAAAATTTTTTTCAACATTTTATTTATTTTCTGAGAACGAGAGACAGAGTGTGAGTGGGGATGGTCAGAGAGAGAGGGAGACACAGAATCCAAAGCAGGCTCCAGGCTCTGAGCTGTCAGTACAGAGCCTGATGCAGGGCTTGAACCCATGAACTGTGAGATCATGACCTAAGCCGAAGTCTGACGCTTGACTGACAAGCCACCCAGGTGCCCCAAGAAATGTCATATTTTTAAGCAGATTTTTTAGTAACTGGGAGGTTTAAAATAATCAGATTACCTAGTTAAAATTCGGAGTTCTTTATGCGTTCAAAAAAGTACAATACAAACAACTTAAATTTTGACCTGTAATTTCCATAAGCTAGAACCTTAAAAATATTTAAGAGAGTCATTATCCAATTTAAGAAAATTAACCCTGGAAAAGGGCAAAGCTAAACTAGTTGTTCGTGGTTATTTAAATGGGCAAGATAAATAACGCCATTTAGTGTTATTTATTTAATAAGAGACTTTTTCTTTTAAGTTTATTTATTTATTTTGAGAGAGAGGGCATGAGTAGAGAAGGTGCAAAGAGAGAAGGAGAGACTCCCAAGCAGGCTTCACACTGTCAGCACAGAGCCCGATGCGGGGCTTGAACTCACGAACCATGAGATCATGATGTGAGTTGAAATCAAGAGTTGGATGCTTAACTGACTGAGCCACCCAGACGCCCCGAGACTTTTTTTTTTTAATGTTTGTTTATTTTGAGGGAGAGAAAGAGAACACATGCGGGGGAGGGGCAGAGAGAGAGGAAGAGAGAATCCTGTGGGTTCTGTGTTTGCAGCGCTTGAACTAACGAACACTGAGATCATGACGTGAGCCTAAATCACGAGTCGGATCCTCAACTGACTAGCTGCCCAGGTGCCCCATGTAGTGTTATTTATTTCTATAAAACCTCTTTATGTCTCTCCAACAGAGTCAGGATGCTATCACAGAACTAATGAATTTTTCTGTGAAGCATGACTAATTGATTTTTTTAGTCTTAATTTACAGTTTCATAGTAATTCTAAATCATCTTTAAAATATACGATTTTTTGAACAGATTTAGATTTGCAGAAAAATTATAATTATACTACAGAGAGTCCCCATAGATACTGTATTCTGTTTTTTCAGTATTAACATCTTATATTAATATGGTATGTTTGTTTCAACCAGTGAACAAATATCAAAATATTATTGTAACTAAAGTTCATACTTTGCTCAGGTTCCTTAGTTTTTATCTAATCATTTTGACCCCCAAATTTGGTATTTTGCAATTGAATACAGTTTATTATTTTAGCTGGAAAGTAACTTAGTTTAGTATTTTGCCGTTACTACTTAAGTGTAAGACATGGCTGATTATTATTTCTCAAATAAATGTGTTTTGTTTGTCTGACTCCTTTCTTCCTTAGCTTACGAGGAAATATTTCAGTAAAAGCAGTTAAAAAAGAAGTAGAGAAGAAACTACGATGTTTACTTGCTGATTTACCACTGCCCCCTGAGCTACCAGGAGGAGATGATCTCTCAAAGAGTCCAGAAGAAAAGAAAACAACAACACAGTTACATAGTAAAAGGAGGCCTAAGTATGTGCTTGCTTTCTACCTGCTTTTAAATTGACCAGAAATGATTCTGGGTCCTCATAAAATCATAAAACACAAAAAATTAAGATTTAAAATAATAAAAAGTATATTTATTCTTTAAACTTAAGTATATGAATAAATTCTACTAGAGTTTTGAAAAAAAAATTCATAATTCCCTGCATACCTATTCAAAATGACTAATAAAACTAAATTTAATTTTCTCTCATGGTTTGTAATGTATTAATTTCTTGGGGTATTATATGTTAAAGATAATTTCTATAATTAAGTTTTTAAATAACACAAAACACTGAAATTGGAGAAGGTGGAAGTCAGCATTCAGTGAGCCCAAACAAAATTAGTAATGGGCAAGCTGCTATGTTTTCTTTGCTTTTTAGCTCCATTTGCTCCTATAACTAAATGCATTTTTCATTTTGCAAGAGGTGGAGTGGAAGAAGGTTTGAAATCTGTATCCTAAATTAGCTTCAAGTAAGTGCCTAGAGATAACTCCCTTGAAATGTGTTCATCAGTTAAGAAGTGAGCATGTTGATTTCTTTTTTTACTTCTACTTAACCAAGGGAAAGTGTGAGTAAGACTTTGAGTTAGATCTGATTTTAGAATTGCTGTTCAGGTGCCTCGTGTGAGTATGAGGCAATTTTCTAGTATAGAGTAGAAAACTAGAAAACTTTTAAAAGTCTTTCTGAGTATTGTAGCTTTATTCCTTTACTTGAATTTCTATTACATACCAGAATATTGAAAGACTATTAAATTATGTATCTTTTGAAGAATGTCAAATATTTGTCATATATAACACACACACAGCCACAAAGAATGGATTCCTGGAAGTTGATTATATTAATACTTTTTTTACTCTCTTGGACTAAACATCTTTCTAGTATTTCCATTTTTAAGATAATTTCATCTAGCTGTAAGTCTAAATTTGTCAGTAAGTTTTATAGTTAGATTTTTGGTAATGTTCATTATCAAACTTGCTTTTTGGAAGCATTTTATATATTTTGTATATATATATAATATGTATTATATATATAGATGATGAATGAAAAGGAAAATTTCCTAAAGGTTGGTTAGAGAACTTTGACTCTTTGTATCAGTGTTGGTTTTATCCACTCATTGAAAAATTACATTTTATTAATCTGGAAGTTCTTCATATAAGCCTTAGTTCTTTTTCCAGTTTGTTAGTCTATAGAAGAAGAGTCAGCATGGAGAAATAATGCCTTGACTTTCATGATAATTTATAATACTTTTTGGGAGAGGGTGGATATTAAATATTAAACAGATTATTCAACTTGCTTGATTGTATATAAAAACTTAAGAACTATATTTGATAGAATATGTGGGCCTCGCTATGGTGAAATCAAAGAAAAAGATATTGACTGGGGAAAACGCTGCGTGGATAAATTTGATATCATCGGAATTATTGGAGAAGGTACCTATGGACAAGTTTACAAGGCCAGGGATAAAGACACTGGTAAGTATGCCAAATACTGTGGATCTTTGGATCTATTGAATGTACTTAATTTGTGTTTTTTAAAGTGGTTTTTTAGTATTTGTGATGTGTAGCATGGTGGGATTTAGATTTCTTTAATTGTGAATAAATTCTTACATTGTTAGTAATCAGGGGGAAAAAAGTATCTTGACCTTAATTAGCCTTAGTAGTAAATTTTGTTGAATTAAGCCTTATGCAGCACTTTTTCTTTTAGCAAAATATTCTTTTTTTCTGTCAAAGTTACCCTTTGGAGGCCATATTTGGCAGCTTAATCTTTTAGAACATAATCAGGAACCTGTGAGACAGTTTTAAAGGTTTTGCAGCCAGTAAAAAGTAACTGTGCAGAGGCTACATATTTTACTAATAACTCTTAGAGCCAGTGTTTAATCTTTACTTATAATTCCTTGTTGAAATAAACCAATAGATTAAAATAGCATAGCTATTTGAAGCCATTTACTATAGGGGAGACTAGACTACCTTATGCCTGGAAACTCTGGAACACGGTTACGGCATGCAGTAATACTATTTATACTGGTGATTCTGCATTATCAAAAAGAGATTAAATTGTAGCTTTTAAAAGCTGTTTAACAAATAAGGAATCATACTTTATTTTAGACTTCCATCAAAGAGAATTAAATAAATTTTAATGATTAAAAGGATAAACATCCTTCTTTTGGAAAATTTGTAAGTACAGAATTCCTTTTTTCTCCAAAGAAGTAGAATGAACAAACCTTTTTTTCTAATTTTTTTTTTTTAACATTTATTTATTTTTGAGAGAGACAGAGCATGAGTTGGGGAGGGGCAGAGAGAGGGAGACACAGAATCTGAAGCAGGCTTCAGGCTCTGAGCTGTCAGCATAGAGCCCTATGTGGGGCTATAACTCACAAACTGAGATCATGACCTGAGCTGCAGTTAGACACTTAACCAACTGAGCCACCCAGGCGCCCCAACAAACCTTTATTATAGTGAACTTTTACTTACAGGATTTGTGTGTGTGTGTGTGTTCTTTTAATAGTGAGATCTTATCTGAGACAGTACTCACTCATATCTGAATTATAATGTCGTTTAGTGTAGTGGGAAGAGCGCATACTTTTGAGATAGCTAAAACAGATTTTGAATCCATGTCTCACTGCTGGGCTGGGCAGCTTTGGACAAGTTAATATGTCTGAGCACATTTTGTCACCTGCTTAATGTATAGAATCTTCTCATCTGTTGAGAGATTTTATGTATGTATAAGCATATTATATAAATTTAACCTCCTCTCTACTTTTTTTTTTTTTGAGGGAGAGAGAGCATGAGCCGAGGGGTGGTGGTATAGGAAAAGGGAGAATCTTCAGCAGGCTCTGTGCTCAGTGTGGAGCCCAAAGCAGAACTTGATTTCAAGAGCATGAGATCATGACCTGAGATGGAATCAAGCTGGACAGTTAACCAACTGAGCCATCCAGGCATTCCATCCCCTCCTTCACTTTTTAAAAATGGTAGTGTAATGCAGCTACTGTTCATCATCTTGCTTTTTTCATTTAATATATCATACAGAGCATACAGTAACAATACTTATGGACCTACCCCCTCCTTTTTAACAGTTATATAGTATTCCACAGTTTGGATAATTTAACTAGAGACTTAATTTCTTGAGCTATGAACATTATCATTGGTACTTTGAAAGCTAAAATATATTTTGTGAGTAGTAAGAGGTAGGAACAGAAATTTTGAATTAAAATAAA
The DNA here is from genome assembly GCF_046562875.1 of Panthera onca. Classification (NCBI taxonomy): domain Eukaryota; kingdom Metazoa; phylum Chordata; class Mammalia; order Carnivora; family Felidae; genus Panthera; species Panthera onca. The sequence continues at coordinate 74,099,419 of NC_138340.1, read as the reverse complement.
GTTAAAATTAAGAAAAATGTCATTTGGTTTTGTCAGCTGCTAACTTGATTTTACTTAATTTTTATAGGAGAAATGGTAGCCTTAAAGAAAGTACGTCTAGATAATGAAAAGGAAGGCTTTCCAATTACAGCAATTCGAGAAATTAAAATTCTCCGGCAGCTTACCCACCAGAGTATTATCAATATGAAGGAAATAGTGACTGATAAAGAAGATGCTTTGGATTTTAAGAAGGATAAAGGTATGTGTGCATATTTACATAACCAGTTCTGCATACACATGATGTTGCTAACTTGCAGATTTTGTCATAGGTATTGACTATATGAGTAATTACTAGGTACATAAAACTATTGCATTAATATCATACTCTGTTTTTAGATGTAGTTGAGTTGAAGAATTATTTATTTACTTTAGTGATATTTGAGTCCCCTAAGAAACAAAACGTATTTATCAGTATTACACATATTTAGTAGTAGTAGTTTTTTGGAGCATCAATGTATAATTTTTAATCTTCATTTTTTAGTTATTGAGAAATAGTTTATAGTAGTATAGAATATATGCTTATCTTACATTTTTAAAATGTTTTAATGCCTTAACATATAAGGAAACTTTATGGTAGGCATTTATGTTATTTCTGAACGTGTGGAGGCAAAATCTTACCTGAAATTGCCTTTAATGAATTATAGTGGTATATGCTTTTAGCAGAAAAACTAAAAAGAAATTAGCATGCTCATTAAAGTAGTTATCATAAGGCATATGGTAGGTAAAAGGCTCTACTTCCAGTAGGTTTTAGGATCTTTAAGATTTTGGAACCAAAGTTGACTTCATTATAACCTGTGGTTTTCAAAGAGCAAAATTCTTTTTCAAATCTAAGATAAGATAGATTAAAATAGGTGTTCTGATTGAACATGGTACTTAACCCCCTCCCATCCGCAACTGTACACACACACACACACACACACACACACACACACACACACATACACACACAATCTTAGTCTTCTGGGGAACAGTATAAAAAATGAGTGACTTAATACATAATAGTTATTTTGTAGAAAGGAACTTCTTCTCAAAGTATTCTGTGTGCACTATGTAGAAAATTTGAATTTTTTTAAAAAATTTTTTAAATGTTTATTTATTGTTGAGAGAGACAGACCAACAGAACGTTGAGCAGGGGACGGGCAGAGAGAGAGGGAGACACAGAATCTGAAACAAGCTCCAGGCTCTGAGCTGTCAGCACAGAGCCCGATGCAGGGCTTGAACTTGTGAACCATGAGATCATGATCTGAACTGAAGTTGGACGCTTAACCGACTGAGCAGTTAAGCCCCTAGAATCATCTTTTTAATTGATACCACTTTCATTAGTTGTTGTCCATAATAACACCAATATTCCTTAGCTTGATTTTAATCCAGTTTATATTTTTCATCGTTTCTTATTGTGTAGTAGAAAGGATACTGGTTTGACTTGTGTTGGAATGTCTGAGATTTGTGACTTTGCTTACAAGCAGTGCAACCTTATTTGCAAGATCTTTAGCCCATCTGAGCCCTTGTGACCTCTTCATCCATTAAAGGAAACATTATTTTTCTTACTGTCTAGTAAGGATTAAATTAAGATCTTATATATGAGGGTTATATGTAAGTATTTTTCATTAATGTCATACTATAGCCAAAATTAATATATTTGTTCTTCCTCCAACATACCCTGAACCTCCTGCTGCTTTGATTTGGGGGATCATATCCCTGCCTATTTCTTTAACCCCATCTCTGCCATTTTTCTGATTGTCCACCAAGCTTCAGTCATATAGGTCACATATGCCAATGCACTTCACTGCCTTAAAGTCTTTACATATGCTGCTTCCCTGGGCTTAAACCTCTCTACCCTCAACACACACACACATGCATGCATGCATGCACACACAATTTGAAAGACTGTTTTCTCATCCTCTGGGTCACAGACTGAATGTTACTTTATTCATCAGTGAAGCCTAACTGGATGGACCACTTTCAACTGAATGGAGACACAGGCAATTTAAAAGCCTTAGTTTTTTTCTTCATAACTTTTTCCAGAATAACTACTGATTTGTTATTTACTTGTATCTCCATATGAGAATGGGGACCATACCTGTTTTATTCATTATTATAACCCTTACCTAGCTCAGTGACTAGGCCATAGAAGGTACTGAATAACTAATTGCTGGATTGGTAATTAAACTCTGCTTACTATAGCCTGTTCATACTTTAATACTTTTTTTGTTTTAATTTTTTTTTTAATGTTTATTTATTTTTGAGAGAGACAGAGACAGAATGTGAGTAGGTTAGGGGCAGAGAGAGAGGCACACAGAATCCTAAGCAGGCTCCAGGCTCTGAGCTGTCAGCCCAGAGCCCGACGCAGGGCTCGAACTCACAAGCTATGAGATCATGACCTGAGCCGAAGTCGGACGCTCAACTGACTGAGCCACCCAGGCGCCCCAATACTTTTTAAAAGAATGCAGTAGTCAGAATTTTCCTTGTATCATATTTATGGTCCTTATTTATTTTCCTTACTGGATTATAAGTTTCCTCAGTCCTTTGTTTTTTGGTTTGTGTCTCCCCCACAATGTCTATCACCATATTTTACAAACCATAGATTTTCCTCTATTTGCTTCCTCATCTTTTCCCCCACCATAATCCTGTTTGTAATTGCTGGAATCATGATACATAATGTGTTTTACTGTGGGGAAGTTACATTTAGATGCCAGCTATTAAATATACTACAGTATGTCAAGGAGTATGGAATTTAAAACATAATCCTCTTTCAGAATTATTTATTTTATTGAGATAAAATCGACATAACATTGTATTAGTTTTAACAGTATAATGATTTGGTATTACATATATTGTGAAATGAGCACCGTGATAAATCCAGTTAACATTCATCACTACACAGTTACATTTTTTTTCTCACGAGAACTTTTTTTTTTTGAGAGCGCACATGAGCTGGAGTGAGCATGAGTCAGAGAGGAGCAGAGAGAGTGGGGGAGAGAGAATCTTAAGCAGGCTCCATGCAAGCATGGAGCCCAGCACCGGGCATGATCTCACAACTCTGAGATCATGACCTGAGCTGAAATCAAGAGCTGGATGCTTAACCGACAGAGCCACCTAGGCACCCCATGATGAGAACTTTTAAGATCTACTGTCTTGGTAACTTTAAAATATACAATACAGTATTATTAACCGTAGTCACCATACTGTGTATTACACCCTCATGCACACAGTTATTTATTTTATAATTGGAAATTTCTATCTTTTGATCCCCTTCACCCATTTTGCCCACCTCTTGTCCCCTGCCTCTGGCAACCACCAGTCTGTTCTTTAGATTATCTATGAGTTTGGGGGGTTTTTTGTTCTTGTTTTTGTTTTAAATTTCACATGTAAGTGAGATCATAGGATATTTGTCTTTCTCTGTTTGACTTCAGGGCACAAAACCCTCAGGGTCCATCCACATTGTTGCAAATGGCAAGATTTCCTTCTTTTTTACAGCTGAATTATATTATACCATATAGTTACGCTACATTTTATTTATTCAGTCATCTTTTGATAGGTTGTTTCCATGTCTTGGCTGTTGTAAGTAATGTTGCATGGGGGTACATGCATCTTTTTGAGTTAGATTTTTATTTCTTTTGGATAAATAACCAGAAGTGGAATTGCTGAATCATATGGTAGTTCTACTTTTAATTTTTTGAGGCGCTTCTATACTGTTTTCCATAATGGCTGCACCATTTTACATTCCCACCAACAGTGCATGAGGGTACCCTGTACTCCTCGCCAACGCTTATTTCTTGTCTTTTTTGATAATAGGTATTCTAATAGGTGTGAGGTGATACGTAATCCTTTTTCAATGAATCTATTAAATTTGGTTTGTTTTATTTTAGAGAGAGACAGTGTGTGAGCAGGGGAGAGGGGCAGAGGGAGAGAGAGAGAGAGAGAGGGAGAATCTTAAGCAGGCTCTACACTCAGAGCAGAGCCCAATGTAGGGCTCGATCCTACAACTCTAGGATCATGACTTGAGCCAAAATCAAGAGTTGAATGCTCAACTGACTGAGCCACCCAGGTGCCCCATGAATCTATTCTTTCTGGTGAGAACCACGATGATGCAGACTGATTTGGTGAAAAGGGAACTAGATCTGAAGTCTTTGGGTTCTAATCCTGATCATGTTAGCTGTGTACCATTATTCCAATTGTGATTGCTGTCCTGGAGCAGAAAGACAGTATGGAAACTTTGATTTAATATTTTATATTAGAATTGATGAAACTAAAACAACAAAGTAAAACCAAATACTTAACAATAATTTAAATTTGAAAATTGTAAACAACACAAAAATCAAGTAAAATTGCTAACATAATAATATAAACTTTGTGCCTGAGTGGCTCAGTCTGTTGAGTGTTGGACTTTCGGTTTCAGCTCAGGTCATGATCCCAGGGTTGTGAGATCAAGTGCAAAGTTGGCCTCCGCTTTGAGTTTAGAGTCTGCTTAAGATTCTCTCTTTTGGGGTGTCTGAGTGGTTCAGTAGGTTAAGCCTTTGACTCTTGACTTTGGCTCAGGTCATGATGTCATGGTTTGTGAGTTCCAACTCTGTGTTGGTCTCTGTGCTAAGGCTACAGAGCCTGCATGGAATATTCTCTGTCTCTGTCTCTCTGTCTCTCTCTGTGTCTCTCTATTCCTTCCCTCCCATCATTAGTTCTTTCTCTCTCTCTCTCTCAAAATAAATAAATTTAAAAAAAATTTAAAAAGTAAAAACTTAAATATAAAAACATAGTAAAAACTATATATAAATATATAGTGTAAATATATTATAATAAATAATATAAATAAAATCAATAAATATAAATAAAATAAAAACGAATATATATAAAGATTTGCATTATTATAACAGAAGCCATAGCACAAAGCACTTGGCTCTACTTCCTTAAGGAAACAGGGTTAAGTGGTTTCCATAAGTCATAGGTGGATTTTTGTGCAAAATCTTAGAGATGCTGAATGAGCTTTTTCTGAAATAATCTGGGGAAATGGAGGGAGGCTAAACTAATTCTAAATTTTTTTCTTAATTTTCTTTATCTTCAGGCAGTCTCATCTTTTTAATAACTGAGGGGAATCTTTGAACCTTTTTGTGTGTTTTTCAGTCTTTAAGTGTTAGCAAAGGGTAGTTTTTGTTTCAAGGAAAATATTTCTTGTACTTCTAGATTTGCAGTTTCAAGTATGAAAGGAGAGTGGGATATAATTACTTGTATTAATTTCAGTACTCTGGTGTTCATATTTCACTGTTCCTCAAATTTTTGAACTAAAGTATGAACTATTTTGCAACAAAAGTTTTGCTTTATTTTCTTGCTCCCACTGAGGATTATGAATTTATGGAAAGATACTTTCTGACTGAATGTAATAATATTCAATTAAAAATTTAAAGCAGTTTATAATTCTCTGGGCAGAGAAGACTTTGTTTTTGCAATTATATGCACTATAAAATAAAAACTACAGTCTTTGATCTCCATCTCAAAATGTAAATATTTTGTATTCAGGTTAAAAAAAAAAACCTAAATACTGAAATAATGGTATCATTCCAACAAAATAGTATTGGTACTTAAAAATAATATGATATGCTGGACAGCCAAAAGCTGCAATTGTAATTACTATATTCAAATTAAGCTATAATACTTTCAGTATTAGTACTTATTTAGTAATGGAATTTGTGTAATCTTTTAATTTGGAATTTTCTTAAAAATCAGCAAAAAACAATATTCTATAGTAAATGTTTGTGGCAAAGTGTCACCATACGGTTGAGGGAAAAAGTCTCATATGTCACTGCTATGATTTCTGATTTCACATGGTGCTCCCCTGCATTTGCATTGCATGTCATACACAGTTCTCCTAGACACTGGAGCCAGATTTCCTTCTGTTTTAGTGACTTTGTACATAAAACTTTTATTCACCTCTGATTGTTCCCTTAAATAGATTAATACAAATTGGATTACTCGGTCAGTGGATTTGAACTTTGAAATTTCTTGACACATGTCACCAAGTTTTTCAGAAAGGCTGTGCCAATTTATAAAGCAGGAATAGAACAGACTAGGAAAAGAAGGTAACTGTCTCAACCTGATGAAGGGCATCTATGAAAAACAAGATGTCTGTTCTTACCACCTCTATTCAGCATTGCCAAGGCAGTTAGGCAAGAAAATTAAATAAAAGATAAACAGATTAGAAAGGAAGAAATAATACTATCTCTAATGTGTGCATGGTGTGTGTGTGTGTGTGTGTGTGTGTGTGTACGTACGTACACACATACTCTATCTTCATAGAGAATCCTATAGAATCCACTAAAAAACTCAGAACTAATAAATGAGTTCATTGAGGTGGCAGAATGCAAGATCAATACACAAAAAACTGTTGTATTTCTGTATATTAACAATGAACAGTCCAAAGTGAAATTAAGAAAACAGTTTCATTGTAATAGCCCTAAAAGGAATAAAATATCTAGGAATAAATGAACAAAAAAAATGTAAAAGTCTTGTACACTGAAAACTATAAAACATCACTGAAAAAAATAAGACCTAAATAAATGGAAAGACGTTCCTTGTTCATGGATCTGTTGACTTAATATTACTAAGATGGTAAATTGATTTGTATGTTTATTGCAGTCCCTATCCTGGCTGACTCCTTTTCAGAAACTGACCAGCTGATTTTAAAGTACATATGGAGGGGCAACTGGGTGACTCGTTCGGTTGAGTGTCTGACTCTTGGTTTCGGCTCAGATCATGATCCCAGGGTTATGAGTTCGAGCCTCTTGTCACTCTGCATTGAGCATGGAGTCTGCTTCAGAATCTCTTTCTCTCCCTCTTTCTCTCCTTCTGCCTCTCCCTCTGCCCCTCCCTCTGCCCCTCCCTCTGCCCCTCTACCCTGCTCACACTTTTGAAAGAAAGAAAGAAAGAAAGAAAGAGACAAAGAAAGAACATATGAAAATTCAAGAGAGGTAAAACAGTCAAAAAATATCTTTAAACAGAAGAACTGGGGTGTCTGGGGGCTCAGTTGGTTAAAGTGTCTGACTTCAGCTCAAGTCATGACCTCACAGTTCACGAGTTCGAGCCCTGCGTTGGGCTGTGTGCTGACAGCTCAGAGCCTGGAGCCTGCTTCGGATTCTGTGTCTCCCTCTGTCTCTCTGCCCCTTCCCCACTTACGCTCTGTCTCTCTCTCTCTCTCAAAAATAAACATACATTTCCTGATTTCAAATATTACTATAAAACTTAGAGTGATCAAGACTGTGTAGTACTGGCTTTAGGATAAATATATAGATCCGTAGAATAGGTTTGGAAGTCTAGAAATAAACACTCACATTTTTGGTTAGTTGATTTTTCAATGATGATACCAAGACCATTCAGTGGAAAAGAATAGCCTTTTTAGTAATCAGTGCTGGCTCAAGTGGATATGAAAAAGAATGAAATTGGGCCTTTTATTCATACCATATGTAATAATTAACTCAAAATGGTTCAGTGGCTTAAATATAAGACCTAAAACCTTAAAACTCTTAGAAGAAAATATAGCAGTAAATCTTCATGACCTTGAGTTAGCTAAAGCCTTCTTAAGACACCAAAAGCAGAAGCAGTAGAAGAAAGTAGATATATTGGACTTCATCAAAATTAGAAACTTTTGTGCTCTAGGTAGGGGACACTACTGAGAACAAGTGAAAAGACAACTCATAGAATGGGAGAAAATATTTGTATAGCATCTATCTGATAAGGAACTTGTATCTAGAATGTATAAAGAACTCTTACAACCAAATCATAAAAAGACAACCTGTTTAAACATGCAAAGGATCTGAATAAACATTTTTCCAAAGAAGATAGGCAAATAGGGGCACCTGGGTGGCTCAGTCGATTCATCATCTGACTTTGGCTCAGGTCATGATCTCTCAGTTTGTGAGTTCAAGCCCCGCATCAGGCTCTGTGCTGACAGCTCAGAGCCTGGAACCTACTTCGGATTCTGTGTCTGCCTGTCTCCCACTCATACTCTGTGTCTCTTTCTCTCTCAAAAATAAATAAAGATTTAAAAAGTTTAAAAAAAAAACATAGGCAAATGACCAATAAGCACATGAAAACATGTTCAATATCATAGCCATCAGGGAAATGCAAATCAAAATTAGAGTGAGATGCCACTTCATATGCACTATAGGATGGCCATAAGAAAGAGGATAGATATTGACATGTATTGAAGAAGATGTGGAGAGATTGGAAGATTCAGACATTACTGGTGGGAGACTCATACATTACTGGTGGGGTTGTAAAATGGTACAACCACCTTGGAAAGCAATCTGGCATGTTTTTCAGAATATTAAACGTAAGAGTTATGAGCTATAGAACTTCAACTTTTGGGACATATCCAGGAAAAATAAAAAGATATATCCACACAGAAACTTGTAAACTAATGTTCATAGGAGGATCATTCATAATGGCCAGAAAATGCCAACATCAGTTGATGAATATGTCTATCGATTGGTGAATAAACAAAATCTGGTACACCCATGCAGTGCAATAGTATTATACCATAAAAGAGAATGAAGAACTTAGACCAACAAATTTGATAACCTGGATAAAATGGAAAAATTCATAGAAATGTACAACCTCCAAGAATTATGAAGAAATAGAAAATCTGAACAGACCTATAACTGTAAGGAAATGAATCTGTAACAAAAACTTCAACAATAACAACTAAAAAGCCCAGGACCAGATGCTTTTACAGTGAATTCTACCAGTCATTTGAAGAATTAACATCAGTCCTCTCCAAAACTTTCCAAAAAAACTGATCACGAAGAAACACTTTTTGGGGCGCCTAGGTGGCTCAGTTGGTTAAGCGTCTGACTCTTGATTTCTGCTTGGGTCATGATCTCATGGTTCGTGGAATTGAGCCCTGCATTGGGTTTGGAGCTGACAGCTCAGAGCCTGCTTGGGATTCCCTCTTCCTCTCTATGCCCTTCCCTTGGTTGTATGGTCACTCTCTCCCTCTCTCTCTCTTTCAAAATACATAAACATTTAAAAAAAAAAAAAAAAAAGGAGAAACACTTGGAGAATCATTCTGTAAGCACATCATTATCCTGATACCAAAACCAGGCAAAGACACTATAAGAAAACTATAGACCAATATTTCAGAGATATATTTATACAGAAATCCTTAGAAAATACTAGCAAACTGGATTCAGCAGTATATTAAGAGGATTATACACTATGACCAAGTGAGATTTATTCCTGGAATGCAAAGATAGTTCAGCATATGAAGATTAGTCACTGTAATACACTACATTAACACAATGAAGAAAAAAATTTACATGATCATCTCTCTAGATACAGAATAAACATTTGACAGAATTCAACATTCTTTCATGATAACGACACTCAACAAACTAGGATTAGAAGGAAACTATGTCAAACGTATTAAAGGCCCGTATATGAAAAGTCCACAGCTACCATCATATTCTGTAGTGAAAGATGAAAAGCTTTTATTTTATAATCAGGGTGAGACAAGGATACTCACTTTTGTCACTTCTATTCAGTATAGTGCTGGAAGCAGTTAAGCAAGAAAAAGAAATAAATATATCAAAATTGGAAAGGGAGAAATAAAATTATCTTTATTCATAGACAACGTGATCTTATATGTAGAAAGTCCTAAAGATTCTACCAAACAAAATATTAGAATTAATAAGTAAATTCAGCAAATCGCAAGGTACAAAATCAATGTGCAAAAAAGATGAGTTTCTGTATTCTAACAGCAAAAATCTGAAAAGGAAAAGAAAATGATTTCATTTGCAATAGCATCAAAAAGAATAAAATAGGAGTAAATTAACCAGGGAGATGAAATATTTGTATATTGAAAATTATAAAACGTTGCTGAAAGAAGTTAGACACCATAAATTAAAGATATTGGTGTTCCTGGATTAGAAGACTTAATATTGTTAAGATATCAGTACTACCCAGAGTAATCTACAGATTTAATGCAATTCTAATGAAAATCCCAACAATGGTTGTGGCAGATTGGAAAAATTCATCCTGAAATTTATTTGGAATCTCACGGGACCCTCAAATAACCGAAGCAAACTTGAAACAAGAACAAAGTTGGAGGTCTCACACTTCCCAGTTTCAACACTTATCATAAACTACAGTAATCAGACTGTAGTACTGGCATAAAGACAAGACATATGCACCAGTGGAACAGAATTCAGAGCCCAGAAATAAACCCTGGCATATATGGGCACGTGATTTTAGACAAGAGTACTAATACAGAGGAAGTTTTTTCAACAATTTGTGTTGAAAAAGTTGGATATCTATATGTGAAACCATGAAGTTGGACTCTTAGCCTAATACTGTGTTAAAAATAAAACCTTGAGGGGCACCTGAGTGGCTCAGTCAGTTAAGTGTCCGACTTCGGCTCAGGTCATGATCTCATGGTTTGTGAGTTTGAGCCCCGCATTGAACTCTGTGCTGACTGCTCAGAGCCTGGAGCCTGCTTCAGATTCTGTGTCTCCCCCTCTCTCTGCCCCTCCCCTGCTCGTGCGCGCGCTCTCTCTCTCTCTCTCTCTCTCTCTCTCTCTCAAAATAAACATTTTTTTTAGTTAAAAAAACTAAAAAAATAGAAATAATATAAAACATCAGGGTGCCTGGGTGGCTCAGTCAGTTAAGCATCCAAATCTTGATTTCGGCTCAAGTTATGATCCCATGGTTATAAGATCCATCCCTGCTTTGGGCTCCGTGCTGGGTGTGGAGCTTGCTTGGGATTCTCTCTGTCCTTCTGTGCCTCTCCCCCACTTGCATGGTTTCTCTCTGTCTCTCTCCTTCAAAATGAAGTAAACTTTAAAAAAAAAGTGAGACTGAGGATCACTTAAGAGAAAATACAAAACAAAAAACGGGTGCCTGGATGGCTCAGTTGGTTAAGCATCCAACTTTGGCTCAGGTTATGATCTGGTGGTATGAGCCCCGTGTTGGGCTCTGTGCTGACAGCTCAGAGCCTGGAGCTTGCTTTAGGATTTGTGTGTATGTCTCTCTTTCTCTGCCTTTTGCCTGTTTACGCTCTCTCTCTCTCTCTCTCTGTCTCTCTCTCTCTCTCTCTCTCTCTCTCAAAAAGAAGAACTTAAAATAAAACCAACTCAAAATGGATCAAAGACCCAAATGTATGAGCTAGAACTAGAATACTTCTATAAGAAAACATAGGGGAGAACTTGACTACATTGAGTTTGGCAATGGTTTTTGGGTAGGATATCAAAAGCACAGAACAACAAAAGGAAAAAGAAAAAGTTGGGCTACTCAAAATTAAATTTGATTTTTTTTAGCAAATTCTACCCCCAACATGGGGCTCAAACTCATGACCCCGAGATCAAGAGTCTCATGCTTTACAGGCTGAGCTACCCAGGCGTCCCCAAAATCAAAATTTTTTAGGCATCAAAGGACATAAGAGTAAAAAAGCAACTCAGGATATAGAAGAAGATATTTGCTAATCACATATCTGATAAGGTTTTATATTCATTTTATGTAAAGAACTCCAACTCAATGAAAATAAAATACCAAAGGACTTTAATGGATTTTAAACACATGAAAAGGCATTCAACATCACTATTAGGGAAATGCACGTTAAAACGGCATTGAATTACCAGTCATACCCATTAAAATGACTTATCAAAAGAACAAAAATAAAAACAACAGAAAAATAACGAGTGATGCCAAAGGTGTGGAGAAATTGGAATACTTGGCCTTTGCCAGTTGGAATGTATAATGGTAAAACTGCTGTGGAAGATATGATGATTCCTTAAAAAGTTAAAAACAATTAACCATATGGTCCAGCATTTCCACTTTTGGTTATATACTCATAGGAACTAAAGTAGCATCTTGAAGAGATATTTGTACCTTTTGTTAATAGCACTATTCACAGTAACCAAAAGGCAGAAGCAATCTAAATCTTCTTGGATGGATCAATTGACAAGCAAAATGTGGTATATACATACAATGAAATATCATTCAGTCTTTAAAAGGAAATTCTGACACAAGCTACAACATGGATGGACCTTAAGGACATTATGCTAAGTAAAATAAACATCACAAAAGCGAAATACTAGATGAATTTACTTTCAGGAAGTACCTGAGGTAGTCAGATCCATAGAGACAGAAAGTCAAATGGCGGTTACCAGGGAGTAGAGGCGGGTAAGAATGGGCAGTTACAGTTTAATAGGTACAGAATTTCATTTTTGCAAGATGAAAAGAGTTCTGGAAATGGGTGCTGCTGATTGGTTGCACAACAGTGTGAATGAACTTGCTGCCCCTAAACGGTACACTTAAAAAATAGTTATGAATGGTTTATATTATATACATTTTGCTACAGTTTAAAAAAAAAAAAAAAAAGATGAAGTACAGATACATCTTACAACATGAATGGACCTTAAAAACAATAAGTGGAAGAAGCCAGGTAAAAAGACTGTGTATTGTATAATTCTGTTTATATAAAATGTCCAGAATAGGCAAATCTGTAAAGACAGAAAATAGATTGGTGGTTGTCAGACACTTGGGGAGGTGTTGAAAATGGGGAATACCTGCTAATGGGTATGAGGCTCTTCTTGAGGTGATTTCATTGTGGTGGTGGTTGCACAACTCTGAATACATTAAGACCAATTGAATTGTGTACTTTAAATGGGTGAGTGTATGATATATGAATTAAATCTCAATGAAGCTGTTATTTAAGACAAAATCCAAACAGCACCCCAGAATTCTTTGTTCTGATGAAAATACTGGGTAGATTGAGAGGGAGAGGTGTGTGTGGTGGAAGGGGTGGGTTTGTTTAGAAGATGAGACTGGAAGGGTAGGTTAGGACCAAAAATGGTGCTTGACATTAAATACAATGCCAAGGAATCAAAATACTCACTTTTTTCAGAAAAAATAGCACAGAGCTTGTCATGTATTTTGACCAGCATTTATAATGATTTTGTTTGATAATTTGATAGGTAAAAAATGGTATCCTGTCTTTTTAATAATTATTTTTTATTACAATGGAGATTGGACAGTTTCCTGTTCTTAGAGGCCATTTATATATTTTTTTAACATATATTACCTATTTATGTCCCTTGCCTATTTTTTAAAATTAGGGTATTAGTGTTTTTAATTGAGTTTTGAATATATTTGTAACATAGTAAGAATGTTCATCTTTTGAGTAGTTTATATAGAAACTGTCCAGACATCTGGTTTCCTTGCTCTCATGTTTCTTATGTTAGTGCTCAGTAAATGTTAGAGTTGAATCGAGGAGAAAAATATTTATAAAACAGATTGTATTCTGTTCCAAAATAACCAAATGAATATTTCATGATTGTGAATTTTGCATAATCAGTTAAAAGGTATAGGAAAGTGTTTTATTTACATTTAATGAAATGTAGCATATAAAGCTTTTACTCTTTTAAATGTTTACTTTTGAGAGAGCATGGGGGAGGGGGAGAGAGAAAGTGGAGGGGGGGGAGAGAGAGACCATGTGGGTGTGAGCGTGGGGGATGGGCAGAGAGAGAAGGGGACAGAGGATCCGAAGCAGGCTCCATGCTGACAGCAGTGAGTCCAATGTGGGGCTCGAACTCACAAACCAGGAGATCATGAGCTGAACTCAGCTGACAGAGCTACCCAGGTGTCCCTTGCCTATAATGCTTTTAAAGGAAAGAACGTAAAATCTTAATTTGGAAATGACTCCTTTCTGAATCACAAGAAGATACAGAGTTAGCATCATGTGTTGAAATTAAGAGTTTATTTTCATTTATTTTTTTGATTAAGTAAGCTCTATGCCCAAGGTGGGTCCTGAACTCAAGACCTTGAGATCAAGAGCCAGGTGCCTTTAAAAATTTAAAGAACATAGGGGTGCCTGGGTGGCTCAGTCGGTTAAGCATCCGACTTTGGCTCAGGTCATGATCTCGTGGTCCGCGAGTTCGAGCCCCGCGTCAGGCTCTGTGCTGACAGCTCAGAGCCTGGAGCCTGTTTCAGATTCTGTGTCTCCCTCTCTCTCTGACCCTCCCCTGTTCATGCTGTCTCTCCCTGTCTCAAAAATAAAAAAAATAAACATTAAAAAAATTAAAAAAAAAAATTTAAAGAACATAGAGAAATCAGAATGTTTAGTTGCCCATCAAATGATTTATGGCAAAGGGATTGTGGAGTTTAAGGGAAAAGGAATCTGTGGGAAAGGCAGGAAGAAGTAGATGGGAATGGAAAGGGGAAGTGCCTTTCTCTTGTCAATATTTCCTGAGTAGCTGAACAAGAAATAGTGTTCTTTTGGGGCAGATGTTATAAAGTAAAAGTAATGAGAAATATGTGTAATGATTAAGAGTACATAGTTTGAATCCGAGCTTCGTCCATCTCTGGTTTCCTCATCTGGAAGATGGAGTAATAATTCATTATTCATAGGTTTGTTGCATTTGATGAAATAATTCATGAGAAACACTTAGAATATTGCACACAGCAAGAACACAATAAAGTTTGTGTTTATTATAGGTTGGTAGTCTATTGATTGTGAGGGTAGAAATAGATCAATAATACAGTAATTGTTTTAATTAGGTGGAGAGGATGGAGGTTTGGGAGAAATGGTTTTAGTCCTCCAGTGAAGTTTTGGAGAGCAGACCCAGAAATTAGGAAAAAAAAAAAAACAAAACAACCTTTTTTCTGAAAGCTTACAAGTAGTCTTTAATTATTAATAGTAAAAGTTGTCAAGAGTGAAAAAGTTGTCACATAATGGCTAGGGTGTGTTTGATTGGTTAACCTTACCGGAAGTTAAAAAGTGAGCTCAAACCCAGGCAGAGAAAGGGGGATCGTAAGAATGAAACTCAGCAACAGACACGTAAGACAGATGCCAATTGCAGAAGCCATGGTATCGGTTTGAAATGGAGAGTAGAGGGAGAAGTTAAAAAGCGGGTGATCTGCATTGTGAATACTGTGGCCATTAATAGAAGAACTTTAGCAGTTAAATCCTGCAGTGGGGCAAGGTGGGTGGTGAAGGGTGGAAGTGGCAGAGAACCATTTAGGGCAGCATCAGCATTAGGGCAGTCAACTATGAAAGGTTAAAGATTTGTCAGGTTTTTGCCATTTCTGTGAATTGCCCGTTTGTTTGATGTTTGCTTACTAACTGGAAAGATTTATTAAAATACATATTAATGTTTTATGTGTTTCACATAGCATAGATAATTTTTCCCATTTCCATTGTTTGCCCTCACCTT
Organism: Panthera onca; assembly: GCF_046562875.1. Lineage (NCBI taxonomy): Eukaryota > Metazoa > Chordata > Mammalia > Carnivora > Felidae > Panthera > Panthera onca. The sequence continues at coordinate 74,084,183 of NC_138340.1, read as the reverse complement.
TGTTTTTCTTGTGTTCTTTGTTATTCTGAAATTTATATGTGGTCATATGTCAGTTTGTGGGATTTTTTTTTGAAGGAAGGTGATTTGTCTCACGCTTAGGAAGGCTTAGCCCCCTAGAAAATTGTAAGAATGTTTTCTGTTTACATATTTTTAAAGTTTTTATTTAAATTCTAATTAGTTAATGCAGCGTAATACTGGTGTCAGGTGTATAATACAGTGATTCAGCACTTACCATACAACACCGGGTGTTCATCACAAGTGCGCTCCTTAATCCCCATCACCTACTTAACCCATCCCGCCATCCACCTCCCCTCTGGTAACCATCAGTTTGTTCTCTGTAGTTTAATAGTCTGTTTTTTGGTTTCCCTCTCCCCCTACCCCTTTGCTCATTTGTTTTCTTTCTCTTATTTAAATTTTACATATGACCATGGGGGAGGGGAAGAAAAAAAAAAGGTTAGGGGGGGAGCCAAAGCATAAGAGACTCTTAAAAACTGAGAACAAACTGAGGGCTGATGGGGGGGTGGGAGGGAGGGGAGGGTGGGTGATGGGTATTGAGGAGGGCACCTGTTGGGATGAGCACTGGGTGTTGTATGGAAACCAATTTGACAATAAATGTCATAATAAAAATAAAAGTAAAAAATAAATAAATAAAATTTACATACAAATGAAATTTTGTGGTGTTTGTCTTTCTGTGACTGATTTATTTGGCCTATTTCCATAATTTGGCTGTTGTAGATACAAACATCAGGGTCTGTGTATCCCTTTGAATTAGGATCTTTGTGTTCTTTGGGTAAATACCTAGTAGCACAATTGCTGGGTTTTAGGTATTTCTATTTTCTGGTTTCTTAAAAATGTCTATGTGAGTTTTTAAAAACATTTGGATATTTAATCTTTCTTACTCTGTTCTGTCATGTTCATCGTATATAAAGTTTGTACATATTCTGGGCTTTCCTGTTTTATAGATCCCTTTGGGTGTCCTGCTATCATACATTGTTTTAATTATTGTAATCTTATATTACATTTTAATTTCTGGTACATAAAGGTCTCCTCCTCTGTGCTCCTTAAGAAAAGATCTTATTTTTATACATTTAGATGTTCATGAAGTGTGAAAACTTAAAAATGGAGACTTGACTGGAATTATGTTGAGGTTTATTTGGGGAAGAGCAGGAGTTTTTAAAAAACTTGTTCAGTGTATGAAATCATAGGTATATTCATGTAATACTTGAGACTGAAAATTGGTACAGCTTATTTCATAGAGGAAGGGCATGGTATGATACCTGGCACATACTACATGTTGTATAAGTATTTAATGTTGATATTATATTACAATAATTATTTCTTAAAGTATAATTGTCCTTTAACTCAGCAATTCTATTTTTAGAAACATAGAAGGAAGTAATCATGACTTTATATAAATATAGCTATGAGAATGTTGTTCACAGTATGGCTTATAATAGCAAAACATTAGAATTAATTTAAGTGTCTAACAACTTAAATTGCCTGGGTGGCTCAGTCGGTTAAACGTCCGACTTCGGCTCAGGTCATGATCTCATAGCTTGTGAGTTGGCGCTCTGCGTGGGGCTCTGTGCTGACAGCTCAGAGCCAGGATGGAGCCTGCTTCGGATTCTGTGTCTCCCTCTCTTTCTGTCCCTCCCCTGCTTGCTTGAGCTTTATCTCAAAAATAAACATTAAAAAAAAAAAAAACTTTATATGTCTAAATCAGAAGATGATTGAACAGAACTATGGTGTATTATTACTTTGGAGTACTATGTAGCCATTATAATTGTGTTCAATGATAAGGAAAACTGTTCACTCTATGTATTATGAGCTGGAAAAAGTTTATAAAGGAATAGGTAAAGTTTAATCCATATTTTGTATTAAAAATATAGTCTAGGAGCACAAGGAAACCTTTGGGGCTGATGGATGTGTTCATTATGTTAATTGTAGACACAGTCTCACAGGTGTATACCTATGTGAAAACTACTTAAATTGTATCTTCTAAATATGTACAGTTTATTATTGTCAATTAACACATTGAAACTGAAAAACATTTTTGTTCAGTTAAAGTGTAATAAGCTCAAGGAGAACGATTGAGTTTATTACTTCAGAAATTAAACCAATAGAATATATGAATATATAGAGAGATTTATTTTAAGGAATTGGGTCAGACAATTGTTGAGGCTGGCAAGTCTGAAATTTGTTAAGAGTGGCTAGTAAGCTGGAAATTCTGGCAGGAGTCTGTGTTGCAGACTTGAGTTCAAAAGCATTCTGGAGGCAGAATTTCTTCTTTAAAAGGACCTCAGTCTTTTCTCTTGAGGCCTTCAGATGGTTGGATGAAGCCTACGCACATTATTGAAGGTAATCTGTCCTCAAAGTCTACTGACTTGAGTGTTAATCACATCTAAAAATACCTTCACACAACATCTGGACTGGTATTGACCAAGCAGCTGGGCACTGTAGCCTAGTCAGGGTAACACATCAAATTAACCATCACACTCTATCAGAGTGATTTCAGCAGAGCAACAAAATTCAATTGAAATGGTTTAAATCATAATGGGAATGTATTAGCTTGCATAAAAAGTCGTCCAGAGATAGGGCAGGCTTTAGGGTTAATTGATTCAGTGGCTTTCGGATGTCATCAAAGGCTCAAGTTATGCCATCTGCAGTGTCTGTTTTATTCTCACAGTAGGATGGCTTGAAGAGGCAGTTACTCGTATCTGGTGAGGGGAGAGCCTGGCTTCGCATGGCTTGCTTTCTTTTTCCTTTCCTTTCCTTTCCTTTCCTTTCCTTTCCTTTCCTTTCCTTTCCTTTCCTTTCCTCTTCTCTTTTCTTTTCTTTCTTTTCCTTTCCTTCTTTCCTTCCTTCCTTCCTTCCTTCCTTCCTTCCTTCCTTCCTTCCTTCCTTTTATTTACTTTTGTGAGAGAGAGAGTGTGAGGGCCGAGACACAGAATCTAAAGCAGTCTCCAGGCCTGAGCTGTCAGCACAGAGCCCTACACAGGGCTCAAACTCATGAACCGCGACATCATGACCTAAGCCAACGTTGGATGCTTGACTGAGCCACCCAGACGCTCCTTCCCACGCATTTCTGAAGTCCATGAAGGCTTCTCTCTTAGGGCCCCTCATCAGTGCCTCAGTAGGCCCAAATCTTCTGTGCCTGCACATCTGTTAAGCTGTTAAGTTAACATAGAATGTACTGTAATTAGAATATGATGAAAAGAAAACAAACTAAGCAAAATACCACTTTCAGTACTCAGGACCTTATTGGGAGGGAGGGAGATAGCTGACTTGGGCAGAGACTGATTCTTGGCTTTACATGAAATCTGAAGATGCTACAGTATTACAAAAGAAGATTGAGAAATACGTATTGTGTTATGCAAGTAAAGGTTATGCAGACTTTTTCTTTTTCGGTTAGTCTGTGTCCCTAGGACAGGTGGGAATTGGCAGCCAAAATACTGAGTCATGAAGTCAATGGAATTACTGACTTTTTATTTTAGGATATGGAAAGTTGCATTGATACTGTCTTTTTACGTTCTGACTTTAAGTGTTTTATTTTAGTTAATGTAGTAATTATTTCCTGACTGTTGGCTCCTATTACTGGGCTTGTTCATTAGGGCTTATGTTCATTTCACTCTTGGGTTTTTAGGTACCAGACTTTTAATTTGGGGATTTGGGGTCATTTTTGCATATAATTGGATTTTCTAGCAAATGTTATGTAATCATAAGATTTGTCCATTATCACAGATATTTGGGGTAACAATTGAATGCGTTTTGCATTTCTCGGCTTTTTTGTTCTTTGTTTCTGGGTTTAACTGAGTTTTCTGAAAGTGAATTGGAATTTTACAGTTTGTTCTAGATTTAATATAACCAGTAAACTTTTAAAAAGTTCAGATTCTCCTGTCATCTCATGTTATTTATGCAGCAGCCACTTGGCCAACTTGGATTCCCTACACACTATTAATCTTCATTTTAAAGCTGTTCACTCTCCCCCAACGTATTGAGTTGCATAAGAAAGACTGGACTGGCATCAGCTGTCCCTAAAATGTTACGTGATTGTATTTGTCCCAGAATGTAATTGAGGTTGCATAGACTTCTCACCGTACATCCAACTCTTACAGCAGAAGCTGCATTAAATGATGGCAGTTTAATGGAGCACTCATGATTAAGTGTAAATAAAGGTACATGATTAAGGTAAATAAAAATTGCTTAAACATGGGGATCCTGGGTGGCTGAGTTGGTTAGCCATCCAACTTTGGCTCAGGTCATGATCTCACAGTTTGTGAGTTTGAGCCTCGCATCGGGCTCTGTGCTGACAGCTCAGAGCCTGGAGCCTGCTTCGGATTCTGTCTCCTCCTCTCTCTCACCCTCCCCACTTGTGCTCTCTCTCTCAGAAATAAATAAATGAAAAAAAATTGCTGAAACGTAACAAATATACTTTTAAGGGAGTGACAATATGGCTGTGGGTAAAATAGGTTGTAGATAAAGTTTTAATTTTTTTAAAGGTTTTTTTTTCTTTTTAAGTTTATTTATTTTGTGTGAGCAGAAGAGGGGCAGAGAGAGAGGCAGAGAGAATCTCAAGCAGGAAACTGAACCATCCGGGCTCCCCTTTAGGTAAAATTTTTAAAAAACAGGACAACTTTGGAAGATAAGGTTACTTTAAACATACTGAAAAGTTACAAATTATGAAGTTATAAATTAATCTGAAGTTCCCAAAGAGCAGTTGATGTGCTAGTCTTTTGAAATGATAATTTTGACTGTGAATTTTGGATAATTCATTTTGAAGTGATCAAAAAATGAATTTTGAAAACCCCACTAAAAAAGTAAAGCCAAAAAAAAGCAAAAAAAAGTAGAGCCAAAAATACTTTTTTGAAAATTAATTAGAAATTAATGAGAGAATTAATTTAACAAATTTGAAAAATGAAGTAGTGTTTTATTTAATTAAAAAAAAATAATGCTTGCTGTGGGCCAGGCACTTTCCTGAGCAATTTACAAATATTAACTCAAAACTTATAGAAAGCTTATGAAAGTAATTGAAGAAGACACAAAATAATGGAAAAAGATTCCATGCTCCTGGATAGGAAGAACAAATATTGTTAAAATGTCAGTACTACCCAAAGCAATCTACATATTCAATGCAATCCACATGAAAATTACAACAGCATTCCTCACAGAGCTAGAACAAATAATCCTAAAATTTGTATGGAACCAGAAAAGACCCCGAATAGCCAAAGCAATCTTGAAAAAGAAAACCAAAGCAGGAGGCATCACAATCCCACACTTCAAACTATACTACAAAGCTGTAATCATCAAGACAGAACAAAATAGAGAACCCAGAAATGGACCCACAAACGTATGGCCAACTAATCTTTGACAAAGCAGGAAAGAATATCCAATGGAATGAAGACAGTCTCTTCAGCAAGTGGTGCTGGGAAAACCGGACAGCAACATGCAGAAAAATGAACCTGGACCACACACCATACATAAAAATAAACTCAAAATGGATGAAAGACCTCAATGTAAGACAGGAAGCCATCAAAATCCTTGAGGAGAAAAACCTCTTTGATCTTGGTCGCAGCAACTTCTTACTCAAACCATGTCTGGAGGCAAGGGAAACAAAAGCAAAAATGAACTACTGGGACCTCATCAAAATAAAAAGGTTCTGCACAGCAAAGGAAATAATCAGCAAAACTAAAAAGGCAACTGACAGAATGGAAGAAGATATTTGTAAATGACATATCAGGTAAAGGGTTAGTATCCAAAATCTATAAAGAACTTAACCAAACTCAACACCCAAAAAACAAATAAGCCAGTGAAGAAATGGGCAAAAGACATGAATAGACACTTCTTCAAAGAAGACCTCCAGATGGCCAACCGACGCATGAAAAAATGCTCCACATCACTCATCATCAGGGAAATACAGATTAAAACCACAATGAGATACCACCTCACACCTGTCAGAATGGCTAAAATTAACAACTCAGGCAGCAACAGGTGTTGGCGAGGATGCAGAGAAAGAGGATCTCTTTTGCATTGTTGGTGGGAATGCAGGGTGGTGCAGCCACTCTGGAAAAACAGTATGGAGGTTCCTCAAAAAAACATAAATAGAACTACCCTATGATCCAGCAATTGCACTACTAGGCATTTATCCAAGGGATACAGGTGTGCTGTTTCGAAGGGACACATTCACCCCCATGTCTATAGCAGCACTATCAACCATAGCCAAAGTATGGAAAGAGCCCAAATGTCCATCAATGGATGAATGGATAAAGAAGATGTGGTATATATATACAATGGAGTATTACTCGGCAATCAAAAAGAATGAAATCTTGCATTTGCAACCACGTGGGTAGAACTGGAGGGTATTATGCTAAGTGAAATTAATCAGAAAAAGACAAACATCATATGACTTCACTCATGTGAGGACTCTAAGAGACAAAACAGATGGACATAAGGGAAGGGAAACAAAAATATAAAAACCGGGAGGGGGACAAAATAGAAGAGACTCATAAATATGGAGAACAAACTGAAGGTTGTTGGAGGGGTTGCGGGTGGGGGGGATGGGCTAAATGGGTAAAGGACACTAAAGAATCTACTCCAGAAATCATTGTTGCATTATATGCTAACTAATTTGGATGTAAATTTAAAAAAATAAAAAATAAAACAAGTTAAAATATTAACTCGTTTAATCCTCATAAAAAATCTGTGAGGAATAGAGAAGGAAATGAGATGTAAAAACATCAGAACCACTCTTAAATACACATAATACCTGGTATATGAAAAATAGTGACTAGAAATACTCTTTTTCAAGTGGACATTTCAGTTTGTTTGATTTTAATAGGATGTAGAAAATCTGACTTTGATGTATCACAGTATTTTTGTGGGAAAATGCATTAGAAATACAAATATTAAGGCCAAGTACACACCTGTTTCCTGCCATTCTCAGCTGTGGTGGCATTCAATGGATTTCTCCTCTTTTCTGCTCACCTTTCACATGGTGGGAGCACGTTTCCTAACTCCACTCACTGTCACTGGTAGTGACCTTGGAGGCCTGAAATGAGAAATGGAGACCTTCAGGTGACAAGCCAGGAGCTCTCAGGTTTTCAGAATTGGAAGCTTTTGGGCTTTTTTTTGTGATAGAAAAATCTCTGGATTTGAGGTATTTGGTTTCAGGCAGGCACAGTCATCAAACCTCTCTCTTTCTGCCATTTCAGGAATTGATCTGTTTCTCTTTTTGCTACTGACCGCCACTCTTGGTCACAACTTCGTGTAATGTGCATATATCTGTTGTTAAGTTTTCTGCCGCTAATACCAATGAGAAGCAGAGGAGGATAGCTTTCTTCCTTCTTTGCCAGTACTTAACACCCAAACCCTTTTCCCCAGACACATTTTCCTCTTTGGCCTGTGGGAAATGCAGAGATGAGAAAGTGACTCTGGGTAATGTATTTACTGAATGCCGAAATAAAATTGTCTGGATACTTTTCGAAGAAATTACTTAACAAGTATTTGTTGAGTACTTGTTATATGCTTTACATTGTTCTAGGTGCTAGGTATAGGCAGTACATTTGATAGACAAGTTTTCTACCTTTTGGTGCTTAACATTCTAATTGAATAAGACTGGCTGTCTTGGATATTCTATTGTAAGACCTGAGGATTGGGGTTGGGCTGGGGAGGATTTAAGGGAATAGGGAAATGAAGTTGCTTTTTTCTCCTCCAACTTGGACAGAATACAGAGTCAAAGGAGAGTTTAGGAATGTCCCCATCCATCCTCAGTGATACTGTATGGTTTGGGATGCTGATGTTAAGTGGTTAATGTAGCATCATGTTTTCTAGCAATTACGGATTAAAGGCAAAGACGACTACAAGAAGAAATGTTTTTACTTTCTTTTTCTTTCCTTGCAGATTTCAGGCAGAAATGTTTTTGAATTTATATAAATGTCTTAAAAATGTATACATTCCAAATATTGAGACTATGATTCTTTTCCTTGTTTTCTTAAGTAAAGACAATGCAGTTTTGGCAGTCCTTAGTTTTACAGTGAGAACTGTTAAAGCATGTCCATTAACTTTCCTTCCTTGATTATTTCTGATGTTGAATTTGAGAAAACAGAGTTGTAATGCAGCTTATACTTTGTTTTTACAGGGTGAGAATTCTCTGCCTCTACTTCTGACTTTCCATGCACTCACCTCACTCTGTACCCATTTTGCTCTTTGAAGTAATGTTTCTTCCTGCTTAAGGCTGATTCCTTCTTGTTCCTAGGATCTTGGTTGTGTGTTATCTCTTCTGTATTTCGTCCTCTTCCCTCTTTTCTGGCTCCTTACTTTCAGGACTAAACCTACTCAAATCTCTTCTGTCTTGAACGAAACAAAAATCTTTCTCTGATTTGCGTCTACTTATGACTCCATTACTCTTGTTCCTTTCCATTGTTGCCAGACATTTGGAAAGAGTAATGAACAATTGCTGTCTGTATTTCTCACTTTTTCAATCACACATTCATCTGAATTTTCCTACTACTTTATTAAGATAACGTCATTAATGATCTCTTGCCAAACCAGTGGTAATTTTTCAGTTTTTCTTTATATGGGCAGTATTTACTGTTGACTTGTTTCTTAAATGTCTTCTTGCCTTTTCTGAAAAAGCTCTTGTCAGATTTGTTTTCTTCTTCTCTGACTGTGGCTTCATGGCCTTGATCATTGGCCCCTTCTTTGCCTGATACTTAAATGTTGGTGTTAAGTCCTTGGTGGTCTTCTCTTAATTCTCAAATACTCTCATTGGCTAAGGCTATTACCATCATTGGCTCTATTCTGTTACCTTGTAAAAATTTTCTAGACCTGAGCTCCGTACAGTTACAACTGTTCACTAGATGTCTCCATATTGACATTTCACAAGGGTTTCTCAAACTGAGCATACTCCTTGCCCCTGTCAGCCTGCTGATTTTAAACCCAGGTTAAACCCTGATTTTAAACCCAGGTTAAAATGTTTCTTCTCAATTCCCTAATCAGGATACCACTGCATTTTAAGCTTGTCAGTTACAGCACTATAGTATTTTTATTTACTTAATATCTGCAGTGCTACCTTATTAGGCTCTTGATGTCAGCAGCTCTTAGTCATATCTGTACTTATAAGCCATATACTTCTGTTGACTGTTCTATTGAAAAATGTCTCACAAAGGTAAAATTCTGAAATAATTGATACATTTACAAAACATATGTGATCTCAAAAATAATATAAATTAGAATTTACAAGTGGAAACTTGTAATTTTGGGTTCAAATTCACCATTCCTATACCTTGTGTTTGCTTCCAGTATTACTGTATTTGCCTTGAACAGGCAGGATCTAGGCTTAATATACTAGATGATTTTTAGAATGACTAGTTGAAAGTAGATTGGTCTTTCACATTCTTTTCTTTTTTTTAATTTTTTTTGATTTTTTAATTTATTTTGAGACAGAGACAGCACAATTGGGAGAGGGGCAGAGAGAGAGACCAAGAGAATCCCATGGAGGCTCTGTTCTGCCAGCGCAGAGCCTAATGTGAGGCTCGAACCCATGAAGCTGTGAGATCATGACCTGAGCTGAAACCAAGAGTGGGATAACCAGCTGAGCCACCCAGGCACCCTAGAATGCTTTTTCTGTTTGCATTGTTTATTATGGTAATTAGTTAACAGCATGGTAACCTTCCATGTTCAAAAATAAGGCAATCTCCAACAGAGTGGTTGGTCTGTTTATTTAAGAAATCTGTTTCTTTTGGGGCGCCTGAGTGGCTCAGTCGGTTAAGCATCCAACTTCGGCTCACATGACCTCACAGTTCATGGGTTCAACAGCACAGAGCTTGGGGCCTGCTTCAGATTCTGTGTCTCCCTCTCTCTCTGCCCCTCCCTCACTTGTGCTCACTCTCTTTCTCTCTCAAAAATAAATAACAATAAAAAAAAAAAGACATCTTTGGCTCAGGTCATGTTCTCATGTTTTGTGAGATTGAGCCCCGTGTCAGGCTCCGTGCTGAGTGTAGAGCCTGCTTGGGATTCTCCCTCTCTGCCCCTCCACCACTTGCACTCTCACTCTCTCTCAAAATAAACATTAAAACACCACATATTTATAAATTATGTTAGGCGTGAGTTTACCTTTCCATATATTTTGGTCATGGGTGAAATACTATATTTGAATTAGTACTAAGTGGACAGTTGATTTTCACATAAGTCAGTGTGCTAGTGAATTTATTGTTCATTTTTTGGATGTATTCCTCCCCTTCCCTACCTTTTTGCCATGTTTTTAATAATATAATAAAATATTTTCTCTTTGCTAATCATGATCTTTTTTTTTTTAATGTGAGGGAGAGTGCAAGCAGGGGAGGGGCAGAGAGAGAGGGAGACACAGAATCTGAAGCAGGCTCCAGGCTCCAGGCTCTAGGCTCTGAGTTGTCAGCACAGAGCCCAATGCGGGGTTTGAAATCATTAACCATGAGATCATGACCTAGGCCAAAGTTAGACGCTTAATTACTGAGCCACCTGGGCGTCCCATCCTTGCCAATTATTTTTAATAATATTTTATATTATTTAAAATACCCCAAAATATAATAGTAATTATAACATGTAATGATTATTTAAAAATTATTGAGATGTTTTACATGTTTTTGTACTAAGTCTTCAAAATCTATAGCACATCTCATCTCATTGGGTCTAGCCACATTTCAGGTGCTTCAAAGGCAATTGTGACTCATGCTTTGTGAATGGAGAGCATAGTCCTAGAATATAGCTTGATAGTGGCTCTACTTTGAGGTTGATAATTGTATTTGATGTGTTTTGGAGTCTCCTACTGCCCATTTACCCCATTTCCTGTATACTTCCTGTAACAGCTGTGGACTTTTTGTTTTTGAGGATCCACCTTTTATCTATTCTCGGTTGGTCTAGCAGTAGAGCTCACTCCACTTGCAGCGCCTTAGGGGCACATCACTGGCCAGTTAGAGTAAGGTCTTCTTGTGTATGAGGTTGAGATTTATTCCAAGATTTCATGCATAGAGTGAGGTTGTCTCACCTGTGCGGTGTAAGCTTGAGAGCAAGAAGGAACTGTTGTTGCAGCAGCCACCTTGTGACAGTATAGGTTCTTAGTTTAAGGCCAGCACTGAGATGTAGAGGAGACTAGACTCTAGGTGTAGGATTTTGAAAACTCCGTTTCACTCTATACCCAAAACAAAGAATGTTTCGGAGATTGATAAATCAACTTTTTTGTTCAGGTCAGTATACTTTGACTCTTGTAGGTGTGGATTAGGGAGGTCTATCTTAAAATATCCTGTGGTTTTAGAATGTCCTAGTAGCACAGGATTGTTCTGGGATTGACTGGAGGGTTTCCACCAAATATAATTCAGGTTAAGTTGTGATTCCTAGGCCTCAAATGCTTGACTTTACCCCTTATAAAGGGTTGTTCCTGACCTTCTGGTGGGGCTGACATTTAAGGACTCAGCCTAATTACAATGAACAGTAATGATTCAAATGTCTATTCAGTGAAGGGAATCAGAAATGCAAGTAACACGTAATTTATTCCCCCCAATTTATTTGTTCTCCGTTTTGCATTTTATTGCTTTTGCCTGTGAGTGTAGAGCTTATTGTGATCAGTTTTTACTGAATTTAAAATCTCTTGTATCTTAAGGACTTTTAACTATAAATTCTTTATTATTTTAATGTTCTTTTGAAAGAGTTCCTCTGTAATGAGTATAAAAGTAAAAATTAGTTTATCATAATCTTTGAAATAATGCAAATATATATAAAGAAAAAAATTAATTTCCTGGTTTTTTCTTGATACTTTTTTCCGAATCCAGGGTTAACAGCCTGTTATATATCTTTCAAGACCTTTGTGTCTTGGAATGGAAATAGAAATAGAAATAGAAATAATAGAAATGTATATTTTTTAAGTTTATTTATTTTGAGAGAGAGCACATGCAAGGGAGGGAGAAGGAAGGGAGAGAATCCCAAGTAGGCTCCGTGCTGGCAGCACAGAGCCTGTCGTGGGGCTCAATCTCACAAACTGTGAGATCATGAGCTGACTCAAAATCATGAGTCTGATGCTTAATCGACTGAGCCACCCAAGTGCCCCTAGAAATATATATTTAAATCTATATGTTGAGAGAGAGAGAGAGAGAGAGTCAGAGAGACAGTCAAGCAGAGAGAGACAGAGAATCCAACAGTTTGGTAGAGTTTGAGAGAAACTGATAGGAACACAGAGAAAGAGAGACAGGGGCACAGAAAGTCCCCCAGACACAGAGAATCTGACAGAGTATTTACACTGTCTTAAAAATCCCCTGTATTCACCTGTTCATATCCACATTTAAATTCTTTGGCAAATACTGTTTGTTTCTTACTATCTCCCTAGTTTTACATTTTCCAGAATGTCATTATAATTGGAAAAATAACAGTATGTAGCCTTTTCAGATTGGTTCCTTTCACTTAAATAATACACTTAAGTTTGCTCCATGGATTTCCATGGTTTTCATGCATCATTTCTTGTTAGTGCTAATTAATATTCCACTGGCTCCATGTACCCCATTTATCCATTCACCTACTGAAGGACATGCTGGGTTTGGATTATTGGGTTTGGATGCTTGGGTTTGAATAAAGCTGCTGTAAACATTCACATGCAGGTTTCTGTTTGGATATATGTTTGTAGCTTCTTTGGCTAAATACCAAGGGGCATGAGTACTGGGTCATATAGGAAGAATGTATTTGGTTTTCTGAGAAACTTTCAAACGGTCTTCAGAAGTGATTTTACCATTTTGTGTTTCCATTAAGTAATAAATGATGAGAGGTCTGCTGTTTCATAGCCTCACCAGCATTTGGTGTTGTCAATGTTTTGGATTTTTGTCATTCTAGTAGGTGTGTATGGTATCCCATTGTTGTTTCAGTTTGCCATTCTTTTTTATATTTATTTATTTTGGGGGAAAGCACAAGTGGGTGAGGGGCAGAGAGAGGAGGACAGCGCATCTGAAGGTGGGCTCTGTGCTGACAGGCTGACAGCAGGGAGCCCCATGTGGCTTGAACTCACAAACCTCAAAATCATACCTGAGCCACCCAGGTGGCCCTCAGTTTGCTCTTCTTTAATGAAGTATGATGTTGAGAATCTTTCCATATGCTTATGTGCCACCTGTATGTGGGGTTTTTTGGGTTTTTTTTCTCCTTGGTGAGGTATCTGTTCAGATCTTGTGCCCATGTTTTAATTGGGCTGTTTGTTTTCTTAGTGTTGAATTAAACAATTTTTTGTACATGGCTGTATACCAGTCCTTTCTCAGATACATTTATTAAGATTTTCTTCCAGTCTGTGGCTTGCCTTTTCATTCTTCTAAGGGGGTCTTCCACAGAGCTGAAGTTTTTAATTTTAGTGAAGTCCAACTCTTTTTCCTTAACACCATTTCTTCTTTCACAGATTGTAAATTTGGTGGTGCATCCAAAAAGCCTTTGTCATACTCAGGGTCCCCTGGATATTCTCCTGTGTTATCTTCTAGGAGCTTTATAGTTTTACATTTTATCCTTAGGTCTATGATCCATTTTAAGTTAATTTTTGTGAAGCATGTAGTATCTGTATCTAGATTCTTTCAGTTGTTTTTTGTGGGTTTTCTTTCTTTTTTTTCTTTTTTGGCATGCATGCCAGTGCCTATTTATTCCAGCAGCATTTGTTGAAGACTGTCCTTTCACTATTGAGGTGCCTTTGCTCTGTTGCTGAAGATCAGTTGACTGTTTTTTAAGGATCTATTTCTGGGCTATTCTGCTATTCCGTTCCATTGGTCTACTTGCCTAGTCTTTTGCAAATACCACATTGTATTGAGTATTGTAGCTTATAGTAAGTGAGGTTAGATAGTGTTAGTCCTCTAACTTGATTCTTCTTCTACTGTGTTGCTCTTCTAGGAATTTTGCCTCTCTGTATGAACTTTAGAATCATTTTGCCAATATTCATAAAATAACTTGTTAGGATTTTGATTAGGATTGCAATAAATGCATAGATCTGGTTGGGAAGAAATATCTTTACAATATTATGTCTTCACTCCATGTACATGGACTGTCTCCATTGATTTAGATTTTTGCTTTTTCATCAGGGTTTGTAGTTTTTCTGGTACATATTTTGTTAGATTTATAACTTAAATATTTAATTATTTTTGTTCTTAACGTGAATAGTATAATGTTTTTAATTTCGAATTCAGTTGTTCACTGCTGGTATATAAGAAAGCAGTTAACTTTGTACATCAATTTTGTATCTTGCAACCTTGTTACAATTGCTTATTAGTTGCCCGACTTTTTTTGGTATTTGGGATTTTCTTTTTTTTTTTTTTTTTTTTTTTTTTAAATTTTTTTTTTTCAACATTTTTTATTTATTTTTGGGACAGAGAGAGACAGAGCATGAACGGGGGAGGGGCAGAGAGAGAGGGAGACAGAATCGGAAACAGGCTCCAGGCTCCGAGCCATCAGCCCAGAGCCTGACGCGGGGCTCGAACTCACCGCGAGATCGTGACCTGGCTGAAGTCGGGCGCTTAACCGACTGCGCCACCCAGGCGCCCCGATATTCTTTGGGATTTTCTACACAGACAATAATGCACATTTTATTTTTTCTTTCTAATAATGCCGTTTATTTCTTTTTCTTGTCTCACTGCATTAATTAGGTCTTACAGTACGATGAGTAGAAGTGGTAAGAGGGGATATCCGTGGTTTATTCTTGCTATCAGTGGGAGATCTCTCACCATTTAAGAATGATGTTAGCTGCAGGTTTTTGTAGAAACTTTTGTAGAGGAAGTTTACTGAGTTTTGTTTTGTTTGTTTTGTTTTGTTTAATCATGAATGAGTGCTGGATTTTGTCAGATGCTTTTTCCTACATCTGTTGCTATGATCAGATAATTTTTTTTTTGTTGTTAGCCTTGATGTCATGGGTTACACTGACTAATTGTTGAATGATGAACCTGGTTTTCATACCTGAACTAAATCCCACTTGGTCATGGTGTATATTTTTTATATATACATTGTTGGATTTGATTTGCTTATATTTGGTGAGGATTCTTACATATGTGTTCATGAGAGATGTTGGCTGTAGTTTTTCTTTCTTGTGGTGACTTTAGTTTTGGTATTAGAGTAATGCTGGCCTTATAAAATGAGTTAAGAAGTAGTCTGTCTCCCTATATTTTCTGGAAGAGATTGTAGAGAATTGATATAATGTCCTTCTTAAAATTTTTGGTAAAATGCACCAGTAAGCCCATCTGGGCCTGATGCTTTTGGTCTTGGAAAGTTATTAATTATTAGTTCATTTTCTTTAATAGATATAGGCCTATTATTTTTCCTTTTGTGAGTTTTGGTACATTGTGTCTTCCAAGGCATTGGTTCATTTCATCTATATTATTAAATTTGTGGGCAGAGTTGTTCATATATTCCTTTACTGTCTTTAAAATGTTTTTGAGAGAAATAGTGATGTTTCCTCTTTCATTTCTGAGATTTGTAATTTGTACATATTCTCTTTTTTCCCCTAATTAACCTGGCTAGAGGTTTACTAATTTTATTTGATCTTTTCAAAGAATCAGCTTTTAATTTCACTGATTTCTGTTCTAATTTTTATTATTTCTCTTTTGCTTACTTTGACTTTAATTTGCCCTTTTTCTAGTTTCCTAGAAAGATGGATGCTTAGGTTACTGATTTTAGGTCTTTTCAAATACATGCATTCAGTGATGTAATTTTTCTCTAAGCAGTACCTTTGCTTTCTGAGGAGAAATTTGATATAATTTTTATCTTTGCTACTCTGTAGGTGAGTTTCCCCCTCCCTCTGGCTTCTTTCAAGATTTTTCTTTCTTTCTTTCTTTCTTTTTTTTTGATTCTCAGTAGTTTGAATGTGATATACCTAGATGTTGATGTTTTGTATTTGTCTTCCTGGGTATTCTTTGAGTTTCCTAGATCAGTGGTTTGGATTTATCATTAATTTGGGGGAGATTTCAGCCATTATTACTTGAGATTTTTTGTTTTCCTTCCTCTCTTTTTTCTGTTCCTAGTATTCTCTTTACATGTGTGTTAACACCTTTTGTAATTGTCCCACATTTTTTGAGTATTTTGTATTGTTCTGCATTTTTTTTTTTCAGCTCAGTTTTGGAAGTTTCTTTTGATATCTTCAAGCTCAGTGATTTTTTGCTTGGCCATGTCCCATATATTGATTACCCATCAAAGGCATTCTTCATTTTTGTTATAGTGTTTTTTGATTTTTAGTACTTCCTATTCATTCTCTTTTAGAACTTCTATTTCTCTGCTTACAATACCCATTTGTTCTTGCTTATTGTCTACTTTTCCCATTAGAGCCCTTAGAATATTAATTATAGTTTTTAAAATTCCTTGTGTGATAATTCTAGTTTTTCTGCTATATCTGAATGTGACTCTGATGTTTGCATTTTCTCTTCAGATTGTGTTATAAAATACTGTATGATATTTAGTTGAAAACCAGACGCACAATGTATTGGATAAAAGTAACTGAGGTAAATTGGCTTTTAGTGTATGGTTTATGTTTATCTGCCTAGTGGCTAGGCTGTGCTTTTTGTTTGCTGAAGCTGTGTCAGAGGCTAAGCTCTCCCCTCTTGTCTTTTGGGTTCCTTGGAGACTTCTTAAATAATATCTGGGATGTGCAGTTCTTTAAGTTGTATTCCCTTGTTACTATACAGAAGCCCTATTTATACGGTGGTAAGTTATGGGGGGAGGAAAAGTATTCTGTACTTCTATGATTCGGTCTGTTTTTTAGTAAGCCTGTATCCTTGGGCTGTGTCCTTCAGAAGTGTTTCTCAGTTTTCTTATATTTTTCCCCCTTAAGTGAGGCAGGAATACTAAAGGATGCTGCAGTTGAGTATTTCCTTCCTCTAAGTGAAAGGCTAGAGTGTTGTGGAGATGGGATTTTATTTTTTTTCTGCCAGATCGATAAAGCTCTTGTGGAACCCCAGTCAGTTAGTCTCTGTTAATATAATTTCTCTTGAGAGCAGGCTGTGTTAAGAACAGAATGCTCTGAGTGTATTTGATCATGACTGTTTTCCCCCACCCCTTGCTAGAAGCACAGTATAATTTTTTTGTGATCTTCGATGTGATAACCTGGTAGGTTTCCTGAAGGGAAAACTTGCAGAAGTATGGGAACCTATGTAAGGCTGGATCCCCTGGAGTTTTTAACTGTTAGACTTGTTCATGTGGAGTATCCAGCCATTTGTCAACTACATTTTGGGCTTTCCTACCCTGATAATAGTTTCTATGGAGATTTCTTTTCCTGGGTTTCTTCTCTGGTGAGTTGACTCTCTTTATCCACCTGTCTCCTTTGCTAATTTGGGGGGCAGTGGTTTGCTCTGTGACCCTTAATTCTCTGATCTAAGAAGAGTTGTTGATTTTCAGTTTATTCTCCTATTTTCTTGTTGTAACAATGGGATTGGTAACTTCCAAATTCCATACATGTCAGACCAGAATCAGGAAGACCTAGTGTTAATTGCTTTTTTACTATGTATTTTACTTTTCTTATTAAAGAATAAAACATACCTCTAGGTGATAAAATTTTTTTGACACAGCTGCATGATGTGCCACAGTGTGGATATGTACAGTTTTATTCAGTCAGTTCTTTATGGGCATTCAATATTTCCCATCATTTTTTCCATTACAAACAGTTCTGCTAGAAATGTTCTTATGGGGTACCTGGATGGCTCAGTCAGTTAAGCGTCTGACTCTTGATTTCGGCGCAGGTCTTGATCTCATGGCTCATGAGATCTAGCCCTACATCAGTTTATGAGATCGAGCCCCGCATTGGGCTCTGGGCTGACAGTGTGGAGCCTGCTTGGGATTCTCTCTCTCTCTGTCTCTCTCTGTCCCTCCCCTGTGCACACTCTCTGTCTCTCTCAATCTCTCTCTAAAAATAAACATTTTTTTTTAAAGTCCTTATTCATGTGTAAGTATACATGTATACTTGCATACTGGCGCTATTATTTCCTTTGATTTACTCCCAAATGTGGGATAGCTAAGTCAACAGACATTGTAGTTTTAATTAGTAGGTAATCAGGTTACTTTGCTAAAAAGTTGTAGTGTATGAGTTTCCTTTCATTTGAAAATCACTGGAGGGGGTGCCTGCGTGGCTCAGTTGGTTAAGCATCTGACTCTTGGTTTTGGCTCAGGTCACGATCTCATGGTTTTGTGGGTTCGAGCCCCACTTTGGGCTTTGCACTGGGAGCCTGGAGCCTGCTTGGGATACTCTGTCTCCGTCTCTCTGATCCTCCCCCACTTGCACTGTCTCTGTTTCTCTTACATAAATAAACTTAGAAAGAAAGAAAGAAAGAAAGAAAGAAAGAAAGAAAGAAAGAAAGAAAGAAAGAAGGAATTGCTGAATATTGTCAGTCTGATAGGTAAAAATGGTATCTCATTGTTTCTTTGATTAGTACTTTCCTGATTACTAGTGAGGTATGGAGCATCTTATTACCATTTTGATTTCCCACATGCATTCTTTGTGACATTGCCATTTCTTTCAGTTGGGTTGTTTTTTCCTTAACAAATTGTATATTAGACATAGTTGTTAATATATTTAAAAATTACTGTTTGTGTTCCTCGTAGAAAAGTCAGAAAATGGCAGCAAAAGAAGAAAGTAAAAATCACCCATCTGCTCACACAGAGATAAGCTGCTCTTAGAATTTTGATATTGGACATTTTTCTAACCATATGTATGTATATAAATTCCTACCAAAATGAAAGTTTACTTGGCATGCTATATTATAAAAAATATTATTACATACGATTTTACTAATGTTTCAATACAATGTAAGGAAAAATAACATGCAGTAGAAAAAAAATTTTTTTTTTAATTTTTTTTTTTTTTAATGTTTGAGACAGAGACAGAGCATGAACGGGGGAGGGTCAGAGAGAGAGGGAGACACAGAATCCGAAGCAGGCTCCAGGCTCTGAGCTGTCAGCACAGAGCCTGACGCGGGGCTCGAACTCACGGATCGCGAGATCATGACCTGAGCCGAAGTTGGACGCTTAACTGACTGAGCCACCCAGGCGCCCCGGAAAAAAAAAGTTTTTTAATGCATTTTGTGGGGTGCCCAGCTAGCTCAGTCAGTGCAGTGTATGACTCTTGATTTTGAGATTGTGGGTTTGGGCCCCACACTGAGTGTAAAGATTACTTAAAAATAAAATATTTAAAAATAAATTTTAAAAATAAAAATAAATGCTTATGACTCACTAAATTGATTTCATGATCCAGTTTGAAAGTTGGAACTTTTGAAACATTTTGATATGGGAACATTCTATCCCTTAATTCAGGATAACTTGAAAACCTACTGAAATTTTTATTTATTCATTTTTGTTGCAAACATTTAAAACAATTCAGTATTAGTGAAATAGTATTATTGAACTACTCAAACATACTTAAGACAGTATGATGAAACCCATTGTTGCCATTTCTCACATTTAGCCGTTATCACATTTTGCTAATCTTGTTTCATTTCTCTCCCCACCTGTTTTTATTATGCCTGGATTATTTTTAAGTGAGTCTTAGGCATCATATTGTAAACATAAATACTTGATTAATCCTCCGCCTATAGTATATAATGAATTTGTAGTTATGTTAAAAAGGAGAAGAGGCAGTTTTTTATAATATTTATATAATTTATATAATATTTATATAATTTATAATATTTTCTAATAGTTGATATTTACATTTACCAAGTTGTCTCAGAAATACTTTTTATGAGGGCTTTGTTGAAGTCTGGATGCAAACAAGATCTACATTGTATGTGGTTAATTATCTGCTCTTACGTTTTAAAAATTTCATTCCATTTATTTACTGAAGATTAGACCACATTTTGGATTTGGCTAAATGCTTCCTTTTGGTGTTTTTGGATTGTTCTTCTAACTCTCATATTTGCTATAAATGGTAATTAGATCTAGATGCTTGTTTAGAGATAAGCTTGATTCTTTGGCAGTTGTGCTTAAAAGATGATGCTGGAAGCTATTATCTCTTATGGTTTCTATGGGCAGGGATTTGGGAGCATCTTCGCTGGGCACTTTTGGCTCACGTTCTCTCATGAGGTTGCAGTGAGGTGTTGACTAGATCTGTAGTCACTAGAAGGCTTGACTGGAGTTGGAGAATCACCTTCCCTCAAATGGCTGGCAAGGTGTAGTTCCACGGTTGGTGGGTGGTCTCAGTTCTTTACATGGGCCTTTCAGTAGAGTTGCTTGACTATCCTGACAGCTTCATGGCTGTCTTCTCCCAGGGCAAGTTATTCGAGAAGGTAAAATAGAACCTGCAGTGTCTATATACGATCTTGCCTTGGCAGTCATTGATATTATCACTTTTGCAGTATTCCTTTGGTCACACAGGCTGCCCTCGAACCACTGTGGGAGGGCATAGATACCTGGACATAGAATTGTTGGGGACCATGTTGGAGGCTGACTAACCATAGATGATTTGTTTTTAAAGAAATTCATTTACTTATCTTTTATTCTAAGTAGGCTCCGTACCCAGCATGGTACTTGAACCCATGACCCTGAGATCAAGAGTCACATGCTCTAGCAACAGAGCCAGCCAGGCGCCCTTACTGTAGATAATTTTAATTTAAAAGAATAAGGTTTATATTTGTTTGATCTTATACTTTTCTTTGTTTTATATTAAAAATCTTAATTCCCAAGGTACTAACCTAGTCCTACAATATACACATAATTTCAAGATAACAATGCTAATATTAGTTACTAAGAAGAACACTGAATAAGGTTTTAGATTTCTTAATGTTTCTTTTTGTTCCTAGACTATACCCCACTAGGGATATTTAGTCAAAATACTATGATACAGACCTGCAGCCAGTTTGATACACATTTAGGTTCATCTGTTTCTGATCTTTTATGGAAATACACTCTTACCCTTTTTGGTTAATGATGTATATTTATCATGTAAAACATTACATGACTCTAAACTCACAACTTTAAAACAGGGCACATTCAGAATAGGCTCACTCGCATTTCTCTTTTTCTCATTCTGTCCCTTTCCCATGGGTAACTGTTATGTTTTTGTTTTTAAAGTTTAATTCATTTCAGTTTCTTTTCTACATATTCACCCTCCTCTCTTTGTATAAATAGGAGCATAATAGTAAATGATCTCCTGTGCCTGGTTCTTTCCTCCATAGTGGTAGAGATTGTCATCACCTCTTTTTATGGCTACACAGCACTCCACCATGCGGATGTACAGTTTATTTGGTCAGTCTCCTGCTGGTCGACATTTACATTGTTTTCAGTCTTTTACTGTTAGAAATAATGCTGCATTGAGTAGCTCTGTGCCTATATCATTTAGCATTTTTGTCAGTGAATTTTGGGACAGGTTCCTAGAATTGGGTTTGTTATAGGTCAAAGGGAAATGCTAAATATAATTAAATTAGATATTAACAGATTCCTAGCATGTCCGAGAGAGTGTTCCTTACAAGCTTTGCAGTAGAGTCTGGTGTCATACTTTAGGGTTGTTGTCAGTTTGTTATTGTGGTGAGCTTTCAGTTTGAAAAAATAAATTTTTATTCTGGGCGAGGTTAAGCAACTTTCCATTGATGGAATGGCAATTTGCCATACTGGTTTTTTGGTGGTTGTGGGTTTTTTTTGGGGGGGGGGTATCTTTTTTTTTGCCTACTTTTCTTAAGGTTGTTAATCTTTTTCTTTCCGACTTAGAGGGACTTTTTATAATGGATATTAATAAATTGCCTGGAATATAAGTTACAATTGAATATTTTCCAGTTTGCTTAACTCTTCTAAATTTGCTTGTAGTGTTTTTAGCCATGCAATAGATTTTTATTTTTACATAGTCGCATCATGGAAGTGTTTTCCCTCTTATTGCTTCTTGATTTGATTCCTAGTTAGGAAAGTTTTCCTCATTCTGAAGTTAGGAAGAAACTCATGGTTTTTGTTTGTTTGTTTTTTTAAGTGTTCTCATGATTTTATTTTTTATATTTAGCACTTCTTCGTTTGCTTTTTATGCTGGTATATGTTGTGAGGAAAAGACCAGTTTTATCTGTTTCTGTCTATTTCAATTGCTCAAATATTGTCAATAAATCCATATTTTGCCCTATTGAAATGATACACCATCTTTATCATATATTAAAGTTTTGTATGTGCTTGGGTAATAGATTTCTGGATTTCTGCTTTATTTCATGTTTACTTGCAAATATTACACTTTCTAGTTATAGGCATTAATACTGTCTTTATATCTGGTAGAGCCTCATGCCCAGATCCCCTTTTAGATGTTTTCATTGCTATTCTTATATTTTTCTATGTGGATATAACATCAACTTTATGTTTAATTGTAGGGAAGAAAAACTATTTTAAAAAATTGAGCTTGTGATTAATTTATAAATTACTTAGGGGGAATTGACATCTTTTTCATGTTGAGCCTTCCTATCTAAGAGTGTATGCACTTTTTGTGTGTATAGTTTTGTCTCATAAGAGTCTTACAAGTTTATCTTTGAAGGATTTGGCACATTCCTTAAATTAAAAAAAATTAATCTTTTATTAGAAACAGAGCCTTCCATTTTGTCTTTTAACTGGTAGTTACGTTAGTGACTCCTTTATGTTTTATTTCTGCTGTTTTTTTTTTTTTTAATTTTTTTTTTTTTTTTAACGTTTATTTATTTTTGAGACAGACAGAGCATGAACAGGGGAGGGGCAGAGAGAGAGGGAGACACAGAATCTGAAACAGGGTCCAGGCTCTGAGCCGTCAGCACAGAGCCGGACGCGGGGCTCGAACTCAAGGACCGCGAGATCGTGACCTGAGCCGAAGTCGGCTGCTTAACCGACTGAGCCACCCAGGCGCCCCTCTGCTGTTTTTTTTAAATGTGTTACTGTTTTTAATAATTTTCTCATTGAATGTTTATGTCTTTTGCAGGGACCAAAAGATAATTTCATCTGTATAGAGAGATAGTTTTCGTTTTAATTCTTACACCTGTAATTCAATTCTAATAGAAATAGAATGCAAGCCGTTATATTTTAATTTAAAATTATCTGTTAGCCTCATTTTAAAAAAATCAGTCTGTTTAAATAATATTTTTATTTAACCCAGTGTATCAAGTAGATTATTTCAGAATGTGATTGGTATAACAGATTATTAAAGTATTTTATATTCTTTTTGTTGGTTTGTAGTAAGTCTTGGAAATCTGTTATACATTTTATACTTCCAGCACATTCAGTCTAGCCAGATTTCAAGTGTTGAATAGCCACATGTGGCTTGTGGCAACTGTATAACACCATGCACATTCTAAATACTTTCTCTAACTGTGTTATTTAATGTCATCAAAGATTAATCTGTCAAATGCATACTATTTTATAATCTACTTACTTTATCTTAACATCATTAATATGTTTCCACATCAATATTGTACCTCTACAATAATTTTCAAAGCGCATGGTATGGTATAGATGTACCATAATAAGCCAGTTTTTTGTTTGTTTTTTGTTTGCCTATTGTTTTGCCTTTAAGTATTTTATTGCACTATTGCTTTTAGTGAACATGCTTATAGTTAAATCTTTGCAATCTTTATTTCCTTTTGCTGAATGTCTATAAATGCATTTGCTCTGTAAAAGGGTATGTAATTTTTAAAGCTTTGGTGTATATTGCCTATTTATATTTTATGAATCTTCTAATTTACTGATACTACATAACAGTGTCTATTTACCTCATGAAGCCTTTGTTAATACTGTGTATTTATTGTCTTTCTTTTGAAATGCCTTTAGTTAAAACCCTTTAGGTAACCCTTCAGTTAAGAGTGGTATATTGCTTTGTATATTTTGATTGATAGTGAAATGTGTGTTTGGATATAAGCATCTTTTGCATATTGACAGTTCATTTTATTTATCATTTTCTATTGTGGGATTGGTCTTCTAACGTACTGATTTGTAAGACTGTGTTTTATATTAAGGAATTTGTAGGACTTTGTTTTATATTAAGGATATTAATCTGTTTTGTAGCAAATATATTTCTCCAGTTTGCCATTTGCCTTTACCTCCCTTTTTTAAATTGTATTTTAAAGTTTATTTATTATTTATTTTTGAGAGAGAGAGAAAGTGCACACGTGCACAAGCAGGGGAGGGGCAGAGAGAAGAAAAAGAGAGACTCCCAAGCAGGCTCTGTGCTCTCAGTGGGGCTTGATCCCACGAACTGTGAGATCATGACCTGAGCCGAAATCAAGAGTCAGACGCTTAACTGACTGAGCCACCCAGGCACCCCTTGCCTTTACCTTTCATATTGTTTACTTATGTACATGATTCTAAATTTTTATTTAGTGAAATCTGTTGGTTTTTTTATGGGGTTGTGTTTTGTCTTTGGTGTAACTCACCCATCTTCCTGTGGGGTTATGGTATTTGTTCCAATACCAGCTTCACCTTGTTTTTTCTTCACTGACTTCAAATGCTTGCTTTCATAATTATTAGATGTATATTGACGCTTTATTTTCTGGTGTATATTATATTACACTTCTCTGTCCCTACAGGTTATATGAAATATCTGGTAGGGCAGATGTTCATTTTCAGAAACATTTTGGCTGGTACTTTGGTTCTTGTTTTCTTTAAGGTGAATTTTAGCATTATTTTGTGAAGTTAAGTATCTTCTTAGCAAGAGAAAATAGAAACAAATCCTTGGCTCTTTTATTGAAACCATTTTATAGTACAGAATTTTATAGTTTGGTATTTCGTAATGAATTTGTATGGTTATTGTTAAAGTTTATTTTCCTGGTCATTTGTAGTAATGTTTCTTCTGTGGAGTAGTGTAAATTTTATTTTCTAATAAGTTGTTACTTGCATATATGAATGCACCTTTTGCTTTTTTGTATATGATTTTCTCTAACTTAGGTAGTCTCTTTTTATTCTATTGGATTTTCAAGGAAAATAGTCATCTACCAGTAATTCTGTTTTTCTTCCTTTCAGTGTTTACACATTGTCTTTAATTTTCCTTACTAACTTCTACAGCAGTTAGTAATAATTAATGTTTTTTCTTATTTATAACACCAAGCATTTTACTGCTAAATATGACTTGGTTGTTGGTTTGAGAGAAGGGTACCATCATAAACTTGTTTTTCAATTTTTATTTACATTCCAGTTAGTTAACATAGAGTGTAACGTTAGTTTCCGGTGTACAGTTTAGTGACTCGGCACTTACATAGAACACCCGATGCTCATCACAAGTTCACTCCTTCATCCCCAACTTTTAAGAGTATTCTTTTTTTAAGTTTACTATAAGTAAGATCTTGGCTCTGTTTTTAGTTAGGAACTGATTGTTAACTTTCTTCAGATGACTTTTTTGGCATATTGATAGCTTATTTTCTTTGATAGATATATTGAATTTTGTCAGCTTTTCCATGAATATTTTTAGATACAGCTTTGGATTCAATTTCTACAAGCTTCAGTTAGGGTTTTTGGATCTCTTATAAGTACAGTTGTTATGTATGTGCTATGTGCTATTTTAGGTTTTGGTAGCAAGATTAAGTTGGTTTTATAAAATAAAGTTGTAATTTGTGTGCTTTCAAATGCTCTGGAGATGTACAAACAGAATTAAATTATATGTTTATTGAAGGCTTAATAGAAATCATCTAAAATCAAACTGGGCTCAGATTCTTTTCTTATTAAATACAATTCTTTTAACACTTTTAAATTTTCTTTGATGAACTGTACTGATTTTATTCAGCTTCTGCTGAGAGACAATTTGTTCAGTGTATAAAACAGTTAATTTATTTTACATTAATCACGCCCAGAAGCTATGCACTGTAGGGTTGATTTCCATATCTTAACAGTTTTCTGTTTCCTTGGGACGTTTTTATTGATTTTAAATTCAGAGAGAAAGATGAATGTTATTGAAGTCACAAAGTAGGACTTCTTTTCAAGAGATAATTTTCTTCACAGCCTTTTTTTTAAATTTTGAGCCTATAGAAAAGTCTTATAAGAATAAAAATTTTAATGTGTTAACTATTCTTGTTCTTAGGTGCATTTTATCTGGTGTTTGAATATATGGACCATGATCTGATGGGACTACTGGAATCAGGCTTGGTTCATTTTAATGAAAATCACATAAAGTCATTTATGAGACAGCTTATGGAAGGCCTGGATTATTGTCATAAGAAGAACTTTTTGCATAGAGATATTAAATGTTCAAATATTCTTCTAAATAATAGGTATGGTATGAGTCTGATATATGTTTCAAATGAGTATTATATAATGTATACTTTGATTCTGTTGAAAAGATTTAAAATTTATTGCTCAAGCTGTTATAACATAATCAGTGTTATTACTGCCAGAACTGCATCTGAACATGTGTTAAATACACTTTGGTTAATTTTCCGATAATACTTTTTGGTGTACATAAAATAATACTTAATCAATTTTCTTATTTGATATTCTTCCAGATAATGTGAATGGATATTCTTATAATTAATAATGATTTCAGCCTTAGGTTAAGAATAGTTCTGAGAATTTTTTTTAATTTAGAATTTGTTTTACACCAGTATCACAGTTTTAAAGTGAACTTTTTTTGAAGTGTGTATACACAGACACACATACACATATATACTTATACACACACACAAGTAGATATTTAAAGTTTATGTTAAACATTTTACTGACAGCATAACCTGAGCTCTGATAATTCTTTTGTAAGTAGTACTCCTTGTTAGTTTAAGTGAGATATGCCTGGTTCTGATTTTAGTTACTAGAAAGGGTTCTATGTACCTAGCCCCTCTAAGAATTGGAAAATTAAACATAAATTTAAAATGATACGATTTCATTCTCATGCTTTACTGATTTGATTTGAACAAGTAATATGTCTTAATACTGAGTAGCAACAATAATCTCATTTTATTTTCATTGAAGTGTACTTTTCTAAATAGGAACTAACTAATACTAAAATACTGTTAATACTAGTACAATAATAGTAATAGTTGTGGTGGTGGTACTAGAATAATAGTAGCTGAAATTGTCAAAGGAAAAGTACTGTTTGTTTTTTTTTTTTTTTTTACTTGTTTGTCTGTTTACCTTTCCTTATAGGACTTGGGGTACTGCTGTGTGATCAATGTTAAAGTTTATATAAGTATATTTTTTATTAGTCCTAGGAATAGAATATGAATGTGTATGATAGGATTAGATATCTATGAATATGTACAAATATGTATGATTTCAGAGTAGGCTAATAGTTTATGTTCATTTTGTCTTCCACCAGAGGGCAAATAAAACTTGCAGATTTTGGACTTGCTCGATTGTATAGCTCAGAAGAAAGGTAAGAGTATTTTCCAATGAGTATTATAGACAATAGAGACCAGTTTTAAGGACAGCTTATTGATAGTTTATTTTTTTTTAAGAAATAAACTTTTTTAAGAAAAGGGAAATCTACTATACTTTTCATTGTTAAATACAGGAAATAATATAATTTTATACCATATTGGATTGACTGTTTTAATTACAAATTTTATGTATTTATCTCAATTTAAAAATAATTGCTTTTTTGGCACTTTAGAGGTAAATAAATTTTTTTTTTAAATGTGTCATTTTAAATGTAGCTTAAGTACAGATCCAGATATTAAGATGTTGGTGATTTTTGTGTTTAGTGAAAAATATTAGTACAGTATGTGCTTTTTTTATACTGCATGTTTAAGCTCACAAATTTTGTTTTAGTTATTAATTTGGATTCCTTTTTTTAAAAACTCAAGTTTTATCTATAGTTATGTTTGTTGTAAACTCTCTGGAACCTTTTATTTAAACTATTGTGAGAAAGTTCCATTGTATAACTCTTCTCTGTATGGAGCTTCCCTGGCTGCACTTGGGACGTGTATCCCATTTTGGCTCCTTTGGGCCTGGTGGTAGTGAAATAGGACTTGCCTCATTAGAACTAATATGTGGGAGTCTGGCTGGCTCAGTGGGTGGAGCATGGGATTCTTGATCTCGGGGTTGTAAGTTTAAGCCCACACTGGGTACAGAGATTACTTAAAAAGAAAATCTTAAAAAAAGAAGAAAACTAATATGGAATTTCAAAATTATTTTTGTGAAGTAGTGGATTTTATATAAATATTCTATGGAATTAATTGGGTTTAATCTATCTCTAGTTTGGTCAGTTTCTTTCCTATCAAACAACACTGTTTCTTTATTTCCAGATATATATTCTGAAATACTTTATGCTTGACAATTCTGTAATTTCTTTAGTGCAACTATAATTTAATCATGATACAAAAGTTAATTAGAATTCTCAGAAATAGGTACTTTCACTGAATGTTGGCCAGTTTCTGGTTGGTTGAAAAAAATCCTCTTTGAATTTTTTACAGTGAAAATTTATTTCTTTTTGAATCTTGCATTGTCTGTTATGTCATTCTGAAAATTATTTTCATTGTTTAGTGTAGAGAGGTTTTTAAATGGTGTGTTTTGGACCCATCAGAATTCATTAAATCCCTCAGAAACTATGGTATGGACCAGTTGTTACAGACCTACTTTAAAAAGGCAGAGCTTTTTGGCTTTTGTTGTTTTACCTGCCATACTTCTAATTAATATTTTATTTTAAGAAAGAGTCGTAGGATTTATTTTTTTTAAGTTTGAAACTTTTCTAAAGCCTTAAAAGCTGTAACCCTCATCTTGCATTTGAGAAAACTGAGCCCTAGAAAGGGTTGAGTTAAAGATAAAAAAATATTTGTTGGCAGAGTCCAGAGTATATGTAGTTCAGTTTCCAACTCCCAATTTTTTATTTTTTCTATCACCTATAATAGTGCCTCTTGGTAGAAATTGAAGAAAAAAATAAACTGACCAAGTATGCACTTAATCCAAAACTTCTCTTGGGAGTATATTTTTTGAGTAACTAAATTTCGTTGACTATTCTTTATGGGGAAGTTCTTTTTTTTTTTTTAAATTTTTTTTTTTAACGTTTATTTATTTTTGAGACAGAGAGAGACAGAGCATGAACGGGGGAGGGGCAGAGAGAGAGGGAGACACAGAATCGGAAGCAGGCTCCAGGCTCTGAGCCATCAGCCCAGAGCCCGACGCGGGGCTCGAACTCACGGACCGCGAGATCGTGACCTGAGCTGAAGTCGGACGCTTAACCGACTGCGCCACCCAGGCGCCCCTGGGGAAGTTCTATTTAATTAAAGGTTCTGTCCTCTTAGCTGGTTATTTGAGATTTCACTGTAGTTTCAATCATCCTTTCTTAATACAGGTATATGTTTTTGTCAAACTTAAATGTAAATCCCTTCTTGATTTCATGTTAGGTTTCAGTAGAAATGGAGAACAGCTAAATTACCATTTTTTGTCTTATTTTCATGTTTAGTGAAAAATCTTAGTATAGTATATGCTTTTTATACTGTATGTTTAAGCTCATAAATTTTGTTTTAGTTATTAATTTGGACTTCCTTTTTTTAAAAAAAACCTCAATTTTATATATAGTTATATGTTTGTTGTAAACTCACTAGAATCTTTTATTTAAACAAACTATTGTGAGAAAGTTCCACTGTATAATTCATTTTATGTTGATATTTATTCACATTAGAATAGATATGTTCCAGAAAAACTGACTGTAAAGTCAAGTTTTACCTATCAAAATACATTTTCTAATTTATTTTACCTTTTAAAAATGGAGTGTTGGGGGGTGCCTGGGTGGCTCAGTCAGTTAAGTATCTGACCTCAGTTAAGGTCATGATCTCACAGCTGCTCATGCGTTCAACCCCTGCATCGGGCTCTGTGCTGACAGCTCAGAGCCTGGAGCCTGCTTCAGATTCTGTGTCTCCCTCTCTCTCTCTGCCCCTCCCCTGCTCACATTCTCTCTCTCTTTCTCTCTCTCTCTCTCTCTGTAAAAAATAAATAAACGTTAAAAAAAATTTTTTTTAAATGGAGCGTTGGGTTTCAGGGGAGTGCCAAGGGCATGGTGTGTTCACTGAGCCGGGGTCCCCATTGCTGTACTGAATTGATACGGGAATTTTGAGCTTAGAAAGGTAGGAAGTTTAAAATTTGCATCTTCAGGTAATGTGTAGTAAATGTTTCTGCTTACCCAATTTTCGTAAGATAAAACCTTTTGGTGTATTATTTTGTTTTGTAAGCAAAGTTTTTCAGGGGCTTATGTACTCCCTTACAACTTTTCTTTTTCAGATTTGAATAATTCCAATTTAAGATCAGAGTAGGCTTAATTTTAATGGAATGACTTTAAAATATATATATTGTTATAGTAAATTTTAATAACCTACCAGTTTCTAACATACTGCCTTTAGCAGATTTACTATTGTTCCAACTTTTCTAGATATTTTTAAAAATAAACATACCATGATATTTCATTCATACTTCTTTGTTATTATAAGCAGGAATAAAAGTAAGGCTTTACAGTAATAACACTCATCCAAATGTTAAATCACTTTGAAGTGTTTTCTAAGTAACTAGCTATTACAGATAGAATAACTGAAGTGTTCAAGAAATTATTGCAAGGTTTTTTTGTTCAGAAATTGAGCACATTTCAGCTTACCACTAATAGCTTCAACTACATTCTCACTCACTTGGTTTCCGATATCTTTTTTGAATTTGGAGAACTGGATGGAATTCTCTCTAGTACTTAGGAATTGAACATGGGAGGTGATGTGACCATTGTGGATCTCCTCTGTCACGTGTGCTACAGAAGAAAGAACCACTGAGTTAAAATTAGGGTGAAAATGATTCCTTTAAACTTGAAAAATCCTTTTCTCATTTTGGGAAATATAGAACTTGAGAACAGAGGGTTTTGCCCATTTCTTTACACCCATTCATTTTTTTCAGTAGCTATTTTAAGTTCAACTTTTCCTGAAACTTTTAGCCATGGTAATATACCCACTTCTGAGTTTTTATTTTACCAAGTCATTGCTCCATTGCTTTCCCAAATGATGGGATATCTTTTTCTCTTTATGTGACTGTCCCATATGAATAAATATGTGCATCAGGAAAACTTTGGTTCTAGTCCTGGCATTTCCATTTCTTTAAGAAGTTAATCTTGGGCAGGTCACTTAATCTCTCTATATTTCATTATTCACAACTTTAAGATGAAAGATTTTGTTTTATAAAATTTTTTTAAGTTTATTTAGAGAAGAGACAGAACGCACGCGTGCAAGTGAGCAGGGGAGGGGCAGAGAGAGAGAGAGAGAGAGAGAGAGAGAGAGAGAGAGAGAGAGAAAATCCCAAGCAGGCTTCACGCTGTCAGCACAGAGCCTGACCTGTGCCTCGAACTCACAAACTGTGAGATCATGACCTGAGCCAAAACCAACACCCAGACGCTTAATCGGCTGGGCCACCCAGGTGCCCCAAGATGAAAGATTTAAAATCTCTAAAATCCTTATTTAAAGTATATTGAAAAACCTATCTTTTATGGTTCTAAGAGTTAGTGTAATCAAAATAAAAGTTTCTTAAACATTTTTAAAGGTAATATCACCATCTAGTGGCTTTTCATAAAATTGCCATTAAAAGCAAAATTAAATTTTTCCAAAGCTAAGTATCAGTGGGAAAGGGAGAAAGTATTACCTCTTGCAGCTTGTCCAAGGACTAGATGAATTTATATTCAGGACATATTACTTGTGTTCTTGCCTTTTCAGTCAAGCTAGAATTGTAGTCATCTTAAAGACAGAGACCATATTTTAAACTTTTATGTTTTTTATGCCCTAAAGTGTAAAACACATTCACAGTAACTGCTTGATTAATTCTGATCCAAGAGACCAGCATTCTGATCTGCAGGACCCTCCTGATAGAGATTAGTGCAGGGAGCTCTGGGGACTACAGATAATACAGAGTACTTCTGGGAGATCCTGGGCCAATATTAGGACCATAGTAATAAAAAGATGGCTAATAACGCATTAATAACAATAAAAAATGTGGCTAAACAAGCTTTAGGAATGGAAATCTCATTTAGATTACTAACCTAACCATATGATCCAGATTAAATTGTACTTCCTTTGGCCCTAATGGAGTAGCTTACATTTTTGAGCATATAAAATGGGAAAGGCAGTTTAATTATCTGGAGTATGGTGTTCCCCCTCTTCATGTAGGGTAAATGTATTCCCTCAATGCTGAAGATTTACAAATTTCTCTTTCTCTTGATCTTTCTTTTGATCTCTAAACCTGTACTGGACATAACTGCACAACTCCACCTAGGTGGTGTAGGTGCTTTAAATTAAACATACTGTACAAAGCCTGTCTTCGTATTTCCAGAAAAAAAGTTTGCTCTTTTCCTTTATTCCCCATTTTAGTTGAAGGTATCAGTCACTCTCACATATAGATATGTCTCCTATAGACCACTGTAAGTAGAATTGTATTGGTTTTCCTGCCTCTGGGCTGTTTCCCTAACATTCTTTTCCTTCTGCCATTCTTACCAACTGCTGTCCCCTGCCCCCCAGATAATAGCAATGTCAACTCTTGGTAGTTCCCTTAAACAGGTTAAGCTCTTGAATGCCTTTGTGAGTCTACATAAGTTGTTTCCTTTGTATGGAATTATACTTTCCACTATCTGAGTCTGACGTTTGTTTTTTTTTAAAAATTTACCCTGAATCCTACAGTCATTATTGGTCACATCTTCCTTTATGTATCCAGAGTACATTTTTCATTATTTTATGTAGTACTTAAAGTATATTATTGTAATTTATATCGATATTACCACCAGACTTCAAGGCTTTAAACAACTACTTGGTTGGTTGGCTCTTTGGTCTAGCCATCTCTTGGTGCTTAGTGCAGTACCTAGCTCAGAGTGTCAGTAAATACTTGTTTATAAAGAAGGAACAGGGACCCCTTGGGTTGCTCAGTTGGTTAAGGTCCAACTCTTGATTTAGGCTCAAGTCATTATCTCACACTTCATGAGTTCGGGCTCCACATTGGGCTCCTCGCTGACAGTGTGGAGGCTGCTGGGGTTCTCTCTCTCCCTCTTTCTCTGCCCTTCCCCTGCTTGTGTACTTGCTCACTCTCTCTTTGTGAAGAAGGAACAAACTTAACTAGCATTTGTGCATAGTACTTTATATATTTTATATATGTATGTATACATATATACACATACATTCATACATACATACATATATACACATATACACATATATTCACAGTATATAATCAAAAGCATTAGACTTTTGATTTTGGTTTAGGTCGTGTTCTCACAGTTGTGAGATCGAGCCCCAAGTCGGGCTCTGTGCTGAGCCTGGAGGCTGCTTGAAATTCT
Organism: Panthera onca; assembly: GCF_046562875.1. Classification (NCBI taxonomy): domain Eukaryota; kingdom Metazoa; phylum Chordata; class Mammalia; order Carnivora; family Felidae; genus Panthera; species Panthera onca. Next base: position 74,051,035 of record NC_138340.1, on the reverse strand, counting down.
CTCTCTCCCTGTCCCTCTGCCCTCCCCTGCTTGTTCACTTGTGCATGTGCTTGCGCTCTCTCTCATAAATAAATAAATAAATATCATTTAAATTAGTGAATTAGGTAATTTGAAATTGGCCTTATTTGCCAACTCCATCTATCTTGGTATTTGCTTTTATGATTAAAAGTCTGTCTGCATACTTTCTCAATATTTGCTTCCTTCTTATTAGACACTAAGGTAGAAAGTGAGGTGGGACACCTGTTTTGCAGAATACTTGAATAAATCATGTAAGTTTTTTCTTAACTTTTAAACAATCATTTTGTCTTTTGTCAATATTAACTTCTAAACATTTAAAACTAGTTTATTGAAAAGCTTATTTAAAATGTTTATTTAAAAAATGTTTAGCACAGACATTTAAAACATAATTATAGCACCACCATCTTAAAAGTTTTCTTGCTAGCTCTGCTCTCTCCCTGGCTTATCTCCTAGCTCTAGAAAATGAACATTTACTCAGCCTTCTCAGGAACTGATGGTTCAGTGTGCTTGAAACAAGAACCAAGTAGTAAATATTTTTTTTTTAATTTTTTTTTATTTTTGAGAGACAGAGCATGAAGGGCAGAGAGAGACGGAAACGCAGAATTGGAAGCAGGCTCCAGGCTCTGGGCTGTCAGCACAGAGCCCGACATGGGACTCGACCTCGTGAATCGTGAGATCATGACCTTAGCCGAAGTCGGCCACCTAACCAACTGAGCCACCTAGGCACCCTAGTAATAAAGATTTTTATAGGCCTTATGTGCATATTCTCTAGGAGGAAGAGAATGTGTGTGTGTTAAAGGTATAACATATTGACGTTTTGTGTTGTCCCTTTGACTATTTGGAAAGGAAGTCTGGAAGCAAGGGCAGTCAGAGAGCTGTTGCAGTAAACCTGGGTAGGATGATTATGGCTAGAACTTGGGAATGGGCATAGATGTTGGCAAAACAGATGAATTATATCATAAGATATAAAATTGTTAAAACTTGATAGTTGAATATGTTTATTATTTATTTATTTTTAATTTTTTTTTTAAACGTTTTATTTATTTTTGAGACAGGGAGAGACAGAGCATGAACGGGGGGGGGGGGGGGTGGTGGTGTCAGAGAGAGAGAGGGAGACACAGAATCTGAAACAGGCTCCAGGTCTGAGCTGTCAGCACAGAGCTTGACATAGGGCTCGAACTCATGGACTGCGAGATCATGACCTGAGCCGAAGTCGGCCGCTTAACCGACTGAGCCACCCAGGCGCCCCTGAATATGTTTATTTAGACACATCCCTGTCTGTACCTCTACTGTAGATTTCTGCTTAAGAAACTGAATAAATGGTTTGTTAGGGTAAGCTAAGCTTTTACATCAAAAAGAACCTGGAAATTCAGTGGCTTAAAGAGTACGAAGTTTGTATGTGTTTCTCACTTAATGATCAGGAATGGATATTGCTTACCTCAGTGGACAACGAAGAGTATTTAACCATCTCATTAGATCAAGTAGTGACTATTTCATATAGTCATTGAGGGATCCAAGTTGGAAGATCTGCCATCTTCTTCACATGACTTCCAAGGCTGACACCACCTCTGTTAACCAGAAGCTAGAAAAAAGGAGAGAGGGATGTTATGAGCCAGACCTAGAATGGTGCTTATCGTTTATGATCATGTTCTTTTAGTGAGAACATGGTGCTGTGATCACACACACCTAACTACAGTGAGGGTAGGCAGTGGCCTATAGGTGGGCAGCTACCATTGAAGAAAAGAAGAACAGATTTTGGAAGACAGCTAGCAGTGTCTACCATACATTCCTGAGACAGGAAACAGGAAGCAAGTGTGTGGCAAAAGATGATACATTTCCTTTGGGATGTGTTAAGATACAGGTACTTTTAGGACTTCTAAATTTACATGTGTAGTAAAAACAGGTAAGATGACCTTAGTTGGGGAAAAAAAATTATTGTTTCTTTGCAGCAGTGTTACAATACAGAAGTTTCAGAGTTATTTTTCTTGGAAAATATCAGGAAGAAAGTGGGAGTGAAGATAGAAAAGTAAGGGGGAAGGGGCATGTGAAAAAATTGTGTTCATCATATATAGTTAAGGCATGTCTTAGCTCATTAAAAGTATTAGTAAGTGCAGGGTACCCAGGTGGCTCAGTTGGTTAAATGTCTGACTCTTGATTTTGATTCATGTCATGATCTCACAGTTCTTGAGTTTGAACCCCGTGTGGGGCTCCACACTGCTGACAATGCGGAGCCTGTTTGAGATTCTCTTTCCCTCCTCCTTTATCTGCCCCTCCTCCACTCTCACCTGCTTTCTCAAAATAAATAGACTTAAGAATATGTTAATGAGGGGCGCATGGGTGGCTCAGTGGGTTGGTTGAGCGGCTGACTTCGACTTCGGCTCAGGACGAACTTCGGCTCAGGACGATCTCACGGTCCGTGGGTTCGAGGCCACATCGGGCTCTGTGCTGTCAGCTGGGAGCCTGGAGCCTGCTTCGGATTCTCGATCTCTGTCTTACTCTGGCCCTCCCCTACTCATGTTCGCTCGCGCTCTCTCTCTCTCTTCCTCTCTCTCTGTCAAAAATATAAAACATTAAAAAATATATACATATATATTAACAAGTGCTTACTCTGTGCCAGACACTGACCTAGGTAATACCTACTGGTTAAGTATTAGAGATATAGCTATGAAAGACACCGGGTCCATGGTCTCATTTACACGGTGATGGCAGAGGTAGACATGAACCTGTGGAATAGAGGAAAGAATTTAAAATACTTAAGTGCTGCAAAACAAAATAGTGACTGCGAGGTCACTCTAGGCATGTGGGTAGTTTTTAGCTAAGGTAGTTAGGACAGACCTTTAAAGAAGTAAAATTGAGCCTGACACCTGAATAATGAGTGATGAGAATGGGATAACTTAATGAAGACATAGGGCAAGAACATTCCAGTAGAAGGAACTGAGCAACTGCAAAACCTGGGAATAGACTTGGAAAATTTAAGGGCCAGAAAGTTGCCTAGTGTAAAAATAGGAGGTGAGATGCCCAGGAATATGGTTATATCAACTGAGGTAAAGTTTAAATTTTATGTACTTGCAGTAATAGGATCTGATTTTAGGCTTTGAAAAAAATCTTTAAAAAAATGGGGGAGGGAGGCCAGATAGAAATAGAGGCAGGGAAACTCATACCAATGAAAAAATAATAATGACTCAGACTAAAAGATAATCTTGGCTTTCACTTTTTGAAATCATGGAAAATGGTTGGATTTAGCATCTGTTTGGATGTAGAAATGACAAAAGCTGTTGACAGATTAGATGTGAGATTTGAAAGAAAGAAGAGTCAAGGATGACAGAATATTTTTGACCTCTGGAGGGTAGGTATTAAAAACAGGTCCTAGATTTCTTTTGTAGGTTTGGTAGGTGTTTCTACAGTAGATTCTGAAGGGAGACATGGCATTTGTGCATATGATAAATTTTGTTAGCAGAAGGCTCTCCATGTTTTTCTCAAAAATATAAGTTATAGTCTAAAAGAAGTACAGGCATACTATATATGTTGAAAGAATGAAGCATTTTAGAGCAGTTTAGGTATTTCCTTTTATATAATTCTCTTTTTTTATTTCTTATAAGAGTCTTTAACAAAGTTAGCAACTCTGGTTTGTAAATTTTAATTATGTAGAACCTGCAAATACTTCAGGGGTCTAGGATCTTGCTCTGAACATTTGCTTTTTTGCCTTTTTATTTATTTAGACCAGATAGGAGGCTGAGCTGCCTACCAGCCTCGGGACACACCCTTAAGGCATTGCTTTTTTTTTTTTTTTTTTTTTTTTTTTTTTTAATTTTTTTTTAACGTTTATTCATTTTTGAGAGACAGAAAGAGACAGAGCATGAGCGGGGAAGGGGCAGAGAGAGGGAGACACAGAATCTGAAACAGGCTCCAGGCTCTGAGCTGTCAGCACAGAGCCCAGCGCAGGGCTCGAACTCACAAACTGTGAGATCCTGACCAGACCCTAAGTCGGGCACTCAACTGACTGAGCCATCCAGGCATCCCAGGCATTGCTTTTGTTTGTTGGGAAAAAAGGTAGGCAAGTCTGTAACTGTTTCCCACCACCTCCCCTGATCCACCCCAGTCTTTTGAATTCCTGGGATTATCTAAAGGCAGAGTGTTGAAATCTATCATCGAACAGATAGTCTTTGAGCTCTCTTGATACCTCCATTGAATGTAAAGAAAAATTCAGTGAAAATTCACAATGGTACTTTGTTTTATAAAAGGTGTATATCAATCTGAATATTTTATTCACTTTACAAATAAAAGAATTTCCCCAATATTGAGATATTCGTGTTTTAAAATTGAACTTTTTGGGGCACCTGGGTGGCTCAGTCAGTTAAGCTTCGGACTTTGGCTCAGGTCATGATCTTGCAGCCTGTGGTTTTGAGCCCCTCATCGGGCTCTGTGTTAACAGCTCGGAGCCTGGAGCCTGCTTTGGATTCTGTGTCTTCCTCTGTCTCTGACCTTCCCCTGCTCGTGGTCTCTCTCTCAAAAACAAATAAACATAAAAAAAATATTTTTTGGGGCACCTGGGTGGCTCAGTCGGTTAAGCATCCAGCTTCAGCTCAGGTCATGATCTCATGGTTTGTGGGTTTGACCCCCGAGTCAGGCTTCTTGCTGACAGCTCAGAGCCTGGAACCTGCTTCAGATTCTGTATCTACACCACCACCGCCCGCCCCCCGCCGCCTTTGCCCCTCCCCCGCTGGCACTCTGTCTCTCAAAAAAATAAAAAAGATTTTTTTTTTTTAATTAAAAAATATATAATTGAGCTTTCTGGGTCAAATTTTACAGTTGAATGATTTTTCTTGGTCTCCCTACTTCTTATTTTTTTCTGACAGAAACTAAGAATTTGGAAATATTAGAAAAAGCTGTCAACTAGTATACATGAAATATTTTTGCCATATATTTAGAAGTGTATTTTGGGACTCCTGGGTGACTCAGTCAGTTGAGCATCTGACTTTGGCTCAGGTCATGATCTCACAGTTTGAGTTCGAGCCCCCTGTTGAGCCCTCCATTGTCAGTACAGAGCCCACATCAGATCCTCTGCCCCTCCCTGCTCATGCTCGCTTGCGTGTGCGCGTGCGCGCGCTCTCTCTCTCTCTCTCTCTCTCTCTCTCTCTCTCACACACACACACACACACACACAATAAACATTAAAAAATTTAAAAAAAAAGAAGTGGATTTCATCCAGTTTTGCATTTAATCATCTTTTTTTTTTTTTTAATTTTTTTTTTTCAACGTTTTTTTATTTATTTGTGGGACAGAGAGAGACAGAGCATGAACGGGGGAGGGACAGAGAGAGAGGGAGACACAGAATCGGAAACAGGCTCCAGGCTCTGAGCCATCGGCCCAGAGCCTGACGCGGGGCTCGAACTCACGGACCGTGAGATCGTGACCTGGCTGAAGTCGGACGCTTAACCGACTGCGCCACCCAGGCGCCCCTAATCATCTTTGATAATATACTAAATATTTTCATTTCTGGATTTGTTAAAAGTTAAAAAATTAAACTAGTCTAATTTTAACTGCTTAAAGATGACTATGTTGTAAATGTTGTCTAAGACTTGATACATAGTATATAAAATAATCTTTTATTTAAATATTGCTTTCAATAAAACTTAATGACTTTAATTTGTGTAATTTCTCTACATAATTCAACATACTTTTATTTTTAAAATTATATTTAAATATACTGCTAAACATAAAAAGATAAAATATAAACTATTTACAGATTTATATTAATTTAAACATATTCTTGAGACTGTAGATATCTAGTTGCACTTGAGGCGATGAGACCATAGGTTTCATATGCTTAAAAATCCTTGAAATGTTTTAGAAAACTAGCCATTATCATTTTCACAAATTTCTCCCACCCAGCTAATTCATATAGGTCAACTAAACTTGCAAGGCCATATCCATTAAAGTGTCTGTCCTGTGCTCAGCTTTGTTCTGGGCTTTGTGTGTGGGGTTCATAATAAAGAATGGTCTCTGGGGTCTTTTGTCTTCCTGGGAAGATAGAAAACATAAAATACAATACAGTGGTAAGTGTGATATAAAAAATAAGAATGTGAAAATCTGCTGATAATAGAGATTCGAGTTTATGAAGATTGGTCTTTCACTATGTCTTGAAGGAGGTACAGGATTGAATGAGAAAAATGGGGAATTTCAAATTTAAAAGGAGTTAAGGCATAAACAGGTGAATTTTTTTTATTGACGTATAATTGACATACAACTTTATATTAGTTTCAGAATGTAATGATTTGACAGTTGTATGCACTGTGAAATGACAGTAGATCTAGTTATCATTTGTCACCATAAAAAGTTACAGAAGAAAAATTTTCATTCTTGTGATGAGAACTTTTCAAGATCCACTCTCCTGGCAACCTTCAAATATGCACTGCAATACCATTGACTTCGAGTCACCATGCCGCACAGCACATCCCCATGACCTGTTCGTTTCACAATGGGAGGTCTGTACCTCCTGACCCTCTTCATCCAAATCACCCCACCTCCTCCCTGGCAACCACCATTCTGTTCTTCATGTCCATGAGTTTTTTTATTGTTTGTTTTTTAGATTTCATATATAAATGAGATCACATGGTATTTGTCTTTTTCTGTCTGCTTATTTCGGTTAGCACAATACCTTCATGGTCCATGCATGTTGTCACAAATGGCAAGATTTCATTCTCTTGCCTGCATAGTATGACTTATGACTGCATAGTATTCCATTATATAGAGAGTAGTCTCCAGGTCTGGGTTTTGTGTTCCACAGTTTCAGATGCCTGCAGTCAAACCCAGTTCAGAAGCAGATGATCCTTCTGATGTATCATCAGAAGGTCAGTAGTAGCCTAATGCTACATCACAGTGTCAGCATCACTCACCTCACTTTGTCTCATCACATAGGCATTTTGTTATCTCTCATCACAAGAAGGATGAGTACAGTACAGTAAGATACTTTGAGAGAGAGACCATATTCACAAGTTTCATTACTATATGTTATAATTGTTCTACTTTATTATTATTATTATTGCTAATCTCTTATTGTGCCTGATTTATAAATTAAGCTTTATTATAGTTCTGTGTGGATTAGCAAAAAGCAGTATATATATAGTTCAGTACTACTTAAGGTTTCAGGTATCCACTGGGGGGTTTTGGATTGTATCCCTTATGAATAAGGGGGGGACTACTTTGTGTACCACATCTTCTTTATCCATTCATCCATTGTTGGACGCTTAGGTTGATCCATATCATGACTACTGTAAATAATGCTGCAGTGAACATGGAGGTGCAGATTATTATTTCCATTAGTGTTTACTTTTTTTTTTTTTGGATAAATACACAGAGTGGGATTGCTGGGTCATATGGTATTCTGTTTTTAGTTTTTTGAGGAACCTCCATACTGTTTTCCATAGTGGCTGTACCAATTTACGTTCCCACCAACAGTGCACAAGGGTCCCCTGTTCTCCACATCCTTGGCAACATTTGTTATTTCTTATCTTTCTGATAATAGCCATTCTAACAGGTGTGAATTGATCTCTCATTGTGGTTTTGCATTTCCCTCATGATAAGTGAGGCTGAGCATCTTATATGCCTGTTGGCCATGTGTATGTCATCTTTGGGAAAATGTCTCTTTGGATCCTATGCCCCTTTTTTTTTTTTTTCTTATGCCCATTTTTAAATCCGTTTTTTTTGGGGGGGGTTGTTTTGCTATTTGATTGTATGAGTTCTTTATGTGTTTTGGATATTAACCTCTTATGAGATATATGATTTGCAAATATTTTCTCACAGTCAGTAGGTTGCCTTTTCATTTTGTTGATGGTTTTCTTTGCTGTGCAGAAGCTTTTTAATATGATGTAGTCCCAACTTGGGACTTTAACCTTTTTTGCCTTTTCTTTTGGAGTCAGATCAAAAAAAAATCCCCAAAAAACCAACACTAAGACTTGATGTCAAGTGTTTTCTTCTAGGAGTTTTCTGGTTTCAGGTGTTAACATTCAAGTCTTTAATCCATTTTGAGTTAACTTTTGTGTATGACAAGATAGTGGTCCAGTTTTATTGTTTTGCATGTGGCGGTTCAGTTTTCTCAGTACCATCGATACTCAAGAGATTGTCTTTTCTCTAGTTATATTCTTGTCTGCTTTGTCATAAGTTAATTGACCATATATGCGTGGGTTTATATCTGGGTTCTCTATTCAGATCCATTGACCTATGTGTCAGTTTTTATGCCACTGCTATACTGTTTAGATTACTATAGCTTAGTAAATTAGTTTGAAATTGGGAGAGTGTGATGCCTTCACCTCTCTTCTCAAGATTGCTTTGGCTATTTGGAGTCTTTTTTGGTTCCACTCAAATTTTGGGACAGTTTGTACTATTTTTGTGAAAAATCCCATTGGGACTTTGATAGAACTTGCATTGAGTCTATAGATTGCTTTGAGTAGTATAGACATTTTAAACAATATTAATTTTTCCAGTCCATGAGCATGGACAATATGTCTTTACATTTATCTGTGCCTTTGGTTTCTTTCATCAGTGTCTTTATAGTTTTCAGTGAACAAGTCTTTAATCTCCTTAGTAAATTTATTTCTAGGTGTTTTATTCTTTTTGATGCAATTGTAAGTGGGATTGCTTTCTTAATTTCTCTTTCTCATAGTTTATTGTTAGTGTATAGAAATGCAACAGATTTTTGTGTGGTTGATTTTATATCCTGCAGTTTACAGAATTTGTTTTATAGTATTTTGTGGAGTCTTTAGGGTTTTCTACATATAAAATGTCATCCACAAATAGTGACACTTTTATTTCTTCCTTTTCAATTTGAGTGCTTTTTGTTTCTTTTTATTGCCTAATTGTTCTGGCTAGAGCAATTTGACATATTGAATGAAGGTGGATAGAATGGGCATCTTTGTCATTTTTACATCTGTGTTCACCAGGGATACTGGCCTATAATTTTCTTTTTTTTTTTTTTTCCTTTTCTTTTCTCTTCTTTTTTTTTTTTTTTTTAAATGTCTTTGTCTGGTTTTGTTATCGGGGTAATCCTGACCTAATAAAATGAGTTTGGAAGTGTTCTCCCTTAATCAATTTTTTGTCAGAGTTTTAGAAGGATAGGTATTAAATCTTCTCTGTTTGGTAGAATTCATAAGTGAAGCCGTCTGGTCCTGGACTTTTGTTTGTTGGGAGGTTTTTGATTACTGATTCAGTCTCATTAGTAGTTGGTCTGTTCACATTTTTTCTTCATGATTCAGTCTTGGAGGCCTGTATGTTTCTAGCGATTTTTGTTTGAGCCTTTTCTCTTTTTTTCTTGTTGAAGCTAGTTAAAGGTTTGTCAGTTCTGTTTAGTTTTCAGAGAACCAGTACATGGTGTCATTGATCTTTTCTGTTGTCTGATTAGTCTCTATTTCATTTATTTCTGCTCTGATCTTTGTTATTTCCTTCCTACTACTATGGGTTTTGTTCTTCTTTTTCTAGTTTCTTTACATGTAAAGTTAGATTGTTTATTTGAGATTTTTCTTATTGTTTGGAGGTAGGCCTCTGTTGCTTTGAACTTCCCTTTTAGAACTGATTTTGCTGCATCCCGTAGATTTTGGTAAGTTGTATTTCCATTTTCATTTGTTTTGAGGTATTTTCTTACTTCTCCCTTCTAATTCTTCATTGACCCATTGGTGGTTTAGTATCATATTGTTTAATCTCCACATACTTATGATTTTTTTCCGGTTATTTTTTTTTCATGTGATTTTTAGTTGCATACCATTGTGATTGAAAAAGATGCTTAATGTGATTTCAGTCTTCTCAAATTTATTGAGACTTACTTTGTGGCCTCACATGATTTATCCTAGTTGTTTATCTTTTTCTTATGTTTATTTAGTTTTGTCATGGGGGCGGGGGGGGGGGAAGCATGGGGGTGGCAGAGAGAGAGGAGACACAGACTCTGAGCTGTCAGCACTGAGCTTGACATAGGGCTCCAACTCACAATTCTCAAGATCATGACCTGAGCCAAAGTAAGATGCCTAACCAGCTGAACCACCCAGGTGCCCCTAATTGGTTGTTTAAAGCTGATGTTGCCTTACTGGTTTTTTTTGTCTGGATGATCTGTCCATTGATGTAAGTGGGGTATTAAGTCCCCTGCTATTATTGTATTGCTGTCCATTTTTCCCATTGGGTCTGTTAATATTTACATATTTAGGTGCTTCTATCTTGGGTGCATAAGCATTTAGAAATGTTATATCCTCTTGTTGGATTGACCCCTTTATTATTATGTAAAGTTCTTCTTTGTCTCTTACTACATTCTTGGTTTTAAAATCTATTTTGTCTGATACAAGTAAAGCTGCCTCTGCTTTCTTTTGGTTTCCATTTGTGTGAAATATATTTTTCCATTTCTTTAGGCTGTGTATGTTCTTACATCTGAAGCAAATCTCTTGTAGCAGATCGATGGTTTTTTTTATTCCAGCCACTTACTTTGTCTTTTGGTTGGAGAATTTAGTCCATTTACCTTAAAGTACTTATTGATATTTACTTATTGCCATTTTGTTCCTTGTTTTCTGGCTGTTTTGTAGTTCCTATCTTCTCTTGCTGTCTTCCTTTGTGATTTGATGGTTTTCTTTAGTGTTATGCTTAGATTCCTTTCTTGCTATTTTTGTGTTTCTCTTGTAGATGTTTACTTTGTGGTTACCATGATGCTCCCCCCTCCCATTTTATGTTTTTGATGTCACATTTTACATCTTTTTCTTTTGTGTGTCCCTTAACTGATTATTGTAGTTACAATTATTTTTACTTATGTCTTTTAACCTGTATGGTAGCTTTATGTGATTAATCCATTACCTTTACTATATATTTATCTTTACCAGTGAGACTTACATGTTTTCTTATTCAATTAGTGTACTTCCTTTGCTGCTTAAAGACTTCCCTTTAAAAGTTCTTTTAAAGCCAATTTAGCAATGATGAACTTCTCTAGCTTTTGCTTGTCTGGAAAACTCTCTCTGCTTTAATTCTGAATGATAACCTTGCTGGGTAGAGTATTTTTGGTTGGAAGTTTCTTTCCTTTCAGCTCTTTGTCTATATTGTGCCTCTCCCTTCTGGCTTGCAAAGTTTCTGCTGAAAGATCTGCTTAAAGTCTTAAGGGGGCTGGGGTGGGGGGTTCCTTGTATCTTAAAGTTGTTTTCCTCTTGCTTCTTTTTGGATTCTCTTTTACTTTTGACATTTTAATTATACTATGTCTTGCTGTGGATCTTTTGGAGTTCAATTTTTTTATGGGACCTTTTGGGCTTCCTAGATCTGGACATCTGTTTGCCCACATTAGGGATATTTGCAGCCATTATTTCTCCAAATAAGTTTAATGTCCCTTTGTTTTCTCTCTTCTCTTTCCAGTACCCCTATAAGGTGGATGTTATTCTGCTTGATGTCGTTCCATAGGTTCCTTAAGCTTTCTTCACTTTAATTTTTTTCTTTTTTCCACTCTGTTTGTTTGAGTTTCACTGCTATGTCTTCTAGATCACTACTCTTGTCTCCTGCTTAATCTAGTCTGCTGTTGAATCCCTCTAGTTTAGTTTCTGTTTTTCAGATCAGTTACTGTCTTCAGCTTTGTGACTTCCCTTTGATACTTTCTTATATTTTCAATCTATTTGTTTAACTTCATGCTGTGTTTGTTGACTTTTCTCCCAAGATTGGTGAACATGTTTATGATCATGACTTCCACTCTGTTAGATAAATTACTTATTTCTGTTTCATTAAATTTTTTCTTCTCAGGTTTTATCTTGTTCTTTTGTTTGGAACATATTTTTCTGTTTCCTTATTTTGCTTGACTCTGTGTGTTGTTTCTATGTTTAGGGAAAACAGCTACCTCTTCTAGTCCTAAGGAGTGGCCTTGTGTGGGAGATGAACTTTGTCTTTCAACCTTGCCCTAGCTCTTCTGTTTCTCAGACCTTTGTGTTTGTCTAAGCAGCCTGATTTATATTTGCTAGGAACCAGTTATTGAGGGTGTCCCAAGACCAGTCAGTGTTCTGAAGGGAGGGATCTCAGTCAACACTTAAGTTCAGGTTGATTGGAAGCCAGACCCTCAGGCGGCAGCTTTTAACGTATGCAAATATATATAGTTGTATGGTACCACAATTGTAAATCCTCTGCCTACAGACCAGGTGATCTGGAGATATCCCTGGGCTACAATTGGAAAAGTCAAAATATATAAGCTCTTTTCTGGGAGGTACCAGTGAGCTGTAATGAGGCCAATGGAGAGTGCAAAGATGGTGTCCCCTGCCAGACATTCCCCAAGAGCACCTGTGTAGCCTTTAGATGTGTGGCAAACCTGAAGTCTGTCCCTTAGGCTGAAGCTCTAGGACAAATAAATGGGCCTTTTTCACAGAAAGCCTGGGGGTGTGTTTCAGTCTGTGTGGTGCCCTGGTTATGGTGGCCTGCCAAGAACCTTTTCTCTGATTATTACATTCTCACGGGACTAAGGAACGCAGTCACCCCTGGCCACTAGAGCCATGTGATCAGGGAGCATCTCTTGTGTAGACTGTGTGTGACCAACAGGTTTAGTGCAACTGCGGGAGAGTGCAGGCTGGGGTGCGCCTGCTGGCTTTAGTGGGGCCATGGGAGAGTGCAACAGTGGCACAGGGCAGTGCCTTTGTCTCTGGAGAGAGTCCCAGCAGGCCCCTACCCCTCTGGTGGATGGTTTAAGATTAGCAAATTAATATCCTTCACATATAATCTAGTTGCTTTTTAAACAGCTACTTTGTGCTGGTCCCTGGCTTGAGGGAGCCTGTTTGCAAGCCTTTTAAGAGAAGTATCTCAATTCCCTACAGGCTGTTTGGTCCCCTGGATGTAAGCCCCACTGGCAAATAAAGAGGTAGCAGTATGTGTATATTTTCTCTGTTAGAAGGTGACAAAGGAATCGTCTGATACGGTATCATACCTATTGCTTGTGGCGCTTTGCAGAGTAGACCTCAGCTACTACAGTACATTCACGTACTTTGTGTTTGCATACTAAAGTGGGTTGAAATATTGTCAAAGATATGTCCAGGTGAAAATGTTTGTTAGGTGATTCCAATTTGTACCGTATCTTGCCACATATTAGTAATTTGCCGGCTTTGGTTAAAATCATTCAACTTCCTTTAAGTCAGTTAATTCCTTTTAAAGTTATGGAAAGGAAAAACCAAACTGATGAGTTGAAATATAAAGACCTTTTTTGGACCAAATGACAGTTAAAATCAGCCAACTACTTTTCATTTTTATGTATTAAGGGAATTTTCGGTTAATCACGTTGCTCTCAGATGCATTTTATGATCATAGTCAGATGTAATAGCATGTCGGAATTTCGTAGGCAGGTGGAATTGGTTTTAGTTCGGATTGTTATGCTTTGATTAGCCAAAATAATATTTCCTAAGAGAATCTCTCTTATTCTAACAGATACTAACTCTAAAGAGTGATTTTTGTTTTCTTTTAGTCGGCCGTATACTAACAAGGTCATCACTTTATGGTACCGTCCACCTGAACTGCTGTTGGGAGAAGAAAGATACACACCAGCCATTGATGTATGGAGCTGTGGGTAAGATAGTTTTACTGATGGTTTAATTTACTTGAAACTTTTGGTAGTGAAGTAAATTCGTATCATTTAGTAATGATGGGTATTTTTCTCATTAGATGTATCCTCGGTGAACTCTTCACTAAAAAACCTATATTTCAAGCAAATCAGGAACTTGCACAACTAGAATTAATAAGGTAAGTTCATGACTGTAATATTTGTTGGGGGTGTATTTAAAGTCTCTCAAGTTTGTGTTTTCAGGAGAACGACGTGGTTTTCCTGAAGGCTAATGATTGCTGAGTGGAGGAAAAACTAGAATGTGGGTACTTTGATCCTCGTTCTAGTAAAAGTAAGGATCTTAAAGTCCCTAGATCTTTTTTGCAATTAAATGAAAGGGCTAGAGGCCCAAAAAATAAGACTGGGAAGAAAGAGTAAATAAATATGAGGAAGGAGACAATATGTGATAGGTAACATTTTTTTAGTATGGCAGGGTGGAAGAATTCATGTTTTGGAGTACTGTAAAAGAATATCTGTTTTATATATACATATGCATATGCATATACATTTATATGTATCTATATATGAATGTCTACACACCAAATGTATACATATGCACGTACCCACTAACATAAGTCTTCATTATTTGGAGCCTATTGTAGAGCCTATGTCATCAAGGGCATACATGTTAATCACATTTCTCTTTAATATTTTAAAATATTTTTTTTAAAGAGCCTTGGCTTTCATATATAATAATGTTAATTTACAACTTCTAAGATTTGTGTGTTTCTCAAAATATGGATGAGAACTTTTAGGAAAGGTACTGGTATGAGGTACCAGTATACTATGATACCAGATACCAGTATACTATGATATATACCAGATACCAGTATACTATGAACCTTCCTTTCAACAGACTTAATTGGATTAATTGATGCTCCCCAGTCCCCCTGTAAGTAACACTAGCTTGATAACATGGCAAACTGAATGTTTGCAGCTAATAGGCTACTACTCTCTAGTAAGACTATGTATTTATCTTACCAGTTGAAGTATGATGACTAAGAAATAGTTGTTTACTGACTTTTTTGTATACCGACTTTTTTTTTGTATGCCTACGTTTTATTATTGTATATATATCCTTTAATTAAATATAGACAGATGCAGTGCTTTGCAAAGACTTAACAAAGTTGGGGTGGGCAAGTTAGAAAGATAAGTCATAAAAATTTGGAAGAATTTAGTACTCAAATTGCTTTAAATCCTTGATATGATGTGTTATGGGTGTGGTTTATTCAAGAAAGCGAATACAGAGTCCCATTCAACGCATCCTCTGTTCAAAGGGAAGGCCTTGCTCTGTGTCAGAAAATTGGAGAATAAATGTACATTTTTTATTTTTCAGTTATAATAAAATGTTTAAATTATGTATCTGTGTTTCTTTATTTGTTTTAAATCATTCCCTGTTACCCATTTTTTCTATTAACAAGGCATTGGTCCTGATTGTATTGGATACTAAGGCTCCTATTAATTATAAGTTAACATTTATTTACTTTATACATGATGCAAGCATTGTTCTAAGAATTTCACCTGAATTAACCTCAGTTAAGCTTCATAACAACCTTCTTTCTTCTTTTTATAGTTAAGAAAATGGAACCTTAGAAAGTGAAGAATTTGTCCAGGGTCATAGAACTAGCAAGTGGCAAATTTGAGATTTGAATTTAGTTTTACCATAGTAGCTAAACTTCTAACTCATTCTCTCCACCATGTAGGAAATAAAACTGCTTGGAGATTTTTGGTTAGTATGACATAAGCATCGATAATTGATCAAACATCCTGAAAAATTTCTCCAGAATATTAATCCAAAACTTCTAAAGAAAAGATTAGTCAGTAGTATCTAGTTTTTCATTAAAAATCAACTTGCAGAGTCAAGTAGGAGTCATCTCAAGAATACAAGAATGTTTCAGTTTTAGGAAATCTATTACTATAATTCATCATTTTAATAGAAGTAAAATAATATGTTTATCTTAGTAGGCATTGAATAGGCATTTACTAGAAATATAAACCAAGTGTAGAGGTAAAATTCTTTAATGTGATGTAAAGATGTATTACAGACTAATATCCAGAATATTTAGTGTTGAAATACTAGAAGATAGAAGACAAGAATTATAAAAAGTGTTTTCTAGTATCATTACTTTAAGAGTGTTTTTAGAAGTACCAACCAGTTAACTAGTAGTGTTATGAAAGTGAACCAATAAGAGGTATAAATAGTGGAAAGATAAGGCAGTATTGTTATAATTTGTATATGATAACATTGCATACATGCAACATGCAAGGGAATTACCTGAAAGACCTTAAATTAAAAAGTTTGGTAAAATGATGAGTGTTGAGAAACCCTGTGTGTGTGTACATATGTGTGTATATACGTATATACATATGTGTGTGTGTGTGTATACACAATATACACGTATATAAATATATATGTATATACATACAATACCCTAATACGTTAATACATTTATGCCAAAAGCAGTAGCTTCTTAAAAATATGTACCAATAATAACCAGTTAGAAACGTACCTGAGGGAAAAGATCCCTTTAACAAAAGCACCATCATATATTCTCCATGCTTAGTGAAAACTAGTATCTCACTTAACATTGTAAAGCAGATTTGAATAACTATTGGGAGAAATGTATCTTGTTTTTGGTTGGAAGCCTTAACTTTTTTAAAGATGGCAGTTCAACCTGTGTCAATCAGTATAGTCCTAATGAGAATTTCAAAAGACATTAGCCCTCCAGATAAATGTTAAAATAACCAGAAAAATTCTTAAAAAGAAGGAAAATCTGGCATATCATATGTTAAAATTATAGCAACTAAAACCATTTGCACTGGCACAACATACATAGATGAATTGGTGGAATTATATGGCAAGTCCAGAAATAAAGCAAGTTTATATGGACTTTCAAATATAGTATAGAGAAAACATTTCAAGGCCAGGGGGATTAACTGAACAAGTATCTATTGGTTGCTGGTTGTGTGCCAGTTACTTGGCACTGAGGGTACAGTGAAGGGTGCGGGTTGTATCCTCAGTGCCTAGTGACTGGCACACAATTTTTTTTACTTTCTAACTGGGAGAGACAAGACAAAACAAATTAATAAAATGGATCAGGTGGTGATAAGGGATAGAAAATGACAGGAGGTAGTGTCATATATAGAGTCAGGGAAGGTTTCTCCCATAAAGTATCATTTGAGCAGGGATCTGAAAGAAGTGAGGGGACAGCAAAATAAAGATCCTGATGCATGAGTGTACTTGTTATGAACATGTTAAGTCCATTAGTGAACTCAGCCCATCCACTTGGTCACATACTGTACAGAGATTAAAAAGGAAATGGTAGATCTGGAGATGTTGACATAGAAAAGCAACATCATTACATGATGTTTTACAGAACCGTTTTGCAGAAGGCTATGTTTGGTTTGGTCCCATTTAGATAAGACTGACACATCAAAAGAGTCTGGAGTTACTGTCTGAGCATGGATTTGTGAGAGGGGGCTATTTTACATTCCAGTTTATATATTTCAGAATGTTTTTGTTTTTGTTGGTATGATACCAAATATTTATAATATAAAAAGATGGTGGAATTGTGATTCAATGGCATTATTTTTAAAACATGAAGAAAAAGACGTTTCTGACAAAAGAAACAGTTGTCTCCCTGACTCCCTGATATGAAGGAGGCATCAGAGTACTATTGATTGAAAGGGTGGGCTGTGGAATCCTCCAGACCTGGGTTCTAATGCCAGCTCAGCTACTTCCTGCTCTTGTGACTTAGGGTAAGTTCCATAACCCTCTAAGTTTGTTTCTTCACAAGTAAAACAGGATTAATCATATGCTTAGGGTTGTAAGAATTTAGTGTAAGTTTCTTGCTTCTCCCTGTAACTTTGTTTGCAGTTATGTTTGAGTATATCCCCAGTCTAAAGCCGCAGGAATGATGGGTTCTAGTCTGCATAAAAATCCGTGTGAACTAGTCAAAGGTGGGAATACTAGTCAGAATCTGTGTTTAAAAGCTTCACACTACAGTGGTTAAGTTCTGTCTACTTAGCCTTGTTCCAGAAACTATTTTAGGCAAATTACAAAAGTTTTGTGATAAGAAATAGCTTGGGTTTAAAATCAACGGCAAAATAAAGTGAAAACAGGTGATGCCAAAATGGGATGAATTGAGAGCAAAAACTGTTAACACAAGAGTCACTGTTTTAACTCCACGAAGAACTTTTATATCACACAGTATACATTACATTGCTTATGAAATAAAAAACACTTATAATCATGGAAAAAGTGAGAAGTAGATTGGAATGAAAAGAATTCTGCTTCTATCCACCTATGGTCACACAGGTGAAATTTTTAACACCTTAAAAGCTTAGCCATTGATTGTTCTAAAATATAGCTCAAGAAGGGAAGCTCCCATATTTTTAAAAATGAAGCATGTATATCTTCATAAATCAATAGCATAAACATTAGACTTGTGCTTCTTTTTGCTCTTAAGAATTTCTCTACACCCTGAAAAATTATGTAAGATCCCAGGAGCTTTGTTTATGCTAGTTGTATCTATTGATATTTATCATACAAGAAATTAAAACTGAAAAACTAAAAATATTCACTTTAAATCAATATATTAATACGGTTTAATTGTAAAAGTCTTTGTTTTCCAAACTAAAATAAATGTTGGTGAAAATGAGTAGCATTGTTTTACATTTTTATATATCATTTAATATCTGGCTTAATAAAGTAGTAACATCTGGATTCTCCTCTTTGTGATATGTTTTCAGTAGTCTTTTAGATAATCGTGTGTATTCTCCTTTGAAACTATACTAAATAAGTGGTTATTTTTTATAGGTTAGTTGTAAAGTGCAGTGTGAAAACATGAAGGAATATATTGTATTCTAATGTATTAAAATCCATTAGTCTGTCTTGCACTCTGGATCTGTGTTGATTTTGTAACATTGGTAATTTGGAAGATATCAGATCACTGAATTTAGCGGATCTTCTAAATGGAACATTTCATTATATAATATTGGTTATCACCACTAATCTCATCAGAAAAGCCTATAGGTATTTATCGTGAAGCTTTCAAGTCTATGGTGTAGATAAAACCTTTCTGGTATTCTAATTTTCTCCTAAAATCTTGGATTTTATAATTGAAAATAAATACCACACTTGTCTTCCTTGAAGTAACAAGCTGACTTTGTTCACATGTGAGAAAATGTCTGGCAGATACCCAAGTCTGAATGACCGTAGTGTGTTACTTATTCATATAGGGAAAAATGATGGGCTATGAAAAAACTGCTACTTCAGCAGTTACATAACACAAGTGTGTCTCAAGATAACCATCAGAATTTCTTGAGCAACAAAAGTGCTTTATCTTCTGTTTTCTCACTGAGAGTGTAAATAAGATGTATACTCAAGTGTTAGGGTTTAATAACATTAACAGTTTTTAGTGCTTCAACAAGTATGACCGTAAGTGAAATGGCTGTTCTGTATCATCCCTGCCCTGGGAGATTGTATAGTAGTAAAGAGTATTTACTGTTGATAGTTTTATACCATCAGTGGATAATCAACACATTGAAAAAAGGCAAATAATGTTTCAGTAACATCTTTCACCTGCCGGACTGCTAAAGGGTCCAAGGGATTATTATCCAAGGGTCTTTGGACCCCCTTTTTGAGAACTGCTACTGTATACCAATCTCACATACGAATATTGATGCAAAACATCCAAACGAACAACTAGAATACAGCATTACACTAAAATAATAGTACTTTTGTCAGGGCCAGGTGTATTCCTCATTTAAATGTTAAGGATGAGTGTTAGGAAAGCTCTTAATATAATATACAACATTAGTAACCCAGGGAGGAAAATGCAGATGATGGTTATAATAGTTTCTAAAAATGAAGCTAACAAACTAAAAATGAAACTAACAAAAGAGTGCAAAACATTATAGTTAGGCAAACTGCCTTTTAAACATTTAAAAGCCACAAAATAAAACCCATAGTAAAAAGGAATACGTTAATTTTTAACAGGATATATGTGAGTGTGTGTGTGTGTGTGTGTGTGTGTGTGTGTGTGTGAATATCTTTATGTTTTTCTCAAACCAAAAGTCATCATCCTTCCCAGTTGTAAACAATTAGAGTACTCCCATTTAAAGTCAGAAACTAAACTACCCAGTATCGTATGGCATCATTATCATTGTAACATTGTTTTGAAATTGCCACATACCGTATCATAATGATAAAGAGGTATGCATGTTTGAAAAAATAGAGGAGAATTCTCATTATAGGTGAGAAGACTGTAAACCCGGAAAGCCTCAAAGAAACAACTATTAAAACTATGTTAGGACCCATAGGATCTCAGATGGCTATTTAAAATTTTGTGTCATATGTCAAACGTTTTCTATAATAGGACTTTCCTAATAGGAATAAGAATACATTCAAACAAGCAAAAAATAAAGATGATAAAAAGCAATATATAAGATCTAATTAAAGATACATATAAACTGAAGGAAATATAAATGTGTATTTCTGGGATAGAAATATTAAACCTTCTGAAGATAGCAATTCTTTCTAAATCTATAAATTCAGAGCAGCAGTGGAATCTGAACAGATTCTCTTACTTTTGGAGTGTGACAGTATTGATTCTACAATCTGTAAGAAAATTCTAAGGAGAGTAATTAGAAGTGTGGGTGGATAGAAGGCTTTGTCCTGTTGGCCTTACAAAAAATAAAAAGCTACCGTATGGTATTGATACCAGAGTAGGTGAGTCAGAATAAAGTCCCAAAATAGATCTCAGGTATTTGGGGATTTAGCATATGGTGCATCTCAAGACCTCTTCGGTAAGTGATCTTGAGAGAGCTGGTTGGCCATCGGGTACAGATCTTAACCAACATGCAGTTATCATCAATTGCTGTCATGTCTGCTTCGTCAGTTTCTAGTAACTTTCCCTGCCTCAGATGATCTAATGACCTGCTACTAGTTCGATAACTTCACTATTCAACTATCTTCTCACAACACATAGAGTAAAATAGTTGAAACTCTTTAGCTAAGGGGTAATGAAACTTACTTTCATTTTATTGCTATTGAATGGGCCAGATGCCAGCTCATTTAATTTCACAGCTCTGAAGTAAAACTAATCTGCCTTTTACAAAAGAAGAAACAGATTTTTAAGCAATGCAGTTTGACCAATTGTCACAGGCAGGTTTCAGTTCTAAAGTTTGTTTTCAGAGTTTGCCTTCATTCTAGTTAGGCGAACTGCCTGTTAAAACTTACTGTGTGGCTCCTATCTGTGCTCCCAGCAACCCTCCCTGAGCCCTAAATTCCACCTATTTCCTTAGTCTTCCTCTGATATGTCTGTACTGGACTACTTCTGTGCCTCTGCCTATGCACTTCTCTTTGCCAGTAACATTTTTGTTCTTTTCCACCTGTCTATTATTTACTTATCCTTGGAGCTGTAGCCAAAATTCTGTACCTCTTCCATAACTTGAGTACATTTTCTTGTATTTCTGCTGTTGAAAGCATCCTTCACTTTTGAAAATTTCAGTATACTTTATATTTCTGTAATAACGTACCTCACTCTGCCTGGGATTATTTATATTTATATTGTTATTGAGAGAAGTTTACAAAAGTTAAAAGACACAGTTCCCAAACTGTAGTTTAGTAAGAAAAAACAGATACGTAAACTAAAATACAAAACAGTGAAATAGTGTCAAAAGAAGCAAGTAGAAAGCAGAGTGACTGTTCTCGGTAGCTATGGGGACACAGAAGACCTCATTGAATACATTATTTTTGATCTGAATCTGGAGAAATGAAAAGGATTCTGCTAGTTAGAATCTAGCAAGGGGAAATATCACAAATGTGGAAGAGTGATTGATCTGTGGGGAGGGATGAATTGGGAAATGAGACTGGGAAGGCAGTTTGAAACCAGATCATAGAACCATACTCCTGAGTTTGACCTTGTTTTCTGAGACAGCCACTGTATTTTTGAGGAAGTTGTAAGGAAAAAGAGACTGGCAGTGGACAAATGCCTTAATACCTTTTTAAAAGCTTAGGTTTACAAAAATCCTGAACTATGTTGAAACAAAAATGTACTTTTCAGTGGCATAGCTTAAAAGACCTGCGATTTCTTCCATAAAGAAGAAATCTTTATTTCTTGTGTGTTTCTGAGACCGCGTTCTACAGCTCAGCTAAAGAATGGCTGGCAACTTTAGCCATCGCTTGTTTATACACATTGGTGCATGCATTTATATTTATTATGTACAGAACAGTTACTTTTAGTCAGTGATGCCTGGACATTTCCTCTTTACATATGAAGACCAGCTGAGGATTTTATGTACAATGCACATTTATTTTTGAGATTCAGTGTACTGAGGGTAAGCATATTTAATGATTTTTCATCTATATATTATCAAATCAGTGTTTAAATATTTAGCAGCTGGGGTTATCCATGTTATAGCCTTTCTTCTACAAATTACCATAACAAGGACTTACTAGTTAGTACAAAAATAGGGTTTCCAAAATACAGATAAGCAGAGATTAAAGCAGTTAAAATTTCTAAATACCTTGAAATCAGTGGCACTACTTAAGTTGAAGAACTTTTATGTCTCAAGAATGTTACTTTGAAGGGTCCTCCTGTTGACTGAATTCAGCAGCAGACATAGTACAGTTCCCTTCCTGGATGTAGGAAGTTTGTTTCCAGTGTTCTCACAGACTTCATCATAGTCATGAGAAGGTGATGACAGGTACCTATAGAACAAGAGAAAGACCTACTAAGTTCTTGCTCCTTAATTTATTGGCATAAATTTTTTAGCTTGCTTCACAATATGGTCAGCATATTTGAAGTGTTTTCAGACTTGATTGTACAAATATAAAGGTTTTCTTTTCAGGAATGTTTGGAGTGTTAGAAGTAGCTACTGAAAATAAGTTGATATCTTAACACAAGTAATTAAGTTGGGATGACTAAAATATTGACTAAAACTTCTCATACATTGCATGAAGATTCTATGTAACCTTTATGTATTGAATAATGAGTTGAGGTTTTATGTGGCAGTCGTATGTATGATTTTTTTTCTGTGTAATTTATATTGATGTACTTATTTTTGTGTGTTGTTTAGCCGTATATGTGGGAGTCCATGTCCTGCAGTGTGGCCTGATGTAATCAAACTACCATATTTCAACACCATGAAACCAAAGAAGCAATA
The DNA here is from genome assembly GCF_046562875.1 of Panthera onca. Taxonomy (NCBI): domain Eukaryota; kingdom Metazoa; phylum Chordata; class Mammalia; order Carnivora; family Felidae; genus Panthera; species Panthera onca. The sequence continues at coordinate 74,028,267 of NC_138340.1, read as the reverse complement.
TCGTCGAAAGTTAAGAGAAGAATTTGTTTTGTAAGAAGGGGATGCTTAAATGTCCATATTGCATTGATTTTTTTTTTCTTTTTAGTTATTGTGAATTCTAAATGTCACTGTCCTCTATTGACCCAACGTAGACCGATCACAATTCTCTTATGTCCTTTAATTTTGACTTTCCCTTTGCTACATGCAAATTACCATTTCACTATCATTATGGTTTCAGTGATTTGGGGTTGTGTGTTTGATTTGGAGTTTACGTGATGGAACTTTAGCATCATTTAAAATTTTAATGAAGCAACTTACATGTTATTTGAGTTCAGGTTTTTATTTTGTTATAGGAAACTATACTATTCAGTTCTTCATTGTTAAAATTGCATATTTCCAATTGAGTAATAAAATAACGCTACTGTTTGCCAAATTTCAAATTATTTAGAATGATAGTTAAAAAGTATGTAAAAATATGTCTCAAAGGAAAATTTGGAATTTATTGGACTAAAGTAGTACAAACATGTTATAAAATGTTATTTTAAAGAAGCATTAAACTTATGTCAAAGACCATGTATGACTTTTGTAATCCTCTCATGCCAGTATTCCTGCAGCCGCATTAGACTTATTTGATTACATGCTCGCCTTGGATCCTAGTAAGCGCTGCACTGCAGAACAGGCTCTTCAGTGCGAATTCCTTCGGGACGTGGAGCCCTCAAAGATGCCTCCACCAGAGTAAGTGGCTCTTTATTAATAATTAGATCCCATCTGGACAGTTTTAGTAGCATCTGTATAAAATGATCAGAAGCTATTGCATGATTAAGTCAAAAAGAATAAGTCAAAAGAAATAGAATACTAGTAATACACATAATTTGCACATCTAGAATTTAGAACCTTGCTTAATGTTCTGCTAACATAGCAAGAGCAGCTTTCCTCTTTCTAATTTTATTAATAGATTTCAACTCTAGGAAAATATTCCTGCTGCTAATATTATTCTAGTACTACTTCTGCCAGCCCCGGTGTTGCTATAGCTAAAAATTTGGGTGCTATGCTAAGCATTTTTCATGTATTACATTAATCTTTATAATCCTATCAGGTGGGTATTATTATTGTCCTCTTTATATAGAGGAGGAAGCAGGCTCAAAGAGGTTAAGAAACTTGCCCAAGAATACAAATCTAGTAAAGGGTGGAGCCAGCCAGTTAGCTCAGTAGCAAAGAGAAGTTCTGAAATATTCCTGGCATACTATATAATAGAAAATCCTTATCATTGGATAAAAGAGCATTAGTAACAAAAGTCTGTATAGAAGGAGTTTATTGGATGAAGCAGAGAAAATGTATAGAGTTTGGGAGTCAGAATAGCTGGGTTCTTGAACCTTCCTTCCCTGTGGCTCCTGTAATTTCTCTAGGATTGCTTTGGGAAAAAGGGAGGGGACAGAGCAGTCCCTTTTGTAGGGATTTTTATAGTAATTTAAAAACTTAACGATGAGTGTCACAAAAGCAGGCCTATCCCTATAATAAAATGTTTCCATGTAATAAAATTAGTATATTGTGAATGAACAAACATGGGCTTTGGAGTTCAAATCCTGGCTCTTCCACTTATCACTTAGATTGGACTTACTTTATTTCTGAGACCTTCACGTTCAACTTCATTAGGTATTTATTGAATTATATGAATAGACATTGTGGGATGATTTGACAGGCAGAAAGGATCTATCACTTAACATGTTGAAGGACCTGAATCATTCGCTGTTTAATTAATTGTTTCATGGTGGGGTTTTTGTTGTCGTTGTTGTTGTTCTTTGCTTGTCAGTATATATCAGCAGGCTTGAGACTTTGGCACCAGTACCCCTTCAAAGTATATCTTTTATAACTTCTGATTTGGAAAAATTTCACCTCTGCAGAAAAATATGAAGAACAGTACAATAAGCACTTATATGTCATTCACCTAGATTCAATAATTACTAACATTTGCTTTATACTATATATAAGGTTTTCGTCCTGAAATATCTGAATATTGTATTGTGGAAGTGACACAATACTTATAAATGATTTGTCATGTAGCTATAAGAACTGGGACTTTGTTACTACAGTGCCATTATAAAGCATAAGAAATTTAACATTGCAGTATGTAGTAGGCAATCCATATTTAAATTTCTCCAGTTGTCCCAGTAATTTCCTTTATAGTTTTTGTTGTGTTTTTTGTGTTTTTTTGATGAAGAATTCATTCAAAGCTCACTCATTGGATTTGGTTGTAATTCTCTTCAGTCTTTAATTGCTCTTTGGGGGAGGGCTTTTATGACATTGGCATTTTTGAAGAGTTCAAGCTAGCTATTTTGTAAAACATTCTACATTTTGGCTGTAATTGCTTTCTTGTGATCAAAATTAGAATAACTTTTTTTTTTTTTGTCAAGAATAGTACTTAGGTAGTGATGTGTGCTTCCTGCTCTATCCTATCAGGAGGAATGTAAGGTCACTCTTCTCCCATTATTGGTAATACTAAGTTGATCTCCTGGTTCAAGTGGCCCACATGAAAGAATCCTGGTAAAAATTATATTGAGCATATTTTTAATTAACATCTAAACTTGTTTTAATCAAGGGTGGAGATAGTTGCAAAAGATGTAAATTTCAGTGTATGGTAAGTGTTGACACTTTTAAATGGAGCAGTTATCTCACTTCTTGTAAATGTACCCACTGGGATCAAAATATCTTAGCATTTTGATATTCATCAAGATTCATTTAGAAAATACAGAATACTCTTCAACAATTGGACAGTGTCCCTTTTTTTAATCTGGAACTTATATTAATTTCACAGGTTTTTAATGTAACATATTTATGCTTGAAAGTATTTTATTGATTACCGTATTGAACTTCTTTAAAACAAATATATGTATATAAATGGAAATTTAATTTTAAAATTTTTCTGACTTAAAGCTTTTTTTCTTCTTGATCAGTTGGTCATTGTGAATATTACTAGTACATATTTCAGTTTAAAAAAGGAAAGAAAATTGTTGACTCACTATGTTGTAGCCCTGAAACTAATATAATATTATATGGTAAATTATATGGCAACTATATTCCAATTAAAAACATTTTTTTAAGGAAAGAAAAAATTAATAAATTTGTTTGTAAATTCAACCTAATGAAATAGGTAGGACTGTGGTTTCTTTTTATATCTATCAATTAATATTACTCATTCTAGAATGAGAGAGTTCCACATTAATTGTAATTTTATTCTTTTCTTTTTATAAGTACCCTTGTAAGTAAGCCTTTGCGAACAAATGGTCTTTTGTCATAGTTTTATCACTGAGTTCTTTGCACTCCTTCCATATTATGTCCAAAAATCACAGAGTGATCTGTCATCAGAAATTATGGTAATGACCTTTCAGATGTCGACTTAAGGTTCTGTTTTAATTTTCTTGACAGTAAAGAATTGGAAAGCCTATGGCTTGAAAAGATTTTTAAGAGTCATTCATTATTTATTTTTTCAAATTTTGAGAAAATAAACTAAAGAAGCTTCATTAGTATCTTATTAAGTGATTTCTTATACTTCGTACTTTTTCTTTTATTAACACTTATTTCATCCAGTAAGTATACTTGGAAAAGTTTAGGGTGTCAACATGTAACATCAGTACAACTTCGCCAATCTTTTTGTTACATCTTTTTTCTTATTACATTTTTAAAATATGCATGGTTTTGTGAAAACCTTGGAACTGTAGATACACCCTATTTAATTAATGGAAAACATCTGTCATATAACCTAATTGGAATCTGTCCATATTGTCAAACACATCACCTAAATGTACTTAATTTTTACCAGAACACACCTGACTGCATTTCTCCATTAAAAATAAGCATATTAAAAAAAAAAAAAAACATATTAATACACATTTTGGTGAACAGGCTGTAATCCAGTAATAAATTACAGGATGCATCACTAAAGCATTCAGGTTGAAAGTATAATGATATTGTGATTAATTTTAGGAATAATCAAATGAGAATAGGATATTAAAACAAAAAAACAAAACAACTGCATTAATTATATTAGATGTGGTGTCAAGACTTTACTGGCATATTTAATGGAAAGAAAAAAACATATTGCTAAAAAGTGAAAGAGTGACAGCTAGCCTATAATTTTATTTTTTCTCAACAGCAAGTGAAAAGCACTGAACAATTTATAAGATAAAATATGATCAACTGTAATTGGAATAAGCATTTCATGATGTGAGTGATTTGATAAAAGTAGTTTTAAACTATCTTACGGAATGATGATAAATGGGTATCAAGCGTGAATACAGTGCCTACTATGTGAGGGGCACTGTCCAGCGCTTACATATGTTAACATATATCATTACCTCTACCCCATAAGGTAGATTATATTGTTAATCTCATTTTTAAAGATAAGGAAACTGAGGCACAGAGGTCAAGTTACTTGCCTAATGAGAGCCAGTAAGTAAGTGGCTGAGCCGGTATTTGAACCTTCAGAAAAAGCACATAAAAATGTGGTCATCCTGGAAAACATTGCCGGTATATCCAGAGTCTGCATCACTAACCTATACATTACAGCTATTGGTTGGGTAATGTTGGTCTTTCCTAGAGATGAGCTTGGAGATCATCCGTAAAGAATCTCTCAGCTTTAAATTGTGGGAGGGAGCCCAGAAGCCCTTTCCCGTGGATTTCTTTGCTTTCCCGTTATGGGGCTCTCCTGCAAGAGCATCAGGGTGGAAGAAGTGAAGTCACTCCTGTTGCCCCACTCTGAGTACTGCAGTATATCTGAATTCGGAATATCCCAGCAGGGGCTAAGGCCACACATCTTAAAATACATAAACACACACACAGAAAGGAAAGTCTTTGGCGGGTTTATGATGCCTTAAAGCTTCCCAATATCAATATTTCAAATTGTACCTTTGTTTGTTACTCCAGGAGGTTTTTACACGCTGAGGCAATGCACCATAGTAAGATGGCTGAGAGGTATGCCTTTGTTTTGTTTTTGGACCTCAGGTGCATAGACTTGGTTTAATCATAATCCTTGTGTCACTCATCATTGGTCCATGCATGGCTCTCTTTTTTTTCTTTTAGTTACTTAATTAGTTATTTTAAATGATGTTAATAAGCAGCCATGAACCTACCAAATAAAAGCTAGAACCTTGGAAATAACCTACGTTAGTCATATCATACCCTCTCCCCACCCCCTGCCCCACGACCTGTCCCCTTGCCTTCCTCCACCTGAGGTAACCATCATCCCTGTTTTCTTTTGTATATACTTTTGTTGCCATCTATATGTACTCATAAAAAGTTATATTTTAAAATTTTTAGTTGTTTTTAATTTTATAAAAGGGTGTCATGCTGTTTGTAATCTTTTGGGAATGACTTTTTTTTACTTGATATTATATTGCTAAGATTCGACCATATTGTTGCATATGCCTTTATTTTGTAACATGAGATGAGAGTAATTGTGAAAGAGGAGGTGTGAAAGAACTTGCTGTGCAGGCCATTCTCCAAAGTCAATTGTAGGAAAGGACACGGAGCTATGTCAGTTGTTTTAAAACCATTTCAGGTGCATCCCCTTCAAAAGCATCCCTAGAGGTGAACACACCCAGGTTGAAGACTTGTAGCTGTATCAACCAGGTTGGGGCTGCTTAAGAGAATTTGTAGATATTCTGGGCAAGTTTATTAACCTTTCCAAGCCTCAATTTTCTCATCTTTAAAATAGATATAATAGTAACTTCCCATTGGAATTTTTATTAGGATAAGAAGAAAACATTTATAAATCAACCACTTACATCTTTCTTTAGGCAAAAGTTACTCTGTAGTGTTGTCAGTTTTAAGAAATTACATTAATGAAGGTAGAACTGTTTCAGAATTGTGGGTAATTTTGATAGCTGCTAGGCATTCAGAACTCTTTATTGATGAGTAATTAGCCTGGACTACCTATTTTTGAACCTTCTCTGTAGCATAGTTTCATTTTAGAGCATTTGATTATGGAAGTAAATAAGAGGGTATTAAAAAAGTAAAAAGCTTTTACTAGAAAGTCTTTCACAAATGTTATCTCCTAGCCTTTACTACTCTTTAATCCTGTTTCCATTTCCTGCGAATGGCATATTTTTTGCCTTTTTTTCCATGTCCTGTTCAGTGTATGGTGTACTGTGATAAGAACTGGCTTTAAAAGACTGCACCAAGGATAATAGTAACAAAGTTTTATGAACATGTGTTCTTCATTCATAGTTTTTAAAAATTTTTTTAATGTTTTATTTTTTATAGAGAGAGAGAGACAGAGCATGAGCGGGGGAGGGGCAGAGAGAGTGAGACACAGAATTGGAAGCAGGCTTCAGGCTCCAAGCTGTCAGCACAGAGCCCGACACGGGGCTCAAACCCACGAACTGCGAGATTATGACCTGAGCCAAAGTCGGATGCATAACCGACTGAGCCACCCAGGCACCCCCTTCATTCATAGTTTTAATAAATGATTATTTGTCAATTATTCAGAAGCCACAGAAAAACAGTCCATTTGTAAAAGTGAATCCCTGACAGAGGTGGGGCCTCAAGGATGATTTTTGTTGAGGGGCTCACACAGCATGTGTATGGAGTCTTCAAGATCAACTGGCAGGGGTGTGGGGTGGCAGCTTTGGTGCTGTGTAGGAAATATTAGCAGGTTTTGGTTGTCATTAAGAAATAACACTGACAAACAATTTTGATACCTTTTTTTTTTCCAGTCTTCCTTTATGGCAAGATTGTCATGAGCTGTGGAGTAAAAAGCGAAGAAGACAGAAGCAGATGGGCATGACTGATGATGTTTCAACAATTAAAGCCCCCAGAAAGGACTTGTCTCTTGGCTTAGATGACAGCAGGACCAGCACACCGCAGGGCGTGCTGCCGTCTTCACAGCTGAAACCTCAGGGCAACTCGAACGTAGCACCTGGTCAGTAATGCTTCCCGGGTTGGTTTTCTTCCCTCGTTTTGTGGCTAGCGGTGATTATGTTGCTATCGTGTTAAAGCATTTGTGGCTAAAACATTAAGATTTACTCACCAAACTTGACATTTCCCTGTTAATTGCTTGTGCCAGTATAGACATTTCACTGCTACTGGCATCACAATATGAAACAATCTTAAGGTAAGAGGCACTTCAGAAGAGCATCAAATTACATATGATTAGTGAATGGTCAGATTTCTCTATTTCCTTTTTCCCCCTAGGGCAAGAATCCAGAGAAAGATACAGGAAGACAGCCAAAATTCATAATAGAAGTTCTTTCATTCTGTTTATAATGTCCTCAGATCACTCTTACTACATGGCCTGTTATATTATAGAATCTCAAAAATTAGAATCTCATATTGTTCGAGAAATGACTTGAAGTATGATAAAGAAGGCTATCTGGGGGAAACTTACTAAATTTCTTCCTCTGGATCAGTCTGTCATAAGAGTAAGCTTCTTCATGAGAATTCGGCCTCTTGAGTGTTGTCAGAAATGTTAAACTCATTCTGTCATTTAGTTTTAAAGATCAGTTAGTTGATTAAAACAGATCTGCTGATCAGATTGAGCTTTGGTGGTTGGATATAAATATAGAGTAGATTAGCTGAGAAAGATTACCATTAATGCTTTCCCATGTAATCTGCAAGCTTATACTTGACCTTGGTCAGACTGCATTAAAGTACTGGTACATTACTTTACAAACCAAAAACAATTGTTATTTGTTGCTCAGAGTTTCATTTTATCTTTTGTTTTCCTTTTTTTGAAACTGTCACTGTTAAGAAGAATCCTGGTTTTGTGAAATAGGAATGAATCCTCTCTGCTTCATTTTCTTCATCATCAACTGTCTTATTTTAAAAGAAAATGCCCTTTTTGTTAGAGGAGACACCATAGTTACAGAATACTTGCAAGCTCACACAGAGCCTGCCTCTGCTGATGTAGAAATTAAATGGAAAATGAGGGGAAACTGGCTCTTAGGATGCAGCAAACAGACATGGCTCCTTGTTTCTTAATGCCTGCGAGTCACAGGAAGAACTTGCAAAAGTTTGTTTTGAGTTAACCTACAAATAACATTAAGAAGTAATAAAAAGTCTCTTAAAATATATATAAAGAGAGAAAATAAAAGGAGAGCATTACTCATCAGTTTTTTATTTTCTTGGAGTTTCTCTTCTGTTGGTTCATCATTCTTATAATAGAAATTGCTTATCAGGGTAGTGTCGCTGAACTTCTGTGGTATCATACACATTCGAGCCTCGTTATGTGTGGCTCAGAGAAGCTTGCACGAGAACCTGTGTAAACCGTCACAAGCCTCAACTGAAAATTGAAAAACAACGCCATCTGTTTTGTTGGTGATGAGTTAATACCATCTTGCAGGAGCATTATAAGCATGCTTCTGTAGGAGTTCCTAACTTACCCTAAGGGACTTACCTTAAAAAAAAGGTAATTTGAATAAAATACATTTTATTAAGGAGTCCATAACATCTCAGTTTGAATTTACAGCAAAATCAGGTTAGGTCCTCAGATAATAAGCATGATTTTAGAGATGATTTTAGTGAGTAGTTAAGAGCTCAGACTCCGGAATCAGAATACCTGGGTTCTGATCTCAACTTGGGCAAATTATTTAGTGTCCCTGGATGTCAGTTTCTTCTTCAGTTTAAAAACAAACAAACTGGGCGTAATAATAGAGGGTGCCTTCAAGGTTGTTGCGAGGAATGAAAGATCCCAAATGCTTCAAGAGTGCCTGACACTGTAGCTGCCCGGCACCGCCGCCTCCAGTCCCTGCTCACAGCTGGCGGCTCCCACTCACACCTACCGTACGGGGCTCCAGCAGTAGTCTTGGTTTTCCTTTTGAACTATTGAGCCCTGAAGAGAATTCTTCAGAACGGGCCGCAGTGTGTTGTTGTTGTTTTGACTTACGTGCAGTTACATCTTAAATGTACGTACATGAAATTAGAACCAGACTGAGATTCCTGTTTCACAGTGTTTCCTACACACTGTCCCACAAATGGACATTTTAATAGGGTAATATAGAGCCATTTTGGGGGGGGCGGGGTGTGCTGTGAATTATGGCAATTCTAATTAATACAAATTTTGTCTTTAGTAAAAACAGGCCCTGGACAGCAGTTAAACCACAATGAATTGGCAATTCTACTAAACCTACTACAGTCTAAAACAAGTGTTAATATGGCTGATTTTGTCCAAGTGTTGAACATTAAGGTAAACTCTGAGACTCAACAGCAGCTAAATAAAATAAACCTTCCTGCTGGAATTTTGGCAACAGGTGAAAAACAGACAGACCCATCCACACCACAACAGGAGTCTTCGAAACCATTGGGAGGAATTCAGCCTTCTTCTCAGAGCGCGCAGCCTAAAGTGGAGACTGATGCTGCCCAGGCGGCCGTGCAGAGCGCGTTCGCAGTTCTGCTGACTCAGTTAATAAAGGCCCAGCAGTCCAAGCAGAAAGACGTGCTACTGGAAGAGAGGGAAAATGGGTCGGGACATGAAGCGTCATTACAACTCAGGCCACCTCCAGAACCTAGCACTCCGGCATCGGGTGAGTGTGCAGAGAGCAGACCGCTAACAGTGTCCACACTGTTTTTCTTGATGGGGGGGGGGGGGGGGGGGGAGGGGGTCTCTGATGTGTATCGTTTGGTGGCATTGCTAGGAGTAGATGTTCTGAAAATTCCTAGGTCACTGGTCATAGGTTGGTTCGTGAGTCCATTTACTCCTAGGGGGAGTAGATTCTTTGACAAATTACCCATGTGTGCTGTAGCTCATTAAGAATGCCAGAGATTTTTCTCATGTAAACCTCTGATGGAAGAAATAATTTACTCCAACTACAACAACATGATTGAGCAAGGCAGAAACTTTGTGTGTACGGTAGCTTTTGTTCTTCAGGCAATAAATAGGTAGATGTGAGATACCTTGGAAAAGTCCGATGCAGTTAAATTTTTCAGTCACCACAGACCTAAATGGTAGCAGGCAATATTAGTATTTATATCCCTGTTTCCTTTCGTTCCTTTTTTTTTTGCTGGAAATGGAACTTCCGGAACTTGTGATGTTCTTTAGGACCACCTGTAGGAAACTGACTATTTTGAAACACGTAGTTTTCCATGATCACTTTTGACTCTCTCTCTCTTTTTTTTTTTTCCTTTTCTTTTTGCTTTGTTTCACTTAGGGCAAGATGACCTCATTCAGCACCAAGATATGAGGATGTTGGAGCTCACCCCAGAACCGGACCGGCCTCGTATCCTCCCTCCTGATCAGCGACCTCCTGAACCGCCTGAACCACCACCAGTCACCGAAGAAGATCTGGATTATCGGACAGAAAACCAGCACGTACCCACCACCAGTTCTTCGTTAACTGACCCTCATGCCGGAGTGAAAGCCGCCCTGTTACAGCTGCTCGCTCAGCATCAGCCCCAGGATGATCCCAAAAGAGAAAGTGGTATGGATTACCAGGCAGGAGACACTTATGTGCCCACATCAGACTACAAGGACAATTTTGGATCCTCTTCTTTCTCTTCCGCTCCTTATGTTAGCAATGATGGTCTGGGAAGTAGCTCTGCTCCTCCACCATTGGAACGACGTAGCTTCATTGGAAACTCAGATATTCAGTCTTTGGATAACTACAGTACTTCTTCATCTCATTCTGGTGGTCCACCTCAGCCTTCTGCCTTTTCCGAGTCATTTCCCAGTTCAGTAGCTGGATACGGAGACATTTACCTCAATACTGGTCCCATGTTGTTCAGTGGAGACAAGGACCATAGATTTGAATATAGCCATGGCCCCATTGCAGTCCTGGCGAACAGCAGTGACCCTCCCACAGGGCCAGAGAGTACTCATCCTTTGCCAGCAAAGATGCACAACTATAACTATGGTGGTAACTTACAGGAAAACCCGGGTGGCCCCGGCCTCATGCATGGACAGACCTGGACTTCTCCTGCCCAAGGACCTGGATATTCACAAGGATACAGGGGACACATTAGCACATCAGCTGGCAGAGGTCGAGGCAGAGGGTTACCATACTGAGTATCTGTTTTTCCTCAGGCACATCATTTTTATCTGGAAAGACTTTTCTAGCTGCAATTTAAGGCAGCAATCCAAGAGACTTGAATAATATTAATTCAACAACAGCTTTATTTTTATGTGGAAAAGGGTCTTGCATACAATAGTTAAAAAAAAAAAAAACCTTTGCTTAAATTCATGCTGTTCTAAAAACTAGATCTATTGATTGTACATCTTCACAAATTCTAGTTAACAATTTTATTTTGTATTCTTGCAGTTTTACGTGGATGCTAATCTTAGGGACATAAGAGTCTTTTATGGCCCTCTTGCAGATCTTCTGAACTATGCACATTTGTGCTTTTTTTGTAAGTTTGGACCAACTTTTATGTAACAACCAACCAACCCCTCCCCCGCTCCAGTTTTACAACAATCAGAAAGGGCACTGATTTATTTGGTATTTTTCTTTTTACAAAGCTACCTTTAGTCAAAGGTCACTGTCAGTCTTTGCACCTGCTTCCAGTGTTATTGTGAAAGGTGTACTTTGTGCTCACTTCAGAAAATAAAACACAACCTTTCTCTTGATGCAACAGTTTTATAAAAAAAAATGGTCAACGTTATTTTTGTTTTATTTTGCAGATTATCATAGCCGAGCAAAATGCATTCAAATGAAATAGTGGGTTTTATATGAAAAATATGGGGTGGGGAGGGTAAGTAAGTGCCTTAACAGGTAAGCTGAAGGTCTGAAAAAGCAGTTAACCTTTACACCCATTTGTCTTCTAAAGGGAATCAATACTGTATTGAAGAGGCAGGGAGCTCTCCAGTGTTTAGGGACTGCTGCCTGTTCAGTTCCCGCTAGACTCATTCCCTCTGCCTGTCACACTTTCTTCTTTCCTGCCTGTCTTTGGGCTACGTTACCTTCCACTACCACCTTGTCTTGATAGGAGCGTGAGAGCAAAGAAAGGGATTAGAACTCCAGTCAGTACCTTGTTACTTCCAAGATGTTCTAAAAAGTTACATCAGTTAAGTGGTTGAAAGTAATAGCTAAATGAGAATTTTAGAGTACCCATTTTCAGGCTGCCATATTGTCCCTATTTTCCTTTTGCCATGGATAATTGGAGGGCAGTAGTGCAGAAGCAAGGCTTAATAAACAGAATTGCCTGATTCTATTAAAGTTCATGGGGGGAGGGGAGGCAGACATCATATTTTAAGTTACGCAATTGCCATTTTAAGAAAAAGCCGTTCAGTTTGTTAACTAGAAACTTTGCCTACACCGAATTTATTGAAACAAAAAGAAAAAGTAGTGAGAGAAAACCTCTTCTCTTCCTTCCTCTCACCTTCTGTGAGGTTTATTAGGACTTCTGCCAGACTTAGAGCAACTTTAGTTCATTTTAGCATTTTTCTCTTTTATTAAAAGCAGCAAAGAAGGATGGACTAACCCTTATGTAAGCTGTAATGGTGTCAAGTCTAACTAACTTCTCGTGCACGCTCAGGCACACGTACAATTACAATAAATTCTCAAAAGGAACCAAAGGTGAATAACCAGTGTTTCCAGTATCCCTGAATGGAAAAATAAACTCTGGAAATGAGAGCTGTGCCAATTAACCATTTTGTTTTAACTGTTCTTTCTCCTGGTAACTTACTTTTTCATTGGAATTGTAAATCGGAAGAACTGTTTTAGAATGGAAATTTGCTCCAGTTCTAAAGTCAGTCTTTTAACCCCATGCCCTCTGACTTGTGAACCTTCATTTCAAAATACTATATGGGAAGCATTACAGTTTGGTGACAGCAAGGATATTTTAAAGTGGATATTTTACCATTTTACTGCTATAAAATGAGTTGATGTCAGTTGATCATTTTATTTTTTTGATGGAATTTTTTTTTTGTTATTGGGGAGAAAAATGAATGGAAGAAAAATTATTTTGCTTTTATTTGAATTTTGAGTACTAACAACTTAAAACTACATTGCAGGAGGTGAAGAAATACTTCAAATTTAGCAAAATAGCTACAGTATTCAACTATCTCAAATTTTAATATGGTGAGTCTTAGCGCTTTAGACTTTCCTATAAGTGACAGTATCTAAGTTATTCTTAATAGTCACACTTGATAATTCTGCTGACCATAGCAGCTAACCGAAAATTGAAGATATTTATGTGACATGAATAGCCTGTGTTTTAAAAATTAAATATTTTATATAAAATTGAACTGTGTTTGGATAGTTTTTCCAACATTTCAGTTATATATTTATGTTGGGAGAGTGGCTGGGAGGACAGGGAAATTGTTGCTTGAAATTGGAAATTTGAACTACAGCTTATAATATTACCCTTAGACAGTATTAATTGTGAAATATACCAGTATCTTATGCACCACTTAGAAAAAATCTTGCCGGTTAAACCACAACACAATGCCCAGATGCAGTAATTGTCAGATACTTCCAAATTCATAGATGTTATTATATGAAACAGTTGGTAAAATACGGTAATAAAAATCTCAATGCATCCTTCCATACCATTTAATACTTCAGTAAATACGGATTAATAAAAAGAGCCGGGATGGAAATCACTAATTACATAGGTTATAATTGCAGTAATCACGAGTATTCTTGAGTAAAGTCTAAGGACCATAAAACGTTAACTTAAGTTTTGGGGAAAGAATCAGGTAAGTCAGATTGCAAATAATGAAGATGAAAATAGAAGACTGACCTACCAAAAGAAGAAAACTTATTATCTCCCATGTGAAATTCCCATTTATATTTCCTGACGCAGCAAGTTTTTCTGCATGCAACTCAAAAGTCTTCAGTCTGTTCTTTGTGGAAGACTTGTAGTCACCCATGAAATTTTTAAGACTCGTTTTAAGAGGTTTATTGATGAAAATGGTTTGTTGAATGTGAATTAAGATAATGCTTTAGCTGTGATTCAGGGCTTCATTCTGTCAGTGAGTATATATATTCAGTGCCTTGGGCTACGTCAGTTAACTTGTGAAGGGCATTCAGTCACACTTCCAGTGGGTTGATAAGATTTTAAAAAGGGGCTGGAGAAGCTAGTAGTATTTGCTACTCTCAGCTGTATCTACATTACTCTTAAGTGAATGTAAGAAGTGACCATGTGAGTGTGCAGTTTTAAAGTGGAAACTGAATAAAGAAATAACATTCTGGAACAAAATAGAACAACTGGAAACTCTGATGAAAACAAATTTTAAGTTGCATCTGGCCAATTTGTAATAGGCCAATTTGTAGGAAATATCAGGATTTCTTAAGAAAAGTGGAAGGTAAATGGGTTAAGTGCTTCCAAACTACTCTCACTGGAACTTGTGAGTCAAAGTTTTGCCGTGTTTGCTAGGAGCTTAATCATATTTTACACAACTTTTCACCATAGTCCCTCCCCCCACCTTTTGTTAAAATAAACTTGAAATACAAGTTCTGAATGAAAATCTACTGATCCTCTGGGATACTGGTTTTGAGATTTTTAAAGTCTGAACAGGACATTCCTTCCAATATTCTAATCATCTGGTCTGTCCCCTCACTTTTACAGCCTAAGAGAAATGAGATGGATTTCCAGGGCAGTTCCTCTAAGCCTCATCTAAATTCTGCAGAAAACACTTAACTTTTTTAAAAAATTGACTTAAAATGGTTACCAATGTTGGGGCCAGGCTGACAGAAACCTGCTTGGGATTCTCTCTTGCCCCTCCCCTGCTCACGCATGTGCACACTCACTCTCTCAAACTTAAAAAAAAAAAAAAAAAAAAAAAAAAAAAAAAAAAATTACCAGTGTTACAGTGAAGTAAAATAATTAAATTTAGAATACTGAACAACTACCTTAACACAAATGGTTTTAAAAAGCCAACTTATAAAATGACTCAAAAAATAGAGAAATAGACTAAAACAAAACTTTAGAAAAACTTCATTAGAAGCCTATACAGGATGGATAGTTCTTCAAAAGGAGGCTCCTCGTTTTTTTTGGTTTGTTTTTTGTTTCTTTTTAACAACAGTAGTTTTTAAATAACGATTAGGTAGTGAACTGAATCATTTACATTTGTTTTCTCTTTAGAGGAGGAAAGTCTATGCTAGCAGGCCTGCAAACATTGCTTTTATAATCTTTCAAGGGTTTATAATTTCCAGTGGTGTCATGAGGGAGCAACGGTTTGTCATTTACCAAAGCCTCTCCAGATAATTTCTCAAGCTGCTTTTAATTTAATTAAAAATAAAAGCTATTAAATTAATAAGCTATCAAGGGATCCACTTGAAGATGGAGAAAACAAAATTTTGACCATAACAGAACTTTGTCTTTAAATTGTGTAGACTAACAAATTTTGTGGGTCTTACCCTCTTCATCACGTCAAAACAATTCCTAGTTGTAGTTGCATTCAAAATGAGGCCCTGTAAGTGAATCACCCCTTGGTTTTCTTTGACAGCTAGTTTGTTGTAAAGGTGTTGTACTTTTTTGCAAGAACTTTTAGTAAAGTCTTGTAACTGTTAAATCTAATGTGTTTAATAGAAGCCATTTGTTTAAAAATAAATAAATAAAGGCTGTATTCGATAGTCTGTAAATAAACTGCCATAAGAATTCGAGGCCATTTTTAGCCTTGTTTTATTCTTGCTTATATCCAGTACAGACTTCCAGGAATAATCTTAATAAATAATCTGAAAAAGATGACCACTTATTATCCATTGTGCCGTGTTTTATTGACAAAACCTAAAACCCGGAATACTTACTTTGTCCTTTTTAGACTGGTACATATTTGAAAATGTAGGAACACCTCCAAAGATAACCGTTAATAATTAGACTTTGATGGATGTATATAAATGCATATCTAATCTTTTTCTTAAAACAATGGGTTTATGTTACCCGTAACTTTGTAGTTTATTTTTTTCATTTAATAATACATTGTGAACATCCTGCTATGCCAATAATTAAATTCTACCCTCTTTTTAATGGTTGTTAAGTTATTCCCTTATAAAAAGAAGAACCGTAGCTTCCAATTTCCTTATTACTGGACACAAATAATTTCTAACCCTCCTGTTATAAATAACGTGATGAAAATCCACATAAAACAAATATGCATGATTTCCTTGGAATTGCTGGTGTATAGGAGTATACTTCTAAACTTCTGCTATATCCAAATTGCCCTCAGGAAGGGTTTGCAAATTTTACATTCATTCCTATTACTTTTCACTTAGCTATGCTGGGTATTTAAAACTTTTAAATCTGCCATTTTGACAGGTGATAAATCATTTCGATTTGTATTTATTTGATTACTAATGAAATTCATTATTTTTTCATGTTAGCCAGGTATATTTTGTTTTATTAACTATTCATGTTCAATTATTGCTTGAAAGCAACAGAGATAAAGAAGATAGCCCTATGTAAAGTATAATTTTAAAAACACTGTATGGTGTGTTTTGATGTAGGAAAAATTTATAATTATATATGTAGCCAATTCTCTTCATCTTTTCCTATGGTTTCTCCTTAGAAAAGCTTTCTCCAAGATTATTTTAATATTCACATAAGTTTTATTTTACTTCTCTGGCTTCTTTTACACTTAATTCTAAATCACCTTAGAATTCAGTTTTGTGAGGTGAGCGACGACTTAAGGCTTTCTCGGAGTGGCTAACCTGATGACGCAAGCAGCATTGGTGAGCAGTACGTCCTAGTCATAGTTTGTAAATACCATCTATGTCTTATTCAGGTCTGTTTCTGGGCTTTCAGTTGCGTTCCACCCTCATCTCTTCTGTTACAAGTTCTACAGTTGCATTATGTCTGTATAAATTATGCATCGGTCCTTGTAGTCCTTTTTTTAATCACTCTATTTTCAATCCCTAGAACGATGTATAGCACACTGCAGGCAGTAATACTTGCTGTAGGACAGAGCTTAGTTGTCCCTTTTTCAAAGTTTTCTATTTTTGCCTGTTTATTTTTTCATGTGACTTTTAGAATCATTTTGTTCACTTTCCCCAAGGTATCTTGTTAGGATTTTAACTGGAAACATTAAGTGTTTAAATTCACTTAGGAGTCTTTCCATTGAGAACATAGAATTGGTTTTTCGCATGTTCCTCATTGAAAGTTCCAAAATTTTCTTTACTGTAGCTGTTAATTTTTTAAAAAGTTTCCAAAAATATTGTTGTTGCCTTTAGAAATGGCCTTTTCATATTATTAAATAATAGTATTGTAATATTTTAAACTAGTCACTGCTTATATAGGAAAGCAGTCTTTTTTTTTTTTAACTGAAGACATTTTATTATAATTTCCAGTAATTTTCAGTTTGATTTAATATGATAATGGGCATTCTTGTTTCCGACTTTATGAAAGTCTGTAGTATTTCACTCCCACGTATAATTTTAACCTATAGAGTAGAAATAGAATGCTTTATGGGGCACCTGGGTGGCTAGGTTGGTTAAGCGTCTGGCTCTTGATTTTGGCTCAGGGCATGATCTCATGGTTTGTGACTCTGTGCTGACAGTGCTTTATTATGTCAAGATTATTCATGAAGCCCATTTATTAGGATCAGATGTTAAATTTTTTTTCAAATGCCTTTTCAGTGTCTACCATTATATTTATACAGATTTTCTCCTTTGAGCTATTGATCATAGACACCAACTATGTTAGTAGAATCCAATCTTGAGCTGCTCATTTAAAATGCTGCTGTGTTCTATTGACTAACCCTGTATTTAGGATTTTGTATTTACGTTTGTTCATAAGAAACAAGTCTGGTTTTAATTTACAGGTTTTGATAGCTGTGCAGAATAAACTGGAAAACTATCTCCTGTTTTGTTTGATTTGGAATAGTTTATATATTTGAGAATGATTGTTTATTGAAGTTGATGCTGTTTTACTTATACCCAGATAGACCTGACTCTTTTCTTGAAGGTAATTCTTTCACAGTATTTCTGTTTCCTCATATGTTCTTGCTCTGTTCAGCATTCTGTTTCTTGAGTAAATGTTGGTAATTTTCCTTTTTCTGGAAATTTGTCATTGTGGTCTACCTTATATTTAAACTGTTCTTAGCATACAGTTGCACTTAATAATCTCACTGTTGTAAATACATATATTATCTATTACCAATCTCCTTTTTGTGTCTTTTCTTCTCCTTGATTAGACTAGTTCTGATTTGCTCCCTTCTTCCTCCATCCTTTCTCTCACTACCAAGGAAGGAAGGATCTATTACTTGTTTTCTCATTTATTTCAGTATTTTGACTTTGATTCCTTTCTTCTACTTCCCTTACTTATTCCCACCTCTTGAGTTTGAATGACTGATTCATTTATTTTTCTTTCTTCGATTCTAAAGCCATGTTAATGGTATGGATTCTCTGATTATTTTCTTTGGCTCCATTCCATACGTTGAGGATGATGTGTTATCATTACTGTTTTCTAAATATTTGGTGGCTGCAAATTTGATAGCTTGTTTGATCCAAGGCTTACTGAGGATAGTGTGTTTGAATTTCCAGGTGGCTGGATATACTTTATTTTTTTACTTTAGTGTTTTGTTAATAACTTATAGTTTCTTTTCTTTCTTTCTTTTTTTTTTTAATGTTTATTTTTGAGAGAGACAGAGCGTGAGTGGGGCAGGGACAGAGAGAGAGGGAGACAGAATCCGAAGCAGGTTCCAGGCTCTGAACTGTCAGCACAGAGCCCGACGCGGGGCTTGAATTGGCAAGCTATGACCTGAGCTGAAGTCGGACGCTCGACCAACTGAGCCACCCAGGTACCCCAATAACTTACAGTTTGTATTACATGTAGTCAGTGTATACAGTCCACTTTGGGGAACTTATTAAGGATATCTTTTTAACCTGCTAACCAAACACATTTTGTAAATATTTCCTGGGTGCTCTGGTACAGGGCATTTCCTTTGGTACAGTTTGTCATATAACCATTCAATCAATATTATTCATTGAACACTGGGGAGATCTTTACTTACTATCTATATGTCTCTCAAGGAGTGAGATATGTAAATTCTCATACTGCTTTTACATATTTTTCCATATTAATCCTTTTTGTTATATATATTCTGTGCTCTTACAGGTTCATAACTACTGAATCTTTGTTCCATTTCTTCACATTTTTGAAAACTTTTAATTCCAGTGGGTCCAGTTTTAAGATTATCACTATTAATGTTATCACTTGATCTTCTGAAAGTTTATTTTATAATCCCTTCTTGCCTTTTTTTTTTTTTTTTTTTTTAATGCTACCTTGCTGGCTTTGTTTTTAATCTTTTATTAACTTACTTTCTTTTACTCTCTTTTTAAAATTTGTGTTTGGGGGCCTTCTGTTGATTTGTAATGTTCCTGTTTATCTTTAAATGTTTGGAAGACATATGTAAACCTATATTTTGAATGAATAATGTCAGGAATGAGGGAGTTGCTATAGACTGTCACTTATATAAAAAGAAATGTGCCTACTTTCCCTATTTCCTAACCTACTTCCTGCTACTTTTTTGGTAGTAAAATTCATGATTTTAGACTCATTTTAAAAATACTGTGCTTCAGTTCTGTTACATAGCTATTATAATCATTACCAAAACCTAATGCCACCAATATATTGGGATATAATGTTAGACACGTTCACTTTAAGAGGAGGAATGGACAAACGTGCCCATTATGAGTGACTACTTGGTATTCGACACTTTGTGGCAGGTCTTGTTACACAGTTAAGAAAGAGCTGGGAGAAGGAGGAAGGAAGAGAAGAGTAGGATTGGAAAGGAAGAAAAAGTTCTTAATGGCAGACTCTATTACTGTCTATGGAGGACTTGCAACAGAGATCCATGGGAAAATTATTAGCATTAATATGCAATTTGAGAAAGTGGCTAAAACATTTATACAGAAGAACAAGGGACCAAGAATAGCAAAGGCAATTTTGAAAAAATAAGAATTTGGACTTGTTCTACCGGATACTAAGTTTTCTGGGACAATTGGTTATATGCAAGTACAAATACTAACGTCAAAAAGAGGCAAATGTTTAAAATACACGTTTTCTTGGGTCTGTGTGACAAAAATTAAAAATCCGGAGGAAGAAAAAATGCACTTTGACATAGCAAATCCATTTCTGGGAATCTGTTATTCATAAATAATATTATTTACAAAGTAGTAAATGTAAATATCCCTTTATTGGAGAATAGTTAAATATTGTTATGGATAAAAGTATAGTATGATTCCATTTGATTAACGAAATGTGTCTATATATGGTGTATAGGAAAGATATGAAAACTAAAACTGATTGTGGGTTAATGAATAATAACACAGTGGTTTAAAAGGCAGGCTTCTAAGCCAGCATCAAACTCTGGCTTTACCATGTATTAATCTGTACAACCTTAGACAAGTTAGTGAAACTCTGATTCTCAGTTTTTACATTTGTGAAATGGGTAAAATACTAAAGTTTTATGGGTTCAGTAACTTCATAGCGCCTGGTATCTAGTAAGTGCTTCGTGAATACTCATGTTGTTACCGACAGATTGGGTAGGAGTGGTGAAGGGCAAATTTTGCTGCTTCATTCATGCTTGCTCTTTATCTTTAAAAAAATTTTTTTTAAATGTTTTTATTTATTTTTGAGACAGAGAGAGACAGAGCATGAGCAGGGGAGGGGCAGAGGGGGAGACACAGAATCTGAAGCGGGCTCCAGGCTCCGAGCTGTCAGCACAGAGCCTGACGCGGGGCTTGAACTCACGGAGTGTGAGATCATGACCTGAGCTGAAGTCAGACGCTCAACCGACTGAGCCACCCAGGCACCCCTATGCTTGCTCTTTATCTTAACATCTTTTTGTAATAAAAAATTTTAAGTTGGAAGGTATCAACTTCGGTCAACAAATAATAACTTTTACCCTTGAGGCTTTCCACAGAATATAAAAACTATCTTGAACTATCACCTTAAACACCAGAAAGAAGTGATTAACAGAGAACTGTCTGTTCTTTCTCCTTCAAGCACTAATGTTTACTATCTGCAAGTTCAGAGAAATGATTTCTTTCTCGATCTCCATCAGAGGAGTTAGGAGTAAAGCTAGTTCTGCGTTCACTACAGGAAAATGGTCTAATAAGCATTGGGACCACTCATTTTGAAAATGGAGGGTTCCATCAGTGCTCAGACCGGCTCTCTCAAGCCACGTGTGAATACGAAATTTCAGCCTTGGGTGGGCATTAGAATCACATGTTAAGTTTTATTTTTAACTGAACATTTAAACTTTTACGTAGGTATAACACGGATAAGTTAAAGTAACATTAAGTATACCTAATGCATTCTTACATGTTTGCACCCCATGTAACCACCGCCCAGATTAACGTTTCTATCACTCCAGAAGGTCACACTCCTTCCCAAGCAGGACTCCTAGGAACTACCGTTCTAACTTCTATCACCTTTGATTAGGATTTTGTCTGTTCCTAGGCTTCAAATTAAGGGAGCCAGACAGTATATACTCTTATTAACAACTTTGTTCAAATAAATTTGATAAGGTAGATGAAACAGACAAATACAACTTAAGACTGGCAGGAAAATTGAAAAGTCTTGAATTGAAACTGTAATTAGAAACCTCCCCCACCCCACCTCCCCCAAAGAACCCAAAACATATAACTGCAGGCTCAGAATGGTTTGCTAATGAAACCTTCCAAACACCTACAGAAAAACTAATAATTCTACACTAACTATTAGAGATTAGAGAGAGAAGAAATATATTCCCACTCATGAGTTCAACAAAACCCTGACAGCTAAAACCTAACATGGACTTTGCAAGAAAATTATAAGCCAATATCTCTCATTGAACATCCCTAACAAAATAGTAGAAAATCCAGATTAAAAGAAAAAAATGTATGATGACTAAGTGGAGTTTATGCCAGGAATGCAAGGTTGGGTTAAAATTCATAAATCAATGCAATTTACCACATTCACATGATAAGGAGAAAAGCCATGTCATCATCTCCATGAGGAACTTCCTCAATTTGATGAAGGGTATTTATTTAAAACCTATACCTAGGGGCGCCTGGGTGGCTCAGTTGGTTAAGCATCCAACTTTGGCTCAGGTCATGATCTTGAGGTTCCTGGGTTCGAGACCTGCATTGGGCTCTGTGCTGACAGCTCAGAGCCTAGAGCCTTCTTTGGATTCTGTGTCTCCCTCTCTCTCTGCCCCTCCCTTACTCATGCTTTGTCTCTCTGTCTCAAGAATAAACATTAGAAAAAAATAAAAAAGAAAAGAAAAGAAAACCTATACCTTACATACCTAATGGAAAAATATCAAACTCTTCCTCCTGAGGTCCAGACAAGAAAGGATGTTTAACTATCACTGCTGCTTATCAATATTTTACTAGAGGTATGAGCCATAAGACAAGGAGGAGAATGTAAAGATTGGAACAGAAGAATCAAGTATGCCTTTATTTGCAGATGATATGATTGTATAAATAAAAATAGAAAAGAAACTACAAATAATAAGTTAATTTAGCAAGGAATCTGAATAAAAAATCAGTATACAAAAATCAATTGTATTTATTTATACTAGCACAGTTAGAAAATGAAATTCATGGGGCGCCTGGGTGGCTCAGTCGGTTAAGCTCTGACTTTGGCTCAGGTCATGTTCTCGCGGTTCGTGGGTTCGAGCCCCGCGTCGGGCTCTGTGCTGACAGCTCAGAGCCCAGAGCCTGCTTCCGAACCCATGTCTCTCTCTCTCTCTCTCTGCCCCTCACCCACTCGAGCTCTTGTCTCTCTCAAAAATAAACATTAAAAAAAATTAAAAAAAAAAAAAAGAAAATGAAATTCAGTAAACCTCACTTACATTAACATAAATATAGGAATATCCTACAAAAAATGTACTTCTATACTAAAAACTACAATACACTGCCAAGAGAAGTTAAAGGAGGCCTAAAACTATGGAGAAAAAGTGACAGACAATGAACTAGCTCATGGGTAAATATATTAAGCTCATCGATTGGAAGCCTCAGTTTTATTATATCAATCCTACTCATACTGGGCTATCTATAGATTTAATGCAATTCCAATCAGAAACGCAGCAGGTGTGTATATGTGTGTGTGTGTGTGTGTGAGAGAGAGAGAGAGAGAGAGAGAGAGAGAGAGAGGGAGAGAATTGACACATTGACATTAAAATTTAAGGCCAAGTGACAAAGGAACTAGCATAGCCAAGGAAACCTTGAAGAAGAATAAAATTGAAGAACTTTATCAGATTTTCAATGCTTAATGTAAAGAAACAGCTTTTAAAATAGTGTGGTATTTACACAATGGTAGGTGTAGACCAATGAAACAGAATACAAGTCCAGAAATAAATCCCCACATACCCACTCACCTTCATGTAATTCAATGAGATAAACTAATCTTTTCCAAAACTTTTTTTAATGTTTATTTTTGAGACACACACACACACACAGCGTGAGGGGGAGTGGCGGAGCAGAGAGAGAGGAAGACGCAGAATCCAAAGCAAGCTCCAGACTCTGAGCTGTCAGCACAGAGCCCAAGGTGGGGCTCGAACCCACAAACCGTGAGATCATGACATGAGCAAAGTCAGATACTTAACTGAGCCACCCAGGTGTCCCAAAATAATCTTTTCAATAAATGTTGCTGTAGTAATTGGTATCCATGGGTGTGTGGGGGAATGAAGCTTGAGTCATATATCGTATTCAAAAATTAATTTCAGATAGATCATAGGGCTAAATGTGAAAGGTTAAAAAAGCAAAGCTTGGGGCACCTGAGTGGCTCAGTCGGTTAATCGTTTGATTCTTGACCTCAGCTCAGGTCTCGATCTCAAGGTTGTGAATTCAAACCCAACTTTGGGCTCTGCATTGGGCTCCATGTTGGGTTGTAAAGCCTGCTTTAAAAAAAATTAAAAATGGGATGCCTGGGAGGCTCAGTTGGCTGAGCATCTCTTGATTTCCACTCAGATCATGATCCCAGAGTCATGGGAGTGAGGCCCATGTTGGGCTTTGCACTGTGTTGGGAGTCTGCTTGAGATTCTCTCTCTCTCTCTCTCTCTCTCTCTCTCTCTCTCTCTCTCCATCCCCCTATGCTCTCTCTCTCTCTAAAATGAAAAAAAAAAAAGGGGGGGTGCCTGTGTAGCTCAGTCAGTTGAGTGTCTGACTCTTGATTTTGGCTCAGGCCATGGTCTCCTAGTAGTGGGACTGAACCCCAAGTTGGGCTCCGGGCTAGGTGTGGAGCCTGCTTGAGATTCTCCCCGTCCCTCTCCCTCTGCCCCTCCCTCTCTCTCAAATAAATAAATAAGAAAAAATAAAATGTTTAAAAAATTAATTAAAAAAATTTTAATAAAAAGATAAAAAAAGCAAAGCTTATAGAAAAAAATACATTTGTTGTGACTCTGAACAAAACACAAAAGCACTAATATTTCATTAAATTTAGGAAGAAAGTCATGTTTTCTTCTACATATTCTAAGTGGTATCCTTAGATCAAACCATACCTTCAGAATATTTAAGTACTGCTACCATTATCTGGATAGTTGGTAGAATTGCCTTAACTAACATTTTATTGGTAAGCTTTCAGCTTTTTATCAAAGGACACTATACAAAAACTAATGAAATTATTCTTGCATTTGGTGTCATTGATTCTTTAACCAACACTTTTCCTGTTTACCATGTGTTATGCACTGTTCTAAGACCTTTATAAATATTAACTTATTTAATCCTAATAACTCTCAGGAGCTGGATACTAGTCCTAAGTACATTTTACAGAGGATGATACTGGTGAAGAAACATTAAACACATTGCCTGTGGTCATATAATCAGTTATAGGCAGTGTGGGGATTTAAACATGGCCATAACCCAAAACCACAGGCTGGGGGGCTTACATTTAAACAGAAATTTATTTCTCACAGTTCTGGAGATTGGAGGTCCCAGACAAAGGTCAGCAGGGTTTCTGGTAAGAGCTCTCTTCTGATTTGTAGATGGCCACCTTTCCCCTGTGTCCTCACATAGCCTTTCTTCTGAGTGTGTGGAGAGACAGAGACAGAGACAGAGACAGAGACAGAACTCTCTGGCATCTATTCCGATAAGGACACTAATCCTATTGGATCAAGGGCCCATTCTAATGACCTCATTTAACCTTAATGATTCCTTACTCCTTATTTAACAACACTGGGGGTTAGAGCTTTAGTTTATGAAGCTGTTAGAGGTTTAGTTTATGAACCAGACTGGGGACACAGTCTGGTTCCAGAGTCCACATAGAACCACTGATTCTAAGGTGCACATAAACATTTTCTGTAAGAAATTGATGCAGGGAGAGATTAGCATATTGAGCACACTCTTCTTCAAAAATTTGTGTATTTATAATTCAATAACAGTGTCAGAACACAGGCCTCTTATGTCCTAGAAGGTTTTAGAAATTCTTGGAAGATAGAATGCAAAGAAGTTGGAGAAACTTGATAGAAAACAATTAAAACAGGGGCACCTGGGTGGCTCCGTCAGTTAAGCATCGGACTTCAGCTCAGGTCATGAACTCGTTGTTCATGAGTTCGAGCCCCACATGGGGCTCTGTGCTGACAGCTCAGAGCCTGGAGCCTGCTTCAGATTCTGTGTCTCCCTCTCTCTCTGTTCCTACCCTGCTTGTACTCTCTCTCTCAAAAATAAAGTTTAAGAAAAAAATTAAAAAACATAGGGGGAAACCACATGGTGAAATATTACAGAGAAATTCCAAGGTCGGAGCCACTAAATATAGATCCTTCTTATGCCAGGAAAATTGGTGCAGCAGAAAACAACTTACAGGGAATCCACTCCCAATGGGGGTGAGGAATTCTACGACGGGGGAAAAAGTTCGCTCGGTACTTTATCTTTAATGATTATGAAAGCCATGAGAATGAATGTATTAAATGTATAGTTAACAAAACTTGTTATAATTGCAACTGTAGTGTTAAAAAGATACCAGTTGAATCACTTGTCTTTTTGGATGTAATAGTTTTGATGAAACAGTGTTGCTAACACAATGAGATGCCTTTCATTCTACCCTTCACTTTTGTAATCTCTTCATCCCTCTGACCTTCTACTTTATATCTGCCCTTGAAATTTGAAACAACAGCGTTAGGTAAGAAAGAATGCTTCATAACCCTATAGTTCTGAGAAAGGCATAATAAAATTTATCTTTTTTTTCTTCAGTCTTATCTCCTACTATGTCTTCCACTTCCTGGAGCAGAGAATTCAGCTTTTCAAACCTCAGGGTCTTGACTTGGATTGCAGGCTGGACCTGGGAAGGACTTGTGCTTTCAGATAGGTCACCTTCGGCTGGATCTTTTCTTGTGTGCTGTAAGAAATGGCCAACATATTCCAACATCCTCATTTTTCCCTACCATTTTCCTTGATACCACATTTCTGTAGGTATATGGTTAATGTCCCAACGTATAAGGTAAGAACTTAGCCAAATGCAAGGGTCATCCAAACCTGGAACAGTGGGAATCACGTTGTCCAATCTTCCACATCCTTGACTTTGCCAATTATACATTTGAGGATGTGCTGTGGTACTTGAAGCGTCTTACTTCCTTTAACCACAATCTCTATCAGGTCAGCATGTTTGGGTTGCTCATCACAGAAAATCCAGCTCAAAGTTGCATAAGCAATAGGGAAATTTATGGGGCGCCTGGGTGGCTCAGTCGTTTAAGCATCTGACTTTGGCTCAGGTCATGATGTAGTGGTTTGTGAGTTTGAGCCCTGGATCAGACTCTCTGCTGTCAGCACAGAGCCTGCTTTGGATCCTCTGTCTCCCTTTCTCTCTGCCCTTCCCCTGCTCACTCTCTCTGTCTTTCAAAAATAAATAAACATTAAAAAAAAAAAAAAAGCAATAGGGAAATTTATTTTCTCACATAGACCCAGAAAAGGGTAACTTTCAGACATGGTATGCCAGCTACTTCTTTGTAGCTTTCCTGATCGGTTCTGTCCTCTGTGCATTGGTTTCATTTCAGCAGGGGAGCAAGTTTGTTGTGGCTGTTCCGGTATCACAAACAAAACTCTCTAGAGCAAGACGGATGGCCTCTTAAGAACTACATCTCATTAGCCAGAATCGAGCTATATACACATTGCCAATCCAACTACTGAACGAGGAATGACATGGTTAAAGAAATGTTGGAGAGTCACTTCTTATTAAGCATTCATAAAAAAAAAAAAAAAAGCAAAAAAAAAAAAAAAAAGCTGACAAAAGTGAGAATCAGAGTTCCTGGATATTAAAAACATGATTGCAAACAAACAAAAAGTTGGATGGGCTGTAAAATATCCATAGCTGAAGGTCAAATTAGTGAGCCTGAGTATCAAGCTGGAAGATGTTGGGGATGATCCTCCCCCAAATTCACCACTAAACTAAATAAGGAAAAGTATAAGCAAATTGAATAAGTAGATGGATATCCCAGTATCCATCTGATAGGAGTTCCAAAAGGAGAAAACAGAGAGATTGGAGAGGAAGAAATAAGCAAAAAAGTATTAGAAGAAACTTTCCCAGAACTGAAAGAGACATGAGGCTTGTAATGGAAGAGGTCCAGAGCAAGACCTATGATAAAAGATTTACACATGAAATACACCAAAGTAATATGTCAGAGTTTTCAGTTTTATTGGAATTTTAGATTTATTTAGATTGAGGAAATAACAAAAATAGACTGTCAGTAAAAGAGAGAATCAGACTGCCACTGGACCCCTCACCATTAACACTGGATGCTAAAAGTTACTGCAAAGTCTAAGGGAAATCATTTTGACTTTAGAATACCCTACTCAGTGTGGGAAGGGAAAGTTGTGTTCTCCTGGTCTGCTTGCTTTGACTGATACCTGGCCCTTCCCTAAGGATACCGATTGCCCTGCAGCCTTCTCAAGTGATAGCTGTTTTCTCTCCCTTGTGCCACTGTGCCTGG
This sequence comes from Panthera onca, assembly GCF_046562875.1. NCBI lineage: Eukaryota > Metazoa > Chordata > Mammalia > Carnivora > Felidae > Panthera > Panthera onca. The sequence goes on along the minus strand of NC_138340.1, from coordinate 74,000,513 downwards.
AGTCCAGTTAGGTTTCCTTCTTGACCTTCAATTTTGGTGTTAGACTTCTCTCGTTGCCTCCTTAAAACTACATAGTTTTTTTGTTTGTTTGTTTTTAATGTTGATTTTTGAGAGAGCTCCAGCAGGGGAGGGGCAGAGACAGAGAGAGAGAGAAAGATACGGAATCGGAAGCAGGCTCCGGGCTCTGAGCTGTTAGCATGAGCCTGAGGTAGGGCTCGAACCCACAAACCGTGAAATCATGACCTGAGCCAAAGTCGGATGTTTAACCTACTGAGCCACCTAGGCGCCCCCAAACTACATAGTTTTGACTCTCCTTAGACTGTTTCACTCCACTTGTCCTGCTGTTATTATTTACTGACCTCTGAGTTGTTCTTCTCCTTCCACCCTCCCCCCAGTACCCAACCCCACACGCATTCTTTCAAGATTTTAATTCCTGGCTCACTCACTCTTGCCTATTTCTATCTTGATTTCACATGTGGATGATTCTTCAAACCTTGCCCACTTCTCTAATGGTCTTTTCCTCCACCTCATCTCAGCTACTCACGCCCTTGTCATACTTGGGACTTTATCAACACCAATAATGTCATCCCCTCCACAAACCTCAATGTCAAGCACACTACTCATACTGCTCTTTGGAACCCCTCCTAAGTTTGTAGCTCACCCTCACAGTACTCAGACTCCGCTACCCGTTTTCATTATCATCTCTCCCTCACTTCCTTATATACCCCTTCAACTGCCTCAGGCATCCCCTTTCTTTCCTGTACTCACTTGATAAAATGAAAACTCTGTTTAGACCCAAAGTCCAGAAACACTGTTTGAATCCACACTATGCCTGTATCCATGCAGCTGAACATAGTGGAGAAACGAGCTGTGCCATCTAGTTTCCCTTTACTTCATGATCACCAGTCTCACTGTGGGCCCACTGGCTGCCCATCAGTTATCCTGCCATATGCCATCGGTTCTAGAACATACACGCTGTCACACTTAGTATCTCCAGAACGAGGGTGTGCCTTGTATACGTCACTATCAAATGTCATACTTTGATTGGCAGAGCTTTTCCTTTTTTGTGGAACCTAAAACATTGGTGTGGCTCTCAAGTGGCATTTTGGGTTTGATGAAGTGCAGCATAATTCTCTAGTCCTCGTCATTCTCTCGTCCTGATCATGATCATCTCACACTCTTCCCCTCTCTCCTCAGACCTCCAGGACTTCTCTGCCCAAGGCTGCCTTCTCGCTGTGTCCTCACATGGTCTCCCCTCTGTGTGTGCCCCAATTTCCTCTTATATGGACACCAGTCATACTGGATTAGAGGCCACACTGACAGCCTCATTTTAATTAGGTTACCTCTGTAAAGACCTTATCTGCAAATACAGTTACATTGTTAGGTACTGGGGGGCTAGGACTTCAACATATGAATTTTGAGGGGACACAATTCTGCCCATCACACTCTCCCATCCTCACTTTTCCCCCCTTTATTACAGATACAGAAATAAGAAATCCCAAAGCTGCTACCTCCACCTTTCACTAACTGCCCCCATTTCATGAATGCCTTTCCTGTTACTGTGGATAAACTCTCTCCCAGGAAATCTCTTCTTGCCAAAAAAAGAACTTCACTCCAGCCCGTGTCTCCCTCCTGCTTTATCGACTTTTCCCCTCATATAAACTCCAAGGGAACCAGTTGTTTGTTTTGTTTTGTTTTATGGTTCTCTACTCCCAGTCTCTAGAAATGTGACTGGCACACCATACAAGCTCAATATTCAAGGAACAAATACTGATTTTATGGATAAAAAGGAAACCCTTCCCTGGAAGTAGAAATATGAGTATATCAAATAAGACAATAAAATGAAACAAAGTTTCATTCAGCCCAAGAAAGGCAGAACACTTCACAGGAAAAGAGGGAAGTGGTTGAAGAACAGCAGTCACTTGAAGGAAAAAACCTCACTGTTCATTTCAGATATGACCATATGCCAAAGACACAGGAGATTCAGACAGAGCCATGGCTGATGAAAAAACTTACTTTCCTGTCCAGTAAAAAACTCCATAGGGTTTTTTGCTATGCTTTTCAATTAGGCTATGTTATATACATATTTTCATTTCCTTCCCATCCTAATGGAATCCTTCCTTCCTCCCTCCCTTCCATCCTCTCTCCCTCCCTTCCTTCCCTCCATCCTTCCTTTCTTCCTCCCTCCCTCCCTTCTTTCCACCCTTCCTTCCTCCCTTCCTCCCTCCCTCGCTTCCTTCCTCCCTCCCTCCCTTCTTCCATCTCCCCTCCCTCCATCCTTCCTTCTTTCTCTCATCCTTCTTCATCTCCTCCTCTTTCTCCTTCTAATTGTAAATACCCGGTTTCCTTTCCACAACTGCCTATTTGAGTATGGAGGAACTGGTTAAGTATGTAATTTAGCCTCAGTTTGCCATAAGGAGTTGTACCATAGCAAACCTGAAAAGAGAAATACATATCTAGAGTTTTTTTTGAACTTCAGTGTGAATGAATAATGAGACAGAGTTGTCTCTATAAAAAGATGTGTTTGGTCATATACGGTAGTTACATTTTATCAGGTGTGGCTTTTAAAAGTACATGTTGGCTAAATGCAGTGTGGAATTCTGGATTGGATCTTAGAACAGATCATTAATGGAAAGACTGATGAAATCCAAATAGTCTGCAGCTTAGTATTCTTGGCAAGTACAGTGTGGTTATATAAGATGCTAATATCAGGGAAAGTTGTGTAAAGGCTATACAGGAACTCTCTGTACTATCTTTGCAACTTTCTGTAAGTCTAACATTAAAAATATAAACCAACCCCTGAAAACAGTGTATGTATAAAGAAACCTATATGTGGAAACTGGACTGCTGGGAGATGGAATATCTTTTCTTACTTAGCATTCATTTCCTCTTTGGCAAGAACATTCTGCTTCCTATTGGGAAACTATGCATTCCTTTGCTCTCAGTATTCATGTTTCAGAGAGCCATGGACTCTCCTCTGCCTCTGTGGATGGCAAGTGCCCCAGGCTTGCCCTACTGATTAATATCATATCCTCGGATATGTCCCTCAATCAATGTCTGTGAGACTCAATTCCCAGAAATGACCATTCCCTAGAAAATGGTACCAAGACAGGAAAGAGCACAACCACCACCCAGAGAGCAAATCCATGAACTGATAACACCATCTAAGCTCCTCTCTATAGCTCTCTACAGCTAGCCTTGGACTTGCTCAATAAAGTTCGTTTGCTGAATAGGTCAATTTAAGTTGGATTTTCTGAAGCTTGCAACTTGGATGCAGACTAGTTCAAAAATTTCTAACTGGAGTGGGTTAATGCTAAACTGTTCATCTAGTATGATACCTTTTGAAAACATATTTGGGCATCTAAAATCTTTGGAAAGATTTAATCTGTTACCTGGATTGGGGTTATAAGACTTTTACAGCCTGCTTTACACGTTTCTGAATTGCTCTTAAGGACATATGGTATTTCTGTCACTGGAGGTAGCAAATATAGACTGCTGTCCTGTGAGATATCTATGGTAAAGAAAATCAAATTAAAAACAGCTGGACCTTAGTTATTTTAATTTGCCTTGTTCAGTTAGTCAGATAATTTAATTGGCTCAAGTGATAGGCTGAGCCACTAAGATTTTTTTCTTAATCCATGCCATATAGCTGAAAGTGATAAACATTTTGCTCATGACAAACATACAGAATATTTCATGAAAGATAGGCATGAAAAACATGCAGCTTTTGAGAGAAAACTCTAGCAATGTACAGACTTTTATTTTGTTAACATCTCTTCCCTCTACCTTTGATTTTTGGTCCAATTCATTTTCTAGGGTTACGAGTTTAAAATGATTACAGCATAGTACATAGTACCAAAGTTTGAGATGAAGTAATTCATTGTTTTAAATTCAGGATTCATAATACAATAGTGTCCTTCAATGGGAATTTCATCACGTGTTCTATGGGCTCTTGTGGTGAAAGAAAAAAAAATTATCACAATCATCCATTAAACTTTGTTGAATTACAAAATTGGTCCTAACATGTAGAATATCAACCAACAATGTGAATTCCTTTATACCTACATATTTGGGGAATATTTGGAAAAGTTACTCAATAGATTCCAATCCTAGCTTGAAAAGTGTACCCCTTCCTCTATCCCTGGCCCTTGCATTTATTGAGGACACGAAAAAGCATTTACCAAGGGACAACATGTGCACATTTCTCTGTGAATCACTCAGAACAAAGGTTATAAACTGATGACCCAAGGTAGGGATTCAGTTTATAGGTGGTTTTCTTTGGTTTACAGTGTTTAAACACTTAAAGAATTAGTGTGAAACTGGGAGGATTTGTGTAAAAAAGTCCAGATTTCTAGGAGTCATTTGAAAAATGGAAAATCTGGCATCATTGCACTTCTGCTTTGGGCATTTTGTACCAATTTACAAACAGATTAACTTCTCAGCTTCTGTCACATGTAAATGCAGGTAGGAAAAAGATGGCAAGAGAAATGGCTCATCCCCCTCCCCTGCAGTCCTCTCTCTGGGAGCCGAATGTTGAAGATTCTTCAATAACATAGAGCTCACTGTTCTACAAGAAGTATTAAGGATTCTGACTTCCAAAGGATTAATAACAATCTAGAAGACCAAAGGGAAAGGTAATGTGCAGTATTTACTTAAATGTTGCTTTTGCAGCATCAAATTACAGATCTAATATGTTTAAGGGCCATTTCATAAAATCAGAACAAAACAAATAGAAAGCATGCTGATACTTTCTTATGGTGTAAGCTTACCCTAACTAGAGAATAAAGGAGAGGAAGAAATTTGAATGTTAGAGTCATAAAACCCCACCAAATATACTTATCCCAGACGATATGCTCACCTAAAGAAAAATAAAATTTTGACAGTTTTCTTTGACTCTTTTTACCCTAGCCTCATAGGCATTGGGTTTTGGCGTTTCTTTAATGAATCTTAACTATGAAAAACTTAGTGAACTAGCAGGGTTTGGATAATCTATGTGGCCGAGACATTCATTGAAGCTGTAAGCTGAGGTAATGAAAGTTGGTCTGTACATTAACAATCTCATCCTCAAGGGCATCTATCTGTTCTCTTCCATTCCTCATTCCCTATTACAAAAACAAACTTAACAAGGATTTCCAGATAACACAAATCTTTCCTTTTTTTTTTTTTTTTTTAATGCTTATTTATATTTGAAACAGAGAAAGAGACAGAGGGCAAGTGGGGGAAGGACAGAGAGGGAGACAGAATCCGAAGCAGGCTCCAGGCTCTGGGGTGTCAGCACAGAGTCCAATGAGGAACTTGAACTCACGAACTATGAGATCATGACCTGAGCTGAAGTTGGACGTTTAACCGACTGAGCCACCCAGGTGCCCCAGCAAATCTTTGCTTTTAAAATCTCTATGGATTGTGTTACATCTAACTAATCCAAGGCATGAAACAAAATTCACTATATTTATTAAGTGGGAAGGTTCTTTTAACACCAGTGGCATGCCTGAAGGAGCAGGATTTAAGTTGGGCCGCTGGAATGCTCTCTGAAAACATAGAAGTTGTCCAGTAGGGAACTTACTGCACTGAAGCCACACTAAAACTGGGGATACCACTGCCAGCAACTGCATCTAGATAATAGGAAGACAACTGCATCCAGGCACTAGGGAACTAGGTCAAGAAGCCGGAGACACCTACAAAGTTGGCAAATGAACCTTGGAATCTTCTCAGGAAAACTACAATCTTCCTAACCAGTGGCAACAGCCAGAAGCCACCCTGAAGATGGACTAACTTCTACTTCCCAAATCTTGGGCAAGTGTGTCTAACGGACAAAAACAGATTTATATTTAGAGATTAGGTGCAAAAGGGTTGGAGCATTAAAAAAAACGAAACATCTTTCTAACAAGGGAAGATGAATGAAAGTTGAAGGCCAAATTACTTACTATATACATGGTTTTAAAATTTAATTTGTGTTAAATGATTTCTGCAAATGTATATTTAAAGGTATACAGAATTAAGGTGCTACAGCAACAATTCAATTCTAGGCATTTGCAAACATTTAACACAGATTACATATAAGGTAATAGGACTGTGAGAAAAACAAAGAAGGGATTATATTTTCTCTCACACAGAAATAAGCTGTAGGGGGGCCCCAGGGTGGCTCAGTCGGTTAAGCATCCGACTCTAGATCTCGGCTCAGGTCATGATCTCACCGTTTGTGGGATCGAGCCCCCAGTTGGGCTCTGTGCTGACAGCATGGAGCCTGCTTGGCATTCTCTGTCTCCCTCTCTCTGCCCCTCCCCCGCTCACTAGCATGTGCTCTCTCTCTCTCTCTCTCTCTCAAAATAAAATTAAAAGAAAAAAATGGAGCTGTAGGACTAATACTTTAAACTTGCTTTATCCTGGAATCCATCCATTTCCAGCTCTATTGTCACTATTTCAATGCAATGCATGACCCTCTGTGGCCCTATCTTAGTGGTTTACTAAATGGTCTTTGGGAATCTATTGTCTATTCTGTTTTCCACACTGAAGTCAAAGTAAAAAATTTTTTTTTTAATTAATAGACTTTATTTTTCTCAGTTTAGGTTTACAGAAGAATGAGCAGAAAACACAGAAAGTTCCCATATACCCTCTCATCCTCCTTTTACCCCCATTTCCCCTGCTATTAACATCTTGCATTAGTGTGGTGCCTTTATTGTAACTGAGCCATTATTAATACATTATTTAACATATAAAGTCACAGATTAGAGTTCACTTTTTGTGCTGTACATTCTATGGGTGTGGGTCATTGTATAATGACATGTATCCACCATTAACAGTGCCATAGAGAATAGTTTCACTGCCCTAGAAATCCCCTGTGCTTCACCTATTCATTCTTCCCTCCACCCACCAATCCCTCCAAGCTTCTGCAACAACTGGTCTTTTTAACTGTCTCCATCGTTTTGCCTTTTCCAGAATGTCACATCAGTGCAATGATAGCATGTGTAGGCTTTTCAGATTGACTTCTTTCACTTAGCTCTTAAGTTTTCTCTGTGACTTTTCGTGACTTGATAAGTGATTTCTTTTTATTGCTGGATAACTCAACTGTATGGATGTACCACAGTTTGTTACCTATTGAAGGACATGTAGTTGCTTCCAAGTTTTGGCAATTATGAATAAAGCTGTTATAAATACAAATGTGCAGTTTTTGTGTGGACATAAGTTTTCAACTCTTTTGGGTAAATACCAAGGAATATGATTACTGGATCATTTGGAAGGAGTTCAATTAGTTTTTTAGGAAAATGCCAAACTGTCTTCCAAAGTGGCTGCATCATTTTGCATTCTCACTAGCAATGCATGAGGGTTCCTGTTGCATTACATTCTTGTAAACATTTAGTGTTTTCAGCGTTTTGGATTTTATCCACTGGATTACCCATTACAACTGGTATCTCATTGTTCTGCATGTATTTTCTCCCCATCCATGGCTTGTTTCTTCATTTTCTGAACATTGTCTTTTGCAGAGCAGAAATTTTCAATTTTAATGAAGTTTAACTTACTTTTTCTTTTATGGATCATGCATTTAGTGCTGTATCTAAAAAGTCATCACCACAGCCAAGGTAACCTAGATTTTCTTGTAAGTTACCTTCTTTTATAGGTTTGTGTTTTCTATTTAGGTCTATGATTCATTATTATTTTTTGAAAGGTGTAAGGTCTGTGTCCAGTTGTTCTAACACCATTTGTTGAAAGACGGTCCTTTCTCCACTGAATTGCCTTTGATCCTTCATCAAAGATGTTGACTATATTTGTGTTGGTCTATTTCTGGTGTCTGTATTCTGCTCTATTGACCTGGCTGTCTATTCTTTCACCAGTACCACATGGTCTTGGTTATTGTAGCTTAATAGGAAGTCTTGGGGTCTGATAGTGTCAATCTTCCAACTATGTTCTTATTTAATATTGTGTTGGCTGTTTTGCCTTTACAATTAAATTTTACAGTCCTTTGACTTTACAATTAAACTTTAGAATCATTTTGTCAATATTTAACTTCCTGGCATTTTGATTGGGATTGCATTGAATCTATAAATCAAATTGGGAAGAACTGATATCTTGACAATATTGAGTCTTTTTATCTGTGTATATGGAGTATATCCATTTATTTCAAATTTTTGTATTTTTCACCAGTTTTGTAGTTTTCCTCATAGAGATCTTACATATATTTTGTTAGATTTATACCTCAGTATTTATTATTATTATTACTATTATTATTTTGGTGTTAATGTAAGCTATATTGGATTTTTAAATTCAAATTCTAATCTTTCTGGTATACAAGAAAGCTATTAACTTTGTATACTGCAACCTTTTTGTAATTGCTTATTCCAGGATGTTTTGTCTTGTTTTTTGTTTTTTTTTGTTTTTTTTTTTTTTTGATTCTTTGTGCTTTTCTACATAGACAATAGTGTCATTTGTGAATAGGTTTTAATTTCTTTCTTCTCGATTTGTACACCTTTAATTTTTTTTTTTTTTTTTTTTTGAAACTTCCAGTACAGTGTTGAAAAGCCATGGTAAGAGGGGACATGCTGGCCTTGTTCCTGATCTTGGTTGGAGCTTATTTTTCTCACCATTTAGTATGATATTAGCTGTAGGTTTTGGTAGATATTCTTTCTCAAGTTTGAGAAACTTCCTTTCTGTTCTAGTTTGTTGAAAGTTTTAATCATTAATGGGTGCTGGACTTTGTCAAATACTTTTTCTGCCTATATTGATAAGATCATATGATTTTTCTTCTTTAGCCTGTTAATATGATGAATTACATTGATTTTTTTAATTAAAAAATTTTTTTTACACTTATTTATTTTTTGAGAGACAGAGCACAAGTGGGGGAGGGGCAGATTTTAATATTTTCCAACTTTTGATAGCTTGTAATATACACCCATCTACCCATCCACCCAAATCCATTTGAAGCTTCTATCTCCCTACCCCAAAATAATTACTATCATGAGTAGGATTTCTTACTTTCGTTCATATTTTTATACACTTTATTATTTGGCAGACTTAAATTTTCATGTAAAGAATATCACATGGCTTTTTTTTTTGCTCTTTACATAAAATTATTTTTACATAAAATTATTTGTGTCTGTAGCTTAATTTGCTGAATTCTATTACATTTTGCAAATTTACAACTTAACCTTTTTCCTATCAATGGTCATTTAGATTATTGGCAATCTTTTGATCTTACAAACATCACTGCAAAGAACATTCTTAACTATATCTCAGCAAAAATACAACAGCAAGTATTTTTCTAGGTTATATATTGCAGAAGAAAATAGCTCATCTTTTAATTCTTATTTTATTTGCAAAAATAATTTTTGCAAGGAGGCTTCCAGATACTTTATTCAGTAAGATTTAAAAATATTTTTGGGGCACCTGGGTGGCTCAGTCGGTTGAGCGTCCGACTTCGGCTCAGGTCACGATCTCGCGGTTCGTGAGTTCGAGCCCCGCGTCGGGCTCTGGGCTGATGGCTCAGAGCCTGGAGCCTGCTTCCGATTCTGTGTCTCCCTCTCTCTCTGCCCCTCCCCCGTTCATGCTCTGTCTCTCTCTGTCCCAAAAATAAATAAACGTAAAAAAAATAAAAATATTTTTATGCTGAGTTCATGGTCAGGTTATTATACACAATTTGTGAGTGAATTGACCTATCATAACTTTAAATAAACATAAATTCATGGACAAATATTTTTACTTATTTAAAATATTTTTTAAGTTTATTTAGAGAGAGAGACAGAGAGAGGGAGCAGGGGAGGGGCAGAGAGAGAGGGAGAGAGAGAATCCCAAGCAGGCTCTGCACTGCCAGCACAGAGTGGGATGCAGGGCTCAAACCCACGAAGCTGAGATCATGACCTGAGCTGAAACCAAGAGTTGGATGCTTTACAGGCTGAGCCACTCAGGCACCCCACTTTACTTGTTTTGTAATTACTTTAGTGTGGTATCTTGCTCAAGATTTTTGACCACTATGTTCATAAGTTAAATATTGTACAATTTCCATTAATAGGTCCTTGGCCAGGTTTGAGATCAAGTTAATACCAAGGTTGTAGCCTGTGTTGGATACTTTCTTTTCTTTCTTTTTTTTTTAGATAAAGGTTTTGTAATACAGGGATTAGGTGTTCCAGGAAGGTTTGGTTAAGTCTGATGTCATTTTTGGGGAGAATCATTATCAATTCAATATGTATAATGGCTGTTGGTTTATTCCTGCTTTCTATTCTTTTTGAGTCAATTTGGATCATGTCCTTTTCTAAAAAATTACTCATTTTAACTGTTTTCAGATGCTTTGGCCATACTATGTTTGAATGACTTTCAAAGCTTCTATCAGTAGTAATAGAATTTCTTCATCTTAATCCTCAATATACCAGAAAAAAATAAACATCATTTGTTATCTGGGGCCAACACATCCTTTTAATTTTTAGATGTATTTTAAGTTATTTATCAAAATGTACAGAATATATAGTTAGAAGCACTTTATTAGAAATTTGAATAAAAATATAAACATAGCAAATCCCAATTTTTGTTATTTTCTTTGTTTTCATGGTATTAATATAGGAGACACTGGTAGTGTATTTCGAATATAATAGACATTCCTTAACTGTCATGAGCCTAGAACATATTCAACTTATAAATCTTGACTCCAGATTTCAAGTAAATCTCTAATGGGCTCTGGATTAGTATTACTTCTGGTTCTTCTTACACTTGCATCTTCAAAATGCAATATAGTCTAAGACTTTGATGTCACACTTTTGAAGAGAATGGCTATCTTCTGTGCTTTGTAATGGCAAAACATTTTCACTTGTAGATTTGTAAACACTAATTAAAATGGTGAATCCAATTTTTCACTTTTACATCATTTATTTCATTTCAATCACCTTTAAATATGCATCTGCCTTTAAATTTTGTCTTACAAACTAGATCATGTAAATTTTGATGAACACAAAAGATGTTCTTGCGAGACAGTATTGTAATGAAGTCCTTTTAGATGACAAATTATATGGATTACATATTTCCTTTGTCCTTAGAAATGTATTGCCCACTCACTGATTCTTGAATTTCGGAAAATTTTTCTAGGGTATTTTCATTTGAAAATTTATAGTTAGGGTTAGAATCCAGAGGGCTTGTGAAATACCTTTTTCTTTACCATCATGAATGCAAAATAAAAAACTACAAATTGCTAACTGTGCTCGGTGAAAGCTTAAAAAAATGGTTGCATGGATTGTCTCTAGACTTCTTGTATATCTTCTTAAAATATGATGCAGTACTTCAGGCAATGCAATAAAAAAGGATGATGCAATGATGATTTATTTCACTATTGCATTATCCTTCTAGGTGATTACTTCCATTGCTATTGTTTTCTTACAGTCTTTTTTTTTCTTTTTTTGCATAGTTTCTGATATTACACCAAAGGTTAATAGTTTAGGTTTTTTCATCTGTCATTGCACCCTCCCCCCCTCCCGGCAACCCACCTTCATCAATTTTTGTTTCACTTATCCAAAGAATAGGCTTTTGCTTTCTTAACATTCTCTACAGTTTGCCTTCTGTTTCACTGATTTATGCTTTTATTTTTTGATGGAGGGTACTTTTTATTTTTAAATTTATCAAGCATTTTGTCAGAGAACTTGATCTGCATATCAATCACATCTTTGAAATTTGCACTCTGTCATTTAGAACATATAAAATTATATGCTGTGTGTAGTTGGAAAGAATGTACATATATATACACATAACCTCTGTTTTGTCTGTATCCTTACAAATTCCACATCTGCTTGATATGTCTGTCCATGTCTGGTACAGATGTGCTAAAATCCCCACTGTGATTGTGAATTTGAATCTTTTTGTAACCCTTTATAACCCTTTTAGATGTATCTTTTTAAAACCAGCAAATATATATTGATTCCATTCTCCTAATCCAATCTGATGTTTCTTTAAAACAAATTTTTATTTTTCTTAGATTCATTGTGATACATTGGGACTTATTACTGTCATTTTTACTTTTTTTTCCTTCCCTGATTTCTTTTGGATTTATGGTTTACTATACTTTCTTCCTCCTCTGCTGGAGATCTTTAAAATTTTTGGTCATATATTCTCTATCGTAAAGGAAGTAATTTCTGTAATATTGAAATTTTAAGCTAAGTCCATTAAATTACAAAGGTATCCAGCTGATACATCACAGCAATTTGATATTCACCATTACTCCTTAAAAGTTATTGAAATTTTATGCTATTTTATTTCTAAATTATATCTCCATTATACTTTCCCATGTAATTTTATCTCATTGGAATATAGTGTATTGCTTGATAGTCTTTTACTGATACTTTATTATACATCTCTGACTCAAAATACATGAAAAACATTTACTGAAATAAAAAATATTTTTAGAAATTAAAAAAATATATTTCTAATAGCTATAAACCTCCAAGTGTTGAAGATTGTTGTTTGGATTATCATCACTATTCAAATGATAAAAACATAAATATTAATTTTAATAAATTATTAAAAACATAACATTAAGTTTTATTGGAAATGTATCTTAATGAGGATAGTGCTGTATTTTATTTTCATAAATATTGCTAATTGCTAGAATAAGACATCTATTTTATTACTATTTTCTATGTATAATGTACTATATATAATATATAAAATGTATACATATATAATATATAATGTATAAATGTTAAATATACGTATGTATAAATGCTAAGAAAATTCATTCACGTATATAGTAAAAAGGGATAGAAAGAATTCTGTTGTAGTGATGTCACTCATTTCTTGAATTCCTTTTAAGTTATATGCCAAAACTTATAAACTAGTCTGTCATCAAATTATTTTTAATGATTTTAATTGACAATCTGATTAAGCTTTCTTCAATTTTGTTGAAAGCAAAGAGCTGAAAACTACCCTCACTAAAGACCTTATTTTCAAGCCATTTTCCTTCTCAATTCTTTGGAAAGTTAACCAAAGATGTTTATTACTAAGACTTATCTATAACTCTTTCACAGAGTCATCTTGCTCATGGAGCTTAAAATTAAGATAAAATGGAGTAAAAATACCCCCACAAAATTTGAAATTGCACAGATTTCTTGAGGATAATTTTATATAGATTAGAAACTGTATGTTTGAAAGTTATAGTTTTTACAAAATTAGGATGTAATATAAAAGAATTAATCATAACTAAATAAAGTTGATTTTCTAAAGTTAAATGTACTATGTCCTAGTGTACATTTTGGGAATACTTATTCCATTTACCAATATAAGTATATGTTCTGCTTTTATGATTATTGTTTATGGTATTTTTATCAAACTAAGATACACATCTTAACATTTATGAAACTGGGATGCATCTTACAATTGATGGCATATCATAGTGGGTAGTGTTTTTACTAAGTGGTGTGTAACAGTGAATCACAGAATAGCGTCTTAGATTAGATGAAAAATTAGGTTGTGGAAATTAGGAGGTAAAAACTATATTGAATCACTAGTAAGCCAGGTATATTGATGACTATTATGGGTTTTATTTATAATAAAACCCATAATAGTTAATAGTTTTGTTAATTTAAACCTAAATACATATTAAGAATGAAAAAAGCTTAGGAAATAAGGAAGAGACTTGGGCTAGGTAAAAAATTAATAAGGATTTACAAAATCTAATAATGAACTGGCAAAGGTTAATAAGTTTCTCCTAAGAAATCTGAAAAATGCTCTGGAAAATATACAATCATGAACTTACCTTTGGTATGTGATCTATTCATTTGAAAATCTAATATTAGTATGTCAGAAATAAACATGGAACTTTTAATTTCTTCCTCCTTGAAATCATGCTAATTATGCTACTGAGACAGGTTTGAGACATTATTTATCAGGCTCTTTACCATTATTGAGAATGGTGAAAATAGTTTGCTTGACAGCATTTATCAAAACCCATCATGTTTTTGTACCAATTTCGAATATTCTAAGATAGATGAGGCAAATAATCTTATCATTTGTTACCTAAAAATAAGGTACCTTTACCTTCATTTATGTTCTTGCTCTTTGCTTTACTTTCACATGATTCACCCACAGGAATAATGAATTTTTGATCAGGAAACAAAAAAGGCAAGGTCATTAAATAAGAACTATCATTATACTATCTCCTACTTGACCACACATCTGAATTCTGAAAATCTCCACATTGGCCAATATAACCCATTTCTAAGACCACACTTCACTCACAATGAAAATTAACTTCCACCATATTTTAAATAGAGCAGTCAGAAAAGGTCTGTTCAGGTTGCAAGGGAAGGGATGTAACTCCACATCTTGATGGGGTAGTGCAAGGTTCTGGAAGAGTATGTGGGACCTGAAATATTGTTGGGCTTGTTTTTGGAAAACACAAGCTGCCATAGTTTTCTTATGTAAAGTGGGAGAAGGGTTATTATGAAAAGGCAGAAGATAAAAAGGAGAACTGGCACAATTCACCAAACATGAAAATGTTCTTTAGGCAGATCATTTTAACAAAGAGTATATATGGGAATTGAGGATCTGCAAAGGTTTTTATGCCTGCATTTCCCTTGGAAGGCTGAAGACTCCCAGAAGTACACACACCCTTGTTTGAAGACCCCACTACAGATTATACTTCTGTTCTTTAGTTATCTGAATATTCAGGATGCATACTTAACTAAAACTTTTTCCAACTTATATAGCATTTCTATGGAGGCAAAAATGTGTATTTTGAAACGCTAGAAAACAATTATTTTTCATTGTAAAGAATGATCAATTCCTTTCATTCAGCTAAACAAAGATAGGCTAATAATAGCAACAAACCAAATTATCAATGTTGCAAGAACTTGGATATCTGAAGACACTACTAACTAGAGCGAAATAGCAATGCACCCTCCCTGAGGACAAAAAAAAGTTTTTCTTAAGAAAAGTCAGAAAAGGTCAGACCCCTGGAAGTAGATGTTGGGTACTTGGCAAGAAAGAAATTTTACATTTAGTTTTTAACATTACACTTATAGTGAAATAAAATGCACATAAACCATTGGAACCGTTACAATTTGTGTATCTTCCAAATATGATATGAATACATTGGCACAAAATTCTTCCTGACTTCCTTTTTCATCTTTGCCAATAACCCAGTGATCTCTAAGAGGTGGTTTAATAATTATTTCCAAATGTCATTTCCTGAAGATAGTATATCTTACCTATAAAGTTCATTAAAAGATTTATAAGTATTCTACTTGCTCTAATTTCCATCACACATCATGACCTCAAATAATCTGGAAAGACAATGTGTTAAAGAATAAAGACATTTTCTTTAAAATATTGGGGAAAATTACTAATTTACTATCCCTTTTATATAGAGGAGACAAGGCAGAGCAATATAGTAGTTATAATCAGAAGGTCTACATTCATTCACCAAATATTTATTAAGCACCTACTATTTCCCAGACATCATTCTAGGAGCTGAGGCTCTATAGGGGTGAATGAGAAAGTAATAGCTACCATTTATTGAGTGCTTACTATGTGCCAGGCTCTGGCCTAAGAGTTGCACACATATAAACCCATTGAATCCTCAAACACAATACCTCTATGACATGGGTACTATTTTCATTTTACATATGAAAAAATTGAGGCATAGAGAAGTTAAATAACTGAATCAGCTAGTAGTTGGTACAAACAGTCCTGGCTGTTGTGAAGCTAAACTCCTTCCCTTCTCATTTTCTTCTTTGCCTCTGCCAAAGACCTAACAGAACAGAGTATGGCTCAAATAGGTGTGTGACCTTTTCATTTTTAGATGTTTCTTTTTTGGGTATGTTTAAAAAGAATTTTAACTAGCTCTACCTTCATCATGTTGTGATCTCAAAACATCTAAAAAGCCTGAATGTTAGAAAACTTAGCTTTATTTAAATATTTGCGGGAGAAATACAGGTATATACACGTAGCATCCCTTCCTTTGGAAAACCACTATTCTAATCCAGGCAGGCCTAGCAGGGCTGAAGATTATGGGACCCTGTCTTGTTATAGGGGAGGTCAATAGTTCAAGGCCTCACTGCCCTGGGCATAATTATTGGTTCAAGACTATAGAAACATGAATCAGGCATGACAAATTTGTCTTTCTTGGGATGGACGGTATTAGGAAATGTTCTCTTCACAATGGAAGTGATTTCAGACTGCTGGTATCCATCTTCCTTGGCTCAAGAGAAGATGGCCCCGTAATATTGAGATGTTGAGAAATTCAGATACAGAACACTTTAATCTAGCTACACAAGAAATAGGTCTATCATTGCCCTTTCTAGTTAAATGAGTATAAAAAGAATAAATACCCTCTTTAAGTGTAAGTGGGTTTCTGTGACTTTCAATAAAGTTTCAATGCATTTTTACAAAAGCATTACATAACTATGCACAAACAATGGTTATAATAAATATGAGTAGAATTCTTTTCTGTTCTCTTCCTTCACCCTTTTTCCCTATGAACAAATATAGAACTATCTACAGCTCAAAGGATGGTTTATTTCACTTTCAAAAGTAGTATGCAAAATATTTATCTATGAATTCTAAGCAAGTGATTACAGGCATTATTTTGATAATTCCACTTCTTTAGCATACGACAAAACCACAATATATCTAGAAAGACAAAATGTTTTATTTTAAAACATTGGAAAAACCATTGAAAAGACAAATGTCCATTATATAACCATGAACGTTAAATATCTGGAAACTGTAAATCTTCTAAAATGTGGTAGGCACTTCCAAAGAGCTAAATATTGCAAATTATTCTACTGGATGTTTTCTCTATTATCAACAATACTTGATATGATGAAAAATACCAAGAAGACCCAACTAATTATTCAAAGTCACCATCTTAGGGTTCAACTTAATTACACAAGTAAAAGTTTTGTCCAAGATGTTCCTGTCACAAGAAGCTTCCCGGTGAATTTCAGAAATGTTAACAAAAGTATCTTCCTTTTTTGCCTGTGAATGTTTGAGTATTGCTGTACTGTTGGTTAATATCCACTACAGATACTGGTTCTAGGCCAGCCCAAGGGTCTTCAAGCATTGAAGGCTTGAAATAACTTTCCAACTCATTAGACATTCTTTTTTCTCTACCACGCCCTGATCCAAATGGTGTAGATGTCCTTGGAGAACCCTTTAGAAAAAAAATCATCAGTTAAAAAAATGTTTAGTAGAGATAATTGGCACTTTTTTTTTTTTTAAAGCTAGTGGGGATCACATTGCTAGTTAAAAATTGTGTTTTGAACCCAAACATGTTCAACTGCAAAGTCGGTTCTTCCTTTAATCTAGTGTTTTTGTTCCTAAAAGTATTTAAGCCAGTTTGATATACCTGTTTATTAATAAGTCCATGCCAACTGTCACCTTCAAATACTTCTAGATTTCTAGTGTAGTAACTCTGTAGAACTATCAGTTGGTGATGAAATAAGAAATTAATTATATTTCAATTTTTCCTCAAAATTTTCATCTTTTTCTGAAAGAAAATTAAAACTTTTTTTTTTAACCCTACACCTTCAAAATTTCTAGAACCTTTACATCCTACGAAATTTTATCTCTTTATAAAGCACCAGAGTCTAAGGGGGTGAGGTTGGTTTAGTATAAGGAAAGTTAGAAAACCATGTAAGTTTTAAACGACAGAAACCCTAGACACATCAGAAATACCCCCTGGGCCTTCCTGAATTCACTTACTGAGAATGGGAAACTTCCAATATCACCGATTTTCCTTTAAGAAGGCTTGGAGCAGGAGACAGTGTCGTTTGAAGCTCCTAACCCCCTCCCGCCGCCCTCGCCTAAAAAAGGTACCGGTAGTAAGAAAATGGCACCAGGCTAGAACCCAGTAACTCAGAGGAACTCTATGCTGGTGAGTCATTCGTCCCCCCCCCCCCCGGAGAATAATTTACACACACGAACTGGCAAGGTCCCTGGCAAAGGGGAGGGAATTAGGGAAATCTATGTATGAATGGCAGTGTACTAGTTCAAAGCAGGAGGGCTCTAGAAACACAAAGTACAGCTCTATTACTTAAGATAATCTAAAGAAAGTTACTTAACTTCTCTCAGCCTCAGTTTACTCATCTGCAAAACAGGGCCAACAATAGTATCTCACCTCATAGAGGATTAAACAAAATAATCCATGTAAAGGGATTATTAGCACCATGCCTGCCATACAGTAAGAGCTCGGCAAACGCTGGCTATTATTACCTGGGGGTGGGTCTGCTGCTGCCCTGGGGAGTAGCCGAATTGCTGCTGGGACCCCGCGGGGGACTTGGAGTAGGAGCCAGGGTAGCCGCCAGGGGACGGAGACCCGAATCGGCCCCCCGGGAAGCTGCCGCCGTGTCGCGGAGAGTGGCTGCTCCCGTAGGGCCTAGACCGGGGCCCGTACGGCGGCGTGTGGTGCGGACTCCCGTACCCGTCCCGAGGGGAGGGCGGCCGCGGTCCGCCTCCGCCCGGGGTACCCCGGAAGCTGCTCCCGCTACCCCAACCTCCTACACCCGCGCCGGGGTAGGGAGGAGTCGGGGGTCGAAAATTCTGTCGGTGCATATCAGGAGATGAAGACGAAGACCTCACTGCCGCGTTCTCCCGCCGGAACTGTCCCGACCAACCCTTCTCAGAGACTCGGTGGTCCTTCGCCAAAACAGTCCTCTGCCTTTCAGCGCAGTACAGCATATTGGTTCCGGTGTCACAAGGGTTCCGCTAGGCACAGGCCAGAACGTGGATTACTGAATTGGGTGGAGATTGAGCGGATTGAAGTAAAGGAAGGATAAATAAAAAGAACAAAAGAAAGGCCGAACCCTCGGCTCCAGCAAAGAGCTCTGTCGTCTTTTGCGGTGTGCGGTCGGGACCGACTAACTAGACAACTCCCGGACGCAGTGACAAGGGATCCAGAGCACTTCGACGGAGCTCCGCCCAGTGGGGGGCTGCCCAGTTGGGGGCGGGGCCTGGTGTGCTCGAGGGCGCCCCCAGTGGCGGCGAACAGCGCGCGCGCTGTGCTCTTTCCTCACGCAGGGTCCTAGGCTAACCGAGAGGCGCGCGATGCTGGCGACGCTGGCGAAGGTTGCGGCTCT
Source organism: Panthera onca (assembly GCF_046562875.1). Classification (NCBI taxonomy): domain Eukaryota; kingdom Metazoa; phylum Chordata; class Mammalia; order Carnivora; family Felidae; genus Panthera; species Panthera onca. The sequence goes on along the minus strand of NC_138340.1, from coordinate 73,981,470 downwards.
GCGGAGAACCCGCCTTCTCTTCGGCCCGGGCGGCGGGAGGGGGCTGTGGACCGGCCGCCCGCAGTCAGGTACCCTCCGAGACGCGGTCCGGGCGGCGAAGGGGAACCCAGCCCCTGTCTCCCCTTCGGGCGGCGCCATGGAGAGAGCGCCCGCGCTTTCCTGAAGTGTCTCCTGTCCCCGCAGCCCGCCCTTTGGCCTCTCCCATCTCCCGGGGCCCTCACTCGTTGGCCCCGCGGCCGGCTTGGCCCCGCGCCCGCAGCCGCCCCGGGGTCACCTGCCCGGCTTCCCGGCCGAGGGCCCGAGAGTTCGCCCCTGCGCGATCGTACTGGGTGGACGCCTCGCCTCTGCCCCTTCCCCCTTCCCTGTGTCTCCCGAGTTTAAGTAACTTTAAAAAGGTGCACCCAGCCGCATTTCAGAAAGGATTTCAGAATACATCTCTGCATAACTTGGGGGGAGAGCCTGTGGTAACTCATATCGGACTTCAGCCCCTTCCTTGTTCTTGTTAAATGGAAGCGGGTTAGGGAGGCGGCTCCGAGGCAGATGCTGATTTTCAGAGAGCAAACTTTGACCGAAGCTTTTAAAATCTTGACTGTTTCACAAACTGTTGGTTATAAAGACGAATGTGCTAATTCAGGAACGACACCTACTGTATAATAAAACACGCTTTTGTACCAGACACCTGTCCCAGAATTTTATTTAGAAAATGTAGTTTAAATTGACTACCGTTTTAAAGAACTTTCTTTACTCCCTCAGAATTTGGGAATGATAGTCCACCATGACTTTTGAAATCAGCTCGCAGGAAACAGAATCTTAAGGAACTTTAGGACTCATTAAATCACAGCCTAACGGGTAGCGGGGACCTCTCCTTTCCAGGCTGTATGCCTTGCAGCTGTCACTCCTCACTGCCTCTCTGTCACTGCTCGGTGACATGGCTAGCCGAAGAGCGTGCTGTCTTCTCAGCTTCCATCCCTCTTGAGAAGTGGAGACACAAATGGTTGTTTTTGTTTTTGTTTTTTGTTATTTATTCTGAGCAAGTTCTGTTCACCAAATTTGTCCTTTAGACCCAAGTTGTAGAATCGATCAGGGCAGGATAATGCCATCAAGGCCTTGTGACGCAATGAAGGCGTGAGGACCCAGATTATCTACTTTATTGTGTATTTCTATCTTGGCCAAAAATTTAACTTTTGTGCCTTGTCTGTGGTGCTTAGCTTAATGCCTGGTAATTGAGCAGTCAGGTATTTATTGAATAAACGATTGGGTCGGTCACGACATCATCAGTGATACCTGTCGTGTAAAATTAACCAATCTACTTTTCTGGGGAGAGAAGCAGAAAAATGAGGGTGTTGGAGGCCAAAATTACCTTTATTAATTTTTTTATAACTGGCAAATGATTTGCAGAATTGATTAAAATACTGTATGTTGTCTTTTTACTTGGCTTACACTTTTAGAACGATCTTCCCTGTAGCGGTGTCTTGCTATCTTCTACACGTATGCAATTGTATTAGAAATGGGGTGGGAGGAGTGCCTGGGTGGCTCATTCAGTTAAGCCTCTGACCCTTGGTTTTGGCTCAGGTCATGATCTCACAGTTCCTGGGACCCTGCCCTGTGTCAGGCTCTGTGCTAACAGCACAGCCTGCGTGGGATTCTCTCTCCTTTCTGCCCATCTCCCTCATGCATACATGCAAGCCCGCTCTCTCTTTTTTCTTTCAAAATAAATAAATAAATAAATAAATGTTAAAAAAAATAGATGAGTAAAGGAAAGAAATACAGTGCAGAATGTTTGACAGGTAGATTATACATGACAATGTACCCTTCACCAGGTTTGCAGATACATATGAGGATTGTGGGAGAGTTCTTAATTATATGAAAACTCCATATTCCATTTGGATCACTTCTGAGCATAGGCCATTTGCCTTTTTAGAGATGAGAAATAGCCCAAGAGAAGTCAAGTTGACTTGCTTAAGTTCACATAACAAACAGAGGTGCGACTAGAACTCAGGCTTCTTGAATCCCAGGAGATTTTTTTTCCTACGTAAAGATATATGAATTGACTATTAGTCTGTGCTTTGGAAACTGCAATAGATAAATGAACATGTAAAATTTTGAAAATGCTGTGTAGCATATTGTTTTGGATTTAGAGATTAGTAGGTATAGCCTTAATACTGATTTTTTATAAGTGTAGCTACAATCTTCTCAGGTGTTAGCATGGGAATTGCAATGTGGGTGCCTGAACTGGTCCGTCTGAGGCATCTGTTTGTATTGAATGTATGGTGGTGAGTTCAGGGGGAGAGAGATGAGGGGAAGGAGAAGTAGAAAAGTGAAGAACTGGGATGATAGATATGAGAGTATGGTAGTTGCCCCCCTGAAGTCTGAGTCCTGTGGAGAGAAAAGGGCACTTCTTATTTTGTGAGCAACAGAGGTTTGGTTCCCTCCCCCCCCCCCCCCCCCCACCAAAAAAAAAGAATTGCAGCCCTGTTTAGGAAGTATCAACATTAGAAAATTGGGTACTGGATAGGTTGGTGCTTTCATGGAAGACACTTAGTGTCTTTTTTCAAGTGGCATTGTGTACATAGGACATCAACAGACAGAACATCAAGAACTTTCTGAGTACCTGTGAACAATATGAGGAGCCCCAGAAATAATTGGTTAATTTTATGGTGTTGTGTATTTTATAAGTTTCACATTAATGCAAGTAAGAGTACCAAGCCAAGGAAATTTAAGCGAAAATGTCAATGGAACCATGTCTGTTTCTGTAAGACAGGATTTTTATTTAGGTTGCTTAAGATTTTTCAGTGTTTTTTTTTTTTTTCTTCCAGTGGATTTCAAGTTTTTGTTTTGTTTTGTTTTTTTGTAGAGTCTTATCTTTAAAAAACATAATTGGAAACCCCAAATATGAGAGCATATGGGCTGTGCTTGAAGCAGGAATTGGGGTTTCAGAGCCCTGCTCACTATGCACCTCTAAATGCTCCCCTGAAAAGAGGCATCTGAGGCACCTCTGAGGAATTCCCAGGGCTCTCTAGAAAGAGTACAAAAGCCAGTATTTTAGGAGGTGTCAGATATTAACAAGGGCTGAAAATATTGAATATTTTGGCTTGTTTTACTGTGTATTACCAAGAAGTGTGTATATTCATTTTTCTGCGTGATCACAGCTTTCTAAGTCAAGAAAACCAGAACCTGGATTAAAGGGCAAGGTTTGGAAGTTAAATGATTGTTAAGAGATTAGATTGTTAGAGAATTCCCAGGAAGTTTATGTTTCTATTTCAAAGAGGTATAAAACTCTGAGCCTTGGAGACATTCAGGATTGAGATTGTAAAGCTGTAAAATTAATCTTTCCCTCTGTAACGTTAATCTTCTCTCCCTGAGACATTTATTTACATTCCAAAGGGTAAGAACTCAGAGACCTTCCCTTTTCTTCCTAAGGAAAATTTGCTTACATTAGGAAGATTAACTTTTTTCTGCCTTTCTCAGGGAAAGGTGGCAATTGGGCAGCTATAATATATATACTCCCACATTTATACTTTTGGGGATCTTTCCTGTGGTTCAACCCCTGTATGTATAGGCCTAACCAACTGGCTGTCTTACAATGCCTTGACATATTAGATACACATACCTAGTATCATGACCTGAGCTGAAACCAAGAGTCAGATGCTTAACTGACTGAACCACCCAGGCGCCCCTTGGCCTAATTATTTATGCAAGCCCAGGAAGAATAGCATTTGGCCTTATAGATCTTTTAAAATCTGCTTCGCTGGAACTTTTCATGAGGAATCTCAATTGAACTGTTAGTAGCCTCTCTAGGCCAGAAGCCAAGCCAAATACTTGTCATCAGACATACCTCCAATACGTATAGATTTGGGCGATTTCCTCTTCGAGGTCCCCAAAGTATCCTGAGGTTCCTGCACCTGCCAGGAAGTGACATTCTTTACTCACCTGGTAAGGCTGCTGGGAACTCTGTAAGCAGGGTATCAGGCCAACATTTCCAAGGGACTTTATGACTCCATGTTTCATAAAGTCAACCTCAGTTCCTTAAAGCTGTCTGGTCATCTGAGTCTATGCATGTCTTTCTCAGATATGGCATTCCAGTCTAAACCTTGGTAAAAGAACTAGTGTTTCCAATGGTTTCCTGTTAAAAGGAGAACAGATTCTTATTGAACTTAATGCAAATGACTATGATTACCATGGAAGAAAGGATACTCACTGAGACTTTTTGAACTTCAAAGGGTTCAGATAGAGAGAAAAATTAAATACTTCAATTTGTTTACAAATGAATACCACATTTCTGTAAGTCATAGATATCTTAAGAGAAAGTTTCCTTAATCTGGAAGAGCAAACGTTACAGAACCAGCAATGTTTCAAACAAGAGTTACAAAAACTGTAGTAATTTTCCCCAATTCACTTAGTTTCATGTTACTAATTCTTGTTCAGTTAGAATGCAGCTTTTTAGTTAGTTCTGGAGGTTCTTACCCATTTCAGTTTTATGATCTTAAAGATGTCAAATACCTGTATTTGTCAAAAGCCCTTTTTATAAATCTCCTTGAAGACAAAATTCATTTTGCAAGAGCATCAGAACAATATAAATCACAAAGACATTGTTAACAATCTGGTGAGAGTTCATTATGATGCAATTGGCATGAAAACTTGGTTATGTCTGTGACACAAAACAGTTTAATAATCAGAATATTGAGTGATGTCCTTATCCCAGAATATAACATATCAAGTAAACAAGCTGAATTAGTCACAGACTTCAGTTTACAATTTTAAATCCTGGGGAAGTTTGTTAAAACTTTAGAAAGTCTTTATTTATTTTTTTAATGTTTATTTATTTTTGAGAGAGACAGAGACAGAGCGTGAGCAGGGGAGGGGCAGAAAGAGAGAGGGAGACGCAGAATCCTAAGTAGGCTCCAGCTGAGCTGTCAGCATAGAGCCCAATTCGGGGCTCGAACTCACAACCTGTGAGATCATGACCTGAGCCTAAGTTGGATGCTTAACTGACTGAACCACCCAGGCACCTCTAAAACCTTAGAAAGTTTTAAAGCACATGCCTAAATAGGATTATGGATCATTAAAGACCTGATAAAGACAAAACATAGAAACTGGTTTTTCGGGGCAAAGAAAAGAGAAAACAACTTTGTTTACATTTTCTTATCAAGAGCCGATGAACAATCCAAGGAAACTTTGTGTTTTTAACAGAGAGAAAAGCAGAATTGTAAACTCTTAGCAACCTTAGTCTCCAGTGAAAACTAAGCAGTAACCAATTGTGAGCTGTGAACTGTTGCACCAAGATTCTTTGGATCGCAAATTTATGAATCAATTAAGCACAAAGCATGTTTTCCGACGTACCCAAATATTCTTAGTTTTTCTGAAATAAGAAGTCAAAACCAGATAAAACTCATGTTTAGTAATCAATGTGTTAATATTTTATCTTATTTGGAAAAGACCTAGAAGTCCAACGAATTCAATCCCATTTATCATCTAAGTGGAACTTTACAATTTCAGGTTACCAAAGTCTTTTAAAGCTATCTTAACCTATGAAAATTTTGAGACAAACAAAATTCACCATTATTTTAAGTCATGTTTTTGCTAACAAATTGAAACAGGAATAACATGAGCTTATTTGGCCTTCAGTAAATCTTGGTAGAATAAAAGTTTCAATTAGTTTAAATACTGAATTATGTTTCACCTGGGTGCACTTAAAAGTCAATCAGTTTGTCCCCATGTCAGTTTTTACCTGGGGCACCGGTGAGGAACTCTGAAGTGGGTGGTCTAAGTCCAAAAGGGTGCTCTTGGCTTCTACACAGAAAATTCGTTTTTTTCTGTGACACAAAATACTTTAATAATAGGAATTTTGAGTGACGACTTTCTACCAGAATATAACATACCAAGCAAACAAGCCGAATTAGTCAGAAATTTCAGTTTACAGTTTTAAACCTGGAGAAGTTTGTTAGAACCTTAGAAAGTATTTTTTTTTAACGTTTATTTATTTTTGAGACAGAGAGAGACAGAGCATGAACAGGGGAGGGGCAGAGAGAGAGGGAGACACAGAATCTGAAACAGGCTCCAGGCTCTGAGCGGTCAGCACAGAGCCCGACGTGGGGCTCAAACTCACGGACCGTGAGATCATGACCTGAGCCGAAGTCGGATGCTTAACTGACCAAGCCACCCAGGCGCCCCAGAAAGTATTTTTTTTTAATGTTTATTTATTTTAAAGAGAATGAGAGACACAGAGCATGAACAGGGGAGGGGCAGAGAGAGGTCGACAGAATCTGAAGCAGGATCCAGGCTCTGCAAGGATAGAAGGAGGAGCCAATGGTGCTGGAGGCACTGAGGATGCTATAGGAACCAGTTAGGTAGGCTGAACCCAAAGTGGTGCAGAAACAGGAGGAGGTGGAGGCAGAAGAGGTGAGGTGCCACTAGAAGGCAGAGAAAAAGGACTCCCCAGTCCTAATGCTTGGCTTCTCAATTTGGACAGATTTGCAGATGCCATGTTTTCCTGTCATCAGATGAAAATGTAGGCAGTTCGCATGGGGTGGGAGAAGACAGGAAACTTTCCCAAAACAAAGGGAGTTTCTGCAGCTGCTTGGGAATATTTCTTAAAGTCCCCCTCAAAGATAGATTAACCAGAGACAGTTGGCTCCAAATTATCATAGCCATTAACTTGGGAAATGAATGAGGGAGAAGCCCCCATATCTATTAGCAGGAAGCACAGTGAGGCAATCAGCATCCAATATGTCAGGCAGCGACTGGCTATTGGCCAAACACATTCTGCAAATGGCTCTTATGTCAAGGTGCTGATTTAGGGCCATGAAACCGACCAAGATGTCGGAAGATATGGGACTTCTAACCATTTGGAAGAGTTCTAGCAAAGGAGGTCAAGCTGAAAAAAGTATTATACGAAAGCGTTCTGTGGAAGGGCCATACTTCTTAATCAGGGGGTTTGTACTAAGGCCCAGAAACATCAGGCCTTGTGGATCCAATTTGTTCCTGCTTTTAAGAACACAGCCCAAGAGTGAGTCAGAAGGAAGAGAAGAGGTCCCATCGTCAGAAAGACCAGCTACTGATTCCCAAAGGGGTGTCCTGCCAAAGAGAATGGAGTTCGGACTCATGGTCTGGATTTTAGTCAGGGCGTCGGGCTGACCTGAAAAAGGACCAGACCTAATAGGAGGGGATGGACTCTTCAGGTGGTGTCCCACCATGGAGAGAAGTCATGGCAAATACAGGGTGACCAACTCTTGGGGTATCCCACCGTGTTGGTGTGTATTACCAAGAGGTTGCAGCAAATGGCATGGCACTTCCTGGTGGGGTGTCCCCTGGCGACAGGGAGAGCCAGACACCGGTTTGGCCAGACTGGGTCAGACCCATGCAGATGCGTGGGAACATGTTTGCCCACAGATCAAGATGGCAGCTGGATCTGCAGGAACAGAGGAAAAGGGTGGAGGCCAAAAGAAGCAGCGGCTCAGAGTCAGCCAGTGTCAGGAAAGGGTCCCAATGCAGTCCATAGTGTGTGGGGATTCAGACTGGGCAACCTGCCAGTTGTGTCAGACTTTGGGAACAGACCTCAGGAGACAGAATGAGAGAGCAGAGAAAAGAGGTCCTTCACTCTCCCAGGCTCGGACAATCCTAGCTTTCCCCCTCAGACCTTCAGACCACACTGGAGAGCCGCCCTGGCCAAAGGCCTTCAGTTATCTGAGGAGTACTAGGGGTTAGACTGTTGAAGGGTCGAAAAGAGAAAGGAGCGGGAGGGAGGGATTCCCCTCTGAAGGGCAAAAGGGGAAATCCCTCACCCTTTCTGGCAAGGGCGTCAGGCTGGTTCTCCCTGGGGCTTTGAATCCTGTATGAGGAGTAACCCCTGACAGAGGTCATCAGTTCCCCAAAGAGCAGTAGAGCTGGTTCACCCAGGGAAAGTCCTGAGAGATTCCCAAGAGAATTTGAGGAGAGTCCCAGACTGCCAGGGCTCCTCGTGCAGCGTTCCCCCAAATGTGGGTGGAGGGGGCACCAAATGTGGTGCCTCCTAAATGGGGGGGTCTCTTGATCAGATGGGGGCCCTCAAATGTGGGGTGATGATTGGGTGGAAGCCAGTGGCCCCTGAGGTGGAAGAATTCACCTGAAGCAGAACAAAGGAGATAGAAGTTTACTGAACACATGGAATGGGAGCTGAGGGCAGGACAGCAGAGGAGAGGCTGTCTGCGATGAGACAGTGGGAGGGGGCTGCTTGTAAGGAGTGGAGGTGAGGTATGAAATTTTACCTTTTTTGGTAACTGTCTGGTTATAAGTAGCCCACTGGTCAGTTAGGAATTATAGGTATTTCTGGGTGGGTCACTGATGGGGCTGTGTTCAGCCAGGTGGTCACTGTGGCCCTTTCTGCATTCCATCATTGCTCAAACCTGTTTGTGTAAAAAGGGCCTCCACATATGAGAGCCAAAGGTTACTGTTAATCATCTTCTTTTTAACTCTAAGCATGTATGCATTGTCTGTGGTAGTCAAGCACAGGTGAATTGTTTTATACATATTTACTTCTTTAAAAAAATTTTTTTTTATGTTTATTTATTTTTGAGAGAGACAGAGACAGAGTGCGAGCAGGGGAGGGGCCGAGAGAGAATGAGGCACAGACTCTGAAGCAGGCTCCAGGCTCTGAGCTGTAGGCTCTGAGCTGTCAGTACAGAGCCCGATGAGGGGCTTGAACTTGCAAACGGTGAGATCATGACCTGAGCCGAAGTCGGACGCCTAACTGACTGAGCCACACAGGTGCCCCACATATTTACTTCTTTGTAGACTAATATTCTTTACTCAGGTGTTAACACAGATGTTAAAGCATTAACTCACACTTATATAAAAATTTTCTTTGAGAATAAAGTTGCTGACAGAGTACTTCTATATGAAGGGATATGTAAGAGTATAAATATTGTTTTTGAGACAGATATTTATTTTATTATTAATTTTTTTAATGTTTATTTATTTATTTTGAGAGGGAGAGAGGGAAAGAGAGAATCCTAAGCTGAGCTCCACACTCAGCACAGAGCCTGATGCGGTACTTGATCTCACTAACTGTAATCATGACCTGAAGTCGAAATCAAGAGTTAGATGCTTTACCAACTGAGCCACATAGGTGCCCCACAAATTGTTATTTTAAAATTAAAAAATAAAATTTTTATTTCACTGGAAGTCATATTCTTGTATATTTTCCAGTTATAAAAACAATACAATTTGTAGAAAACCTGAAGTGTTTAGAAAAATAGAAAGCAAGATTAATTTCTTATCTAAGAAGCAACTATTAATATTTAAATAGAAAAAATAAGCCTTAGGTAGCTTAAACCTTTAAATAGGAAAATAAAAGCTTTTTAAATGGGAAACCCACCTGTACACGAACATTTATGTAATCTGGGATTGGGATAACATGGTACCTGTGCAGAAAATCATTAACATAGCAGGCCTCAGGCCTTTAGAAGGCCTTTAGAAGAACTGTCTTCAATTAGCCCTTGGATGGCATCTGGGAACTTGGCACTTGAACCTAATTAATAAAGGTGCCTAGATGGTTTGTACAATCCATGTCTTTTATGGTTAACCTGCTTTTCCTCTGAGTCTGGAATTTTGGTACATGGTAAACAGAGCATGTCTATGTGGATAGTGCTCAGTGAAAACCTTAGATTCTGAGTTTGTAATACACTTCCCTGAGCAGAAGCTTTGGACATGTTACTGTATTTTTTTTGTTTCTGGAGAAAGAAGCATGCATTGTGTGGCCCCTCACAGAAGGGAGAGAACATAAGAGGCCTGTACATGGATTTTTCCAGACTGTGCCTGTCTTTTTCCCTTGCTGATTTTGTCATGTATCATTTTGCTGTAATGTCACAGAAACAGCTATATGCCGAATCCTGTGAATCCTTTTAGCAAATCATTGGAAGTATGGGTAGTCTTGAGGAATTCTGAAACAATAAATACCAAAGGTGGAAAGTAAAATGATTTTTTTGAAAGTAAAATTCCAAAATTACTCAAAGCAAACTGAAGGTAGGGAAAAGTTACTTTTATTAAATACTAATGATAAAAGGTTAATATTCTTACTGCATAAAGAGTCCATAAAAATTAATAATAAGAAAATTCTGCCTAAGCAATATGGGGCAAACAAAATAATTTATAAGAGAATTTATAAGAATAATTTATAAGGGAAGATGTGAAACAAGAGCAGTTACGAAAAACTCTTCACTTTCAGAAGTCATTAAATAAATGCAAATTAAAATGACAATGACATGCACATTTTTAATTTTCAAATTTGCAACAAGTAAATAAAAATCCTACAAAGCCAAGAGATCATATTCAGTGTTATGGAAGATGGCGGAGAACACTATTTTCATACACTGCTGGTGCCAGCATATATTAGTACTACCTTTCTCATGGACAATTTGATAATTGGTATTAACAGTACTAAAGAGTTTGTATCATGAACACAGCTAGGCCACCATAAGGCCTGCCTCTGTATTTGGAAGCATGGTCTTTGTTTTCCTTTAAGTATCAACTTATATGCAAGATATTGTTTACAAGTTATTTAGGAGTTAGACCGCTACTAAAGATTCGTATGTGGAAGGCTGGAAAGCTACCAATTTATAGACTTTATAAATCAATCTAGAGTTAAAGACTTTATAACCAAAAGTTTTTATCACTTAAATACATTTTATAATATGAACTAAAGTGAGAGTTAAGATCTGGGATGTGTGAGGAATATGCTTTTCTTTAGCCTAGTGGGGAGAACGGTTATCATGAAAGAAGGCTTATTCACTGGCTAATCAACTTTAGGCAAGAATACATATGGAAGTTGAGGGGCGCCTGGGTGGCTTAGTTGGTTAAGTATCTGACTTCAGCTCAGGTCATGATCTTGCGGTTCTTGGGTTCGAGCCACGTGTCTGGCTCTGTGCTGACAGCTTGGATCCTGGAGACTGCTTTGGATTCTGTGTCTCCCTGTCCTCTTTGCTCCTCTCTATCTCTCTGTGTGTCTCTTTCTCTCTGTCTCTGTCTCTCAAAAATGAATAAACATTTAAAAAATTAAAAAAATGTATGTATGGAAGTTGAAAACCTGGAAATTGATTTTTTAAAAATGATTCATGTATCTCTTAAGAAAGTTTTCACACATCTCAGTTTGAAGACTGCTGCTAAAGGGACAGTAAAACAATCTACCCCTGAAATGGACTTATCACTTGTTAGCTTTCTTGCCGTGAAATTGCTTAGAGGCTACCATTTTTCTTCCTTCAATGCTTGGCATCTCAAGTGGTCAGGATAGGCTTGGTTGTGCTGCAGTACAAATTAGCCCACCATCTCATTGGCTTTAATACAATAAAAACATCTTTCTTGCACGTCTGTCTTCACTATGTGAAATTTGCAGCCTCCAGGGTTGCTGCAGTAGAAGAGAAACCTGGAGGATTTTATGGGATTAAAAAAAATTATTTATTTATTTTGAGAGAGAGAGCGAGAGTGTGTGTGTGCACATGCATGAACCGGGGAAGGGCAGAGACAGAGGGAGACCAAAGATCCCAAGCAGGTTCCATGCTGTCAGCGCAGAGCCTGATGCTGGACTCTATCTCACAAACCGTGAGATCATGACCTGAGCTGAAATCAAGAGTTGGTCGCTTAGCCGACTAAGCCACCCAGGTGCTCCTTCATGGGATGTTTTTAAGGGTCTGTACTGAATTGGCTTAAGTTACTTCCATCTATCCATTTCATTGGCCAGACCCCAGGCATTTGAGCCCAATCTCACTGCAAGAGAAAGCTGGAAGTGTGGAGGAGCAGAGGGATTTGGAATTAGCACTGACGTGTATTTTGGTTGTGGCACGCTTTACTCATGATTCAGAAGCCCTCTTTCTGATCAGAGGCCATCGTTCTTCCTATAAACTTCTCTTTTCATTAAAATAGTGGCATCCGGCAGTTATAAAACCTGTTTGATTGCAAATCCCACAGTAATAATAGCTGCATTCTTATAGGTGAAGGGCAGTTGGTAAGAAACTGGTGTCAATAGGAGGTAGATTATAAATTATTCTAAGTTATTTTTTTAAATTTTTTAAGGTTTATTTATTTTTTGAAAGAGAGAGAGGGAGGGAGGGAGGGGCAGAAAGAGAGGGAGACACAGAATCCAAAGCAGGTTCCAGGCTCTGAGCTGTCAGCACAGAGCCCGATGCGGGGCCCAAACTCATGAACTGTGAGATCATGACCTGAGCCGAAGTCAGATGCTTTAACTGAGCCACCCAGGCACCCCAATTATTCTAAGTTATTACCCATCTATTTTCTGGTTGTCTCTAAGTGGTATGGTTGGCTCATAACTTGAGTATCACTCCCACACTACCTTTTTACAACTCAGAAATTCTACTTTCCCTGGAATGTCTTCCGGTGGATACTAATTTTTGAAGTACTCTAAACTCCTAAAATTACCTGTCAAACTATATCATTAGTAACAGAGATTTTTTCAAGACTTCTAACACATGCCAGAAAGAAAACATCATGCTAACTATTTTAAATAAAGCTTCAGCAGATTAAGAGAACATGCTTTGAAAAAAATGTCCATCTTCTGCTTTCTCACTCCTAAGTTCTGGTAGTTAAGTTCTCTGTAAAATATCAAATTAAAAAAATCCTTTTAATGTATATTACATGTTCTATTTGATCAGTTTGTTTTATGACTTCGCCTTTTTTTTTTTTTTTCTTAAATGTTGGCTAGTACGGTGGGGAGGGATGCCATGATTGCTGTCACACAGATGAGCCACTTAGCTGGGTATCTGTCAATTATGTCTACTCTCATGCTGCTCAAGTTTATTTGTGTCCTGGAAACCGTAGGGCCACATACCAGGGGAGTCTTAGAAACAGCTCTAGCAAGCAGGGAATTGATGGCTCCTTCATTACAATTATACTTCTTTGCATGATTGCTTGGCTGTATTCTTATAATAGCTTTCCATCCTAGAGGCTAAATAAATAGAGCGATATACAAACTGCTTGATATATCACAGAAAATTAACAACTGTTGCCCTTTCCAACTGTTTTTCCTCCTATAATCACCCTTTACTCCCATCCAACTTATTCTTGTCTTTCACAAACTGCCAAAATGTGGATGTAGATATCCTTAAGTATAGAGTGTTGAGAGTCATATTTTTTTCTGTACCTTAAAATAATTGTGTTTTTCTTTTCTTATTTTCCAATCTAGAATAAGTTATTTACTTTAATAGGTGGTGTGACTGTGTAATACATATATGATAGTGATAATAATGACAAAAGTAAACTTTTAGTAAGCCTTTACTATATGCCAAGAAGTTTGCTGAGCACTTTACACACAACATTTCATGTAATATTGCAAACTCTATGATTTAGGTGTTTCACATGAGGAAACTGAAGCTCAGAGACGTGAAGTTACCTTGAAGGTCATAAGGTAGCAAGTACTGGAGCAGGGAATTGAATCCAGTCAGTCTCCAAAGTTCATGCTCTTTACTATTGAAAGCTCATTTATTAATTTTGACTTCAGTGTGTTCCAGAAGTCCTTTCTGGGTGTCTTCTCAGACAATACAAAATTCTGTTGCCTAATATGAAATGAATTCAGTTTAAAAGTTTTTGTGGTTTATATATACAATGGAATACTACTTGGCAATGAGAAAGAATGAAATCTTGCCATTTGCAACAATGTGGATGGAACTGGAAGGTATTATGCTGAATGAAGTAAGTCAGTCAGAGAAGGACAGATATCATATGTTTTCACTCATATGTGGAATTTGAGAAACTTAACAGAAGACCATGGGGGAAGGGAAAGGGAAAAAATTGTTTCAAACAGAGAGGGAGGCAAACCATAAGAGACTCTTAAATACAGAGGACAAACTGAGGGTTGATGGGGGTGGGGTGGGGGAGAGGGGAAAATGGATGATGGGCATTGAGGAGGGCACTTGTTGGGATGAGCACAGGGTATTGTATGTAAGCGATGAATCACGGGAATCTACCCCCGAAGCCATTGATATACTGTATGTTAGCTAACTTGACAATAAATTATATTAAAAAAAAAAAGTTTTTGCTTCATTGAAGTGCCTGGGTGGCTCAGTTGGTTAAGTGTCTGACTCTTGATTTCGGGTCAGGTCATGATCTCACGTTTCAGGGGTTTGATCCCCATGTTGGGCTCTGCGCTGACAGTGCAAAGCCTTGCTTGGGATTCTCTGTCTCCCTCTCTGCCTTTCCCTCATACACACACACACACACACTCTGTCTCTCTCTCTCTCTCTCTCTCTCTCTCTCTCTCAAATAAATAAAAATTAAAAATAAATAAAAGTTTTTGCTTCATTAAACAAAATTTACTAATTTTTATGGCTGTGAGATGACATTGTAGTGAAATATAGACTTCTCTTAATAGATTTGTAATGAAACGAGATTTATGGGATGAAGAGATTCCTAAACGTATCTTATGCATCATTTGAAATAAAACAGGGGCCCTAAAAAGAGATTTGAGAACCCAAGACCAGTATTTTTGGAGACATTTATAACAAAGAGAATTACTTGTCCATTCATTCCTAATGATGTCAAACTATCCTCTCATATTTGAGGTCTTTTTCTATGTTTTTATTCTTGAAAATGTTTTTCCAATGTTTTTGTTTATTCTGTATGTTTTTTCTTTTTCTTTTTTTTTTTGCTGATTAGAAACATAATCAAAATTAAACAAAATTACAGAAAAATAAAACTTAGCTGGTAAAAGTTCTCCATAACTTCTTTTCCCAAGATTTAATCCCTGATAAAATTTCATGAATGCTTCTACAACTACCAACATATATTATTAATGCTATTATGTATATTTATAAAATAGGATAATATGCATTTTATTCTATAACTTGATTTTATTTTTTAACTAGAAATATATCTTGGTTGTGGCACCTGGCTCAGTGACTGAGTGGGTCAATCGGTTAAGCATCCAATTCTTGATTTGACTCAGGTCATGATCTTACGGTTGGTGAGGTCAAGCCCTGTGTCAGGCTCTGTGCTGACAGTGCAAAACTTGCTTGGGATTCTCTCTCTCCCTCTCTTGTCTTTGCCCCTCCCCCACATCCTGCTCATGTGCACGTTCTCTCTCTCAAGATAAATTAACTTAAAAAAAAAAGAAATATATATACTGGTCCACTTTTCGTGTTAGGATATGTAAGTCTGTTTCATTTTTTTTTCATTTTTTTTAAATTAAAAAAAGTTTGTTTGTTTATTTATTTATTTATCTATTTAGATCACGAGTGGGGAAGGGGCAGAAAGAGAGGGAGAGTGAGAGAATCCCAAACAGGCTCTGTGCTGTGTGTGCAGAGTCTGGTGTCGGGCTTGAACTCATGAAATGTGAAATCATGACCTGATCTGAAATTAAGAGTCACACGCCCAACCAACTGAGCCACTCAGGCTCCCTTTAAATTTTCTTTAATGTTTATTTATTTTTGAGAGAGAGAGAGAGAGAGAGAGACAGACAGACAGACAGTGTGTGAGTCGGGAAGGGGTAGAGAGAGAGGGAGACACACAATCTGAAGCAGGCTCCAGGCTCTGAGCTGTCGGCACAGAGTCCAGTCAGGACTCGAACCTACGAACTGTGAGATCATGACCTGAGCCAAAGTTGGATGCTTAACCAACTGAGCCACTCAGGCACCCTTGTTTCATTTTTAAAAATATCTATATGAGAATCTGTTGTATGAATGTGCCAGTGCTTATTTAACATTTCACCTGTTGGTGGATTTTTGCATTGTTTTGAATATTTTGCTTCAGTATTTTCATTTCTTTAAAATTTTAGTAAGAGTGTGTGAGCAGGGGAGAGGCACAGCGAAAGAGAGAGAGAGAGAGAGAGAGAGAATGTTAAGCAGGCTCCTCACCCAGTGACTGGAGAGCTTGACCCTGAGATCATGACCTGAGCTGAAATCAAGATTCAGTCGCTCAGCCAAGTGAGCCATCCAGGTGCCCCTATTTTGCTTCACTATTAAACATAGTGGGGCAGTTCATAAGAAGATGTATGAATGGCCAATTATTACACGAAAAGATGTGCAATATCATTATTCATCAGGGAAATGCAAATTAAAACCACAACAAGAAATATCTACTCATTAGAATGACTAACTTTGAAAATAACAGCAATTTCCAGTGTTGCGAGGATGTGAAGCATCTAGAACTCACATGCACTGTTTTACAACCACTTGGAAGATCTGTTTGGCTGTTTCTTAGAAAGTTAAAGATACACTTAGCATATTACCCAGCCGTTTCACTAGGTATTTACCCAAGAAAAATTAAAACATGTTCATACAAAGACTTGTACATCAATGTTCATAGCAGTTTGATTCATTGTAGCCTAAAACTGGAACCAACTCAATGTCCATCAACAGCTGAATGCATAACAAATGTGGTATATCCATATAGTAGAATACTACTCACTTATAAAAATGCAACAACATGAATGAATCTCAAAATTATAATGCTTTATGAAAGAAGCCAGACATGCAAGAGTCTCTATTAAGTGATTTCATTTACATAAAATTCTAGAAAATGCAAACTACATTTTAGTAACAGAAAGCAGATCATTGGTTGCCTAAGGCTGAGAGTGGAGGGAGAGGTAGTTTGCAAAGGAAGAATCTTCTTTCACAGGAAGAAACTTTCAGGGGATGGAGAGTTCTATTGATTGTGGAGGTGACTGCACAAGTATATATATCTGTCAAAACTTAATTAATTGTATAATTTATTATATGTAAATTATTTTTAACAATGTTGATTGAAAAACATTTGAAGTACAGCTGAAAATCAAAACAAAAAGGTTCTGCAATGAACATTTTTTTTTACCCATGTCTAGGCATACTTGTGGAATTGTTTTGTGAATTAAATGCCAACAACAGGAAAACCTAGTATGAGGATATTAACATTTAAAAAATTTTTTTAATGTTTTTATTTATTTTTTGAGAGAGAGAGAGAGAGAAAGAGACAGAGTGTGAGTGGGGGAGGGACAGAGAGAGAGAGGGAGACACAGAATCTGAAACAGGTTCTGCAGGCTCTGAAATGTCATGACAGCACAGAGCTTGATGTAGGACTCGAACTTGCAGACCATGAGATCATGATCTAAGCTGAAGTTGGATGCTTAACCGACTGAGCCAACCAGGTGCCCCTAACATTTAAAATTTTTATGCCCTACAAAGTTGTTAGTGATTTATGTGTATGAATGTGCCCATTTCATCACCCCCTTGCCAATATTGGGTATTATAAATATTTGCCAATCTGGTGAGAAAAATATTATTATTATTATAACTTTCATCTTTTCATTGTAGATGAAATTGCTATGAATGTCTTTTGTTACACATACTAGAAATTTTTATTTATCTGTGAATTAACTGTGTATATTTCCAATTTTTCCTTTCTTTCTTTCTTACTGATTTCTAACAGTATTTTATATGTAATAAAAACCTTTGTCTTTTATTTTTATTGCAAATATTTCCATTCTTCCAGTATGTTATTTATCTTTTAAGTTTAATCATGGTATCTTTCATTGTACTGAGTTTAAAATTTTATGTAGTCAGAACTGTCAACTTTGATGATGTTTTAATTTCAAAAATTTTTTTTAGATAGAGAAGAACTTTTCTCAAAGTTTCTCAAACATTCTTGCTTTAATGGTTTTATTTACTTTAAATTTTATTTGTATTTAGATCTTAGAACTTAAGTGTAGATCACACGTCTTCTTTTCTATATGGATAGTCAATTTTCCTAACACTGTTTCTTAAATAATTTATCATTTTCCCACTGATTTGAGATTTCTTCTTTGTTGTGTAATAATTTTTCATTTCTATGTGTGGCTGTTTCTTTGTTCATATGTTAATATCTTATTTTAAAAATTACACTTTTATTTTTACCTTGTAGGCTAAATATTCTTCTCCCCACAAAAATTTTTTTCTAGGCTATTCTTGATCATATACTCATCAAGATGAATTTTAGAATCAATTTATCAAATCTTCTTTACCTTTTCTTCCCCTGTGGCCCACCCTTCCAAACTGTGTTTTGATGATGGCACTCAGGTTTGTTTGAAAGCTTCCCAAGGCTGGTCAGGGCTTTCTGGTTGAGGTAGTGCTGATCTTTCTCTTGCCTCTTTTATACAGTTAATTCTCGTTATTAGAAGTAGTTTTGTTCTATAAACTGTGAACACCAAATTAGTGAATACTGAACCATTGCTCCTGGGAGAAATATAGGATTAAGTTCCTGCAAGTCTTTGGTCACACATTTTTGTCTACCAGTTAATACACATAATGTTGTATTATGGGTGTTTCTGTTTAAAGTCACCTTATTTAATATATATTGTTGATTCATTAACATTGAATCCATGGCCAGAGCATTATAACTTATATAGTTATAGTCATGCCTGAACAAAGCTTATCTAACACATATTTTCTCTATAGGGCTCTATATTTTCTCTATAGGGCTCATCATTAAGCAAGGGTCTTCTTGCACTTAAGAACACCAGACAGCACTTCAGCACTACTCTTGGGGCCATTTTATTTATTTATTTATTTATTTATTAAAAAAAATTTTTTTTTCTTTATTTTTGAGAGAGAGAGAGAGACAGAGTACGAGCTGGGGAGGGGCAGAAAGAGAGGGAGACACAGAATCAGAAGCAGGCTCCAGGCTCTGAGCTATCAGCACAGAGCCCAACACGGGGCTCGAACCCACAAACCATGAGATCATGACTTGAGCCGAAGTCGGATGCTCAGTCGACTTGAGCCACCCAGGCGACTTAGACTTGGGGGCTATTTTAAATGGTGAAATCACCAACAAAACAGCACAGAAACGTGAAAATGTGACACTAAGTACACCACACTAAGGACACTTGTTTACAGTATGAGACCTGAGACAAGAAGGCCTAACAAGGCAAAACAAGAAGAGTGTTGCTGGGAACATGTACATCAAGTGACTGAAATTTTTCTGCATTCTGTGCATGGCCTGAAATGACTGCAAAAGCACTGAAAATGTTGATTTTGGAGTTAGTGAGTAGTTGAATCCTCAAATACAGAATCTGCGAATGATGACAATAGACTATAATTTCCCCTTGAAGCTGCTGCAGTTTGTGTAAATAATTAAATGGAAAGCCTCAGAGTGCAATATTTATCAAAACATTGCAGGGGGCAGTACAGCAAAATGATTCCTCAACTGTCGCTCATGAATTTAACATAACTTATAGTTTATTTTTTAATTTTTAAAATCAATATTTTATATATACTTCACATCTATATGGTTAATTACGAAAAATAGTAACCTCTGATGCCTCTGCCCCTTTTTCCCAGAGACAACAAATGTCAATTCTTTTAGCTGTTTCTTTTAGCTTTTACCTTCAAATTTCTAAGTAATGTAATTATAATGCTACTTCTTGCTTTTGTTTTTAGGAATTATCTGTAGTGAGAAAGACTAGCTCTCTTTCACCACCATGCCAACAACTACACATACACTTTCTATCTTATCAAATCATACATTTTGCTAGATCAGAATTCAAGTATTTGCATCGTTATGATTATACAATTATTCTTCAGATTTGGATGACATTGCTGCTCTTGCACACCTTTTTGTTTTTCCTTGTGTTAATATTTGTATGGCTTCTTTATTTACTTTCTCAATATATGTCCTTAATTCACCCCCAACTGAACCATGAAGATATTTCAGCTATTGTGTTAGTATTTTCTTTACTTTCATTCTGAAGATTCCTTTCATCTTTCTCCTTTAGATCCCTCATTTTCTGGATCCCTTATCTTCTTATTTCTTTAAAAAAATTTTTTTTTTAACATTTATTCATTTTTGAGAGGCAGAGAGAGACAGCATGAGCAGGGAAGGGGCAGAGAAAGGGAGACACAGAATCCGAAGCAGGTCCAGGCTCTGAGCTGTCAGCACAGAGCCCAACGTGGGGCTCGAACTCAGGAACTGCGAGATCATGACCTGAGCCGAAGTGGGATGCTCAACCGACTGAGCCACCCAGGTGCCCCTCTTCTTATTTCTTTTTAAAAAGTGTTTATTTATTTATTTTGAGACGGAGAGCAAGAGAGAGTGCACTTGCTTGCATGAGCGGGGGAGGGGCAGAGGGAGAGAGAGAATCCTAAGCGGGACCCCACTCTGTCAGCACAGAGCCCAACATGGGGCTCGAACTCACGATGCTGGGATCCTGACTGGAGCTAAAATCAAGAGTTGGTCACTCAACCGACTGAGCCATCCAGGTGCCCCTCTTTCTTTTTCTGTTTTTGGTGGACCATATCCTCTAGAAATAATTTTCCCAAGAAGGGATGGGAAGGTAAAATTTTTCTGATTAAAAAGTTTCTTTTTTCTACCCTCACACAAGACTCATGGCTTGACTGGGTTTAGAATTTAAAAGAGAAATACATATTCCTTTCAAAAATTTTAAGGTTTTTGTTCCATTTTTATGTTTTAGCTTCCAGTACTGTTGAGAAGTTCAATGAGATTCTGTTAGCCAATCCTTTATATATGCTTGTTTCCTCCTTAGAGATTTTTCAGATCTTCTTTTGGCAGAGACAAAAAATCTTAGTGTTCCAAATTCTTACACTGATGTGCTTTGGTGTATGTTTTTAATTTATTTATTTGTTTTTAAATTTCTAGCACTTTGTCACCTTTTAAAATTTTTATTATGGTTGAGACACAATGTTACATTAGTTGCAGGTATATAATATTGTGATTTGACCACTTTAATATATGCTATATTCACCACAAGTGTAGCTACCGTCTGTCACTGTACAATGCTATTACAACACCATTTATCATTTTTCCTATCCTGTACCTTTTTTTTTTAAGTTTATGTATTTATTTTGAGAGAGAGAGAGATTGAAAGAGAGAGCACAGGAGTGGAGCAGAGAGAGAGAGGGGAGAGAGAGAATCCCAAGCAGGCTCTGCACTGACAGTGAGATCATGACCTGAGCTGAAATCAAGAGTTGGATGTTTAACTGACTGAGCCACTCAGGCACCCCTCCTATGCTGTACCTTTCATTCCCATGACTTATTCATTCTTGGTGTGTGTCTTTATTGTTATTAATTTAATTTGACTTAATTAATTTGTAAAAATTTGAGTATATTTGACACGTTACATTGGTTTCAGGTATACAGTATAGTGATTTGACAAATCTGTATGTTAATACTACCCTCACCACAAATGTAGCTATAATCTGTCACCATGCAATGCTATTACCATATTGTTAACTAGAGTCCTTATGCTTTGCCTGTTATCCCCATGACTTACTCATTCCATAACTGGAAGCCTGTATCTCTAACTCCCTGTCAACCATTTTGCCCATCCTCCTACCCCCTCTCCTCTCTGGCAACCATCAGTTTGTATTTATAGGTCTGATTCTGCTTTTTGTTTGTTTATTCATTTATTTTGTTTTTTAGATTTCATCTCTGAGTGAAATCATGTGATGTTTGTCTTTCTGTCTGACTTACTTCACTTAGCATAATACCCTCTAAGTTCATCCGTGTTGTTGCAAATGGCAAGATCTCATCTTTTTTAAGGCTGAGTAATATTCCACTCTGTGTGTGTGTGTGTGTGTGTGTGTGTGTGTGTGTGTATGTATCATATCTTCTTTATCCATTCATCTATTGATGAACACTTGGGCTGCTTTCATATATTGGCTATTGTAAATAATGCTGAAATAAACATAAGGGTGCATGTATCTTTTCAAAATGGGGTGTGTCTTTTTAAAGTCTAGGCAGGGCATGCAGAGCCCCCCTCCTTTTTTTTTGAGATATAGAGGGGAGGGGCAGAGAGGGAGAGAGAGTATCTCGAGCAGGCTCCATGCTCAGCACGGAGCCCTATGAGGGACCTGATCTCATGACCCTGAGATCAAGACCCTGAGATCACGACCTGAGCTGAAACCAAGAGTTGGAAGCTTAACCGACTACAGCACCCAAGTGCTGCAAGGGCCCTTTCAGTCTGCAAAATCATATCCTTCAATTCTGTGATCTTGATCTGAATTATTTATTAATGTTCTCTCTTCTGTTTTTGCTGTTCACTCTTTGAGAAACCTGTATTATTGGAATTCCTAGGCTGATTCTTTTTTTCCCCCTCTCCTCCATTTTTCACTTTTATCATTTCTTTTTGTTCTACTGTCTGAGTGATTTTATTTTTTCTTTTTTTTAATTTTGTTAATGTTTATTTATTTTTGAAAGACAGAGTGTGAGTGGGGGAGGGGCAGAGAGAGAGAGGGAGACACAGAATCTGAAGCAGGCTCCAGGCTCCAAGCCATCAGCATAGAGCCCGACGCGGGGCTTGAACCCACAAGCTGTGAGATTGTCACCTGAGTCAAAGTTGGACACTTAGCCAACTGAGCCACCCAGGCGCCCCTGGGTAATTTTCTTATCTTTATCTTTCTGCCTTTCTCTTACATTTTCGTTCTTCTGTCATTTTTTAAAGTTCCAAGATCATATTTTCATTCTCTAAATACTTTTTACAAGTGTCCTTTTCTGTTTTATAGGTGCAAGTTCTTCATTTTTCTGATAATATTGATAATTTTTTATGGACATAAAACTTGCGTACAGTAAAATTCTTTTTGGCGTGTAGTCCTGTGAATTTGGGCAAACATATAGAGTCATGTAACCATCACCATAATTACGATATAGAACACTTCCCTCACCTCTCAAAACTTGCAGTCATTCTCTCTTCATTCCCAGCCTCTCCCAACTCTTACCTATTTTCTATCTCTATCCTTTGTCTTTTCAAGAATGTCATATTGATGGAATTGTAATGTAGTTTACCTGTCTTATATCTGTTTGCTCTTTCTTTTTCATGTTTGCCTTGGTCTCTTTCTTTCCTGATATAGGTTTTCCCTATATCTTGCTGATTTTTTGACTGTTCTTTTATACAATAGGGGATGGACATTTAAAAAGCTGATTAGAGGGATGCCTGGTTGGCTCACTTGGTTAGTGTCTGACTTTGGCTCGGGTCATGATCTCGCAGTTCGTGAGTTCAAGCCCCGTGTCTGACTCTGTGCTGACAGCTCAGAGCCTGGAGCCTGCTTCAGATTCTGTGTCTCCCTCTCTCTCTGCCCCTCTCCCTTTCATGCTCTATCTCTCTCAAAAATAAATAAACATTAGAAAAAAATTAAAAAAAAATAAAAAGCTGATTGGAAACTGTATGCATGGGTCGAGCTTTGTTATGGGCTGAATTTGTCCCCCTCAATTTATACATTGAAGTCCTAATCCCCCACATCTCAGACTGTTTTTGGAGATAGTTCCCTTAAAGAGATACTTACATTAAAATGAGGCTATTTGGGTGGGTCTTTACTGGTTGGTGTCTTTATAAGAAGAGGTTAGAACATAGAGATATCAGGGATGTAGTGCAAAGAGGGATGACCCTGTGAAGAGGCAGCAAGAAAGTGGCCATCTGCAAATGAAGGAGAGAGGTTTCAGGAGAAACTAAACTTGCTGATACCTTGATCTTGGACTTCTAGTCTCTAGAACTATGAAAAAATAATTCCTATTGTTGAAGGCACTGAGGCTATGGTATTTTGTTACGGCAGCTCCAGAACACTACAATAAGGTTTCTTGATTGACAAGTTTCAATGTCGGGTGATATGATATGGCTGGACTTTTATGTGTCAATGACTACTATCAGTATTTTTAGTTATTTTCTCTTGGATTGATAAAATTCTTTTCCAAAGAGGAATTTTCAAGTAAAGCTATTTGACATGGCAGCTAGAGAAGAAAGGGATTTGGAGACTTATGGAGTGGAGAAGATTTGCAATAGCTGTTTTGGGAAGAGGTGGGTTGAGCAATAGGTTGTTGGGTAACAATGAATTTGAAGTTAGGCAACTTGATTTTATAGGGGGCAAAACTCAATAGCCTCTCTTCATCAGCTTGATGTTTATGTTGCAGTGTAAGTGACAAGGATGGTA
This sequence comes from Panthera onca, assembly GCF_046562875.1. NCBI lineage: Eukaryota > Metazoa > Chordata > Mammalia > Carnivora > Felidae > Panthera > Panthera onca. The sequence continues at coordinate 73,957,603 of NC_138340.1, read as the reverse complement.
AGGGTGCTTGAAGCAATGTTGTGTAGGCTCCTTAAGGAACTGAATTAAACATGGGCACAAGTTTCAAGTAGATGTTTATGTATTTTTAAAACATTTATTTATTTACTTATTTGTGGGGGAGGGAGCATGAGTGGGGGAGGGGGAGAGAGGGGGAATCCCATGCAGGTTCTGCACATTCAGCACAGAGCCCAGCTTGGGGCTTGATCTCACAAACCTCAAGATCATGACTGGAGCCCAAATCAAGAGTCTGATGCTCAACTGACTGAGCTACCCAGATGCCCCACAAGCAGATGTTTACTAGAAGAGGTATGATAATGGCCAATAAACATATGAAAATGTGCTCAATGTCACTTGTCATCACAGCAATACAAATTGAAACCACTATGAGTGTATTACCCAGTGTCCAAGATGGCTGCAATGATCCTTACCTCCTCATACACCCTTGTGTATGGAGTACTCCCTAATACTGCACCAGAGTTGGCCTATGTGACTAATAGCATATGGTAGCTGTGATAATATGTCACATATGAGATTAGGTTATAAACACTGCAGCATCCATCTTGGCACCAAGAAACCCCACCTGTAATATTGCTGCAATGGGACTGTAGTTTTTTCACTGTGTTCCATTATGGCAATCTATTAATGCATTGTGGCAAAATGAGGATTTTTTTTTTTTCTCCTCATCTTTCTGTCCTTTCTTTCCCTCCACAAACATTTTTTAAATGGTATTTTTAAAGTTTACTTATTTTGAGAGGGAGGGAGGGGCAGAGTGAGGGGAAGAGAGAGAGACTCCCAAGCAGGCTCCGTGGTGTCAGTGCAGAGCCCAACACAGGGCTTGAACCCACGAACTGTGAGACCATGACTTGAGCCAAAATCAAGAGTTGGAGGCTTAACCGACTGGACCATCCAGGTGCCCCTTTAATGTTTTTTTTTTTTTTTTTTTTTTAATGTTTATTTTTGAGAGAGAGAGAGAGGGGCCGAGAGAGAGAGGGGGACAGAGGATCCAAAGTGGGCTCTGAGCTGACAGCAGATAGCTTGATGCAGGGCTCAAACTCACGAACTGTGAGATCATGACCTGAGCCGAAGTCTGATGCTTAACTGACTGAACCACCCAGGAGCTCCAGCAATTTCTTATTTTAAAAGAATGAATGGGTTGATTTCAAGGAGCAAGTGCCCACTATATGGAATTTCAATGTTCCTTACCAGAACATTGAGGTAATGTCCTCTTAGCTGAGGACACTCCTAGCTAAGAATTGTTGTGTCTCTTGTGATCCTTCTCAAGACTATAATGATATGTGTGTAAATGTGTGGTATATGTGCAAATCTGTAACTCTTATTCTTAATCCACTGGTGATGGAGATGCATTAAGATTTTTAAAAAAATGTATTGACATGAGGAACTCCCAATCATTGCTGGTGGGAATGCAAAACGGTACAGCTACTTTGGAAGGTGGGGTGGAAAACGAAACATACTCTTAGCACACTTTTCAGTAATCAGCACTTCTTGAGAATTACCCAAATGAATTGAAAATTTAATGTCCACAGAAAAACCTGCACACAATGTTTTAGCAGCTTTCTTTGTAACCACCAAACCTGGGAAGCAACCAAGGTGCCCTTTAGTAGGTGAATGGATAAATAAACTGGTCTATCAAGGTATTGGAATATCATTCAGCACTGAAAAGAAATGATCTGTCAAGCCACAGAGGAAACTTAAGTGAATATTATTGAGTGAAAGAAGACAATCTAAAAAGGCTACTACTGTATGATTCCAACCATATGACATTCTGGAAAAGGCAAACTGTGGATACAGTAAAAAGATTGGATTACAGGAGTTTGAGGTGGGGAGGAAGGGATGAATAGGCAGAGCAGAGAGGATTTTTAGGGCAGTGAGAGTATTCTGTGTATTATAATGTTTGATACACGCCATTATGCATTTGTCTAAACCCATAAAATGTACGAGAGCAAGAGTGAATTCTAAAGTATGCGATAGTGATGTGTCAGGGTAACTTTGTCAGTTGTGAAAAATGTGTCACTCTGGTGAGGGATGTTCAAAATGGGCGATGTTGGGCACATGTGGGGAAAAGAAGTACATGAGAATTCTTTGTAATTTCTGCTCAGTTTTGCTGTGAATCTAAAAACTTCTCTAAAAAAGTCTATTTAAAAAATGTATTGAACCAGTAGTTCATCATTTTCCCCCATAAATTCAGCTTGATCTCAGTCATCATGATCTAAACTTTGTAAGCCATTTGGCTAGAATTTGACTTTGTGATTTAGTGTTGATGTTAAATATTTTTAGTGAATTAATGATACAATTATTGACCTATCTGCTAATTTTTATAGCTGGTGGGTGAAGAGAAGAAGTAAATACACATATTTTTTATATGTAAATATTTTTTGTAAATAAATTATTTAATAAACTTTAAAAATTCATATTTTCTCCCTGTTTGAAGTGTAGAATAAATACGTGGAGGTCTTTGTTGTTCTTTTTTAGTTGTTAGTAATTTTTTGTTGTTTAGTTCACTTTTTATTATTTTTTTTATGACTTTATTTTTTTTATAGCTGTTTCAGGTTTACAGCAAAATTGAGAGGAAGGTACAGAGATTTCCCATATACCCCTTGCCTACACACACCTCCATTATCCATATCCCTCCGCCAGAGTATAATTTGTTACAAACTATATTGACAGTGCCCTAAAAATCCTTATTTTTCATTAGACAAATTATCTTAGGTGTAACTGTGGACTTTATTAATAGGGTATTAGAGGTTGTAATTTTTACAGATTGACTTAACTGGATCAGGTCAAAAGTTTCTGTGTTACATATAAAGCAGAAATATAGTAAAGGAAAAAATATAGTTTTGGTAGTAATAGAGATTACTTAAAACAGAATATTAACAATTTTGCACTTTTCCTTCTGAAAATTCGTCATCAATGCTCTTAAAATATTTTCTGTGTTTTGCCAGATACTGACAATATGAAGCCACTGGAGGGTGTAAAAATTCTGGATCTAACAAGGTTTGTATTGGTTTATCTATGTTTTGGTGATTGAATTTTCCCTTCTTTCAAAAAAACATTCATTCATTTTTGGGTTTTAATGCTTACTATTAAAATTTTAGAAAAGAAAATAAAAAAATGGTATAATTTCATCATTCTAACAGATAATTAGTATAATATTTGCATTTTTTTCAATCTGCATATTTATATATTATTTTTAAAGACAAAAATTAGAACCATACTGAAATTATAGTTTTTACCCACATGTAAAAGATAATATTATATTCTGAGTATTTTTCCATGTCATTAAAAATTCAACAAAAATGTAAGATGATATTTTATTATATGGTTGTCACATAATTACTCATCCCCCAAGATTTCACTATTGTAAATTAGGCTTCCTTCCTGATGTACAATTCCTTGTTCATCAATCTTTGCCTCAGGAAATCTTAGGATTTCTTCCTCAGGATAGAATGCTGAAAGTGGAATTACTGCATCAGTATACTTTTTAAAGCTTTTAATACATAAGGTCAAATTGCAATTCTGAACAGTTTTAACAATTTTAAATCTTGCTAGCATTATATGAGCTTGTCTGTGTTAATGGATTATTAAGAAAAGAATTAATATAAACATCTTCAAGGTGGTGATTACTTGTCATTGTTAATATTGTAGAGTACTGGCGGGACCTTTTGCTACTATGAATTTAGGAGATCTTGGAGCAGAAGTTATAAAAGTGGAAAGACCAGGTAAAGCTATTACTCCCTTTAAAACATAGAAACAGACTAATACAGTTTTTTTTTAAGATTTTGTTTATTATTATTATTTTTTAAAGTTTATTCATTTTTGACAGAGAGAAGGAGAGAGAGAGAGAGAGAGAGAGAGAGAGAGAGATAGAGACAGAGAGAGACAGAGCTTGAGCAGGGGAGGGGCAGAGAGGGAGAAACAATCTGTAGCAGGCTCCTGGCTTTGAGCTGTCAGCACAGAGCTATGAGATCATGACCTGAGCGGAAGTCGGATGCTTAACTAAATGAGCCACCCAGGCGCCCCTAGGATTTTATTTTTAAGTAACCTCTATATCTAGCATGGGGCTTGTACTCACGACCCTGAGATCAAGCGTCTCATGCTCTTTTGACTGAGCAAGCCAGGCACTGCAAACTAATGTTTTTTTTTGTTGTTGTTGTTTGTTTTTAAGTGTATTTATTTATTTTGAGAGAGCTCAAGCAGGGGAGGGGCAGAGAGAGAGACAGAGAGAGAGATAATCCCAAGCTGGCTCTGTGCTGTCAGAATGGAGCCCAACTCGGGAGCTGGATGCTTAACCAACTGAGCCACCCAAGCGCTCTAATAACAGTTTTTAACTGGTTTTTGAAATATCCATGTACCTATATGTGGAATGAGGAGAGAATTGACTGAAATGTTTATTTTTTTTCCTCCATTCCTTACTTTCCTCTGAACCTATACTAATGATTTCCTTTCACTTTTTTAAAGTGTTTTTTAAATTTTATTTTTGAAAGAGAGAGAGAGCGTGCGAGCTTGTGCCCATGTGCACATGACCAGGGGGTGGGGGGGTGGGGAGAAGGGCAGAGAGAGGGAGACAGGGTCCGAACCAGGCTCCGCACTATCAGCACAGAGCCTGAAATGGGGCTGGAACCCACGAACTGCGAGATCATGTCGTGAGCCGAAGACAGGCACCCCTCTTTTTGCTTTTTATAAGTGCCAAGGGCTAAAGCTTAAGTCAGGTCCTTCACACACACCTGAAAGCCTCTGGTAGAAACTGAGATGCAGCTCGTAGTAACAGATGCTAACACTTGTCAGAGTACCATATACAGTTCTAAGCACTTTGCCTATATTAATTTATTTAATCTCTACAACAGCCTTATGGGTTGCTGTTATTATTCCTCGATTAAAAATGAAAAGACAGGGGTCCTGGGTAGCTCAGTTGGTTGAGTGACTCTTGGTTTTGGCTCAGGTCATGATCTTATAGTTCGTGGGATGGAGCACTGAGTCAGGCTCTGTGCTGACAGCACGGAGTCTGTTTGGGATTCTTTCTCTCCCTCTCTCTCTGCCCATCTCTGGTGCCTGCTTTCTTTCTTTCTCTCTCTCTCTCTCAAAATAAATTTTAAAAAAGTTAAAAAAATAAATGAAAAGACAGAGACAAAGGGAGATAAAGCAGTTTGTCCAAAGTCACACAGGTAATAAGGAATATCCAGGCGCTCAGGTCTGGTCCTGGCCCTCCCTAGCCCCATACAAACCTTACTGTTGATGGGGCACCTGGGTGGCTCAGTCGGTTGGGCGGCCGACTTCGGCTCAGGTCAGGATCTCGCGGTCCGTGAGTTCGAGCCCCGCGTCGGGCTCTGTGCTGACAGCTCAGAGCCTGGAGCCTGTTTCAGATTCTGTGTCTCCCTCTCTCTGACCCTCCCCCGTTCATGCTCTGTCTCTCTCTGTCTCAAAAATAAATAAACGTTAAAAAAAAATTTTTTTAAAACCTTACTGTTGAGACTGAATTTAGAGTCGACCCCGCCACATTCCCTCGCTGTGGGATGAAGGGAACGCGAGGAGGAGGGAGGGTAAAAGGGTCTTCCCTTTTAGCACACACAAGAAGGAGAGAGGGAAAGGAATCCAAGTCCTTCCGAAAGGAACTCAGATACTCCAATCCAAGTCATTCTTTTCTCTTTCTAGTAAAAGAAACATTTTCTCATTATATGATTTTCAAGATTTTGAGCAAGAAACACCGAAGCTGAGATCAATTCTTTGTATTTGTTTTTTATCTGACATCTTTCCTATTTTTTCTTTCCCCTGTGTCCACCAGATAAACCTATTCTGTGTACATAATTCTCACTTCCGTTTGGTGCTTTCTCAGTATTTTGGTATTGAGCTCATGCTGGTATTGAAAGTGTCATGTTGTATGCTCTTTCTCTCCTGCAAGCACTTGAAGGGCACAGTCCATATTCTCCATATCCTCTACATCATTCTATTGTTTTGGAAGGTTTTAAAAGTTAGCATTATTATTTGTTCTTCAAGATCGGATCCATATGGATCTGGAACAGAATTACTAAATCAGTGAAAATGGTCTACCCTTGAATAGTGTGAGTATATCTGTAAGACCATAAGAGTCGAGTTTATTACATCACCTTATTAATTTCCCATAAGTGATTAAATGCCATAAAGTAGAGTACTTGGTGTGGAAGATTCATCTTCCTGATAAATAGATTTCTTAGGAGGCTGAAGCAAATTACCATAAGATTCTCTGATCAGCATGGGGAATATTACATATTATTCTGTTGTATAATCGGACCCTGTGTTTATCAGGCTCCAGGTGGTAGCTCCTGCTTTCAGGGATAATGCTTCAATTATCTAGATAGTGTTGTTCACCACTTTTGGTCATTGCTGGCTACATGCTGTCTACATGTTTACTTTCTAGCTGAATATCTGTTTTTTCTTTTCCACATTTCATAAAACTTTAATTTCCACACTGTTACGCAATTTCAACACGACAGCACTTTGAAATTTTAGCTGTTAGGTCTTCTAATCCTAGGTAGAGCATCTGATCTTCTCTCTCTTGCTATTTCAGTTGATCACTGGTCTACATATTTGTATTTATATTAATTTTAGAGATCATTATCCCCTGTTTACGTGGGCCTTATTTCTCCTTTGTACTTTTTCGGTTTTTCAGTGGGGGGCACCTTCCTTGTGTAGGCATTCCACAGTCCTACACTTGGTAGCAAGCTTTGCTGCTAGCAGGTAGGTGTTCATTGCTTTTTGCCTGACTGATTACTCTCTTTCCCTTAACCCTTCTGCCCAATGCATTTTATTGTTCATATTGTGTATTTAGCAGTTTTGGGTTTTTGAGATAGTTGTTCAACCCAGATCTGAGGCGAAGTGGCTTGGCAGAGTTATCAAAGTTCAGTAGAGAACTAGTCTTTTCTCATGTCTGCTTCTCCTGTTCTTTAATTACATAGAATTGGTTACAGTTTTGGGACTTGGGACTTGGACTATTCTTATTTTTATAATCAAAGAGCAAATAAATTTTCTTCTCCTTCTTTCTGTAGAGTTACCTTAGTCTGTAACCTAGCTAAGTGAAGTGGACAGTGTAGGGCAGCAGATGATGTGACTGGGGTTCCTGGATTATCCCCTGTAGGCAGGGATATGAAGGCAGGGGTGTTGATCTTTTGGTCACTGCTGTGTCTGCTCTGCATAGAGCAGTGTCTGTGACATAGTAGGTACCCAATAAATACTTGCTGAGTGTCTTGAATGTGTTGAAATATCATTTAAGAAAGGCAGTGTGAAATTTTATATGAGATCTCCAGATTTTGAAATCATGGCAGCTAGTTAAAAACTTTAAATTATGTGTGGGTCAAATAAGACATCTCTCAAACTGCCAGTTTTCCCAGTTTGTAAACTTTAGCCCTTATATCCTGTCATGTGCCATCAGTGCTGATTCTTTTTTTTTTTTTTTAAATGTTTACTTATTTTTGAGAGAGAGAACGTGAAAGCAGGGGAGGGGCAGAGAGAAGGGGAGACACAGAATCCAGAGTAGGCTCCCAACCGTTAGATCATGACCTGAGCGGAAGTCGGATGTTTAACCAACTAAGCCACCCGGCCCGCCCATCAGCACTGATTCTTTAGAGAGGCCATTGATCCTCTCCAAAGCCCTGGATACTTCCCAAAGACAGATGGGGCAGGAAAGCCCTGTAGGCCTTCAATTTAGATTCCTGACAATATCTCCACCTGAGATGAATGTAAACATTTAAAATTATTTAATTTTAGCCTTATGTTGGCATTGCTTTATTAAAAAAAATTAATATATTGGGAGCCTTAAAAAAATGGAAGTGGCTGGATTTTCTCTTGACTCTGTGAGGTCCTGTCTGATCCTGAAGGTCCAGATTCACACATACCTTTTCCATGAAGCCTCTAATTGGTTTTTTACTAGAAGATTGCCTTTCTCGGATCTTGTAGTTTTATTTTTCCCCTGGTGTTTTGAGCATGCCATTCCTTTTGATACTTACCACTGATTGCTTTGTGTTGTTATTGGTTCATCTCCAGTTAGAACTAATGCTTCTTTTCTCCTCTGGCTTGTTGTCCTCTCTCTTATGAGGTTTGTCTTCCTTCCTTCCTTCCTTCCTTCCTTCCTTCCTTCCTTCCTTCCTTCACAAGTCTGTTCTTTGGCCTCTGTTTTGTTTTCCAAAAGGCTGTATTTGCTTTTCTTGATTAGTTTCAGTGGGTAAAGTCTACTGGGCCAATAGATTAATTATATCATTTAGATGAGATCAGAATTTAAACTTTAATTCATTCTCAAGTTCTCTCTTCTTGGGGGCTAGAGATAAATACTTTAACTGTAATTACCTATATAATGATTAGTTTCTAATATCAATATTTAATCAGACTTTATAAAATTCTTAAGTGATACTATTTTGTGCCACTTAATCCTTGATTCATTGTCTGAGCTCTGTCTACGTTGTCAGTGGCTTTTTGTGCAAAGGAAACTTTTTTTCTGTAACTCTATAGTGTTGTCTTTGAATCTAACACAAACATATGACTTGAAGTAGATGTTCAGAAGAAAACACCCTATATTTTGATGGTTTTAAACTTTTACTTTGTAGCAAGACCTAGATGAGTAAAATTTTATTCTAGAATAGTATTTTAAATTAAATAAATATGCTATTCATTTACTTATTTTGCCTTTTTTGATTGATTATAACACATTTTTTTTTTTTAAGTAGGCTCCACACCAAGTGTGGAGCCCAACGTGGGGCTTGAACTCAGGACCCTGAGATCAGATCAAGAGTTGAACTCAGGACGCTGAGCTAAGATCAAGAGTTGGACACTTAAATGACTTATCCACCCAGGTGCCCATATAACACAAATTTTTTTCCCAATTGTATTGAGAAATAATTAGCACACATCACTGTGTAAGTATAAGGCACAGAACATGATGGTTTAATTTATATACTTAGTTATCGTGTTATTACCACAATAAGTTCAGCTTACATCCCTCTTCTCTTGTAGACATGATAAGAAAAGAAAAAAGAAAAAAATTTTCTTCTTGTGATGAGAGCTATTAGGATTTACTCTCTCAATTTTTTTTTTTTTTTTTTAGCATTTATTTTTTGGGAGAGTGCAAGCAGGGGAGAGGCAAAGAGAGGGGGACAGAGGATCTGAAGCAGGCTCTGCACTGATAGGCTGACAGCAGTGAGCCCGATGTGGGGCTCGAACTCACGAACCTTGAGATTATGACCTGAGCCAAGGTCGGACACTCAACTGACTGAGCCACCCAGATGCCCCTAGGATTTACTCTCTTAACAAATTTCCTGTATATCATACAGCAGTGTTAACTATAGTCATGATGCTGTACGTTACATCCCTCATACTTACTTGACCTTATGCCTGGCAGTTTGTACCTTTTGACCACCTTCCTCCAATCTCCCCTGCCCCCACCCTCCACCTCTGGTAACCACAGGTCAGATCTCTTATTCTATGAATTTGTTTTTTTTTTTTTTTTTAATTTTTTTTTTAATGTTTATTTATTTTTGAGACAGAGAGAGACAGAGCATGAATGGGAGAGGGTCAGAGAGAGAGGGAGACACAGAATCCGAAGCAGGCTCCAGGCTCTGAGCTGTCAGCACAGAGCCCGTCGCGGGGCTCAAACTCACGGACCCGTGAGATCATGACCTGAGCCGAAGTCGGATGTTTAACTGACTGAGCCACCCAGGCGCCCCTGAATTTGGTTTTTTATTTTCTAAAATTCCACATATAAATGAGATCATACAATATTTGTCTTTATCGGAGTTATCTCATTTAGCATGATGCTTTCAAGTCCATCCATGTTGTCACAAATGGAGGATTTCCTCATTTTTTATGGCTTAATATTCCATTGTGTGTATGTGTGTGTGTGTGTGTGTGTATACATACAGTTGTGTATATACTCCCTCTCTCTCTCTCTCTCTCTGTATATATATATACACATATATATACATATATATGTATACATATATACATATATATACATATATATACACATATATATACGTATATATGTATACATATATACATATATATACACATATATATACGTATACATATATACATATATATACACATATATATACGTATATATATGTATACATATATACATATATATACGTATATATGTATATATGTATATGTATATGTGTATGTATACATATATGTATATATGTATATATATGTGTGTGTGTGTATGTGTGTGTGTATATATATATATATATATATATATATATATATTGCAAATTTATCCATGCATCCATCAATGGACACAGGTGTTTTCATGTCTTGGCTATTGTAAATAATGCTGCTATGAACATAGGATGCATATCTTTTTGAGTTAGTGTTTTTGTTTCCTTTGGATATATTCCAGGAAGTGGAATTGCTGGATCATATTGTAGTTCTATTTTTAATTTTTTGAGGATATTTCATACTGTTTTCCATAGTGGCTGTACTGATTTACATTCCTACAAACAGTGCACAAGGGTTCCCTTTTATCTACATTCTTGCCAGCATTTGTTGTCTCTTGTCTTTTTGACGGTGGCCATTCTAACAGGTGTGAGGTTGTGGTTTTATTTTGCATTCTTGCAATGAATAGTGATGTTGAGCTTCTTTTTATGTACCTGTTGGTCTTTTGTCTATCTTTAGAAAAATGTCTTTTTGGGTCCTTTGCCCATTTAAAAAAATGTGTTTGTTTATGTATTTATTCATTTATTTTTGAGAGAGAGAGAGAGGGTGCATGTGAGCAAGGAGCAGAGAGAGAGGGAGAGAGAGAGGTAGAGAGAGAGAGAAGTGGGACTCACCTGAAGTGGGGCTCAAGCTCACCCAACACGGGGCTTGAACTCAGGAACTGTGAGATCATGACCTGAGTTGAAGTCTGACACTTAACTGACTGAGCTACCCAGGTGCCCCCTTTTGCCCATTTTTTAATTGGGTTATTTGTTTTTTAGCTGTTGACTTGTGTGAGTTCTTTAGATGTTTGGGTATTAACCTGTTATGAGCTATATGATTTGCAAATATTTTTTCCCCATTCTGTAAGTTGTCTTTTCACTTCAACAAAGTGAAATGGTTTCTTTTGCTGTGCGGAAGCTTTTCAGTTTGATGCAGTCTCACTTGTTTATTTTATATTTTATTGCTTGGTACTTTGGTGTCAAATCCAAAAAAAATCATTAACTAAGACCCATGTCAAGGAACTTTGTTCCCATGTTTTTTCTAGGAGTTTCATGCTTTTAGGTCTTAAAGTTGTCTTTAACTCATTTAACTCAGTTAACTCATTTTGAGTTAATTTAAAACATTGTTTTAAGGTTTGTTTATTTTTCAGAGAGAGAGAGAGAGAGAGAGAGAGTAAGAGAGTCAGAGCATGAGTGGGGGAGGGGTTGAGAGAGAAGGGACTCAGAATCTGAAGCAGGCTCCAGGCTCCAGGCTCTGAGCTGTCAGCACAAAGCCTGACACAGGGCTTGAACTAACGAACCATGAGATCATGACCTGAGTTGAAGTCAGACACTTAATCAACTGATCCACCCAGGCGCCCCTTTTTTGAGTTTATTTTTGTGAATGATGTGTGGTGTAAGATATAGGTTCAGTTTCATTATTTTACATGTGACTATCCAATTATCCCAGCACCATTTGTTGAAAAGACTATCTTTTCTTCATTGAGTGTTCTTGGCTCTCTTGTCAAACTGAAGCTTAGTTTGATTTTTCTAAATTTTTCTCCATTGTTGTTTCCCTGCTCTACTTTTCTGCAATGGTCTACCCTCACTTTGGACCCAATTCTCATTGTCTTCATTTCCAGACCATTCTTTTTATCTTCTCTTCAGTGGTAGGTTGATTTTATTTAAGTCATTAAATATTAGTTGACCATATATGCTTGGTTTATTTCTGGAATTTCACAAAAATTTGTAGATTTATTTATTTATCATTGTTCTTAAGATGCCGTTTTATTATAAAATCTCACTTACCATTATTCTGGTTTAAATAATATTTAACAAAAATCTTTTGCAAACTCAGCATTTCTTTGTACATTTAATGCTGAGAAACACCCAAAGAGCTGACCAACTTGCTTGCCAAAAATTGAGAGTGATTCTTTTAGATTTGCCATTTATTAATTTTTTTTTTTCAGATTTGCTATTTATTAAATCTAAAGACTGCTAGTAGGGCATTTCTTTCTGGATTTTGACTTTTAGGGATGGCTTCTAGTGAAAGATGATTTGGAAGGATTTCATTATTAACATGAGCAGGTTGAGTTTGGACAGTTCCAGCAAGTTCTTATGGCCCCTCTAGATTGCCAATTCCACTGAATTGAGCTGATTTTGTTTAGGCATCTGTGAATGTATATGATGGGTTGGTTTGAATGTCTTATGATGTTTCAGAGATAAAGATTAATAGCTCATACTGTTATTTTCAGGAGCTGGTGATGATACACGAACTTGGGGGCCACCTTTTGTGGGGACAGAAAGTACTTATTTTCTCAGTGTTAATCGAAATAAAAAAGTAAGAATATTTCTTTCTTTGATTTTTGTGTAATTTTCTTGTAATAATAAAACTTTAGGTATTACCTTGGTTCATTCATTTCTACCCTTTTTTTTTGTATATATAAATAATATTTCAAATAAGATGAAATTTTATTCATTCACTAGTTACCAAATAGAAACAATAGAGTTTTTTTGAAACTAATATTCCTTCTCTACTAACTTAAAAATTTCATGAGAATTTATAATGGTTTATAATGGGAATAATTTTATTAGAGGAAGAAATCATTTGATTCTCTACATTTCATTCTTTTGGAGATTGCTAATTGCCTAACACTTGATATTATAGTTTGAAAAATTTTTTGTATAATCCTTGCTTGTGGGGAATAAGCTTAGGACTTCCCTGAGCTTTCATCAATGGGTTAACTAGACATAAAGAATTAGAAAGCCATAGGATGTACACACCCAAGTTTGGGTAAACAAGATTAGGTGAATAAGATTAGGTAAACAGGGCAAAGGCCCCCAGTGTAGGACAAAGGTATAGGAATAGGGAATTTTAGGATGAAAACATCCAAGATTAGGTATTCAGGGTGGAAACCCCCCCCCCCTCCCCAACTTAGTACAATAGCAGAAAGCCGCTTTCACAGAAGGAAGGACCAAATTAGGTAAACAGGTAAATAGAGGTGTAGACCCCTATGGGCCAGCAAAGTGGCTAACTAGCAAAAGAAAGATACTTTGTTGACCCTGAGATAGCATGCTCTTGTCCCCTAGGCCAGTTTAGGCAAACAGAGGTGCGGCCTCATGTCTGCTGTAAACAACCTTCTGCCTGGAGCCAGGATTTTGTTTTGTATTGACCCAAACCCCTAACACCACATATCTTCAAAATCCCCTTTCTCTCATGTCCATGAGGTAATATTCACGATTCATCGTCTCTTTGTGCATATCCATCACCACATTTTTAAGCCTTCTGATCCTGAGAAAAACAGAGCAAGGACCCTTCCTCAGGCTTTTGTCTCCTCCTGCACATTAGCCTCACTTGCATTTTTAATCCTGTGTCCCAGTTTCTTGCTGGACAAGAGAGAACTCCAGACCCAGAGTCTATGACACTTGCTCTCATCCTAACATATCTACATTGCAAATAAAATCAGTAAAGATAATTTAAATGTTTCTTCATGAGGAAAATACATTTGCTTTAAGAAGAGAATCTATGGTATGGATGGCTCCCTTATTGAACTGTTAGTACTATGAGAAACATTTATGATACTATTTTAAGATATATATATTTTAATTTTTAGAGTATAGCTGTTAATATCAAGGATCCAAGAGGGGTGAAAATCATCAAAGAGGTACAGTATGCTCTATGGAAGGCATCTTGTCACTTGGGTTGTAATTGGGGATTTGAGCATCAGAGTAAAAGTGTTTTAAAAATTTATTTCATTGGCAGTCTCTAATTTTGCTATGAATGCCATTTGGGAATTTAACTTTACTTTTATCGTAAGTAAAATATGCTTTATAATTTCTCATATGTTGTGTATAATGTTTCTCTACAGTGTGTAAGTGTTCAGTTAATACTAGCTACTATTGACTGAATCCCTACTCTACATCAGATCTTAGGCTTGGGCACTTACAGTATATCTCCTCAAATCCTCAGAATTTTATTTGTAAATGAAGTATTAGGATCCTCATTTTCATGGGAGGGAAATGAGCCTCATGGGGCTCAAGTGTTGCTCCAAAGATCACGTAGCTAGTAAAGGGAAGAGCTGGAATTTCAACCCAGGTCACATCACTGGAGAGCTCAAGCTTTTTCTAACCCTTATTCAGATGGCTAATATATCCAGACCTAATCTGAGCATCTCTTCTTGAGAGGCAAGATTGTGTGATGGTTTGGTGCACACCTTAGTGTTCCAGTGCTGAGATTCAATTCCTGCCTTCTCTACTTACTAGCTATGTGACTGCAGGTAGGTTACTTAAGTTTATTTTTTGATCGTTACTTAACATTTTTTTTACATGTTTGTTTATTTAGAGAGAATGAGCAGGGGAGGGGCAGAGAGAGAGGGTAAGAGAGAGAGAATCCCAAGTAGGCTTTATGCTCAGCATGAAGCCCGATGTGGGGGCTCGATCTCACAGCTGTGAGATCATAACTTAAGCTGAAATCAAGAGTTGGAAGATTGAGCCACCCAGGCGCCCCTTAGTTAACATCTTTATGCCCTTCATTCCTTACCAGTAAAATAGGGATAATAATAGTACCTGCATCTGAAACTTGTTAGAATTGAGTTGATATGTGTAAAATATATAGAAGACTGTTTGCCATAGTTAGTACTCATTAAGTATTAGCTATTATTGTTGTTCTTTTTTTTATTAAAAAAAATTTTTTTTAATGTTTATTTTTGAGACAGGGAGAGACAGAGCATGAACGGGGGAGGGGCACAGAGAGAGGGAGACACAGAATCTGAAGCAGGCTCCAGGCTCTGAGCTGTCAGCACAGAGCCCGACGCAGAGCTCGAACTCACGGACCGTGAGATCATGACCTGAGCCAAAGTCGGATGCTTAACCGACTGAGACACCCAGGCGCCCCTATTATTGTTGTTCTTGATGCACATGAAATTGGATTCATCATGTGAGATAGAACTTGCTTGCTGTCTTTGTTAAAGTTTAAAATCTACCCTAGTGGATGTACTTGATTAGAGAACCAAATCCCCAAATTTGTTTCATATCAAAGCGTCAACTTTGACATCATTGCTCTGTTGGCTACTTTCCTTATCCATCTGGCTGATTGAAAGATAATTTCTTTTAATCATTAGGATTAGAATCAGTGACCATCCGCTTTGGATCTCATGGGTCATTCCAACAAATTTAGAATTTTTGTTTACTAGATATATTTTGAACACAAGGCATGGTAATTGTCCTGATCTTAGTGCCTTATTTCCACATATCTTTTCTACAGTATAACTTACATTTTTTGTTTGTTTGTTTGTTTTCTTTTTCAATTGAACCTTAGTTTGATTTTTCTAAATTTTTCTCCATTGTTGTTGCCCTGTTCTATTTTTTCTGCAATGGCCTACCCTCACTTTGAACCCAATTCCCATTGTCTGCATTCTCAGACCATTCTTTTTATTTTCTCCTCAGTGGTTAGTTGATTTTATTTAATTTTGTTTTAGGCAATTGTTCTTGCCTCAATTCTTCTTTATGTCCTGTCTCTCAGTTTCATCTTTAGTGTTCATAGCTCCTGCTTCTTTGCTTCGATTTCAGGGCATTCTGATATTTTATCCTCAAAAGTCAAGGTTTCAGATTTGATTAAACCCATACTTTGCAATTTCATTAGAGCTTCTCAATGAGGCAGTATTTGGGTGGAGTTCATAACTCTTGCTACTAAGACATAAATGTACATTTGAGTATTTTGGACCTGCTTGTGTAGTTCAGACCAAAGTAAATGAATCTCCAGGACTTGCTTCTAATTCTCCTTGGATCTTGCCAGTTTTCTACTATACTGTAACAACTTTAAATAAATTTCATCATGGGCTTGATTTCTCTTCATGTCTGATTGATAACAATAAAGTACATTTCAACTCATATTAAACTTAAATAGATTGTATGGGGACATTATTCATATCCATTGCTGGTTGTACCATTCATGTTATGTATCTTATTGCCTAGGGGAAAAATTATCTTTTGCTTAGTCTTTTTAATCTTTCTGGCATGGATTTCTCTTTTAGCTTAAGAGTAGTAAAACAACCTCTGTATACAGACCGTGGTGGCTATGATTGCTAACATAATGAGTTTAGTTTATAGAAATAGTTCCAAAGTAGCTTACAAACCAATCAGCTGGATACATGAGAGCTCCAAAAAATATGACTCCTTTGTACAAGGCTAACCAAAAACAGCTTGTGCAAAAAACAAAACTCTGCTTTGAAAATCTATGTAGAGCCTGGTAGTTTCATGGCAATATGATTTGATAACTTTCTAATATGTCGTTTATATTTCAAATAATTCTCTATGTTAGTCAATAGTCACAATATCCATATTGTGTGCACATATTATGGTCCATAGAGCAATGTCATGGATTTTATTTTCTTCCAACATTTTATTATGAAAAATTCAAACGTACAGAAAAGTTGAAAGAATAGTATAATGAACTTTCAATAACCCTATCCTACATGTAATAATTTTAATATTTTGCTATATTTGCATATTTACATATGTATACCTATCTCTGTGTGTGTGTGTGTGTGTGTGTGTGTGTGTGTGTGTGTTTGAACTATTTTAAAGTGGGAGATATCATGAAACTTTGCACTTAAATCTTTTAGAATACATTTCTTACCAGTAAGCACATTATTTGATACAACATTTAAAAAATTACTGTACTGGGGCGCCTGGGTGGCTCAGTTGGTTAAGTAACTGACTTCGGCCCAGGTCATGACCTCGCAGTTTGTAAGTTCGAGCCCCGCATCAGACTCTGTGCTGACAGCTCAGAGCCTGGAGCCTACTTCAGATTCTATGTCTCCCCCTCTCTCTACCCCTCCCCTGCTCATGCTCTGTGTCTCTCTGTCTCTCAATAATAAACATTGAAAAATTAAAAAAAAAAACTACTGTACTATTTCTGATCTCTAGTCTGTTCTTAAATTACATCTAATAAAGATAACTCAGAATTAGATACTCTATATTTCAAATGAATTTTAGTTCTTATTTACTCTGTGACTAGAGGGAAGAATTTTTTTTATCTCCTTTCAGAAAGAAAAAAGATAGTAGGTTCTCTAAGTCATACAAAATTGTGCTTGCTTTTTATTCTGGGCCAGATTCTAGAATAGATTTTTTTCAATGATTTGTAAGCACTTAGATGAGGAAGAGGATATAATACCAGTAAAACTGGGAACTAGTTTTCTTCTCTCCCTTTATTTCCTGGTAGATCATTGTATCAGGGAAATGCAGTAAACATTTGGTCTCTACTGAGGTAACTATCACATATAATACTTGTAGTTAGTGTGGAGATCAATTTCTCATGGCTCTGAGTTTTGCACTATTTTCTTAGAATACTTCTGAATGATTAGCTAAAGCTGTAGGGAATAGATATAATCTTGAAATGGGTGAATATCCTAAAACAGAGAGGGAGAGAGAATATGGTCAATGACAGACCAGCTTGGAATCAATATCTAGTAAGTGGCTAGTACATATCTAAAATAAATATTTGTAAAATGGAGAAAGGAATAATTTCTGCCCTATAAACTTTTTTGGGGTATTTCTTAATAAATAAATATCAAAATGCATACATGTTGATTTCTTGGGTAATCATAAAAAAACTACTGTGCATCTTTATTAGTAGAAATATGTAGCTCTTAAACTCAACTTTTCTGTATTTTTCTTGTAATGTTGTAGAGCCAGACTACATGGTACTCTGAGCACAGCTCTTTTTAGTTACCATTTTTTTTTCATGTTACCCAAGAAATAATACAAGTGCATGCAAAGACATTAATATTTTAGTATATCATATCCAATCTCTTTATGTCCTTGTATACTTATTTTTCCCGAAAACGTGAGATAATACCATGTA
Source organism: Panthera onca (assembly GCF_046562875.1). Taxonomy (NCBI): domain Eukaryota; kingdom Metazoa; phylum Chordata; class Mammalia; order Carnivora; family Felidae; genus Panthera; species Panthera onca. The sequence continues at coordinate 73,939,582 of NC_138340.1, read as the reverse complement.
TATTGTTTTTTAATCTGCTTTTTTTGGTTACTTGAAATATTTTTATACTTTTATATTAATATAAATTACTCATTATATTTATTTCCTTCTGTTATTGAAATAGTGCATTTGTTTGTGGTTCATCTATATACTTTATGTAGATTGAGATGTGACTTAGGATTCCTTAGAAGTCTAAAAATACAAATACCTTACATGGTTAAAAAATTTTTTGTTGTGGTAAAATATATAGAGCATAAAAATTTCCATTTTAACCATTTTTAAGTACACAGTTCAGTGGCATTAATATATTCCTAATACTGTACAATCAGCACTGCTATTTTTTTTAAATGTTTTATTTATTTTGAGACAAAGAGATAGAGAGTGAGCAGGGGAGGGGCAGAGAGAGTGAGGGAGACAGAGAATCCCAAGCTGGCTCTGCAACTGTCAGTACAGAGCCCGATGTGGGGCTTGAACTCACGAACCATGAGATTATGATCTGACCGGAAACCCAAGAGTTGGACGCTTAACCGACTGAGCCACCCAGGTGGCCCACTACTATCTATTTCTAAAATGTTGCATCACCCCAGACAGAAACTGTATCCATTAAGCAATAATTCCACTTCCCACTCACTCCAGCCCCTGATAATCTCTCATCTACTTTGTGTCTCTATGGGTTTGCCTATTGTGAGTATTTTATATAAGTGAAATTATACAATATTTGTATTTTTGTGTCTGATTAATGTCATTTAGTATAATATTAAAAAAAATTTTTTTTAAACGTTTATTCGCCCCTGAGACAGAGAGAGACAGAGGATGAATGGGGGAGGGTCAGAGAGAGAGGGAGACACAGAATCTGAAACAGGCTCCAGGCTCTGAGCTGTCAGCACAGAGCCCAACGTGGGGCTTGAACTCACGGACCGCGAGATCATGACCTGAGCCGAAGTCAGACGCCCTTCTGACTGAGCCACCCAGGAGCCCATTTAGTATAATATTTTAAAGGTTTGTGTATGTTCTAGCATGTATCAGAACTTCATTCTCTTTTTACAACTGAGTAATATTCCACTTTATGGATGGATACATTTGTCTGCTGATGGACACTTGGATTATTTCCACCTTTTGGCTATTGCAAATAATACTGCTGCCTTGAACATTGGCATACAAGTATCTGTTCGGGTCCCTGATTTTAGTTCTTTTGAGTATATACCTAGGAGAGGCATTGCTGGGTCATATGGTAATTCTATGTTTAACTTCTTGGGGAACCCACACAGAGTTTTTAAAAATTAAATAATTCATTAAATGTCATTTGCATAAGGTGCTATATAGTGCGCCATGCAGAATATATGCAGCAAGAGATGACCAGTGTAGAAGTCTAGATGTGTTTGATGTAGTTTGTTTTCTTTACAGCCCACAGGAGTGCCTTGTCAATAGTAAATAGAGGCTCAGAAGAATTTGTGGAATAAATTAAAGTGTACCATTTTGTTTTATTTAAAATAAACACTTGGCCTTCCTCCAAATCCCTAAGCAAGCAGTACTTGGTAGAATCATTAACAATAAATAAGTAAATGCATTTTTATTGGGACTCTCCCTGTATGGAGTTGCTTACAAACAGCTCAAATGTTAATTGGTACCTGAAATTTGGAAAGACACCTATATGGCTTGAGATTTGGAGTGCATACTTCAACCTTTCTATCTCTGTCCTATGTCTTAATATATTTATCATTTCTCTCTAGAGAAGTGTTTACCTGGCTCCTGGTGCCACTGTTTCAGGAGCTCTGGAGGATGACAGCTTATTTCCTTGAGATGTTTCCTGAGATCCCCTCCCTCCAAATTTTGTTAAATCTGACAATTCCATATATATATTCCAAACTCAGTGACACAGTAACATATAGGCATTCAGTTTATTTACATGTTTCCATCTAAAGTTGATGCTAATTCTGTCTTTTTAATCTAGAGCAGAGGTTTGTAGATAATGTGGGTCATATCAGGTTTGTTTCTGTATGGTCCTTGGACTAAGAATCGATTTTACATTTTTTTTTTTTTTAAATTTTTTTTTTTCAACGTTTTTTATTTATTTTTGGGACAGAGAGAGACAGAGCATGAACAGGGGAGGGGCAGAGAGAGAGGGAGACACAGAATCGGAAACAGGCTCCAGGCTCCGAGCCATCAGCCCAGAGCCTGACGCGGGGCTCGAACTCACGGACCGCGAGATCGTGACCTGGCTGAAGTCGGACGCTTAACCGACTGCGCCACCCAGGCGCCCCTCGATTTTACATTTTTAAAGATTGCTGAAGGAAAATAAAGAAGAGTATCTGACAGGGAATGTATGTGGCCTTCAAAGGCTGAAATATTTACTATTTGACCTTTTATGGAAAAAGTTTGCCCATCTTTTATCTAGAGTCTTACTCTATTACATTAGTTTGTATGCGTGGATATATTTAAGTCTATGTCACCATGGCAATTAAAAAAATTGTTGAATAGTTATTAGGCACTTGAATATGTTCAAGAATTACTGTAATGGGGCACCTGGCTGGTGGAGTATGTGATTCTTGATCTTGGGATTGTAGGTTCGAGTCCCACGTTGGGTATAGAGATTACTTAAAAATAAATTCTTTAAAAAAAAGGATTACTGTAATGAATTTCTCTGGGTGAAATAGTATAATTTTTGGATGACTTTAAAACATACCTTAAAAGGTGTGTAGTCACAATTGAAATTTTGAAAATTTAAGGTTAAGGTTTACAGTGGTTCATTGTCCTCTAATTCGGATTGCAGTGATCTGGGAATCAAAATCTGGGTCTTGTTTCTGACTTACTGATTCACTGAGCTATGGTTTAATATACATATTTATATATATTATATATATGTATATATGTATATATATTATATTAATATGAATATATATATTTAAATGATTCATTAAATACATTTAGAACTCTTTGGAAAGGAAGCATCTGAAAAGTATGAAGACATTTCTGAATCATGTTTACATGTATTAAACACCTATATGTTCAGGTTGTAATGAGGAACAAACATTACATAGTGACCATGATGAATAGCAAAAAACATCATATTTAGTTTTTTATAAAGGGTTTAGAAGATGTTTTTCATATATTTTTATACATATATTTTACCTTTCCTACTGAAACTTCTGAGAATATGTTGGGACCATGTAACCTAGATATTTCTTACATTTAACATAAGCAGAATCCACTTAACGCCATAGTAGTTACCGAATATTTTAATGGCCATTGTTTTATTGGCAGTAATATCTCAAGTAGTTGACCAGAGCCTTTGTGTTTATTTAATTCTACTTTGTAATTCTACTTTTCTTGTTGTTTTTCTGGACTATTACAAAGTGAAGATCAACTGTGTTTACTGAAATTAGAATTGTGTCATGTGGGGGCTTGTTGAAAGTCTGGAAGGTCCCTGAAGAAGTCTGACTCATCTTCACCTCTTTCCTCAGCTTGCAGCTGTTTGTGATGTGTTTGTGGAAAACTATGTCCCTGGCAAACTGTCTGAAATGGGCCTAGGATATGAAGATATAGACAAGATTGCTCCTCACATCATCTATTGTTCCATCACAGGTATCTGTACCCCACACCCTCCCCAGTGAGTAGACTTTTCAGTTATTGGGTTTCTTTATGTACGTAAGAAACCTCTTGCTAGTGTTGGCTTTCCTGAAGTGATTCCGTTCTCCCTTGCCCTCACCCCCAACTCATCGTTAAAGAACATTAACCTAAATGAAGATTTTCATGCTTTGATTGGCTGTTTGTATTTCTTCTTGTATTGTATGTCTGTAGTTTTTTGCCCATTTTTCTACTGATATTCTACAAACATTTACGAAGTACTGTTATTAATTAATACATAGAAATATAGGTGAAATATTAGTTGGCTTTAAGATAGCACAGGGTCTCGGGGTGCCTGGGTGGCTCAGTTGGTTGAGTGTCTGACTTCAGCTCAGGTCATGATCTCACACTCTGTGAGTTAGAGCCCCGTGTCGGGCTGTGTGCTGACAGCTCAGAGCCTGGAGCCTGCTTCAGATTCTGTGTCTCCGCCTCCCCTGTTCATGCTCTGTCTCTCTCTGTCTCAAAATAAAAATAAAAACATTAAAAAAAAAAGATAGCACAGGATCCCAACATATCCCTTTAATATATTCAAAAGCGTTAAGCCAGGTGAAGGAAAAGAGTGCTTTATATATAGTCTTCCAGATTGTTGAGCCGGTGAACATTGTGTGTGTGTGTGTGTGTGTGTGTGTGTGTGTGTGTGGGTGTGTGTGTGCGCGCGTGTGTGTGCGTGTGTGTCTTTAGGTCCAAAAGAAAAAAGTCATTATATTAGTTAAGTTTTCTATTTTATAAGCAATTGTGTATTAATTAGGGATGCAATATAGAGAGGTGGCTCTGAAAATTCCAAGTTACATTGATAGTTTTTGTCAGAAAACTTTCTTAATATTTTCAGTCTTTATTCATTCATCTTCTAAATATTTACTGCAGGCCTATGATCTGCCAGGCAGTATTCTAAGGTCCTGGGATGTAGCACTGAATAACACATATTTATACTTTCATTGAGGTTTGCATTATAGGTTAGGGAGATAGATAGTAAATACAGAAACAAAAACATTCTTTTGTTTTTGTCTTTTATAATTGAACCCAGTAGTGATAAGGGCAAAAGAGAAATAAAGTACGGCGAGGGGGATGAGGTAAGGAGGAGCTATTTTATGCTTGGAAGTAAGAGAAGTTTCCCTTGATAAGGTGACATTTGAGCAGAGACCTGGATGAAGTAAAGGAGTGAATCATGTAGATATTGGCAAAGATGGTTTCAGGAAAGAAAAACAGCAAGTGCAGGGGCACCTGGTTGGCTCAGTGGGTTGAGCGACCGACTTTGGCTCAGGTCATGATCTCACAGTTTGTGAGCTGTGCTGACAGCTCAGAGCCTGGAGCCTGCTTCAGATTCTGTGTCTCCCTCTCTCTCTCTGCCCCTCTCCCACTCATGCTCTGTCTCTCTCTGTCTCAGAAATAAATAAACATAAAAAAAATAAAAATAAAACAGCAAGTGCAAAGGACCTGAGGCAGGAATGTGCTGGGCATGTTTGAGGACCAGCAAGGCAGAGTGAGCCAAGAGGAATGTAATAGGAAGAAAATCAGGGAGATGTTGGTTAGCAAGATCATGAAGAGTTCAGGGTGACTCTTACTGAAGGAGTTTGACTTTTATTTTGAATAAGTGTATAAGCCAATGGAGTGTTTTGAGCAGAAGAATGATATGATGTGACATTTTTTTTTTTAAAGGATGAGTTTAGCTACCGTGTTGAGAAAAAGATTATAGAAGACAAGGGTAGAAGTGGAAGAACAATTGTGAAGCTATTGAACTAGTCCAGGCTAGAGATGTTGGTGGCCTGAATTAGAGTAGTCATGGTAGAGGTAGTTGAAGAGTGATAGGATTAAAGATATCTGTTAGTCATAAAGTAATAACCAAAATACTTCTGTTTCTATGCATTCGGGTTACTTGGGATACAATAATACTTTGACTATGACATATTGCTTTAGTAAAAATAGTGCTTTTCATGGTATAGTTTTGTGGTGCTATTTTCATATAAATTAGGCTATAACTGCAATATTTGATATTATTTTAGAGAGGATGAAGGGCCCAATGATCATTAACTTCTCTACTGAATCAGCATGAGAGACAGAGTCTGTACATAGTAGATGACTCTTTGCCTCTAGATCTGAGTCTTTCTTAGATGTGCTATTTTATAGACCTGTAATCACACTTTTGTTTTTGTATCTGTATGACAATATTTATATGTGTCAGAGAAAGGGAAATATTTTTCCCTAAAATATCACAGTCCAATGGAAATGTTGAAGTCTGAATTATTAAAATAGGTAAAATATTATCTTCTGAATTATCCTGTTATCATAAAAATGCTATGTAATTGGCAAATGCAAAATCTCATATGACAGTCTTTATTTCTCATTCTCATGAATTTGGGTTGGCTGCGATTTGTCTGATCTATGACTGGTTAGATTGGGCTCCAAGTTTTATGTTGGGCGCCTGGCCTGTTCTCCATGTCTCTTATACTCCTTGGATCAGTGGCTACCAAATGCATCTTCTCATAGTGAAAGGCAAGCGTACAGAGAACAAGCCCAAATTCACAAGCACATTTAAAGCGTGTGCTCGCATCTGATTTGCTTACTTTACTTTGGTCAAGGAAAGTCATATGGCCAAAGGCCACTACCAATGTGTGGTCGAAATATATTCTACTCTACGTGGCAGGAACTACGGAGTCACATGGCAAGGTGTGGATTTCAAGAGGGGTAAAGTTTGGGAATAATAATGTATTTTATCATATCCCCCAGCCTAATAAAATGCTAATAATCCACGTGGGGAGCCTCACAGTTCTCAAAGTTCCACATACTATAACTAAATGTTTAGAGCCAAGAGTTCTTCTGGGCCTTGGCTTGTGATTAGAGAATCTCTGTGTTTTCTTCCAGTTCTCAGATCCCGTATTAACATTTTGGTGTGGCAAAGGGCCTTGGAGATAGACTATATAATTCAGAAATTCTCAGCTATGGGGAGAATGGGGATTTCATATTCTTTTCAGTGTTACAGATGGGGAAATAAAGAAGTGATGGGGAAAAGCATTTGTAGTCTGGAAAAATACCTTCCATAATTCTGTAATCCTTTACATCCCCATCTCCTGACAATCATTAGAATAACATCCATACAGTGCATTCTCCTTTATTTCCTGATAAGGAAACAGGTCCAGAACATCTAAGGGACCTCTGGTCATACAGATATTTAATGGCAGATGGGTTTAAAACTCAGGCCTCTTGACTAAATATTAAGTGCCCTATGCTTTCCAAACTTAGACATATATCATTGTTAAGTAATGACACGGACTTTGCGACCATAAGACACCGAACAGCTTGACTTGAGAATAACATATCCTTGCTCTTCTCTTTCATTTGTTGTTAATCATATTTTCAGTGGTGGAAGTCATGAACAAGTTTGCTCATCAGGGAGTTTAAATTTCAACAGATTCTTTTGGAAGCAAAGGTCATTTATGAGTCATGAATTTGTGTATATAAAGTAAGGGCCATCTCTTTTTTAAAAGTTTGATATTCTTGGTAATCAGTGTTTGTTTTTGATATTTTTTAATAAGACTGATTAGATCAGTCTAAAGTTGCACATGTTATGATTGGGATCCTAGACTTTCCTGATGTTTCCCAGTGGCATTGCTGTTCTGTCAGTGCTGTCCAAGCCCAAATAGTCTGTTCTCACTCACATGTTGGCCTTATTGCTGATGAGAGTAATCTTAGAATGGTTGAGAGATTTACTTTAATGCACTCTGACAGTTGTGTGGTTGAGATTGCCTCAGTATGTGAAATCTGGTCTGCAGGACAAAAATGCTAGACTGATCACAGGGGAGGAAGGACCAGATTATTTTTGTTAGCGAGGTCCTCTTATCATTTCAGAGTGTGAACATTAGGGGGCAGTGTTTAAAAAGCTATAAGCCACTAGGAATTACTTTAAAAAAAAATTTTTTTTAATCTTTATTTTTGAGAGAGAGAGAGAGACAGAGAGAGAGAGAGAGAGAGAGAGACAGAGAGACAGAGTGCAAGTGGGGGAGGGGCAGGGACAGAAGGAAGCACAGAATCCGAAACAGGCTTCAGGCTCTGAGCTGTCAGCACAAAGCCCGACGCGGGGCTGAAACTCACGCACTGCAAGATCTTGACCTGAGCCAAAATCGAACACTTAACCACCTGAGCCACCCAGGTGCCCCAGGAATTACTTTTTGAGAAAACTAGTGTTTCCTTTGTACCAGTGGGTAGAGAAAAATCTCTTAAAGTACATTATTTATATTTTTTAAGTTTTTTGTTTTAAGTGACCATTCTCTACTTCTGTATACTTGTAGAAGTATAATACTTCCCTTAACACTTTAATTTTAATGTTTTTTGTTTTTTTTTTAATTTGTTTTTGAAGGAGAGAGGGAGACAGAGCATGAGCGGGGGAGGAACAGAGAGAGAGGGAGACACAGAATCCGAAGCAGGCTCCAGGCTCTGAGCTGTCAGCACAGAGCCTGATGTGGGGCTCAAACCCACAAACTGTGAGATCATGACCTGAGCCAAAGTCGGACACTTAACCGGCTGAGCCACCCAGACGCCCCATTAACACTTTAATTTTAGGTTGTACCTGTTTTCCTTTGCATCTTCTGAGCGTGTTATTAATTATAAAAATTTAGTATTAAAAATCCTCTCTACCACATTTTATTTTATTTTATTTTATTTTATTTTATTTTATTTTATTTTATTATTTTTTTTCAGAGCTAGGATTTATTTTGTTTATTTATTTTTAATTTTTTTAAATGTTTTATTTATTATTGAGAGAGAGAGTATGAGCTGGGGAGGGGCAGAGAGAGAGGGAGACACAGAATCCGAAGCAGGTTCCAGGCTCTGAGCTGTCAGTGAAGCCCAATGCGGGGCTCGAACTCGTGAACTGCGAGATCATGACCTGAGCCGAAGTCAGACTCTTACCTGACTGAGCCACCCAGGCACCCCTGTTTTATTTTATTTTTTTATTTTATTTATTTTTTAAATTTACATTCAAGTTAGTTAGCATATGGTGCAACAATGATTTCAAGAGTAGATTTCTTAATGTGCCTTACTCATTTAGCCCATCTCCCCCTTCCCACAACCCCTCTAGTAACCCTCTGTTTATTCTCTATATTTAAGAGTCTCTTAGTTTTGCCCCCTCCCTGTTTTTTTTTTATTATTTTTGCTTCCCTTCCCTTATGTTTATCTGTTTTGTCTCTTAAAGTCCTCATATGAGTGAAGTCATATGATATTTGTCTTTCTCTGACTGACTAATTTCGCTTAGCATAATACCCTCTTGTTCCATCCATGTAGTTGCAAATGGCAAGATTTCATTCTTTTTGATTGCTGAATAATACTCCATTGTATATATATACCACATCTTCTTTATCCATTTATCTATCGATGGCCATTTGGGTTCTTTCCATACTTTGGCTATGGTTGATAGTGCTGCTACAAATATTGGGGTGCATGTGTCCCTTTGAAACAGCATACCTGTATCCCTTGGATAAATACCTAGTAGTGCAATTGCTGGGTCGTAGGGTAGTTCTATTTTTAGTTTTTTGAGGAACCTCCATACTGTTTTCCAGAGTGGCTGCACCCCCTTGCAGTCCCACCAACAATGCAAGAGATCCTCTTTCTCTGCATCCTCACCAACATCTGTTGTTGCCTGAGTTGTTAATGTTGGCCATTCTGACAGGTGTGAGGTGGTATCTCATTGTGGTTTCGATTTGTATTTCCCTGATGATGAGTGATCTGGAGCATTTTTTCATGTGTTGGTTGACCATCTGGATGTCTTCTTTGGAGAAGTGTCTATTCATGTCTTTTGCCCATTTCTTCACTGGCTTATTTGTTTTTTGGGTGTTGAGTTTGATAAGTTCTTTATAGATTTTGGATACTAACCCTTTATCTGATGTGTCATTTGCAAATATCTTCTTCCATTCTGTCAGTTGCCTTTTAGTTTTGTTGATTTTTTCCTTTGCTGTGCAGTAGCTTTTAATTTTGATGAGGTCCCAATAGTTCATTTTTGCTTTTGTTTCCCTTGCCTCCAGAGATGTGTTGAGTAAGAAGTTGCTGCGGCCAAGGTCAAAGAGGTTTTTGCCTGCTTTCTCCTCGAGGATTTTGATGGCTTCCTGTCTTACATTGAGGTCTTTCATCCATTTGGAGCTCATTTTTGTATATGATGCAAGAAAGTGGTCCAGGTTCATTTTTCTGTATGTCAGTGTCCAGTTTTCCCAGTACCACTTGCTGAAGAGACTGTCTTCATTCCATTGGATATTCTTTCCTGCTTTGTCAAAGATTAGTTGGCCATACCTCTCTACCACATTTTAAAATATTTACTTTTTTTATTATCAACTTCATTATTTTTTCTTCCTAGAAGGATAAACATTACATTATATTATTGACTAGACTAATTTTGTGGTAGGAACACTGTTTGCCCTTTAATAAATCATTATTATTATTATTATTATTATTATTATTATTAGGAAAGCGGTTTGCAAAGTACCCTTTTGATTTTTGTGAATTCCCCAATGGCATCTTCTTATTTTTTTCTTAAAAATTTTATTTTTAAGTAATCTCTACACCCATCATGAGGCTTTAACTCGCAACCCCAAGATCAAGAGTTGCAAGCTCTACTGACTGAGTTAGCCAGGCACCACCCCCCAACTCCCATGGCATTTTCTTAATCTCTGTCCTTGTATGGACAGATTACAGGATTTCTCTTGGGGATAGGTACTCAGGAGGGACCTCAGGACTCATATCAAAGAGAATATTTTAGAGAATTAGACCCATTTTAAAATTTTAAATAGAAAAAGTCTGAGGGCTCTACTTAAGAGCTAAGAATAGTTAAGGCAGTTTTTTTTTTTTTTTCAACGTTTTTTATTTAATTTTGGGACAGAGAGAGACAGAGCATGAACGGGGGAGGGTCAGAGAGAGAGGGAGACACAGAATCGGAAACAGGCTCCAGGCTCCGAGCCATCAGCCCAGAGCCCGACGCGGGGCTCGAACTCACAGACCGCGAGATCGTGACCTGGCTGAAGTTGGACGCTTAACCGACTGCGCCACCCAGGCGCCCCAGTTAAGGCAGTTTTAAGGAAGAACCTGGTAGGCAGATTTGCCCTTTTAGATATAAAGACATGCAACCCATAATATTAGTACAAGGATAAAGAAATACATCAATGGAACAGAATAGAGAGCTCAGAAACATGTGGGCATATATATGGAAACATGTTTTTTTAGGGCTTATACTATAAATCATTAAAGAATAGAGTAAACAATAATTGATGGTTGAACATTAATTATCCTTATGGGGAAAGATAAAAATTGAATAAACTTTAGTTTATTCTATATAATAAAATAATGTTCGAGGTCAATTTATGCCCTAAATATAAAAAGCAAAACTTTAAAACTTATAGAAAATAATATAGGAAAGCATCTTTATGACCTTAGGGCAGGGAAGAATTTTGTAGACAACATACGAAAAGTATAAACTACAAAGAAAAGATTGATAAACTTCACTACTTATTAAAATGAAAAACTTTTGTGCATCAGAAGCCACCATATAAAAGCAAGAAGATGAATCACAGACCCTTAGAAGGTAACGGACCAAAGATTAATAACCAGAATATATTAAAAATTCCTTAAAATCAAATAGAAAAAAGAAACAATTCAGCAGAAAAATAGGCAATCTCCAGAAAAGGAAACCTGACTGGCTATAAAAAGTTACTCAGGCTCAGTTGTTTTTAGACCAATGCAAATTAAAACAGAAATAATATTCCATTTCACACTGAAGAGATTGTAAGACATTTAAGAGTCTGACACTACTAAGTGTGGATAAAGCAAAGAAATCCATGAACATTGCTGGAGGACTGATATCCATGTTGGAAAATGATACCCGTGTTGGAGAGCAATTTGGCAAGCTCTTTGAGATTGTACATGAGTCTGCCCTATGATCTCCAGTTTCACCTTTAGGCATGTCCCTATAGAAAGTCTTGAACATGTGCATGAGGGGACATGGAAAATGTTCACAGCAGCATTGTTTTTAATAGCCAAAAGGTGAAAATATGAGATGAAGTGTATTTCAATATGAAAATGGATAAGTGTGTAATATAATGGGATACTATTAAGCAGTGGAAAGAATAAGCTAGAACAACGTGAAATGAATTCGATGCATTTTCCAAACATAAAATTCAGTGAAGAAAGCAAGTTACAAAAACTGATATGCAGGATGATGCTATTTATGCAGAGTTAAAATAATAAAAATCATGTATATTTTTTAGTAATTCACTTAAATGTGGTTAAAATATAAAGACCTGCATGGTAGTGAGAAATACTAAATTTAAGAGAATGCTTACCCCTGGGGAGTGGAAAGGGAGGGATATGGGACATGGAAGGGACACAAGACACAAGACTTCAACTTGCTTGCCAAATAAGCATGTGTATTTGTTATATTATTCTTGTATACCCTTTTACATTTGACATAACAAAAGATCCAGAAATGCCCAAATAATTCCCTCCCTTACTTTCTTCTGTCTTCCTCCTCCCACTCCAATGCATATTGCTTTTAAAAAATTTAGTTTAAATTTGGAGAGGGAAGGAGGGAGGGAGGGAGAGAGAGAGAGAGAGAGTGAGTCTCAAGCAGACTCCACACCCAGCATGGAGCCAGATGTGGGGCTCGATCCCACAGCCCTGGGATTATAACCCAAGCTGAAATCAAGAGTTGGCTGCTCAACTGACTGAGCTACCCAGCCACCCCTCCAATGCATGTTTCTTGAGCTTCTGTATTGCCTGGCTGTGTTGAGTGTACAGGTTGAACAATGCAGACATGATTTCTGCCTTTTGAGAGCTTACAGCCTAGCGTTAGAGACATTTTATAAAGAAGTTAAAAAAATACTATGGCATGTATTAATAAATTGTGTTATTATGAAAGAATCAAATAAGGTACTGTGACAGAGATTAATAGAGGAGGGGATGCATAGTGTAAATGGGATGGTCAGCAAAGGCTTTTCTGGGGAGTTATCATTTAGACCTAAAATATGAGTAAGAGCCAGCCATTCAAGGATCAAGGGGAAGAGCAGTTCAGGCAGTGAGAACACCGTGTGCAAAGGCCCTGAGGTAGGAAGGACCTAGATACCTTAAAAAGCCTAAGAGAATACCACTGTGACTGAAATACCAAAAACAACCAGGATGCTTGACAAGACACTATATAAGGGTGCAAGGGCCATGGCATACTGGGAAAGATTTAAGCAGTAGAGGGATACAATCCAAATTACATTAAAAACAATCTTTAAAATAAGTAGGAATCAAATACTGATTAAGTCATCAAAGAACTTCATTATAAATATTGAACACTGAATTGCACAACCATAAAAAAGGATGAGCTCTGCCATTTGTGATATCATGGATGGACCTCGAGTATTATGCTAAGTGAAATAAAATCAGAGAAAGACAAACACCATATGATTTCACTCATATGTGGAATCTAAAATACAAAACAAATGAATAAAGAAACAAAAGCAGAATTAGACCTAGAAATGCAGAGGACAAACTGATGGTTGCCGGGGGTGGGGAAAGGGTGGGCAAAATACGTGAAGGGGAGTGGGAGATACACACTTCCAGTTATGGAATGAGTAAGTCATGGGAATAAAAGGCACAGCGTAGGGAATATAATCAACAATATTGTAATAGCATTGCATGGTGACAGAAAGTAGCTACACTTGTGGTGAGCATAATGTATAGAGAAGTTCAATCACTATGTGGTACACCTGAAGCTAAAGTAACACTGTGTGTCAACTATACTCAAAAAAAACAAAAACAAAAACAAAAACAAAACACAACTGATAAACTTCTAGTCATACTGACCAAGATAAAAAGAGAGAAGATACAAAGTTATCAGGAATACAAAGTATCAGGAATGAAAGAAGGGCCATCACTCCTGACAACAAAGGCATTGAAAGGATATCAACAGAATATTACAAATAACTCTATGCCCACGAATTAAAAAATTGAGATAAAATAGAATATAATAATTCCTTAAAAGACACAAAGTACCAAAACTCAGTCAAGAGGAACTAATGTGAATCGTGCTATATCTATTAGAGACATTATATTTTTAGTTAAATACCCTTTAGAAAAGAAAACTTCAGGCCCAGATGGTTTCATGGTGAATTTTACCAACACTGAGTAAGAAATGCTGTCAGTTCTACACAACCTCTTCCAGAAATTAGAAACGCAGGAAATACTTCCAAACTCATTTCGTGAGGCCAGCATTACACTGATTCCAAACTAAAGACATTTCAAGAAAAGAAAACCAAAGACCAATGTCCCTCATGAACAAGGAAGCAAAAATTCTCCACAAAATATGAACAAATTGAATCCAGCAGTGTATAAAATGACAATACATCACAATCGAGTGGGATTCATCCCAGGAATGCAGGACAGGTCAACGTTCAAAATCTATGGTAACCATATTAGCGCACACAAGAAGGACATAGAAGAAAAGCGGCATGAGGTTTGGCTTTGACTGCGACTTGAGACATATGATAAAGAGCGCGATCCACTCGGCTGTCAAAAGGAGTGTAGTATTGACTCATACTACAGTATGGGTAAACCTCAGAAAACATCAAGCTACATGAAAAAGGCCAGATGCAAAAGACTAGGTATTGTCTGATTCCGTTTACGTGAAATGTCTAGGAAAAGACAAATTTATAAGCTGGAAAGCAGATCAGTGGTTGCCTAAAGCTGGAGATGGGAGCAGGGGATTAACTGCAAATGAGCATGAGGAGACTTTTTAGATTGTGGCGATGGTTGTAAAACTCTGTCTATTGATTTATGTACTTATGGTGGGTGGATTTAATGCTGTATAAATTATATTTTCATGAAGCCATTCAGAAAAGTGAAAAAAAATTGGACTTTGAAATACAGTTCATGTTACAGAGAGTAGTTATTAAAATGAAATTTCTGTAGATTACTAAAGAAATCACCATGCCTCCATAGTGCTTCAGAGTTGATAGCTGAGAGGGGTGAGCCCAAATGGATATGGCAAAACATGTAGCAACTGCATCCAACATTCATATCATGGCAACGGCAATACAAAACAAAACAGTGCTGCGGTTGGATTCTTCCGGAGTGAGTTAGTCTGTGTGTGTGTATATATATATATTCTCATCATTTTCTGCATATTCACCGCATAACCACATCTCTTAGAAAAGAATAATTAGAAGTCTGCCTGCACTGTAAATCCATCAAAGTTTTGAAGGAGAGAAAAAGAAGGAAGGAAAGAAAGGAGGGAGGAATGGATGGAGGAGGATGGCAGAAAGAAGGGAAGGAAGGAAAGAAGAGAAAGACTCAGAGTTAAGTCAAATGGAATAACAATGGGCAAGTTTGGTTTTTGTTTCTGTTTTTCTTTCTTTCTTTCTTTCTTTTTTTTTTTTTTTTACACCTCTAAAATTTGTAGTCCAGTTTAGTTCATGTGGCATTCACATGGCAATAAGCATCATTTCTAGATTGGGTCAATAATCAATATGGATATGACATTAAAAGGGTCCTTATAGTCAAAATAATTGGAAACTACTGGTCTAAATTATGAATGTCTTGGTTGCACCCTGTCTTCTCAGGAAGTGTTTTTTTCTCCAGAAATTCAGAGTATTGTGGCCATCTGTCCAACTTTATAGTCAGTGATCCCCAGCAAAAGTGTGGTTTGACATATTTACCATTTCATACCAAACTCGTTATTTAAACAAATAATGACACCATCTCTGCAGGGGAAGAGAAACTTAGCACATAAATACAAGATTTCAAAACACAGCCCATAAAGCTGAGGACTGAGATTATATTTTGTCTGTAGACATGGACTGGCTCCAGAAAGTGACTTTATGCCTTTATTTTATTCCCGAAGGGAATAACCTTTTTATCTTCAAATACTTCTTTTTACCCTCACACATATAACAGATGTGTTGTTCGAGTTGGACTCAGTGGAGAATAGGCAGAAACTTTATTCTCCCCCACCCTACCTCTGCAACCTGCAGTCTTGACTCATTTTCATTGCTCATGGATGAAATCCCAGGCAAGTCCTATCAATATTTTTCCTGCTGTTTCATGTAAAGTATTAAAAAGTCCAGCTCAATCTAAAATCATAACTTCAGACTCTTGTGGAATTTATGACTTTTCCCTTTCCCCAACTTGGGCCTGTCTTTTTGGAAACCTGGAGTGAGAGAGAGAGGGAGAGAGAGAGAGAGTTGGGAGGTGATATTTTCTTCATTCTTCCATGATTCTCTTCCATACTGCTAGCTGCTGTAATTCCTTCAGAGTCAGGTCCTCTTAGGGAAAGGGAACTGAGTTGGTGAGCCCACAAAAAGCCTTCAGTTGACTGGTGTAATTGGAGCCCTGTGCTGGAGACTTCTGTTCCCCTGAATCTCAGGTGGTGGCTCTTTGTCTTGCGGGGAGCTTTGTAGGATCCTGAGACCTCAGACTGTAGTTCTTCCCCTCTAGTCTCTGTCTCATTGTGGTCCTCTGTACATAGAGACTATCCATTCAGGTCACATGGTCCTATAGGCAGCCCTCATGGATAGAATTCCTTATACTTTTTTTTTTGACAGGAAGGGAGAGAGAGAGAGAGAGAGAGAGAGAGAGAGAATGAGAACGAACATGAGCGGGGAGGGGCAGAGAAAGAGGGAGACAGAGAATCATAAGCAGGCTCTGCACTGTTAGTGCAGAGCCCGACCCTGGTTTTGAACCCATGAACTGTGAGATCATGACCTGAGCTGAAGTCTTGCTGAGCCACCCAGATGCCCCATAGAATTCCTTTTATATGAGCTAGTTGTGCTCTGCTGATGGTCTACTTGGCTCATAAGGAAAACTCCTCCTTTCTCTTCATCATTGGCAGGAGTGCAGTTTACTCCCAAACCTGTTACTTTTGCTGCTTTTACCTGATTTAACCATAACTTCTTGCTTTTGGTATGTTTTTAGGCCACGTGTCAAGTCCTTACGTAATTTCCAGTTCTCAGAACAGGGCCAAGATCTCAGATACTCTTTTTGAAGAGTCCCTCAAGTGGCTTGAAGGAAAGGGGAGGCAGTTTGGTGGGGTGAAATGCATGGCCTGCTGACAACTCCTTCTAGGGAAACCCTTGCTAAAGGTCTTATTTGCCTCTACCTTCTTGCATCCCTTCATGGATGATAAGCTAAGGGCAGCAAGACTGGTTTCATAATAGTTCAGCATGACCTACACTGGTATTCTGGCAATTAATGGCATTCTTTTTGGATTTGAAGCCTCAGATGAACTGAGGTGAGACATTTGAACACTCTAACTCCTATTTTGTTGAAGAAATGTTTTTCAGGTGATAAAGAATAATATTAAGTAGAGCAGACCTGAGATATCTGTCTTCAAAATTTTTAAGAATTAAAGGATAATATTTAATGATAAAAATGTTTTGGCTAATTTCCTATGTGTTTTCAATTATTTGAACACAAATGCAAAGGTCAAGTTTTTCCATATACATAATTTCCAAGTAAGTATCTTTTCTCAATAGCAAATACCACTTTATAGCTGATACTCAGTTGTTACTGGGTATAAGGAGCATTATAATAGCTTCCCTTGGGAATTCTTTTTTTTTTTTAATTTATTTTTAAATTTTTTACTATTTTTTAAAAAGTTTATTTATTTACTTTGAGACAGAGCACAAGCAGGGAAGGGGCAGAGAGAGAGGAAGAGAGGAGAATCTCAAGCAGGCTCTGCACTATCAGCACAGATAGTGCTCAAATTCATGAACCATGAGATCATACCTGAGCCGAAATCAGGAGTTAGTCGCTTAAGCGACTCAACCACCCAGGCACCCCTTTTTAAAATTTATTTTGAGAGAGAGAGAGAGACAGACAGAGAGATAATATGAGCAGGGGAGGGCCAGAGAGAGAGGGGGAGAGAGAGAATCCCAAATGGGGCTCGAACTCACGAACATGAAATCCTGGCCTGAGCTGAAATCAAGAGCCGGGCACTTAACTGACTGAGCCACCCAGGCTCCCCCTTTGGGAACTCTTTATGAAACTGTGGGATTAAGAATATCTACTGGACTGGAACATGGACAAAATGACTTGCCATCATGTTAAAAGAGACAAAATTGCTCTTCTTAAAAGATCTCTGCTGGGTGTATTTATGGATATGCAGTGAGTACCATCTCATGACAGAATTTTATACATAAATGTATGTTTGGCCTACTCCAGTCCCCAGTTACTTTTATTTTTCATATACTATTGATCAGTAAAAAAAGGAATTCAAGGGGCACCTGGGTGGCTCAGTCAGTTGAACGTCTGACTTCGGCTTAGGTCATGATCTTACAGTCCATGAGTTCGAGCCCCGCGTCGGGCTCTGTGCTGACAGCTTGGAGCCTGGAGCCTGCTTTGGATTCTGTGTCTCCCTTTCTCTCTGCCCCTTCCCTGACCATGCTCTGTCTATATCTCTCAAAAATAAATAAACATTAAAAGAAATTAAAAAAGAGGAATTCAAGATGTGGGGAGGTTGAGCTGTTTTCTCAGTGCTTTAAAATTCCAGAAGAAAAGAGACAGGCTTGGCCTAGAAATATGGTATACATCTAGAATCAGCTGGTTTCATGTTTGGTCTTCAATTTCTAATATATGGATAATGGTTTCCAATTTAAAGAACTTCTTGGGGACTAGCGACCAGCAAGAGGGGAAAAAAGATGACAATGTTAGGTAATGTTACAGCAGTAATAATTTCAAAATCTTCACAAATCAAGTGTTTCATGTGTCATGCCAAATCAACATGCCAAGACTTAGCCATCATCCCAAAACCCTGTCATCAAACTGAATTGTTTCCCTTTATGGTAATAGGCCTGGGAAATAAATCCATAAATTTAAAGAAGCAATGCTAGATAAGAAGAAATGTTATACTTCAAAGGATGCAAAAAATAAATGTTAGATAAAATTTAGATAGCATTTATTTCATGAATACTAATGATATTTTCCAGTCTTTGGATGGTCTTCCAAGCCAGCATTAGTGCAATATTACAACTTTCAGTCCTTGATTTGAACTACAGTATTTTTAATCACAGAGGTTAAAAAATGTGGAGTAAGTAATAGTCCTGCACCCTGAAAGATAAAGGATGTTGCTAGAATATCAGATTGTGTAATCAGTGATTCTGATTTGTAAAGAACATAAAATCCACAAAAGTTTATCAAGTGAAAAAATACCAATGTTAAAAATTTGGCTAACATACTTGCTTATAAGAAAAGCTAGTCTTAAACAAGCCAGTTAAAAAATGGGCAAAGGACCTGAATAGACTTGTCTCCAAAGCAAATATACAAACGCCAATGAGCACAAGAAAAGCTGCTCAATGTTACTGATCATTAGGAAAATTCAAATCAATACCAAAATGAGATACCACTCATAGGGTGACTACTATTAAAAACTACAAAAGATAAGTGTTGGTGAGGATATGGAGAAATTGGAACCCTTGTGCATTGTTGGTGGGAATGTATAATGATGTAAACCACAATGGAGGTTCCTCAGATATTTAAACAGAATTACCATATGAGCCAGCAATTCCACTGCTGGGTGTACGTGCAAAAGAATTGAAACAGAGACTTGAACAGATATTACACATATATGTTCATAGCAGCATTATTCAAGATGGCCATAAGTTGGGTGGATGAACATTAAAAAAAATTAAAGGATGAACCTTGAAGATGTTATGCTAAGTGAAATAAGCCAGCGACAAAAGGACAAATACTTATGATTCCACTCATATGAAGTACCTAGAATAGTCAGATTCATAGAGACAGGAAGTAGACCTGTGGTTGCTGGGGCTTGTGGGGAGGGAAAATGAGGAGTTCTTGTTTCATGCAAAGTTTCAGTTTGGGAAGGTGAAAAAGTTTTGGAGATGGTTGAATGGTGATGGCAATATAAATGCCACTGCACTGTGCACTTGAACCTGGTTAAAATGGCAAAGTTTATGTTATGCATACTTTATCATGATTTAAAAGGTAGAAATTCAAATTAAAAAATAAGTTAAATAATTAAGTAAAATAAATAATAGTTTAAGCTACAAGGTATACTATGGGAAAAATTATAATTACTATGCTACAGCCACAAGAAAATGTTTTACTGTATCTGGAATAGTGGTATACAAATATAAATATTTGATGACTAAGTATTGAATATATAAAACACTCCTTTGTTCAAGAATAAATTGATTCTTATATGTATAAATTAAAAGCCCTTTATTTCAAGGATTTTGTTTCTTTTCAATTTGATGGGATTATTATCTGTATATATATTAGAATATAATTGTAAATTTGCTTAATACTAATAATGACCAATATTTCATTTCTTTTGGTCAAAATCCTATTCCATAATACTAATTCTATGTGTTTAGATTCTTACTGCTTTTCACCCTATATTTATCATTCTGTTGTGAATAATTTATCATTCCTACCATTGCCTATGAAATACTCAGAGGATTGAGGCAAATATTTATTCATCTAAATGAATCCTTTCTGGAAAGAAGAATTGCCTGTCAGAATAAATAGTTATAATCATGAGAGTTCTATGAGAATTGCCGGTCTTACTTCAAAATAAAGGTACAGTTTTATAAAAATTTCCAATCTGATAAATGAAATGTTATAGTCCCAGATATTTCTAGGAGGGTTCATTTCTCCTACTCCAGCCAGAAATTTCAGTCGTGTTTCTCACAGATCCCCAAGGAAAGCCAAAATGGTAGTGTGGGACCTCCTACCGTCACCATATTAGATACACTCAGAACTTTATTTGTTCTATTACCACCCTTATGTTTTTTTTTTTTTACATGTTTATCTATTTTTGAAGGAAAGACAGCGTGAGAAGGGGAGGGGCAGAGAGAGGGAGACACAGACTACGAAATGGGCTCCAGGCTCTGAGCTGTCAGCGCAGAGCCCGACCCCACAAACCGTAAGATCGTGACCTGAGCTGAAGTCAGTTGCTTAACAGACTGAGCCACCCAGGCACCCCTCCACCATTATGTTTTGAATCTTCTACTCTTCTTCCCGCACAGAACCTTGGGCGCTTGTGTCTCACATACTATCAGTTCTATTTCTAACACAGCATGTGGGTGCAGTGATTCCACCAGGCTGTACGTGTTTGTGTCCACACAGATACCCTCATTTAGATCTTTGACCTGTCAGCGTTTAGTTGAAGGTGCTCAGGATCATTTATCAGCAACTAAGTCTTTATTTACTTGTTTATTTGTTTATAATGTTTGCTTATCTTTGAGAGAGAGCGTGTGAGCTGGGGAGGGACAGTGGGAGAGGGAGGCAGAAGATCGAAAGCAGGCTCTATGCTTCAGCGGGGCTTGAACTCACGAACCATGAAATCGTGACCTGAGCCAAAATCCCATACTTAACCGACTGAGCCACCCAGGCGCCCCCAGTCTTCAGTTTTTATCCTCAGTGCTTCTGTGGGTCTTTTGCTTCTTTGGGGGGGATGCTGTATGCTTCTGTCCTTTACCCTCTCCACCATCTCAGGTCTGATCTGTCACTTGGACTTAAATTGTTTATTATATCTGAAAGCCATGGAGATAATGGACCTAAGCTGTCTGGTCTGTCTTTTTGACTCTCTTGAGTTATGCAGTCTTGGAAACAACCAAAGCTAATGTGAAAGGAATAGTCACTGACTGTGCGGCCCAAGTACTTCTCAGGTGAAAATGGGGTGGGTGTGCCGGATAAGGCACAGGAAGAATCTCAGATTGTGAGATATGGGTGTGGAGAGGCAAATGTTTCCCTCTCATGTGCCTACCATTGCACTTCCAGCATTTCATTGGATTCCTTGAAGTTCCTCAATTCAGTTACATAGAGCAGGCACCTGGAAGGGCTTGTGGGCCAAATCTGTCCAGTTGTCATCTTTTGAAAATAAAGTTTTGTAGGAACACAGCCATCTCCATTTGTTTATATATTATCTATGGCTATTTTTGCACTGCAACAGCAGGGTTGAGTAGTTGCAACAGAGACACCCCCCAACCTCACACAGTCTAAAATATTTACTATCTAGTGCTTGACAGAGTTTGCAGGTCCCAGATCTAGAGCATTATTAATGGTCTGAAGGTGGGATGATACCGCAGGATGGAGACGAAAATACTATCCTTTTGCTTTTATTTTATTTATTTGTTTGTTCCCTTTCATTCTCTTTTGAGTAAAAACTCTAAGGATATTTAGGATAGAAAGTGCATTATGATGTTAAAGCTAGAATCTGAGTTCTGTGCCTATATTCCCAAGAAGGAAAACAATTCTCTACAATGAAAATGATTATAGACATAATAAATGGAATCAAGAAAAAATTTACATTTAGAGTGGCTATATAACATAACATCTAATATTTTAAGTCTTTTTTGAAAGTTTATTTAGGGGCACCTGAGTGGCTCAGTCGGTTAAGCGCCAGACTTTGGCTCAGGTCATGATCTCACGGTTCATGGGTTCAAGCCCAGCATTGGGCTCTGTGCTGACAGCTCAGAGCATGGAGCCTGCTTCAGATTCTGTGTCTCCCTCTCTCTCTCTGCCCCTCCCCCACTCGTGCTCTGTGTCTCTCAAAAATAAATGAACATAATAAAAAAATAAAGTTTATTTATTTATTTTGAGAGCGAGAGAGACAGAGCAAGCAGGAGAGGGGCAGAGGGAGAGGGAGAGAGAGAATCCCAAGCAGGCTCCATGCTGTCAGCACAGAGCCCAACTAGGGGCTCAAACCCACGAACTGAGAGATCATGACCTGAGCCAAAATCAAGAGGCAGATGCTCAACTGACTGAACCACCCTGGCACTCCCATAATATCTAATATTTATTGAGTGCTTATTATGTTTTAGGCACTGTGGTAAGCATTTATTATGTATTATTCATATAACATATTTGGCAAATTAACATATAGGCAGATCTTGTAATTATATTAATTGCTTATCAATTATAAAAAATACCATGTAGCATAATCTAAAAAAGCTCTCAATGAGGATTTATGATGTGTGTATTGTAATGTCTTGTAACCTTGGGGAAGTCATTACACTGATCTGAGCTTAAATGTCCTCATCTCTAAAATGGAAAGAAATCTGCCCTGCTTCCTCATAAACTTCTAGTGGACTCTGAGATGTGATTCACGAAACTTCCTTCAAAGTTGTAAATTATTATGTAGATATTAGAGACATGAAGTCATTAAATATGTTTCAGGTTATGCTATGTAAATTTTATATTGTGTGTAACACTAGTCATACTCTTTTTCATGAGACTGCATAATGGAGAGCAAAGGCTGAGTTGTTGGAGGACCTGGGGTAAATTCCCAGTTCTAACATTGTTGGCTGTATAACTTTTGTCAAGTTATTTAATCTCTGTTTTCTGGCTGTACTATAGGAACATTGATGCTGGTGCCTCCCCTGGTGATGTTATTATAAGGATTAAGTAGGAGTGCAAATGGAATCCATAAAAGTGATACAGTCTTAACAAGCAATGTTATTCTCAGACCTTGAGCCTTCTACCCCCCTCTCCTCCACGGTACTCCGGACCTTTTCCTTCCACATACCCTCTATAGTGAAACTCAAAGTTGACAAGAAATTGCTCTCGAGCTACCATTTCTCAGGGCAGAGACTGAACTAAATATGTTAATCCTCACATTCTAATGTCTCCCACGTTCTCTGGCTCAATGCTGCTTTCTGTGCTTACTTCTTTATATGCTGTATGGAAGCTCATTTATTTTTGCTTTGTTATATGAGCCGGAATAAAAAAAAAATACAAATGAGGGTTCTTTTCTCAGTTAAAAGCAAGAAAGAATTTGTGGAACGTATCCTGAGGTGACAGCTGTCCATTCAAGAAATATTTACTGATGTAGATACTTTGATAGGTACCAGGAGCACAAAGATTAATGAGTCACATGGGCAGCCAGCAGCCCCTGGGGAAGGAGGTGGTTCGTATGGAAGCCAATAGTTACAGATCAATTTAAGGAATGGACAGAAGTACTCTGAAGCACAGATTAGGGGTTGACTAACTCCACGGTGGTGGTGGGGTGCTAAGGAAGTCTTAACAAAGGAAGTAATAATTAAGTTGGCTTTTGAAATATGATTAGGTTTTTTTTTTTTTTTTCCAGGCAGGGAGAGGAAGTATAAGATGTGTTAGACAGTGGGATTGATCGGGCAAAGGAATTGAGACACAAAGACATGGTGTGTTCAAAGAAAGTACAGAGGCCTATGTGGATAAAATGTGAGGTAGAAGATGAGGCTTGAAAAGTAGAGTGAGGCCCCACAGAAAGACTATATGCCAGATTTACAAGTTCAGTCTCTATCCTGTTATCAATAGGAAATCATCAGAGACTTTAAGCAGGGAAATGTCCTGGTCAAATCCATTTTAAGAAGATAATTAACTGCAGGTAGAGAATTGCATTCAAGCAGAGAATATCCTGACAGCAGTTCATCCGTTATAGTAAAATAACGGGAGAAACATTCTGCACAAAGAAGAAGCAATGGGGCTAGAGTGGAGGGGGTGGATCAAAGAAGGATTTAGCATGTGAATTGAGTGACCAAAAGAAAGGAAAAAGATAGGAATTGAGATGATTTCAAATTGTCTAGCTTAAGCCATTCTGGGATCAGGGAGAAATGAAAATAAGTTCAATATTGGGAGCAGTGGGAAGAGAGAATTTCACGGGGAAGATAAAATAATCAGTGTCAGATCCTGTGCAGAGGACATTTTTGACCTTGTACTCTCATAGCCCCTTTTCTACTCTTTTGATTTCAGCATTTATTAGATTGTATTCATCCATATTTAGATGGATGCATGGATCCACTCATTCATTTGTTCATTCATTCAGCAAAGTAAGTGTTGTATCTACTCAATGCAAAGCAATATAATGTAATTCTTTAGCTGAATTCCTTCTCCCCTCAAGTATGAGTCTGTGATCACCTTGATAGCAGAACTGAGTCTTCTTTATGCTCCCAATACTAGGATGATGTCTGTAATGCAGAAGTAATGCAAACATGTTTGTTGGGGTCATTATTGAGCCAAACAGGATATGGACTGGAAGAACAAGCCATTAAATTAAACATTAAGAGGTTATTGTTAATCCTTCAGGAACAATTCACTAGAATGTTGGGAGAAGAAGGCAAATTATAAAGGGTGTTTAGGAGTGAATGGGAGGTGATAAAATAAAAAAATGAGTTGTCAATTCTTCAAGAGTTTTTAGGTTAAAGGAAAGAGAGCATTTGGATGGCAGCTTCGAGGGCAGAAAGTATTGGGCAGGCTTTGATAATACATTCCTGTAATGCAAAAGTTGAGTCAATATTATATAAAATTTTAGAGAATGGATAGTGCAACATTTAAACTATACATTTAAAATTTTTTTCGGGGCGCCTGGGTGGCTCAGTCGGTTGAGTGTCCGACTTCAGCTCAGGTCATGATCTCACAGTCTGTGAGTTCGAGCCCCGCGTCGGGCTCTGTGCTGACAGCTCAGAGCCTGGAGCCCATTTCAGATTCTGTGTCTCCCTCTCTCTCTGCCCCTCCCCTGTTCATGCTCTGTCTCTCTCTGTCTCAAAAATAAATAAACATTAAAAAAAAAAATTAAAAAAAATTTTTTTTTCTCATGTTTACTTATTTTTGAGAGAGAGAAACAGAGAGAGAGAGAGAGAGAGAGAGAGAGAGAGAGAGAGAGAGAGAAGGAGGCAAAACATGAGCAGTGTAGGGGCAGAGAGAGAGGGAGACACAGAATCTGAAGCAGGCTCCAGGCTCTGAGCTGTCAGCACAGAGCCCAACATGGGGCTCGAACTCACAACTCCATAGATTGGGGGAATATGGAGCAATGGCCTGAAGGAAGTGAAGGAATGTCTCGTATAAACTCGTATCTAGAAAAAGAACATTCTAAGCAGAGATTAGGAAGGGCAGAGGTCTTCAGGTAGAAGAGAGCTTGCCTTGTTCAAGCAACATTGAGGAGTTAATAGGGCTGGATCAGAGTGGGTGGACACTTAATGAAGTTTAGGTTAGACAGGTGGTTGGGGACTGGATTCATGGGGCCTTGTGGGCAGCTTTAAGGACTTTGGCTTTTACTCTAAATGAGATGCCAAGCCCATGGGGGA
The DNA here is from genome assembly GCF_046562875.1 of Panthera onca. NCBI lineage: Eukaryota > Metazoa > Chordata > Mammalia > Carnivora > Felidae > Panthera > Panthera onca. Next base: position 73,913,942 of record NC_138340.1, on the reverse strand, counting down.
TTTTTGAGCAGAGTAGTGATACAATCTGTGTTTTGAAAGAGTTAAGCAAGGAGACCAGTTAAGAAGGAGCTGTGTGTGAGGGGCACCTGGGTGGCTCATTTGGTTAAGTGGCTGACTTCATCTCAGGTCATGATCCCGCGGTTCGTGAGTTCGAGCCCTGCGTTGAGCTCTGTGATGACAGTTCAGAGCCTGGAGCCTGCTTCAGTTTCTGTGTCTTCCACTCTCTGCCCCTCCCCACTCATGCTCTGTCTCTCTCTCTGTCTCTCTCTCTCTGTCTCTTTCTCTCTCTCAAAAATAAACATTTAAAAAAAAACAACAAAGAGCCGAGTGTGAGAGGCTGATGGCCTTGAACCAGGAGGCTGGTAGTGCAAGTGGTCAGATTCTGGACTTACTTTCCAGTTAGAACTGACAGAATTTGGTGAAAGTTTGGATGTGTAATGCAGGAGAAAGAAAGGAATCAAGGATGACTCCAAAGTTTTTTTTGCCTGAATGGCTGGAAGGATACTATATTGGTTAGGGTAGGTATACTGCTCTCTAGTCAGTCCCAAATCTCCATGACTTAATTATGGTTTATTTCTTATTTGTATCATGAATAGTAGGACTCAGAGAGAGAGGGCTTTGCACTGGTATAATCATCCTAGGACTGGGTCCTTTCATTTGGTAGCTCAGCTATTATCAAGAGCATTTGAATCTTGTGTCAGATCCTCTGAAACCAGCTTCAAATGAAGAAAGTGAGTGTGTGGAATGAGGAGGGTCACTCTAACCTGAATCAGGGTAAATGGGAAGAAATCCTTATCTCCGCACATCAGAGACAGAGAAAATATTAACAGTAGCTGAAGGGGAAGGGGAAGACAGTTTATTGTCAAAGGAATGAGAATTGTCTGACAGCTGGCTTCTTAATAGCAGCATTGAAAGCTAGGAAATAGTGGACAAATATCTTTATCAAGGTGCTGAAATAAAAGAACGGTCAATTAATACTTCTGTAACTAAAGGGGCTCCTGGGTGGCTCAGTTGGTTAAGCCTCCGACTTTGGCTCAGGTCATGATCTCTCGTTTGGTGAGTTCCAGCCCGGAGGGCTCACTGTTGTCAGCACAGAGCCCACTCTGGATCCTCTGTCCCTCTGTTTCTCTGTCCCTCCCCTGTGTGCACACCTGCTCGCTTGTTCTCTCTCCCTCTCTAAAAAATAAACATTAAAAAAAAAAAAAAAAGAATTCTCTAACCACAAAAATATTCTCCAAAAATGTTGACGACAAAGACATTTTCCAACAAAATACACTGAGAGAATTCACTTAGTAGCAAACTCGTACCAAAAAATTCTACAGGCCCTTCTTCAGAAGGAAAATGAGCTTAAATGGGTAAACCTAAATAAATGCTGACTATATAAAACATAATATGTGGGTATTAAAAATATGTATGTATGTACATATACATTAGTACATAATATGTGTAGCACATACACACATATATGACCATAGCAAATAAGTTAGGAGGGGGTAAAAGTGTTCTAACGTCTTTGCACTGTCCAGGAGAAGGATAGAAGAAAAAAAAAAAGATCAGATAGACTGGTAATTCCAAGGATGAATACTACATTTTCTAAGCTAAGAAAATAGAAAAGACAGCTAAAAAAAAAAAAAAAAAAAAAAAAAAAATACAAGGTGGGGGGCATAGCTTCTAAACTAATGCAAGGGATAAAGAATGACAACAGATATGCAGCCTATCCAAAAGAAGTTAAGAGAGGAGAGCCGAACATAGAACAGTTGGGACAGATATAAAGGACGTTAGGAGATAATAGAGGAGTTAAAACCAAATAGACGATACAATTCTTTTTTTTTTTTTTTTTTTCCTGATGATAGATTCTAAGGTCAATTTTATTTTTACAAAAAAAAAAAAAAAAGCAGTCAAAACAATAGAAAGCACATGTAAAGGATGTTGCTGAGTGAGCTTCGAGTGCAGCCTGCCTCTGCAAAGGCTTTGAGTCCAGAAGGAGAGGGAAGGCCTGGTCTCTGTCCTGGCCTGGCCGGCTGCTCCGAAGGAAGGGGCCAGCGGGGCGCAGGCGACCCAGCCTGGTGGAGGCTACAGCCGCGTCCAGCCAATCCCAGCCAATTCCAGCTCCGAAAAAGGTCAAACTGCGCCGAGGGAGGGTCGTCGAGGGAGGGTCCCGGTGGGACTGCGCCACACTGAGAAGCCGGGGGAGCGAGTTCGTGACAGGTCTTCAGCGTTGCCTGCAATGACCCGCACATTTTCTCCAGTGGCTGCAGGGAGGAGAGGCACCCTTTGGCCTCCGGAGACCCACTGGCGAGGAATTCCTCCCCCAAGTGCTCGGCCATCCTCTGGTCGGCGGGCCCTTCCCTGGGGCCCCACAGACCGGGTCTCCCTGAGCAGGCCAGGCCCGGCTGGAAGTCAGTCACGCAGGCGGACATCAGGGTTTGCCCATTTGATTGACGTTTTTGTGGTAACAGCCGGCCAGATTTTTACGTAAGAACTGGGCCTCCCTTTTCATGACTTTTGTTTTTTGTTTGGTTTGGTGGTGAGGAGGAGGTGGTGGGGTGGTGAGTAGTGATTTGCTTGTTTTTAAATTAAAAAAAAAAAAAGGATGTTATAAATTGGAGCCTCCAGGAGATTTGAACCAACTCCCACACAGGGCAGTGCAACATGGGAGAAGCCACCAGACAGCCACGAGCTGTCTCCTTGCGGAGGAGACTGGTCTGGGGAAGGGAATGAGTGAAAAATAAACCCAGTGCAAGAAAATGGGAGCTGCAAGGGAACTGCAACCTTTGTTTTTTCTTTCTTTATTTAACCTTAAGGGCTAAATGTAAATGGAAGATTTTGGATAAATTTGGACAAGAAAAGAAACACCACTCTTTCTTTCCTTTTTAAGTAGGCTTCACACCCAGCCCATCTTGGAGTCCAAGGTGGGGGCTTGAACTCAGGACCCTGAGATCATGACCTGAGCTGAGATGGAGAGTCCCACTGCTCAACTGACTGAGCTACCCAGGCTGTCTACTTTTAAAGTAGATTGATGCAGTGATTTTCAAAACAAAGCAGAACTAGAGCATCTTACATTTTTAATCCTTCCTTTACAGGTTACCTAGACTGCTTTTGATTCAGATAACAGTAGACAGTGAGTAACTTCTGGGAGCAAATGCCAGGTGGCACATGGGTCCTGTTTTGGGGGGTGTCTGAGTGTAGGGGTCTCTGTGCACAGGCTTGTTGCCGTCGGTGGCTTCTCCCTGTATTTCTTTGTAGCCTCTGAAGCATTCTTACGTAACATTTTACCGCCCTTAGAGTATTCTTCAGCTATAGCGTCCAGCTTTCAGCACAAATTATCGGACAGACCTGCCCCTTTTCATGGTTGTTCCGGTGGTCTTTTGTTTTAAAGGTGATCTACGGGGGGCGCCTGGGTGGCGCAGTCGGTTGGGCGTCCGACTTCAGCCAGGTCACGATCTCGCGGTCGGTGGGTTCGAGCCCCGCGTCAGGCTCTGGGCTGATGGCTCGGAGCCTGGAGCCTGTTTCCGATTCTGTGTCTCCCTCTCTCTCTGCCCCTCCCCCGTTCATGCTCTGTCTCTCTCTGTCCCAAAAATAAATTAAAAACGTTGAAAAAAAAAAAAAAAAAAAAAAAAAGGTGATCTACGGAGGTTTGAACGTGGACTCTTCTGGAAACATGACTTCCATTGTGAAGGCCCTCTTATCATATGGAGGCTTGTCAGGAACAAGAGGCCCTTGCCAAGTCAATAAATTAGCTTCACCAACCCGGGTTGTTAGGTTTTTCATTCTACATCTGCAGATTTCTTCAAGCTCCTTCCTCAGCCTCCTACTGGCCACCATCTTGGATCCGGTGCTGCTCTACAACTGCTTTAAATATAAAAGGATTAGGGGCGCCTGGGTGGCGCAGTCGGTTAAGCGTCCGACTTCAGCCAGGTCACGATCTCGCGGTCCGGTCCGTGAGTTCGAGCCCCGCGTCGGGCTCTGGGCTGATGGCTCGGAGCCTGGAGCCTGTTTCCGATTCTGTGTCTCCCTCTCTCTCTGCCCCTCCCCCGTTCATGCTCTGTCTCTCTCTGTCCCAAAAATAAATAAAAAACGTTGAAAAAAAAAATTAAAAAAAAAAAAAAGGATTAACGTTTCCAGTTAATGTCAGAGATTCTCAGACTAGGTACACACACACACACACACACACACTTTAACTAAAGTATCCTTTTTTGGTTTGTTTTTAAGTACTTTTTAAGTAGGCTCCATACCTAAGGTGGGGCTTGAACTCCAAACCACTGAGATCCCTGCTTGCACAATTGTGTTCTCCAAACAGTGGCCGGAATGACTGCAAAGCAACCATGTCCCTCTCCTGCTTTACACCCTCCAATAGCTCCCTCAAAAACCCTCCCAAAGCACATGGAATGGGATCCAGACTCCTCTTTGGCCTGTAGGACCCTGCCTGTATCTACAACTGCATCTTACCGTATATTCCTTACTACAGTGCTCACTGAACCTCAGGGACGCTCGCATTCTTTTTGTCCTTCAACCTTCCAAGCTAATGCTTAGTGCTTTTATGCATGACTTTTATGCCTGGAATTTCTTTATCCAGCCCTTCTAATGTTGGATTTATTTGTTTATTTATGTTTAATTTAGGTCTCAGGTAAATGTGATCTACTAAGAGAGAGCCTTTCCAACTTTTCCATCCGTGATACTACTTTGACCCTTTTATTGTTTTGAAACTACTTACTACCTACCTGTATGATATATATTTCTAGTTCCATGCAACCACTCTTTCTTTTTTTATGACTTGCTTTCCCAAAATATTTCTAACAATTTCTGGAAGTAACATGTGTGGTACAAACATTCCTCTGTTAGTGGGTCCTGATTAAGGTCACTTTTCCTCTAAGAGAGAAGTTCTTAATCCGGGCTGCACATTAGTATTACCTGGTATAATTAAAAAAAAAAAAATAGTGATGCCTAGGCACCTCCCCATTGAATCAGAATCTCAGAGAGGGCAGGGTGAGGCCTGGGCTCATATTTTTTTAGGAGCTCACCAGGTAATTCAAACGTGAATCCAGAGTTGAGAATCTGTCTTAGAAGTTAGTTGGGCGCCTGGGTGGCTCAGTTGGTTGAGTGTCCAGTGGCTCAGCTCATGATCTCAGGATCTGGGGGGGATGGAGCCTCATGTTGGGCTCTGCACAGAGTGTGAAACCTCTCCCTCCCTCTGCCCCTCTGCCCTGCTCATGCTTGCTCTCTTGCTCTTTCTTTTAAAAAAGAAAAAAGAAAAAAAGTTAATGGAGGTAGCAGTAGGAGGAGGACAGGAGGGCGGAGAGTATTTTTTGTCACATATAATCTGAGCCCGAAGGTTTCCAGTCCTGCTGCCCTGTCTGTGGCTATTACTGTCCCTATGTTCCGTTGCTTCTGAGGCTCACTGGTTTCTACCAAATGTGATCTAATAGAAAAGCTCTAGGGACCTGCCTAAGCTGGAGTCAGTCTCTTTCAGACCACTGGGCTTGTTTCTTTGTGTCTTAGGTGCTGTGCTCATTTTCTAACACTTACTGATGCTATGTGTTAAAGATATGGTAAGTCCTTGAAATTTTTTTTATTTTGGCATAATTTTAGATGGACAGGAAAGGAGCAAAGATAGTGCAGAGAGTTCATATATACGCTTTACCCCACTTTCTCTTATGTTAACATATAACAATGATACATTTGTCAAATTAATAAATTAACATTGGTATAATATTTTCTTTTAATTTAATTTTTTAACATTGATATGATATTTTAAATTCCAGGCTTTATTCAGATTTTGCCAGTTTTTCCATTAATGTCTTTTTTTCTGTCCCAGAATCCATTCCAAGATGTGGCATCGCATACAGTTATTGTATTTCCTTAAATTTCTCCAATCTGTGACAGTTCCTCAGGCTTTCCTTGTTTTTATGCCCTTGACACTTTTGGAGAATGCTTGTTAGATGTTTTGTAGAATGTTCCTCACTTTGGATTTGTCTGATGTTTTCCTACGATTCAACTTGGGTAGGGGTGCCTGGGTGGCTCAGTCAGTTCAGCATCCGACTCTTGATTTCGGTTCAGGTCATGATCTCACAGTTCCTGGGTTCGAGCCCTGCATCAGGTTCCCTGCTGACACAATGGAGCCTGCTTGGGATTCTCTCCTTCTCCTTCTCATTGTGCCTTCCCCCGTTCATGTGTGTTATGTGCTCTCTCTCTCCAAATAAATGAATAAACTTAAAAAAAATTCTTAGCAAAATAAACCGGGGTGATGGGCTTTTTGGGAAGAACATCACAGAAGTGAAATGTCCTTCTCATGGCGTCATGTCAGCAGTATACTATATCAACATGACCTGTCACTGGTGATGTTAACTTTGATCTCCTGGTTAGAGTGCTGTCTGCCAGCTTTCTCCACTATAAATCCACTACTTTTCTCTTTCCGTACTGTATTCTTGGGAGTCCAGTCACTAAGTTCAGTCTACTCGCAAGTAAAGGGGACTTAAGGTACATCTTCTGGAGTGGGAGTATCTACAGATATCTGTCATAATTCTGAAAAGAGGATTTGTCCATTCTTGCTCATGTGTTTGTTTACTCATTCGTACCAGCCCTTGCTCATGCATATTTGTCTTATTCATTTGGTTATAATCAATTGCTGTTGTTGCTTTGTTGCTAAAATTTCTCCAGCTTTGGCCATGGGTTGCACTTTTTAGGTTGGATTCTATGTCCTTTTTTAACACGTCTCCATCTTTTCCTTTCTTTTTCTCTCTGCTGCTCTTTCTCCCTCTGTCTCCCTCCCTGTTTCTCCCTCTCCCCCAACATTTCCTCCTCCCCTTCCTCCTTTTTTCTAACATTACCTTCTGGTACTAGGACATGCTCATCTTGTATTTTCCTTGCCTCAGCCCTGCAACCGAGTGCTTTTTTTTATATACATGATCTCACTGAACCCCCAAGATAGCCTTGTGAGGTGGATAGATATTATTTCCATTTTTACTAATTTTGAAATGGAACCCATGTGGTAAGTATCCTAGAGAGAACATGAAACAGCACTGTTTGGAACCAAACAGAACCATTTTGTTATTGACCCCTAAGCTATATGCCTTCTTCTGAAACGCTCATTCTGAGATAGATTGGTTGAGGAAACACCTATGGGTGTGGTGCAAACATTTTCCCACAATGCTTCTCCCTCCTTCCAGGCCCTTCTATCTCTGGGAACTCAGTAGTAACCAAAACAGTGAAAAATCCCAGCCCTCATGGAGTCTACATTGTTATGAGATAATAATAGCAATTATTGAACATATTGAATGTTAGGTACTGTTTGTCACTTTAAATATATTAACTGATACAGTCTTTACAACAGCCCTTTGAAGTAACTTCTGTTATCATTCATCATTTTTAAGAGAGAACTGAGGCATGGTGAGGTTAAATCACTAGTCCAAGTTTGCTAGTTAAGTGGCTTGTCCAGGATTGCTCTGCTAGTAAGCCGTGGAGCCAGACTCTGAACCAGGCAGTCTCACTGCCCTGCCTCTATCCCTACACACTCCCTACTGTTGTTTGCCTGTGAGGAAATGAAGCTTACAGGTGTGAATTACATGTCTGCACTCCAGACCTATGTTTAAACTAATCCCATTTGAATTGTGTTTAATAGAAGTTCCTAATAATTTGGGGGTCAGAGATACAGGTTTTACCCATTTGTGTAGTTCTTTGGCTATTTCTGTCAGAATGGGGAGAGAGAATTGTGATGCCAGAGCTCACCATCCATGCCTGGAAACCCATTGGATACTTTTTTTTTTTTTTTTTAAGAGAGAGAGTGAGCAAAGGAGTGTGTGCTAATTCATGCATGAGCGGGGTAGGGGCAGAGGGAGAGAGAGAGAGAGAGAGAGAGAGAGAGAGAGAATCTCAAGCAGGGTCCACACTTAGCAAAGACCCTGATATGGGGCTCAAACTCACAACTGTGAGATTATGAGGTGAGCTGAAATCAAGAGTTAGATGCTTAACTGACTAGCAACCCACGCACCCACTTTTAAAAATTTTTTTGAGTGTCGGCCATTTTAAAATTTTTTTAAGTTTATTTATTTTGGAGGGGGAGGGGCAGAGAGAGAGACAGGAGAGAGAGAATTCCAAGCAGGCAGCGCAGAGCCCCATGTGGGACTCAAACTCAGCAACCGTGAGATCATGACCTGAGCAGACAAGAGTTGGACGCTTAGCCGACTGAGCCACCCAGGTGCCCCTGGAACCTCTCTGTTATGAATGGCTCTGGATTTTGGAACGGCTGTTTCTCTATTATTAGTTAAATGGAGGTAGATGACTACAACCCACAGCTCAGACATTTTAGGAAATAGCTGCTTATAATTACCTTTATTGGGAGAGAGATTCTGGATCAACAGTGAAATTTACTTACAACTTCCATCTATAGGAAAGTCCTGTTCTACTTTCTTTCTTTGTTTTGGGAAACAAAAGTGCTTAAAAAAAATTTTTTTTTTATTATTTTTCTTGGTGCAGATGTATAGATAGCTTACAAGAAAGCATGAAGGGAGGTGGGTGGGGGATGGGCGAAATAGATGAAAAGGATTAAGAGGTACAAACTTGAAGTTATTAAATACACAAGGCACAGAAATGAAGAGAACAGCATAGGGAATACAGTCATAATATTGTAACGACATTGTATGGTGACAGATGGTGACTACACTTACCATGGTGAGTATTGAGTAATGGACGGAATTGTCAAATCAATATGTTGTACACCTGAAACTATTATAACATTGTAAGTCAGTTGTACTTAAATTAAAAAAAGAAAGGGGGAAGCATGAGGGACAAGCTGGCTAAACTTGCTTCAGAAGGGTGTAGTAATTTATTTGTACCCTCTTTATGTAAGAAGGGGGAAGGGCTGACAGGGTAGCTAGGAGGCCACATGCAAGGATGTTCCTGGTGGAGTGTTCTTTTCTACCCTGTCCACATGGAGGCTAGCGTTTCCCCTCTCTCCATGCTAGATTGCATGGCTCATTATTTATAGAATCCGTATCTGAATTTAGCAGAGGTTTGCTGCACTGAGGTTTTTAGTGTCTTGCTTTTGTTTCCTGTTACTATGATGAAGCCAGGGTCACAGACACCATGTGAAGTCTCCTTCACCCCCTCCCAGCCAACTTCCCCACCCTGAATTGCTTCCAGAATTACCCTTGTCTTCACTCCTGCTCACAGTGCTTTTGCTTAGATATCACAAAGCATCCCAGTATCCTGTCCGTCTACTAATCCTTATGCAATTTCTTCTGTGTTTTGTACCAGGAATTTGTAGGAATTGGAATGGTTATAGAAACAGAAAAGTGAAAGGGACTGATGGAAGACCCAAACTGTGGTTCTGGAAAGCTTTCATTTCTTTATATGCTTTGTGGCTTCTAGAAGTAGTGACTGTGCCAGGGTACTCTTGGAAAAGAGTGGACAGAGATGTTTGACCACTTGCAATGTGATAATCCTTCTGGAAAAAGAGTGACAAACTGTCACTAGTGTCCCTCGAGTTGGTCATGCATGGTTAGGGAGCTTCATTCCAGGACATTTCACACAGTTTAAAAGAAAGGGGTGAAAGCAAGAGATGCTTAGTTTATTTTTCAGAGAACTGTGTACACATACTACTTTGTGGTAGTAATAGTTCTAGGAAAGAGTGGAGGAAGCTTGACTACCAGTGCTCCAAATGAGAAAACAGTTTGTAATTGGATGTCATTCATTAATTGTCATTGAATGATCAATCATCTCAGTTATAAAAGTCAGGTCACCTTGTCTCTTGGAGAGGTGGTGGCCGGGCCGTGTCTGTGGATATTTTCCATGGGTGACCTCTCACCACCAGGCATGCTGGTTGTAGGGGTGTGACAGCTCTTTGCATGTTTAAAGCAAACATTGAGCAGACACAGTGAAACAAAAGTACGAAACAAAAGTACAAAATTAAAAAGTCCTTATCAGTAAAGGACCGAAAAAAACCATTACAGATAATACCTTAATGTCGAAATGAAAAGAGACCTTATTAAAAAATCCCTTTGACCAAACTTTTTTCCTTAGAATTCTAAATCTTTTTTGTTTACTGCCTTATAAAAAGTATCAACTAATTTATTAGGACCTTGTGAAGATGAGGAAGTCTGCCCTAATCTCTGGCTGTTTTTTGTTAGCATAGGAACATGTAGGGGAAAAATATTTTTTTCCTATTTATTAGAAGGTGGCCTGTATGGTTCTGGTACAGAATAGGATGTGTATGATCTATCACTCAAGAATGCATCTTAACCCTTTGCACCAATGATGTTTTCCATGGAAATTCTCCATGGAACATTGCTTGTCATGTTATCTTCCTTTCAAAGTTCCTTCCTTCCTTCCTTCCTTCCCTTTCTTCCCTTCCTTCCCTTCCTTCCCTTCTTTTCCTTATTTTCTTCTTTCTTCCTCTCTCCCTTCGTTCGTTCGTTCGTTCGTTCGTTCCTGCCTTCCTTCCTTCCTTCCTCTCTCCCTTCCCTTCCCTTCCCCTTCCCCAGTTTTGATCTTTACTATTTCTCTCTATAGTTATTTTGATGGGAGGTTGAGAGAAAGCATACTAGCATGGCTGTCTGCTTCCATGTTAACTCAGAAGTTAAAGAACCAGTTTTGATACATTCCCTGATATTTCATCTGGCTCTAATGATATTCCCAGAGTGTCCCAGATATTTATTTACATCTGGTGCAAAGATAGTATTAATTAAAAACATAAAGCTGGCTTTGGAACTTGACTGTATCAGGAGGAAACTTGGCATTGGTTCAGAGCTTTGTGATAAGTCTGTTACTAAGTACTTTGAGGCTATCAGACCATCAGGCTAAGTGATAGTCCCTGAGTGATGATGGAGGAACGAACTGCTTAATCGAAATTGCATGTGGAGATGACAAAATCTGAAAGTCTCTAATCACTTCATCAGGGCCATTAAACTGAGGGCTGCAACAGAGACTACAATTTATGCAATAATTTCTCATATAGTTTGGGAAATTTTCTACTCCTGGCACAATTCCCCATAAATAAGTAGAAATACCGATTTCCTACAAAGTAAGGTCAGCCTCACTTTAGTTTCTTATTCTAGCATGGTAAATTCTAAATTATTTATTTTTGGATTATCCACAGGGGAAAAGAAAAAAAGATGGAACCTGAGCTGACTCCCCCTGACACAAAATGTTTGGAATCCTCCTCCTTTGCCATTGTTTGGATTCTTGAAAGAAAATGTAAATTTATCTTAATATGAGTTTAGTTCAAACTGTGAGGAAGATAAGCTTAGTGACATAAAAACATAGATTTGTACTGGGGATACAGTAACTGAACATTTTTTTTTTTTTGGGTAGGGGTCTCTGTCTTCACCACCAGTGGAGACACCAAAGATGTGAGTATGGTTAGATCTCCTCTTGACATTTGTTGCTCGTAGAAAAAAAATAAAAAGCAGCTTTCCTCTAATATTGGGAAGTATACTTTGAAACTGTTGTTGATTAGACATCTGATTATAGAATAAAGCAGATATTTACATTATCTATGTTTTTCCTTAATGAAAAAAACCTGTTACTGCTTTTTGTCAGTCATAAAAGTGATAAATGTTTATTGTGGGAAATTCTGAAAGTAGAGGGCTATAAAAAAAATAATTATGAGCTACAATGCTACCACCCTGAGATAACAATTGTAAGATTCTGGTGCATTTCCGTAATCATGTTTACACTGAGATTTTTTAATCGAACATTTAAAGTTTCAAAAGAAATAGTTTTACGAATTTAGAATCTTAAACCAAAGGAAAGGACCCTGAATGGGACCCCTGGGAGGATTTGGTGTTTGTTCCCTGGAGCTTGGTAGATAAGTGGATTGATATGTGATTCATGCCTGAGATTTTTAGAGAGACAGAGGATGTCTGGAGGGCTGTGGTTTGGGAGCCACTGTGGTCTTGCCAATATTTCCTGTGGATCAGGGTGAGAACGAGAAAAACATTGTGTGATTGCTTTAGATCCTGTCCAAGAGGGCAGAAGGAAGCTGGTGGTGTACTAATGACGTCTGGGGATGAGGAAGGATCATAAGTGATTAACTGGAAAAGGGAGAGATTGACCAGTGTAAAGAGACCCTGGAGGTAAGAGACCCCCGCTGATGGAGTAGGGGAGGTCTTTGAAGAACCCATTAAAGTACTCTGTGAAACAAGTAGGCTTTAAACCCCTGCCAAGTCTAGATCACCATGATAGTACCAATTAAGAAGACATTCCCTGCTGACCATACCTCTTCTCATTTTTCTCCACCCCCATCCCTTCTAACATATGCCCGAACATGGAGGCATTAGAAACTAAGCTTAGCAAATGGGGAAGCTACACAGAGTTGGATTCTGTCATTATTGGATGCTCATGAGTTTTCTTAACGCTACTGATTTCTTGAAAGTAACATTTACACATGATAGATATTCAGTAGATACTTATCCAATCAATATTAGTGGAATAAAATGTAACTGATTTACTAGAAATGAAATGATTATCCAGGTTCCTATTTTGGGTTTGAGCACTGTGGTGGGTGTTCTTTTCCTTCCTGAAGCTTTGCTTTAAAGTACTGGACTTAGCTTGTCCTGACCTCTTTATAGCCTTTGTCTTGTGTCTTCCCAAGTGATACTCTCATTGCAACTTTAGGGCGAGTCGTCTGGCAACATTGTGAGGGAGAATAGTGTAATATAGTGTTTTAAAGTTATTGAGGCTTTTCTTCGAATATCTTCCATAGAAGCCTAACACAGATAAAGGTAGAGCTGCTCAGATCAAAGCAGGGCAAAGAGAGCAGGGGGCATTGTCCCCTATACAGTAGACTGGTTCAAACATTGGCTCTGTCACTTACTACTTACGTGGTTTTGGATAAGTTACTTAACCTTTGCAAGTGCAATTTTCTCATCTGTAAATTTTAGGGTCATTGTAAGAAAGGGTTATTATAAAGGTTGTTACAGGGTTATTACAAGGGAGTGCTCAGGAAATGTTAGCTATTCCTCCTTGGCCACTGGTGCCTTCCGCTCCTCGTCTTCCTCTTTATTTTCCTTTTCTTCCTTAAGCACAGGGCTGAGTTTAATGGCGTTCAGGTGTGTGTTAGAACTCATTACTTATAGTTTATTATAAGTTTTGATCTTTACTATTTCTCTCCATAGGTATTTTGATGGGAGGTTGAGAGAAAGCATACACACTAGCATGGCTGTCTGCTTCCATGTTAACTCAGAGGTTAGAGAACCAGTTTTCTGCTTCCCATCCAGTCCCATGGACTTGGATATACAAATACTTTTGCTTTATACTTCTTTCTGCTTCTATCTATCTATCTATCTATCTATCTACTAATCTGTCATCTATCTACATTTTTTAAAGTTTATTTATTTATTCTGAGAGAAAGAAAGAGAACGACAGCATGAGTGGGGTAGGGGTAGAGAGAGGGAGAGAGAATTCCAAGCAGGCTCCATGCTATCAGCGCATAAACTGTGAGATCGTGACCAGAGCCAAGATCAGGAGTCTGACACTTAAACTACTGAGTCACCCAGATGCCCCTGTCTACATTTTTTATGAACCCAATAAGAGTAAGCTACAGCCATGTGATGCCCATTTCCCATAAATTTTTTAGTTTGTATTTCATAAAAACATAGAATTCTGTTACGTAACCAATTACCAAAATCAGGAAATTAACATTGAAAAATACTATCGTACAATTTTCAGACTTAACTGGTATTTTATCTATTGTCCCATTAACGTCTTTTTACAGCAAAAGAAAGAAAACGTAGGTTGCATTGTATTCAATTGTCATGTCTCTTTAGCCTCCTTTCATCTGGGCCTATCTTTGTAGCATTTGAGTCTTTCTGTGTGATTCCTGGCATTGACATTTTTGAAGAGTGTAGGTTAGTTATTTAGTAGACTATCCCTCAATTTGGATTTGTCTGATATTTCTTCATGAAGAGATTCAAGAGAGGTCTTTTGACCTTCATGCCACAGAAGGGATGCTAAGTTCTCAGTGCATTGTCAGGAGGCACATGCTTTTTTTTTTTTTTTTTAATATGAAATTTATTATCAAACTGGTTTCCATACAACACCCAGTGCTCATCCCAACAGGTTCCCTCTTCAATGCCCATCACCCACTTTCCCCTCCTGTCCACCACCCGCCCCACCCCCCCCAACCCTCAGTTTATTCTCAGTGTTTAGGAGGAACATGCTTTTGATTAGTCTATTACTAGCAATGTAATTTTGACCATTGGGTTTAGGTGGTAGTTTCTACAGGGTAAAGTTATTGTTTTCTCTTTTACAGTTAAAGGGAGATGTTGTAATGGGTGAGGGACAGTATACTTTGAGACTATGTAAATATTCTGGTATTTGCTTAAGCTACCATCCACTGTTTTTGTCATATATTGATAGTTCTTACTTGAGTTTACCATTGTTATGATGATGTTAGTGATTTTCTAATTCTACCGTTCCTTCTACATTTATTAGTTGACTTTCTACAGTAAGGAAGAGCTTTCCCTTTCCTTTATTTACTTATATCGGGGTTGACTCTTGAATTCATATTTTATTTGATCAGTTCCAATCCTTTATTCTCACTATATATTTTGGTGCTCAGATTGCCCCAGATTTGGCCACTGGAAACACCTTCAAGATGTCCTCTGTATTCTTTTGATATGTGCTCACCATCTTTTGAGCACTTTCTGAGGTTTTGGCATGAGATGGTGTAGGTTTATCCTGTTTTGTGTCACCCCCACTCCTTCCCTGTCCCAGTCCTGGAACTGACCATTTCTCCAAGTAGCCCTGATTCCACTGAGTGGAGAATGGTATTTACAAACCAAGATCTAAGCACTAGACGTCCTCATAACTGCAAACTTTTAAAAGCTTCCGTCAGCTTATTTTACAAATGATTATTTTCACCAGTGCCATTACATGTTATACTATTCCTCTTGATTTCATGTTATTTTCCTGCTTTTGGATTTATTGTATACACATATAATACTATGTGTATGTGCTTATTTTGGAAACATTGGTTACGCAGAAGTCTGTACTTTTGGAAAGACTTTAATTATTTGCGATTTTGGGCAGTTCGAGGATTACCGGATTTTATTTGATATCTTTCTTACTTGGGTTACTGTTATCCTTTTTTTCCCTCATTGATCTCTATTAAATAAAGATGTAGACTGTACTTAATTGAATATTTTTTTCTTGGCAATGAACGAAGGCTAAAGGTGATTCTTGTTAATTTGTTACTCAATCGAGTTATCTGTTTATCTGGATTTAATTTGAGATGATGTTTAGTCTCTCAAAAGAGGTCAGTAATGAACATTTTTATGGTCTTTGCCTGGAATGTTCTTTCACAGTCTGACGTGGTGCTGCTGTTTGGGGTGTGGGAATCTAGCTATAGGGAGTTGGTTTTACGTGAGAGTCTGGCTCAATTTTTATTTTCTTTTCAACTCATAGGGTGTGTTTTATCTTTCTGACGTTTAAAATTTGATTTTGTACCTGAAAATGAAGAATATATATAGCAATAGTCATTCTCTTTGTTCTTTAATGATTTTTATGGGGCATTTGTCAGAATGTGAACTGTATTTGTCTAATAGAAAATATTGACTCTTGGGATATGGATGTAACTACTAATATAGTTTCTTTAAAATAGATCCTGTGAAAATATATTTGGATTCTTAATTTCAGGACAAATTCTGCAATTTATTTTCATTATTTAAATTTTTTTTTTAACGTTTATTTACTTTTGAGACAGAGAGAGACAGAGCATGAACGGGGGAGGGTCAGAGAGAGAGAGAGGGAGACACAGAATCTGAAACAGGCTCCAGGCTCTGAGCTGTCAGCACAGAGCCCGA
Organism: Panthera onca; assembly: GCF_046562875.1. Lineage (NCBI taxonomy): Eukaryota > Metazoa > Chordata > Mammalia > Carnivora > Felidae > Panthera > Panthera onca. The sequence continues at coordinate 73,898,142 of NC_138340.1, read as the reverse complement.
CGCGGGGCTCGAACTCACGAACCATGAGATCATGACCTGAGCCGAAGTCGGACACTTAACTGACTGAGCCACCCAGGCGGCCCTATTCTCATTATTTAAATTTGGTTTGTAATAGTGTTTTTCCCTCCCTACTTGAATAAGTCTTAAGGAATTAAGGATAATTTGTGTGTGTGTGCGTGTGTGTGTGTATGCACGTGATTGAGGTGTAGTTAAGTCACTTTTAGCATGATGCATTGACATGATCATGACAGTCTTTGAAAATGTAGATTCCTGTTGGATGATGGAATTATTGAAGAGTTTTGATCTCTTTTCCATAAAAAAACTTTGTGTATATTATAGACAAGATTGTATCTTGATACCCAGTTATCCCTAACTCCTGTCAATCCTATAAAAACATTTGAAAAAAATAGTTACAAACAGAGAGGGAAGGAGGCTAACCATAAGAGACTCTTAAATGCAGAGAACAAACTGAGGATGGATGGGGGGTGTGTGAAGGAGAGGGGGCAAATGGGTGATTGGCATTGAGGAGGACACTTGTTGGGATAAGCACTGGATGTTGTATGTAAGCAATGAACCATGGGAATCTACCCCAAAAACCAAGAACACACTTACCTTACACACTGCATGTTAGCCAATTAGCCAATAAATTATATTAAAAAATAAAAATAAAAACATTTGATAGTTTATGTGAAGAATATCATTGGCATGCATGAAATAGTATAAAATACAAAAATATGCACCAGTCGGGTGACAAATGTTTATTAAGTACTTACTGTGTGCTTATTGTTATGTTAACTAGTTGGGGAAAATGAAATATCTGCATAAGAAACAATTCTTGAACACACATACTTTTATATTAATGTCAGCAAATTGTGTATTGTAAAACGAAGTGGTAATTCTGTGATAAAGACATGTATCGTCAGTGTAAGCTGTTTTTTATTTTTTATTTTGCTTAGTATGCTTTAGCCGCATTGCAGAATACTGCTTAACTTACAAATTCACTTACCCTTTCTGACTAGGAACATATGCTTATTAGTATTATATTTCAGATGCTTGGGTGCTGTACAGTTAGTTACCCAGTTTTGATGCCTCCCTGTAATAGAGAGTGAGGAGTCTAATTTCAAAGATCATTGAGGGAACAAACCTAGTGATTAATATATCAAATTTCTGGTCTTTGAACAATGTGTGCACTTTTGATACTCATGGAAATATTTTGTAAAAGTGGTTACACAGTAATGAATGTCAACAGTTTGATAATTACATATAGAATCACAGTAAGCAGCTGTGTGACTTCGGGTTAGGCACTTAGTCTCTCAAAATTTCATTTTTCTCAACGGTAATTAAAATACCTCATGTAGGTTTCATGAGACTTAAACATGTACAGAGCACCAGCACAGTTCCTGGCACATAGCAAGTGCTCTGTACATGTTAACTATTATTATTGGATTAATTGTATAAAATAGAAAGTGGCCAAGAAGATTCTTCAGAATAGAATAAAACTCTCCTGTTTAGATGAAGGAGAACCCGATTGGGAAACTGAAAACTTGAGTGTTCATTCTAGTTTTGCTGTTGATAGGCTTTATGACTTTGGGCAAGTCAGTTAATCTCTGTAGGCCTCAGTTTTCTCATTTGTAAAGCCATAATTTTTGCCCCAGACCCATTCAACTCAAATATGCCTTGGTGTACTTTCAGGCATACAAAATGAAATTTTCCTATCATTGACAGTTGATTTTTTGACATTTTATTGTAGAAAAATTTAAAGTTACAGGAAAGTAGACAGAAGAGTATAATGGCTCTTGAGGTACACCCATAATCTCTTTATGACCAATCTTATTTTGTCTATAATCCCACATATTCTCTCTCCCCTGATTATTTAAGAGCACATCTCAGATTTTATATCATTTCATTTCTAAATACCTCAGAATATATCCAAAAAAGGATTATTTTTAAAGCATCAACACTCAGTGTCATCACATGTAAATAAAAAAAGGACTATAATTCCTTAATATTATTAAATATTCAGCTGGTGTTCCAATTTTCCCAATTCCCTCTCTCTTTCTCTTTATAGTTTGTTAATTTTGAACTGGCATCCAAATGAAGTCTAGTCACTGCAACTGATTAATATGTTTCTTAAATCTTCTTTAATTTGATTGTTCCTCCTCAATCTTGTTTTTCCTGCAACTTTTTTTTTTTAATTTTTAAATGTTTATTTATTTTTGAGAGAGAAAAAGCATGAGCAGAGAAAGGCAGACACACACACACACACACACACACACACACACACACACACACACAGAATCCAAAGCAGGTTCCGGGCTCTGAGCTCTCAGCACACAGCCCCACACGGGGCTGGAACTCACAAACCATGATATTATGACCTGAGTCAAAGTCGGACACTTTGGCTCAACTGAGCCACCTAGGTGCCCCATAACTTATTTGTTTAAAATATCAGTTTATTTATTTTGGTGCCCATGTGTTTAATTTTGTTGTTGTTCTTTAAAAAATTGGCATCTGTAGGTTTGCTCAGATTTTGGTTTGATATATTTTTTTTTTTTTTGTTAAGGATATTTCATAGAGGGGCTCCTGAGTGGGTCTGTTGGTTAAGTGTTGGACTTCTGATTTTGGTTCAGTCGTGATCTCATAGTTCATGGGATCAGGTCCCATGTTGGGCTCTGTGCTGACAACGCGGAGCCTGCTTGGGATTCTCTCCCTCCCTCTCTCTCTGCCCTTCCTCTGCTTGCACTCTCTCTCTCTCTCTCTCTCTCTCAAAATAAATAAATAAACATTAAATAGAAGGGTATTTCACAGAAGGTGATGTGTAGTTCCATTAGGAGGCACATAAGGGCTGGCTATTGCTCTCTTTGTGATGTTAGAAGCCATTGATGATGATTGCCTACATCTGTTAATTCATTAGGAATTATGAAATGATAATATCCTAATTTTTACAGTCCTTCTTCATATATTGGTTGGGAAATTTCTATAAAAGAATATCCTCTCATCAACTATTGGATTAGTATTTGACAAGCAAAGGCAACACAGATGTAAATTCTTTCCTTTTATTCACCAATTGTCATAATAACAAATTTATTCCCTATTATCCTCCAAGGGTGACTGGTGATTTAAAAAATATCATTATGAATTCTCAAAATTTGCCATATTTGTTGTGTTTCAGTCCATTGCAGCTATTATTTTGATTCATACTCAAAATCGTCTCATCTTTGGTCATTGCAGGTCAGTTCAAGTTGGCATCTGCATATTTTTTTGACATGACCAGTAGTCTTTGATAGGATCCTTGATTTCTGGCCAAACAAGATATTCTAGGTAAATTTTGTATGTTTCCTGCTCTATCCTGGGATCAACCATTTCTTCATGGAATCCTAGTTCCTTTTAGTAGGAAATGGCATTTAGAGACCACAGTCTGGATACTAAGAATGCTCATTGCCACTGGGTTAGTCTTTGGTTCTAGGCCTTTTCAGTGGACAGATAAGAAAATAAATATCCTTTAAAAATAAAATCAATTATTAGTTCATAATCTATCATTTTAATTCAGAAACATTTTGTACATGAGAAAATGAGCAAAGAAAGAAACAAAGTTCAGATACAGTTGACCCTTGAAAATGTGGGGGTTAGGGCTCTTGACTCCCCCCCCGCCCCATGCAGTTGAAAATCTGTGTATAACATTTGACATCCAAAACTTAATTACTAATAGCCTAATTACTGTTGCCTGGAAGCCTTATCAATAACATAAACAATAGATTAGCACATATTTTGTATGTTGTGTGTATTATATACTGTACTTTTAAATAAAGTAAGCTATAGAAAAGAACATTTTATTAAAATCATAAGGGGTGCCTAGGTGGCTCAGTGGGTTAAACATCCAACTCTTGATTCAGCTCATGTCATGATCTTATGGTTCAGTTAATGAGTTTGAGTCCTGCATCTGGCTCTGTGCTGACAGTGCAGAGCCTGCTTGGGATTCTCTCTGTCTGCCTCTCTCTCTATTCCTCCCCTACTTGTACTCTCTCTCTCTTTCAAAATAAATAAATAAACTTAAAAAAATTGTAAGGAAGAGAAAATATATTTATGGTACTGTGCTGTATTTTTGGAAGAAATTTGCATGTAAGTAGACGTGCACAGTTCAAACCTGTGCAGTTGACCAACTGTATTAATATACGTTTTTAAGGATTACATTATTTGCTATAAAATATTTTATTGCCTTCTGATCTTCTTTGGTAAATAATCTATTGTTGGAGTTTCTGTAGCTGCTGGAATAGTAGTATTAACTATCTAGATAATAGCCATAGTATTAACTTTAAACATACTCCTCTTTTGTTTTGAATTTATCAACGGGGTAGATAGTAGTCCTCTTTGAAACCTCCTTCTTTATTGTCCATAATAGCCATTATTGACTAAGTCTGTATCTTGAGGAGGTTTATATTTCCTAGACAGATGGGGGAAGTGGGGATCACAAGTAAAATGGCATGTACAGAGAGAAGCCCAGAGTTAATGAAAGAGCCTTGCATATTTGGAGAGCAGCTATACTGAATATGAGTTGTTTTGGAGGAGTGAGAGGAGATAAGATGTATGGGGTAGTTAGAGGCTAGGTCACAAAAGACTCAGTTGGTCATACTGAGTAATTTTTATACTATGGGCAACTTAATAAGAATTTAAGGGGCACCTGGGGGGCTCAGTCAGTTAGCATTGGACTTTGGCTCTGGTCGTGATCTCGCAGTTCATGAGTTTGAGTCCTGTGTTGGGCTCTGTGCTGACAGCTCAGAGCCTGGAGCCTGCTTCAGATTCTGTGCCTCCCTCTCTCTCTGCCGCTACCCCACTTATGCTCTCTCTCTCTCTCTCAAAAATAAATAAAACATTAAAAAATTTTAATGAAAGAAATGACTTGATCAGAATTACGTATTTGAAAGATCTTTGTAGCCATGTGAAGAACAAACTGAGACAGGGGGACCAGTAAGTAAGCTATTGCAATGTATAAGGACTTAGATGGATTGAGAATTACTTAACAGATCAAATAAGGAATTAGTGACCAATTGGACATGGGCAGGAACTGAAAGAGTCCAGGATGACTTCTAGGTTTTGGAGTTGTGCAAATGTGTGGGTGAAGTTTCACTCAGTGAAACAAAAGTGGTCTCCCAGTCTGGGTTGGTGATCTTGAGGGTGAATGTGCTGGGGTAATACTTTCTGTTTAGGGCATCTTTAAACTTGTGGTGCCTTCGATTTTTTGGTGGAGATGTCTGTACACACACAAGCAAACATCTTTGTGTATAAGGATTCAGACTTGGGTTAAAATCTTGGTTCTGCTACTTTTTTTTTTTTTTTTTTTTTTTTTTTTTTACATTTTTTATTTATTTTTGGGACAGAGAGAGACAGAGCATGAACGGGGGAGGGGCAGAGAGAGAGGGAGACACAGAATCGGAAACAGGCTCCAGGCTCCGAGCCATCAGCCCAGAGCCTGACGCGGGGCTCGAACTCACGGACCGCGAGATCGTGACCTGGCTGAAGTCGGACGCTTAACCAACTGCGCCACCCAGGCGCCCCTTGGTTCTGCTACTTCTTATCTGTATGACCTTGGATGGGTCACTTAACCTTTTAAGCCTCAGATTTTATCATTGTAAAAAAGGGATAATAGTACCTAACTCATAAGGGTCTTATGTGAATTAAGTGATTCTAATAGACAAAAATCTATCAGTGTCTACTACATAGTAACTTGATAAATCGTCATTATTATTCTAGATAGGGTGTTGCCAGTATCTTGTTTGAGGCCACGGTATGGATGAAATTCATTAGAACACTGAGAATAAGAGAGGGGGCCAAATATGTATGGACTCTTGGGGAATGTCAGCGGTTGAACCTGGGAAATTTAGTTTGCCTGGACCTTCCCACACTGTCCCTTTCCGCAAGCCCCAAACAGGTTATTTCAGGTATTACTAGAGGAGGTACAATTTAATCTTTGTGTTATAGCCAGTAGTAAGATAAGTGTTATTTTTATTTCCCTAGCTTATTTAATTATATTCATTCATTTGTTTAACACACATTTACTGAGATACTGGTAGACATTAATCTAGGTGCTGAAGGAATCGCAGAGAATATTCACCTCGGTCACAGCTCTCATGGGGCTAACGTTCTAGAGGGGAGATATATATTCATGTAAAAAATTAAACATCAGATAGTGATAAGTACTTTAGAGAGACTGAAAATGTGATAAAGTGCTAGGGAGTTCCTCGAAGTCTATTTTAGATTGGGTAGTTAGGGAAGGCCTTTTTGAAGAGGGTATGTTCAGGATGACATAATCAGTAGTAGCAGGCATGGGAAGACTGGAAGAAAGAACATTCTCGGTAGTGCAAGATCTCCAGGATGGAGATAAGCTGTGGGTGTATTCAGAGAACAGTAAGAATAACAGTGGGACTCGAGGTAGAGGGCAGTGGGAAAACTGATGAGATTAGTCCAGAGAGCAGGCAAGAACTAAGACACGGACATGAAGAGTTTGGATTTACTCTAGATGGCTTGGAAAGCCCCTAGAAAGCTTTAGGCAGGAAAGTAGGACACACTGATTTAGATTTTAGGAAGATCACCAGGAACACAAGAGGGAAGCATGAGGGAGAGAGACTAGAGCAGGAGGCTAATGATGAGAGATGCTGTGTTTCGCTCCCCCCTTTTCTTTTTATTATCAGGCCAAAGCCGCATGCTGGAGCTCATAGTTGCTAGGAAGCCTCATAACTGTCCTTGAACTGATCCCCAGCAGGAGAGTTATACTGATGATGCAGGTGCCGTGGGCCTGGAGTAGATAGATGCAAGCAATGGTAACTTGCAGAGGGTCCTTTAACCTGCCTCTTCACTAGGGGTGCATGAACGGGGTTTGAAATGTTTTGTTGTTTTCTTCTGGGGAGGAGTTCTAACTTCTTGCCAGTTTGTCAGAGGGGTGTTTGACCTTCAAAAGGTTAACCTTTGATAGCGTGTTGAGCACTGTGGGAGGTGTCATAGGAGTTATAGAAAACAAAAGCACCCGTGGGAGCTCCTGCTTTCTAAGTGCTCGTAAGTTAAGGACAAAGGGAAAACACAGATATAATTAAGAAGAAAAATGGTGAAGCCAGGAGCGGGCAGACCAGATCATGTGGTATTCAGGACAAATATTAAAAGAAGAAATCTTTTCCCTTTAAGTTTCTTTTCCTCACAGTTTTGCTTGTAGGTCTGGAAATGTGTTTTGCTTTATGGTCAATGTTCATAAAAGCCACAAGATGGCGAGGTTGCTCCTTAAAATGAATGTGAATGAAGTTAAGGGGTGGGAGAAGAGAGACAGAGAGGAGAGAGAGGGAGAGAGAGAGACAGAGAGAGAGGGAAAGAGAGAGAGAGAGAGAGAGAGAGAGAGAGAGAAGAAAGCGAGAGAAAAAATGAATGAATGTGTGGCGTTCCTCTCTGATTTTCCATAACCTCCTTAATTTTCCTTACCCCATTACTTGAATATGCAATAAAACTGACATGCTTAGATTTCTTCTCTTTAGTTTAGGTTTTGATTATACTTATTTTGGAATTGTAAGCTAAAATAAAATTAAAAAGAACTATCTGGATCCCAGGCTTATCATTTTTTCAGCCTTTTAATAAATTATTAATAAATCAATCTTCACGTTGCCAACAGAGTAATCTTTACAAAATACTATTTGATAATATCAGTTCCCAGCTTTAAAACAGCTCAGAGTCTGGAGCCTGCTTCAGATTCTGTATCTCCCTCTCTCTCTCTATCCCTCCCCTGCTTGTGCTCTTCTCTGTCTGTCAAAAATAAATAAATGTTAAAAAAAATTAAAAAAAACCCTTTCGGGGGGTGGGAGGGAGGGGAGGGTGGGTGATGGGTATTGAGGAAGGCACCTTTTGGGATGAGCACTGGGTGTTGTATGGAAACCAATTTGACAATAAATTTCATAAAAAAAAAAAGAAAAAACAACAACAACAACAACAACAACAACAACAACAAAAAACCCTTTCTATTTATTGTCAGAAATATTGGTTAATAGTCCTGGTAGTCAGTATTCAGATAGTTAAGGTTAAGTGTAGGATGAAAAGGTGGAATAATTTTTGACTCATATTGTTGCAGGATGATCAAGTGTAACAGTCAAGAAAGAGTTCTTGAGAGGTTGTACAGTGCAACTTACTAAATTTATTTAAGTAACACAGGGACAGGACCTGGGGACAGAAAGAGCCCCACTTTTTGCTGTATGAAGCTGGTGATTATATGCTTAGTGCTTAATGGGGAGAGGACATACCGGGCATATTAGATCATAACTGTCTTCTTCAAATTTCTACTCATAAAACTACCTTTACACGATTTCTCTCATACTTATCGTTCAGTTCGATATTAACTATCAGTGGGATGTATAGGCAGTCATGAGACCCTTTAAGATAAATGTAGCAACCAGCGCATGTTTGATCCTTGTCAGCACTACGCAGGCTATAGGTCAGCCTTCTGGGCTAAAGGTGAACATTTTTCTGCTCCTGACCCTCGTCAGTATTACAAAATATATATATTTTATTATTGTCCGCTTCTTCTCCAAAACGAACATATGCAAGCTTTCAAGTACAAAAATTTTCAATTTTTATGTATTATTAAATAACGTAATTGCAATGCTTAGAATATTTATTGTCATCATTTCAACATACCTCAAGGTAGTTTTCTTTTTATTCTCAACATGTTGTGGAAAGAGTAAGCTACTGCATTATTAGTATACTGATTAAGGCATATTTATTAATGAAGTGTATTTAGCCCTTGATGTAAAATACACTTTGCTTATGCTGTCTTATCAAATAAAATCCTCATAAGACATCTATGAGATAAGTGTGAATATTGCCATTTTACAGATGAGGACATTGAGGCTCAGGAAGATCAAATAAATTGCTGATGATTTAGTAGTTGGCAGAACTATAATGTGGATCCATGTTTTTTTTTCAGTCCTGAAAACTCATCTTCTGACTCAGTATGCCCTACTGTCTCCATGAGAGCAACTACATCTCTCTTTAAAAGAAGTACTTGGGGGCACCTGGGTGGTTCAGGTGGTTAAGTGTCCAACTCTTGTTTTTGGCTCCGGGCATGATCTTATGGTTTGTGAGTTCAAGCTGCATGTTGGCCTCTGTGCTCAAAGAAAAAAATAGTTAAAAGAAAAAGAAGTTAGATGGAAAAAAAAAAGTACTTGGAAGTTGTAATTTAAAGTAATTTGGTAGTTGTGCTTCCTCTTTGTTGTAAACTGAACAAGAAAATTTGTATCACAAGGCAACTATTTTGGTGCACTTTTATTTAGCCTGTTGTTTGTTTTTCTGAGCATATTTTCCTGCAGGCCTTTATTTAGAAGACTCCATATAGAGTTGTGCTGATGGGCCTTGATTGATTTGAGGGATTTGGACTCCTAATTCCTGAGCACCTGAGAGTGGACTGAAACTTAATTCCTTCTCTTGACTTCCTGTTGAGCTAACAGGTTTTTTTAAATTTTAATTTTTATTTTATTTTATTCTTTTTGGAGAGAAAGAGAGGGTGGGGACAGAGGGAGAGGGAGAAAGAGAATCTTAAGCAGGTTCTAAGCTCAGTGTGGAGCCCAGCTTGGAGCCTGATGCATCGCTCGATCCCATGACCCTGAGATCATGACCTGAGCTAAAATCAAGAGTCAGATGCTTAACCAACCAAGCCACCCAGGCACCCCAATGTTCCTCTCTTATGGTGGAGCTTTTCTCTGCTCCAGGGGGCCTGTTTATGTTGGAGATACTAGCTGTTTAAAAACTATTGTGTGGAATACTGGAAGGCTGGTCTAGAGCGCCCTTTACAGTTGTAAATTAGCTGCCCTGGAATATAAATTCACTCCTAATGCTTGGTATTAATTTTTGTATTTCTGGAGAAATATTGCCTTATGCTTTATTTCCCATTATATTCCCTTCATATCCCATTTTTGCTTTTCTAAAGATTTAAAAAGTAACAGTTCAGAATTTACAAGTTTTGTTTCTGAAACTGGAACACCAGCATGGCAGAGTCTAGGATTTTGTGTGAATAGTTTTTACCTGAGTCAAGACTTTTTATGGTTTTTACTTTGTTCTTCATATAATAGTTTTAGCTGAAAAATAAGTGTAATGGAAAGAAGATTGTCTATGAATAAATAATTATGGAAGTTGCTAATGGACTTATTATATGATTCTTCCAACTTTTATTTGTGTGAAACTTTCCAAAATAAGGCATATAGGAGATACATGTTGTGACATCTTTTCTGTCATCGGTACTGATAAATATAACTTAATCTTGAACCACTTTAATTTCTTAATACTAAGTGATAATTTTAGCTGGAGATTTTGTTTTACATATCTATCTTTTTTTTTCTTTTTTCCCAAGCTAAATGAGAAATAATTGACAAAATTGTATGTATTCAAAATGCATAATGTGTTTCCATATCTTTGCTATTGTGAATAATGCCGCACTGAATATGAGAGTCCACATACCTTCTTGAGATACTGATTTCATGTCCTTTGGATATATACCCAGAAGTGGTATCATATGGAGTTCTATTATTAATTTATTTTTCTGAGGAATTTTCATAATGTTTTCCATAATAGCTATACCAACTTACATTCCTACCAATAGTGCTCAAGGGTTCCTTTTTTTTTACTAGAACCTTGCCAACATTTGTCATCTCTTGTCTTTTTGATAATAGCCATCCTAACAAGTGTGTGGTGATATCTCATTGTGGGTTTGATTTGCATTTCCCTGATGATTAATGAAGTTGAGCATCTTTCATGTACCTATTGGTCTCTTGTTATGTCTTCTTTGGAGAAATGTTTATTCAGGTCCTTTGTTCATTTTTAAATCAGATTATTTGTTTTTTTTTTTCTATTTGGTTGTATGAGTTCCATATAAATTTTGGATATTAACACCTTATCAGGTTACATGGTTTGCAAATACTTTCTCCCATTCTGTAGATAGACTTTTCATTTCTGATTGTTCCCTGTGCTTTGCAGAAGCTTTTTAGTTTAATGTAATTCCATTTGTCTATTTTAGCCTGTTTTCAGTGTCATATCCAAAAAATTATTGCCAAGGGCAATGTGAAGAAGCTTTCTCCTTATGTTTTCTTCTAGAACTTTTATGATTTCAGATATTACAGTTAAGTATTTAAACCATTTTGAGTTGATTTTTGTGTATAGTGTAATATAGGGATACATTTCATTCTTTTGCATGTGGAGATATATATATATATATACACACATATATATATTTATATTTATATATATATGTATATATATATATATATATTTTTTTTTTCCCCCAACACCATTTATTGAACAGAACGTCAATTACCATTGTGTGTTCTTGGTACTCTTGTCAAAGATTAGTTGACATATATTTGTGGTTTTTGGGGGGCTCTGTATTCAGTTCCATTGGTCTCTTTGTCTGTTTTTATGCCAGTACCATGTACTGTTTTGATTACTGTAGCTTTTAATATATTTTGAAATCAAGAAATGTGGTGTTTCCAGCTTTGTTCTTATTGCTCACAATAGCTTTGGCTATTTAGGGTCTTTTCTGGTTTCATATAAATTATAGTATTATTTTTCTAATTTCATAAAAAGTGCCATTGGGATTTTGATACAGATTGTGTTGAATCTGTAGGTGGCTTCGGGTAACACTGACATTTTAACAATGTTAATTCTTCCAGTCCAAGAGCTTGGGGAATCTTTCCATTTAATGTGTCTTCTTCAGTTTCTTTCATTAATGTCTATAATTTTCAGCATACAGATCTTTTATCTTTTTGGTTAATATATTACAAATGTTTTATTGTTTTGATACTGTTGTAAATAGGGTTGTTTTCTTAATTTCTCTTTCATATAATTTGTTGTTAGTGTATAGAAATGCAACAGATTTTTGTATATTGAGTTTGTATCCTGAAATTTTATTAAATTTGTTTATTTTCACAGTTTTTGGTGGAGTCTTAAGGGTTTTCTATATGTAAGATCGTATCATTCACAGACAATTTTATTTTTCCTTTCTGCTTTGGATGCACTTTTTTTTTTCTTCAATTAATTTGCTTAATTACTCTGGCTAGGTCCTCAAATACTATGTTGAATAGAAGTGGTGAGAGTGGGTACTATTGTCTTGTTCCTGATTTTAGAGGGAAAGCTGATAACTTTTCACCATTTAGTATGGTGTTAACTCTGGTTTTGTCATATATGTCCTTTATTAGGTTGTGGTACATTCCCTGTATACTCAATTTGTTGAGAGCTTTTATGATAAATGGATGTTGAATTTTGTCAGGTGCTTTATCTGTATCTATTGACATGATCATATGATTTTTATCCTTCATTTTGTTGATGTGATGTATCACATTGACTGATTTGTGGATGTTGAACCATCCTTGCATTCCTGGAATAAATTCCACTTGATCATGGTGTATTTAAAATGTTCTGTTGGATTCAGTTTGCTAATTTTTGTTGAGATTTTTACATCTATGTTGATCAGGGTTATTAGCCTGTAATTTTCTTTTCTTTAGTGTCCTTGTTGGTTTTGGTGTCAGGATAATACTGGCCTTGTAAAATGAGTTTTGAAGCCCTCCTCTTTTAGATTTTGGCAGTTGTCCAATGTATAGGTTGTCCAATTTGTTGTTGTATAATTGTTAATAATAGTCTCTTGTGTCCTTTGTATTTCTGTGGCATCACTTGTAACTTCTCTTTCATTTCTGATTTTATTTATTTCAGTTCTGTCTCTTTTTTTCCCTTGGTTATTCTAACTAAAGATTGTCTATTTTGTTTATATTTTAAAAAAAAAGATGTTAGTTTCATTGATCTTTTCTGTTATCTTTTTAGTTTCTATCTGTTCCGATTTTGGTTATTTCCTTCTGTCTGCTAATTTTGGGCTCAGTTTGTTCTTCTTTTCCTAGTCCTTGAGGTGTGAAATTAGGTTGTTTATCTGAGATCTTTCCTTTTTCTCAATGTAGGCATTTATCACTGTAAACTTCCCTCTTAGAACTGCTTATATATTATATATTACAAGTTTTGTTAAGTTGTATTTGCATTTTTATTTGTCTCAAGATGTTTATTTATCTTTTGATTTCTTCTTTGACCCATTGGTTGTTTAGGAGCATGTACATAAATATTTACAAGTGTTATATCCTCCCGTTGGATTGACTTTTTTTTTAATCATTACACAATACCCTTGTTTATCTCTTATTAGAGTCTTTGGCTTAAAGTCTATTTTACTTGATATAACTATAGCTACCCTTGCTTTCTTTTGGTTTCATTTGCATAGAATATTTTTTCTATCTTTTCATTTTCAATCTGTGTGCTTAAAGTTTAAGGAAGTCTTTAGTAGGCAGCATGTAGTTGGGTCTTTTTTTTTTTTTTTAATCTATTTAGCTACTCTATGTCTTTTGATTAGAGAACTTAGTGCATTTGTATTAAAGTAATTATTGATAGGTAAGGACTTAACTGTGTCATTTTGTTAATTGTTGTCTGGTTGTTTTGTAATTGCTTTGTTTCTTCCTTTCTCTTTTGTTTTCTTCTTTTATGATTTGATGATTTTCTGTGGTGGTATGCTTAGATTTCTTTCTTTTTTGTGTAGCTGTTATAGGTTTTTGCTTTCTGTTACCATGAGGCTTACATAAAACATCTTATAATTATAGCAGTCTATTATAAGTTGATAACAACCTAATTTAGATGTATACAAACATTTTTACATTCTTTCCTGACATTTTAATGTTTTGATGTCACAGTTTATATTTTTTTTATATTATGTATCTATTTAGAAATTACTATAAGTCAGGCAGAGAAAGACAGATACCATATGTTTTCACTCTTATCCTGAGAAACTTAATAGAAGACGAGGGGGGAGGGGCGGGGGAAAAAAAGTTACAGAGAGAGAAGGAGGTAAACCATAATAGACTCTTAAATACTGAGAACAAACTGAGGGTTGATGGGCAGTGGGGGAGAGGGAAAAGTGGGTGATGGGCATTGAGGAGGGCACCTATTGGGATGAGCACTGGGTGTTGTATGGAAACCAATCTGACAATAAATTATATATACAATAAAATAAAAACCTACAACCTAAAAAAAAAAAGAAATTACTGTAGTTATGGGAGTTCTTAATACTTTTGCTTTTTAACTTTTATATTACAGTTATATAAGTGACTTACCCACCACCATTACAACATTAGAGTTTTCTGAATTTAGCTATGTATTTACCAAAGTGTCATACTTTGATAAATTTAATGTAACCAGTTAGCACTCTTTTGTTTTCATACCTTGCAAGGCTGGTCTAATGGGGATAAATTCCTCCAGCTTTTGTTCATTTGGGAAATTCTTTATTACTCCTTCAATTCTGAAAGGCAGCTTTATTGAATAGAGTGTCCTTGGCTGGCAATTTTTTTATTTCAGCACTTTGAATATCTCATTTTACTCCCTTCTGGCCTGCATAGTTTTTGTAAAATCTACTGTTAGTCTTATGACAGTTCTCTTATATGCAACAAGTTGCTTTTCTCTTGATGGTTTTAAGGTTCTCCCTTTGGCAGTAAGTTTTGACAATTTAATATAATGTGTCTGAGTGTGAGTCTCTTTAGATTCATCTTTTTAGGTATTTTTGGGCTGCCTGGATCTGGATATCATGTTTTTTCTTTCAGATAAAGGAAGTTTTTAGGCACTATATCTTTAAGTAAACTTTTGCCTCTTCCTCTGCCTCTTTTCTTCTTCTGGGACCTCTATAATATGTATATTGGTCTTTTTGATGATGTCCCATAAACCCATAAGCTATTTTCACTCATTTTCCTTTTTGTTCCTCTGATTGGATGTATTCCACTGCCTTTCTTCTAATTCTCTGATCTTTTCTTCCAGCTGATCTAGTCTGTGGTTGAATGCATCTACCAAATTTTTCACTTTAGTTATTGTATTCTTCAGCTCTATGATTTCTGTGGTACTTTTAAATGTTTTCTCTCTCTTTGTCCAAATTTTCACTTTGGTCATGCATTACTTTCCTGTGAAGTTCTCACTTTGACCATGCATTGCTCTTCTGATCTTGCCTTTATGATTGTTATTTCAAACTCTCTGTCAGAAAAATAATTTCCATTTCCTTCAGGTCAGTTTCTGGAGATTTACCGTGTTCTTTTGTTTGGAACATATTCCTGTTTCTTCATTTTCCTTGATTCTCTGTGTTGGTTTCTATATATTATCTAAAACAGCCACCTCTCTCAGTCTTGAGACCAGTTTTGTATAGGAGACAAACCTCATTAATCACCCTGGCCTGAGCTCCAAGTTTCCTCTCAAATCTTTATGATTGCCCAAGCCATTGTGTTTGTTCTTCATGTCTTTTGCTGGTTGAGTGTGTGCCAAGATCCATCAGTGTCCCCAAAGGGGATGATAGCAGTTAACACGTACATGTAGGTTTATTAGAAGCTGGTCCTCAGACAACACCTGAGAAAGTATGCATTCAAACTCTTTCTGTGGAGAAACTGGGAGATAGGTGTTTTTGTGCTCTCTTTCTGTGCTGAGCCTGATGTATAGCCATGGAGTTTGCCTGTTTATTTATTTATTTATTAAAAATTTTTTTTTAACGTTTATTTATTTTTGAGACAAAGACAGAGCATGAACGGGGGAGGGGCAGAGAGAGAGGGAGACACAGAATCGGAAGCAGGCTCCAGGCTCTGAGCCATCAGCCCAGAGCCCGACGCGGGGCTTGAACTCATGGACCAGACCGTGAGATTGTGACCTGAGCTGAAGTCGGATGCTTAACTGACTGAGCCACCCAGGCGCCCCAAAGTTTGCCTGTTTAAAAACTGCTTCTTTATAGCAGGTATAGCACTGTGGGACTTGTGAATGTAAACCCACACTGGCTGTCAGAGTCAGATGATCTGGGGCCCATCCCTTGGGCAATAGTTACAAAAGCCTGGGTCCAGACATGTGTAGAAGCTCTTTCCAGAGAGATGCTGGTGACCTGGTGTTATTATTGGAGTATGAACCACTAGCTCTTTTGAATTCCAGGTAGAATTGCAGTCAGCACCTAGATATATGTTAATTACAGTCCAAATCCTCAGGTGGTAGCTTATAAATTATGCAGTGAGACCATTTGTAGGGAAAAGCTGGGAGATGGACATTTTTGCCTGCTCCCTCTGTGCCGATCCCTGGGAAGATAGCCTGTGGTTAGTGTTTATGCACCTGTCATTGACTCGTTTTTGTTTGCTTTAGTTCTGCTTTAGTCCTGCTGGATCTCAGAGTGAGGTGCTTTGGGGGCCTTTCCCTCAGGTGGGAGCCTTAAAAGTTGGGACACCTGATATGTGGCCCAAACCTTTTACTCCTGAAGGAGAAGTTGGAGCTGGGAGTTTCTTCTTGATTGGATGGTGCTGTGCCAGGAGTGGGGTTTATGGCAGGAGTGTGACTCAGCCTTTCCTACCCATTCAGATGTGGGTATTTTCTCCATTACACCATGTAGTAGTCAAACAACCAATTCTGGATTTCTCTCAGAGGGAATTAGTCCACGTGGAGCTGTGCATTTGGTGTGTCTGTGGGAGGAGGAAAATTCAGGCACCTCCTAGATTGCAATTTTGGTCAAAAACAAAACAAAACAAAAAGTTCTTTAGTTTCTTTATTAATTTAGTTGTTATAGATTATTTCTTTTAATGTATTTTATGTAACAAGTATTCATTTATTCAATAAATGTTATTGAATACTATTCTGGATGCTGTGAACCCAGCAGTGAATCAGATGGAAAAAAAATTCTGGAGCACACATTTTCGTAGGGAGGAGACCAGACTAAATTAGTAAACATATAGCTATGTTATATATCTTGGGATGAGTGCTATGAAGACAAATATAGTCAGATAAGGCGGATTAAGAGTGAGAAGGGAGAGTGCTCTTTCATAAAAGTTCTTTGGGGAAGGTCTCTCTGGTAAGGAGACATTTGAGTGCAGATTTGGAGGATGTGAGGGAGTGATGTATATGGATATATGGAATGAAATGGAGAGAGAATGTCCCAGGTAACTGGAGAGGCAAGCAAAGGCCCTGAGGCACCCCTTTCTGGGTTTCTAAAGTAAGGTATACAGGAGATTTCAGCTAATAGCTTACGGATCTGGAAGGCTTTTCATGTGTTCACTCTTTGGTTGATAACATGGTATTTGGAGACAGATTCATGTAGCACCTGAAATACTCTTTATTATTCAACAATAAGTGCCAGGGCTTAGGAACCTAGGAGAGCAGGAGAAACTATTTCTTGTGTTCTCTTGATTTTTGCTGGAGGAAAAAAAAAATAATAACTTCACCTTCTGTTTGTAATCTTAGAACACACTGTTAGGTCATGCAATCATATTATTTATGTTCAAAGTTTTTAATCATCATTTGTGTATATATTTTTACATACCTGAGAAAATATGTAAACAGATTCCAGAGGGACATTGGTTTATTGTTTTATTTTACTTTGTATTATTGGTTTGTACAGAACAAGAATAACATATATGATTGGAGTCTGGGACTGAATTAGGCTTAGGCATAAAGGAGTAAGACTGGTGGAGGAAAGGCAAATTGGAGAATTTTATTTCCCTCTGTAAAGGGAAGAGCTGTTACTTACTCTAATTGATTGTTGCATGGACCTAGTTTTGAACTTATTTTCTGATTTTTCAAGAAAAGCCAGAGATTTGTATTTTATGTGTTATCTCCTGCTTTTTAAACAGCTGGAAACTCAATAAAAACATTCCAGGACACTCTTCAGGCCAGACAGAACATTCATGCAGGTGGGATTCAGACCTCGAGTTTCCAGTTTGCACCCTTTTGGGGTATAAGATCATAAATAATTTTTGTTGCTTCCTTTCAAGGGATACTATTATATGCCTTGTAATAGTAATAAATTGCTGCAAGATTTCTGGATACAAAGAGTTTTTTTTTTATTTTTTTTTATTTATTTTTTATTTTATTTTATTTTTTTTTAACGTTTTTTATTTATTTTTGAGACAGAGAGAGACAGAGCGTGAACGGGGGAGGGGCAGAGAGAGAGGGAGACACAGAATCGGAAGCAGGCTCCAGGCTCCGAGCCATCAGCCCAGAGCCCGACGCGGGGCTCGAACTCACGGACCGCGAGATCATGGCCTGAGCTGAAGTCGGAGGCTTTAACCGACTGAGCCACCCAGGCGCCCCGATACAAAGAGTTTTTAACACACTATTGTACCATTGCTCCCCCGGCTTGTTACCGACTATGTCTATTCTTGTCTTAGGGTACGGTCAGACAGGTCCACTGTCTCAGCGAGCTGGTTATGATGCTGTTGCCTCTGCTGTTTCTGGTCTGATGCACATCACAGGGCCTGAGGTAGGTGTCATTCTTTAGCTTTAGAATATTTATAAATTTACTCCCTGTTTCTTCCAAAGGGATTTTCCTCTTCATTAACCTATAAGCCTAAATTTGAGTTAATTTTATAACAGTCTTTTTAAAAAGCAAGAAGCAACAGATAAGCGATGAACACATTTTCTGCGTGTATTACACTGTTCAAGCTTGGTATAGGCACCCGGATGTAACTTAGGAATAGTCCTTCTGTCAAGTAGAATGGCTGACTAGACCATACCTTCATTTGGCATATGTACAGAGCGGAAGGTCTCTTTTTCCTTCTGGAGTATTAATAAGTGGTTATGTATTTAAAAATTTGTTGCTTAAAGCCTCAGGTGGAGTTGTGTCTGATTTGTTATATACATTAGGTTCTGACAGTGGGAGAATTATTTGATTTTATAGCAAACCCTCTTTATTAATAATAGGTTGGGAATTTCCTAAAAAATGTAGAGATGACTAAAATGTGTTTGGTTCACTTGAAGACTCTTAGAAAATGGACTCTGTGAGAAAACGGTAAGAATGGCGTGGAAGCTAAAAAAAAGTGTGAAAGTCTAATAAATAAAAATAGTTAAAGACATCCATTTCCAAAACAGATTGGATTGGTAGGTCTGAAACCTTTTCCCAGTTAGGTGTTCCTTCCCTGAATCACTTTCGTCAGTGAATTCTTTAGGAAATATTCCTGCAGTTTTGGGTTAAACAGAGGCAGAGTGACCTTGAGTCTTCTCTTATCTGCCTTTCCTTCTTTTTATTAATTTTAAAGCAGCTGTTGGGATTTCAGTGTCTTGAGATACAAGTATTTGTTGCTTTTATTGCCTGTTTCATTTTCACAAGTCTAAGAAAAATGTGTATAGCCTTTTCTTAAAATATTTAAGGGCACCAGTTTTCTTTCCATCCGCCAGGAGAATGGAGGATGGATGTATCTCTTTGCTCTATCCCATAGAAGTGCTTATGTGTACAAGACTTTATTATTGTGGGTGGTTTTGTTTTAAGAGTACTGAACTCAACCACGAATATGTGAAAAGATCTTGGACTTTCTTTTTTTTTTTTAATGTTTATTTATTTATTTTGAGAGAGAGAGAGAGACAGACAGAGAGTGGGGGCGGGGCAGAGAGAGAGAGAGAGAGGGAGGGAGAGAATCCCAAACAAGGTCCATGCTCTGCGCAGAGCCCAACACAGGGCCTGATTCTATGAACTTTGAGATCGTGACCTGAGCTGAAACCAAGAGTCAGACGCTTAACTGACTGAGTCATCTAGGCGCCCTGGATCTTGGACTTTTAAATTTGTATATGCACATGTTAAAATGAAATAACTTAAAAACAGTTGTTGTGAAGCATTACTCTGGTTCCTTTAGTGCACTGTGATATATACTCTGACAGGGGTAACCACCCAGCATGTGCTCAACCTTAGTATTTGTCAGTCACTAACAGCTGTTCTGTCTTCTGTTATCCTACTTGGGAGATTTTTGTTCTAGCTAAGCAGATAAAGACAGCATTCATTGAGTGCTTACTAAGTGCCCAGCATTACTTTATGTACTTTACAGGTATTAGGTAAACTTAACTTCCATATACTGTATTTCTTTCTTTCACATGGACACATCTTTATATCTTAATTAATCGATCCAGTGAATGGTTCTTGCACATGTTCCCTCTCTATGCTGGGAACTGGCAGGCACTGGTGATAAAGCAGGCAACGGCGGGGGGCAGAGGGGGCACAGTCCTTAAGTGGAGAAAACAAACATTAGCAGAAAGTAAACATTAAAGACAAATAAAAAGAACTCTGAAAAAGGGCTCTATATACTATTAACATATACAACAGTGTGCCTCAGACCATTATAATAGTGTACTTCCAAAGTTCTCTGCAAAATGTGTTTTGACAGCAAAGAATAAAAGCAGAAGTGGAGAGAATTAGGCCACATTGGGAGTTCCCTTTAATAGTACTCCCTGTTGTCAGCAATATTTTATACCTCTTGGCAGAGGAAGGAACACTTCCGAAAGCTCTGGCTGATATCTTCAACTAGCCAATGCAGATGCATTATTGCCAGTTATATCCTATTGCTCGTGAACTTTTATCTACCTTGTCAGATGACTGAATGGAACCCAGGCTTCTCTATCATGTATCATTGTCCTGAGGCTTCACCACATCACCCTACACTGTGCAGCCTAACACTGTCGGAATGGTTGGTCAGGGAAGGCTTCTCTGAGGACCAGATGTATAAGGTGCGACCCAGTTAGGCATCAGCCTGGTGACCAATGCTGGTGTCTAAATGCTGGAGGGTCTGGTACATTTGAGGAGCCAGAAGAATGCCAGTGTCATTGGATTGTTGTGAGCTGACAAAGAAGGGGGAAAATTAGGTTGGGGAGGTAGGACATGGTAGCTGAACTTAGTCTTTAGGGTCTTATTATATTACTTAACAGTTTGATAAAAAGAGAAGATACATTATTATATATACACACTTTTTAAGTGATGATCCGATATAATTCTTCCTAGAAAATGAAGTGATGTTCCTAATGTATAGACTAGCATCATGATAATAAAACCTCAAAATGCATGTTTTTTTAAAAAATGTTTAAT
This sequence comes from Panthera onca, assembly GCF_046562875.1. Classification (NCBI taxonomy): domain Eukaryota; kingdom Metazoa; phylum Chordata; class Mammalia; order Carnivora; family Felidae; genus Panthera; species Panthera onca. Next base: position 73,877,252 of record NC_138340.1, on the reverse strand, counting down.
TATTTTTGAGAGAGAGAGAGAGAGAGACAGAGTGTGAACTGGGAAAGGGGCAGAGATAGGGAGATACAGAATCTGAAGCAGGCTGCAGGCTCCACGCTCCGGGCTGTCAGCCCAGAGCCTGATGCAGGGCTCGAACTCACAAGCCTGAGATCATGACCTGAGCCAAAGTTAGACACTCAACTGACTGAGCCACCCAGGCACCCTGCATGTTTTTTTTAAATAACAGGATAATATTGCGCTTTTTATCCCAACGGGGTATCACCTAAGTATATAATGTAGGATAAAATTTGTGAAAGCAGTCTCTATGATGAAATTTAAGCAAACCAGTTACAGTTGACTTCCACTAGATCTCAAATCTGGCCTTTTAGGTTAGGCATGCTGTGGTGTTGTCAGATAAGATTCATATTTGATTGTGGAGGAAAAGCTAACCAATGCCTGCACTCTCCTGGACCCATGCTTGATGCTTTACATACGCTGTTACAGGTTTTGATCCTCACATCAATCCTTCTAGGTAGGCATTGATAAATTCTGTAACAAAAGCTTAAAGGGTTAGATAACTTGTCCAGAGTGCTGTCATGGTATATGAAGCACAAAAGCCAGGCTTTTAACCCAGATTTCCTTTACTCCTTACACCCTGACACTATATCCACTCTCCATACTGCCTGAAGAATGAATTTTGATTTTTATTGTATTTGCATTTTGCCTACACAGGCTACATGATATGATATGTTACAGTTAGTGAATCAATCATGCGTTGTAGGGAGAAAGCATTTGATTAAGAGTCTGGAGGCCTGACTGTATCTAATTTCTCTTGTGTAATGTTTACTGGCTGCCTAAAATGTGCCCAAGAGAATAATAAGCCTCATAAGACCATGGTCTTTGCTTGGTCACTGCTGTATCTCTGCCTAGAACAGTCTGGCACTTGGTAAGCACTTAATGAATACATGTTGAATGAATGAATAAATGAATACCTGGCACTGTGCTGTGTGACCTTGAACATATCACCTAGCTTCTCTGTGTTTCAGTGAAGTGCACCTCGAGGTGATACTCACATATTTTCTCTTCAAGTATTAGATTAAGCAAATAAAATATCTCTTATAAAACATAAAAGCACAAAATTGTGTGTAATGTGGGATAGTATATAAAATAGTCAGCAAGTGCTTGGTATATCTGTAGTTTTCTCATCTCCACTCTTAGAGATACTGATTTGTGGGCTTATCATTAATGCGTATTTAATGATGACCCCAAATGTTTCTGATGGAGATGGTTTGAGAAACACTTGGAAACATTATGTGAGGTATTATTATTAAAAACCCCTTTGCACTGAAAGTAGGCAGCAGATATTCTTTGATAGCCTCTGACAGAAGCCAATGACTTACTAAGGTCTATATATTATGATTAAATTATAATCTTGTGCTTCAAACAAAATCATATTATCTTTTTCATGTTCATGGCTGTATGCTAACTAGTCATTACTCAAAACAGGTATCTATCTATCCATCTATCTTTTTTTTTTTCTTCATGCATAGGGAATATGGAGAAGGGTTGGGAACAAAACCAATAAGTATGAGATTTTGAAAAGTAGATGACTGATAAATATGTAACATGTATTCTGAGTAATAATTCACCTATAATTTATAGTACACGTAAACATCAAGATGGATTATTTTGATCGGTCAATGAACAATGATGTATTTACCATATGTGTATAGTATTGTATTAGATATCATAAGTTTAGTATCTTACTCTATAAGTAACAATATGATTGACTAGATTCAACATATCCTTACGGAAAAATTAGAAAAGAATAGAAAATGCATAAAATTAAGTGGAATGCTCTGTAGCAGACAATATAGAGAGCTGTAAGATAGAGGATCTCTAACTTTTTCTTCCGGAGAAGCAACTTTTGAAAGCCTTTGAGTTTTATGATCCTAGAGGCCTGGGTTAGGAAATGTGTATGTGTGTGGGTGTGTGTGTCTGTATGTGGAATGTTGATTGCGCATTAAGTGCTTTGCAGGCAGCTGAGAATGGCAGATATGTGAGGAAAAGTTGGTATGGGAGCAGTTGTCAGCTGTTTCTGTGAGATCTTCCAGGGTGGGGACATCCTCTTATTCAACCTGATGTCTTAGTGCCCAGAACAATAGATACTCTAAAAATGTTTTCTTTTTTTAAATGTAACTAATAAATTCTTCAAAAGCCAATTTATGGCTCACTTGGAATCTGTTGTAGAGAATTTACTGTAACTTGAAGTAAAATATAAGTGTGGTTCAGAGCAGGACTTGAAGAAAGTGGCAAGATTTGAGTTGAAGGCCACCTGGAAAAGTGGATAGCATTCAGATGGATGGAGACATTCGTAGTGGAGATCAGAGTGGATAAAGACAGAGAAGCAGGATAGAATCAGGCTTATGTAGGGCAAGTATATGGGCTAGGTATGGAAGAGCTGAGTTAAGGTTTCAGAAGAGTGGGAGAAAAGTGGTGAAGGTGCTACTTTGCAAAGTCTAAGTTCAAGCGAAGAAGTTGGGATGTTGTTTGCTCATGGTGGAGTTATGGAGGTTTTTGAAGGGGTATGATGTGATGAAAGCTGTACTTCAGATTAGTTTGTCTCAAGTGTGCAGGATTGATAAAATGAGGTTCACAAGCAATGCTTCTTAGATATTTATCTTTCCTTTTAAAACCAAAGGAAGCACTTGGGGCACCTGGGTGGCTCAGTCGGTTAAGCGGCCAACTTTGGCTCAGGTCATGATCTCATGGTTCGTGGGTTCAAGCCCTGCATCAGGCTCTGTGCTGACAGCTCGGAGCCTGGATCCTGCTTCAGATTCTGTGTCTCCCTCTTTCTCTGCCCTTCCCCTGCTCATGTTCTGTCTCTGTCTCAAAAGTAAACATTAAAAAAAAATTAAGTGAAAGCCAAGGAAGCACAAATAATGGCATAAAGAGAAAATGCTCTTACGGTGCTGTCCAAAGGCACTGTATTACATTTAGTTTGTATTTTATTTTGAAGATGTAATACATTCATATACTAAATCTACAAGACATGTGAATATGTTGACCATATAATTTAACTATAACCAGGACTCTTTTAAGAGTGGAAGAGGGTTTTTACATAATAACATTGGGGTGTAAACCAGGCTTGTCTTTGTCACCCTAAATTTAAGAGTCTACAGTGTAAATCTCCTTTCCTCAATGTAAATCCGACTGTCTTGTCCTCCTCAGAAACAATCAGTGCTACCACTTTTCTCTTGCATCCTTTCAGAGAAACTCTGTTCAAAAATAAGTAAAATAGGGGCACCTGGGTGCTTCAGTCAGTTGAACATCTGACTTCGGCTCACGTCTCCCAGTTCGTGGGTTTGAGCCCCGCATTGGGCTCTGTGCTGACAGCTCAGAGCCTGCAGCCTGCTTCAGATTCTGTGTCTCCATCTCTCTCTGCCCCTTCCCCGCTCATGCTGTCTCTCTCTCTCTCAAAAATAAATAAACATTAAAAAATTTTAATAAAAAAATAAGCAAAATAGTCTTCCCTTAGCTTTGAAGAAACACAGTTGGTACTATATTTTCTTGATGTTTTAAAATCCCATAAAAGCTGGGGTATAATTATACTCGTGAAAAATCTTAAGGGTATGGTTTTTTTTTTTAATGTTTATTTTTGAGAGAGAGAGAGAGAGAGAGAGAGAGAGAGCGCCAGCAGGGGAGGGGCAGAGAGTAAGGGGGACAGAAGATCCAAAGCAGACTCCATGCTGACAGCAGAGAGCCTGATGTGGAACTCCAACTCACGAACTGTGAGATCATGACCTGAGCCAAAGTCGCATGCTTAACCGAATGAGCCACCCAGGCACCCCTTGAGGGTATGGCTTAATGATTTACAAATATATTGTAATATTACAATAATACAATATTGTAATACCACCTTCTCCTAACCACTGTTTTCACTTCTATGGACTATTTTATTTCTTAAACATCTATCAATAGAATCACATTGTAAAGGAGTACCTTAATGTCTGGCTTCTTTTGCTCAACATAATGTTTTGAGGTTCATTCAATTGTGTGCATTACTGATATGTTTTTACTGCTATATAGTATTTCACTGGTTGAATATATCACAATTTATCTACTGTTTTATTAATGAACATCTGAGCTGTTTCCAGGTTTTGCCTGTTATGAATAAAACTCCCATGAACATTCTTTTGAATGTCTTTTTTTGGACATTCACACTCCTTTATATCTTGGATATATACCTAGGTGTGGGACTGATGGATCATAGGTTAGAGATACATTTAGCTTTAGTAGACTACCAGTTTTCCAGAATGGTACCAGTTTATACTCTTCCAGCAATGAGTGGAAGTTTTAATTATCTTCACCAACTCTTGCCATTGCTAGTCTCTTTAGTTATAGTCATGTTGGTGGGTATGCTGTAGTACCTCATTGTGATGTGAATTTGCATTTCCCAGATGAGTAATGATATACAATTTTTTCATATTGCTAGTGGTCATTTGGATATCTTTTGAACTATATGTTAGAATCTTTTCTGTTTTTTTTTTTTTTTTTTGGAGCGTTATTTTTTTTTTCTCATTGATTCATAGGATTTCTTTTTGTATTCTGGATACAAGTGTCTGTCAGATAAATGTATTGCGGATATTTTCTCCCCATCTATGGGCTTGCCTTTTTAGTATCATAATGTTTTTTGATGAGAAGTTTTTAATTTTAAGTCAAATTAATGTTTTCCATTTATTTGTTACTGTCCTTTATGTCTTGTTTAAGAAATCTTTACTTGCCTTAAGTCAGGAAGATTTTCTTCTATTTTTTTTTTCTAGAAGCTTTAGAATTTAAATTTTCACAATTTGGGTTACATAAACTAAATGTATTGTATTGTATTTTATTTCACTTTATATATTTTGGAGCTTATTCTGTATCAGTACACTTCCTTTTATTGTGTCCACATCTACGGATATGCCATAATTTATTTAAGCAGCCTCTTCTTGATGGGCATTTCATTCCTTTTGATTATTTTGCTATTTCCATAAGACTGCAGGGAATATTCTTTTTTAAAAAAATGTTTATTTATTTATTTTGGGAGAGAGTGTGCTCTAGCAGAGGAGGGACAGAGAGAGAGAGGGTGAGAGAGAATCCTAAGTAGGCTCTGCACTGACAGATGTGAGTCTTAATCTATGAACCATGAAATCATGACCCAAGCCAAATTGAGTTGGACGCTTAACTGACTGAGCCACTCGGTGCCCCTACAGGGAATATTCTTGCATCTGTTATTTTTCACATGTGTAATTATATATATATATTAAAAAGTCCCTAGAAGAAAAATCCTGTGTCAAAAGATTTTTTCATTTGTACTTTTGATAGCTATTGATATTCCATGAGATTCAACCAATTGATACTCCTGTCAGTAATGTCTGAGAATAAGGACCTAATTGAAATTTGAAATATTTATGTACAGGCATATCTCAGAGATACTGTGAGTTTGGTTCCAGAGCACCACAATAAGGCCAATATTGCAATAAAGCAAGTCAAATGAACTTTTTGGCTTCCCAGTGAATATAAAATTTATGTTTGCACTGTAGTCTATTAAGTGTGCGATAGCATTATATCTTAAAAAATGCACTTCCTTAACTTAAAAACCCTTTATTGCCAAAAATTGCTAACGATCAGTTGAACTTTCAGTGAGTTATAATCTTATGGCAGGTGGAGGGTTTTGCCTTGATGTTGGTAGCTGCTGATCAATTAGGGTGGTGGTTGCGGAAGGCTGGGATAGATGTGACAATTTTTTTTCTTTAAGTTTTTATTTAAATTCCAATTAGCTAACATGCAGTGTAATATTAGTTTCAGGTATACAGGCTCGTGATTCAACACTTCCATATAGCACCTGCTGCTCATCACAAGCACCATCCTTAATCCGCATCACCTATTTAATCTGTCTCCCACCCACATCTCTTCTGGTAACCATCAGTTTGTTCTCTATACTTAAGAGTCTGTTTCTTGGATTGCCTCTCTCTCTTTTATTGTTTCCCTTTGCTCATTTGTTTTGTTTCTTAAATTCCACATATGAGTGAAATCATATGGTATTTGTCTTTCTCTGACTGCCTTCTTTCAACTTAGCATAATACTTTCTAGCTTCTTCCATGCCAATGCAAATGGCAAGATTTCATTCCCTTTTATGGCTGAGTAATATTCCATTGTATATATACACCACATCTTTACTCATCTATCTGTCGATGGGCACTTGGGCTGTTACCATGGTTTGGCTACTGTAGATAATGCTGCTATAAACATTGGAGTGCATGTATCCTTTTGAATTAGTAATTTTGTATTCTTTGGGTAAATACCTAGTGGTGCAATTGCTGGATCATAGGGTGGTTCTATTTTTAAATTCTTGAGGAACCTCCATACTGTTTTCCAGAGTGGTTGCCCCTGTTTGCAACCCCACCAATGATGCAAGAGAATCCCTTTTCCTCCACATCCTCGACAACACTTGTTGTTTCTTACATTTTTTATTTTAACCATTCTGAGAGGTATGAGGTAATGTCCCATAGTAGTTTTGATTTGCCTTTCCCTGATGAGCAGTGATGTTGAGCATTTTTTTGTATGTCTGTTGCCATCTGGATGTCTTCTTTGGAAATTGTCCATTTCTTTTTTTCTTTAATGTTTATTTATTTTTGATAGAGAGAGAGTGTGTGTGTGTGTGAAGCAGGGGAAGGGACAGAGAGAGAGGGAGACACAGAATCCAAAGCAGGCTTTAGGCTCTGAGCTGGCAGCACAGAACCCGACACAGGGCTCAAACCCACAAACTGTGAGATCATGACCTGAGCTGAAGTATGACACCCAACTGATTGAGCCACCCAGGCGCCCCTGAAAAATGTCCATTTCTTAACTGGGTTATTTGTTTTTTGGGTGTTGAGTTTGCTGAAGTTGCTACAGGCCATGTCAATGGAGGTTACTGTAGCCAGTGCTCTCTTCCAGGATTTTTATGATTTCAGGCCTCACATTTAGGGCTTTAATACATTTTGAGTTTGTGTGTGTGTGTGTGTGTGTGTGTGTGTGTATGGTATAAAAAGTGGTCCAGTTTCATTCTTTTGCATGTTGCTGTCCAGTTTTCCCATCACCATTTTTTGAAGAGACTGTCTTTTTTCCATTAGATTTTCTTTCCTGCTTTGTCGAAGATTAATTGACCATATAATTGTGGTGGGTTCATCTCTGGGTTTTCTGTTCTGTTACATTGATCTATGTGTCTGTTTTGTGCAGTACCATACTGTTTTGATCACTACAGCTTTGTAATATAACTTGAAGTCTGCATTGTGATGCTTCCAGCTTTGTTTTTCTTTTTCAAGGTTGCTTTGCCTATTTGGGGACTTGTGTGGTTCCATTCAGATTTTAGGATTGTTCTAGTTCTGTGAAAAATGCTGTTGGTATTTTGATAGGGGTTGAATTAAATGTGTATATTGCTTTGGGTAAGTATAGACATTTTGACAATGTTTGTTATTCTGATCCACGAGCATGGACTGTTGTTCCATTTTTCTGTGTTGTCTTCGATTTTTTTCATCAGTGTTTTATAGATTTCAGAGTACAGGTCTTTCACCTCTTTGGTTTGGTTTACTCATAGGTATTTTATTGTTTTTTGTGCAGTTGTAAATGGGATTGATTCCTTAATTTCTCTTTGTGCCACTTCATTATTGGTGCATAGAAATGCAACAGGTATCTGTACATTGATTTTGTATCCTGCAACTTTACTGAATTCATTTATCAGTTATAGCAGTTTTGCTGGTGGAGTCTTTTGGGTTTTCTATGTATAGTATCGTGTCATCCTGCAAATAGTGGAAGTTGTAGTTTGTCCTTGCTGATCTGGATGCCTTTTATTTCTTTGTGTTGTCCAGTTGTTGTGGCTAGGACTTCCAGTACTATATTGAATAACGGGCAGTAACCTCTGTTGACATCAGCTGTAGCGTCTTCATTCTAGACATGTCTCATGAGGCAAGGGAAGCAAGATAAAAAATAAACTATTGGAACTAAATAAAAAAAAAAGCTTCTGCACAGTGAGGGAAATAATCAACAAAACTAAAAGGCAAACTAGGGAATGAGAGAAGATTTTTGTAAATGACGTATCTGATGAAGGGTTAGCATCTCAAATCTACAAAGAACTTATTAAACTGAATCACCAAAAAAACAAATAACCCAATTGAGAAATGGGCAGAAAACATGAATAAACATTTTTCCAAAGAAGACATCCAGATGGCCAACAGACATACAAAAAAATGCTCAACATCACTGCTCATCAGGGAAAGGCAAATCAAAACTGCTATGAGACATTACCTCATACCTCTCAGAATGGTTAAAATAAAAAATGTAAGAAACAAGTGTTGTTGAGGATGTGGAAGAAAAGGAATTCTCTTGCATCATTGGTGGGGTTGCAAAGAGGTGCAACCACTCTGGAAAACAGTATGGAGGTTCCTCAAGAATTTAAAAATAGAACCACCTTATGATCCAGCAATTGCACCACTAGGTATTTACCCAAAGAATACAAAATTACTAATTCAAAAGGATACATGCACTCTGATGTTTATAGCAGCATTATCTACCATAGCCAAACTATGGAAACAGCCCAAGTGTCCTTAGATGGATGAATGGGTAAAGAAGATGTGGTCTATATATACAGTGGAATATTACCCATAAAAGGGACTGAAATCTTGCCATTTGCAACAACATGGATGAAGCTAGAGGGTATTATGCTAACTGAAAGAAGGCAGTCAGAGAAAGACAAATACCATATGATTTCACTCACATGTGATATTTAAGAAACAAAATGACTGAGCAAAGGGGAAAAGAAAAAGAGGGAAGGAGGCAATCCAAGAAACAGACTCTTAACTATAGAGAATAAACTGATGGTCACCAGAAAAGAGATGGGTAGGCGGGACGGATTAAATAGGTGATGGGGATCAAGGAGTGCCCTTGTTGTGATGAGCACTGGGTGTTGTATGGAAATGTTGAATCACTCTATTATACACCTGAAACTAATATAACACTGTATGTTAACTAACTAGAATTGAAAAGTTATAAAAAGAAGTTAAGCAATGCAGAAAACAATGGATTAGAAAACAAATTATCCTAGATTTCACCACTCAGAAGTTACTAGTAGTAATACTTGGTGAGCATCATTCCAGACATCTGTTTATGCTTTACAAGTGGACATATTCAGATGGCATGATAAATGGAAATAATTTCATAAGAACAAGATCATAATGTATCTTAATTATAATATTCTTGTTGATTTAAAGCCAATAAGTATTAAATTTAGTTGAATTTAACAAAGGAACAATAAATTAAGTGAAATAGAAGGCATTGCTTGAATTTAGCTAAGTGTTCCTTCTTTACAAAAGTAATTGTTCATAACAGATCCTTTCAAGGTTGAGACAAGAGATTATGAAAACCCATCAAGTAATGTTGGAGTCATTTCATGCTTCGTTAACTAACCTCATGTTCATTTTTAAACATTGTGTGTTGATTTCGTGCTATGAGAAATTATTAGCATTGTTACATTTCTTCCCTCTATCTGCCTTTCATCACTTCCCAATTGTTGCTGATTAGTACTTTGACTTAGTCAAAGTTTAGTTAGTATTTATACTTAAGTACTTTTATTCACTTACTCTGTCTCTAATACCAGCTCTAGTCAAGTTCTATAGCACTGAAGTTCTGGACTGCAACAATCATTTCTCCAAGTTGGAGTTGCTTGAGGTATAGGAATAGGAGTGGGGTGAGGTAGAAGAGGTTGAGTGGGGGGTGGTAGGAGGCCAAGCCTTGCAGGACTGAGTGTAGTCTTTACTGGGGCTTAGGGTTGCCCTCTTTCTAGACCCCAACAAGTGCCCTGTGCTACACCTGCTTCAGCCAGCCAATGGTGTGTGGAACTCCCAAGAATGGACAAGGCAAATCCTGGTGGCATTTCTTGCCTTGGTTCTGGACCTTAGACTTTCTTCTTTAAGGGCATTTTTTTTTTTAATTTAGTTATTTATTTTGCGAGAGTGGGGGGAGCATGGGGGAGGGGCAGAGAGAGAGAGAGAGGGAAAGAGAGAATCCCAAGCAGGCCCTGCGCTGAAGCATGGAGCCAGACACGGGGCTTGATCTCAGGAACCATGAGATCATGCCCTGAGCCAAAATCAAGAGTCAGATGCTTAACAGATTGAGCTATCCAGGCGCCCCTCCTTTAAGGGTACTTGTGTTAACTTTTCTGAGAGTTCTTTTTTTTTTTTTTTTTTTTTTTTTAACCCTTTCATCGTGCTTCTTTCCTATTAGAGAGTTTTGATCTGGATTCTCAGTATTTGGTCAACTAAACCTATCTTTCCTTATTATTGTCTGGGCAAGGGAGGGGAAGTGAGGAGCTGTACCACATGGGTGCTCCTCAATTTTTGGTTCTTTTCATGGTCTGTGCCTTTTAGAGTTATCATTCCATCGTTGCAGAGTTTTACTTCTTTGGTTCATAATAGGACCAATTTGTATGACGTAGGAAAAACAAACAAAAACCTAAAATCCACACAAAGAAGATGATGGGGAAAGTATAAACGGGGTGGTAGAATTGTGCTTTAATGTGTCTGTTCACCAGCTGAAAACAGTAATTTTCCAATTGGACTTGTATTTTCCCAAATAAAACAATGTGTAATAACATTTTTATTTGGTTATTAAAGTTACAATTCTGTAGGTCACATAAGATTCCAAGATAAAAAAGTCCTAAGGATATACCATATGTTGGTAAATATGGTTTTATTATAATAAATATTTTGGGATAGTGTCCAGATCATGGAAGATGTTTTGTGAGACACAGAAAATGTTGCTAAGAATTTCCAAATACAATTACCACAGACGTTATAAATGATAATTCTGAAAGTACTGAATTTTAAGGGTTAATAACATATCATTCCTCTTATTTCCTAACACCTCTTGGAAATGTAGTGTATACGAAGGATTTGATTTGTTAAACCTTTGTAAAGCTAATGAATATTATAACTATGGTAAGGAATTGTAGTTTGGAAACAATGAGGCCATTTTGATCTTTATCAGAGCAGTTGTGTGATCTAGAAGAAAGAGCATGGACTTTGGTGTTACACAGAGTTTGAATCTAGGCTCTGCTATTTATTATCTAAGTAACTTTACACAAGCTACTATGAATTTCCATTTCCTCATCTATAAAATGGCAGTCACATACCTGTTTTTCATAATTGTTGTGAAGATTCTACCCACTGTAGTGCCTGAATAAGAGTATGTACTGAATAAATGGAATACTTGAATTAGTGTCCTAGTAGTAGAGGTCAGTCCTGAAAGGGCAACATTACTTTTAGTTTGTCCACCCATCCCACATTATTTCCAGTCACTCCCCAACTCCTTACCCTCCTTATTTTTTCTTCATAGCACTTATCGTCGTGTGTGGAATTATATTTCGTTCTTTTTTTTAAAAGTTTTTAAAATTTATTTTTAGAGAGAGCGTATGGGGTAGGGGCAGAGAGACAGGGAGAGCAAGAATCCCAAGCAGGCATGGAGCCTGATGCAGGGCTGGAACCCACAAACTGTGAGATCATGACCTGAGCCTAAATCAAGAGTCAGATGCGTAACTGATTGAGTCACCCAGGTGCCCTTATTCTTACCCGTTTATTGTTTACTGTCCATTTTCACCTTTAAAATGTAAGCTCTGTGAGGTCACGAACTTGTTGTTACTGCCAGAATCTATGACAATGCCTGGAACATAACAGGCACTCAAACATTGGTTGACTGAATGCAGATGTACATTTACATGTGTTAAAACAACTAGATCGTAGGTCAGTTCAGTGAAACTGCAAATAAATTTAGAGAAAAGAAATAATTATGTTTTTTTTTCCCCTTGTGTACAACCGATTTGTTGGTTGATTTATTGACTATTCAATTTAGTTTAGTTTGTATAGAATTGGATTTATGAACCTGATCCTACTGACTGACATTAACACTACTGATACTTCTTTTTGAAGCTTACTTGGTGTTTTAGCTGCTATTCCATAGAGTGTGTATTACAGTGTAGTTTTGCTTTGTTTTCTTCATATTTGACCCCTAAATGGAAGTGAACACAAAGAAAGAGTCAGCTGTGAAATTAATGAAGGAATGCAAAAATCCTCAAATTCCTCTAAAACAGATCTCTAATAAGATATTTCACAGGGATCCTGGGTGGCTCAGTTGATTACACATCAGACTCTTGGTTTCAGCTCAGGTCATGGTTTCATGAGTTTGAGCCCCTTGCTTGGGATTGTCTCGCTCTCTCCCTCTCTCTCAGCCCCTCTCCTGCTCATGCTGTCTCTGTTTCTCTCAAGTAAATAAAGTTTAAAAAAATATTAAAAAAAGATTTTATACACATGCATGCATACACAAACACACAATCCCAGTTTTTTAAGAAATGAACTATATTTCTTTGGGGAGAAAAGGCCTCCTTTATTTAAGTTTTTTCTTTTATAGAAAGCATTCTATTTTTTTTTTTAATGCCTGATTCTTTTTATTTGTTTACAAAATGTACAATAATCAGCTAGTTCTCTAGGTTCTGAGTCCTTTCAAGCTGCTCTGACAAAATATCACAGACTGGGGTGGAAAGCATTTCATTTTAGAAGGATTATGTCTTATTCTGAAATAGCCAATGCTTGCTAAAAATTTCTTTATACTATAAAAAGCCATACAATCTTCTATAGTTTAAGATGTCAAATTATTCTCGGTTACTGGTTGTTGTTTTTTTTCCCTGTAACTTAAATACCTTTAAAAATGTACTGTTCTTTTTTTCTAGAAAATTCCTGGGGTGCCTGGGTTGCTCGGTTGGTTAAGTGTCCGACTTCCGACTTGGGCTCAGATCATGATCTCACAGTTTGTGAGTTCAAGCCCTGCATCGGGCTCTGTGCTGATAGCTTGGAGCCTGGAGCCTGCTTCGGATTCTGTTGTCTCCCTATCTCTCTGACCCTCCTGTGCTCATGCTCTGTCTCTCTGTCTCTCAAAAATAAATAAACATTGAAAAAAAATTAAAAAAAAAAGAAAATTCCTTTAAAAAATTTAACACATTTATATTTAATGATTCTTTACTTTTCATAGGATAAAAAGCAAATACTTGCTTTAAACTTTGAAAGAGAATAGTAATAGAGACGTCCTTCAGTTTGAACTCATCCATAAATTGCAATAGAAAAGAACAATAGCAGGAGGCTTAAAGATGTGATTTTATTTTTTCTTCATTCTATGAAAGAGTTAAAAAAAAAAACAGGCTGAATTGTCTGCTTATAATCTGTAGGTTTGCATATTTTCTCTTATTTGCAATCTAGTTTTCCCCTGATGTTTTCTTTTGATCATCAGTTGGAGATTTTCTCATCTAAAAAATTATATGTTGGGATTACATAGACTGAGGAATGAGGATGCATGTGTATTACCCTTTTGGGGGTGAGGAAGTCTCAGCACCTAGTTTGTTTGGGAGTGAGGATTTTTTTTTTTTTTAACATTTATTTCTGAGAGAGAGAGAGGGACAGAGAGTGTGAGTGGGGGAGGGGCAGAGAGAGAGAGGGAGACACAGAATGTGAAGCAGGCTTCAGGCTCTGAGCATGGAGCCTGATGTGGGGCTCAGACCCACAAACTGCGAGACCATGACCTGAACCCAAGTCGGATGCTTAACCAACTGAGCCACCCAGGTGCCCAGGAGTGAGGATTCCTAATGGTCAGCAGTTCTTATTATAGAGGCTGGTCATTATTATCATGTTTCTAAACTGTCCAGTATATACAACCAGAATTTGAATAAGTTATGTTTATTTAGCATTTTCTTCAACCAAATTACTTGTTTATGTTGATCCCTTTGATATTGTCAATATCATTTTGAGCTGTATCCACTCTTGTTTCACATTGCAGAGGAAGAAGATTATTATAGTTTATCTATATATAGCACTGGTACTCCTGGAAATGTAATACTGAGTTGATTTGTAAACACCAAAAATGCCAGAGAAATGTCAACAAGTTGGAAACCTCCCAAAGAAATGTGAAAAAAAAAATCCTTTTTTTAAGACCAGGAGGAAAGACTAAAGTAAATATAAACAGTTTATTTAAATGTTGTAGGACAAAAAGGACATTTACCAATATAGAAAGGGATTATACATTGGGGTGTTTTGTAATATTATTTGTATCATGTATGGGTTTTATTTACCTTTTTCAAATTCCTCTCAATTGGAGGATGCTCGTGCTTGGCTACTGCACCTTCTGCAAACTTCAGGCTAGGGATGGGGTCCTAGTCTTCTTGCTGTCCATCCCCACATCTAGTGTTTGGTTCCACAACTTAGGCCAACACTCACTCCACTTCTAAAATCTCTGCACAAACTCTCTCTTTCCCGTGCTTCTAGCTATAGTCATCCTGGTCTTGTCTCTCTTTTGCCATATTATCCTGGAACTTTGACCCTCACAGTTGTCTTGTCAAGTCCCCATGCCTGTCATTATCTTGAACTGTTTTAACACCTTCATTGAATGGTCCCAGGAATTAGGAATCTGGGTTTGAACGTTCATCCTGTCATTCAGTTTAACATAAGACAAGTTGTCTACATTAATTTTCTCCTTTAAAAGACAGAGAAAACATCTTGTTAAAATGGTGGTTGTAAAGTGGTCAAGTGATGGTAGAAGCATCACATGAATTACATGGGAAACCATGCTCAGTGCCTGTTCTATAGTCATCTTTTAGGTAGTGACAGTTAATTTGGTTCATCAAACCAACTGATATGTCTGCATTTTATATTTTGTGTAACATAAAGATTCCATTTTGGTATGTATTCTCTGATTGCATCTTCCACACCACAAATATCTTCACCTTATTATCCCTCTTAATCTTTTAAACCCATCTTCCTATTCATTTAGTCATTCACCTTTCTTTTACTTCATTTCCCTTGCTACTGTCTGTAACTAAGAAGTAGGATGATGGGTCTCTGCACTTTGTCAGTTCTGAACTTGAGGTAGCCTATGCTCTAGAAATTGTTTTCATCTGGGTGATAGTCTCTATCCCTACTTTGGGGAGTTTTAAAATGACATGCGATTGTTATTGGCACTTAGTACTTAGGGTAGGGATGAGTAAACATCCTTAATCTATGGATGGGCTCATGAATCTAAAATTCTCCCTCCAAGGGTGCCTGGGTGGTCCAGTTGGGTAATTGTCCTACTGTTGATTTCAGCTCAGGTCATGATCTCACGGTTTGTGGGTTTGTGAGATCGAGCCCCGTGTCAGGCTCTGTGCTGACAGTTCATAGCCTGCTTGGGATTCTCTCTCTCTCTCTCTCTCTCTGCCCTTTCCCCACTTGTGTACACACACTCACTCTCTCTCTCTCTCTCTCAAAATAAATAAATAAATAAATAAATAAATAAACACTAAAAATATCTTAAAAAATAAATAAAATTCTCCCTGTAAAATGCCAGTAGTGCCCCTATTGAAAGCACTAGTCTGTTTCCAGGGCTTTTATTCATCATTTATAACCTGGTTCCTTTCTTACTTTTTTAGGCTACATTTGCCACTTCTTTCTCTATGTACCTGTATAATTTTCATTATGCTGTTAACTGTATGTCTCTCTGTCTTTAGAATATAAGTGGCTTGGGGCGCCTGGGTGGCTCGGTCGGTTAAGCGTCTGACTTCGGCTCAGGTCATGATCTCACGGTCCGTGAGTTCGAGCCCCGCGTCGGGCTCTGTGCTGACTGCTCAGAGCCTGGATCCTGTTTCAGATTCTGTGTCTCCCTCTCTCTCTGCCCCTCCCCTGTTCATACTCTGTCTCTCTCTGTCTCAAAAATAAACGTTAAAAAAAAAATTAAAAAAAAAAAAGAATATAAGTGGCTTAATTCAGGGAGAGTGTCTTTGGAACACTTACTTTTGTATGCCTAGAGTACAATACAGATCTCCTACATAGTTGGTACTCACTGACTGTTACATATGAATTTGGAATCTCATTGTTTCAGGAAGGATCATTTTCCATTTGATAAAAAGAGGTTGGTAAAGTGTAGCAACATCTATGGCATTTGAGTTTCCATCTGAAGTCCTTTCTTTTTTAAAATTAATTTTGAGAGAGAGAGAGAGAGAGAGAGAGAGACAGAGAGAGAGACAGAGAGAGAGAGAACGAGTGGTTGGGGGTGGGGGCAGAGAGAGAGGGGGACAGAAGATCTGAAGCTCTGTGCTGACAGCTGACAGCCTGATGTGGGGCTTGAACTCACGAACCACAAGATCATGACCTGAGCCAAAGTTGGACGCATAACTGACTGAGTGCCTCAGGAGCCCCCACTCCCTCACGCTTTTTTTAAATGTTTTTTTATATTTTGACGGAGACAGAGACAGTGCAAGAGGGGGAGGAGCAGAGAGAGAGGGAAACACAGAATCCGAAGCAGGCTCTAGAGCTGTCAGCACAGAACCTGATGCGGGGCTCAAACCATGGGGCGCAAGATCATGACACTTCACCAACTGAGCCACCCAGGCTCCCCTAAAGTTCTTTAAGAGACATGAAAATAAAAAGAATATCTTTCCTATTGGGTAGATCACATAAACATCTCATACTCAGAAAATGAGAATAAAGAATTTGGGGGTTGTGACTGTTTGGAAAAATACGGTAAAAATATTTGAAAACATGTACAGCTTGAAGTAAGGATTAAAAAACATTTAAATAAGTTTCTTTCTAATGTTTTTGTTTTTTGAATCTTATAATAGAAAAATCTTCCCCCTCCTTTTTTTTTCTATCTCACTAAATGGTTGCTTTTGAGAGCGTTGTGTTCATTTTGAGTCATCATGCTTTGAAAAAGTGTTATAATCAGAGAAGATCCTGAAAAGAATGGCCAAAATTATCCCAGGGACATAAAATAGTGTTTTTTTTTTTTTTTTTTTTTTTTCCAATGAAAGCCTATAGGGACTGGATTTGTTTACCTGAGATAGGGCAAAGAAATAATTTGATTTCTATTTTCATCTATTTTTGGGGAGAGAATGTAGAATAGTTATTTTCATTGCTCAAAGAATAATGAACAAGAGAAAACGTGCTCACATCAGAGAGGAGATTTTAGTTAGCTAAATGAAGGGTATTGAACAGTGCAGTGCATGAAGAAGAAGGTCATGCCATTTCTATTAGTTTGGTGGAAAGACACTGGGCTTTGAGACAGGAACCATAGTCCCACTTAACATCTCTGAACCTCATTGTTTTCATTGGTAAAAATGAGAGTACTAACATGTCCTGAAAGATGTCCTCAGATACCATATATTTTCACTCTTATGTGGATCCTGAGAAACTTAACAGAAGACCATGGGGGAGGGGAAGGAAAATAAAAAAGGTTAGAGAGGGAGGGAGCCAAACCATAAGAGACTCTTAAAAACTGAGAATAAACTGAGGGTTGATGGGGGGTGGGAAGGAGGGGAGGGTGGGTGATGGGCATTGAGGAGGGCACCTGTTGGGGTGAGCACTGGGTGTTGTATGGAAACCAATTTGACAATGAATTTCATATTAAAAGAAATCCCAATGCGGGGGGAAAGATGTCCTCAGATTAAATCACATAATGTGTAGTCAAGCACCTGGGAAATAACGCTAGCTCCTGTTCCCTTTCTGGCGCATGCCTGGTATGTACTAGGTAGTCAGTAACTGTTCTTATTCCTCTGGAGATCCTTAAGGAGAGGAGGATAAGCATCTGTACTGGAAAATTTAGAAATGCACCCATCTAAAGGTAGTGAGGTAGGCCCAATGCCCTTTTGAGAGTTTTTATATCTTTAGGAGTCTTTATTTACTGCTCTATTTGGAAACCAAGTAATAGATTGTTCTTAAGTTCTTTTGTGGGAAAGATTTACCAGTCAAGGATGTGTGTAGTGTTTGATTCATACTTCATTATACACTGTAAAAAGAAAGATGCAGAGTGTCTTGAATTACCTTTTGAACCATAAAGAATTTTGATGGAAAGTTAATGAGAGCTTGAATTCTGAGTTAGCATCTTCCCTAGGACATTGGACTGTAGGGCAGATCACAATGTATATTTTGCACCCTGGCATTTTTATCTATGTGAGATCAGGGTAAAGTGCTAAAAAGGAGGAGTTAAGAGGGTCCTTAAAGGGGAGCCTTGAGGAAATGAGATTTAGCTCGGTTAGTCTTAGTTCTGAACCACCTTCTTTTCACGCATTGTTATCCCTCTGGCTGGGGGTCAGACACCATAACCCTGCTTAGCTGTAACTGAGGAATAGTTTCCACATTTACTTTTGAGAAGGAAGTTTAATTTTCTTTCTTTTACTACATGTTCAGAGAGGAATAGACACCTGCACTTTTGGCATGAAAAGTTCTAAAATATTAGGAGGAATGATACTTAAGTCTGTGCAAACACAATAGCTTTCAGTAGAGTCAAATGTGATTTTAGTCAAATGCTAGAAGTAGTGTTTCCCTTTGTATATTGAGGATAAGCCAGTGCAAAAAATATTAAATACTTGGTTTATAGTCAGAGTCACTGGAAAAGAATTTTGAATTTTTCAGAAAGCTCACAGTGGTGTGAGTAAATTACAATTCCTCTCCTGATGTGTAAGGGATGTTGAAGAACTTTCACTACAGAAGAGGGTTAAGAACTGCAGCTTGTACCCTTTTGTGTCCTCAGTGTTCCTTCTATAATGTATTGCCAGTTTTCCTCTTGGCCAGTTGTGAGCCTTGATTTCTATTCTGCTAACAATTATTGTGTAATAATTCACCCTAGAACCTAATGACTTCCAACAAGAGCAATTATTATATTAACTCTCATAGTTTCCATGGTTCAGGAAATGGGGAAGGGCTTAGCTGCGTGGTTCTGGCATGGGGTTTTCTCAAGTAATTGTAGTCAAAGCAGGAGCAGTGGGGGCTGGCTGGAGCGTCTTGCGGCTGCCAGGCACCTCTCCGTGTAATCTCAGGGCTTCTTCGTGTGGACCGTTTACATGGGGGCTCAGGGCTCTACTTGCACAAGTGTTCCAGTAAACACGGCAAAGGCCCCATTCCATATATGTTTTGTGCTGTAGTAGTTGTGGAAGTTATGCTCTAACCCTTCTGCAACTTTTTATTTGGTTCTGAGCATGTCACAAGACCATCCAGATTCAAGGATCAGGAAGTGGCAAAGTACTTTCAATCTTTCTATAATCTTTCCACTTTGTGGAGAAATCTATAAGTAACAATGGACTTTTCATAGCATTGATTGATCTTTTCTTGGCTTTGCCTGTGGCAAAAATCAATTATGGACTAAGCTTTAATGATCTCAGTATCAGCCTTCTCTACTGTTAGTGTCTGAACCTAATCACCAAAGAAGGAAGCAGGATGGAAGGAACAAAGCAGATTATCTCTTGACACATTAAATAGCAATTTTGAGCAGGTAAAAAGGATATGTTACCACCATTTATTCTTCATCTTTTAGAACTTGTATCTTAATGACTTGATAATCCATTTGGATAAAACAAATGCACAGTCATAGGGAGCAGAAAGATAAATGTTTCCTTATGTGCTGATGGCTTATTATTGTGCACCACCAAATTTGGCCTTAATATGCTTCTGGTTCTACCTAATTTTTGTCCTGACTAAACAACTAAAGTAATTGTTTTCACCGGATTATTTCATGCTTTTATTTGGCTTAACCTAGCAATTCCATGCATGTGGAGGGTTCAGGAAGAATTGTACTGGATAAGTCGTAATACTGATGTAAAAGATTTCTCTACAAGAAGTGATTGCATTCAAAGTACATAGTGTGCATCTTTGATACATCATTCATTGATGGGAAATGAAATTAAATGAAGTAGGTACAAATCATAGGATAGGAAAAGCCCTCAAGAGTTCATCTGTTTAACACAGGAAACAACAGATGCGGGAAAAGGGGAATTTCTTACACTTTTGGTGGGAATGCATACTGGTGCAGGCACTGTGGAAAACAGTATGGAGGTTCCTCAAAAAGTTAAAAATAGAACTACCCTATTGCACTATTAGGTATTGCAAAGGATACAACAATATTGATTCAAAAGGGCACATGCACTCCAGTGTTTATAGCAGCATTATCAACAATAGCCAAATTATGGAAAGGGCCCAAATGTCCATCAACTGATTAATGGATAAAGAAGATTACACACACACACACACACACACACACACACACACACACACACAGTGGTATATTACCCTTACCATGATGAGGACTGAGTAATGTGTAGAATTGTTGAATCACTATATGGTATACCTGTAACTAATATAACACTGTATGTTAATTAAACTGGAATTAAAATTTAAAAAACTTCATAAAAGAAAAACATTGACTTTTAGATTTGACTTTGCTTCTTTCTGATGCATTAGCACAGAAAGCGCTAACACAGAAACTATTCTTGAAGAACAACATGGAAAGAAGTAAAAAAAACTTTCCAAATTATTTCTTAGGCCATCCCTTAAAATGTCAGAATTCCCTAACCATCCATTCCATTTTCTCCCAGTCTTACCCTATTTAAACTATGATATTTTGGGCATCTCACAGTGGGAGTTAACTTAAAATGATTTAGATGGTATTTAATCACTGGATAAGAAAATATTCTAATTGGTGTGTTAAACATTTTTGAAAATTTTTAATTTTGTCTACTTTTTATTTTGGAGTCATTAATCCATCCAGTGAATGGATTTTTACAGTTTTTTTCTGAAAAATGTGTGGTTTACATTTTTCACACTGATAAAATCATATTTCTTTGTAAGTGCATTAGATTGTTTGCAGTTCACTTGAATCACATAGAACAAATGATCTCACATCGGGACTGATTACTGAAGTTGTAGAAATGACACATCAACTCACATCTTTGAAAGTTTTGGGCTCTAGTGATTGCCTGAAGAAAAGATGATGAACTGGAATTAGAATAATGTATGGAGGCAAGATGGTAGTGAAAAGAACAGAAGCTTTAGGGTCAGAATTCCTGCGTCCTAGTCCGAGTTGTACCCGATGCTCTCTGTGATTTTGACAAGTTCATTTATCATCTATATCCTTCCTTCATAATCTTTAAAATGGAGATAATATTGGTACTTACAGAATTGTTGTGGAAAACTAAATGTAACTTTAACATAGTTAAAGTACCTTGAAAAGCAGGAAGTTTCATACAGCATTGTAGACCTGCAGGAGACCTGAAGAGAGCTTCTTACTAGCTTACTAAATACAAGATAGTTAAGAATCCAAACCTGCTCATGAAGCCCTAGGAATATAGCTGAATGCAGTAATGTGGTAGAGGCAGTGGATTCGAGGCCACTTGCCTGGGGTCTTGTTTTGACTCAGCTACTAAATGATTGTAACATGTTCTTCAGTTCCTTGTCCTTCACAAGGATTGCTTACTTCGAAGGATTGTGCAAAGAGTTAGTTAGTTATTTTTGAGAGAGGGAGAAAGAGCACAAGTAGGGGAGGGGCAGAGAGAGAGGAGGAATAGACGATCCTAAGTGGACTCTGCTGACAGCAGAGAGCCTGATGCAAGGGCTTGAACTCATAAACTGTGAGATCATGACCTGATCCTAATACTTAACCTACTGAGCCATCCAGGTGCCCCTTAGAAACTGTTTTTTTTTTTTTAAGTTTATTTTTATTTATTTTGAGAGAGAGAGAGAGAGAAAGCAGGGGTGAGGCAGAAAGAGAGGGAGACAGAATCCCAAGCGGGCTCCGTGCCACCAGTGCAGAGCCCGATGTAGGGCTTGTATGTATGTGTGTGTGTGACAACCGTGAGATCATGACCTGAGCCTAAGTTAAGAGTCGTACGCTCAGCCGACTGAGCCACCCAGGCACCCCTCGATACTGGTTTTAAAGTGCACTATAAGAATGTTATATTCTGTAAATTTAATACCTCTAAGTATTATTTTTAATGTTTAGAAGTACAAAAACCTTTAATTCATTACCAGAAAGAAATTTCCTAACAGGTAATGAAGCATTCACAAGCAGCCAGAGAATGGCACAAATTGGTTTGTTACATTTACCCTTGAGCTGCCTATCTGGTGTGGACTCTCTGATCTTCTCTCCCTTCTCAGTTTCTCTTCTCCTTCCTTCCTTCTGGGGTCCCAGTTTGTTGTGACTTTGGCTTCTGACTTGTGCTTTGTTGAGGCTGAGATGGAGATGTGTTGGCTTGAAACTTCAAGTCTTTCAGGATGTGATGAAGAAAGGTGATCTTCCTGTTCCAGTCTCCAGGTGAAACATCTAAAGATTTTTCTCCTGTTGGTACCGTCCACCCCTAAAAGCCTAGCTTTAATGCATTTCGATGCAAAACAACATTTTCTCTTTCTTACTGGGTATCTGTTTGCTAGTAAGTAGCATCGACTGATCTCTTAGCAACTACACACTTTCCTGCTTTTCTGCCTTCGCTGATAGGGGACTGAGCCATGAGATCCTTTTAACTTCTAAAAAGATGTGATTTAGGTTGGAGGAGTCAGTGAGGCACATAGGTGATAGATTTTGCTGGGCCTTTTTACAGGTGAGAAAGTGAAGGCATGGAGGAGTTGGATCTATAGCTCTGAGTTCAGTGTTTCAGCCACTACATAGATTTTCTCTTCATGTAAGGGAAATAGTACTTCGTAGAAATTTATATGTGGATGTCACTATCAGCATATTTTTAGCTTCAGTGAGTGGTTTGGGTACAGTGTGTATTTAGAACAGAAGGTTTGGATACTGTGTGGTTCCAGTGCCTGCACCCATGAAATGTGGGGGCAGTGACCGTGGTGGCTGACTGTATTCTTGTGCCCTGGAAGACTTGTTTGATCTGAATATATCATAGTTTGTTGTTGTTGTTGTTGTGTGCCATGTTGCCCTTTGTACTAAAGATATTTTTCCTACTAGTTGGGGCTCTAAGTCATACTTGCAGTGTTCTTCGTAATCAAAATATTACTTTCATATTAAGAAAGTTAATTTCATGTTGATTATTTTCCCAAGTTAATTCAATTAAAATTTTTTAAAATGTTTATTTATTTTCGAGAGACAGAGACAGAGACATAGAGACAGAGAGAGAGGGAGACACAGAATCTGAAGCAGGCTCCAGGCTCTGAGTTGTCAGTACAGAGCCTGATGTGGGGCTCGAACTCACGGGCTGTGAGATCATGACCCGAGCTGAAGTCTGGTGCTTAACTGACTGAGCCATCCAGTGGCCTCCCCCTCAAATTCATTTAATTTTAACCTCTCTTTTCATTTGATCATAATCAAAGTCTAAGAATTCAAATTTCTAAGGATCTCTGGCATCAACCCATTCCCTCTGTCCTTAATTGAGGTTCTCTCTATGGCTCTCTCCCTTGGACTATTGCTAAATGTTTCTGATGGATCTCCTAGCCCCACACCAAGTATCTTATAAAAAGTCACATTTGTGTATAAAGTGCTTTTATACACCTTTTCTTATTTAATTCTCATACCTTGTGATGAAGTAGATTTTATCATTACCAGCATTTGACAATTGGGAAAAAATTAGAATGGCTAAGAACTTTCCAGAGTAATGGTGGAAGAATTCATATTTTAGAAAATAGGTCACTGAAAAAATTCATGTGCCCCAAGGTAGAAACAAAATTTTCTGTAGATTACATTAGTATAATGAATGACTCAGTATGAAATAAATGTATGACATACGGACACAGATACATTTAAGGATAACTTTTTAGTTTGGAAATGAAGCCAAGTACTTAAAAAAAAGTTTTAACATTTTTGTTGTTTTATGAAATAATTAGGTTGAGTAATATAACTAAGGAGAAAAATGCTTGGTGACTCCTTAAATTCATGCCACTTTATTGAACACCTTCCAGAATTGATTTACAGTTTCTTATGTACTTTTTTTTTTAACCAAACAAGGTTTTAAATAATAACTTAGAAAATCACATGATTTTTCTTTCTTCCACCCTCCCTTCTTTCCTTTAAAAATTTATTTGGTAACCTCTGAAAGTTGTGGGGATATGGAGAAATAAATGAAAATATTACACAGCCTTAAATCATGTATGGAAGATAATCTTTTTTAAAATTCTTAATTTAGGACACTGTGATGTAAAGGAAACAAAATGACCTTTTAGGTTTTTTTTTTTTTTCCCCTTCTCTAGATTGCATTATTAAGAAACAAAAAAACACTAAAACATTTCTACCACTTAAAATTGTCATATTTATTTTTTAAAGAAATAATTCAGGTTTTACTTTTCAACTTTTTAAACTTTGAAGCAGTTTTATACTTATAAGAAAAGTTGCAAAAATAGTACAGTGAGTTCCTATACCTTTTACCAATACCCTTACCTATACCGTATAACCTTCAACCCATACCCTTCACCATTTGTAATGTTTTTACAAAACCATAGGTATGATGATCAAAACTAAGACATTCACACTGGTGCAGGACTATTACCTAAACTATACTCCAGTTTAGTCAGATTTTGCTAGTTATTTATTTATTTTTAACTAATGCTCAGGTTTTACTTTTGAATTGCATGAATGAATGGGGATGAGAGAGCTTAAGAAAACAACACTGGTAACAGTTGAGGATGCAAAAATACATGAATGGATGTAGAAAGTGAATAACTGGGAAGACTTAGTATTTCTAACATATACATATACATATACATATACATATACATATACATATACATATACATATACATAACATACAGTTTAGATCCACTTCTTCCAAACAATGATGATGGATGGAATTCTAGTGCATATTGCTCAACAAGATCAGTTAATTACCCATTTTTTCCTCAAATGTGTTTTGGCTAAGTGTTATGAGCTATATCTATTAAAAAGGTTTTTTTAGGGGCATGTGGGTGACTCAGTTGGTTGAGCATTTGACTTCAGCCTAGGTCATGATCTCGCCGTTGGTGAGTTTGAGCCCCACGTCGGGCTCTGTGCTGCCCGCTCAGAGCCTGGAGCCTGCTTCGGATTTTGTGTCTCCCTCTCTCTCTGCCTCTCCCCGACTCATGCTGTGTCTCTCTCAAAAATAAAACATTTTTTAAAACATTTATTTATTTTTGAGAGAGAGAGACACACACACAGAGTTAAAGCGGGGTAGGGGCAGAGAGAGAGGGAGACAAAGGATCTGAAGCAGGCTCCAGGCTCCCAGCTGTCAGTCAGCACAGAGCCGGACTTGGGGCTTGAACTCAGGAACCGTGAGATCATGACCCAAGCCAAAGTTGGACACTTAACCGACTGAGTCACCCAGGTGCCCCTAAATTCCTATATCTATTGACATGCAGAGATAACACCACCCCATTTATCCCAAATTTCAGGAGGAGAGACACATTGTTTTGTATTGTCAAGGCAATAGGGCTGGAGCTCTGGATGTGGAAGGGGAGTTTCATACTTTGTATGTACACAGTCCCCGCTCTGATTCTGTTAGATTGCACCTGGGAATACTTAGTCATTTCACAGCCACAGTGTGCTTCTCTGTGGGATTTCCTGCTTACTAAATGGTATTTTATTGGCACTTCCTTATTTCTCTGGCATGCTGACAATTCTTCAATGACAGGAATATGATTATGAGGGATTTCCAAAGTATGAGCATAGCCACCTCTGAATTATACTGGAAGATGAGTGGTACATCCTTAGTTATTGCTACCAAAGAGCTTTGAATGAAATGTAGCTTCTTGAGTTTCCACTAAATACATGACCTTTTAGCAGGCCTTTAAAAAGACTTTTTAGGGGCGCCTGGGTGGCTCAGTTGGTTAAGCATCCGACTTCACCTCAGGTCACCATCTCATGGTCCGCGAGTTCGAGCCCCGCGTCGGGCTCTGGGCTGATGGCTCAGAGCCTGGAGCCTGCTTCCGATTCTGTGTCTCCCTCTCTCTCTGCCCCTCCCCCGTTCATGCTGTGTCTCTCTCTGTCTCAAAAATAAATAAACGTTAAAAAAAAAATTAAAAAATAAAGACTTTTTAAAAACTTTATTTCCAATGACTTCTTTTTTTTTTTGTTTTGTTTAATTATCAGCATTATAATGGTGTTTAAAAAGTGAAACAGCTTTATGAACACATAATTCATAGGCCATATGATTCACTCATTTAAGGTGTACAAGTCGATGGTTTTATATTCACAGAGTTCTGCAGCCTTCACCACAACCAATTTAAGGCATTTTCATCTAGGGGCGCCTGGGTGGCTCAGTTGGTTAAGTGTTCGACTTTGGCTCAGGTCATGATCTCCCGGTTTTTGGGTTCGAGCCCCAAGTCGAGCTCTGTGCTGACAGCTCAGAGCCTGGAGCCTGCTTAAGATTCTGTGTCTCCCTCTCTCTCTGCCTGTCCCCCACTCGCATTCTGTCTCTTTCTCAAAAAGAAATAAACATTAAAAAAATGTTTTTAAAACATTTTCATCTTTTAAAAGGAACCCCAAACTCATTAGCAGCACTTCCTATTCCACTTCCTGTCAGACCCTGGCTCTACTTTTTGTCTCTATGGATTTGCCTATTCTAGACATTTCACAAAAATAGTATCATATAATATGTGGCCTTTTGGGACTGGCTTCTGTCACTCAGTGTAAAGTCTTAGCATGTATCGGTACTTCATTTCTTTTTATTGCCTAACATATCCAATTGTGTGGTCATCCCACAATTTATTCACTTATTGGTTGATGGACAGTTGGGTTACTTCCACTCTTAGGCCAAGATGAATAATGCTGCTATGAATTGTACATTGAGTTTTTTGTGAAGACGTATGTTTTCATTCTTTTGGGTATATTCCTGGAAGTCGAATTGCCGGGTCATAAGGTAGCTTTATGTTTAACTCTTTAAGGAATTTCCAGACTGTTTTCCACAGTGAGCACACCATTTACAATCCCGTCAGCGCTGTATAAGAATTTTGATTTTTCCACATCCTTGCTAACACTTGCTATTATCTCTCTTTTTCATGACAGCCATTCTCGTTAGTGTACTATGGCATTTCATTGTGGTTTTCATTTACATTTCCCTGATGGCTATGGATGTTGAGCATCTTTTCATGTGCTTATTGGCTATCTGTACATCTTGTTTTTGAGTGTGTAAACACTCTGCTCATTTGAAACTTGGGTTGTCTTTTTATTGTTGGGTTGTAAGTTTATTGTGGTTTTCATTTCCATTTCCCTGATGGCTAGTGATGTTGAACATCTTTTTTCATGTGCTTAATGGCCATTTGTATATCTTCTTTGGAGAAATGTCTGTTTTGCCCACTTTGCTCATTTAAAAAGTGGGTTATTTGCCTTCTTATTATTGAGTTGTAAATTATTGAGTTTCTTTATAAATTCTACACATTTTTAAGTTGATGATGTTTCATTTATCTATTTTTATCTTTTGTTGCTATTGATGTCATAACTAAGAGATCATAGCCAAATTTACAATCATGAGAGTTTATGGCTATATTTTTTTCTGTTGTATAGTTTTAGCCCTTATGTTTAGGTCTATGATCCATTTAGAGTTAATTTTTTTTTTTTATGTGGTGTAAGGAGGGATTCCAACTTCATTCTTTTGCACTACCATTTTTTGAAAAGACTACTCTTTCCCCATTGAATTATCTTGGTATGGGGGGTACTTGTGATGAGCACTGGGTGTTGTATGTAAGTGATGAATCACTGAATTCTACTCCTGAAACCAATATTGCACTGTATGTTAACTAAATATAATTTAAAAAAATTAATTGAAAGTAAATCTGAAAACTTCCATTGTCTGTATATCTGTCTTGTTTTAATACCATGCTGCCTTATTTACAGTAGCATTGCAGTAAGTTTTGAAATTGGGAAGTCTGAATTGTCCAACTTTATTCTTCTTTTTCTAGATTTTTTTTGGCTATTGTCCCTGGTATTTTCATATGGATTATAAGATTAGATATTATTTCTACAAAAAAAGGCATCTAGGATTTTGGTAGGTGAAATTGCATTGAATGTGTAGATCAATTTGGGGAGTATTGCCATATTAGCAATATAAAGTCTTCTGATTCATGACAGTGGGATGTCTTTCCTTTTATTTAGGTCTTTAATTTCTTTCTTTTCAGAATGTAAGTTTGTTACATTTATTCCTAAGTATTTTATTCATATTGATGGTATTGTAAGTGGAATTGTTTTCTTAATATAATTTTTAGTTTATTTATTGTTACTGTGTAGAAATGCAATAGATTTTTTATATTGCCTGTATCTTGCAAACTTGCTGAACTCATTTATTAGTTCTAAGAGTTTTTTAGTGGGTTTCTAAGCATTTTCTGTATATATGATTATGTCATCTGCAAATATAGGTTTACTTCTTTCTTTCCAGTCTAGATTCCTTTTATTTCTTTTTCTCTCGTTTTTAAAAAAAAAATTTTTAACGTTTATTTATTTTTGAGACAGAGAGAGACAGAGCATGAACAGGGGAGGGTCAGAGAGAGAGAGAGGGAGACACAGAATCTGAAACAGGTTTCAGGCTCTGAGCTGTCAGCACAGAGCCCGACACGGGGCTTGAACTCACAAACCGCGAGATCATGACCTGAGCTGAAGTCAGACGCTTAACCAACTGAGCCACCAGGCGCCTCTCTTTTTCTCTCTTAATTGCACTGGCTACAACCTGCAGTACAATGTTGAAGGGATGAGAGCAGGCATCCTTCTCTTATTCCTGATATTAGAAGGAAAACATTCAGTTTTTCATATTTACTTATGATATGGCCTCTGTCTTTTTCACATATGTCCTGTATGAGATTGAAGAAGTTCACTTCTCTTCCTAGTGTGTTGAGTATTTCAACATGAAGGGTGTTGAATTTTATCAATGCTTTATTTGCCCCTGTTGAGATGATCATTTTGCATTTTTCCTTTATTTTAATGATTTGGTCTGTTATATTGATTGATTTTCAAATGTTGGATCAACCTTGTTCCTGAGAAAATTGATCCCAATTGCTCATGGTGTATAATCCTTTTGTATATTGCCAGATTCAATTTGCTAGTATTTGGTTGAGAATTTTTTTTGTGTTTATATTCATAAGAGATATTGGTCTGTATAGTTTTATTTTCTTTTGCTGTCTTTGTGTGGCTTGACCTCAGTATATTACTAGCCTCAAAGAATAAGCTGAGAAGTGTTCTCTTTCAGTTTTTGGAGGCATTTATTACGAATTAATATTAACTCTTCTTTAAATGCTTGGTAGACGATTGTTTAAATGCTTAGCTGTTATTTTGAGATAGTTCTTCTTTTAAATACAGGTATGTACAGCTATAAGTTGCTCTCAAATACTGCTTTAGCTGCATCTCATAAATTTTGGTATGTTTAACTTTATTTTCATTTGTCTTGAAGCATTTTCTTTCCTTTTTTAAAAAAAAATTATTTGAGTGTAGTCGGCCCACAATGTTACATTATTTTCAGGTGTACAAGATAGTGATTCCACATGTTTATATGTTATGCTATCCTCACCACAGATGTAGCTACCATCTGCATCATACAACACTGTTCCAATACCATTGACTATATTCTTTGTGCAGTGCCTTTTATTCCCATGACTTATTTATTCCATAACTGGAAGCCACCTCTCTTCACCATTTTCCCTAGCCCCCACCTTCCATCCCTCTGGCAACCATCAAACAAAGTCTGTTTCTGCTTTTTGTTTGTTATTTCATTTGTTTTTTAGATTCTACATATAAACAAAATCGTATGGTATTTGTCTTTCTCTGACTTATTTCACTTAGCGTAATACCCTCCAGGTCTATCCGGGCTGTCTCAAATGGATGTATCTCACCCTTTTTTATGACAATGTAATATTTCAGTGTGTGTGTGCGTGTGTGTGTGTGTGTGTGTGTGTACATGTACAAATATACCACATATTCCTTATCCATTTGTTTCTCTCTGTTTTTTTGAAAATTTTTAATATTTATTCATTTTTGAGAGACAGAGTGCAAGCAGGGGAGGGGCAGAGAGAGACAGGGAGACACAGAATCCGAAGCAGGCTCTAGGCTCTGAGCTGTCAACACAGAGCCTGATGCAAGGCTCGAACTCATGAACTGTGAGATCTTGACCTGAGCTGAGGTTGGTCGCCTAACCGACTGAGCCACCCAGGCACCCCGTCCATTTGGCTCTTGATGGACTCTTAGGTTGCTTCCATATCTTGGCTATTGTAAGTAAGGCTGCAACAAACATAGGGGTATATACATCTTTTTGAATTAGTGTTTTTGTTTTTTGGGGGGTAAATAGCCAGTAGTGGAATTATTGGATCATATGGTCTTTCTATTTTTAATTTTTTGAGGAACTCTTATATTGTTTCCACAGTATGGAGTGTACCAGTTTACATTCCCACCAACAGAGCACAAAAGTTCCTTTTTTTTCCATGTCTTTGGCAATACTTGTTATTTCTTATCTTTTTGATGTCAGCCATTCTGACAGGTGTAAGGTGATATCTCATTGTGGTCTTAATTTCTGTTTCTCTGGTGATTGGTGATGTTGAGAATCTTTCCATGTGTCTGTTGGCCATCTGTAGGTCTTCTATGGAAAAATTTCTATTCAGGTTCTGTGCCCATTTTTAATCAGATTTTTTTTTTTTTTGGTATTGAGTTGTGTAAATCCTTTACATATTTTGGATCTTAACCCTTTATTGGATTTATCATTTGCAAATATCTTTTCCCATTCACTAGGTTGCATTTTTGTTTTGTTGATGGTTTCTTTCACTGTGAAAGAACTTTTTATTTTGATGTAGTCCCAATAGTTTATTTTTGTTTTTTTCCCTTGCTTTAGGAGACATATTTAGAAAACTATTGCTATAGTTCATGTTAGAGAAATGACTGCCTGTGTTCTCTTGTAGGTTTTCTATGGTTTCATGTCTTACATTTGGGTCTTTAATCTATTTTGAGTTATTTTTGTGTATGGTGTTAGAAAGTGGTTCAGTTTCATTCTTTTACATGTAGCTGTCTAGTTTTCCCAGTACCATTTATGAAGAGACTGTCTTTTCCTCATTGTGTATTCTTGCCTCCTTTGTAATAGATTAATTGACCATATAATTGTGGGTTTATTTTGGGTTCTCTGTTCTGTTCTGTTGATCTATGTGTCTATTTTTGTGCCAGTACCATACTGTTTTGATCACTACCGCTTTGTAATATAACTTGAAGTCAGAATTGTGAGGCTTCCAGCTTTGTTTTTCTTTTTCAAGGTTGCTTTGACTATTTGGGGACTTGTGTGGTTCCATACAAATTTTAGGATTGTTGTAGTTTTATGAAAAATGCTGTTGGTATTTTGATAGAGATTGCATTGAATCTGTAGATTGCTTTTGGGTAGTATGCACATTTTTAAGATTAATTCATCTAATCCATGAGCATGACATATATTTCCATTTGTTTGTGTCATCTTCAATTTCTTTCATCGATGTTTTATAGTTTTCAAAGTACAGGACTTTCACCTTCTTCTTTAAGTTTATTCCTAGGTATTTTATTCTTTTTGGTATACTTGTAAATGGAGTTATTTTCTTAATTTCTCTTTCGTTATTAGTATATAGAATGATACTGACTTCTGAATATTAATTTTGTATCCTGAAATTTTACTGAATTCATTTACTCAGTAAATAATAGTTTTTTTGGTGGAGTCTAGGATTTTCTATGTGTAGTACAATGTTGTCTGTAAATAGAGCTAGGTTAAACTTTACCTATATGGATGCCTCTTATTCATCTTGAAGTATTTTCTAATTTCTTATGTGATTTTCTTTGTTGCTTATTGGTATATTGGGATTATGTTGTTTACTGTGCACATATTTTTGAGTTTCCAAAATATGCCTCTGTTAGTGATTCTAATTTTATTCAGTTGTTATCTGAGAACATATTTTGTGTGAACTCACTACTTTTAAGTTTATTTTAGCTTGTCTTATTGCCTATGATATGATCTGTCCTAGAGAATGTTCCATGTGCACTTGAGAAGAATGTGCGTTTTGTTGTTGTTGCATGAAGTGTTTTATAGTCATTTAAATATAGATGTATTTGGTTTATGGTGTTGTTCAAATCTCTTCTTTCTTTTCTGATATTCTCTCTAGTTGTTCTATTCACTATTTGTATTTGAGTATTGAAACCTGCTATTATACCTGAAGTGTCTGTTTCTCTTTTCAAATATGTCACTTTTTGCTTTTTATATTTTGGCAGCTCTGTTTTGGGTGCATGTATGTTTATAATTATTATATCTTCCCAGTGCCATGGCCCCATTTTCCTTATAAAATCTTTTATTTTCTCTAGTGACTTTTTTTGGTTTGTTTAAAATCTATTTTGTCTGATAGTAGTATAGCCACTCCAGCATTTTTATGGCTATTGTTTGCAAGATCTGTTTTTCCCCATGCTTTCTTTTTATTTTCAGCCAATTTGTATCTTTGAATCTAAAGCGTGTTAGTAAGCTTGTTTCACTTAGTGTTTCACTAAAATTATCTGGCACAAATTGTCACTTTTAAGAGTGATAATGTTGTTTCTGTAGATGAGTTCATGTTTATTTAATGTCCATACATTTAATACTATTATTCTGGATAACATAATGATATTTTTAGAATATTAATCAGGTGAAGTCTCCCCCTTTCAATAAGTTTATATATAAGTTAAAAGATTTATTATCTACTTTATTCCTATTGGTCTGAGAAGCATAGCAGGTAAAATATGAGTACATTATTTTATAGTGAGGAAATGTGTCTATAAACTTAGATTTGAACTTGTCTTTCATTTTTAAAAAATTTTTTTTAAACGTTTATTTTTAATTTTTGAGACAGAGAGAGACAGAGCATGAACGGGGGAGGGGCAGAGAGAGAGGGAGACACAGAATTGGAAGCAGGCTCTAGCTCTGAGCCATCAGCCCAGAGCCCAGCGTGGGGCTCAAACTCCAACCGCGAGATTGTGACCTGAGCTGAAGTCAGACGCTTAACCGACTGAGCCACCCAGACGCCCCTTGTCTCTCATTTTTTAACATAATAAATAATTTTAAATCCCAGTGACAAATTTAATTTAAAATTTACTGATTTTATTCTTTTTGGTACAATTGTAAATAGAG
Organism: Panthera onca; assembly: GCF_046562875.1. Classification (NCBI taxonomy): domain Eukaryota; kingdom Metazoa; phylum Chordata; class Mammalia; order Carnivora; family Felidae; genus Panthera; species Panthera onca. Next base: position 73,844,371 of record NC_138340.1, on the reverse strand, counting down.
TTATTTTCTTAATTTCTCTTTCTACTATTTTGGTATTAGTACATAGAATGCTACAAAACTACAAGTTTTTCCAATCATAATAGTTAGAAAACAGCTAGAAGTTGCCAATTTTCATTGCTATATCTTTCTTGAAATGGTGTTGAAAAGCAAAAAAAAAAAAAAAAAAGTTTAGTCATTAAATATTCTCATTTACTTGCTTTTAACATTATTTAGTACTCTTATAAGGTGATTGACAGATTATGTATGGGTTGCAGAAAAGGGAAAACTAGCTTCTGAAAATGGTTGAATAACAGCTGGAATTAATGAATAAGGAAGTGATTGAATAAATGCATCAACCAGATGAAATGTAGGGTTTTTTAGGTATTCTGTGTAATGAAAGGCTTAACAGAATTCAAGGTAGTGAAAAATAAGAACTCTATGATGTTACAATGACTGATAATAATGTAAATGATAGTGTTAGCTCATTTTTATCTGGTACTTATTGTTTGCCAGGCACAGTTCTAGTATCTGTACGTATAGGTCAAGGATTGGATTATCAAAACCGACTGACATCAGTTGAAGATGTTAATCAGTATTAAGCTTTACTTGTAATTTTAAGGGTACAAGGAACCAAAAGGCACAGGAAAATCAGACTGAGGTCTTGAACATTGAGAGAGGCTTTCTTTCTTCCCACAACAGACAAAATTCTCAATCCCAGAGCAGTAGGTACTATACCTAATGAAGTACATGGGTTACCTCATACAGTAGGGAACATTGCAGGCTGTGAAATGTTACATTTTATACTTTGATAATGCATAGCTGGTGTCCCATCCCTTATAAACCTATAGATTCTAGGCTTGTTTATCATAGTAATTCTAAGACAGGAATAATCTGCTTTTAAAAGCCTTCTATGGATAAGTATTACTTTTTTTTTTAAGCAAATACCATTAGTATATTTGCCAGTAATTAGCATGCTTATAAAGGAGAATAGCCCAGGTCTTCTGCCTTTTTTCCTGGAAGAGCCTCCTACCCAACAGGAAAAAAAAAATGCTCTTTTTCATTCCCAATAGATTAACTCATTTAAATTCAAATTTAATTATTTATTTTGTTACTATAAACAGGTAAAATATATTAAGAAGGCACCTGGGTGGCTCAGTCAGTTCATTGTCCGACTTCGGCTCAGGTCATGATTTTGCTGTTCCTGAGTTCGGTCCCCGTATCAGGCTCTGTGCTGACAGCTTGGAGCCTGTAGCCTGCTTCAGATTCTGTGTCTCCCTCCCTCTCTGCCCCTCCCACACTCATGTTCTCTCTCTCTCTCTCTCTCTCTCAAAAATAAATAAACATTAATTTTTTTTTTAAAAAAAGAAGGAACTTCAGACACGTTTAAAAAATATTTTATCTTATTTGGTTTGGTTTAGTTTGGTTGGTAGGAGAAGGAGTGAGAAATACAGTAAATATATATTCTCACCACCAACAGGTATCCACAGTAGCAGCTTGTTGGTTTTTCTCTTGTGTGTGTGCATACACAAGTCATATACAATTCTTTCTTCTGTTTGATCTTAGAATATTTGAGAAATCATCTGATGGTTTCAATTTTCAATTTTCTCTGTTTTTCTCACCCCAACCCTCAATCAGGATGGAGATCCAGTTCGTCCAGGAGTGGCCATGACTGATCTTGCTACTGGCCTGTATGCATATGGAGCCATTATGGCTGGATTGATACAAAGATATAAAACCGGGAAAGGACTGTTCATTGATTGCAACCTGCTGTCATCTCAGGTACCAATCCAAAAAGCATTCTAGATTGTGCTGTAAAGACGTGTATCTGGGTCATACTCTTTCATATCAAATTTTATGGTCACATGTGCAAAAATAAAAACAACAGAAAAAAACCCACAAACAACAACAGCAAAAGCTATTTTGTTTTGATATAGTTAATTATTGTCATCTTAAAATAAGTGGGCCATGAAGATTTTGTTGTAATAGGCATTGCTGTTGAATTAGAATTTTAAGGACTGTTTATATTAGAATGAGTGTGACCAGAGTGAGACAAGAGTACGTTTGGTTCTATTTTATTGTCACATGAGCTCTGTAACTTCTTTTGACCAGAGTTTCTTCACCTTTTTTGTACTGTAGACCCCTTGTGTACTCTGGTGAAGTCTATGGACCTTTTCTTAGAATTATATTTCTAAATGCATAAAATGATATACTTAGGATTGCAAGGGAAGCCAATTATATTGAAATATAGTTATTTCAATGTAAAAACCAATTTTGTGTTATAATAACATATCATTTTTTTTATTAACACATTAAACCATAAGATCTATTATTGGGCCTAGTAACTACTACAATTTTGAGGAAATGTTGAACATAAATGATGCTTTAAGATACCTACAATAACTATAATATGATATGAAAATATGTATAATATTTATTGGTGATCAAGCCATAGGTACTACTAATCTCCTGTGGTTTGCCGCTTATACTCGTAGTTGAAGAAAATGCTAAATTTTATCTAGGAGTTGGATGGAAATAAAGATCTAATTTTTTCTGTTCAGGTTAATTAGTTGCCAGAATTCTTTCCATGGACTCTGGAGTAAGAACCCTTGGTTTAGACAGTTATCAGTTATGTTATGCCAAATACTAAACTGGTAGAATAAAAGAGTTAACTAACTCTCACATTGACATTTTGCCTCCTTTTTATTGGAGCAGACCCAGGTGCTGTACCATAGGTGGACGTTGATTTGGAACAGATAATTTTTCGGGAATAGAATAAAAAAGAAAATAGTTTAATTTGTGCAAGGAGATATTTTACCGTGAGAAAAATTACTTTATAGATGGAGATCTCAGTTAGGAATTTCAGATTTAAATGGCATACACGGGAGACTAATAAAGTTGGAAAACTGCTTTGGAGATATTTTCTCTTAGACAAAATTGAGGAATTATCTAGAGGTAAGAAAAATATCAAATGGTTGCAGGTGAATTACAATGTCTGGAGTTTCAACATTAGCTTTGAGTTACAGTGAGCATTTTAATGGTTAAATAAAAGGGTAAAATAATTCTCTCCAAATGAATGAATGGTCTTTTGAATAGAAAAACACAGATGTTAGTTATGGGAAGAAGCTGAAAGCCTTTTTCTTTCCTCCTCTAATTTAATAGCTGTAAGGAACCTGATGGAGGTTAAGTGACTGTTTACAAGTTACACACTTAATAAGTATGGAAGACATGAAGGTTTCATGGGTGTTTGACCTGTCTGATCACAGAGGGTCCTAGGCTTAAAGTCCTTAAGACTCCTGAACTGTATTTAGACTGCTTTACTTATATGTCAATGATAATTAGCTTTGGAAGAAATTCACCTGTAGAGTATTATAGAGTTTAATTCTCTTCCATCACCTAATGCAATGATTCACAACTCAGAGGTGTGTGGGTCCCTGGAGATGGGAGTGGAGGGGGGTGGTATGACTGGTAGGGCTGTTTCGAAGTGAGGGTACACTAAGTCCAAACTCATGCATGCATACACACATATACACATTCCAGTCATTTTGGGTATGTGTCTGTGTTTGTTGTTCATGCTATTTCCTAAGACTGTAAGTTCCCTGAATGCAGGAATGTTTGTTCCTGTTTACAGTGGTAACCTAATAGCGTATCCCAGTATTTGTCAAATAGCAGTCTCTCCCAGTCTTTTGAGATCAGTCGGGGACCCACTGTTACCAGTAGGTATGTCACACAGCCTTTAGGTTTGCTACGAAAGATTAGAAAAAGGTAGAAAACCATTGAATTAGAATAAGTACTTAATAAACAACTTATGATGAAATGATGTGTTTTCAGTAAACTAGGTAGCAGTGATTTAGCTGTAGCTGATGGTGCTGTAGTTAACCTAGTCAAAGTTTGCTGAAATTATTTGTGTATTTAAGACTCATTAACTATCTTTTTTAAAATTGAGGTAAAATTGGGGCACCTGAGTGACTCAGTCGCTTAAGCATCCAACTTCAGCTCAGGTCATGATCTCGCTGTTTGTGGGTTCAAGCCCTGTGTCAGGCTGTGTGCTGACAGCTAATGGGCTGGAGCCTGCTTCAGATTCTGTGTGTGTGTCTCTCTCTGCCCTTCCCCCACTCTCGCTCTCTCTCAAAAATAAATGAACTGGGGTAAAACTGGTATATAACATTATATTAAGTTCAGTTGTACAACATAATGATTTGATATTTGTATACATTGCAAAACGCTCACCACGTCTGGTTAACATCGGTTGATTTTGTTTTCTCATGGTGAGAACTTTCCCCATCTACTCTCTTAGCAGCTTTCAAATATGTGGTAGAGTATTACTAGTCACCATGTTGTACATTACATCCCTATGACTTATTTATTTTATAACTGGAAATTTGTACCTTTTGACCCCCTTCACCCGTTTTACCCACCCTCTGCCTCTCACAATCACCAATCTATTCTCTGTATTATGAGCTCAGTATTTTTTTTTAAGTAAAAAAAAGTCTTCTAGATTCCAAAAATAAGTGAGATTATACTGTATTTGTTTTTCTCTGTCTGGCTTATTTTACTTAATGCCCTCAAGGTCCATCCATGTTATTGCAAATGACAGGATTTCCTTCTTTTTTTTTTTTTTTATGGCTGAATAACATTCCATTGTGTGTGTGTATATGTATCACATTATTTTTATCCATTCATACACCGATGAACACTTAGCTTGTTTACATACCTTGACTGTTGTCCTTACCTTTTACCTTTTATGATAAAAAAATTGATTAAGTCTAGTTTTAGAGCTATGGACTTTCACATCTACTATTTTATTTTTATTATTTTTATTATTTTATTTTATTATATTTTTGAGAGAGAGAGAGAGTGTGAGCCTGGGAAAGGGGCAGAGGGAGAGAAAGAGAGAATCTTAAGCAGGCTCCATGCTCAGTGTGGAGCCTGATGTGGGGCTCGATCCCACGGCCCTGGGATCATGACCCAAGCTGAAACCAAGAGTCAGATGCTCAACCAACTGAGCCACCCAGGTGCCCCATGTTTACTATTCTATATGACCTTCGTAATTATCACCTGAGGTAGGTAGGGCAGGAATTTTTATTCCTATTTTACTTATAAGGAAACTGAAGTAGGAGAGGTTGATCTGCTTGACCAAAGAGTCACAGCAAGAATTTGGTTTCCGATATCCTGGCTGGTTCTCTTTTCCCTGCTTCATAAAGGCTAGATTTTTAGCACTGAGGGACAGGCAAGATCCAGCTTTCCTACACTGGGGCTCCAGAGGAGAAGGCAAATTTAGTAAGAGGCAGAGGAAGCAAAAGAGCACTCAGTAACAAGGGAAAACATAACAGGACTGGCTCCCCTGCCCCCCAACCTGCATGCCAAGAGTCAGAATAAGATAGTGCAACAAGGTGGCCCCTCTGGATCATTATCTAAATCATGTTTAGATCCAGTGAATGAAAACTATCATGGAATTTAACCCGATGGACCAGTGTTTCTGTTGAAATGTGAGAATTTTGAGAAAAACAGCATTTGGAGTCATGGACACCTGGATTTTTTTATGCACTCTGGCCAACTGAGGGCTCACTGTGCCCCAGGCTCTGTGGTCGCTAGGTTGGAGTGCAAAGTGACACCTCAGTCCAAGGTTTAATACAAGAGGCAGCTGTGTCAGAAAGGAGAGTCTAAGGTGTGGTTTTCTAACAGGGCCTTGGAGCATGGTTGGACCAAGGTAGTTAAGGGCCTTGTATGTTATGCTTCGGAATCTGGATTTTAACCTCCCAAGACCTCTGTTTCTCTACCTACAAATTCTGTTGGTGATGGTCTTTTCAACCAAAGACTACGTCTGCTTGGGTACATGCTATAGTTGCCATGTGCTGAATAACCTCTGGGCTGTGGACAACGTTTGAGTTTCAGAGGGCAGTGGTACAGACACTATTTTTTGTTGAAGGCTGTCTGAGGTGCCAGGCAGCGGGTGGGAAGAACATTTTCGTTGTCTTAACCCACTGCAGCCCAAGCTCTGTTTTTCTCTTTTTGCCTCTGCCCTTGTCTTGTCTCTGTACTTCTTCTCACGTGTGTTTCTCTACCCTTGGGCATCTCTTTTCTCTGTCTATTTCTCACTTGTCTTTCTTTACTTTCCTGTTTTCACTCCTATTCTGTGCTGTCGCTGCCTTCCTCTGTCCCCTTTTCTCCATGTTTCATGATGTGGAGCTATAGGTGAAGCAGTTCTGGTCCCAGGTCTTACGTCCTTATACTGTACGGTTAAGGAAACTTACAGAATCGTTTAGCAGTTTGCATGGAAGAGAAAGGAAGACCTTTTTTCTGGAAGCCCCGGAAAACAAGACCATATATTTTACTGGGTTAAATGACCATTCCTGAACCAATTAATGAGGACTGAAAGAAATATGCTATTTGGCTTAAGCTGTTCTAGGTACTAGTGATAGTGTTAACTCTACCCAAACCATAAGACCGTAACTGGGGAGATGTGATTCACCTAAAGCATTGTGTGGTTATCTTTTGTCCAGAGGAAGGGGAAATAAATGTTGGGGGGCCAATCAACATTCTACTAACATAACTGGGTTGTTTAGAGAATCTACTGCTCTCAAGGATGTGAAAAATTCTTCATAAAAGTATTCTGATGACTAGCATTAATTTTGTTAGGTTATTTAAAAAATATTTTGCAGTGTTAGAAATGGGCTGAGATTGGGGCACCTGGGTGGCTCAGTCAGTTAAGCATCCAACTTCGGCTCAGGTCATGATCTCGCGGTCCGTGAGTTCGAGCCCCACGTCGGGCTCTGTGCTGACAGCTCAGAGCCTGGAGCCTGTTTCAGATTCTGTGTCTCCCTCTCTCTCTGACCCTCCCCCATTCATGCTGTCTCTCCCTGTCTCAAAAATAAATAAACGTTAAAAAAAATTAAAAAAAGAAAGAAATGGGCTGAGATTAAAAAAACTGGTTATTGACATAATTATTTTATTATCATAATTATTATAACTTTTCATAATAGAGAAATCTTGACTAACTTTACTTAGTCTTTCCTTAAAAAATTTTTTTTGGGGGTGCCTGGGTGGCTCAGTCGGTTGGGCGTCTGACTTCGGCTCAGGTCATGATCTCGCGGTTCGTGGGTTCAGACCCCGCGTCAGGCTCTGTGCTGACAGCTCAGAGCCTGGACCCTGCTTCAGATTCTGTGTCTCCCTGTCTCTCTCTGCCCCTCCCCTGCTCACGCTCTGTCTCTCTCTGTCTCAAAAATAAAATAAAACATTAAAAAAAATGGGGCACAGAGAGAGAGGGAGACACAGTATCCAAAGTAGGCTCCAGGCTCTGAGCTGTCAACACAGAGCCCAACACGGGGCTTGAGCTCATGAACCATGAGATCATGACCTGAGCTGAAGTTGGACACTTAACCGACTGAGCCACCCAGACATCCCACTTTACTTAGTTTTTCAATTTAAGATAACATAGATCCTAGATCCAAAAACCCAACCCAACCCCAAAATGATTAAAATCTGCTTCATGTAAATGTGAAGTGCTATTTCTAGATGCTTTTCAAAGTAATATAATAGGAAACTTCACCTTTTAAAAAATGTATTCACTTTCTTCTTCTTCTTTTTTTATATAAATGTTCACCTGCGTTAAGCAGATAGCATTCGAACTTCATTTCAGATGCCTGGAAAGTGACTGTGATTTCATGCAGTGGGTAAAAAAACAGGCTTTTCTAACTCATTTTGATTGCGTTACACAGGATGACAAATGAATGACTATAACATTCAATATCAGTTGCTAAAAATGAAATTTTGTACTCCCTCTCCTAAAAGTGATCTAGTGTACAATTACACAAATTACACTTGATTTGAATAGTAGCTAATTATTAACTCAGAGCTGATTGCCTCGACCACAACAAAACCGTTTCATTGTAGAGACATGACAGTTGCCAGGATGTGGTTTATAGTGGGCACCAGATTTTTTGTAGTTTCAAGGCTGTGAACTTTTAACCCTTGTCATAAAATTCTTTGATTTTTTTTTTAAGTCTTAATATGATTTAAAGTTGTCAACTGAAGATTGTCTCACGTCAGCATCTAAACAGTATTCTTTAGATGATATTGGTAAATAACAAGGAAGTGGATTTGGATGTGGTTCCAATTATTCTGTTGCTCTTATTCTTCTGTTGTGGCTGACAGAAATATCTTTTGGAAGTTTTAATATCCTTCCTGTACTTAATTGCAACCAGGCTCCCTTAATTACTACTACAATGAGTTAGTTTTTTTAGCACCAAAGTTCCATAATTATTTTCACATATAGAATGTTTTGACATTTTTGATGTCATTATTCTTTTTTCATGTTTGTAAAAGTGTTCATATTTAGGGTAGATAAAATTTTAACTCCCAGTATTATGGCACATTTTTGTGGGGATCAACTTCTGAATTTAAAATAAGTATAGTAATCTGAAATTTATCTTTTTGTGTTTTTAGATACACCTGTGTTTCTGCTTTTTTTTTATTCTGTATCGTAAAAAAAATTTTTTTTTAGTTTATTTGTTTTTTGAGAGAGAGAGAGCAGGGGAGGGACAGAGAGAGAAGGAGAGAAAGAATCTGAAGCAGGCTCCACACTGTCAGTGCAGAGCCCGATGTGGGGCTCGAACTCATGAACTTGAGATTGTGACCTGAGCCAACATCAAGAGTCGGAGGCTCAACCAACTGAGCCACCTAGGTGCCCTTCTATATCTTTTTAAAGAAACAGTTTCAGTGAGGTATATTTTGCACATCATAAAATTCACCCTGTTTCAATGGACCATTTAATAATTCTTAGTGTATGTGTTGAGTGATGTAACCGTCACCATAAGTCAGGTTTTGAAATAAATACTCATATGGTCACTTCTGGTATGGGTCTTATCCATAAGGCTAGCATGGACCAGTTTTGAGTGGGAAGGATGTAGGGCTAGGTTGACTCACAATTCAGGGCCCATTATGACTTCTGTGGGCCCTAGAAAATTTTGCCCTTGTAGGTCCTTTGCTCCAATAAAAATACTATGAATTACAGATGCATTGGTATAAAGATGAATATAATTCATTAATGTGTATTAATTATTATTGCATTATTTTTTTTCTCATTTAAAAAGCAATTAGAATTGGGACGCCTGGGTGGCTCAGTTGGTTAAGCATCTGACTTCAGCTCAGGTCGCATGATCTTGTGGTTCGTGAGTTTGAGCACCACATCGGTGCTGACAGCTCAGTTCCTGGACCCTGTGTCAGATTCTGTGTCTATCTGTGTCTCTGCCCCTTCCCCGTTCTCTCTCTCTCTCTCTCTTTCTCTCAAAAATAAATAAACATAAAAAAAAAGAAATTAGAATGAAAACATTTTGTGTACCTCTCAAGTATCACGAGCACTGTATCATATTGATGTCAGCTCTGAAAGAATTTCCTTAAGAATATTGTAAATGTGCCAGATCTGTGAGGAAAGACAATTACGTATCCAGGAAGGAAGTGAGAGGCTGAAGGTTGAGATCATGCTGAAGGGTGAATAGAGGATGGAAAGGGAGAGAGGCAGCAGCCTATGACCAAGGAAGTTAACAGCATGGAGTAGGGAGAGAAAAAAGAGGAGGTAATATCATCAGAAAGCTTAAGAAATCAGAGAACTGTGAGTTTGCATTTGAATCTCCCGTTTTTGAGGAGCCTAATGCATTCCTGCCCTGAAGACTCCTGTCAGCCTGACAATCCTTAGTTACTTGAGGCCCATTAAAAACATTTCTTTTTTAATATGTAAGTTTATGTATTTATGTATGTATGTATGTATGTATGTATGTATGTATGTATGTATTTATTTATTTAGTGTGTGTGTGTGTGTGTGTGTATGTGTGTGTGAGAGAGAGAGAGAGGGAGTGAGAGAGAGAGAGAGAGAGAGGCAGAGAGAAGATCCCAAGCAGGTCCTGCGTTGTTAGTACAGAGCCTGACCTGGGGCTCTAACTCATAAACTGAGACCCTGACCTGAGCTGAAAGCAAGGATTGGACACTAAACTGACTGAGCCACCCAGGTGTCCCATGAAGCCAATTTTTAAATCCTTGTCCAGCTTCCATTCTTTAACTGGCATTCTCTCCAAGGCCTCCTGCTCCTTTATTATAGTTCAGGGAATAAAAAAAAAAATCAACACTTATCTAATATCAAGATGACTAATTAGGAAGGTAAAGACACACCAAAAAATGAAATCTCAGATGATTTCCAAAGAAAATTAGAATTTTAGATAATCTATTATTTTATGTTTTTATTTTTATACTGTTGGTTGGATTGAATGCAAGTTGGCTGTAATATAAAACATGGTTGGCTGTTTTTCTTTCTCTTTCTTTCTTTCTTTCTTTCTTTCTTTCTTTCTTTCTTTCTTTCTTTCTTTCTTTCTTCTCCTGCTCCTCTTCCTCCTCCTCCTCCTCCTCCTCCTCCTCCTCCTCCTCCTCCTCCTCCCCCTCTCCCTCCTCCTCCTCCTCCTCCTCACCCTCTCCCTCCTCCTCCTCCTCCTCCTCCTCCTTCTCCTTCTTCTAGAAGATCCAGTGAAATGTAAGTGTATTGGGAGGATGCTCTAGCTTTGTATAACTGAAATCCTTAGTTATATTCATGGGCATTGCATATTTTTATATGACATGAACCACAGTGAGGGAAACTAGGGCTTTTAATTGTAATAATTGATAATCAGTGATGAGAGAATATCTCAAAGGAGAAGAGAATAAAACAGGAGTACAAATTTCATTGTGATCTAATTTAATTCTCTTATTAGATACTTTAAAACAATTTGGTACTTTCAAAATGTTCTGAAAAAAATAGGAACATGATTAAGATCAAGATACAAAAGAGATAGGAGAAAGATCCATTGGTGCTGATAAATAGTCACTGAATTTAGATTTTAGTTTTGCAGAATCTTATGGAATAATGAATTTAATGGACTGTTCCTAAAGATGGATTTAACAGTATGAGAATCACTTATGTTCCTCTACTAGAGTTACAACAATTTGTTTTTGTTGCTAAGTTAATCGATTCTACCTTCATCTTTGTACTTCCTAGGGTTGGAACATTTTATGTAGAATGAAATGTAGTAATCATATCCTCTGTGTTGGCTAATTAGTAGTAGCTCTATACCTGCCATAGTTATAGACCAACTGATTCCTAGTGGAACACATCTATTTGTCCCCAACCATTATGTCATCATTGTAGCTAAAGGAAAAGTAAACCACTAGCATGAAGCATGGTGGTTGAGATTTAATTTCTAGGAAAATCACTTTAAGTTCTTTACAGAATGTATATGAAGTATAATGGTGAGTAATTTTTAAGTTTTTTTGTATCCTTGAGTCATTATATACCAGCAATACATAACAAGATCTTGATTAGCTCAAGTACTTAGCAATTTGGATATTCTGGTTGATTTCATTTTGTAGATGACTGGAGGCTAAAAGGAAACTACTTTGGTTTCAACCATTTTCATAGAAAATCTTCTAATATGCTTTAATTTACCTTTCTGTTGTGGTAAATGCCATATACTAAATATATTTTCACCTTAAAAGTTATTATTCAGATCTTTTTCTCTTTTTTTTCAACCTATGGATACTCACTGTAGGGAGTAAGAAATGAAGGAGAATCTGCACTAATGGAGTCTATCTGCCTGCCATCCGTCCATCCTTGCTCCCTGTTTCTCATCTACTATACGCCAAAGTATGCAATAAATGATAAATAAGCCAGTATGTTCCTTGTCTAATGGAATTTAGACACAGACAAAAAACGAGTAACAAGTGACACATTTGCAGAAGGAAATAAACAGTGTAATAAAGATAACAGGGGCACGTCTGTTAGCCAGGACAAGATCATTCCAGAGAGAGGGAACAATAAATGCAAAGGCCTGAAGCAGGACAGGACTTGGCATGTTCTAGGAACTGACAAAAGTCTGATGTGACTGACTGCAAGACATCCCTTGAAGTAGACACTGGCACTAAACCTGGTCATTTGTTAATAATCATCTGAGGAATAAGCATGGGTTGTGACATTTAAATAATAACCCAATAATCTATAATTAGTAGGCCCATTAGAAGTTAGGAGTAGGTAACAGGTCAAACCTGTAGGGTAGGAGTTGAGTTCTGTTAACAACAGAACTAGAAGTTCTCAAAGTGCTGTTTTAGTGGGATGATAGAAGAAACAACACAGGACTGCAAATAGCTTTAATCTTTAATCACTTGGGCTGACTGGAGACCAGTACCAAGAAGATTGAGACAGGTTCTGTGGTGAGACAGTGCTGTGGTTATTAACAACGGTGTCTGCCAAGGTGCAACACTGGGAAAGCGCTATCACCTTGCTGACCTTGGAGTAGATGCTGTGTTACATAGGCTGCTTTTATTCTCTGAAGTTGAATTACTGAGAATGGCTTTAACAACTTAATAAAACTTGTATAATGTTTGCTTTATACTAGACACTATTCTAAGAACCTTGCATATATTAACTAATTTATTTCCTCAACAGCTCTATTGTTCCCATTTTACTGAGGAGGAAACAGAGGCACAGAATAATAATACATAGTCATTAACTAAGTGGTAGAGCTGGAACCTGAACTAGGTCTGCATCCAGAGGCTGCTATATTTTTATTCTCCTTGAGTGTATAAGGCCCTCCCACTATTCATTAATTTATTTATGCACTTAAATCTTTAAGTGCCCAATGCTAGAAATATATTGTTATGATGAATAGGGATGTTTGGGGAACATGTTTTAGCTATTAAGAAGGACTTACAAAAAGAATATATCTTGACTTATCTTTTGGGAGAATGATCTTAATCAGTAAGGTGATTAGCACTGAGCAATAGAACTTAACATGATTGTAGATTCATCTTGTATCTTGCAGCCTTGCTGGGCTCATTTTTTTAGTTCTAAGTGTATTTTAGTGGATACTGTAGGATTTTCCATATACAAGACCACATCATATGTGAATAAAGATAGTTTTACTTTCTCCTTTTCAAAATGGATGCCTGCTATTTCTTTTTCTTGCTTAACTGCCCTGGGTAGAAAGAATCCCAGTACAATGTTGAATAGAAGTAGCAAGAGCAAACAACCTTTTCTTCTTCTTTATTTCAGAGCAAAACGTTCAGTTTTTACCAGTATGTATGAGGTGAGCTGTGGTTTTTTCATTGATGCTCTTTATCAGATTGAGGAGTTTCCTTTTATACTTGGTTTGCTGAGTGTTTTTTATCACAAAAGGTGTTAGATTTTGGCAACTGCTGTTTCTGAAACTATTAAGATCATTATTTGGCTTTCATCAATTATCCTATTAAATTGTTATTTGATTATTAATTGGTAAACCTTGATTGATTGATTTTGTAGTCCTGGGGAAAATCTCACTTGGTCATGTTGCATAATTTTTTGTATCTGTTACTCTATTCAGTTTGCTACTATATTGCTAAGGATTTTGGGGTCTATATTCAAAAGGAGAATTGGTCTGTAGTTTTCTTCTTCTGGATATTTTTCTGTTTTTGGTATCAGGTATATCACATAGAATGAGTTTTTCCTTTTTCTCCTAGTTTTTGGAAGAGTTTGTGGAGAATTGGCATTAGTTTTTCTTTAATTGTTTGGTAGAGTTCATCAATGAAGCTAAAAAATCCTGGACTTTTAATTGTTTTGTAAGTTTTATGAGTATAATTCAATCTCCCTATTCGTTATATGTTTATTTCGATTTTCTATTTATTATTTAGTCAGTTTCAGTAATTTGTGTCTTTGTAGGAATTTGTCATTTTATTTAGGTGACTTAATTTATTGGAATATGATTGTAGTATTTAAAAAAATTTTTTTTAACGTTTATTTTGAGACAGAGACAGAGATGAGTGGGGGTGGGGGGCAGAGAGAGAGGGAGACACAGAATCTGAAGCAGGATCCAGGCTCTGAGCTGTCAGCACAGAGCCTGACACGGGGCTCGAACTCGTCAACTGCAAGATCATGACCTGAGCCAAAGTCAGATGCTCAACCAACTGAGCCACCCAGGTGCCCCTGTAGTATTTTTATATAACCCTTTTTATTTCTGTAAGATGATTAGAGATGTTCACTCTTTTATTCCTGATTTTAGCAATTTGAGTCTTCTCTTTTTTTTCTCAGTCTACCTTAAGATTTGTTAATTTTGTTGATCATTCCAGCAAACCAACGTTAGATTTCATTGATTTTCTCTGTTGTTTTTCTCCATTCTATTTCATTCATTCCTGCTCTTTATTATTTCTTTCCTCTTGTTAATTTTGGGTTTAGTTTGCTCGTCTTTTTTTGGTGTCTTATGGTGGAATGTTAAGTTATTTATTTGAGGTCATTTTCTTTTTAAACGTAGGTATTTTCAACTGTAAATTTCCTTTAAGGACTGTTTCACTAAATTTCATCTCATAAGTTCTTGTGTATTGTGTTTTCCTTTTCAATTATCTCAAATTGCTTTCTAATTTCCTTTTGTGATTTCTTCTTTGATCCATTGGTTTTTAGGAATGTGCTGTTGAATTTCCATTCGTTTGTGAATTTCCCAAATACCTTCTGTTATTAATTTTTCACTTCATTCCATTGTAGTTGGAGAACTTTCATTGTGTGAATTTCAGTCTTTTTAAATGTACTGAGGCTTGTTTTTGACCTAATGAATGGTCTGTCTTAGAGGATATTCCAGGTGTGCTTGTGAAGTGGGGTGTTATATAGATGCCTGTTAAGTCTAGTTGGTTTGTAAAGTAATGTTATGTTTAATATTTTCAGGAACTGTCATTTTTTTTTCTAAAACAGCAGCACTATTTTATAATGTCACCAGCAATTTATGAAGTATCTAATTTTTCCACATCCTTTCCTAACATGACTAGCTATTCTCTATAATTTGTTTTAAAAATGTATTTATTTATTTATTTTGAAAGAGAGAGAGAGAGAGAGAGAGAGAGAGAATCCCTCTGTCAGCACAGAGCCTGAAGCAAGGCTGAATCCCACGAACTGTGAGAGATCAGCCCTTGAGCCAAAACCAAGAGTTGGATGCTTAATTGACAGAGCCACCCAGGTGCCCCTCTATAATTTTTTAATTTAGTTCTTATAAAGTAATTCATGTAAAGTGGTTTTGATTTACATTTATGCATTTCAGTTCTATTTCTCTGTTAATTTTCTGCCTAGTCACTCTATCCATTATTGAAAGTGGGGTATATAAGTCTCCATCTGTTATTATTGGATTGTCTCTTTCTTCCTTCAGTTCTCTCAGTTTTTGCTTCAGGTCTTTGGTGGTCTGTTGTTAGGCTCATATATGTTTATAATTGTTATGTCTTCCTGATAAATTGACCATTTGATCATTGTAAAATGAATTCATTTGCCTCCAGTAACAAGTTTTTGGTCTTAAAGTCTATTTTGTCTGATATTTGTATGTATTCCATCTGTCTTTTGGCTACCATTTTCATAAGGTATTATTTGCTAGGGCTATCATAATGAAGTACCATAGACTGAGTGGCTTAAACACTAGACATTTATTTTCTCATAATTCTAGAGGGTTGAACTCTGAGGTGAGGGTGTTGTCAGAGTTGATTTCTTCTGAAGGCCATGAGGGAAGGATCTGGTTCAGGCCTTTTTTCTTGCTTGTGGATGGTCATGTTTACCTATGTTTTTACATCATCGTTTTTTTGCACTCTGTGTCCAAATGTTTTCTTTACATAAAGACATCAGTCATTTTAGATTAGGGCACATCCCAGTGACCTCATTTTAACTTAATTGCCTCTTAGAAGACACTGTCTCCAAATGTGGTCACATCCTGAGGTACAAAGATTAAGACTTCAATGCATGAACTTTTGAGAAGGCACAGCCCATGACACATGGTCTATCTTCTTTCATCATTTTACCTTGACCTCTTTGTGGTTTTGAATTTAAAGTGTGTCTCTTATAGACAGAATATGGTTAGATTGACTTTTTTAATGCATTTTGCTAATCTCTGCTTTTTAAATTTGCTATTTGCTATTGTTTTTTATATGTCTTACATATTTTTTGTTTCTTTGTTCCTTCATTAATGTCTTTTTTTGGTTAAATAGATGTTTTGTAGTGTATTATTATAATTCCCTTTATATATATAATACATATATTAATTTTTTATTTTCTCAGTGTTGTCCTGGGAATTATAAATAATATCTCAATCTAAAACAATCTATTTTAGATTAATACCAACTTAATTTGAATACCAGGTAAAAATTTTGCTCCAATATAACTTTGTTTCCTCCTCTTTTCTTTGCACCACTATTGTGATACATCTTTATACATTGTATGCTCATCAACACAGATTTACCACTATAGGCTCTATTCAGTTCTCTTCTAAATCAGGTAGAAGAAGAAAGATTTATGCACAAAATATATTTATACTGTCTTTTATGCTTACTTATTTTGTTTAAAAAATTTTTTAATATTTATGTATTATTTTGAGAGACAGAGACAGAGCGTGAGCAGAGGAGGGGCAGAGAGAGGGAAACACAGAATCCAAAGCACGCTCCAGGCTCTGAGCTGTTAACACAGAGCCTAATGGGCTAGAACTCACGAACCATGACATCATGACCTGAGCCAAAGTTGGATGCTTATTCGACTGAGCCACCCAGTTGCCCCCTCCCACCCCAATTTTTTTAATGTTTATTTATTTATTTTTGAGAGAGAGAGAGAGACAGAGCGCAAGGAGAGGAGGGGCAGAGAGAGAGGGAGACACACAATCCAAAGCAGGCTCCAGGCTCTGAGCTGTCAGCACAGAGCCCAACGTGGGGTTTGAACCCACAAACTGAGATCACAACGTGAGCCAAGGTCAGATGCTTACCTGACTGAGCCACCCAGGAGCCCCCTATCCTTACTTATTTTAGGTAGCTCTACTGGTGCTCTTTATTTCTTTGTGTGGATTTGTGTTACTGTCTAGTATTTATTTATTTATTTTTTCCATTTCTGCCTACAGGACTCCCTTTGGTATTTCTTGTGGGACAGGTTTGCTAGCAACAAATTCTTCCTTTTTTTTTTTTTTTTGTTTCTCTAAAAATGTCTTAATTACTCCTTTAGTTTTGAAAGGTAGTTTTTCCAGGAATAAAATTCTTGTTTGGAATTCTCTCTACCCACATATGTTATTCTATGGGACCTGTGATTTTTAATGAGAAGTCAGGTATGAAATCTTTCTACTTTCAAAATTCTTTCTTTGCCTCTGTCTTTTGTCAGTTGATTTTTTATGTGTCTAGATTTGGATCTCTTTGGGTCCTGCTTGGAATTCGCTGAGCTTGTTGGATGTGTCGATTAATGTTTTCCATCAAATTTGGGAAGTTTTTGGCCATTGCTCTTTTGAATATTTATTCTTCCACTGTTATTCTTTCCTCTCTTCTGACTCCACTCTCATAGTCATTCTTACACTTTTCTTTAATTTTTCAGGCAGGGTTCTTTCAGGTCTTTCTTTGTACAAACTTACAGTACCTGATTTAAAGTCTTTGTCTAGGAAGTATAACACTGGGGCTTCTTCAGAGATAGTTCCTCTTGACTGCCTTCCCCTACCTTCTCCCGCCTCCCACCCCCCACTGTGCATAGCCATAATTTACCATCTCTTTTCATGTCTCTTAATTTTGTTGTTGTTGAAAACTGGATATTTTATTTTTTTAAGTTTATTTATTTATTTTTGAGAGAGAGAGAGAGAGAGAGCACAAGTTGGGGGGGGGGGCACAGAGAGAGAGGGAGAGAGACAATTCCAAGCATGCTCCATGCTATCAGAGCAGAGATCATGACCCAAGCCAAAATCAAGACTTGGACGCTTTACTGACTGAGCCACCCAGATGTCCCCAAAAGTAGATATTTTAAATAATAGAATGTAGAAACTATGGAGATTGAATTTTTCCTGTACCCGACGGTTTGTTATCGTTGCTATATGTTGTTGCTATTATTTGTTTGCTTAATGACTTTATCGAATGAATTCTGTAAAGTCTTTCTTGTTTGTCTTGTGTAGCCACTGAAGTCTGTGCTCAGTTCAGTGGTTAGTTGCTGATTAGGCAGACAATTTCTTCCATTGTTCTTTTGTTCCTTTATTTCTTCCATCCTTTCTTTCTTTCTTTCTTTCTTTCTTTCTTTCTTTCTTTTTTTCTTTCTTCTTTTGGAGATTGAAGTTTACTGAATACACTACAAGGTAGCAGGAGGCAGGACAGCGAAGGAGAGACTGTTTGCCTGGAGGCAGTGATGGAGGGGGCTGTAGTTAAGGGGGGAAGTGAGAAGGTATAGGCACATATGGAATTTTCCTTGTTTGGTATCTGTGCCCAGTTGTAAGTAGCCCATTGGTCAGCTAGGGCTTATGGATATTTTGAGGTGGGTCACCTAATGTGTCCATTTGCATCTAGCCCAGTGGTCACTGTGGGCCCTTTTTCTTTACTCAGGTTTCCATTGCTCAAGCCGCTTGCCTAAAAGCAGCCTCTACATTCCCCCTGACGGATCTACAATGATACATCTTTGGCATTTGGGCAGAGGGCTCAAATTCAGTAACTGCTTCATGCTGGATGGGGGTGGAGTGCTGTCCCTACCCAAACTTACCAATCTATCAGGGGTTCTGTGCAGTTATAGACCAAAGCATGGTATTATAGTAATAGGCTGATGGGTGATTTGAGTGAAATTCCTTGGTGGTCAGGTCCCCGGGATTTAGGGGTAGGGGATCCTCCGATGCTATTGGCTGGAATCCTTGTTGAAACATGATTTGTATATGGAATTGTTGGATTCACTCATACTTTGCTGCCAGATCAAGATGATGGCAGATCTGTGGGAACAAAAGGAAAAGGGGGGCACACAGGAAGCAAGGCCTCTGAGTCAGGAGGTGTCAGGAAAGGGTCCCCTGCAAGTCCAAAACTAGTGCAGATTCGCCCTGAGGGAGCTTCTTCTGCCAATGGAGGGCTCAGGGGGACAGAGTGGGAGAAGAGAGAAAGGAAAGGGGTCCTTAGCCCTCGCAGGCATGGACCATCTCACCTGCTTACCTTCAGACCTTCAGATCACACTGGGGAGCCACCCTGGCCAGAGATCTTCAGTTGTCTGAGGAGTACTAGGCTTAGACCACCTAAGGTAGGAATAGAATTTCCCTTAACTGTCTTGAGCCGATATATCTCTTAGTTTTGCACTGTGTGTGTTGGAACAGAATTCCCAACTCTACCTTAGCCTTCACTTCACATTTGTGCAGAACCTGAAGGTTGGCTGTAAGTGAAACATTAATTAGGTCTTGTCAGGTCTTTCTTGTTCATGCACATGGCCCTGCACATGCATGTTGCCTTCTAGATTCCCAGGAATATGTTGGAGCTTTCCAATATTCCCTATGGACATCTCTTTACCCAGTGCTTCTTTTTAAGTTTGGGGGTAGCCTCTTGTTTCCTCTCATGGGTATTGCCACTTCAGCTAGCTGTGATGTTAAAAAATTACTGCTAATTGTTTTTCCAAATGTCCTGAGGACAGGGCTTTTTGTACTGAGTAAGCTCCGAGGCAAGTCGAATAAGGCAAACCTGAAAATGCCGCTCTTCTAGGGCACTGCCAGGCAGGTTAAATAGTGACAGTTTTCTGGTGATGGTGCTCTTTCATAAACTTCAAATTCATTCTGCCCATTTCTGTGGCTTCTAGGTTGCTAGCTGTGAGGCTGTTGATTTTCAAGGTTGCCTTGGAACTGGTCAAGGCGGATGGTAATATGGCAAGTTAAGAGAAAAGCTCACTGTTCTTACTTAAATTCAGTCATTTTTCTTGAATAATCATTCATCAAGCTCTAAGGCTTTGCTCAACTTGCAGGTTCTGAAAAAGTTGATTTTGAGAATTTTTCCAGGGTTCTCATTTTGGAAGTTGTATTAATCAGAGTTCTCTAGGAGCACCTGGGTGGTTCAGTCGGGTAAGTGTCCGACTTCAACTCAGGTCATGATCTTGTGGTTCCTGAGTTCCAGCCCCACATCGGGCTCTGTGCTGATAGCTCGGAGCCTGGAGCCTGCTTCCGATTCTGTGTCTCCCTCTTTCTCCGCCCCTCCCCTGCTCGTGCTCTGTCTCTCTCTTTCTCTCAAAAATAAATAAACATTAAAAAATTTTTTCAAAAAGTCAGAGTTCTCTAGAGGACCAGACCTATAGTATACATACTGCTACATACATATATATGATATAGGAAGGCCAATAGTTTAATTCCGTACAAATTTGAAGGCCCAAGAACCAGTAGCACTGATTCCAGGGGCAGGAGTAGATGGATGCTCCCATTCAGGCAGATTGGATGATGGAGTGGATTACATGGTGCCCACTCAGATTGGTGAGGCAAACTTCATTTGCTCTTTCTTCTTTTTTTTTTAAATGTGATAATTGTTCAGAGAGAAACAGAACATGAGCAGGGGAGGGGCAGAGAGAGAGGGAGACACAGAATCCAAAGCAGGTTCCAGGCTCTGAGCTGTCAGCACAGAGCCTGACGCAGGGCTCAAACCCACGAACTGTGAGCTCACAGCCTGAGCCGAGGTCGGACGCTTAGCCGACTGAGCCACCCAGCTGCCCCTTTTGCTCTTTATTCAAGGGCTATTTTTTTCTGGAAACAGCAGAAATAATGTTTTACCAGATATCTGTGCATCCCTTAATCCAGTCAAGTTGACACATAAAATTAACCATCAAAGAAGTGCTACTTCCTTACACATGTAATTAAAAGTTTCTAATAGCCACAATAAAAAAGTAAGAAGAAAGTAGTGAAATTAATTTTAATTATGTATTTCATTTAACCAAATATAATGAAGATATTTTTATTTCACAATGTAAAATTGATATAAAATCAATAAGGAGATATTTTACATTTTTTTTCTGTACCAAGTCTTTCCATATTTGATACATACTTTATACTTCTAGCACATCTTAATTTGGAGGGCTCATGAAGGGCTCATGAAAGGCTCAATTGGCCACATGTGGCTAGTGGCTTTTGCAATGGCCAGAACAGTCTTAGAAGGCAGAAGAATGGGTAGATGTGTTGAAATTCTAGCATAGAAATTCTAGTAAAAGAAATCCTTGCCCAGTTGTGTTGAAAGGGAAACATAATGTTTAACTATGACCATGTCCACCATCTACTTCTTCCCCGTTACTGTCTGTGGTAGATTGAATAATGGCCCTGAAAGATGTCAATGTCCTTATTCCCGGAACCTGTGGATATGTTACCTTACATGGTAGAAGGAACAATGTAGATCTGATTAAGTTAAGGAGTTTGAGACAGGGAGAGTATCCTTTGTACTTACAAGTGTCCTTGTAAGAGAGAGGGAGGAAGATCAGAGTCAATAGTTTGAGCTATGACAATAGTAGCAAGAGAGTGGAGTGGTGTGAGGAAAGAGGCCACACCTTAAGGAACACAGATGGCCTCTGGAAACTGTCAGGGGAAAGCAAACAGATTCTCACCAGAGAGCCTCCAGAAGGAATCAGTCTTGCTGACCCCTTGACATTAGCCCAGTGACAGTGGTTTTAGACTTCTGACCTCCAGGACTATAAGATAACAAATTTGTGTTGTTTTGAACCCCTAAGTTTGGGGTCATCTGTAATAGCAGCAGTGGGAATTAGCAGCAACTAATTTACCACCTTAGCAGGCAGAAATGGCTATAGAAAGTTTGGCTTCATATATAAATTTTTGTTAATATTAAAGAAGTCATGTTCTGTGTATGTTAAGGTCCACATCAATTATTTCTTTAGTTTTTATTTTTTTGAGAGAGGGAGAGGACAGGGGAGAGGCAGAGGGAGAGGGAGAGGGAGGGTCTTAAGTAGGCTGCACGCCTGGTGTGGGGCCTGATGCAGGGCTCAGTCTCCTAACTGTGAGATCAAGACCTGAGCCTAAATTGAGTCAGACACCTAACCAACTGAGCCACCCAGGCTCCCTGTTCCATATCAACTCAAGCTTTGTGTCACTGATTGAAGTACTCATTTTTAGTTTCAGCAATTTTATACTTTAGATGAATTTTCACAGGGCCAGAGGATTAAACCATTACTGAGAGACGATTGCCAGAAATTTCAGGGTAGCTCTAGAATCTATATATTTATCTCTAAAATTCCAGGAACACGGTGTCTTCTTGGTGGGATAGTTTGTTTTCAGTTCAATCAATTCTTTCTGAAATGGAACCACACTTACAGGATAGATGATAACACAAATAGGTTCTGAGGTTTTTTCTAAAGGAAACTGCAGAACTTAAAGCATGATTTGAAATCATGTAAATTGTGGAGTCTTTTCTGAAACGATGACTTCCTTCCCACCAAATAGTTCCATAATTCTTTATATTTTTGAGTTTATTGAACTCAAGCCAGGCCACAATAGTAAAGTGAGTACATTCTCCTTTAGTGTTGTGTTCAACCTATAGGCCCAGTTTGAGGCTGAAATTTGCACTTCTTTGAGTAAAAATAGGGTTTTTGAATTCTAGGACTGTAGTTTTCCATTGTATTTGGATATACTATTTCCAATTTACTAATGTAGTGTCTTGTAAGCCACTGAGGGAAAACCAGGTGCATCTGTCAGTCTTCTTAACTACAGAAAAAAAGATTTGACTGGAGAAATAATTTGGTTTCTCTGACATTGGTACCTAATTGAATATTTAGTTTGTTTTGTTTTGATACACATTCTGCTTCCGCATCTACTAAATATCCCTAAACTGTTGCAGATTGGTTTATAATGGTATGAAAAAAATGTACAATATTTGTTACTTCCTTTGTCATATAATGAAACTGACCTGTGATATTTAGAGCATAAGTTTTTTGTCAATGAAGGCTGGACTTAATAAGTTTCCTTTTCCATTGCCTCAAACTGTTGAAAACCTCAAACTGTTGAAAACTTTTTCTCCTCCCTTTTTTGTATGTTGTCATATTGGTAAAAAGTATTTTTCCATGTTTAAATTTTTTTAAATGTTTATTTTTGAGAAAGAGAGAGAGAGAGAAAGAGAGAGATATCGAGCACAAGTGGGGGAGGGGCAGAGAGAGGGAGACACAGAATCCAAAGCAGACTCCAGGCTCTGAGCTGTCAGCACAGAACCTGATGCAGGACTGGAACCCATGAACCATGAGATCATGACTGGAGCTGAAGTCAGACATTTAACCAGCTGAGCCACCCAGGCACCCCATCTTTTTCCATGTTTAAACCATACTTAACATTTTTCTTAATGGCAGTGTGTTAGGTTTTATTTGTTGCCACCATGGCTAAGTGGGTATTAAACATTTTTTCTTGTTGTTACTGCTAAAAACTTCAAGCTGAATATGCCTAGACGCCAAGGAATGCTGCATTTGGCCTCTGTGCTTTACCTAATAGCCAGTGCTCAAACTTGGCCACACATTGGGATCCCTTGGGAGTTTCAAAAACGTCACCTATGTACCACCCCCAGAAATTCTGGAGATATGGTCTGGGCATTGGAATTTTTAAAAGTTCTCTAGATGATTCTAATGTACAGCAAAGTTTGAGAACTGCCACTCCACAATGTGATCCCCAAATTATGATGTATGAAGTTCACTAGGAAACTTAAAAAAAAAAGCAACAACAGTATTTTTAAGACTAGTTTTTGGTTTACAACAAAATTGAGAGGAAGGTACAGAGATTTCTCATATACTCTCTCTTCCTATACTATTATCAATATCACTGTCCAGAACGGTACATTTTTACCCAGGATGAACCTACACTGACACATCATAATTACCCAAAGTCCATAGTTTAACTTAGGGATGTACATAGCATTGTGTATCCTATGGGTTTAGATAAAAGTATAATGATATGTATCCATCATTATAATATCATACACAATATTTTCACTACCTTAAAAATCCTCTGTTCATTCCCTCCCCAACCCTGCAACTACTGATCATTTCATTGTCTCTAGTTTTGCCTTTTCCAGAATGTCATATAGTTGGAATCATACAGTACATAGCCTTTTCAGATGGGCTTCTTTCACTTACTAATATGCATTTAAGCTTCCTCCATGTCTTTTCATGGCTTGACAGCTCATTTCTTTTTGACGCTGAATAATATTCCATTGTTTGGATATACTACAGCTTGGGTAATTATGAATAACCAAAGTTTTGGCAATTATGAAGAAAGCTATAATAAACACCCACGAACAGGTTTTTGAGTGATGTAAGTTTTTAACTCTTTTGGTAAATAATGGTGAGTGCAATTGCTGGGTCATATGGCAAGATTGTATTTAGTTTTGTAAGGAACCACTAAGCTGTCTTTCAAAGTGGCTGTACCATTTTGCATTCCTGCCAGCGTGAGAGTTCTTGTTGCTGCACATCCTTGCCAGCATTTGGTGTTGTCAGTGTTCTGGATTTTGGCCATTCTAATAGCTGTGTCCAGGGAGATGAAAACAAACAAACAAACAAACAAACAAACAAACACACAAACAAACCCCCAGATTCTTGGGCCTCACACTCAAGCATTCACTTCCAGTTCTGGGGCAGAACTTTGAAGGCTGCAGTTTGAAGCAGCATCCCAGGAGGCTGTTGCATTTGACCTGTGGGTCAGATTTTATTTTGATTGATTGATTTTTAATTTTTTAAAACGTTTATTTATTTTTGAGAGAGATAGAGACAGAGTGTGAGCAGGGGAGGGGCAGAAAGAGAGAGGGAGACACACACACATAGAATCCAAAGCAGGCTTCAGGCTCTGAGCTGTCAGCACAGAGTCTGAAGCAGGGCTCGAACTCACAAGCTATGAGATAATGACCTGAGCCGAAGTTGGACTCTCAACCAACAGAGCCACGCAGGTGCCCCTATTTATTTATTTTTAAAAGTTTATTCATGGGGCGCCTGGGTGGCTCAGTCGGTTAAGTGGCCGACTTCAGCTCAGGTCACGATCTCGCGGTTCGTGAGTTCGAGCCCCGCGTCGGGCTCTGGGCTGATGGCTCAGAGCCTGGAGCCTGCTTCCGATTCTGTGTCTCCCTCTCTCTCTGCCCCTCCCCCATTCATGCTCTGTCTCCCTCTGTCTCAAAAATAAATAAAACGTTAAAAAAAATTTTAAAGTTTATTCATTTTGAGAGAGAGAGATTGAGACAGCACGAGTAGGGAAGGGGCAGAGAGAGGGAGAGAGAGAATCCCAAGCAGGCTCTGCATTGTCAGCTGAAATCAAGAGTTGGACACTTAACCCATTGAGCCACCCCGGGCACCCCAGAATTTTAAAAGGAGGTTGGTCTTCCAGGGATAAGGTAGGTGAGTCACATGTACACTTCTTCTGCATGCTACCATAATCTTTTCTTGCAGTCAACCTGCAAGGTATATCTCTTCCATATATCATCTTGATACTTGTACAATTAAATGGCATTAAAATTCCCCCAAATAATTAAAAAAATTTTAATGTTTATTTATTTTTTGAGAGAGAGAGAGAGAGAGAGACAGAGTGTGAGCGGGGCAGGGGCAGAGAGAGAGGGAGATACAGACTCCGAAGCAGACTCCAGGCTCTGAGCTGTCAACACAGAGCCCGACGCAGGGCTCAAACTCACAAACGGAGAGATCATCACCTGAGCTGAAGTCAGACACTTAACTGACTGAGCCACCAATGTGCCCCAAGTTTTAATCAAAACTCAAGTCATACTTGATACAACTTTTTTGGCTGGGTTTAGTTATTTGCATCACTGTACTTCAAGTCTTTGCTCCACAAGCTTCCACGGGACCTGTAGCTAGATAGGGAACCAAAAGAACATAAGGTAATTTGGAAACAACCTTAGCTTTATGACTGTATGGTAAATTGAACACAACTTTAGGCATTGATGGTGTGGAATAAATGAAAATCAGCAGCTAACTGGTCACTGTGACTTACAGTCTTTAGGAGTGTGGGAACTCTTCATCCTGAATCCTTAGCTTAAAGGAAAACAGCTGGAGAGAGGGACATTCCAGGGACCACAGACATGAACCTCAAGTCAGACTCTGTTTCTCACATACTGGTGACCAGAGTTCACATATTTTTCTTTTTAATCATATTTGTACCCATAGATATGTTATCAATCATGGCATTTGAAAAATGAAAGAATTTAAAAATCTGGCCTAGCTGATAACTGGGAAATACACTTTACCAAATAATTAGATTTATAAGTAGTTCTCTGTTATTTGTTATTTTAAGCAAAAAAGCTGAGTTTTAGAAGTGTATGTGAACATATCAATTGCATGATTGAAATATAGAAGGGATATATAGAAAATAGAGACAAATGTCTTATTTAGTGTTTCTTCCTGATGAGTGTAATAGAGTGGAGCACAGGACTTTTCCAGACTTTTAACAAAAGAAAAGCATGTTCATGAAAAAATTGTTAAAAATATACAAATGTGTAACTTAGTAACTAAAAGTTTTTTGAAATTCCACTCCTTAGCAATAACTACTATTAAAAGTTTGGTGACTATTTCAGCAAAAGATTTTATTAAAATAACTCACTAATGCATCTTTCTTGAATTGCTTCCAGGGACATATATAGTTATTTTGTCTTAGGATATAATCAGTGATAATATGATTTAAAAAAAATTTTTTTTAACATTTATTTATTTTTGAGAGGGAGAGAGAGAGAGCGAGCAGGTGAGCATGAGCAGGGGAGAGGGAGACACAGAATACGAAGCAGGCTCCAGGTTCCGAGCTGTTGGCACAGAGCCCGACGTGGGGCTCGAACCCACAAGCTGTGAGATCATGACCTGAGCCGAAGTTGGACGCTTAACCAACTGAGCCACTCAGGTGCCCCAATAATATTATGGTTTTGAATGAAAAACTAAACTTTAGAATTCAGTTAAGTCATATTGTAAACATTCCCAGCGTGAGAATTTTTGAAAGCGAATCACCTGCCTATTTAGGTCTCTAGAGAAATTTTGCTTTGTTGGATATGTGCTTGGCTCTCCTCCCTACACCTCTCACTCCTCCACCACATGGTTACTTGCTGCATCCATTTTCCTTCTGGAAGTTCCACAGTACAGGTGCTGCTGATGGGGAGCTCCCCACAATTTGTGTTGTTCTTTGGAGTGGATATTTCAGCCCTTGCCACTGACTGCTTCTCAACTCCATTATCCATGAATTGAACAGTTACATTCACGAGTGCTGAAGTGCTCTATATGGTGTCACTAGGTGACAGATGCTATTAATAAATAGTTTGAATGTTTTCTCGAGGAAAATGAATCACTCTACTAAATTATCAGCAACCTTTCTTACCCCTCAAGTTAATAGCTTGGGATGTTCTGGTCAAACTCGCATGTTTAATTAAGAAGGGTTGGGGGAGGGGTGCTTGGGTGGCTCAGTCGGTTAAGTGTCTGACTCTTCGTTTTAGCTCAGGTCATGATCTCACAGTTTATGAGTTCAACCCCACATCAGGCTCTATGCTGACAGTGCAGAGCCTGCTTGGGATTCTCTCTCTCCCTCTCTCTCTGCCCTTCCCCCTGCTCTCTCTCTCTCTGTAAAAATAAATAAATAAACTTAAAAAAATTTTTTTTAAAAAGAGTAGGGGGAAATTTAAATGTAAGGGTCATTCTGCAAAAGTTATAGTAAATTAAAAGATAGGTATTACTAATGTAAGTTTCCTTTTTTGTGTGGAAATTCTGGATTAGCTATAGGAAAGATTATAGTAACCTGCAGGAGAAATGTATGCGTGATTCACCTACCTTATCACTGGATGGCACTGTGGGCTCATGAACTGCACTAGAAATAGGCTGTCCTTGGTGGCTGAAATCTTGTGCTCCCATCTTTCTGGAGAAGGCTTTTTATATTCATTTCTAATGTTTGTAATTGTGCTTGTTACCTGTTGCCAAATACACATGAAAATTTATATTGTGTTTATTAGGTAGAACATTTTAATCTGAATGCAAAATGTATTTTTTTCCTTATAAGGTAAAACCTCATTTCTTTTTTTTTGTTATTTAATTTTTTAATGTATGTTTATTTATTTTTGAGAGAGTGAGCACAAGCAGGGGAGGGGCTGAGAGAGAGGCAGACATAGAATCTGAAGCAGGCTCCAGGCTCTGAGCTGTCATCACAGAGCCTGATGGGGGGCTTGAACCCACAAACCATGGGATCATGACCTGAGTCGAAGTTGGATGCTTAACTGACTGAGCCACCCTGGTACCCCTTAAATTTAATTTTAAGCTTGTTGAATTATTTTCTCTCATTTGGTAACCTTTCTATTTAGACTATAGAGTAGTGGTTAGGAGCATGGACTCTCCAGCCAGACTGCTGAAATTTAAATCCTCAATATGCTACTAAGTAGCTAAAGACTTGTGCAAGTCATAAAATGGCTCTGTCTCAGTTTTCTCATTCATTAAATGGGGATAATAACACTGTCTGCCTCCTCCAATTGCTATGAGGATTAAAATAGGTTAATACATGTAAAGTGCTTACTGCAGAGTCCATTACATAGTAAGCACTAAATAAGTGTTAACTTTTATTATTGTATTATCATTATTATTGTTGTCTCTACCTTAGTTTTTCCTGTTTTGTTTCCTTTCCTTGTCCCCACCTTTTGCACACTCTTACCTTATTACTGCCTTTCTTAACCTTAC
Source organism: Panthera onca (assembly GCF_046562875.1). Lineage (NCBI taxonomy): Eukaryota > Metazoa > Chordata > Mammalia > Carnivora > Felidae > Panthera > Panthera onca. The sequence goes on along the minus strand of NC_138340.1, from coordinate 73,815,972 downwards.
ATGTCCAGATGTAGGAGCTATATTGGTTGCAGCAGAGACTGATTTTTTTTTTTTTTTTACACAAAGCTTTTACTTTTGAGTAAGTCTTGCAATTATTTATTTAATTTTTTCCCAAAAATAATTTTAAAAAAGATTTTTTTAATGTTTATTTATTTTTGAGAGAGAGAGAGGGAGAGTGAGCATGAGTGGGTGAGGGGCAGACAGAATGCAAAGCAGTCTCCAGGCTCTGAGCTGTCAGCACAGAGCCCGACCTGGGACTCGAGCTCGTGAACTAGTCTTGCGATTAATTATTTAGAATATAACCATTAAGGGGTGTCTGGGTGGCTCAGTCGTTTGAGCGTCCGACCTCGGCGCCCATTCATGATCTCGCAGTTCGTGAGTTCGGCCCTGTGTCGACTCCATGCTGACAGCCTGGAGCCTGCTTTGGATTCTGTGTCTCCCTCTCTCTCCGCCCCTCCCCTGCTTGTGCTCTGTGTCTCTCTGTCCCTCAAAAATAAATAAAGGTTAAAAAAAAACATTTAGAATACAACCATTAAAAAGTAAAAATCTTGCTACTGCTTTTTTCTTTTTTTAAGTTGAGGGAACGTGTGTGCTAAAATTAAGCTAAAAATAGTGGTGACATATTGCTTATGTCATTATACAGGCGAGGCCCGTGGATGATGGTTGGAGCTCAGACTAGGCAGTGGGCTGAGACCACTTGTAAGTCCAGGAAATACTTTCAGTCAGCTGCCGTACGCGCCTGAGAATTGTGAGCAGAAGTACTCAGGCTCACCTTGAGTTCTTTTACTAAAAGCACTCAGTACCCCCTGAAGCTAACATAACCCTGCATGTTAACTATGCTGGAATTGAAATAAAAAATAAAATAAAATAAAATGAGAAGAACTCTGTTATTCTTGAGGTCCAGGTCTTTAGCATTAGATCAGTGAAAATCAATATACAGAAAACAAAAAACTCGATGTAAGTTAGCACTGCTAGTACACATTACTGAATGTAGGTAAAACTCTCGCTCTTTTTGTTATTGTTCTGCCTTGTTTTTGTTTTCAGTATTATCAACAAACTGCTTTTAAGTTTAGCTGGATCATTTCCTAAGCTTTCCCATGTATACTGGAGAATGTCCCATGGAAGTGAGAGCATGTCGAAAATCGGAGGCAAAATGTTTCACGGGTGACCAAGAATAGTATTTGGATTCTACCCCAACTCAACATATATATATATATATATATATGTGTGTGTGTGTGTGTGTGTGTGTTTCTTTTTTTTAATTTATTTTTGAGAGAGACAGAGTGCAAGCAGTGGAGGGACAGAGAGAGGGAGACAGAATCTGCAGCAGGCTGCAGGCTCTGAGCTGTCAGCTCAGAGCCTGACACGGGGCTGAAACTCAGGAACCGTGAGATCATGACCTGAGCCAAAGTCAGACACTTAAATGACTGAGTTACCCAGGCGCCCCTAACTCAACATTTATATTAAGAGCAATCAAAAACACAACAGTGGCTTTCCTCCTTTTTATCAACTTGGTCCCCTTCTCTCATGTTACCTCAAACATGCTTTTGTCCTTTCTTTGTTCTTCTCCTCTGTCCCTCTCACCTTCTTTCCTTTCTATTTCTTTCTTCCTGTTGCTTTACTATCCTTGATTTGTTGCCACAGTAAAATTGAACATATGATAATTTGGGGACTAGGATAGAGTTCCAAATACTTGTCATTTTGGGGCATGTCGAAAAAAAGAAAAGGCCAGGAATCATGCTGAAGTAGGTCTGAGACTGAAGAGAAATGTAGCGAGAGGTGGAGGAGAGAAGATAGAATTTGAAAAGTGGTGTGTATTGAGGCTTCTGGCACTTGGTCAGATTGCCCCTTCCTTATGGTGGTGGTGATTACTGGCAGGACAGTATTCACATCTACGGAACCAGTCGATGGGAACTGTTTTAGGAACTTCCCTTGGTGTGCATTCCTCCCCAGATTTTGTCCTCTGTCTTTGTTCTTGGGACTGTGGAAGTGGTTTCTGGAAAATGCTTTTCTTCTGGTGGGTGGGACTCTGATACTCATGCCCCAAGGGAAGGGAGGGATAAATGAAAGCATTATTGTCTTTGGAAGCACAGACCTATGTATTAGGGCAGGCTAAGCATGGGTTCATCTGTGTGTGAACCCATGTAATGTGACATGAAAGGGAATTTTTCTGACCACTATCATATCTGATTTCATGTTCAGACATTCTAGTCAAGAGTCATTTAATCAGAGGTTTGTCTCGTGTCAGAATTTTTCTGCTCAGGGTTTCAAGATATCTGTCATATATCCATTTGCAGACAAACCAAAGCCTTCAGAGTTTTGAAAAGCAATGATGATCTTTCCCCCACTAGAAATAAAAATCCTCAGCTTTTCATTATTTGTTTCTTAAGGGTATACAGTTAAACAATACTCTTATCATTTAAAAAATATCTATATTTGCTAACTGTTCCATTTATGACTTGAAAACCATCACAATGTTCTTGTTTGCCTAAATACCACAATGACTAAAATAGGGAGAAGAAGGAATCTGTAGATGGTATTTCACTTTGTCCAACTGTGTTGAATTTAAGCCTGGTCTTTGTTTTTAATTATCAAGCAAGCACAGTGGCTTAGGTTTTTGGTTTTTGTTCTTTGTTTTTTTCTTTGTTATCACCTAAGAGTTGTTTTGAATACATTATGACTGTAAACCAGGAGTTGCAAATACTTAAATATGCCAGGCAGGTTATTAAAATGAGTGAAGTGAGCCAGACAAGGAACAATAGTGGTGGATATGGGCTAGGAAGGGCTTAGTCACTCCTCACTCCAGCATTTGCTGTCATGTGAGATTGTGGTCCCAAGTGTGGGGTGTGCTTGTAAATGTTCAACTTGCTTTCTTAAAGCAAAAAGAAAAAAAGAAAAAAAAAAAAAGAGCAGCGATTTGTAGCATTTGCCAATTCTCATTGTGTAAACATTTCCACATGGCTGATTTCAAGCCTCTAATACGATCGTTACTGAACGTGTTTGGAGGAGATGCTAACAATCAACTCTGCAGAGCCAGTGTAAGCCAGTTCCACCATACTGGCCCAGTATAGCCAGATCTTCAATTTTTGAAGTAAGACATTTGAATTTTTATATAAAACTTTTTAATTTTCGAAATGCTACGTAGCCCAGACAAAATGCAGTTGTGAATGGAATCCTGCTCACGAGCTGCCCGTTTGCAACCTCTGGAGGTAAACTGCTGATGATTTGTCTTAGAAATCTCATTAGAAATCAATTTTTGCTGCTTTATAGTCTACCTGAAGATTTAATCAATGGTTTGATTCATCCAAACATTGAGTTAAAAAAATTTAATTCCAATAGAATTAACATACAGAATTATACTTGTTTCAGGTACAAAGTGTTGATTTTAATCAGTGGTTCCACTGCTATTTTTCTGAACCAGCAGTGTTTTAAAGTGTGTTTAATATTTATAAGAGTTAAAAAAATGTGCAGTTCAGAAACTTCTTTCATGAATAAAAACAATCAATATACCTGGAATTTCTAAAGCTGACTGACCTGTTTTTGTCATCTCTGGGAATTGTTTTTCCTAGATGGATTATTTGTATGAATGAAAGATGGAGAGCATCAATCTAATAGAAATTACTAAATTGTTGTAGAGTAAAACCCCATGTGAGCTCTTTGGTCTGTATTTGCTTGGATAATATGTTTTTTTTAAAGGATAATTTTTTAGGATTCTTACATTTGAGTATTTTCAAAGTGCTTTTACCATGTTATTGTGAAGTTATACGAACAGGGCTGTAAAGAAGTTGGTTATGTTTTGCAAACCTGAGTTGGGGTTCAGAACTTTGTAGTGAAGAGCTAGGCTGACCCTGGGACTCAGGATCCAAATATCTTTCCACCAAACTGCTGAGGATATCAAAAAGATTCAAAGACTCTGCCCTCTTCAGAACTGTCTAGCCCTCCAATTGTGGTTAAGGAGTAGGTGGAGGATGTGGCTAAGAGAATGATCATTGTCTGATGAATATGAGGATTGACACAACAAAGCAAAGTGGATCCTTAAGGGCTCTATCATATTACAGTCCTCTAGCAGAGAAAAACAGATTTGCGGATACGTTAGAATGCAGATCGTATGCAAATATATGAAATTAGGGGCATATGAGAATGTGGATATATGATACAGTGTGTCATCAAAGGCTGATTATGTCGGTGTACCTTTGAGGTCTCTTAAAGGTGATGTTGAAAAGTCCAAACACATCCACAGTTTGCAACTTAGACCTTAAAAGCCATCCAGCTTGTGTCATGTGGCTTGCTGTTGAGTTCTGACTGTGGGATGTAAGTTAGCAAGGTTCTGAAATCAGTTTCCTTGGTTTTAGTCTCTGGTCAGATGTGTTAGTAAGAACAGAGGTGAGGTTGCCCAGGTGTTCGTATGTAGAGTGGAGTATTATTATTGTTTCTGTTCCCGTGAAGTGACTCCCACACCAGTAAAGATGGCTGTAATGTAGCAGTTATATTTGCCAAAAGCAGTTTTTGTGTCCTGGTGGCAGGAGGGGGCAGGGAAGTGTGAAAAGAATATGCTTATCATGCTTATCATGCCAAGGTCACTTTGCTCAAAGTCCCCTAGGCTTGTCCCCAAATTCCTCACCTCACTAGGCTTTATATGGTTGTTTTTTTTTTTTAAGTTTCTAAATTTATTTTGAGAGAGAGAGAGTGAGAGAGCAGAAGACAGGCAGAGACAGGGAGAGAGAGAGAGAGAGAGAGAGAGAGAGAGAGAGAGAATCCCAAGCACGCTCTGCGCTGTCAGCACAGAGCCTGATGCAGGGCTCGATCTCACAAACCCCAAGATCACGACCTGAGCCGAAGTCAGAGGCTTAACTGACCGAGCCGCCCAGGCGCCCCATAGGCTGTACATGTTTAACGTGTCCTCTCTCTAGACCCTGTGTTCCATGAGGGCAGAGGATTTATCTCTTTCACTCTTGTATTCCCAGCACCTTGCACGTTGCCTGGAACAAAGTAGTCACTCAATACGTATTTGTTGATTGAAGATATGAAATGTAAGTACAAGATTAACACTTTCAAATACAACAGAATTAGTATATAAAAATAGAGGGGCGCCTGGGTGGCTCAGTTGGTTAAGCGGCCGACTTCGGCTCAGGTCATGATCACGCGGTCTGTGAGTTCGAGCCCCACATCGGGCTCTGTGCTGACAGCTCAGAGCCTGGAGCCTGTTTCGGATTCTGTGTCTCTCTCTCTCTGACCCTCCCCCATTCGTGCTCTGTCTCAAAAATAAATAAACGTTAAAAAAACATAATGTATTTTTTCTTTCTTGGTGTTCTTAGAGTTTTTTGTTTGTCTGTTTTTATCACTGAGTTGATTTTGTTAATTAAATGGCAGTCCTTGGCACTGTGTACCTGTCTTCAGTGCATGAATTTTTTCTTGAAGTGTAATAATGTGACACATACTTTACCTGCTGAATCATTTGGTCACTGACATGATTTCTTGCCCTAATTCACACCTGGTTTTGCACCTCTCCCTTGAAGTCCCATGAGGACACTTTAAGAATAGTCACCACTGAAGAACTTAATCATGTCCTGTATGCTGGTGAGTCTCCCTTGTTATTCTGGGAGCCATGCCACAGAAGCTCAGGAGAGCAGTGCGGTGTGATGTGGCCAGACAAAAATCCTCATTCGAATCACCTTTACATTCTTGGATTTTAGTCAGTTAGAATGATCAGATGTAGTCAGAGTGTGTAAATGAATTTTTGTTCTCATGTCGGAGCTTGGTTTATAAGCTGTTGTTCTATGCAGCGTTGTTTTATATAGCTCTGTGACTTCAAGGTTCTAGGAAAATGACTCAATTATAAAATCTTTCTCCCATGAACTTGAGGGAAATGCCTGAAATTCCACTCAGAGAGATTCATTCCTTTAGCTCTAAGGCTTTTGTGTTCATTAGTTTTCTATTAAAGTCTGTATACCCTGGAAAAGGTAACATCATGAACAATCTTCACTTGACACCATTTTTGGTAATTTGGCTAAGCATTCCAGCTATTGTTCTGTCTCTTTCCTCCTTTTACTGCCAGACTTACATGTATTATTTGTATTGAGTTTTCTGTTTTCCACCGACTTTTCTTAATCCTTTGCGTTATGATAGCCACTCCAATTTCTCTCTTGACATTGCCTTTGAAGGCTAATTTCTTTTTGTTGAGTCTGAGATTCTCACTGTCCTCCCCCTTGGCCTCACTTGGCTATTTGGCACACATTCAACACTGTTCTTCTAACATGCTTCTCCTTTGGCCTCCAGACACCACACCTTTCTGTTATTCTTCCCACCTTCACATCCTTTAGAGTTATGTTCTTTTTTTTTTTTTTTTTTTGTTCCCTCTTTGGTTGACTCCAGAGCCCTGCCCCTGTCCTCTGCTTTCCTTGGAAGCATTCAGCCGACTCATCTACTTCAGCGGCTTCAGCCTTGTATTAATTTTCTATTGCCATGTAATAGATTAACACATGCATAGTTCGAAATAACACAAGGTTATTACATTATAGTTTCCATGGGTGAAGAGTCTAGGAAAGCCTGGACCATTTGCTCAGGTCTTAAGAGGCTACGATCAAGGTGTCTGCTGGGCTGCAGCTCTCACTAGGGGCTCAGAGTCCTTCAAACCCTTTCAGGTTGTTGGCAGGTTGTTCCTTGTGGCTGTAGAGCCCATGCAGGCTGTGTTGTCAAGGTCGGCAGGAGCATGTCTCTCTGAGCTTAACCTTTATTTTATTTTATTTTATTTTATTTTATTTTATTATTTATTTTTAAGTTTTTATTTAAATTCCAGTTAGCTGACATACAATGTTAGTTTCAGGTGTACCGTGTAGTGATTCAACACTTCCATACAATACCCAGTGCTCATCACAGCGCATGCCCTCCTTAATCCCCATCAACTATTTAACCCATCCCCCCCCCTCCCACCTCCCTTCTGGTAACCATAAGTTTATTCTGTATAGTTAAGAGTCTGTTTCTTGGAGTGCTTCTCTCTCTTTTATTTTTTGCCTTTGATTGTTTTGTTTCTTAAATTCCACATATGAGTGAAATCGTATGGTATTTGTCTTTCTCTGACTGACTTATTTAGCTTAGTAATAATACTCTCTAGCTCCATCCACATCGTTGCAAATGGCAAGATTTATTCTTTTTTTATGGCTGAGTAATATTCCATTATGCATAATACATTGTATATTATACATTAATGTAATATATTAATAATTTTTATATATTATAATATATATATCTCCCATCTTCTTTATCCATTCATCAGTGGAGAGACACTTGGACTGTTTCCATAATTTGGCTATTGTAGTTAATGCTGCTATAAACATCAGGGTACATGTATCCTTTTGAATTAGTGTTTTTATATTCTTTGAATAAATACCTAGTAGTGCAGTTGCTGGATGGAAACCTCCATAGTGTTTTCCAGAGTGGCTGCACCAGTTTGCATTCCCACCAACAGTGCAAGAGGGTTCCGCTTTCTCCACATCCTTGCCAACATCTGTTGCTTCTATGTTGTTGACATTCTGACAGGTGTGAGGTGATATCTCATTGTAGTTTTGATTTGCATTTCCTTGATGATCAGTGATGTTGAGCATCTTTTCATGTATCTGTTGGCCATCTGGATGTTTTCTTTTCTCTTCTGCCCATTTTAATTGGATTTTTCGGGTTTTTTGAGTGTTCAGTTTTATAAGTTCTTTATATATTTTGGATACTAACCCTTTATCTGGTATGTCATTTGCAAGTAAGTATCTTCCCCCATTCCATAGGTTGCCTTTTAGTTTTGTTGATTGTTTCCTTTGCTGTGCAGAAGCATTTTATTTTGATGAAGTCCCAGTGGTTTATTTTTCCTTTTGTTTTCCTTGCTTTAGGAGACATATCTAGAAAGAAGTTGCTACGGCTGGCATCATGGATGTTACTGTCTGCGTTCTCTTCTAGAATTTTTATGGTTTCAGGTCTTACATGTAGGTTTTTAATCCATTTTGAACTTATTTTTGTGTATGGTGTAAGAAAATGGTCCAGTTTCATTGTTTTGGATGTTGTTCCAGTTTTCCCAACACCATTTGTTGAAGAGACCATCTTTTCCCCGTTGCATATTCTTTTTATGCTTTGTCAAAGATTTATTGACTATGTAGTTTTGGGTTCCTTTTTGGGTTTTCTATTCTACTTCATTGATATATATGTCTGTTTTGGTGCCAGTACTATACTGGTTTGATCACTATAGCTTTGTAATTTAAGTTGAAATCCAGTATTGTGATGCCTCCAGCTTTGCTTTTCCTTTTCAAGGTGCTTTGGCTATTTAGGGTCTTTTGTGATTCCTTACACATTTTAGGATTATTTGTTGTAGCTCTGTGAAAAATGCTGTTTGTATTTAAAAACTTTTTTTAATGTTTATTTTTAAGAGAGAGAGAGAGAGAGAGAGAGTGAGAGAGGCAGTGTGCATGAGTGGGGTAGGGGCAGAGAAAGAAGGAGACACAGAATCTGAAGCAGACTCCCGGCTCTGAGCTGTCAGCACAGAGCCCAATATGGGGCTCAAACCCACGAACTGCGAGATCATAACCTGAGCCAAAGTGGGACGCCCAACCTACTGAGCCACCTAGGCGCCCTGTCTACTTGATAGATTTTTTTTAAAAAGTCTCTTGTGGGACTGATTATTTCTATTTTGAATTAAAGATTTTAGCTTTCTGGCTTCTGGGTGGCTCAGTCTGTTAAGCATCCAGCTTCGGCTCAGGTCATGATCTCACAGTCCGTGAGTTGGAGCCCTGCGTCGGGCTCTGTGCTGACAGTTCAGAGCCTGGAGCCTGCTTCAGATTCTGTGTCTCCCTCTCTCTCTCTCTGCCCCTCCCCTGCTCATGCTCTGTCTCTCTCTGTCTCAAAAATAAATAAAAACATTTACAAAAATGGAAAAAAAGATTTTAACTGTCTTGAGAGATAAAACTCTCTTTTTTTTTGATTTTGGGACCTCTGACAGCACCTGACAGAGTGCTCTGCATATAATAAGGGCTTATTAAATATCTGCTAAATGCATGAAGGAAGCAATAAACAAAACAAAAGTAACTTTCATTTCTTATAACTTCTTTTTAAAACTAGCTGTTGCAGAGCAATGTATGTATTCTAAAAACAGAACTTAGAAAAATGTTTGAGTGTAGTTGACACACAATGTTACATTAGTTTCAGGTGTACGGCGTGGGGATTCAACAACTCTGTACTTCTGCTGTGCTCAACACAAGTGTAGCTACCATCTGTCACCATATCATGCTGTTATAATATCGTTGACTATATTCCCTATGCTATGCCTTCTATTCCTGCGACTTTCTCCTTCCATAAATGGAAGCCTGTATCTTCCACTTCCCTTCATCCATTTTGCCCACTCTCTCACCCCCATTCCCTCTGGCAACCATCGGTTTGTTCTCTATATTTATAGTCTGATTCTGCTTTTTGTTTGTTTATTCATTTGTTTTAAGAAACAAATATTTTAAAGAATGAAGTTATTTCAAATGTAAAACCATATTCGAAGAAAACATTTGAAACCGAAGACATCACAGGAATAAATAAGTACATCATGTCACTAACTGTTACCTTTCTATATTTCCACTTACTCATCACATTTTTTCCTTTTAGTTATTCATAACCACTTTTTGAGTGAAATGATTGACTGGGTCAGTGGTTAATGGTAAGAAATATGTTTGATGTATTACACTAAACATGCTTTTGAAATTCTGTCTCTCTGTGTTGTCTGGTCTTACCTTCTGGCATTTGAGATCCAGTTTCCACATGTCTGATTTTGATTCAGATGGATTGGCAAAATTATTCTGAGTATGATGCAAATATGTTTTCTTTTTGAGTTCAGTATATAAAATAAACATCAATATGATTTGACTACCATTAGTGATAGTTCAGAGGAATGTGAAATGTGTGTGTTCCTTTCATTAGGTTAAAAAAAAATGCCCCAAAGAGAAGGATTTGACAATATGTTCTTCCTTTGCTAAGCAAATAAAGGTAGAGATTTTAAAATTACATAACAGCTCTACTGGTTTTTCCAGTGTTTACAGGTAAAATGTTTATAGGTTGAAGTTTATTTCTAATTACATTAGAATAGAAGTAAAGACATAGTTGCAGCAAAGCAGAAATCTTTGAGTGAGTACCATATTAAGGATTATGTAATAATTAAGGTCGGACTTATCTGTAGAGGTTTACCTAATAGAAAAGGGTGTTTACTGACTGTCTTTTCTTTACCAAGTAGGACAGTCAATAAAACTTTTCTAGGATCGTGGCCATTCAGGAATACTAAGGAGTTTGATTCTGTATGAAATACAGAATAGAATGCCTGAATCCAGACTAGCTGAGTTCAGGTCCTGGCTTGTCCATTTACTAGGTATATAACTGTGGGAAGATTATGAAACTGCTCTGTGCCTCAGTTTTCTCATTTGTAAAATGGGTTCATCATAGCACCTCTCTCATACAGTTGTCATGTGGATGAAATAAGATAATTTGCATAAAATGCTTAGAACAGTACACAGTAAGTACTTAATATAGATATTAGCTTTTATTGTTAGTGAATACTAGAAGCTTAAAATGGTAAATGCAGTATGAATAGGTATAATTCTTGTTCTTTTTTCAACATGGGATAGCCATTCCACTCCTGAATGCATTCCCTCCTTAGCCCTATGGGCTGGAGATTAGACTGACCTGCGAGTGAGTCATAGATTTGCCATTCAGCAACTCACTGTGTGACCTAGACGAGACACCTAATCTGCCTAGGCGTAGTTTTTTTCATCTGTAAAATAGAGGCTGTAATACCAACGTCATGTGAGATCATTTGGTTTCATTCATTCCCCCTTAATACTCCATATAACAGCCAGATGATCTAATTATTATAAATCAATGGCTTCCCATGACACTTAGAATGATATTCTAGGTCCTTACTCAGGCCTGCAATACCTACATGTTCTGGTGCTTGCTTCCCTCTTTAACTCCATCTTTTTTTTTTTTTTTTAAGTTTATTTATTTATTCTGAGAGAGAGAATCGGGAGAGAGAGTGCATGAGCAGGGTAGGGGCAGAGAAAGAGAGAATACCAAGCAGGCTCCACACTGTCAGCACAGAGCCTGACACGGGGGCTTGAACTCACAAACCGTGAGATCATGACCTGAGCTGAAATCAAGAGTCCAACGCTTAACTGACTGAGCCACCCAGGCGCCCCCCTCCTTAACCCCATCTTATACTATTGCCTTTTTTACCTACTACGTTCCTGCTCCAGTGACCTTATTTTTGTTCTGAAATATGGTAAATTTTTTACCGCAAGAAAGTCTTTTAGTTGTTGATGTGGTTGCCTAGAAAGATTCCCCTAGATTTTCACATGCTTTCTACAGGTCTCCAGTTAAGTGTTAACATCTTCAAAAAATTTTTTATTTTTACATTTATTTATTTTTGAGAGACAGAGAGAGACAGAGCACAAGTGGGGGAGGGGCAGAGAGAGAGGGAGACACAGAATCGGAATCAGGCTCCAGGCTTCCAGCTGTCAGCACAGAGCCCCATGCTCGAACCCGCAAGAACTGGGAGATCATGACCTGAACTGCAAGATCATGACCTGAGCCGAAGTTGGACGCTTAACCGACTGAGTGACCCAGGTGCCCCTAGTGTTAACCTCTTCAAAGAGACTTTTCTAACCTGCTGGTCTAGAAAATCATTTCTATCTATCATTTCTTGATATCCTCCTGTTTTTTTATGCCTGAGTGTAGCTGACCCTGGAATGTAAGCTTCATGACAGTGCAACCATGTCTGTCTTATTCACTCCTATTTCCCCTGTGCCTTGAACAGTTCCTGGCACATAGTAGGTGTGATGTCAAGATTTTTGAATAAATGAATGAATGAGGCACTGGTTGACACTTAAATAAATATTATATATAATATATTAACATAATATATAAATAGACATTCCCTTTACTTACCTTTTGATCCCCCTTCTTTTTATGCTTTCTTGTAAGCCTGGAACAGGACTTCTAGAGATGATCCTGGAGTATCCTGTAGTGCCACAAAAAAAGAAGTGCTTAAAAACAAAAACCTCACCATGATGGGGTGTGTGTCAAAGGAGCCAACTGAAAGAGCTCCCAGTGGCCAAAAAAGAATGATTTGAGCAACAAAATAGAGTCATATTGGATTATAACCCAAAGTATAAAATAAATACCTAGGACTCTGTGCTGATATAAATAAATGACTGAATAAATAAATAGGAGAGAAGAGACAAATATCCTATGCAGAATTCAAAATAATTTATGTGGACAGTTCATCCTTGAAAAGGAGGAGCATAACTCCTCACCCCCAAAGATTTCATTGTGGAAAGGGGGAGAAAAAAAAGAATGATTTTACAGTGGAGATACCTGATAGCCACCACCTCAGGCAGGTGATGGAGGTCAACACCAACAATGTTAAGTCATATGGATAGTTTGTACCTTTGATAAGATGGACGAAAATGGCCCTTTACTTTTGTGAGCTTTCTTCCAAAAAGTCCAAATTCCCAAAGACCAACCCATAATTCTCTAATTATGAGAAAAATAGAAGAAAAATCCCTATTGAGGAGCAGTCTCCAAAATACCTGATCTGTACTCCTCAAAGCTGTCCAGGTCCTCAGAAAGAAGGAATGTATGATCAATTGTTACAATCAAGAGGAGCCTAAGGAAGCAACCACCAAATAGAATGTGATAGGTATCCTGAATAGGATCTTGGAGCTGAAAAGAACATTAAAAATGAAGGAAATCTGAGGCACCTGGGTGGCTCAGCCGGTTAAGCATCCAACTTGGGCTCAGGTCATGATCTCACGGTTTATGTGTTTGAGCCCTGTGTCCTGGGTCTGTGCTGACAGCTCAGAGCCTGGAGCCTGCTTCAAAAAGAATAAGTTCTGTCTCTCTCTCTCAAAAGTAAACAAACATTAAAAATATTTTTTTTTAAATGAAGAAAATCTGAACACACGGACTTTAATTAATAACAATGTGTCAATATTGGCTCTTTCATTGTAAAATATGTATCACACTGGGGTAAGAGGCTAATTAATAGGAGCATTGGAATGAACAGTCAAGGGAATAAAAGGCGCAGCATAGGAAATATAGTGAATGGTACTGGGATGGCGTTGAAGGAAGCCTGATGGGAGCCACACTTGTGCTGAGCACAGCATAACGTCTAGAGAAGTTGAGTCTCTAGGTGGTACACCTGAAACCAATGTAACATTGTGTCAGCTAAAAAATAAATAAGAAATTAAATCAGCAGAGAAAAGAAATAAAAATAATAGAGGAACTGGGTGTGGAGTATATGGGAACTCATTACTATTTTGGTAAGTTTTCTGTAACTCTAAAACCGTTCTAAAATAAAAAGTTAAAAAAATTATAAACATTTCCTCACATGGTACTATCTTCTTCTGTTGCACCATTTTAAATGCCTACTTTTATCTCCTGTTATGTTTAAATATCATAGTTTATTTCACCTACTCCCTATTTTGGGGTAAATTGGTGCTGGTGGTTTGAATTGCATCATCATTCATACCTCTGATTAGAGGCTATTTTTGGCATGGAGACTTATCTTCTTTTGTTTTACCTTGTTCCTGGTTTCTTCTCTAATTTTCTCTCCCTATTTTCCCTTAGGGAATGACTTTATATACTTTCTATATGCTGATGACTGCAGCCCCAATGATTGTCTTGCATGCATCTCCAATGCAACATATGCAAAGGAGGGTTCTTGTTTTCCTTTCCCTTCACCTCCTTCCTCTCTTGGATTTGCTTATTTCTGTTAGTGCCTTCATAGCCTACCCAGATATTCAGCCAGAAACCTGGGAGTTATGTGTAGCTCCCTCCTCTTCCTCACCATTTTATCTGCCATCCCCTTCCCATACAGTCTTTTACATGTTCTGTCCATTCTATCCCTAAAGGAGATCTTAAATCCATTCATTTGGCCATTTCCACTGCCACGAACTTAGTCTGAGCGGTCATAGGCTTATGCCTGGACCTTCACAGTATCTGTAACTGGTCCCTTTTCTCTCTTGTCTCTTTTCAGTCCATTCTTTGGGTTTAATTCCAAATGCAGTGGGAAGCCCTATGAGTTTTAAGTAGAAGGATGATATAATATAATTCTTGATTTTAAAACTATCATTCTGAGGGGCACCTGGCTGGCTCAGTCGGTGGAGCATGAGACTTGTGATCTTGGGGTTGTGAGTTTGAGCCCCACGTTGGGTGTAGAGATCAATTACAAACAAACAAACAAAATAAAATAAAATAAAATAAAATGATCATTCTGAAAGATGTGCAGAGAATGACTCCTTCAGGGGCCGGCAGGATCTGTCCACCTCTAATTTCATTTCCTGTCTCTTTCCTGTCATGCTTCAGTTATATGCATCTACTTTCAGATTTTTTTTCCCCTGTATGCCACTCTCTTTCTTGCCTTAGGGCTTGCCCACATGATATTCTCTTTGTTTTTAAAGTTCTCCCCGTGCAAGTTCCTATAACTGTTTAGTTGTCTTCTCCACTATTCTTAAGTCCAAAGAGAGCAGGACTGTGTCTTTTTATTTACTTTTGTACCCAGTAGCTGACATAATACCTTACACAAAGCAGCACTCAGTATTTGTTGAGTAAATAAACTAATACTTACTGTTTCCATTCACGCGTTAAAAAAATTAGTGCGTGGAAGCGCCTGGGTGGCTCAGTGGATGGATTAAGCATCCAGCTACAGCTCAGGTCAGGATCTGCGGTTTATGACTTGGAGCCCCACATCGGGCTCACTGCTGTCAGCACAGAGCCTGCTTTGGATCCTCTGTCCCCCTCTTTCTCTGCCCCTCCCTTGCTCACACGCTCTTTCTCTCTCAAAAATAAACATTAAAAAAATAGTGTGGAAATTTTATGTTAGGTGCTGGGAGAATATATGAAGGGTTTGTAGCAAACAGTTCTTACCCTGAAATAGTTCCCGGTTTAAAAGGAGGGATAGGATAAGCTATGGATAATAAGTTAGGTTGGAGGAGGACACTGTAGTTAGAGTAGTTTAAAGTTCTGTCATTAGCCAGCTGTGTGACTTCAAGTAAGTTATTTCCTTCTCTGTTCCTTTATTTATCCATCTCTAACCTTAAGAGATTAGGCTAGATTTCCCTGAGGCTTTGGTTCTCAAATCTGGTTACATTGGTTAAATTATGTTTTTCCCAGACCCCATCCCTGGAGAGTCTGATTCAGTAGGTCCGGGGCGGGGGGGTGGTGGGTCCAGGAATTCTACAGGTGACTATGATGCACAGGTAGGTTTAGGAACCACTGATCTAGGTTTTCTTAGCTTTGCCATCTTATAAGTGTAGTTGTATAAGGTGGACTGTGAAAGGGCAGCTGGAGTTAGGCAGATTAAGGGGTTGTGTTTGTTCAGAGGCAGGGGAAATATTTGTTTGCTTGGGTGATGAGAGGATACTTAGTGGAAATGGTGACATTGCAATGGACTTTGAAGAATGGTTGGAAAGATGGGCAGGTGCAGAAGTGAAGCATGATTGGTGTTTAGCCCAGCTTAGTTGGAGGCCAGAATATGTGCAAGGGAGCAGGAGGGAAAAATTGACCAGTTGTGATGCAATGGACCCCAATCCCAGTATTGTTTTCCCCACTTTTCCCATCATACTTGGTTTTTTGGAGATGAAAAATTCTATTATTGCAGTTTGATCCTCATTCGGTAGAAGTGAAACGTGGTGACAGACCCCATGGGGCTGCTTTGGGAAATAATTGGGTGTATTCTTCCTCATGTCTTTTGGGGCTGTGCCCTTTGAGAGCCACTTTGACCATGCCATTGGTTTTCTGGTTAGACACACAATACCAGGACCCACTATGTTATCTAAAATAATAGTTTTTCTGTCAGAATGATTATTATTAAACCAAAGTTGGCTTTTTTGTTCAGATGAAACCATATAAAGGCAACATTCTGAGTAAATTATATAGCGTCCACATGATGAAATAATGGCCCTAAGTTTAGGGGATGTAAGTAATGATCTAATGCAATATTTAGAATGGATATACAGTATGTAGTTATTAACCTAAAAGTCACATCCTGCATTCTCTTGATTTGTGGAAAATTTGTCATTAATTGCCAGGAAGCCTCTGATTTTTCATACATAATCACGTCATAGCTGTTGACTTTCTCCCCCTTCTCCTGCCTTAAAATACTTCATTGCAAATAGTAGATTACTCTTAGTTTTGCAATGCCCCTTTTAAACACTGGGTTGCTAAATTTAGCCCTGTCGCTCCCTTTTTTTTTTTTTTTAAATAGAATTCATTTTTCCCCCAAATTTGCCTCTGAATAGTTACTGACAAATCACACTTTGTTTTTGGGTGGCAGTGGCTTAAAATCTTATCTAACCTTTCTGCCCAGTGAGAGGCTGTTAGTCCTGAAATGCTCTTTTGTTTTCATGAGTTATTGTTGTGTGCAAGAAACTGATAGGGCATCCCATTTAGAAACAGTTGGTGAGATGAGTTTTGACTCTTCATTCAAACTTACTCTAAATAACTCTGCTTTTACTAAATAGTTATCAAAGATATAGCTTAGCAAGGTAGGGTCAGAAACACAGAAGTCAAAATTGAGATGAGAGAAAGAGGTCGTGGGCAAGAAAGGAGGTAGTCGGGCTCATCTCCAGCCTAGAATCCAGCCCATACATCCTCCTGGCAACCATGTCAGATCAATCTAGGATTTTCAGGTTAACCTGTGATCATCCAGTCAGTTCACTACCTCTTGCAGCTATTGCTGATGTTGGTCTATTGACTCTCAGTTGACTTTGAAATTAAAAGAGTGGAAATACCAAGCCTCTTATGATTCTTTGCTTGCAGAGAATTACCTTTATTAATGTGAATCCTTGGCCTTCAGTAGCACCAGAGCAACTTGGAGAGTGACTTTTACCAGAATTTATTTGAGAAGAACAACCTCCTCCCCCCATCTCTCATATATAGTTAGATCAAAGAAAAACCTTTCTTATAGAAAAACCTCAGACTTGAGAGAATTTACCCAATTTCAGGAAGAGCTTTAATGGGAAAATGACTACAATTGCATCCCTGGTATCATTTTTATCTGCCAGACTGTTAAGAAGAATAAGAGTCAGAAGTATAGACCTAGGAAGCAAATTTAAGACCATTTACTATTTGCAAATTGAGTTCTGTGTTTATGCTGCCCCGGGTGACATTGTAGGCCTGCTTCCACTTCAACCAGAACACTGGGGGTTACTTCCTCACACATTAGGATTTTGTGCATTATGTGGTTTGGTACAGGAGTTCTGCTTCCCCCCCCCCCCCCTTTTTTTTAAAAAGATCGAAAAGCACCCATTTTGGCCAAATGCCCAAGATTTTATAGAGAATGTGTCTGAAGGTCAAAGTAGTTAAATACCTACAGCCGTACAACCTCTTAGAGTTTACAGAGATGCAAAATCATGAAACTGGACTTCCTATCCAGTGCATTTTTTTGACTACAAAATGTTGATTTGATTTTCCATTTTGAAAGACACAGAAGTGATCTGTGAAATGGTGATTAGCACGAGGCAGCCCCAGGCAGCCCTGGAATGCTCCATGGTTCAAATGCCCGAGACCAGATGGAGGTCCAGAAGTGGATGACTCAAAGTTTATTAGTTTTGCCACCTGGGCAGTACAGCCGAACCAGCTGCTATAAGGCAGTTCCAATTTCAACAGAGCAGTAAATGAACATAAAAGTGAGTGTAAATCCCAAGAATAAAGTAAAGGAGAATGTCTGCTGCTGTAAGGAGATTCATCCAGGCCGAGCCCTCTTGATAGGCCTTGAGGGAGGCAAGAAGCCATGCCAGGGAGAGGGCAATGACAGGTCGTGGCACGGAGCCCTGAAAAACCACCCCTGAGTTGTTCCAGGAGCCAGACTTAGTTTGGGATATGTTCAACTTACTGGCTTGGGAGATTCCCAGTCACACCTGATGATCCAGAATGGGGAAAATAAACCCATGGTATATGTGGAATATCCTGATTATGTTATGGGGCCAGAAGCTTTTTTTTTCTGGAAACTTTGGAAAATTTTTATTAGGTTGCCTTTCCATAGTTCACAGCCCTTGGGGGCATGGGTATTCGTGAGAACACAGGCTCCTCGTGGCGGGTCATCGGGAATCAAGTCATTATCCTCATGTTATCCTACTATGCTATTGAATCATTGTAGGTTTTCAAGATATGTGTATGAAATACTGCAAGAGTCAGAAGCTGACCCTAAGGTTTTAGATGATCCCTTTAAGAGATCTAAGGCTTTTGAAACCTGAAATAGGTATAATAATGAGGGTATGGGGTTAGGACTAATTTGAGAGAGGTACAGCAGTTTTTGTTTAAATGAGGACAATTCACGGAGAATTTCAAAAAGTCAAATAATTTTGATTCTCTGTGTCAGTAAGAATGCTTTGGGCAGCTGAACTGATTGAAACAAAGTAGAGGTTTATTATTGTTATTTTTTTCATGAAATGAGAACTTTAGAGGAACCTGGCTGATGGCTGGTTCAGCTGCTCAGGGATGACACCAGCTCTTCTTTTTGTCATCCTGACAGAAAGCAAAAGGACACGGGTGAGGAGGGGAAAGGAATGTACTAGATGCTGATGTATTTTGATGTGGTTTTGATGCTAAAGGCTGGACCAGGGTTTCATCTACTGGGTCGACCTCCATCCTCAGTTGATCTTTAAATTTTATTTTTTAAGTTTATTTATTTATTTTGAGAGATACAGAGACAGCATGAGAAAGGGAGGGGCTGAGAGAGAATCCCAAGCAGGCCTTGCGCTGTCAGCGCAGAGTCCAATGTGGGGCTCAAACCCATGAAACTGTGGTGAGGCAAAACCAAGAGTTGGATGCTTAAACCGATTTGAGCCACCCAGGCACCCCTGTCCTCCAGTGATCTTTCTGGGAGCTGAATGTTATTCATACTTAGTCTCAGGCAATAATGTAATACCGTTCTATCTTTCTTTGCGTGATGAAGGCATGGTGGCCTGTGTATTTTCTTTATTTTTTAAATGTTTTTATTTATTTTTGAGAGACAGAGACAGAGCACAAGTTGGGGAGGGGCAGAGAGAGAGAGGGAGACACAGAATCGGAAGCAGGCTCCAGGCTCTGAGCTGTCAGCACAGAGCCCGATGTGGGGCTCGAACTCAGGAACCTCAAGATCATGACCTGAGCCAAAGTCGGACATGTAACCAACTGAGCCACCCAGGCATCCCTCCTGTGTATTTTCTAACCTATTTGGAGTTTCTTCTCTCTTTTACTTTCTTCTGCCCTGACATGAAATGAACTCAAATGAGAACTTTCACAGTATAACCTTCTGTTCGTAATTGTGGGTTAACTACCTTTTTTCCCCCCTCCTCTGGTAGGTGGCCTGTCTGACCCAGGTAGCTGCTAATTATCTGATTGCCCAAAAGGAAGCAGAACGATGGGGCACAGCTCATGGCAGTATTGTTCCTTACCAGGTAAGAATAATACATACAACATAGAGTTGGGCTACTGTAATCTGCAGTTTCGTATGATATGAATTTGGGAAATTATTTCCCTTGCTAAGAAAAAAAAAACCTTTCAGGATACTCTGTTATGTATCTTTGTCTGACTATAACAAGGTTCTGTTGTTCACTTTAAATTCTGTGTTTTGCACATTTCTTCATCAGAAGATTAGTAACAGGACACTTAAATGGATCAAAGGAACTTGCTGAAAGTGAGTGACTTTTGGCCACACATGATGGTTTGTGTTTTTTTCACCCCAAAGAAACACTGATTGTAGCCATTTTATAAAGCATGGTTTGTTCACCATGTCAGTTATAAACCAAATGTTACCTACCCCAGCTGACAATAATATTCTCACAGGGTTGGAGTAAAATGAAAACTCGCGTGTGACGGATCTTTATTTTCAGAGCAAAGCAGATGGTTCAGGAACTGCTGTTCTTTATTAAGTGTCTAAACTTGTCCTTAGAAATTCTTGATGTTGGCTAGTGTGAATGAATATGTGAAGGAATTGTGATCTTTCACAAATAAAATAAGAACAGAAACTAACTCTTCTTCCAAACCCTTAACCTTTGCTTAGCTTCGTAGTATCATTTCTCATTGTATTTACTAATATATTTGTTATATCTTCTCTAATACGTTTAAGAGTTAGAGGTGTCTTTTTCATCACCATATCCTTTCTCACATCCAGCAGAAGTATGGACTAGGCACCATGTAAATATCTATTGAATGAAGGAGTGAAGTTTACTGTAGCCATTTCAGTGCTAATGGCCTTGACAGAGCATGCAGAAGTCCGCATTTTGCATTTACCAGGAAATCATCAACAACTGCTACTCATCCTTTTAGTTTTAAGAACATTATTTCCTTCAGCAAAACTAGCTTCTTTTCCATTTCTTTTAATACCAATTTGAGCAATTCAGTGACCCAATGTGAATCTGGAATTTTTCGCTTTCTATTTCTGTGTATCTTCTCCTTGTCCCTGAGGCGTTACTATGATTTCCTTGTAGAAGTGCCTTTTGGCGTAACTACAGTAGTGGAGACATTTTCTTTTCTTTTCTTTTTTCCTTTTTAAGTTTTTATTTATTTATTTTGAGAGAAACAGAGACAGTGTGAGCTGAAGACGGGCAGAGGGAGAGGGAGAGAGAGAGAGAGAGAGAGAGAAAGAAAATCCCAAGTAGGCTCCACACTGTTAGCACAGAGCCTGACATGGGGCTCAGTCTCATGAACTGTGAGATCATGACCTGAGCCAAAACCAAGAGTCTGATACTTAACTGTCTGAGCCACCCAGGTACCCCTGAAGACATTTTCTTGAGTGCCTCCCCTTTTTTCTTTAGCAGTGCTTTTATGACCACTGTTAGTGACATTTGGGTTCCCTACTTCTTAGCCCTCTGTGGCTAAACTTCTAGCCAGACCTACCAAAAGCTGCATTTTTGAACTTTTTAGAGATCATCAAATTCAGCCTTCTCACTTCTCTGATAGGCAACTTGATACCTGGGGCGTCTGGGTGGCTCAGTTGGTTAAGCGTCCGACTTCAGCTTAGGTCATGATCTCACCACTCATGAATTCAAGCCCTGAGTCGGGCTCCATGCTGACAGCTCAGAGCCTGGAACCTGCTTCCGATTCTGTGTCTCCCTCTCTCTCTGCTTCTCCCCTGCTCACCCTCTGTCTCTCTCTCTCTCTCTCAAAATAAATAAGTGTTAAAAAAAAAAAAAGGAATTTGATACCTGTATTGAATAGATGAATCCCAACTCTGATCTGCTCCTTGTTGACTAGTCTTTCAGATCCTGCTACCTTTGACAGGAGAGTGCTGTGGTTCCAGTTGCTTCTTCTATTCCAAACCATACCCTCTCCGTCAAACTTGCTCATGGCTGAAAGGTTGCCATCAACTAATTGATACTTATCACTGACTGTGGAGATCCATCTCAAAGGCATTTTAGCAGAGGGAAATGTTGGAACCTGTGGGAGTTCATCACTAATAATGGAAGGCGTATTTTTAGTTTTTGGTGTGTGGAGAAAGCATTTTTGACTCGGAAGGCTTTATAGTATAATTCCAAATCATATCACATAGGGATGTGTTCACTGTGTTGTAGTGTAAGGTTTACAGTTTATTTTTTGATTATTTTTTTTAAAAATGGAATGTCTTTTAAAGATATATATTTTTAATGTTTTATTTATTTATTTTTGAGAGGGGGTGGTGGGGAAGGGCAGAGGGAGAAGGAGACCGAGAATCTGAAGCAGGCTCTGTGCTGACAGCAGTGAGCCTGATGCGAGGCTTGAACTCACAAACCATGAGATCATGACCTGAACTGAAGTCGGACGCTTAACCAACTGAACTACCCAGGCGCCCCAGAAAAAATAGAATGTCTTTTGAAAAAGTTTTGTATATCGGGGTGCCTGGGGGGCTCAGTCAGTTAAGCGTCTGACTTTGGCTCAGGTCATGATCTCACGGTTCTTGAGTTCGGCCCCACTTGGGGCTCTGGACTGACAGCTCAGAGCCTGGAGCCCACTTCCAATTTTGTGTCTCCCTCTCTCTCTCTCAGCCCCTACCCCACTCGTTCTCTGTCTCTCTCAAAAATAAATAAACATTAAAAAAAAAAAAAGTTTTGTATAGACCTTGGCTGTCCTTCCTGTGCTCAGGAGTCTTGAGTATGCTGTCAATTATTTTACTGTGAGGTAAAAAGAAATTTAGAAACTTTTGGCTTTTACTAGAGTAGGTAAAGGATATGGGAGACTCTGTGTGTGCATGTGTATATATTCTTTGAAGACAGAAATGTACTTTTCCTGCCAGAATTGTCCCAGTCACATAAAGTGGATACTGTGCTTATTTGATCTAGTTGATTGCAGCTTTATTATCTGTAAGAAATAAGAGAAGATCTACTAGGATCTTTCCTCAGGAACTCAGAATTCATCTGTTTTTTCTTGGTAGAGGACCGGTTCAGCACTGTGATTAAGGAACAAATGCAAATTCAGCTTGAATGAAACCAGCATATTAAGATGGATCCTAGATATGTTTCTAGACCTTGGTCTGTTTTTAATTTTTAAAATAGATTTGGGAAATATTTTTATGGGTGAGTGCCAGGATAATTATAATTCAGTTTTCTAGAATAATTATAGCTTTGCATCTAATTTGAGTTGTCTGCGTTTGGAGCTGAAAGTCTATAATGGAAGACCCCAATGGTCTCAGGAATTAGTTAGGCACCCTGCTCACTCTGCTTAATTCTTGTTGAACCCTATCTGAAAGATCACAGACCTTGAATGCATGGAATGTAAATTTCTGAAAAGTAAGGATCCTTCATTTGTGTGTTATTTTATGTACCCTCAATCCTGAACTTCTCGGGTTGATTATCCACTTGTGTTCATTCTTCCCTATTCTTCAACTGCCAACTTTCTGAAAATGAGTAAACCAAACAAAAGTAGACAGAATTGAGATAGTCATTCTGCTACTTGTTGAATAGATTTGGTGGGTGCTTTTCTGAGAATTCAGATTTTTAAAAAGTGGATTTCAGTGTTTCTTTTGTTACCATTACCATTGGGCCTTGCCTCTGAGAAACACCTAGCCCAAGGGGTTAATAATTACATAATGCTGATGCGATGCTGATGATTTTTAATGCATTGGTATTAGTCCAGTGTTTCTCAGCCCTTCAAACATTTATATTTATAAAGACAGGAGGGTTTTGGGGGATGGGAGAGAAGAGTGCAGAGAAAGTAATTGGCTGGTCTTCAAAAAGAATATGTTTTCTTGTGTAATATGGTTATCAGTGGGGCCACTGCACTTTACATACATGCTTAACATCATAATCCCCCTAATTTCATAACCCATGTGTATCCAAAAGTCTCTCCCATATTTCTTCAACATGCTAGGAGCCTGTGTTTGTATGTTCCCCTCTGCTTTCCAGGCTCATGATCCTTACTGACCCCTCTCCCTCTCTCCAGAAGATTCATTCACACATATACTCATGAAGAGAGGAGACTATACTGAACATTTTCAAGGAAAAGGGGGAGATTTTATAGATGAAACTTATACAGTCTCTGATAGGATGTCTCACCTGTCTTAACCATATCTTTTGGCTGCTACTGGGAAGTTTCACTATCTTGAATAGCATAAGAATCTCCCCATCTTTTCTGTTCCTCTTTCTCTCCCCTCTTCTTTTCGGAGACCAACGAACTTCTCTACTCTTATACAGAATTATTGTGCTCTGTAGTGCAAGCACAGATCTTTGGGTGGCCATCTCTGCCCTAAATGCTTAACAATGTATTGCTACTGTGCCCTAAGGAGCATGCTGGTATATGGATCTAACAGAAGCCCACTGAGCTCCCTCTGGATTCCTGATAAGACCATCTCTCTCCCAGTCCATACTACCAGCAGGACTTGGGGATGCTCACAGAGTTCTATGTGCTTCCTTGTGGGAAAAACCCACAATCTCTTCAGCTACAGCATTGCCTTCATGATTAGTATGTACTGCCACAGAGACCAATCTGGGGAATGAGACAACCACAATTACCTCCTTCCCTTAAAAGAACACCAATCCCATCATCCTTTACACATTTGCCTCAATCACCACCAGGACTCCAAGCCTTCCAGGCTATGTGTTATCACCCGCACAATTATTCTCACATGGCTCCATTCATCTCTTCCTTTGACCCAGTTATTTCTTCTGTTAACAGTCTTGGTGGCTTTACAATCCACTTAGATGACCCAAGCAACATCCTGGCATCTCATTTCTTTAGCGTCCCATGGCCCTTAATGATCTTTTCCTGTTTGCACTTGACTACCACTCAGGTATTTCTCAAGCTTTAACATGCATATGAATCTCTACATAGAAATCGTAAGATGCATTGTCTGATTCCAGGTGATATTGATGCTGCACTATGAGTAATAAATGACTATATTATTATTGGTAACTATACCGTCTCCTTTGTATTCAAGTGGCAAAAGCCCACTGCTGATTAGACTTAATGCTCCTTTCAATCTGCGCCCACACTCAAGTAGCGAATATGGCTAGAGGAAAACACAGCTACCATGTTGACAAGCTCCCTCTCCATTCACCATCATTTTTCTCAAGTGGTCCCTCATCCTTACCCACAATCCTGGCACACTATTTACATATTTATTTTCTCTCTCTGAGATGACCATTTCACATCTCTGTCCTCAGACCTTCCCCCATCTCCTCATCCTTAGCCAAAGATGGTCTCTTATTTCACTGAAAATTGATGCGATTGGAAAAGAACTATTTCATCTTTTCTTTGCCATGCCTCCCCAGCTCCTGAATGTGTTCCCATCTATGGTTCACTTCATTCCCTCCTGTCACAATGAATGAATTGTCCCTTTCCACATTTTACCTATTTAAAGGCATTGCCCCTGTACTTTATCTCCTCTGTCACCTGCATTGTGTATCTGTGGGTAGTCATATGATCATGTTCCTCACCTTAAAAACCCCAGCAACCTTCCTTAGACCCCCAAGGCATCTTTTTCCTTTTACCATCCCATTTCTCTGTGCTCTTGTATTACAGAATTCCTCAGAAGAGTTTTGGGTGGTATCTGCTGGGAAGAAGGACTACATCATCTAGTTTGCAATATCATTTGTACCTCACAGGCAAAGAGATTTTACAGTCCTCAGTCCTCAGCCATTTGGGTGCTGTGGAATAGCTCAGGGAAGTTGACTTTCTGAGCAGTTCATTAATATTACTCTTTTTATGCTTTTTCTTGAGGCTTTCAAATGTAGGGCCTTCAAAAGAAACCTTTCCTCTAAATGGCCTGAGAATTCACATGGCAATTTCTTTTAAAGCTTCCTTTTTCTGGAGTACCCTCTAAACCAAGAAATTGAAGAAAACAATTATTTAGATGATTAAATAAAATCATGTCTCCTTTTCTTCAGTTTGGGCTCATTCAACCAAGGAATAGAGCAGGAAGCTTGCTCTGTTATTTCTGGTATGGACATTATACTGTATATTTAATTTGGCACAAGCAGAGACTCAGACAGGCAGTAAATTCCAAGTTTGAAGAGATGCAGTACTTTGCTATCATTCCTTAGAAAACGTTAAAATGCTGTTAAATCATAACAGATTAGGTAACCTTGGGAATCTTTTTTTTTCGCCCATGTTAAGATTTTGTAAAAAGTGAAAATGTAAATGATATATATCTGTCTCTTCTTGTGTGACTTTTTTTTTTTTTTACCATAGTCACACTAAAGCATTCACTGGAATTTGAAAGTATACTTTAAACAGGCATATGATTATATTGCGTATTTAATTTCATTGATGTATTAGTAAATAACAGTAAAATAATCATGCTGGCTTCCATTGAAACAATGATTATATATTATGTAAATTATATAAATTTTTATATATTCATTATATAATAAATAATATATAATTATATGATAAATTTACATAATATATACTTTATATAAATTATATATATATACTCACATATGTAAAAGTTATATATATGTAAATATGTTGATGAAAGGGAGACTGAGAGAGAAAGCAACTTTGTTGTGGCCATTGGTAGAAAATCCGAGACCCTGGTTCAGAACCATGGTTTTAATATTTCTAAAACTTGCTTCCTTTCCCTCTATATTTAAACTAGTAGTTCTTTTGGTGCTTGATACATTGTGGATGCCTGTCTTTTAGTTTCTTTGATAGATGGTAGAATTCTTCTCATATTTTTCCATCATCTTGACAAATGACCTATTTATTATGATTCTGGAAGGCATCAAACCTAATAAATGACATTGAAGTACATTTGAATTTTGAGCTATGGGGCAATTAATGGTAGGTTTCCATCATGTTTTCAACGTATGCTTTCAAATGACTCTTGATTTTTCAGTTAAACCGTTTCTTGAGCCTCCAGTGGAATAGGCAGTGTTTTAGTTCTCGAAGGCTTCCAGATGAGGAAGAACTGGGCCTTTGATTTCAAGGAGGTCAGAAGCACTACAGCAGGCATGGTTGGGAGAGCTTGAACTTGGGAGTCAGACCAGGTTTCGTAACTTGGCTCTGCCCCTTATTGACTGTGAAATCTCGAACAGGTCTTTTGATATCACTAGTGTTAGCTGCTTCCCACACAACAAGGTGATAATGATAGTAGTTTCCATGTTTGTCTGAAAGAATTAAATGGAATAGCATACGCTGGATATTTGCTGCAGTACCAGACTCTTGTAAGAATTCAGTGGAAGGTGGCTCCTATTATTACTTCTGTAGTTGAACTTATTACTTTGTGAAAGTTTCTAGGAAACTACGAAATAATCTCTGTGAAAGCTATCCATGGCAGTGGAGGGGCAGAGTAAATAAAGAATAAAGATACATAGCCGAATTTCTTTCATAATGGAATTTCTACTTTAATTTGTTTCTTTCTTTTCAAGATGGAAAGGAGAGCAACATGCTGTGGTATTTTTGTTTGTTTTAGAAAACAGAAAACTGTTCTTAGATCTTTTGAAGAAATTGCAAGTTGTACCACTGCCAAAATGTACCATTCTTTTTTCCCCAGTTGTATTGAGGAATAATTGACATACATTTCTGTATAAGTTTAAGGTGTACAGTGTGATGGTTTGATTTACACATATTGTGAAGTGATAATACAATAGATTCAGCTAATGTCCATTTTTTCTTGTAGTTGCAAAAAAAAAAAAAGAGAAAAAGAAAAAAGGAAAAAAATTTTTTTTCTCCTTGTGCTGAGAACTCTCTTACAACTTCTTGAAAGAAATCTAGTTTGAGAATTTACTCTCAACAACTTCTTGAAAGAAATATAGTTTGAGGAGAATCATATATCGCAATATCATTGAGTTGTCAAGGGGAATAGGGCTTCTTGTTTATCGAATTGTCTGGTTAATTGAGATTTAGTATATATTCATAGTTAGCAAAATGAAACATGACAAAAATGATTTTCAGAAATAATCTCTGAGAAGCCCACAAGATGAGAACCTATCTCTATAAAAGTTACATTTCCCTTTGAGGGCCAAAAATTACGGTGATTTGTCCTCCAGTTTTAAAAAGTGAGAGAATTAGAGAATATTTTAAACATCTGTTCTTGTAATCTTAAGATTGCAATGAACTTTGATAATGTTTACCCAGTAAAAAAATACCTGGGGATTTATTTGAAACAAAAGTGCTGGTGATAGGAAATACATTAGATTGCATCTCTGAGGTTTCTGAAAACTTTTGGATTACTTAGTAGTGACAAGTTAGAATATTCAAATGTCTGTCTTTTTTTTTTTTTTTGGGTAAATTAAGGCATGAATTATCTGAATATCTCCCACATCCTTTATTCTACAGCTTTTGGCAAGGTAGCTTTGGAGTATTTGCTATAAAGCTTATGTGTGTGCCTCAGTTCTTATGAATTTTGGATTCTTGTTAAAGCAAAACAAAAATTTTTATTTGGAGATTCTGGTTACTTTGAAGCCAGTTGGCCTGGACTTTGCCACAGTCCTAAGAATATAGGTAATTGGGCAGTCCAACAGGCAGATAAAATTAGGGCAAATATGCCAGCTACTGGCATAATAGTTGCCACTCTCTGGGCTTCTCCTTAGAAAAAGTTCAGCTTTCTTTAGTTTAAAATAAAATTCTGAAGTTTAAAAGAAATTTGACAATATGATGTTTAAGGAGAGCATATTGCACAAAGAATAAATGTAGTTATGACTGTTCAAAAACTAATGTGCTTTTTAAAAATCAGAATTGCCTCCAATTGACAAATACAGTCTTTTTTTTAAAAAAAATATTTATTTCTTTAGAGAGACAGAGAGAGAGGCAGGGAGGGGCAGAGAGAGAGAGAGAGAGGGAGAGAGAGAATCCCAAGCAGGCCTCACGCGGTTGGCACAGAGCCTGACATGGGACTCAGTCTCACAAACTGCAAGCTCATGATCTGAACTGAAATCAAGAGTGGGATGCTTAACCGATTGAGCCACACAGGCATCCCAATATGGTTTTTTAATGCATTTTACTAAGAGGTAAAATAGAAACACAAGGACAGGCAATGTATCTTAAGAAATATACCTGAAATTCATTTAGGATTTTATCAACTTCTCTTGCATTCTCAATATTCTCAATATATAAGCAGAATTGATGGGATTGTATGTTGTTTATACCTATCAATTTTGGCTAAAATTTGATGGTGGGAATGCAAATTGGTGCAGCCACTGTGGAAAACAGTATGGAGGTTCCTAAAAAAAATTAAAAACAGAATTATCATGTGATCCAGTAGCTCCTACTGCTAGGTATTTAGCCAAAAACAATGAAAACACACATTTGAAAAGATATATGCACCCCTATGTTTATTTCAGCATTATTTACATTAGCCCAGATATGGAAGCAGCCCAAGTGTCCATCCATAGATGAATGGATAAAGGAGATATGGTAATAAATAAATAATGGAATATTACCATAAAAAAAATGAAATCTTGCCATTTGCAACAACATGGATGGATCCGTAGGGAATAATGCTAAGTGAAATAAGTCAAAGACAAGTATACAATTTCACTCGTGTGAAATTTAAGAAACAAAACAAGTAAACAAACAAACAGAAAAAACCAGACTCTTAAATACAGAGAACACACTGGTGGTTGCCAGAGGGGAGGTGGTGGGGGAATGGGTGAAATACATAAAGGAGATTAAGAGTATATTTACCTTGGTGAGCACTGAGAAATTTATGAAATTGTTGAATCATTTTACTCTATACCTGAAACTAATATAACACTGCATGTTCATTATATTTGAATTAAAAAAAAGAATAATAAAAAAAACTTGGCTAAAATTATCCAAGAGAATTAAACACCATTTTGAATAATATTAATAGTCATTACTCTTAATAATATATTAATAGTTATAACCATCACTAGAGGTAACATTTATTGAATGATTACTCCATGTTAGTTATTAACTACTTTACCTATATTAATTCAGTCATCACAACAACCCTCTGAAATATTGCTGTTGTCCTCACTTTCAGATGAGGATACTGAGGCATAGAGAGGTTAGGTAACCAACTCGCCCAAGGTCATATGCAAGTAAATGGTGTAATAGGATTCTAACAATAGGCAGGTGATGCAGGGCTACTTACTGACACTGGCATGTTATTTCATTTTCTGTCTTTGTCCCACTTTTGAGGAAGAATTATGTGACATTTTCCTCTACTTACTTTTCCCCTTTGGGACTGCCAAGAATAATTGAAGATGTAGAAACAATTCTGTTGTTGACCCATCACAAACATCCTTAATTATGACTTAAAAGCAGATTTCCATCAGGAAATCAAGTTGTACATCTTTTGAATAAATCCTTTGATTGCAGATGCTGAAACTATTAGAATCATAGCTAAGTCAAGTTCTAGTGAAACAGATATTTCTAGCTCTGTCTGTGGTAATGAGAACAATATTGTCCTTGAGCGATATGGGAGCTTGGGATGGTTTGAACTGTTGTGAGACTCACAGTTTCTGGTTTTCAAACTGTGTTTCTGTGAGGGTAGTAGCTGGGGTGGGATTTGGGGTGAGAAGGAGTATTTAAGGCCTGAAGAGGAGTATTTAGAGTATGGGGAGGGGCAGGCTGGGGAGAAATCAGATAGTTAGATCTCCAAGTACTCTAATTCTATTTCAGCCAAAACAGGTCCACTTTTCTTTGTTTGAAATAGGAATCCCACTGCTTAAAAAAAAAAAAAAGATTATTTGTCTTGGATCAATCTGTTTGTACTAAAGGATTCTCCTAGACTAGAAAGTGGGTTTTGTACATGGTTCTGTGTGTGTTTGGGGAAAGAGAGACTGATTTTCCTCAATGTTGATGGCTCCTAGCACTGTGGCCTAGAACCAAAGGGTTTCATCTAGCTGAGGAGGAGTCTGAGTGGGGCCTGACAGATCAACTGGGTGACAGAGCTCATACATTACCTTACAGCTAAGAGTCTAGTGTGGGGGCTCTGCATGGAGGTCAAGGCTCTTTGGCTCAGATAAATCACATAGGACTGGGTTCTGGAGACAGTTGGATTTGGATATAGTCACACATCCTGTTCTGTACTTAGGAATGTCCAGGCAAAATATTGTTGAAATTCTGAGGAGGTGTGCTTAGTGCCTAGACATTACCCCAATGGCTTCCTGCTCAGGTTTGGGTTACCTGAGGGAAAAAGAACTGAGTTCTGATATGGTTCAAATTACTATTATAATATAATTTGATATTGAGCAAATAAAATAATAACAATGAAAGAAAACTTACAAGATGTTAAGTTCTGAAGTGAACCTGAGACTTGAGAAAATCATGTCACAAATAAATATGGTTGTGAAGTAAGCTCTTTTCCTTCTTAGTTTTGTTGGTGGTATTTAGGATGAGGAGTGTTGGCCTCAGGACTCTGCTCAGACAGGAGACCATAAGTGTGCAGGCTGAGTTGGGCGAATGAACCAGGAACTTAAAAAAAATCATGGTAATAATTTATCTGACCTAATTTTAACCTGGAAGTGATGATTCTCAAATGTCCCTTACCTCTTTTCTTTCCTGAGGGTAAAAGCAGGTATGAACTGTTCTAGGTCCGTGCCACTCTCTTAATGGTCCATGGAGTAGTGGCATCAGCATTACCTGTAGCTTGTTAGAAATAATAGATTCTAGTCTATTCTACTGAACCAGAATCTGTATTTTAACAAGATTCTCAGGTGATTTCATGTTCATGTTAGATTTTGAGATGCCCTGGTCTAAAGTACATGTAAAATACTTTCGGTCATTGTATTATGTGTCCACTAGATGTCACTCTTGTAACCTGATAATGGGATGGCACTTTTCAATGGGGACTTGAAAAAAAATCTGTGAATAATGAGCACATTATTAGGTGATTTCCTCCCTATCCTTAGAGCTACTGATATTCACATTGATTATTTTAGGTAAAACTACCTTTCTTTTTGCTTCAAAGTCCTGGAGAGAGATTCCTGGAAGTGATTTTCATTTTGTTGAATTAGCACTCATGCCTTCTGTCTCTCCCTCCTCAAGCCCCCTGTTGCTTGGGCTAGTTCTGTCATTATATAACCTTAGCACAGAATATACTGCACTTGCTCTGAATGACTGGCTTACCGAGAGAACAGAGAGCAGGTTTGATTTCTGCAGAAGTGATTGGGAGCAGAAAGGAAGCAAGGCTGTATCCTGAAATTAGCATCAATCTCTGTGTGATTGTTGGAGGAAGTGTGGACCTTTCTGAATTCTCGGGGTGTCTCCAGGGTGGTTTTACAAAAAAGATCAAGTTCACTTCTGCTTAGAAGGAAGTGTCCCAAGTGTAACCTTTTAGGGTGCTAGTTCCAGCCATGAAGATGGATGTAAGGGACATTTACAGGTAAATTTTACTGTAGAGTAAAATCCATAGGGAGATGATATACTTTCAGAAACATATGAGGCCCCTAGGACAAGTCCTGTTAACAACTGGTTAGGTCTGCATATTAGGAAAGAGGGTGAAAAGGTTAAGGACTATGCTTTAGAATATCCAATTTTTTGCCGGATGCCCAGCTTGAGAAAAGTTAGTCTTGAAATAAATCAAACCCTTGCAAAACTCTCTTCCCTCTGAGTCTGATGTGGTTTTTCATCTGTTTCAGTTAACAAGGGTAGCAAACGACTCATAAAGTAGCAGGTGTGTGTGCGCGTGCACTTGGGTGTGTTTGATGAGCACGTATATTTCCTCTTCTTGGTCTGTGGGAGGGTCATTTAATTTGGTAATATCACCAAACGAATGCAAAATGTTTAATTTGATTTCAGTCAAGTGAATATTCTTATTGGTATGAAAACAATATGGTTTTTGCTTAAATATAATTTTTCTTTTGTTCAATATAATTAAAGTGGCCATAGTATTTCTAAGCTTTAGAATCTTTTTGGCAACATCATTTACAATGATGTGATTCTTAATGATGAGGAACAAAAGTAAGCATTTCAAGCATTTTACTGAAAATCAATTTCATTTTTAAAAACAGAATCTAAATTATGGAAAGCAAGCCTAAAATGCTTATTCCCATTCTAGCCATGGTTTAAATTTCTACATCTGCAGCGATAGCATTTTGCACCACCATCCCTTTTACTGTTGAATTTCCTTCTGTCCTTTGTTTTTAATTGTTGCTCTTGATGCTGTCAGATGTAGAAGCATACTTTAGATGTATTATTTAAAAGCATGGGCTTTGGAGTGAGACAGACCTTGGGCAAACTGCTTCATTTCACTGAACCTTAGTTTTGTTTGTAAAGTAGAGATACTATTACCTGCCTTATGGGTGGTGGTGATGATTGAGCAAGACAGTGCATATGAAGTATGTGGCATAGGGGTGCCTGGGTGGCTCAACGGATTAAGCATCAGACTCTTGATTTTGGTTCAGGTCATGACCTCACCATTCATGAGTTCTAGCCCCGCGTCTGGCTCTGCCTTGTCAGCACGGATTGAGATTCTCTTTCTTTTCTTCTCTCTCTGCTCCTACCCTGCTGGTGTTCTGTCTCTCTCTATCTTTCTCAAAGTTAATAAATAAACTTAAAAAAAGTTAAGTGTGTGAAGCATAGAGTCAGGCACATAGTGTAGTAGATGGTAGCTGTTATCACCATTTTTGCATCCATCCCACAGCCCCCAGACCTGTGGCTGGTATCCCCATCTCTCCTGTTAAAATCCCTGCACCAACTGTGGCAGGAGCCCCTGTCCCTATACTTTTTCTCTCCAAGTCAAGGAAGAGTCTTGCTTTCCTCTGCCCAGCCGATGTGCATGTGGTGGAGGTGGGGCAGGGAGCAGATGACGAGGGTGGTGGAGCGATAGAGCAGGTGTTGGCCCAGGACTACAGGGAGGAGAGAAGTCTTCCTCACAGCCCATACTGGAACTCTTGGTAGACATCTCCCTCAGGGTCATAAAATGGTGGTCCCGTTCAGCAGAAAATTGAGAGGACTGTTAGGATCATCAGTGCATCCACAGGACAGGCTGGCCTGGCCCATGACCCTGTTCCCCAATTTAAACAATGCTTTTAAAGCAAAACAAAAAAACAACAAACAAAACAAAACAAAACAAAAACCCTTGAGATGCAAACTGCCAAATCTCAATTGAATTTCTGTAACATATGTTTCAGCTCATTTGCTCTTTCTTATCTTAACTGCTTTGGAATGACTTTTTTGGTCCTGAAGGATCCCTAGACCTTGGGGTTACTGGAACATTACCTGGTTAGCAGCAGACTCAGAGAGCTGCTGTGCAGAAGTCTGAGGAGATACTTCATCCGAGAACATCCTTGTAAGAGTCTTTGCAATTCCATTGTAAGCCGCCCTGTGGTTTCATTTGATAATATCCTGTTGATGAAGAACAATGGAGATTTTGATGTAGCAGTAGCTGTAGGAGTGTGCTGCCTCAAGTAGAAGAGGATTTAAAATATTAAGAATTATGAGCATGATGTATCTTAAAAATACACTCTCACTCTTTTTGTTTCTTTGCTAGACTTTTGGAATCTGCACTGGATTTTTTTACATAGTGAATCTTAATATGTATTTTCAGTAGTTTAAAATGCATGCTCAACAACAACAACAAAAAACCTTAAAAAGGGCATGGATCATTCTTTCCCCCTCATCATATCATTCTTGTTTCCATTGCAAGGAGTCAAGTCAGTAAGTTCAGTCCAGTTCAAAGAAGAGGGGGTAGGGAGCAAAACTTATAATGGTGTTACTGTGTAGATTGCAAAAGAATCTGAGGTTTGTTCAGCAAATATAATGGTGCATTGAGGTGTTGTGTTAATGTGGGGGGCCAGAAAATGAGCTCTGTGTGTAGCAAATCTGTTAAGTGGCAGTTTAGAGTTTAACCTAAAAATTGGGAGAAAGTTGATAAGTGCACAGGAAGCATGAGACCCAATTTGACACAGATCTTGCTAAGGAGATGGTGGTGGGGTGTGGAAGGAGGGGTCGGAGGAGAAGGGACTCTGGCATGTTGGATGAAGATGGGATGGAAAAACTGTCCATCCATCGAAACAGAATTGGTACTTTGGGGGAAAAGCAAAGTCTCACGTATTTAAGTGCATAGTGGATATATAAACTCTGGAAGTATAAATAAGAGTGGATGGGGCGCCTGGGTGGCTCAGTCGGTTGAGTGTCCGACTGAGGCTCAGGTCATGACCTCGAAGTTCATGGGTTCAAGCCCCTTGTTGGACTCTGTGCTGACAGCTCAGAGCCTGGAGCCTGCTTTGGATTCTGTGTCTCCCTCTCTCTCTGCCCCTCCCCTGCTCATGCTCTTTCTCTCTCAAAAAATGAATAAACCTTTATTTTTTTTTTTAAAAAAAGAAGAGTGGATAGAATGATTGGTAGCAAGTAAGGATCCCAATTCCATTTTTTTCCCCCTCCTTAGGCTTGGTAGAAGGAGGAAACTAGTAGGAACTGGTGAAAACTGGTTACAACAGGGTTAGGGAATCCATGGGAATATTAGGGATGGATGAACTGATGGGGTTATAACATTTTATGAGCAGAAATGATGAAAGCAGAATAAGTATAATAAAAACAGTAAACAAAAGTGTACAAAATAATGCTGGGTAAATACATTCTGTGTGGATGAGAAATTCATGCCCAATAATAATATATTTAGGGACACTATGGATCCTAAACTTTTTTGTTTGTTTCTTAATCCCTGTGAGAAACTCTGAAATTCTTTCTCAGAAAAGTCCACATTCCCATAGACATGTGTGGTTTTGCCTACGATTTCAGGAGCTTCTCAGACTTCCCAGCACCCATTCCTGGACCGTGGCTAAGATTCCCCACTAAATGCCAACCAGATAGGGTAAGGATATTGAAATTCTATTGATAACAGTGGAGAATTAGACCAAATAATAGTTATGAGGGAAGTCATACCCTAAGATTGGAAGATCTCACACAAATATCTGTTTCATAAGGCAAGAAGTTTTGAAATTAAGGAAGGAGAGAAATTATACTGGCCTTGAGCCTAAGATTAGACAGGGATTAGTGCAGGAAATTATCTGTGACTGTTGTAATAATGCTCACAACTCAATTACATTCAACCTTCTGAAGGGGAGTAAAAGACGAAAAAATCCTGTCACATTATTATTCAGTTCTAGAGAATGGAACTATGATCAAATCAATGTGTGCATGCAGTTAACATTGAAAGTAATATTTTAAAAAGTCTGTAACTTGTAGGAAACCTGGAAATGCTTTAAGCACATTAATGGAAGGGCAGGGAAATATGTCACATACCAAAGATTAGGAGTTTATATAAAAACATTTGCATCCATCTCATAAAGTGTAAAAGAAGCAAAAGTGGGGGTCGGGGGAAAGTAGGCAAAAGATTGTGCCAGTCGAGAACAAGGAAGGCCTCAAAGTGTGACAGGTCAGGTGTAAATAAGTCAGGTTGTAAAGGAATTCAAGAAACAGCACAAAAAGGACTCTAATCCAGAAATAAAAGCTTTTTTATACATGAAAGGCAGAAGGTCAACTGGGGAATCAATAGGACCGCTTGATGATCAGGATGCAAAAGATGTGCTCCCGGGGAAGAAAGGAGATCTGGAGGCTCACTGAATTCTTTGCTTTGGTCTTTGTTGAAACATAGACATTTCCACTGTCATCACGTCTTTTGAAGCAAAGAGGCGAGAGATGTAGTATGAGATCAAATGATGGTAGGGGAACAGGATGTTCTACCTGCTTGGCATGCCAGATATGAGTAAATTGTTGAAACTTTATGGCATCTGTTATAAAGGTCTGAAGAAGCTCAAGGGAATAAGTGACCAAAGTGCAAGATAAGCTATTGCATGTATTCTTCAGTATTCGTGAAGTCTACTCTTGTTTCATTTCTAATGGAGAGGCCCTAAAGTCTACCGGTGAAGCTCACTCATATTGGTAAACTCCAGAAGTTAAGGGATCATTGGCCACTTAGTGTAATGAGTGGAGAGGAGCATTCTGTTTCCTAGAACATGTCTGAATTGGTTGAGGAGGTTCATAAGCACCAGGAAAAAAACAAAAACAACAAATGTGATTTGTTTAGACTTCAAGGAGTCAGTTACAAAGTTTTACAACAAAGCTATTCCAAATCGTGTTACCATGGTTAGAGAAGGACTATTTTGTCACACATAGGTGTGAATAGAGGAAACAAAAAGTAGGATGTGTGAGCCTGCTGTTGATGGAGACGTGTAAACAGTGAGGCCCCTCCAGGGATTTCTGCTGGGGCTCTTTATTAAACATGTTTATAGATAATCTGGAAGAGTAAGTACACCATGAAATTTCAGAGGGGGCAGGACTGAGCTCTTTTGGCTGGTGAAATTAAAAAATCAGCACGAATGAGCTTTTGAAAGATTGTATAAGTGGAGAAGAAAGTGGCTGGGAGGCTGAAAGTGCTGAAAGTACTGGGAGAAGTGCTACCCATTTATGGAGAAACCAGAGTAAACTCGTAAAATTTTGGGCTCTGAATTATTTAGAAACCTGCTTTCATTTAGAAGCCAGAAAAGGAATTTGGCATCATTCCTTTCTGAGTAGCCCGTCAGAATGTCTCATCCTTCTGAATAGGCCGGCAGAATGTTGGGAGATTCTGAAAACAAAGGTACACGTGAAGCCAAACCATTGTGCCTATGTATTCTTTTGGTTTTGACCCTCCTATCTCAAAAAGGCACATGACATATACCTGGTTTCAAACCCTGACACAGTCCTCAAAACACTGTCATGAGGACCAAATTAAATAACATGTATAATTGCCTAGAACCATGGTCCATGGCAAATATTGAATGCAGAGTCCCAGAGGGGGCATGATGAGATTAGATGCTCTTCGTTGGAAGAAATCATTCAATCTGTCACTTGGTACAGGATATTCTATCCCAGATGCTGATCCAGCTTCTCTCTAACTCACCTACAAGGAACTCGCTTTAAAGGAAGATGATTTAATAATTGTCACTAAGTACTTTATACTTAGTTGAAAGCTACCTTTCTGTAAGTTATAGAACAACAGAAAAGAAGGACCTGAGACATCACTCCTTGTTTTCTGAATGAGGACCAGGAATATAGGGTGAAATCAAATCTCAGGAAAGTAAATGAGAGACAAATGACCAATTTCTGAACTTTGATTTTTCAGGAGTGTAATCAATCATAAAGTTCCCGACACACAAGCTTACACATCTCTGTTTAGTTGGTGATTACTAGATGCTTAACTCAGAGTGGTGGGCTCTGTGGAAAGTGTATAGACTACCTGGGATTCCATTCTCAAGAGTCTTTAAAAAAAATGCTGGGCAACCTATTACCGATGTTGTCACTTTCCAATCCCAGCATATTAGAAGTTAATAGAAGGTCCCAAAATCTTAACTGTTGGTCTCCCTCAGTCTTGAGAAGCAATGTAGCCTGAAATATCTTGCTGTTTTTAGAAGCGTGGCATATAAGAAGCTTTCTAATATGAAGTAATCACTGTTGATAAACATCTTTATTTTGTTTGTTTGTTTAAAATCCAGGCTAAGCTATGGAGTGAGTTTCATAGTTATACCCAAATATATACATCTATATCAGCATTTCACTTTCCAGTTTATCTCAAAATGTTACTCTAATTCATCTGTTAATTCCTAAGATTATTATTGTTATATGTATTAGAAATTTCTATTGGCCCAATTCCTAAGATTATTATTGTTATATGTATTAGAAATTTCTATTGGCCCATGAACTCACAGCTATTATAATTACTTGCAAAATATAAATTAATTTGCGTACTAGTGAGTCATGATATTTATCTATAATAATTACCAACATGCCACCTCACAGAATGTTTCTGGCCAGGGTGATAGAGCAAATTAGGCAGACTTGGGACTTGAATCCAGATTTTTCCAAAGCCAAGAAATCAGAAACCTCTTTGAAACCGTGCCTTGTGTTTCAGTCCTAGAATCTTTTGGAAAAAAGATAAAGGAAAAGGAACCATAGAGATCTATGTAGATGATGGCATTTCACCAGAAGAGTGAGAAAGGTCTTCATATAGGAAATGAAGTTTGAGGGGCGCCTGGGTGGCTCAGTCGGTTAAGCGGCCGACTTCGGCTCAGGTCACGATCTCGCGGTCCGTGAGTTCGAGCCCCGCGTCGGGCTCTGAGCTGATGGCTCAGAGCCTGGAGTCTGCTTCCGATTCTGTGTCTCCCTCTCTCTCTGCCCCTCCCCTGCTCATGCTGTGTCTCTCTCTGTCTCAAAAATAAATAAACGTTTAAAAAAAAAAAGGAAATGAAGTTTGATTTAAATATTGAAGGCTGAGTAGAAGCTTGATAAGTGAAGAAGAGAGAATGGGGAGAAGAGGGTTTGAGTATTTGAAGCCTGTGTGTGTACAAGGCATGGATCGACGAATGCGTCCAGGTGACTTCCCATTCGTTTTCTTCCCTGTAGAGGGATGAACACTGTCCTATGTCTGGTATTATCAATATCATGAATGCTTTTAGCCTTGTACATACATGTATGTCTTCAAATAATACATAGTACTGTTTTAGGTGCTTGTAAACTTTATATAAATAGTATCATACTGATACATCATTTTGAAAATTGCCTTTTTTTCTTTCAACCTCATTTTTATAAGTTTTATCAGCATTAACACATACAGTTCTAATACATTTATTTTTAATGCCCTGTATTATTCCATTCCATCAGTATGGCACATTGTTTACCATTTACCTGTTGAAAGACTTCTGTACATTTTTGTTGTTCATATATCTGAAATTCTTTGGAATCTATACCTGAGAATAGAAGTGCTGGGTCATAGATATTTGTATCTTCAACTTTGCCTGTATTATATAAATAGATTTTCTAATATTGCATCAGTTTTTGGATTCCCAGGAAAACCCATTGATTTACTGTATTGTTTTTACATCTTTATAAATTTATTTTTCTAGAGTTTTATGTGGGACTGTTACATCTGTTTTACATTATAAGTAAACTGGCACAGAACTTCCTTTTGTCATGGTACTCGTGTGTGTGTGTGTGTGTGTGTGTGTGTGTGTGTGTGTGTGTGTTTTAATATAAATCTCATAATGAGATAGAGGGGGCACCTGTGTGGCTGAGTTGTTTGAGTGTCCGACTTTGGCCCAGATCATGATCTCATGGTTCATGAGTTCGCACTCCGTGTTGGGCTCTGTGCTGACAGCTCAGAGCCTGGGTGGAGCCTGCTTTGGATTCTGTGTCTCCTGCTCTCTCTGCCCCTTCCTCACTCATGCTCTGTCTCTGTCTCTCTCTGTCTCAAAAATAAATAAACATTAAAAAAATTTAAAAAATGAGATAGAGAATATCCATTCCTTTGCTGTTCTCTAGATTAGAATTATCTGTATATTAAAAGTTTGTAGAAATTGTCTATTAGACCAAATGGTTCTAGTAGTCTTTGGATGAATAGATTTTAAATTATAGATTTTTTTGAAAGATTAAAGATCTATATATGGGATTTCTATTTCTTTTTAAGTCAGTTTTACTGAGTTACATTTTTTTCTATAAATTTGTCCATGCAATCTAAGTATTCTAATTTATTCTCATAAAGTTAAGCATATTTTACCATAATTAAAAAAATAGATACTGTTGTACCTATTATTGTTTTCTTCTTTTCATTCCTAACATAGAGAAAATAACTATAGGGTAGTGAATAAAAGCACAGACTATATAGCCATATTATCTCTGTTTGAATACAGGTTACCCAATTTTCGGGTTATATAACCTTGGGAAAGTTACAAAACTTCTCTGTGCCTCAGCTCCTCAACTATAAAAATGATAGTAAAATAGCATTTACCTTACAGGCTGTACTTAGAATTTTATAAACCTAAAAAAATGTATATACACAAAAATACCTATATGTACACATATGTGCGTAAACACAAATGTATATACGTATATATATATTTTCATCTATCTTATCTGCATGTACACACACATGCACATATATACATCATTATACATATGATGATGTAATATATACATTATAGACATGGATTAAATGTTTGTGTCACTCAAAATTCATATATGGATTTTGCCTTAACTCTCAGTGTGGCTGCTTAGAGTAAAATGTAAGAGAAGAGACATGAATTGAAGAATAATTGTTAACTAAAAGGGAACCAGAAGTTAAAGATTTGGAAATTTCTCAGCCTGTCCATATTGCAAAAAATAAGAAAGCATGTTTAGAGGAGAACACCAAAGGTGGCTAAACTATAATTTGATAAAGAGATCATATGATTATATGAGCAGAAATACTGCCAATTTGGACTGAAGGGGTTGGAGACAGGACAAAGTGAAGGAAGGCTGGGGACCTCTGGAATTCTACAGAAAGGGACCATAGAGCTATCCAGCTGCAGTCCTGGTTATCCTTCAAGAAAAGGGAAGAATTACCTCAAAGTCAATTCAGAAATCATTGGGGCTCTCCCTCCACCGAAGGCCCAGGGGTTAAGGCTGATTGCTCTTTGGTTTCAGAGGTGGAGCCCCCTCTTTAGTTTCAGTGTGCCAGGTGACTACTGCAAAGATCTGTGTGGGCAGCCCCACAGAGCCGTGGGGATGATGCTACCACTCCAGTGAGCTTGGAGGGCAGAGCGCTGAATCAGAGTATTGTTAGTCTTGAGCCTCAAGATCTACTAGAATTTACTTCGGCAGGTTTTGGACTTCCTTAGAACCCATCACCCTTTTCTTCCTTCCGGATTTTCGCTTTTGGAATGGGAATGGCTACCCTATGCCTGTTCTCCCATTATATTCTGGAAGCACATAACTTGTCTGGGTTCATAAGTTCACAGCCAGAGAGGAATTCTGTCTCAGATGAATTGTACCCAGAGTCTCACCCAAACCTGATTTAGATGAATTTTAGATGAGACTTCAGATTTTAATGATGATGTAATGAGTTAAGACTTTGAGGCTGTTGAAATGGAATGAATGTATTTTGCATGTGAGAAGCACATGAAATTTGGGGGGGCCAGGGATGGAATGTTATGAACTGAAAGTTTGTAGCCCCTCAAATTCATATATGGAAGCCCCATCCCCCGGTGTGGCTACATTTACTTTATGGAATGTAATTAAGGTTAAATGAGGTCATAAGGGTGGGGACACCAGAGAACTCTTTGTGAGTCTCCCCTCCTTTGTGCACGCGCTGAGGAAAGGCCATGTGAGGACATGCTGAGAAGTGGCTGTTTGCAAGCCAGGAAGAAAACTCTTACCAGAAACTTAATTGGCTAGAACCATGATCTTGAGCTTCTGGCCTCCAGAACTGATAAATGCCTGTTGTTTAAGCTACCTAGTCTGTGGTGTTTTGTTATAGAAGCCCGAGCAGACTAATATACTACTTGGACCTGACTGGGTTAGTTAAGTTCCATGTAAGAAGCTGCCATGATTTTTAGGGAAGATTTTTCTTCCCTATCTCACGTGGAGACATTTATATTTCCCTTGCAGGCCGACATTTTTTTTTTTTTCTAGTTGAGCCCTGCTTTTTAAAAATACATCAACAGTATGTGAAAGTGTCTATTTTTCCTCATTCTTACCAGCAATGCTAGATATTATCATTAAAAAAATCTTTTCCTATTTGCAGATGAAAAATGATACTGCCTTTTTTTATCTTAGTTGACACTTATTTGATCTCAAGAGTTTTATTTTAGCCATATTTTTGTTCTGCTTTTGTAACTTCCTTATTCAGATCATTAAGCAATTTTACAATTTTCATTTTTTTCTTACTGATTTCTGGAATATCCTCAAAGTTCTTGACTTCTTTAATTGTCATTTATGATGTCACTATGGCTGTTGTCTGTTTTTGACAGCTGACTTTCGCATTCTTGGCTGGTTCTGGTCTTGGGTACTTGCTTGAAGATCATTCATGGTTTCAGCTATGGCCCACATCTTCTGTGCTTACAACTGTCTCATCATCTCTGTCTTTCTTCATTATACCCCAGTGAAACATTTAAGGGTTATATATTAGATACCTGATCTTTCCTAAGATCCCGGGACAGGCTATCTACCTGGATTAATAGTAATTACATGATTTTTTATGTGTAGGTATTTTGTAGAAGAATTTTATTTTATATAAAAGAGTAGATTGATTACTGTTAAGATATGGATTTTCTCATTTAGTTTTGCCTATAGGAATCCTTTTTTGGATCATGTAGGCAAAATGCATGTGAGGAAGTAATCATTTTCATGAACACTGGTTAAAAATACATCAGCGAAGAGCCTATAAATACTGGTGATACTGTTATACATAGAACAATGGATTGGATAGATTCTTGGCTTGCTTATTATGGCATAGTTTGTATGCATGTACATATACATATGTGCCCATGTATATATGTACACATATATGTGTATATATGCATCATATGTTATATGTTTTAAGTAGTGTTGAGAAATTGTCCTGCTTATGGTTGGACTTCCATCTTCTCTTGACCCTCTGTGGCTCTGATTATACATTATCCTCTAATATAAGCTTGAATGTTTCCAAATTTATATGTGAAATGTCATTATTGCCAAGAAGGAAATGTTCAGTAAATTACAAAGTTAATCAGGAAGCCATTGGAAATAATAGCAAAAATAATGAAATTCTATAATTTAACAATTGAAATCGACTGGATAAAAACAAGTTTATGGAAATAATATTTTTACTTATTTGTAAATATATATTGCATGAATGGTAAACTAAATTTTGAGGTATCCAGAATAACTTAACATTAATTTTTTTTTTTTTTGAGAGAGAGAGAGAGAGAGAGAAGGTGCAAGTGAGAGAGGGGAAGAGAGAGAGAGAGGGAGAGAGAGAGAGAGAGAGAGAGAGAGAGAGAGAGAGAGAGAGAATACCAAGCAGGCTCTGCAGGGTCATCCCAGAGCCCGATGTGGGGCTAGACTCACCAACTGTGAGATCATGACCTGAGCCAAAGTTAGATGCTTAACTGACTGAGCCACCCAGGTGCCCTTAACATTGATTTGTTTTTTGTTTACTATTTTTTTATTCACTTGTTTTATTTTTTATTTTTTTAAATTTACATCCAGATTAGTTACCATATAGTGCAACAATGATTTCAGGAGTAGATTCCTTAGTGCTCCTTACCCATTTAGCCCATCCCCCCTCCCATAACCCCTCCCTTAACCCTCAGTTTGTTCTCCATATTTATGAGTCTCTTCTGTTTTGTCCCCCTCCCTGTTTTTATATTATTTTTGTTTCCCTTCCCTTATGTTCATCTGTTTTGTCTCTTAAAGTCCTCATATGAGTGAAGTCATATGATATCTGTCTTTCTCTGACTGACTCATTTCACTTAGCATAATACCCTCCAGTTCCATCCACGTAGTTGCAAATGGCAAGATTTTCATTCTTTT
This sequence comes from Panthera onca, assembly GCF_046562875.1. Classification (NCBI taxonomy): domain Eukaryota; kingdom Metazoa; phylum Chordata; class Mammalia; order Carnivora; family Felidae; genus Panthera; species Panthera onca. The sequence goes on along the minus strand of NC_138340.1, from coordinate 73,772,289 downwards.
GGATTGCCGAGTAACACTCCATTGTATATATATACCACATCTTCTTTATCCATTCATCCATCGATGGCTATTTGGGCTCTTCCCATATTTTGGCTATTGTTGATAGTGCTGCTATAAACATGGGGTGCATGTGTCCCTTCAAAACAGCACACCTGTATCCCTTGGATAAATGCCTAGTAGTGCAATTTCTGGGTCGTAGGGTAGTTCTATTTTTAGTTTTTGGAGGAACCTCCATACTGTTTACCAGAATGGCTGCACCAGCTTGCATTCCCAATATTAATTTTTTTATAGGCAATAAAAATTATGAGTATATAAAGGAAAAAATATTGGCTGAAATCCATCATCCAAGATATAATATAACTATTATTGAAATTCGTATGCCTTTTTTCTAGTCTGTTCTTTCTCATTTTTTATGTGTGTGTCCATGTGTTTGTGTAGATGTATTTGTGTGCTTATTTGAATTGCTAGGTTTGGAGAGGTGTATATATAAATGTACATATGTGTGTGCATGTATGTACATGTATACATAGACAAATGTGTATGTACACATGTGTATATATGTGTGCAACACATATGCATATAAATGTGCATTTCCATCTTTTCCATTTTTCTTTATCTTGATCATCTGCCATATCATTATGTATCTTTCAAAAACGTGATTTTTAAAAATGTTTATTATTTATTTTTGGGACAGAGAGAGACAGAGTGTGAGCGGGGCAGGGGCAGAGAGAGAGGGAGACCCAAAGCAGGCTCCAGGCTCTGAGCCGTCAGCACTGAGCCCGATGCAGGGCTCCAACCCACGAACCGTGAGATCATGACCTGTGCTGAAGTCAGATGCTTAACCGGCTGAGCCACCCAGGTGCCCTTCAAAAACATGATTTTTAATGTCACATGGGTTAAAAATGATGATGTGGTGAATAGGCATGTATATAACAAAGATTTTTAGAAGAAGAAATTACCCACGTGGTTTTCCTAGTGTTTTTATGGATTTCATTATCGTGTTTGATTTTTGTCACTTGTCACATTGAAAAACATCATCTTTATCACTTGAGTTTAAATTTAAGCTCCTTAACAATGTGATATAAGGGATCTGTTCTGTTCTTATCTTTCCTGTTTCAAATTCTTAGTATCCTGTCGCTCCTTCCCCAGTCATCATCAACACTTGGTATTTGTGTTGTGTTCTAGCTCAACCCCAGAAGTTTATACATTCTTCTTCCTCCGCCCACACACCATTTCTCGATTGGCTAGTGAGCTTATTTGCAGTTTTTGTTCAGTTAATCATTTGTGGAGTTAATCTTTTTCTCATTCATTTGTAAAACTTTTTATATGTTGAAGATATTAATCTTTTGACATACAGTTGTGATATTTTTCTTACGTTATTCACATGTAAATTTTATATGTGGTCGTTTTCTTTATGTAGAATACTTTGGTTTTTTTAATGTGATCAAATCCATCACTCTTTTAAGATTTCAGTTTTTGGAGTAAATTGCCTGGATGATTTTGTTTTCCTATTTTTTGGAATTTTAAATTCATCTCAGGTTTTTATGGCTATATAATCTGAAGTAAATTTTAACAGTTTTTTTCCCTCTCAATAATATGTGAATTATTCCAGAATATTGAAGTAATCCATGCTTTGTCCACTGTTTAAAGGGTTAATTTTGTGACATATCAAATTTACATATATTGGTCATTTTCTGACTCCTGTGTTCTGTTTATTCTATTGATGTCTTCTCTCAAACCTGTGTCACATTGTGACTCTATAATATGCTCTAATATTCTGTGGTGAATATCGCCCCTCATTTTCATTTTCATCATTTACTTAGATTTTTTGGTGATGATTTCTTTCAAAATAGGTAAAAAGTCTTTTTCAAGTTAAGAAATCCCTTTCAAGTTTTCTTAAGATTACATTGAACATATAAATTGTTGGGCAAGGATTTTCCCTTAAACTTACTGATTAATGCATTCGTATAAGTTTCTTAATATTGAGTTATTCAGATATTTCTGGGACCAATTGTATTCAGTCATAGTTTATTTTTCTCTTATATGCTGCTGATCTAATATGGTAGTATTTTAGTTACAAGTTTTACATCTATTTTTCTAAGTATTGATTCATAAGTTTTCTTTATTATGTTTTAGGTTGTAGTTTGAGGACAATGCTAGATTTTGGATATCAAAGTAGGCAGTTTTCCAGTTTTATTAAGAGTTGAACTTTTTTTCTTAGATCTTTTTAAATTATTAGGATATAACTGACATACAGCATTGTGTAAGTTAAGATGGTGTACAATACATTGAATTGATACATTTGTATATTGCAACATGATTACCCTCATAGCATTAACTAATGCCTTGGTTGTCATATAATTATCTTTTCTTTTTTGTGGTGAGAACATGTAAGAGCTAGTCTCTTACCAACTTTGAAGCTGACCTTTACGTAACAGAAGTATCTTTTCTATGAGTGTTTGGTAAGAAACTTTCCTAAAATCTGACTCCAGGGCTTTTTCTTCAGGAGTTAGTTTTAGTCTATAGTATTTCTTTGTGTCTTCAGTTGTTCAGCTTACTTTATGGTCACCTGCACTGAATTATATAATGTTATTTTTGTATAGCTTTATGAATCTCCTCTGTCACCAGGTCTTTGTTCTAATTTTGGGTGTTTGATTACTGACCCTCTTGTTCTATTTTAATTAATTCAAGTTTAGTTTTAATTTTTTTTACAAATCAGAATCTCATCTTTGATTTATCAAAATGGTGTTTTTTTTCCTAGAAATTGAAATTTGCAGCAAGATATATCTAGGTTGGTCTTCATTTAGTAATTTTGGGGGTCTTTAATTTACAAACCTGTCTTTTTTAAAAAAAATTAGGGGGCTGTACTCCCATTATCTTTTTATCTCTTCTTAGAAATACCAGATTATCTTTATTTTGGGTGTCTATCTGTTCTCCATACTTATTATGTTTCCTCAATTTCATTCTCGTTTTTTTTCCTTCTTCATTCTGGAAGAACTTTTGGGGTTCGTCCCACACACGACTTACTCTGGTACTTCTGCAATGCTGAAACTGGCTTTTTGCTTTTAATATATTTTTGTCATCATATTCCTGCCTACCTCTGTTGTAAATCCTTCTGACCTCTCAGGTCATGCCATTATCTCATAATCGTATGGTTTATCTCCTATTTCAGAAAGATTGTATTTCCATGAATTTTATTGAGTGACCAAAGCAGGTATTCATTGTAATTGACTTATTTTCCCTGCATAAATAATTTTGAAATTTTTGTCTTTTTCATGTATTTGGAGTTCTCTGTTCTCTTTCTTCTATGTTATAGAATATTTTATGCATCCTCTCCATCTCTCTTCTGCATAATTCTCGCTGAATGAGCTCTCGTCGGTGTTGTCTGGTGTTTACAAAGCAGGTGGCTTTGCTTCTCTTTAGTACTCATCACTATCTGTTTACTGTTCAAAATGCTTCTTTTAAATCTTAATGTGAAATACTCACTGGTCCAAACTTAGACTCAAAGTCATTATGGAGTAGATAGACAGTCCCATCAGGGCAATGAGGTTGCTTCTCAGCCTGTTGTTCCAGTGACTAGCTTTCTGTGTCTGACATTATACTTGTCTTTGTTCCAAGTATAAGCTGGGTGTCCTATCTGAAATAATTGAGTCCAGCCCTTGGTATTCTGCTTTCTGTCTGGTGTTGTCCGTGCACAAAATACGGTGCTTGGTCCCAGAGCCCTGCTTTCAAACATTGCTTATTCCCCAAATGGAGGCTGTGCCACTTGCTTCCAAACTGCCGTATGATTTGGTTCCTCTAATAAGGTCCTTCTCGCATTTTGCCAGTGTTATTTTTTTCACTTGTGGGAGTTATCTGTGGGTCCCTGGTGATTTCATTTAGTTTGGCTTGTTTAGAATGTACCTAGCAGAAAATCTTCAACATTTCTGTTCCAGTACTCATGATCCTTATAGCATTCTTTTTCTTATTTTAAAAATCATTTCAGGGGCTCCTGGGTGGCTCAGTTGGTTACGTGTCTGACTTTGGCTCAAGTCATGATCTCATGGCTCATGGGTTTGGGCCCCGCATGAGGCTCTGTGCTGACAGCTCAGAGCCTGGAACCTGCTTTGGATTCTGTATCTCTCTCTCTCTCTCTCTGTCCCCTACCTGCTCCTGTTCTTTCTCTTTTCCCTCAAAAATAAACATTAAAAAAAGTATGTTGCATCCTGAAATATGACAATAATTGATCTTCTTTTGTCAAATTTTTATGATTTCCCATGAAAATATTTTTATGTTTATTTCCTCCCTTTAAAAAATAAACAAACTATGTTCCTATCTTCCTTGAATGGATTATTAGACTTATTTTGAGATTCAGTATAATTATAATAGTTTGATTGTATTTTCTTCCACTATCCTTCCAAGATGCTTCAAGCCTTTGTTAGTAGTATCTCATTAATTCACACCACACCCTTGTGGGTTAGGTAATAACTGTGATCAGAATCCCAAGGCTGTTTTTAGAAAATCCCCAGAACAAATAAGGCTTAATTTTGTTAACTAAACATTTATAAGCAGTCTTTAATGACTGCCTGACATCACATTTAGAGTTTGGGATAAAAGCATAGTTCTATTTTGCCAACTTTTATTTTCTGACTTTATTTTTTAATCTGTGGAAAATTTGCCACTGTCGTACATCTTTCTTAAATGATATAAGGTGGATTATGATTGAACACATGGAGATTTTAAATTTAAATTGAGTGGTTCTCAATCTTGGCTTCATATTAGAATTATCTGAGAAGCTTTTTAGAATACACTAATATTTAAGTTTCACCCCCAGAAATTACTGTTTAATTGTTCTGTGTTGGAATTCGGTATTAAGAGTTATTAAAAAGCTCCCCAGGTGATTCTAATGTGCAGCCAGCGTAGGAAACCATTATTTGACATCTGCGGTTCTCCAAGTGTTGTCCCCAGATTTGCTGCATCACCTGGGAACTTGTTAGAAATGCAAATTTTCAGGCCATGTCTCAGGCCTATTGAATCAGAAACTCTGGGGATAGGGCTTGGCAGTGTGTGTGTGTGTGTGTGTGTGTGTGTGTGTGTGTGTGTGTTAACTTTTTGTTATAATTGTAGATTCACATGAAGTTGAAAGAAATAATACAGGGATCCATTTTCACCAGGTTTTTAAAAAAAAATTTAATGTTTATTTTAGTTTTGAGAGAAAGAGAGAGACAGAGTGGGAGTGGGGGAGGAGCAAAGAGAGAGGGAGACATAGAATGTGAAGCAGGCTCCAGACTCAGAGCTGTCAGCACAGAGCCCGACGTGGGCCTCGAACTCACGAACTGTGAGGTCATAACCTGAGCCGAAGTCAAATGTGTAACCTACTGAGCCACCCAGACGCCCCCATTTTCACCAATTTGGCTTACACTGGAGTGTGTGTTTAGGTCTATGAAATTTTATCATGGGTGCCACCACCACACTTAAAATACAACAGATATATGTATTTTCTCAAGCCTTCAGGTGATTCTAATGCAGCGAAGGCTTGAGAAAACTACTTTAAAAATGAGACTTCAAGAGCAAGAACAATCTAACTACTCCAAGTCTGCTAACAGGCCAGCAGCGCAGAGCTCAGCAGAAGCTTGAGAAATGCATTGGCCCACCCCAGTTCCTTCTCAGACCCAAGGAATTGGAGTCTGCATTATGACACCATCCCCAGGGGATTTGTGTGCACATTGAGGATGAAGGGGACCTCACAAATAGGTAAACCAAAACCAAAAACATCTCCAACAAACAAACAAAAATTTAGTTTTTTGAAATTGGGCTCAGATATTTACTTTTGCAGTAAAGATAAAATCAGTTTTTAAGCCAAACTAGTATCTGTTTTTCTGCTTTTATAGCCTGCTCTTACTTTTGTCTGATGGACTTGGATTTTTTTTTTTACAACATATGATATAAAATTTGAGATTTTTCTCTTAGTCTTAATATTATAACATATTAAGTATAAGAAACAATGACAGCTGTCATCAGCTTCGTTGATATCAAATATGAATGTGTCTGAACCCTTTTCCCCATCTCTCTCTCTCCTTTTATTCCTCACTTGTTTCTGATAAAATTGAAGATTCTGGGTTTGTCTCATGTTCATGTTGCAGCTCTTTTGATGACTATCACTATTTTCTGCTTTCATTTTTATGATATTTGTTTTGAGAGTCTGAGACAGTGCTTTAAGGAAAAAAGTGCTGCATTGAGGAAAACAATTAAGTGGGGTGGGGAGCTCTGTTATTGGTCCATTATTTTAGGCCATTTTCCACCTCCCTTTCACCTTGATTCCCACCTGAGAGTAAATGAGGACATTTAGAGTTTTTCCTTCTCTCCTCCCTCTCTTCCTCTGTACTTATAAGGCAGCAGAGATTAATCAGTGAATAAGATATGACTCTGTTTGTTAGGGAGCTGACATTCTGTTGGGAATATGCAAAACAATCACAGAACGATGAAGAGAGTATGAGAGGAACACCAACAAGGGAAGACTCAGCTCAAGCTGGGGAAAAGTGTTGCTGAACAAGGTTTCACAGAAGTGCATCTATTCAGGCTGAATGTAGAAGGTTGGATAAGAATTTGTTAGGCAGGGGAATCTGGGTGGCACAGTTAGTTGAGCACCTGACTTCGGCTCAGGTTATGATCTCAAGGTTTGTGGGCTCCACACTGGGCTCGCTGCTGTCAGCCAGACAATGTGGAGCCAGCTTAAGATCCTCTGTTCCCCTCTCTCTTCCCCCGCCTCCCACTTGCTCTGTCCCCAAAATAAATAAATATTAAAAAAAAAAAAAAAGAGAATTTGTTAGGCAGATTTATCAGCCAGGGGTCAGCAGGAAACAAATTCAGCCCTGATAGTTTAAGTGGAGGTACTAAATACAACGGTGAGGGTAGAAGGCAATGAAAGGATGGAAAGGCAGGCAAAGTGGGACACTATTACCTCTTTATACAGCCAAAGGGATGAGAAGGAAATAGAGGTCCCGGAGCCCAGTGAGGGCTAGAGCTGTGGAGGAGAGGCCACCTGGTTAAAGCTGTAGTAGTGGAGACACCCGGCTGCTTCCAGAGATAACAGTGCCTAAGCTGGGAGGGAGCTGCTAAGAAAGTCCTTGATCTCTTCCTCTTCCCATTGGTGCCTGCCATTGGTCAAATCTAATTAAAAGTCAACTGGCAAGGGAACTGGGTACTGCGGTCCATACGGTCGGTGTCAAGAGCGCCGAGCAGGGCAGAGCACACTGGGAATGGATGGAGGTTGGACCAAGTAAAAGAACCAGGAGATAAGGGAGAATTGGCAGTTACAGAGAGAAGGAACATTACGTGCTGATGCACGGAAATGCAGAAGATTGGCAACTCTGAGGAATAAAAAGGAGAAAAGGAAGGAGGGAATGTGAAAAGAGAGGAGTAACAGATGTGGCTGGATAAATATTAATAATAGCCAGTATAATTTTGGCCCCAGGCATTTGGCTAAATACTTTATATAATTTATTCCATTCAGCCCTCACATGATTATGGATTTGTCCATCTTAAGTTGCAGTTATGACTCGTGTCCACAAATACGTATGCAATTATTTTTTTACATTGACTCAGATTTGACTGTGAACCTTTAATTGTATTGGGAGATTGTATCTCGGTCATGATTTTAGAGGCTCCTGCCCTCTTCACTGAGTTGCATGGAAAGCCAGGACATTCGCATGGTGCCCAGATAAATAAGGAAGACTCTAATTTCCAGGCCGCTAGATTCTGCTGACCTCCCCCCTTGTGACCTGAGATCCCTGCATTATCACCTAGGGAATGCCGGCATCTTTGTGGAGGCTGTGAGCCCCAAGGGGGAGTCATTCCTGATGTCATAATTTGTGTCAGAATCTTTTGGCAAGAGCCTTAGGAAAGTATGTTGTACTTTGTCCCTCTTTCAGATAAGGGTATACTTCAAGAGTTTTTGATTTATATCAATCATAACCTGTGATAGTTTTTTATCTTTATATTATTGTAACCTGTTCCACTTTTGGGAAATATAAACAGTTTATGCTCCTTGGAGACTGTGACATCCTCCATTTTACCACCAACTCTTTTGAGCAGGAGTTGGCAAATTTTTTCGGTAAAGGTCTAGATAGTAATTTAGGCTCTGAAAGCCAAGAGGCAAAATTGAGGGCATTATGCAAGTACTTATATAATAAGGGAGAAAACAAATTTTCACAAAATTTTCATTAGTAAAATTAGAAATATAATAATTGAGTACAGTTTTTATTTATTTATTTTTTGTAAAACACATTTACTAATGAGAAGAGTGAAATTCTTTTTGGGGGAGGGTAATATTTTTTTAATTGGGGTACAAAGTTAATGTTCCCTATCACCAGAATTGATCGCAAATGTTTTTCCCTTAATGTTGATTTGTAATAAGAATTTACATATTTCATCATTAAAATTTTTTTTTTCCCACACAGAAAGGTGCTGCCAAATAGTGATATCAATCCACAAGCACCTGATTTTAATTGAGTGTATTCATTGCCTAGAGAACATTTATAGAATTTAGTAGAGTTTTCTCCTGGTGTTCTCCTTTTTTGTGTCGTTACATTGCAGATTCATCACTTAAAATGGAAGTGCTCCTTGATGGCACAGTTAAATGGATTTTGAAATACGGAAATTTCCTTTGCAATTGCATGGAAGTCTGAAAACCACTGCTGTAGTTTGAGTTCAGAAAATGAATCTGCTGCAAGTTTGTGTGGGAATAGAAATCTCACTTTTTGTTTTAACTTTTGCCAGCATGGGGAGTACATAAAGCATTACTGGTGATTCAGACATTAGTTGTCAATGAAATGACCTTATCACCGTAAAAGTTTTGCATGTTAGTTCTGTTTTGCCTTATAATTTTAGGTTGAATTCATGAAAAAACATTACCAATTCTGCAGGAAGAGGTAATTTCCAGAGCTACTCAGCATTCATTTATGGTGGTTGAGGGTGGTTCTTCTTATTCAGAAAAGACTAATTCTTGACCATGAGCTTTAAAAAAAATCACAGTCAAAGGCGCCTGGGTGGCTCAGTCAGTTGAGCATTGGACTTGGGCTCAGGTCATGATCTCAGGGTTCATGAGTTTGAGCCTCACATCAGGCTTGCTGCTGTCAGCACAGAGCCCTGCTATGGATCCTCTGTCCTCCCTCTCCCTGCCCCTCCCCCTCCCCCTCTTTCTGTCTCCCTCAAAAATAAATAAAACATTAAAAAAAATAAAATCACTGTCAAACTTGACCAGTGTTAAGCCATAGTACTGCTGTATGATAGAGTGGGTCACGATATTCAGCTTCTATTTTTGAGAAAATTTCATGAGACTAACGACAGTTAAGGCTATCAGAACAAATGAAAATCACCATTAACACTGCTGGTTTAATGTCACTCGATAGAGTCAAGTGTTTTCCTCAAAATACATGCTGACAAATAAAACAATGAACAGCCCTTGGCTTTAAACACCTGATATTTTTACAAGCTCTGCACCTTTGTTCAGCTAAGTCTGTTTTTGCCCCACGCATAATTTTTACCACCTTAAGTTGTAACATATCTTTGCGGAGTCCACTTAATAGCTTAAGTTGTATTGAATTAGTGCTTTTTCAACTTCTTTGGAAATATCCTTGTTTGTAGTTGTTCCATGCGGCCTATTCATAGAGGCTAATTCTTCAGTCACTTCAAAATCGGCAAAATTGACTCTTTTTATAAAGAACAACTGAGCAGTATCCAACAACATCTGTCAACTCATCAAAGCCAAGGAAAACCACTCAGAATAATTTGCCTCATTTTTAAATTGACTATTGATATTACTCCCAATGTCTTCAACTCTTTGAACAACTGTTCTTACCAAAAGACTAATCGTCCTAAACAAGTTTATTTTCTTTGGACACATTGCTTCAGCTGCTGCAATCAAACACAACTTAATTAACTCACCATTGGTAAATGGCTTTCCTTGCCTGGCCAACAGAGCAGCCACTCAGAAACTGACTTTTGTTGCCATCTCACTTTTAATTTTTTTATACTTTTGTGAAGAAATTCTGCTGTGATGAGATATTCTGTTTTAAATTTTATTCTAAGTTTTTTGACCACTTCTTTTCCTATGAGTTGGGCATATTGCAATGAACACTTAATTGTGTATATTGTAGTAGTTAGCATGGACCTAATATCATTGAATAATAAACCAAACACCTTGTTATCTAATTCAATAAAAAAATAGCCCATCTTCCAGTGTGTGCTCAGAGTATGGCACACTTCACCTCTTTTTTTGTTTTGTTTTGACATGATGGGTGTGCATTGTGGTAAGGTGATACATGTGACATTTGAAAAACTGTTGAGTTCTAGCTGCATCACTGTGATTTGGAGTGCACCAGGCAGGCGTGCAAAGCCATGAGTGTGGGAGTGCCACATGGGGTCGTTGTTACAACCTCTCAGCTTTTGTACGTGCAAAAGCAACCAGAGGTGTGAATAGGTGAGTGTGGCTGTGTTCTAATAAAAATTGATTTATGACCCTGAAGTTGGAATGCCATATGTTTTATCTATTATGAAATATTATTTTCCTTTTGATTTTTTTAACCATTTAAACATGTAAACATAATTCTTAGTTTGTGGATCAAACAAAAATGGGCAGCAGTCTAGGTTTGGCCTGCAGGCCATTGTTTGCTGACCGCTGATTCTCCTCATCATCTAGGTCACTTCGAATCTCAGAGCCACTGAGCAATACAGATGTCTAGGCCCTGCTTACGACTTGACAGTTAGGAAAACCTGCCTACCTTGTTTAACATTAAATCTCCAGCACATAGATGCTCAGTATTTTTTTGAGTAATAAATTATAGAGAATTTCTGGCATATAAAAAGCCTAGAATAAGTCTGTTGGATTAATGATATGAATGATTTATTATGTATCATTATAATTTATGGGATCTTAAAGATAGTGAGATTGAAATGGATTGTTTAATCTTAGAGAAGTTAAAATAGAGAGGGGTAGCCCTGAAAAGCATAAAGTGTTTAGTATCTGGGAATTATTTTGGCCAGACTGATATATATATATATATATATATATATATATATATATATATACACACATACACACACACACACACACATATACATATACATATATGTATACATATATATGTATGTACATATACAATATACATATACAATATACATACATATATATGTGTATATATATATATATTTTTTTTTTTAATTTGAGAGAGAGAGAGAGAGAGAGAGAGCGAGCATGAGCCAGGGAGAGGGGCAGAGGGAGAGAGAGAGAAAATCCCAAGCAGGCTCCATGCTCAGTGTGGAGCTCCATGTGGGGGTCAATCCCACAAACCTGGGATCATGATCTGAGTGGAAATCAAGAGTTGGATACTCAACTGACTGGGCCACCCAGGCACCCCCAGGCTACTAATTTAAGTAATAATAACTGGGGAACCTATTATATAAGGTAATTCAGATATTAGGGAGGTATAGCAGGTAAACAAAATACTCTGTAGGCTATTTCAATAAGACTCTTTACCATTAGATATTATAACTAGATCTCTTAACAATGTTATACAGACTCTATCAAAATTCTAATGGCATCTTACACAGAACAAGGACAAACAATCCTAAAACTTGTATGGACTCACAAAAGATCCTGAATAGCCAAGACAATTGTGAGAAAGAAGAACAAAGCTGGAGGTATCATACTCTTTGGTTTCAAACAATATTACAAGGTACAGTAATCAAAACACTGTGGTATTGGCATAAAAAGAGACATAGAGATCAATGGAACAGAATTAAGAGAACAAAAATAAACCCACACATATATGGTCAGTTAATTGATGACACAGGACGCAAGAAAAGACAATGGGAAAAGGACGGTTTCTTCAAAAAGTGGTTCTGGGAAAACTGGACAGACAGTTACATGCGAAAGAATATAACTGGACCAGTTGTCTTACACCATACACAAAAATTAACTCAAAATGGATTAAAGACTTGAAACTGTAAAACTCCTATAAGGAAACATAGGTAGTAAGCTCCTTGACATTGTTCTTGGTGATATTATTTTAGATCTGATTACAAAGGCAGTGGCAACAAAAGTAAAACTAAACAGTTGTAACTACATCAAACTAAAATCCTGCACAGCCAAGGAGACTATCAACAAAATAAAAAGGCAACCTAATGAATGGGAGAAGATATATGCAGATCATGTATCAGATAAGGGGTTAACATCTAAAATTATATATATAAAGAACTCATATAGCTCAATACCAATAAAACCAAACAGTCCAATTACAAAAAATGGGCAGAGGACCTGAACAGACATTTTTCCAAAGAAGAAATCCAGGGGTGCCTGGGTGGCTCAATCAGTTAAGCATCTGACTTCGGCTCCCAGGTCATGATTTCATGGCTCATGAGTTCGAGCCATGCATTGGATTCTGTGCTGACAGATCCTGGAGCCTGCTTCAGATTCTGTGTCTTCCTTTCTCTCTGATCCTCCCCCACTCTCTCTCTCTCTCTGTCTCTCTCTCTCACTCACTCTCAAAAATAAAGATTAAAAAAAGGAAGACATCCAGATGGCCAGCAGACACATTGAAAAGACGCTCAACACCGTCAACCATCAGGGAAATGCAAAACAAAACCACCATGAGATACTACCTCACACCTGTCAGAATGGCTGTTTTCAAAAAAGTACAACAAGGATTGGTGAGGATGTGGAGAAAAGGGGACCCCCAGGCACCGTTGGTGGGAATGTACATTGGTACAGCCAATATGGAAAGCAGTTTGGAAGTTCTTAAAAAAATTAACAATAGAACTACCATACGATGCAGCAGTTCTACTTCTGGGTATTTATCTGAAGAAAAGAAGAACACTAATTTGAAAAGATATATGCACCCCAATGTTCACTGCAGCATTATTTATAATAACCAAGCTATGGAAAGAACCTATGCGTCCACTAATGGATAAATGGACAAAGAAGATGTGGAGATACACCACACACACACTAGAATACTGCACAGCCATAAAGAGAATGAAATTTACCATTTGTCACAATGTGGATAGACCTGGAGGGTATTATGCTAAGTGAAGTAAATCAGATACAGAAAGACAAATACCATATAATTTCACTTATATATGGAATCTAAAAAAGCAAAACAAATGAACAAACAAAGCAAAACGAAACTTACTGGTACAAAGAATAAATTGGTGGTTGCCAGAGGGGAGGGTGTGGGGGATGGATGAACTTGGTGCAGAGGATCAAGAGGTATAAACTTTCTGTTACAAATAAGTCCTGAGGATTTGATGTACAGCATGGTGGCTACAGCCAATAATATTGTAAAGTTGGAAGTTGCTAAGAAGGTTAATCTTTTCTTTAAAATTTATTTATTTTGAGAGAAGGAGAGAGAGCGAGAGAGAGAGAGAGAGAGAGAGAGAGAGACTGAGAGCACATGGGAAGGGCAGAGACAGAGGGAGAGAGAATCCCAAGCAGGCTTCACACTGTTAGCACACAGCCTGATCCATGCTGGGCTCGAACCCATGAACTGTTGAGATCATGACCTGAGCTGAAATCAAGAGTCAGACACTCAACTGACTGAGCCACCCAAGGCGCCCTGAAAGTGAGTCTTAAAAGCCCTCAACATGCACACACACGAATTGCTTTGTGACTTTGTATGGTGACCCATGGTAACCAGACTTACTCTGGTGATCATTTCACAATGTATATGATTGTGGAATCATGGTGTTGCACACCTGAAACTAACATGTTTTGTTTTTGTTTTTGTTTTTTGTGGGTTTTTTTTTTTTTTGGCTAAAACTAACTTTTATTTATTTATTTTTAAAAATTTATTAATTAAAAAAAAATTATAACCAAGTTAGTTAACGTATAGTGCAATAATGATTTCAGGAGTAGAACCCAGTGATTCATCACCTACATATAACACCCAGTGCCCATCCCGACAAATGACCTCCTTTAATGCCCATCACCCATTTAGCCCATCCTCCCACTCAAAATCTCTCCAGCAACCTCAGTTTGTTCTCTGTGTTTAAGAGTCTCTTATGGTTTGTCCCCCTCCCTGTTTTTATATTATTTTTGCTTCCCTTCCCTTATGTTCATCTGTTTTGTATCTTAAATTCCACATATGAAGTCATATGATATTTGTCTTTCTCTGACTAATTTTGCTTAGCATAATACACTCTATGAAACTAACATGTTGTATGTCAGTTACACCTCAATTAAAAAAAGTTATGCAGAGAAAATGAAAGACTTTTCAGCAAGGAAAGAATTTCAAACCGAAGAAGCTAGTAGCTAATTGCATTTTCCAGGAGGGTGAACTCAGTGTATTTTAGCTATTTAATATACTAGAATATTTAAATAAAGTCCTCCCTCCCCAATTAGTGTGTACCTTCAAGAGTGTGCTTTGACATAGGATATGGATACCTGTGACTGTTTGCCAAAGGTGTACTTTAAACTACATTTCAAATTCATTTAGATCACATGCAATTAGAGAACTCAGCTCTTAAGCTTTGACATAGGGCTGTGTTCCATGGATATACACTATTATAAAGTCAGAGGCATTTCTCACAGCAGCCTTAACTTTGTGTTTTGTTACTAGAGCAAGATTAAACATGACATGGCTATGAAAGTACAGGTTTCCTGTTCATCCCCACCACCCCCCCTCCCCCGACCCTGCTGCCCACTATAACAGTATACAAGAGAAGGGTTTGTATACTGGCTTTTTTCACATCCTAATTGTGTTCTTGTAGGCAAGGTGCTTACCCTTACCGAGCCTTGGTTTATTTCTCTGAGAAGCTGTAATATGATCTTCCTTTAGAGCTTGATTATGGAGATTAAATGAGACAATATGTGTCAACTGCTGAGCACAGTGCTTGGAGAATGGTAATGGTAGCTATTATTTATATTAAATGACAGATTTCTTACTTTAATATTTCTTAATTTAAGATGACTAGGTGACTGTTGACACTGCATAATACAAGGTCATTATGGGCAGAGTTAAACAGTAACTACTTACAAATGTTGGATAAATGAACCACAGCCTTTTAATATCCACAGGGTAGCCATGGGTCTGTTGTGCATGTGTGTGCAAGACTTTTTTTTAACTACTGTTTTTCTTGCATTCTGACTTTGCTTGAAGAGGATTAATGCAGATTTTGCTAATGAGGTTTGTGAGAAGGGATACTAAGGATGATTATTAATTAATTAATTGTTTATTTCAATAATACTGAGCACCTACAATGTACCAAGCATTGGGTGACAGTGAAGAATAAGACATTGCCTCTGCCCCTAAGGAGCTTACTTGTAGCTGGGAAGACAATCAAGTTAGCGATGGATACGGTAACAGAGTAAGTGCATGATCATACGGGCATGAATGAAAGGGGCATCTAACTGGTTTTGGGAGACGAGAGATTTCCCAGAAGAAATCCGAAGTCTGGTGACATAGTGATGAGGGCATTGGACTAGCAGCAGAGGGAGCAGTAAAAGCATCTGGAGAGGTTTGTCCACCATGTTATGAAACGTGAACACCATCCTACCGGCAGGAAGGAGCGTCTGAAAGGTTTTAAGTACACAAAGGCATCTGTGTTCAGAGATACAGTTTTGGTAGTAGTGCAGAAGGAAGAAAGGTTGTGGGTAAGATGACCAGTTAAGAGGCTGTTGCAGCACTCTGGGCTCAAGGCAATGGTGGTTATGGGGATGGAGACAAAGCGAACAGATACCAGATCTGTTAAAGAGTTAGAATTGAGGTTACTTGGTCTCTAATTGAAGGTGAGGGTATATAAAAGATGGAGGGTTAAGTCCCAGGTTTTTTACTTCAGCCTCTGGGTAGATGTTGGTGCCATTCATTGAGATAGGAAATGTGAGAGGAAGAACAGGTTTTGTCTGGGGAATTGGGGAGATGATGAGTTCTTTTTTAGACATATTGATTTTTTTAGTGCTTATGGGATCTTCAGATGGAGATCCCTCCCTGCCATACCATCCCAATATCTGTAATTTAGGAAAGGAAACTTAGGAAAGGAAAGGAAAGGTCTAGCATGTGTTTGATTTCCCAGCAGGCAATCTAGTCAGCTTTTGGGATACCAACAAAGCTTAGGCACCTCATACCTCAAAGAAGAGAGAGAAAATTAGAAAAATCTAGAAAGAAGTTACTTAAACTTCAGCATACTTTTAAAATTTTGTGTCAGTTTAAAAGTAAAATTTTATTTTGTTGTTTAGGGTTGTTTAATTTTGAATGGCGAAGGTGGTGGGAACTGGAAGTACTGATCCGTGAATCATTGGCATAAAGAGGCTAATCAAAGTGACCATGTGGAAGAAATTATCCAGGGAGGGAATGAAGAGCAGTAGTTTTCTCTTTGACTGCACATTGGAATTTTTTTGGGGGAACTCGAAAAAAAATTCTGATGCTTGAGACCTATCTCTAGAGATTCTGACTTAATTGATCCAGGTTGACCTGGGTCAAGGTTTGAGAAGCTCTGGCCCAGAGTGAGGAGAGATCCCAGGAAAGAATATGGACGATCGTGACACTTAAGAGTAAGACAGGTGGCCTGACTCAGAGTCCAAGGAGACGCTCTTCAGGGACATTGGGTTTAGCTGCCTCGTATGTGCTTGACTCAGATAATTGAGTTCAAAGACCAACCAACCAACCAACCAATCTTCAATAATCTCCAGAGTCTCCCATCACCACCACCATCCCTCCTGGGATGTATAGGATAACAATGAGTGCTATGGATAAAGACTCTGAGACTAAGCCTGCATGCTAGAGAAAGGAGCTTGGCAAGGAATTCCTACATGTATCTGGCCTCAGTGTGTGTGTGTAGTTATCTCTTTCTGTTGTAGTACTATATAGCTGTGAGTATTAAAGATTACATCCAACTTAGGAGGAAAGTTGGAAGTAGAAGCTTAAGTCTGGAAGCAATAATATAGTTCTACAAAGTTGAGATGTAATTCACATACCACAGAATTCATCCTTTAAAAATGTGCAATTCTGGGGTGCCTGGGTGGCTCAGTCAGTTAAGCATCCGACTTTGGCTCAGGTCATGATCTCACAGTTCATGAGTTCAAGCCCCGTGTTGGGCTGTGCGCTGTCAGCTTAGAGCCTAGACCCTGCTTTGGATTATGTGTCTCCCTCTCTTTCTGTCCCTCCTCCACATATGCTCTGTTTCTCTCTCTCTCTCAAAAATAAACATTAAAAAAACAATGTTAGTATATTCACACGGTTGTTTAACTGTTACTACTATCTAACACCAGAAAAAAAATGTAGTTTTGACCTTTGTGATAGGAAAAGAATTTGCTTTTAGTCATTTGGCTTGCAAAATATAATTTAATCTAATATATATGAAAACAGTTCTAGTTTTAAAAATTACAAAGTGAAATGCAAAAAAAAAAAACCCAAAAAAAACCACCCTAACTCATTTTAAAAAACTGCTGGCACTGAGGTGTTTGCTAAAAGTATATCAACTCACTAAACAACACCAAAAATATCCATTATTTAAAAAAAAAACAACAAAGCACAACTGTTATTTTACTTCCATACAATGAAACCCAACATCATTTGCCATGAGTAGTAAGAGTAAGAATAAATATAATGGAAATTAAGAAAGTAAGATTTAACTAAAGCAAAGATATTTCTTTTTTTTCTTTTTTAAAATGATTTATTTTTGAGAAAGAGTGAGAGAGAGTGGGGAAGGGGCAGAGAGAGAGAAGGGGACAGAGGATCCAAAGTGGCTCCGTGCTGACAGCAGAGAGCCTGATGGGGGGCTCAAACCCATGAACCAGGAGATCATGACCTGAGCCAAAGTCGGATGCTTAACCGACTGTGCCACCCAGATGCCCCAAAGATATTCATTTTCAGTATCTCACAGATCTCTCCCGTTATGTCCATTTACCTCCATCACTGCTGCCCCCAGTCTGGGCCATCATCCCTCAGAATCCTGCAGAATCTCATTGTTCCCTTGCTTTCACGCTTGCCTCGCAAACCTTGAAGACCTATGTTTTAACTGGCCTTCCTGTCTCGCACGATTTGTCCTTGCTTCCCTGCCCATGCTCATCTCCTACCATTGTCTTCTGTCTATACTGCACTACATGTAAACTGCCTGCTTTCATTCCCTCAGATGAATCACTTTTCTTTTAGTCCCTAAGCCTTTCTTTCTGACATTTTTCCATCTCCCTGAAACACTCTTGTCCTCATCTCTGTGCCTCATAAACTCCTACTTATCTTTTAGTCACCTCCTCGGGAAGTCTTCCCTGACCACATTCTCATACTTCCTGCTCTTGCCTACTGAGTCAAATCTCCCTTTATAAGACTTTATCTATATGTTGTGTGTGTGTGATTATTTGTGTAATGTTCATTATCTGTCTTAATAGATCATAAATTCAGTAAGAACAAGGGCTTGATCTGTTTTGCTTATTCTTGTATTCCCCACACATAGCACGTTGTTTGGCACGTAATAGGTCTCACTATATATTATCTTAAAAAAAAATGAGTGAATGAGTACTTGAATGGACCCATTGTCCTTGATTGGTTGTATTCTGACTTCCATATTCTTTCTTGTTCTCTCTTGACTGGAATGCTTCTCTTACACTGAGCTGATATGATGATGGCATAGAATTTTCATCTTCTGTCTGCAGTTGCCTGAAGTTCAGACTTTAAGGACAGAGTATATTCTCTGGCTGAATATCTATAGCTAATATTAGTGTTGATCATAATTTACCACTACTCAGAATTAGGCAACATGAAACTGAAGAAAATCCATTTTCCTATAATGTACCGATTCCCCAAGTTGCTGATTTTCAAAATCATCTGGAGACCTTTTCAAAATGTAAATTCCTGGGTTTTGGGTGTCCCAAATTAGAACTTTTGATTGGGTCCTGGATGTCCACATTTTTGGTAAGTTCTCCAGGTAGTTCACATCCAGTGGTATTAGCACTGGACTGAAGAGTGACAAATGGGAACCAGTAATTTAGAAAATGTGGCAAAATGCTGATGTAACTGTCTTCCCTCTTTGTCTTGGAGGTAGGGTGGAGCATGAGGAGGGAGGTGAGTATTATTACACATTTCTCTGGCTTTTGTGGAAAGAAAACTTCTAAGTTGAGCTCTTTCTGAAGAAACTAAGGCTCAATGTCTATATCAATATCTTTACAATTTCTTCCATCGTATTATCAGATATCCTATCCTAGCCCTGACTTTCCATTTCCACATTGCAGCAGTGTGGTATATAATTGCTTAGCAATTTTATATACATCTATGTCCAACCACTCATGGAATGTTACAATAGACCATTGAGAGAAGGAAGGAAGTTCAGATGTGGTAGGGCCATGCCAAGGAATGACTCTGCTCAGGTCCCTAAGAAGGAGGATGGGGCATTAGTCCAAGTCATATATTTAAGAGACATAAAAAAGTTGTAACCATTTTGGGTTTATTGTGAGCAGCAGATGGCAGGAAATGGAGAAGGAGTATTGGATGGAGGCCACAAGGAAAAAACTAGGCCCAGAGATTATGATCTCAAGGATCAGTTGCAGTAGACCCTAGGTTCCTATAACTGTGGGACTATGTCAAGAATGGAGGATGGTTGTGGAAAGGAGGAAGGCAACTGGTGACATCTAGCGGCATTTCAGAATGATGGCGAGATTAACTGAGGTCATGGCCAAGGTGAAGTCCATATGCAGGGAGTATGATACTCCATGCTCCAACATCCAGGGAATATGATATTGGACAGGTGGCAAAAATTTAGTTCAGGACACGTGGTTTGTGCAGCCCTGGTGTTGTTTGTGTAACACACAGCACTGCAGCTAAATTGGGAGTAGGGGAAGGTGAGGCACCCCGGGCACGTTGGATCTGGGATTTAGGGTAGTTTGCAAATATCTGACTCTACTCGCTAGTGGGAGTAGAGCTTCTGATCTACTGATCACTGGTACTCCACAGTGATAGTAGAAAGTGAATAGTAGAAAGCTGTCTCATCATATCTGCCTCCCTTCCCCCTCAGATTAATTAGTAAAGGACACCTAGAGGAGGTAAGTAGAAAACAAGAATGGTTCTTGCAAAAGCCAGGGAGGGATCAGTTTTAAGGATGGACCAGTTTCCTTTCCATACTTTCTCTGAATACTTTGGTTACTAAGTTGCCCAAATTAGAAGCTTTGTGGTCAATCTTGAATTCTCTTCTTTCACTTTATCTATCCTGATGTGATATTGATTCTACCTCCTAAACATCTCTGAAATCTCTCTCCTCTCCTTTCCTTAGCTGTTCTCTCTGCCTCTCTGCTCTCCTTGCTCCGATGCCTCCTTAAAGTTTTCTTTCTATACTTAAAAACTGAGTGTCACCACACAGCCGAGAAGACTTCCCTCTGACAAATTAGTGATTACCTCTGACAAATTAGAGAAGAATTTATTGAATATACCTTGGAGTTCCTATATGCAGTCCATGCTCATTATTCACGGACTCTGTATCGTCAATTTGTCTACCTCCTGACATTTATTTGTAACCCCAAATCAATACTTGTGTGGTTTCATGGTCATGTGCAGTGTTGCACGGAGCAGCAGCGTTGTCCGTCATGCATGTTCCCAGCTGAAGTCAAACACGGCTATGTTCTTTTCTTATACTGCAAACTGGTGCCCTTCTGGTGGTCTATTTAGTAACTTGGTTTTCACATTTTTGTGCCTTTTCTTGTGCTTTTGCTGTTTAAAATGGAACCCAAGTGTAGGGGTGCGTGGGTGGCTCCGTCAGTCAAGCGTCTGACTTTGGCTCAGGTCATGATCTCATGGTTTGTGAGTTCAAGCCCCGCGTCTGGCGCTGTGCTGACAGTGTGGAGCCTGCTTGTGATTCTCTCTTTGTCTCTCTTTGACCCTTCCCCCCGCTCTCTCTCTTTCAAAACAAATAAAAAAACTTAAAAAAAAAATGGAACACAAGTGTAGTGCTGATGCACGATCTAGTTTTCCTAAGTGCAAGGAGGCTGTAATGTGCCTGTTGGAGAAACTACAAGTGTTAGATAAGCTTTGTTCATGCATGAGTTTAGTGCTGTTGGCTGTGAGTTCAGTGTTAATGAGTCAACAATATATATTAAATACGGTGTCTTTAAGCAGAAACACACATAAAACAAGTCTATGTAACAATGAGTCGATGAAAATGTGACCAGAGGCTCTCAGGAACCTAACCGTGTATTTCACCTAGGAGAACAGCTCAGTATTTGCTAACTCAGTGCTCCCTGTGACTTTATTGACTATAACTACTGCAAATAACAAGAACTGACTGTATATGGACTCAATTAATTCTTTTTTTTTTTTTTTTTTTTTTTTCAATGTTTTTTATTTATTTTTGGGACAGAGAGAGACAGAGCATGAACGGGGGAGGGGCAGAGAGAGAGGGAGACACAGAATCGGAAACAGGCTCCAGGCTCTGAGCCATCAGCCCAGAGCCCGACGCGGGGCTCGAACTCACGGACCGCGAGATCGTGACCTGGCTGAAGTCGGACGCTTAACCGACTGCGCCACCCAGGCGCCCCTCAATTAATTCTTATACGCATGCTACTATGATCCCATTTTTATAAATGGAAACCCAAGCTTATGGAAGTTAAGTAAGTTCCCCAAGGTCATGTAAGTGGTGTACCTGGAGCTGGAACTGAGGGCAGTTTGACAGCAAACTTCATGCCTCTAACCATTTGTCTCTGTGGTCTAAAAGCCTTAGCATGGCAGATGAGTTCCCTTACTAGCTGGCCCTCCCTCCCTTCTAGGTTCCCTTCTCCACTGCTCCCCTCTCCATGGCAGAGTGCCTGAGCTACAGCCATATGGGACAAATGTAATTTTCTGAAAATGCCATCTTCCTTCAGGCCTCTCTGCTTTTGGCCATGCTATTTTCTTTGTATATATTACTTTCTTCTTATTGTAGGCAAATATATACACATTCTTCTTGCATTTCAGTGTTAACTTTAAAAAGTCCATCAACATGGAAAAAGTAAAGCAGATTGTAAACCATGTGCAGAGTGATACCCCTGGGATCTGCATGCCATGGTGGTGATGATTAACTCATGAGATCCCTGAGGACGGAATAAGTGGGACTCTGAACTCTACCTGCTCTTTCCTACATGCATATTCTTCTAACTTTGCCCAATCTGGAGGATCAAGAGTGATTTTCCCCAAGAGGGGGTAATTGCCAAGTCCCTCTGTATGAAATTGATTGCTTTATATGTAGCTGGGGCTACAGTGTCCCTATACCTAGGGATCCTCACTTGCAGGGGTTCATTTCACTATGCTTAGGATGTGTGTAGAGGGTAAAATGCGTGTGTGTGTGTGTGTGTGTGTGTGTGTGAGAGAGAGAGAGAGAGAGAGAGAGAGAGAGAGAGATGGAGACATGCCTAAAGGTTAACTGTGGTTATCTCACTTTTAAGAGTTGGGGTGATTCTCATTTTTTCTTTTGCTGCTCAGTGTTTTCTGAACATTTCTACAATTTGTGTATATTACTTTTTAATAAGAAAAAAATGTTTTTATAAAGCACCTCAGCTATAATTTGTATTTGTGCAAAAATGTGAGCACAAAACATGCTTGAAACCAACAAATAACAAGTTTAGTGTTAATTTATGGAGGAACTATGGTGTGTTAAACACTTCACCTTAAGTGACTCTTAGTAACATTGTACAACATATATTATGATTATTATTTTACAGGTGGAGAAACTGATGCTCAGAGAAATTATATGACTTTCCCAGAGACTTTTGTAACACAGAGCTAGACAGTCCCAGTTCAAAAGACCATAAATGTTTCTTTTATACAATCGTTTTTCTTATTATGAACATTAAGAAACAATGCAAAAAGAATCCATTTTGACCAAGTTCTCAGTTGTGATTTATCCAATGCACTCTCTCTCTTAGTTCCTTAAAAACAGTGTGTTGCTAGATAAGGGCTCAGTAAATGCTGATTGGTTATTTTTCATTTATTTTTCATAAATACAGTGCAGGATGAGCCAGGAACTCTTCTTTATGCTTTGCTTTCTGTGCTTTGTTTGTTCAGTTTGTTCTTTTGATTTCTCCTACAGTTTGTGGGCGCGTAGTCAGTAAGCAGCGATGCCAGTGAGGAAAGAGTATAGGAAAGGTTACTATAGAAAGAAAGTCAGTTGTTAACCTTCAGGAATGCAGGTGTGGAGTCAGGTTAAAGGCAAAGCATGACTTCCTCGGCACTTCAAGTTTTTAAAAGTAATCAAAGAGGGGTGCCTGGGTGGCTCAGTCGGTTAAGCGTCCGACTTCGGCTCAGGTCATGATCTCACGGTTTGTGAGTTCGAGCCCCGCATCGGGCTCTGGGCTGACAGCTCAGAGCCTGGAGCCTGTTTCGGATTTTGTGTCTCCCTCTCTCTCTCTGACCCTCCCCCATTCATGCTGTTTCTCTCTCTGTCTCAAAGGTAAATAAACGTTAAAAAAAAATAAAAAAAAAAAAAAGTAATCAAAGAAATGGAGACAATGAATTCATTATATTTTGTTTTCTCTACCCTGGCTAACTGAGCAAATTTGGGAACCTGACAAAATGTTACACATTGTTGAAAAATATTAATAAGAAGTCTCAGCTGTGCGGGGCACCTGGGTGGCGCAGTCGGTTAAGCGTCCGACTTCAGCTCAGGTCACGATCTCGCGGTCCGTGAGTTCGAGCCCCGCATCGGGCTCTGGGCAGATGGCTCAGAGCCTGGAGCCTGCTTCCGATTCTGTGTCTCCCTCTCTCTCTGCCCCTCCCCCATTCATGCTCTGTTTCTCTCTGTCTCAAAAATAAATAAAACATTAGAAAAATTTAAAAAAAAAAAAAAAAAAAGAAGTCTCAGCTGTGCAACAAACGTCATTAAATTTAATATTTTTAGAAGATGTTTCGGTCATCAAAGAATTTTGGTATTGTTTCCTTAGGATCTTAATCGTCACTGCTCAGAGGTAACATTCAACATTGTACTGATATTCAAACAGATTATTACAAAAACTTCCATTTCATTTCCTGAGGTACAGGAAGAAAAGACTCTTCTGATTTTCTCCTCCCTAATTTAAAAATCATGTTCACAGGAAATTCTTTATAATTCTTTTAAATAAACAGGAAACATAATTATTTGCTTGCGGGTGTATATATATATGTGTGTGTGTGTTAAAAATAGTATAGGTTGAGGAGTACGGTGTTTTTTTTTTTTTTAAATCAGGATTATGTAACGTGCTTCAAATGAGATCCAGGGTTGTGTGTGTGTGTGTGTGTGTGTGTGTGTGTGTGTATGTATGTTTTCATGGTTACTGGCTTGAGGGTTTTTTTGGTTGTTGTTAAGTTTTGTTTTTGAATTTTATTTTTCTGACGCTCTTCCTGTTTTCTTATAAGTTCAGTGATGGAATAAGAGTTGAAGAGCTGGCAGATTCCCATGGAGACAGTCTTTGTAACATCATCTTTCAGGTGTCTGTTTCTTTCTTATTAGTCATCTGGAATTTTGAAGACTGATTGAGGCCATTACAAAATGCCTCGTACTGCAGATCATAGACCTTACATCTTTAATTAATTAATGTTCACACAGCACTGTGCAATTGATTAATAAAACTGGCTGTTGAAATATACTGAATGGTTAGCTCTTTCCATATTTTTCTCTTGTTTCCACACGAAATGCATTAATCTGATTTAAAAAAATATGTGCCATAGCTGATCCCAAGCACTTTTTTTCTTTTGAGCTCTTTTTGCACTATTTACCATTTATATAGGCATAGCTTTCATAGTTTTGCTTCTTCTGATTTTCCTGGTACATATATATTCCTGAAGGATATAGATTTATTTCTCATCTGGAAAACACCGTTCAAATGTCATTTTCATTCTTTTTTTTTTTTTAATGTTTATTTATTTTTGAGACAGAGGAAGACAGAGCATGAACAGGGGAGGGGCAGAGAGAGAGGGAGACACAGAATCTGAAACAGGCTCCAGGCTCTGAGCTGTCAGCACAGAGCCTGATGCTGGGCTCGAACTCACGGACCGTGAGATCATGACCTGAGCCGAAGTCGGACGCTTAACCGACCGAGCCACCCAGGCGCCCCCATTTTCATTCTTAATAGAATTAATTTTTTATGTCAATGGGAAAAATCTGTAAAATTATTCAGGCAACTAAACCAACATCTATATCAGCTTTGAAAGAGAAACTTAAGGATCATAGAGAATGCTTTCTAAGAAAAAAGAATATTTAATGAAGAATGCTCATTTACATGAAAACGTACTATCTGTTGTAAAAAACAGCAACGACTGTGACCTAAGGAGCAGATACATTCTTAATCAGATAACTGTGAAAAATTCAATACAAGTAATTTAGTCATGTTGCCCTCTAAGAATTCATAATATCAAATCCATATTGAGTTAAAAAAATTTTTTTAATCTTTATTTACTTTTGAGAGAGAGAGAGACAGAGTGCAAGTGGGAGAGAAACAGAGAAAGAGGGAGACACTGAATCGGAAGCAGGCCCCAGGCTCTGAGCTGTCGCGGGGCTCGAACTCATGAACTGTAAGAAGTTGGACATTTAACCAGCTGAGGCACCCAAGTGCCCCTCAAATCCATGTTGATTTTTAATAAAAATAAGTTGCAGCACAAATTTATAAAGACGGGATTATTAGCTCAAGTAAAGTAAGATTTATATCAAATTTAGATCAGTGAAATGTAACCTTAAAGTTTTATAGATTTTATCCCTGAAGAGCATTATGAGACTTTAAGTCATATCCTCATAATTTGAGGATATTAATTTTGAATGGGAGAAGTTTTCAATGGAAGAGTATGTATTTTTGAAAAAGGAATATAATACCAGGAAGTCCTCATATTTAAATTAGGAAGATACTGTCTGTGGACGTCATTCTGTCTATATATGTGTATTTCTGATTGTCCTTGATATCAGAAGTTGAATGTGAATTTATTTTTGTAAGTAACAGCAGAGATAGACAAGTGATTTATCTATGATTGACTCATTCCGTTTGTGGCAAATCACTTTTGGAAGTATTTTCAGGGGTTTTGACAAAATAACTGAGTTTTAATAGAAATGAGTCAATGACAAGAGTAATAGAAATCTGTGAGGATGTTTAGAATATTCTGTAGATAAAAAGTATATGCAAGTTGAATTCATTATCATAAAGAGTTCACTTGGGTAGGTACAAAATAGCTGTATTAATTTTTTTCTTTTTATGCCTGCAATTTATCAGCACATATACCCAAGGCCCCCATTCGTATTTGGTCAAATACAAAAATGTTCTGGTAAATATTTTTTACATTTTTGCTGTGAAGTAAGATTTGAAGTTCCTCGTGAAGCATCTGAGTTACATGAAGCCCTATTAAAGTTGTACAACACTACTGTATACGCCCATAGGGCAAGACTTTGATAAAGTGTGTCAGGTACTTTGCTGGGCAAGTGCTTATATAGGAAAGATCCAGGAAAGAGGGATATTAATCTAGCCCTGAGGAAAAGCTATTTCTGTGTTGAAGATGTCAATAATTACAGTTTGAATTAACATTTATATGGTGATATTTGCATGTATTTTCTGGTTTAACCTTCAAAGTGACCATCTGAGGTATGTGTTGTTATTTTATACACGAGGGAACTGAGGTTCAGAGATATGAATTGCCTTAAGTCATAGATGAGCAAAGTGAATTTAGCTCAAGTCTCCTGGCTCTATATTCTTTATTTTTTCTTTCTATCAAGTGGAGACAGAAGCAAAGTTTACATCCATATTAAGGGGATCAGCATAAATTTTATGAGACAGGCAATGCTTCAAAACCTTCAAGGAAAGGCAAAATCTAGATGTGTGGAACTAGGGATGTCACAAACTGAATGAGTGATCAACCAACTGGATTCAGCCTGCGGATGAGTTTGGTGTGAGTAGTCTGGTGTTTTTTTAAAAAGTCTGAATTTGAATGCCTTAGGTAGAAGAAGCATTTTCTGGTTGTCTCAGTCTCCACTACTCTCTATTATTCTCATCTGACTGCCCTCACTATATCATCTGCTTGGACTTGAATGTTCTTTGAATATGCAGTCCTGAGCTGAATGAATCACATGACCAAAAACGATCACATGGAGGAAAGGATGAAGGGTGGGCGTAGAGAGCAGTTTCATCTGGCCTGAGCATAGCTTTTTATCCGGGGGACCTTGGCAGAAAGTTGCCAAGGACCAGATTATGGATGCTACTTGTCCCTCCACCTCCCCCAACCACCCCACCTCTTCCATGAAAACTAGCCTGGATGAGTTGGCCATAGTCCAAGGGAGTAGGAGTATATCATGATCTATGAGGCACAGTCCTTGGAAGGGAGGTCCTGAAATTTCAAGCTTAATTGAGGTAGGTCCAATTTCTTGGGAACGCACTATTGTGTAGACAGGGTCACAATGCTGTCTTCTGAGGTTGGAAAAGCAATCACGGTAAGTGAGTTAAGTTCCTGAGTATTGCTCTGAACATTGGCTGATGTTACTAGTACACTTTAATGGGACACTGGAAGCATGTTGTTGTATAGATACATTTTTTAAGGGTTGGGGAAGAGTAGAAATGTGCAATCAGTTTTGTTTTGTTTTGTTTTTGTATATGTGTAAGGTTGTTTCCTGAGATACCTAATTAAGGCAAGTCCCTTTGATTGGATACTTTGTGGGGACAGTTGCTTCTTTTCTTCCAATGAACTTTGGAGCCTTTGGAGAAGAAATAAGGTTATGAGAAATTACCTATGTATATTTATGTCTGGATTCTGAAATCATGAACTTCTTTCCCACCTCAGGGCCTTTGCACATACTTTATTTCCTGCATGTAATGTTCTTCTCCATTCTTAATGAAGCTGACTTGTTTTTATCTTTTAAGTTCTTTACATATCAGCACAACTATCTCTCCTTTGGGAGATTGTCTCTGACCTATCTAAAAAGTAAATTCCTAACTAAACCTCATCTAAAAAGTAAGCTCCTTCCACCTTTATTTTGTTGTGTTTTTTGTTGTTGTTTTGTCTTTTGTTATTTTTTTGTTATTTTTTGTTATTTTTTGTTATCTTTTGTTAATTTTTACCATAGGATTAATCAGTTTATAATTGTTTTGTCTATGTACATATTTGTGGAAATGTAGCCTCAGAGTAATGTATCCCACAGTATTCTCAGAGAATATAAATTTTGTAAGGTCAGAGATTATGAATTCAGACTCTAGTTCCATGACAGAATGGATACTCAAATAAGTATGTGTAAATGAATAAATAATGGGAATACAACCGAAGAAAAATAAAACCATGAGTATTGATGGGAAGCCTAAATTCCCATATTAGATGGAGGATGTGGAAGATGTTTTTCCAGTGTGCATTGTAACAAGAATTCAATGTGTAATAGCAATAGGGAAATCTCATACTACTGCTGAAAATTTCTTACTGCTAAAGTAGAATATTGAGTAATTCTTTAAAAATTGCATAATTAATACATTTTGAAGGTAGAAAGTTTAAATGACAGAAAAGGCTGCAAAGGGAAAGTAAAACTTTTAGTTCCCCCTAATTCCATTTAATCACTATTAATACATTCTTACATGTCTTTCTATAAATTTTATATGTGTATATATCTGTCATTGATCTTACTTATCTCTAGTTATCCCCTTGTTGTCTAAACCATTTTGATTATAATAAAAGTATGGTTCTGCTATTTGCAATTTTCATTTAGCGTATCTTGAATATTTTCTCATGTGAATCCGTAAGGATATAATGACTTGTTTTTTAACAATTGCATAAACTCTCTTAAAGTGTCATTTGATTACAATTTCCCTTCTGTCTGAAGAACTTCCTTTAGTAATTCTTTTGCAGGTCTGCTGGCTACAAATTCTCTTAGTTCCATTCATTTGAGAATGTCATTATTTCATCTTTATTCCCGAATGGTAATTTTACCGGATATAGAATTCTGGGTTATGGTTCTTTTCTTTTAGCATGTTGAACATGTTTCAGTTTCTTTTGCCTTTCATGGTTTCTGGTAAGAAACCCATAGTTATTTGGATTATTGTTCCCTTATAGGTAATGCATCATTGTTCTTTGGCAATTTTCAAAGTACTTTTTCTTTGTCATGAACTCTCACCTGTTTGATTATGTGCCTGGGCATGGGTTGCTCTGAGTTTATCCTACTTGGAAATCATTCACCTTCTTTAATCTGTTTCACTAAATTTGGGAAATTTTCAGCCATTATTTCTTAAAACATTTTTTCAGCACCAACCCTTTTCCCTGTCTTTCTGACACTTTGAAGATGTAAATATTAGTCATTTTGTTATTGTCCAACAGATCCCTGTTCATTTTTTCTTCATTCTGTTCTGTGCATTGTGTTCATTCTTTCTTCAAACGTTTCTCTCCACTCTGGTTTAGACTGAATAATTTCTATTGATCTATCTTCAAGTACACTGACACTTTCCTTTGTCATCTATATTCTGCTCTCATGTTCATCAGTGAATTTGTAATTTTGGTTATTGTATTTTTTACTTCTAAAATTTCTATTTGGTTTCTCTATATATTTTTTCTGATACTTTCTATTTTAATATTTGTCTCAAGAGTATTAGTATCACTTGAGCATTTTTTAAACAGCTGCTTCAAAATTTTTGTCAGATAATTTTCATATATGTGCTATTTCATCCTTGATGTGTGTTAAATGTCTTGCTCTGTGGTTTGAAATTTTCATAGCTCTTCATATACTGATAAATTTTGAATTTTATTATGGGTGCTTTGAATATAATATTGTGGGACCCTGGGTCTTGTTTAAATGCTATGGTAAAGTTTTATATTTTTGTTTTAGTGGACATTTGACTTGGTTAAGTTTAGGCCATAAGTTCAAAGTGCTTTCTGTTTGCCTTCTGTTGGTTCTAATGGTGGTTTACTTTCAAAGTTTTTGCAGTACTATTTGAATCTGTCCTGCATTTGCACTACTCAGTGGTCTGAGACTTGGGCTAAGGTCTCTGTTAGCTCAATTTTCAAAATCTTTGATATACCAATGAAGGCCATATCTTAATAGGCATAGATAAGGGGTGAACTAAGGTGTTCATAAACAATTTCATAGGATTTCTTCCCAGACCTCTTTCCTTTGTACTACCTTTCTAGTTCTTTCCAGTTCCCTGGGCTACTCTTCATGGTTCTCAGGCCAAAAACTGCCTATTTCTCCAATTACACTAATTCTGGGACCATGTGGTGGGAGGCCAACCAAGAGAAAGGAAATAAAAGCAAGGGATTTGTTCTTACACCACTGGGACTCCAACGAACAGAGAGCTTCCCCCTCCATATAGTTATAGTTTCTACTTTCATATTACTGGCTGTCTTTCACTGCTACCTCTCCACCCATCACCCTTTTTGACAATATTACTTCTCTACTAGGGCATGAGAGGGTCAAAGAAAAAAAGAAAAGACAAAAGAAAAGAAAAGAAAAAAGAAAAAAAGAAAGGAAAAGAAAATGAACCTATGGAAATTTCCCCCATTCACTTTGAACTGTAAGATTTTTTTTTTCTTCTTTTTGAACTAGAAGTTTACTTCCAGATCTCTCTTTGTCTGCACCGCAGTGCTCACTTTTAGGATTTGAGCTGTATTGAGTTCAGATCAGGAGGTACGTGGAGGTAAACAGAATGACGAACTCACTGCCAGTTTGGTAATACTTTACATTCTGGTGTTTTCTGATCTGCCTGCTGATATTTACCTTTTGAAGTCAAATAGTTGCACAATGCTTTCTGTCCAGGTTTTATAGTTGGATTCATTGGGAGAGAAAACTTGGCCTGTGTTTATTTCCCTTACTGGGAGCTGGAACTCTATCCTATTCGTCATCGTTTATAATTATCTATTAATTATGCAGTGTTTTACTCTAAATATGTTTTCTTAGTTCTACCTATTCCCATATCATTTAGTTTAGCTTTCTTATCATCCTGCCTCTGATCTCTTTTTGTATAAGGTTTCACATTGTCCCTACTTTTTTCAGGAGAGTGAAATACTTGCTATGGGAAACTATTTTTTTGTGATATGTCTTCTTCCAGAACATATCCTTCATCTTCCTTTACCCTCCATGCACTTTCCTAGTTTGTTTTCTTTAAGCAGTGATTTTGCATCAGTGTTGTATAATTGCCTTTAATTTTATATAACTTTGACATGAGATGCTGTATATCAGCTTTCTTTTTCCTCAAATATGGTGTGAATGAATTCCATTTAACATTTTTCCACCTTTTATAGGTGCTGTTGGTATTTATGCTTCAGAATGAAATATTAATGGCTTAGGTTCAATTTGATCTTCTGTTTCCTGTAGACAGAGAGAGGGGAGAAATGTGATAAAGAGCTGAAAGCCACATGGAGCTGTGGGTTGGCACAGTTGGTGTAAAAGTTTGCACTATTGTGTCTTTCCTTTTTGCTATAATTCCTAAATAGTTAGGAGCACATGGACTTCCCAAGGAAGCTACGTTCAAGTTTTTTATTTCCCCACCTCATAGTTTTTTCTAATAGAGAAAATTAGCCTTGCATTTCTGTTTCCTAATATTTCTTACCTTCCCAAGCAGCTATATCCAGATGCCTCCATCTCAAGGGCAGAAAAAATTATTTTTAAAACATAGGGCTTTTAAAATATTTTAAGTTTATTAAAGTTTATTTATAAAAATATTAAGATTTATTCTATGTGATTGGTCTCTTCTCTCTTGCTGCTTTCAAGATTCTTTCTTTGTCTTTAGCTTTTGGTTGTTTGGTTATGATATGTCTAGCTGTGGAGCTCTTGGTTTATCCAACGTGGAGTTCACAGAGCTTCTTGGATGTATAGTTAGTTTTTTTTTCTTTAATATTTTCATCAAATATAGGATGTTTTTGGCTTTTGGCTTTTAATTCCTTAAATATGTTTTGTTTTGTTTTCTTTCTTTCTTTTTATCTCTTTCTCTTCTTCTGTTTCTCTCTTCTCTCCTTTTTCCTTTTGGAATTCTCATTATGCCTATGTAGGTACATTTGATTGTGTTCCACAAGTCTCTAAGGGTTTTTACACTTTTTTTCCCCATTCTTTTTTCTTTCTGCTACTCAGACTGTATAC
This sequence comes from Panthera onca, assembly GCF_046562875.1. Taxonomy (NCBI): domain Eukaryota; kingdom Metazoa; phylum Chordata; class Mammalia; order Carnivora; family Felidae; genus Panthera; species Panthera onca. The sequence continues at coordinate 73,740,309 of NC_138340.1, read as the reverse complement.
TCTGAATTAACCTATCTTCAAGTTCACAGATGCTTTCTTCTGTTACCTCAAATCTATTGAGCTCACCTAGTGAAATTTTAATTTATATTATTTTACTTTTCAATTCCAGAATCTCTATTTGGTTCTTTTTATAATTTGTATTTCTTTACTGATATTCTTTATTTGGTGAGTCATTGCTCTCATACTTTCTTTTAGTTCACGAGACATGGTTTCTTTTAATTCTTTGAAGAAATTTTAAATAGCTTGTTTACAATTTTTGTAGCAGGCTGAATGGTGGTTTCAATGATGTATTCATGTCCTAATCCTTAAAGCCTGTCTTACATGCCAAAAGAGTAATTTATGGCAAAATATGTGATTAAATTAAGGGTCTTGAGAGGTGGAGATTATCCTGGGTTTTCTGGGTGGGCTCTAATTGTAATCACATGCATCCTTACTAGAGATAGAGGAGGCTTTGAGATACACAAAATAAGAGAAAGCAATGTGAAGATGGAGGCAGAGATTGGAGTGATACGGTCTCAAGCCAAGGAGAGCCAGTGATAGAAGGTGGTAGAAACAAGGAAAGGAATATTCTCTAGAGCCTCTTGAGGGAATGTAACCATGCCAGCCCCTCAATTTCAGACTTATGAGCTCCAGAACTATGCGAGAATAAATTTATGTTATTTAAACCTAGCAAGATCACGATAATTTGTTATGGCAGCTGTAGGAAACTAATAAAGTCTGTCTAGTAAGTCCAATGTCTGGCCTTCCTCAGGAACAGTTTCTGTAGACTACTTTTTTTCCCTGTTAAGGTCCATAAATTTTGTTTCTTTGCATATTTCATATTTTTGTTATCGGAATTGCACATTTAAAATAATATTATGTGGTGGGTTTGACTTTTGCTGAGTCCTGGGGATGGTGTGTGTCAAGCTCAGAGTGCTGACATCAGCACAGTTCCAAGCCTGGTGACCAGGTACTTGCTTTCAGCTTTCATGCCGCTCTCATGAAATGCAATCCCCACTCTGCCTAAGACATTGGTGAGTTTTGGTCCCATCTGTCCAGATTTCAGCCTGGACACCATGCAGAGGGGATGAGGTTTTATCCTTGCCCAGTTGGCCAGTCAGGTGATCTTACAATGAGATGCTACTCTCCATAAGGATGCTCATGCTATCAGCCACACAAGTCTATTCATTCTTGACTATCCAGCTCTTTGCATTCTTAAACCTGCTACCTATAGAAGCAGACATTTTAGCATATAATTTTGAAAATGCATCTCAGACATTTGATGACTGTCCAGTAAGACTTGGTTATAGACTTCCAGCTGAAGGTTTAAAGATTTGTTTTTTTTTCTTTATTTTTCTTTTTAATGTTTATTTATTTTTGAGAGAGAGAGAGCATGTGTGCATGAGTGGGGGAGGGGCGGGGGGTTAGACAGAGAACCCCAAGCAGGCTCTGAGCTGTCAGTGCAGAGCCAGACTTGAAACTCGAACTCATGAACCAAGAGATCATGACCTGTGTGGAAATCAAGTATTGGACGCTTAACTGACTGAGCCACCCAGGTGCTCCTAAATACAAATCAAATGTATTTGATTAATTCAAAACCAGAGAGCACTGTGAACCCATAGTGCCTCCCCCACTAAAAGACAATTCATCTGGCACTTTCACTGTGGTAATTAGAAGACTTGATTGTAATTTTGATGTAAAGGTTTTATTTATTTTTTTTAGTGTTTATTTATTTTGAGAGAGAGAGATCATGAGCAGGGAAGGGGCAGAGAGACAATCCCAACCAGTCTTTGCTTTGTCAGCACAGAGCCTGATGTGGGGCTCTATTTACGAATCCTTGAGATCACGACCTGAGCTGAAACCAAGAGTTGTATGCTTAGCCAACTGAGCCACCCAGGTGCCCCTGATGTAAAGGTTTTAAATTCACAGAGAGCAGGATACAAAGCAGACATAGTTGACAATATTGACTCTGATAACCTCATTAGCATGGGATCCAACAACTTTGATGTGCTAAAGAAAGTTGACATTCCATCTGTCTTTACTGGGGAATCATCAGCTAGTTCCCTGAAAGATGAATTCACATATGAGAAAAGGGGCACATTATCATAGTTCCACAAGCCAGTCTTCCTCTCGAATCCCATCTAATCCCTTTCTCATGATAGTGGGCATCTGTCTCACCTTGATAGTCATTTTCATGAAGTAGGTAAATTCACATTAAATATATTTTTAAAAATAGCATGGGGGTTCTAAAAATCATTGTATTGAGTAAAAGTAGTCTTACATAAAGGAGTACATATTGAATGAGTCCATTTATATGATTGGGTCTGGAAAAAGTGAAGATAATCTAGGTAGAAATTTCAGAACAGTGATTGCTTCTGGGTGGGGGCTGGAAAAGGGTGAGGGATATACTGAGATGGGTATGGGAAACTTTTTTATTTTGTGATAAGTCATATTCTGTATCTTGAGAGAGGTTTAGATTGCAGAGATTTCTGTATACTTAAATTTGGTGCATTTCATTGTATATAAGTTTTACCTAAGGGAGGAAAAACTAAGAAAAATACTAAACTCTAAGTAATGATACATATGCTAAAGTATTTGGGGGCTAAAGTATACTGAGTATCTGCAACTTACTTTGAAGTGCACTGTTAAAAAATGAAGAGAAAAAAGATGTATTGATGGATAGAGAGGTGATAAAAAAAAGTACGGTACATCGTTAATTATAGAATCTAGGTAGTGGATATATGTGTATTAAAGAATTTCTTCAACTTTTCACTGTACTTCAAATTTTTATATTAAAATGTAAATAAAGAATAGTATGAGTGCTATAATAAAATAATATTATGTGGCAACTCTGGAAATCAGATTCTTCTCCCCCTTCAGGGTTTGTTGTTGCTGTTTGCCTAATGATTTTTCTGAACTCAGTCTGTAAAGTCTGTACTTGTTGTGTGTGATCACTGAAGTCTCTTCTCTGTTAGCTTGGTGATCAATTAATGATTGGACAGAGATTTGTGTAAGTTTGTGGAACCAGTAAGTCTCCAAGTTTCTGCTGAGGGGCTGTCTGTATGTGTTGTGTATGTCTTTCACACTCAGAAAGGCAGTTGACAATTCTGCTTTACTTTTACTTCCTGCTTGCACATAGCTTCAAGGTCAGTCACAGCTGAGAACTAGGGTCTTCTCAGCTCCTTTTCTGAGCACGTGCACAGCTCTGGAGATGCAAACAACCCCACACATGTGATGGACCTTTTAGATTTCCAGGAATATTTTGGTGCTTTTCAAAGCTCCTTATTGACATTTCACTCCCCAGATTTCCCTTGATAAGCTTTTTGCTTAGTCTTTTGTTTGCCCCAGCACTGCCTCAGTCAGCAGTGATGTTAAACAATTAACAAATGCCCTCAAGACAAGGCTATTGGCATTGAGGGAACTCTGAGTTAGGTCAGATAAAAAGAAGCCTTCCATAAAGAGCATATTTATCATGATGAACACTAAGTAATGTGTAGAATTGTTAAATCGCTATATTGTACACCTGAGAGAAGATGTTAAATGGCAGAGCAGAGTGGAGACCCTCAGTTTGTCCCATTCCTGAAACACAGCCAGATCAGCCCCAAACCATTTTTGCACACCTAGGAAATTGATCTGAGGATTAACACAATTTGCATAACTTGAGCCTCTGAGCTTGTCAGGTACACCTTGCCTTGCGGAGAGGTGAAGGGGGGAGAGAAAAGCCGGAGGGTAGCTGTTTTTGTAGAGAGAGGACAGAGAAAGGGGGAGAGTGCAGCACACTGGGAGAGTGCAGGAAAAACACTCCCCCAGAAGTAGTTGGAGAGAAAGAGAGGGAGAGAGTGAAAACACTCACAGGGGACTGAACAAGAAATCTGTTCCCCAAAATCACTGATGGGAAGAAAGGAGAGGGTTTCAGTATCACCAGGATTCCATAAACAGTGGAGTGCAGTCTGAAGTTCCGGAGCTCAGTGGCTGGCTGTGCTCTGGGGAGGAAGTAGGGCGAGTCACCAGGAACAGGCAGCAGAGTCTGAGAGGTTCGTGTGCCACACAGGAAGAAGCAGTTCCCCTGCTTGGAGAGCATTTGGTAGAGGGCATATAGCCTCCCCACAGGCAAAAGTCCCAACAGACTCTGGAGAGCAGCCGTGTTTGCTGGTATTGGGAAAAACATGCCAGAGTATGGTGAAACCTGTGCCAGCTGGGTGTTATGATTTTTTATAATCTCTGAAGCTCTGTTGCTGCACTATTGCACAAACATTTTCTGGGACAAGCCGGCACCTGGCCACTGCTCAGCAAGACCCTCCCCCAGAGAGTTGGCCTGAGTCCATGCTGCAGGGGTCTCTGAAGTGTGTGATTTTGAAATACAACCCCATCTGATATAAAACTCTGGAGGGAGGTGCTGCCTGGTAAGCGGATGGCTTGGACATGGACAGAGTAGAAGTGGGGAGTGGACAGAGGCCTGAGACAAAGGAGGGGCTTGATCGCTGGTGGGTGAGAGAGCAAAGTTCCTGTGCCCAAGACTAGGGAGCTGGGTGAAGCCATTTCCACCTCTCCTGCACACACGCTTGTGTGTCACACTGATCCACCCAAGTAATGTAAGCAGCGCCACCTAGTGGAGAAGGGAGCCATTACACCAAGTCCTGCCCAACTGCACCCTCCAAGCACACACCCTGGAAGACCAGCGCAAGTCCTTCCATCTGCTTAGTGTACTGACCATAGAGGGCTTCATAGTTTCAGTTCTCCAAGACAGACAAGGAAAGAATTATGAAAGCAACAAGGGAAAACAAGTCCTTAAGTATAAGGGAAGACAGATCAGGTTCACAGCAGACCTATCTACAGAAATTAGGCATGACAGAAAGGAGTGTCAGGATAGATGCAACGTTCTGAATTGGAAAAATATACAGCCAAGAATTCTTTATCCAGCAAGGCTGTCATTCAAAATAGAAGGAGAGATAAAGAATTTCCCAGACAAACAAAAACCAAGTGAGTTTGTGACCACTAAACCTGCCCCTGAAGAAATTTTAAGGGGGACTCTTTGGAGAAAAGATGAAACAAAACAAAAAAGACCAAAAGCAACAAAGACTAGAAAGTACCAGAGAACATCACCAGAAACACCCAATTCTACAGGCACCACAATGGCACCAAGTTCATCTCTTTCAGTACTCACTGTAAATGTCAAACGTTAAATGCTCTAAATGCTCCAATCAAAAGATATACGGTATCAGAATATATAAGAAACCAAGTCCCATCTATATGCTGATTATAAGAGACCCGTTTTAGACCTAAAGACACCTGCAGATTGAAAGTAAGGGGATGGAAAACCATCTATCATGTTAATGTTTGTCAAAAGAAAGCTGGAATAGCCATACTTATATCAGACAAACTAGATTTTAAAATAAAGATTGTAACAGATAAAGAAGGGCATTACATCATAATTAAAGGGTCTATCCACTAAGGAGATCTAACAATTGTAAATATTTATGCCCCAACGTGAGACACCCAAATATATAAATCAATCACAAACATAAACTCATTGGTAATAATGCCATAATAATAGGGGACTTCAATACCCCACTTACAACAGTGGACAGATCATCTAAACAGAAAATCAACAATGGCTCTGAATAGCACATTGGATAAGATGGACTAAACAGATATATTCAGAATATTTCATCCTAAAGCAACATAGTACACATTCTTCTCGAGTGCACACGGAACATTCTCCAGAATAGATCACATACTGGGACACAAGTCAGCCCTCAACAAGTACAAAAAGATTGAGATCATACCTTGGATATTTTCAGGCCACTATATTGTACACCTAAAACTAATATAACAATGTATGTTAACTATACAGGAATTAAAATTAAAAAAAAAAAACAATTAAAAAAAGAAGCCTTCCAAATGGGTCTTCCAGATAGGTCAAATACTGACAATTTTCTGTTAATGAGGCCTTGAAAGTTCCAACCCCATTCTGTATCCGCTAGTGGCTGCTAGACAGCTGGTTTTCACTGTGATTGCAGACTACTGATTTTCAAGGCTACTGGGTAGCTGGAATTGGGGGATGGGAACAGGTTAAGTTAAAATGTCATGAAGCTCACTGTTCTTACTGTGACTCAGCTGTTTTTCCAAAATAAATGCTCTCTGGATTGCCACAAGCCTTTCGTTAATTTTCAAAGTTCTGAAAAAGTTTTATTGACTATTTTCACCAATGATATTATTGTTATGTGGAGGAGAGAATTTTGGGGGTCTTTAGCCTTCCATATTTGCTGATGTCACTCCAACATGTGGCTTTTGGGTGAAGTGTTTTTATAGGATGGAGGGGAGAGGACTTAACAATAGTTTTGCCTTATGACTTTACTATAGTTTTAGTATTAATTTCTTTTTAATTCATTTTTATAAGTCCTTGTTTGTTTTTTGAGGTGATGATGAGTGTGCAGCCTGCCTCCTAAACAGGGAATAGCCAAATGGCAAGTCTTTTGAGACACTTCTTGCTGTGTTTATGGTTTACCTCTGAAAGGGCAAGATTCTGTACTTTGGAGTGGCATTACTGGTCTTTTTTTGTTTCCCTCGATTCCTATTGGCCTTTTCTTTGAGTCGCATTTCATCCTCTAGATTCTACTTCATTCCTAATCGAGGAATATCAATAAGAATTTTCACAATTTTCTGGATTCAGTTTCCCTCATCTCCATAATGCTTCTGGACAATAATGAAAGGAGCTAAATGTTGATATCATAAATCTTCAGTCTGTTGTCTATGATGACACTTAACAAAATTTGGGGTGTTACTGCTGTCTTCTTCTGCTTGCTGCTTGCACATTTTGATTCTTTTTCCTTTTTGTATTTATTTTGTTAGGTTTTGGGATAGAGGTTTTGTGATTCAGTTTCTTCTTTGTACTGACTTTCTGAAATGGTGCAGAATTATTTACTTTAAAATAAAAAGTAAATGTCTATAAAATGGGAATTTTGGTTTTAAAGAATGTGTGGTGGAATGTGTTGAGAAAAATGAAAGAATTCACTTTGTTTTATCTTTTTAAATTCAAGTTATTTGATTCTTTAAGAGTCAGCTCGATTCTTATCACAGAATTATGCTGCAAGTCTGTATGACCCTGAATGCGGCTGGATATATAATATATAAATAATAGAAATAGTAGCACTAGTAATAGTAATCATAATGAAAAACTTTTAATAATATGTAAATTGTGTTTTTAGTTACCTTTGTGCAGGAATATTATAAGGCAGTTGCATTATTTAGGTTTGTTTGTCCCAGTCTTATAGTACTGTTTCTTTTGTTCACATGGATAAAATATTAAAATGTGAATGTGTCACCTTCACAATTTAAATTCTTTTAAACTCCAATTCCTTTAAAAAACTGTCCACAAAGCATTACCAGTTTTGCTCTTGTACAAAACAAAATAAACAGGGCATCTGAGTGGCTCAGTCAGTTGAGCATCTGACTCTATCTAGATTTTGGCTCAGGTTTTGATCTCACAGTTTTTGAGTTCAAAGACCCACATCGGGCTCTGCACTGGTGGTGTGGAACCTGCTTGGGATTCTCTCTCTCCCTCTCTGTGACCCTCCCCAGCTCTCTCTCTCTCTTTCTCAAAGTAAATAAATAAACTTAAAAAAAAAAAAAACAAAATAAACAACCCCTTCCCCACAAGAAACTCCTAAATCTGTTGATTGCTTTTTCAGAAAAAAATATGAAATTCAGTAATTTCTAAATCAGTGTGATGAGGTTATTTCCATTTTACAGGAACCACCCTAGACCCAGTGGTGTTGTGCCAGTGTGGATATAATGAAACCTGATACATTAATGATTATATTGGAAAGTCCAAAATATGTTATCTCCCTTGTCTCCCCCACTGTGCCAAATATCCTAATCATTAAAAAAAAATCACAAATGGGCACACAAAAATTCTGTCAGAACAGATAACTATGTAACATCTGGAAAAATTTGGTTAAGGAACAAGACAATAAGTGGTCTTTTTTTTTCATGTCAGTCATTTGTGCTTATATTTATTTTATATTTCTTTCTTTGGACAGTTATTTTAGAAGAGGTTGATGAACTTAACTTATTCATCCAACACATCATGCAAGTTCTGCTGATTACACAGAACCAGAGTAATGTAGTTCCTACCATCAAGGGAGGGGCATCTGTCTGTAAAACCCTAGACATTTCTTGGACCTGGTAATTAAGACATGGATACTGAATTAATAGCACTGTTATTATTTTTCAAAAAATGCCTAATATATTTGAAAATATAAGCAATGCTATTTTAGTATATTTATTTTCATGTGTCCCTGAGTATCCTGTTTTAAGAGTCTTATGGGCATGTTTCTTTTCTAGAGATAGTTTTTCAGGATCTTGCATAATCTAGTGGCTCTCAGAATTATGTTATGAGGAATAGAATTTTATTGCTTGTAGGTTTACTCTTCACACATTTATACTCTTCATATATTTATGGTTAAAAATGTAAAGAGCTATTTTAAGGTAGAAGGAAGTGAGCTTAGCTCGTCTCATGTTGTCCCTTGAGAGAACAACACTCCCAAGGATTTGGAACATCCACTCCACATTACTGGATAGGAAGAGGTCATGGGTTACTAGTTTCAGTCAATCTCTCCTTTTTATGGTAAAGAATACTCCTCAAATGTACAGAAAGGAGCATGTGAAAGACGATATAAAACCTTGGCTTTGTGTCTAAGATCATACCTTTAACTCGTAATTACAGTGCTAACTATAATGGTTTACATGGACTTAGCAAGGAACAAAGGGTTACACCTTATTAAATCTAATATATTTGTGTTAATTTAGATATATTCATGAGATAAAGAAACCAATATGTTTCAAATGTTTATATCAAGTTAAGCATTTCAAATTTTATTTCCTACTGCTTTGGTTAGCTGTACTACAGCTAGGTTAGACTACAAATGATAGTCTTTCCTTAGTATTCACATGAAAGATTTGCATTTATAAAAGATTTCATTGATATTTCATTTAACTAATTAAATCTGTTTAATTGTTATTTGTTGATTTAAAAATCAAATATTAAGTTATGGATATAAAGAAATATTTTTGGTTTTTTCCTTGCTCATAATAAGGGGCTTACTTTCTATATCATAAATAGAATCTCTAAATTGGTATTTTTACCTAACTAATGACCCAAGAAAACACATGTGATGAGTTGTTTTATAGATAAATTTCTTTTTCTAAATCATTATTATTATTTTTATTTTAGAGAGAGAGAGAACAGGGGACAGGGGCAGAAGGAAAGAAAGAGAATCTTAAGCAGGCTCCGTGCTCAGTGTGGAGCCTGATGCAGGGGTCAATCCCATGACCCTGGGGTCATGATCTGAGCCCAAATCAAGAGTCAGACACTCAACTGACTGAGCCACATAGGTGCCTCAACAAATTTCTTTTAAATAGAGAAAAAATACAAATTAAAATAGCAAAGAGTTGAAATAAAACAAAAGAGAATTTAATTTAGATTTCGTGCTTAGAAATGTCTGAGACCATATTATTTGAATATATAGTCTTTGATGAAATGTCAAATTAGATGTTTTGAAAACTATGTTAACTCTTTGAAATTGTGATCACCTGGCTTTTCTCCATCATCTTTGGAAAGCATTTAAATGCTGAAACATACGTGATTATATACATTACAAAGAAAACTACTGAGAAATATACTTCTGTTTGTAAGATCTCATATTCTAAGACAGATTACACTCATTTTCATTTTTCATATTCATTTTATTAAATGTAGGGGAGCTAAATAGGGGTAGACTTTAATTAAGTAATACAGAAATGAATAAAAATCCTAAGTATCGTAAGTCATGCAAAGTGGAGATTTATAGTGCTGTGAAAGCATTGTGTGGAGGGGTTTGATGTAATCATGGTCATCAGGGAAATTTCTCTGGAAGTGATGATGAGTTGAGCTCTGAAGAAACACTGAGAGTTACTAGGCACAGGGTAAGGAGAATCCTATTTCCTCTGGTTGGAATTTTTCACATATTTTATACTATATAATATATTGACACATTAATATTGGCTTGAGAGATCAACCCTTGTTCACTCCTTTGTCAGACAAGGAAACTAGAATCCACGCAGGTTAAGTAACTTGCCTGATTCATAGCTACTTCTGAGAAAAATGGAAGTAGGATTTATGATTTATGTTTAATGCCCCTTCTATTAAGCCAGGTTCAAGACATAAGAATAACAGGACAAAGATGCACTTAACTTCTTGTTCGTTCATTTATTTACTCAACTTATAAAGCACCACTGCATGGAAGACTCTGTGCTACTTGATGTAAAAGATACAGAAGTGACTGATATGTGGCATTTGCCTTCGGGGAACTTTTCATCTAGTAGGTAATGTAAAGCCATATATGAATTTATAGACTAAAATTATATATGCTGAAAGAAAAATCTAGATAAAATATGGGAATTGAGATGAAGAAAGAATTAACGTCCATTGGGAATAAGTTTGTGAAGGCTTCCTGGAGGGAATGATAATTGAGCTGGGCTCAAGCATGAAAATGAAGGGCGTTTGGTGCAAAATGAGCTGCATGATCAAAGGAACATTGTCAGAACATCAGCAGGTAGTTCTCTTTAGATGACACTAAAATGGGTCAAGGGATGGACAGTGAGTAATAGATTTGGAATATGGGTTGAGGCTTGATTGTGGAGAAATACTACAGGTAAGGGCCAGTCATTATTGAAAAGAGGCATAAAGAAATCGTAACTGTAGGTCAATGCTAAGAGCACTGGGTAGAAGATAAAGAAAGACTGAATGTGTAGGTGCTTTATGGGATGCTGGGGATACAAAGATGAATGTATGCAATTTAAGGATAGAAGTAAGTGTGATGGAGGAAACACAGAGAAAACCAGGTATGAGAGTTTCATGCCTACGTTGGGGGTTAGCCATTAGTTCTCTTGTGAAGAGTTTTCAAAGTCGTTGTAGGTAGGTGGAGTTACAGTTGTTCATCTCTGCTCTTGTTTTGTCTCCTTGGACCACTGGTTCTCTATAAGTCAATGATTATCCAGCAGTGGACAATGAAGGCTTACTGACCCTGGTGTTACCACTACGCCATGCTTCCTTTAGCTCATAAGACTGCCCTGGCTTCTTCAATTTCTCATTCATCAGATGTTTATTGACAGCCTACTATGTGCCAGGCGTGGAGTTTAGGTGTTGAGAGTATGGTAAATGATGCTAGAAACCTTTCCTGTCCTCAAGGGTCTTGTGTCTGGCATATGAAACAAGTAATTAAAATGTGGTGTGATTAGTGTTACTGATAGAGGAAGGGATTGGGAACTATGGAAGATAAAACCAGGGAGGGCTCTTTTCAATGATCATAACATTAAAAAATTTTTTTTTGTTTATTTATTCTTGAGACAGAGAGAGACAGAGCGCGAGCAGGGGAGGGGGAGAGAGGGAGACACAGAATCTGAAACAGGCTCCAGGCTCTGAGCTGTCAGCACAGAACCTGATATGGTGCTTGAACCCACAAACCTCGAGATCATGACCTGAGGGGTCATGTGAGGGGTACCCCTGTGAGGGGTAAAGAAAGAAGGAGGACTCATAGCTGGGAGCATGGCCTTGGAGTCCAACAGTCCTGGCTGGATTTCAGTCAGTACTTACTTGCTGGGTGACCTTCTGTAAGCTACTTAATGCCACTGCCCTCAGTTTCTTCAGCTGTAAAGTGGGGAAAATTGTATCTACCTCTTAGTAAAACTTAAGTGAGATGAATATTTGAAGCATACTGCTTTGTATGTACTAAGTATTCAATGAGTGATGTCTTTTTAAAAAGATACAGTGCTCGTCAGGGCACCTGGGTGGCTCAGTCGGTTGAGCGTCTGACTTTGGCTCAGGTCATGATCTCACAGTTCATGAGTTCGAGCCCCACGGCGGGCTCTGTGCTGACAGCTCAGAGTCTGGAGCCTGCTTCGGATTCTGTGTCTCCCTCTCTCTCCGCCCTTCCCCTGCTCATGTTCTGTGTCTGTCTGTCCCTCAAAAATGAATAAATGTTAAAAAAAAAAAAGATACAGTGCTTGTAAGAGAATGGGATCTAACTAGTGTTTTAATCTCTGTGCAGTATTTGGATCCTATGTCCACTGATCACTGTCCTTGGGCAAGAAATCTGACTTTGTGCAATCTTCTCCCATATAAAAAAGCGACTGTGTTTCCCCCTCTTTCCTTTTAGTAAAAGTATGAAGAATTACACCATATAGTACTTTTTATTTATTTTATTTTATTATTTTTTTCATGTTTATTTAGTTTTAGTGCAAGAGAGAGAGAGAGACAGACAGACAGAGTGCTAGGGGTGGGAGGGGCAAAGAGAGAGGCAGACACAGAATGTGAAGCAGGCACCAGGCTCTGAGCTGTCAGCACAGAGCCCAACAAGGGGCTCGAACTCACTAACCGCAAGATCATGACCTGAGCCGAAGATGGACGCTTAACCGACTGAGCCACCCAGGTGCCCCACCCTATGGTACCTTTTTAGATGCTACATCTAGTGTTTTATTCCTTCGATCAAATTAATTTTTCTACAAAAGTCGAAAATCGTTCATGTCTCTTTCTAATCTTATTTTTTTTAACGCACATGGCTGTTTACAGCTTTTAAGGTGACGTGTGGACATTTCTCACGAAACTAATAATTTGTGTCACTTTATAAAGCACTGCCCGAGTCCTTCCTTGCCAATCTTCTTGTGACATGGAACAATTGTTAGGTGGGATGGATGCATATGCAGATGCTTAACCAGATTTTATTGATTATAAATAAAATGGCCTAAAATAAAACTTTAAAAATACAATCACTGCTGCCATTTTCATAAGAAATTCAGAGTAAAGAAATATGGGGTGTTCTCTTTGGGACAGGAACCTGGATTGGTTCTTTCTTCATTGTTCTAAGACATAGATGCAGTGTGGAAGGCCATTTTCAGAATAGTACAGAAGATGGTACAAAGGAGTGTTCAGAAGAGCACTCGAGAGGTGCTCATGCTTTTCAGAAAGGCCCTAAACACTGTGCTCTTAAAAATGAAATAGCTATGGGGCATATCAGTCTTTTCAGTAAGCTCCAGTAATAAGAAATGCTACATTCTTTCTTTCTTTTAAATAAATCTACATCCAGCTCTGAACTCCCATCCCACTAGCTTGAATTGAGTCTCAGTCATAAAGGCACTCCCTCTCTCACTCACAAAATTACGGGGTCCAGTTCCTGAGCGTGTTGCACAGAACAGAGCGTTCAAGGGTGATCCTTGGTCTTTTCGTCCCAATTAGTTTCCACTTTGATACCCATGGCCTGCCAGTGTCTCTTAACAGAGTGTCCTGGCATTTTGGGTGGGACAGGTTTTGTGGCGTAGAACATGTCACTGTAGGATGTTTTTGGCATCTGTGACTGTCACTTGTTTTGACAACAACTATAAGAACAAAAGTCTTCCCTCCCTTTCTAAAGCGCCTTAGTTGGACCCCCTAATGTACCTACTTTTATTTCCCCAGCCAATCCTTTGGGGTCAGATGGTGTTGTGGCGACTGTGTCACCCAGCATGTGGGGACCCACTGGGCTCAGGTGCTCTGAATGGAGTCTTTCGTGGCCACTTTGCTATTGTTCCCTATGGAGACCCAGCCTCTTTCCTGGAATTCTGTAAGGGAGAAGCTGCAGATACCTTTGCTGAAGGTCCCACAGACTTCCAGCCCTTCATTAAGCCCGGGACAGTCTTGCTGCTTGTGCCACCCCTGTCCCCACCTTTATCTCACAATGTCACACTCTCACATTTAGCTAATGCTAAAGTGCATTAGCTTTTGTTTGTTTGTTTCCCTAGAACAAAGCTTTTGGAAAACTATAGCAAGGAAAAGAAGTTCTCTTAAGGCTACTTCGCCTCATCCCTGCAGCCTACACTGTGGCAAGGGAGTGCAGAAGGCCTGGCCATCCGTTCTTAGAAAGTAGGGGTGGAAACTAAGTAGGCAAAATAGAAAATAGAAACTACTCAATGTCATTTCACCCTTTGACATCATTCAATGGCACTAAAACCAAAAAGCTAGTTAATATCTCAGTGCATTATCCCAGCACATATCCAAGTATAAATTTTTATACCACATCCCCCCAAAATGAATGGTGCTGACTTACCTCTGTGGTCTGCTTTTTCAAATATTTATTTATTTTTGAGAGAGAGGGAGACAGAGCATGAGTGGGGAGGGACAGAGAGAAAGGGAGACACAGAATCTGAAGCAGGCTTCAGGCTCTAAGCTGTCAGCACAGAGCCCGACGTTGGGCTTGAACCCATGACTGTGAGATCATAATCTGAGCTGAAGTCAGATACTTAACCAACTGAGCCACCCAGGTGCCCTTGGTCTGATTTCTTTTCCACAGAAATCGGAGCTCCATAACTTGGACAAATAGGACCATGGCTATTGGTAATGCTGAGGCAAAGGCAGAGAATAATTGGATAGAACTGAGAGCATATGTACTTTTTTTTGTTTTTTGTTTTTGTTTTTTGGAGTTCTTCAGCTGAACAACAGAAAGCAGAAAACTATTTGAGCGGCTATTCACAACTCTCCTGTGGATGGTACTTTCTAGTTTGATAGGAGAGAAGTTAATTTGTTCCGTGCAATGGATGCCTTAGGATTAGGCATTAGGGGCATTAAGATTTACTTTTCTTGCTGAACCTTTAGGAGTGGTGAGCATTAATACCATTTATCTGGTCCTGTTGCCCTGTGAAATAATCAGAACTGTGATTTACATTTGGCTTCTCATCTATTAAAGGAGGATGATAATAGTACCTACCCCGTGGGGCTATTAAAGATTTAAAGGAATTAATACACAGAAAGTCCCCAGAACACAGCCTGGCACTCAGTAGGTGCCGTGTAAGGAGATCATGTTAATGCGTTCTGGTGCTGTGCTAAGTACTTTACGTCTTTGTGCATTCTCATTTATGCTCCCCTAAACCTTCCTAAGATAGATATTATTATCCCCATTTCACAGAGAATGATAGGCTTAAAGAGTTTTTTACTTGCCCAGAGAAACAGCCTATGAGGGGATGAGTTGGAATTGGTTGCAAGTACAGAGAGAAGCATCCTCTTTGCAACTGTGAGGGGGAGAGGGGCTCGGGCTCACCTTATTGTATTGCTGAGTTATTGCATTGCTGAGTTTTGTTTGTACATGCCCGCACACACTCTTTGATTGAAAGTAGAATAATGAAGCAGAAATCCAATCAGAATGATCCCGATGTTCAGACTGAAAAAAATGAATCCGGTTAAGTCTGTTGAGTAAGAGGGTTTACACCTGGAATATATTTGTTTGAATCCCCCTTACGCACTACTGACAAATAGTCTGTAATTATAGGCATTTAATGAAGCAGGCTAGTGGGCATGTTGGTAATAGGTTACATTTTATTTTCCTTAGGGTGATTATAACAGGCTTAACGTATAATGAGAGAATTTTGGTTTTGGAATTGAAATGAATTTAAATACAAATCACTGGAAAAGCACAAGTCAGAACATGTGAACATTTTAAAAATTAGCAGATGTTCTTGTAGAACTTCACATTTTATATTTTCACATTATGCTCTGAAGTAAAATAAAAGCAGGATCTCCTATTATTTTGAGTGTGGATAATTCATAATGATTTAGTTATAAGGGATCTTTTTTCTTCTAGAAAAAGTCCTCCATGGTTCTCAGTATTCATGTTTTTACCAATTAAGAACTTAAGAAATATGTTTGACATGTTCCTTTATCCAGAGAAAAACTATGCTGCCCTGTCATCGTCAGACTTTCCCTCTTGTTATTGTTTTTTTTAAATGTTTATTTATTTTTGAGACAGAGAGAGACAGAGCATGAGCAGGGGAGGGGCAGAGAGACAGGGAGGCACAGAAGCTGAAGCAGGCTCCAGGCTCTGAGCTGTCAGCACAGAGCCCGACACGGGGCTTGAACTCACGAACCGTGAGATCATGACCTGAGCCGAAGTCGGACGCTTGACCGACTGAGCCACCCAGGCGCCCCACCTCTTGTTATTGTTTTAATATGTGTCAAGATAATTTCTTTTTGTAAGGAAGAGATATTTGTGAGCACTAGTAAGACTTTTTTTTTTTAATTTTTTTTTTAACGTTTATTTATTTTTGAGACAGAGAGAGACAGAGCATGAATGGGGGAGGGTCAGAGAGAGGGAGACACAGAATCTGAAACAGGCTCCAGGCTCTGAGCTGTCAGCACAGACCCCGATGCGGGGCTCGAACTCGCGGACCGCGAGATCATGACCTGAGCCGAAGTCGGCCGCTTAACCGACTGAGCCACCCAGGCGCCCCCTAGTAAGACTAACTTAAGTAGATAAAAATATCAAAGTATTTTTCAGATTCCTTTGCAAAAGTAAGACATTTGAATAATTATGGAGCACATTCATCAAGTTTGTGTTCTGGCTTTAAAATCAACAACAAATATTGATAATAATTAAAATTCCAATTTATTGGGTTTTACTCTGTGCCAGGTTATATCCTAAGCACCTTATATCATTAATATTTATTTATTCATTTGCTTATTTATTGATAGAGAACAAGCTCAAGAGAGGGGGAGGGGCAGAGGGAGAGGCAGAGAATCTTAAGCAGTCTCCATTCTCAGTGCAGAGCCTGATGCGGGCATGACCCCACAACTGTGAGATCATGACCCGACCCTAAATCGAGAGTCGGACACCCAACCGACTGAGCCACCCAGGTGCCCCTATCTCATTAATTCTTAATGACAAAGCAATAAGGTGAATATTATCCCCGGTGCCCCTATCTCATTAATTCTTAATGACAAAGCAATAAGGTGAATATTATCCCCACTGTCCACATGAAGGAGGTGAGAAATTAAAGAAGTTACATGATTTTCTCAGGTAAGAATGCTGACAAATGGTGCATCAGTGGTTGGAATCCAGATCTCTGTCATTAGCCAGTTTTCTCAACTACTGCATTATGATGTGAGTGACACAGAAGTGCACAGGTGATTATGGACATATTGAGGTAGACACTTCACCAAGCCTGAGTCCTAAGGTATATGAATGAGCTAAGGGTGTTTCTGGAGGAGACATGGGAGAGTAGAGAGGGAGAAGGAAGGAATTCCAGGTAGAGGATTCTGTAAGTCGAAGAACTGTTGCTGTTACTTGCAGTGTATTGGGAGTATTAAATGAGACAGGGGATGATGCCAGAGAGGTAAGGTCAAAATATTGGAGAATCTGTGTTGAAGAGCTTAAGCATGTTCTGATAGGATAGAGAGACCCTGACAGTTTTCAGGCAGATAACTGGCATGGTTATAACTGTGTTTTAGGTAAATCACTCTTGAATGGGTGAGGAGATGGTTTTAGTAGACAAAACTGAGGGAGGGAGTCCAGTTGCAGTCTTCTGAGGATGATGAAGACTTGGATTACGTCAGTGGTGCTAGGGGATCCATATAGGGTGTGATTAAGGTACATACTTGCAGTATTTAATGGTGCTTAGCTCTGGGTGATGAGAGAAATAAAGGGGTAAATACTAAGTGTCAGATTTCCATACTGCATAACTGGGTGGTTTGTAGAGTCACTAGTTAAGACTGAAAAAAATAGAGGAAGAGGATTAGGCAGAAGATAAAATGAGTTCAGTTTGGGACATGTTGGGTTTGATACAGCCAAACGTATTTTTCAATTTCAACAGAAATTGACTATATCAGTCTGACAGTGTGGGCAGCGATTTGAGGTAGAGAGGCTTAGGAATCACAAGCAGCTATGATAGGTGCAGCTATTATAGTAACTAAGATCATGGTGCAAGTGAGAATAGCGAGCTGTCAATGGGCCACTGGGGTACCTAGGTTGGGTGAAGAGAGGGGAACCTACTAAGGAGACAGAGCAAGAATAATCAGAGAGATGATGAAGCAACAGTGTGTGGCATCAGAGAAACAGAATTTCAGGAAAACAATAAACAGGTGTGGAGTGCTGGAGAGCAGTGTTATAAGGGTTGGAAAATGCCTATAGAATGAGGCAATGGAGGTAACAGGTGACTTTTGCAAGAAGAAATCTAGTACAATGGTGACAGTGGTTGACACAAATCATGACACATTGGGTTTAGACGTAAATGTTAGGCTGGGAATTAAGATGCCAAGAAAGTTCTCTTTTTGGTTGATTTAACAGGTTTCTAGGTTGTGGGGAAGGAGGCCACTGAGAGGGAAGGGTTAAAGATACAGGAGAGTTATGACCAATGTGCAGGACCCAGATGAGGCCCTGGGGCTGAGTTAAAGAGACGCAGACCTGGCATGGGATTACGAGGCCATTCCTTTCCTGAAGGAAGGAAGGAGAAGAATGAATATGGGTGTACTTACAGATCACTTACAGGTCCTGTATGTTAGTCCGGTGATAACACAGCTTGCTTGTTTCAGCCATCTGGAAGAAGGAAGTAATGACAATTCTTGAAAATAAATGTGGCGAGAGACGTAGAGAGGGGTAAAGCTTTATCACCTGTTTTGCAGTGCTGGAGTGAACAACAACAACAACAACAACAACAACAACAAACCCAAAGGATTGTGCTAGTATTGTGTCTTGGGTCCTGGTGACCACAATGTAGATGGTCACCCAGGGGACAAGCTATGAGTAGTTGACCTGGACTTTAAGCTTTGACTTTGGTGACTTTGTCTACAGGTGCTGAGACATTGCGTAGGAAGGGGGTAGTTCCTTTAGACCAGAGGTTTCCAAAAGTGATTGCTAGCAGGAGTCCCTGGGAGTGCTTTTAAGAAAAAATGATGCCAGTGTTACCCCCTTAGTTTCTGAGTTGACTGATTTTGGGTGGTACATGGTCATCAGTGTATTTTAAAAAATATTTTTAATGTTTGTTTATTTTTGAGAGAGAGAAAGAGAGAGCAGGGGAGGGGTAGAGAGAGGGGGACAGAAGAGCCAAAGCAGACTCCGTGCTGACAGCAGAGTGCCTGATGCAGGGCTTGAACTCATGAACCATGAGATTATGGCCTGAGCCAAAGTTGGAGGCTTAACTGACTGAGCCACCCAGGTGTTCCCATAGTCATCAATATTTTTTAAAGCTCAGTAGGTGGTTTGATGATGCAGCCAGGGTTGAGAACCACTGCTTTAGACCAGTGGTCAGCAAATGGTTCCTGTGAAGGGCCACACAGTAAATAGTTTGGGCTTTGTGGGCTCTAAAGTCTCTGTTTTAACTATTCAACTGTCCTAGCTCAAAAGAAGCCAAAGATAATACATCAATAAGTTAGCATGGCTGTATCCCAGTAAAATGGACACTGAATGTGAATTTCATATAATTTTCACATGTCACAAAATATTACTCTTCTTTTGATACCGACCCCACCCCTGACCAGCCATTTAAGAATGTGAAAACCGGGGCGCGTGGGTGGCTCAGTTGGTTGAGCGTCCGACTTCAGCTCAGGTCATGATCTCACAGTCTGTGAGTTCAAGCCCCGCATCAGTCTCTGTGCTGACAGCCTGCTTCGGATTCTGTGTCTCCCTCTCTCTTTGCCCCTCCCCTGCTCATGCTCTGTCTCTCTGTCTCAAAAATAAATAAAAACATTAAAAATTTTTTAAAAAAGAATATGAAAACCATTATCTCATTAGCTGTATTGGCATGGGCTGCAGTTTGCAGACTCCTGCTTTACACCCTCATTGCTCAAAGTGTGGTCCTGAACTAAGAACATTGGCATCACCTGGAAGGTAGTTAGAAGTGCAGAATTTTGAGCCTCAACCCAGTTCTCCCGAATCATAATCTGGATTTTAACAAGATTCTCAAGTGGTTTATATGCAGATTAAAGTCTGAGAGGGGCGCCTGGGTGGCTTGGTCGGGTGAGCGTCCGACTTCGGCTCAGGTCACGATCTCACGGTCCATGGGTTCGAGCCCCGCATCGTGCTCTGTGTTGACAGCTCAGAGCCTGGAGCCTGTTTCAGATTCTGTGTCTCCCTCTCTCTGTGACCCTCCCCCATTCATGCTCTGTCTCTCTCTGTCTCAAAAATAAATAAAAACGTTAACGTCTGAGAGTCATTAATCTGCTCTAAGCCATTCTACTCCCATTTCTACCCGGCTCAGAAAGTAGGGGAGCTCCTTCATTGGCCCCATTGTCTCAGTGATCTTTTAATGAAGTTAGAGAGCTTTTAAGGAGAATTCTGTGGCAAGAAGCTGTCATCCAGGTTTCTGAATTGCTTAACAATTCACATAGTCTGGCTTTAGGTCTTAGAACTTATAAGTGGAAAGTTGACATTCTGTTATGAAAATCAGAGCTTTAATTTATATTCTAGCACATATAGAGTATCTGTCTTCATATAGAACAAGCACACTTTGGGTTTTAGAGGCAGAACCAAATTTTTCCTTAAGAAAAACCTTAAATTTATTTAGTAGCCTCTAACAAGAACTTTTCTGAAACTCCAGAAAACTATATCCAAGAGCATGTAAAAGAGGTTTTATGGGAGGAAAACCATGGAAATCATGGACAAATATTTTTTTTAAATTTATTTATTTTGAGAGAGAGGGAGGGAGCGAGAGAGAACCCCAAGCAGGCTCTGTGTTGTCAGCACGGAGCCCGACATGGGGCTCGATCTCACAAATCGTGAGATCATGACCTAAACCGAAATTAGAGTCTGATGCTTAACATACTGAGCCACCCAGATGAGCCACCCAGCCAATATTCCATGGGGGAATATTAAATGTCTCAAGATTAGCTCATGCACTCATAGTGAGGCCATTACTGAAAGAAGTGAGCCCCACCTGTTTTGCCCTGCGTAGGGCAAAAGCAAATTACTTAGCAAATAATATTTCCTACTGAGACCCATTTCAGGTAAATTGGGAAGAACATGAAAAGTGGGACTCAAAACACCTCATCACAACTCTGAAGTGGGGAGGCTCTGAAAAGTATGAACTGATTTTTCTGATGCAGACGAACTCATGCCTTTGTGAGCTGGGCTAAGGCTGTGAGTGTATTTGCAGGTTGACAAAACAATTGTTAGTTTGATTGTCTACAACAGTCTTCAGGCTGAACTGAAGTATTTGTTCTGCAAGAAAAGAAACCATTTCCTTTTAGCTTCGGTTATAACACTTTCGCAGATTTGCTTCCCATTTGACTCTGGTAAGAGAAAGATTAATAGGGGAACTGTAGCAAGACTAAAATGTTAATTCCCCCAGGATGTGGAGAAAAACCACATGCATACAAATGTGTTTAACGTTGATTTCCCACGTTATTTACTTTGGCTAATTTCCTTTTAAACTCACATATATGTGTAGGTTTGGACACCTGTTGAAGAGAATATTAAGCCTTGACTGATTTTGTTCATTCATCTTTTTTTTTTTATTACCTTGATCCAACTCTTTTGCAAAACGGTAACCAACACTTCTTTCTTTAAACACCATTTGGACAAACAGAGATAAAAAAGATCACAGACTTTTAAACTTTTATGCTATCTTTATATGACCGTAAGGGAATGACCTCCTCTGACTTCCTACATTTCCTTTCAACAAGTTTGATAGTGCGGAAATTTTAAAATATGAATACTAACCTGGTATTAGAAAATGATATGCTGCTGATTGGCCTTCCCGCCAGAGACACTGATGTCATGCCACTTTTAGGAGTTGAAAGCTCCGATAATAAATTACTGAAATGGTTAAAAGTTCATGCAGAGTGGTGTTTTCCCGCCATATCCCCCCGTATAGCTCTGTGATGTGTACATTATGCTTCAGCCAAATCAGACTGTTTCTCAGAGGAGCGTGCATTTTTCTGTGGTTGGAGCTTTGCTTATAATATTCTCTATATTTAGAAAGCCCTCTAGCCACCTTTTACTGACAAAATCCCATCCATCCTTCAAAACTCTGCTCACAAGCCCCCTCCTTCACATATCCTTCCTGATCCTGCCAACTGGATGTGATATTTATCTCCGTTGAGCCCTCAAAGCACTTTGTATGTACCTCTCTTATGGCACTTAGCTCATTCTGCCTTATGTTTTAGTTATTTGTGACCTTGATTTCTTTCCTTTGCTAGGCAGCTGGAGAGCAGGGACTATGTCTTCTTTATTCCTGAAACTCTTGAAAGTTAATGCTCCTGTTTCCACAAGATCATTCTTGAGGAGTCTAAAGACAGAGACTGGTCAGAAAAAGGACAGATTATATCAAGCAGAAGTTTCTTTTGTCTTTTGGATGATGTTGATCAAAAGGGAAAATATTATATTTAATACAGGAATTGGATCTGTTGTTAGATGTAGAAATACAATAGTTTAAGTGGGTGAATGAAGAGGCATGTGGAGACTGTAGAGAAATCCAGGAGATAATGGGAGACAGAAGAATGTTGGGGTTCTTGTGATCGCAGAGGTGAGATACCTTGAAATCTCAGCCTGTGTAACTGAGACTGTTGACGTCAACCCTCCTGCCCCCATGCTGCTTGCATCTACTTCTGAGTTCTCCTGCAGTGTGTGGTCCCTGAAAGCTTCCCACCTCAAGCATTTGTGTCTCTCTGTGTCTCTGCCAGACACACTTCTGTTTACTTCTTTGTCATAGGTGACTGCTTCACCCACATATAGGCTAGCTCAGAAATGCCAGGGAACTCATGCCTCCCTGGGCAACCCTCCACCAGTGAGGGATGACTGTCAGTGTTTTCACATTCTATCTGGTCTCTTCCTGGATGTGACAATTCTGAGGTATATTGTATGTGGTTTGCCAGAAGGGCCCCAGTGGGATTGAGTCTCAGCCTGCCACAGCAATAATCTGATCATTATCTCATTTTTTTTTATTGGCTTTTCTTCCTTTCCTGATTTCACTTTTATTTCTCCCTAACTTGTGCTTCCCGCGATCACACAGCAAACGAGGTCTTCCTTTGGGTTAACCTATCCTGAGACATTCTGACCAAGTAGAACTGAGGTCTTAGAAAAGAATAAATTACTTCCATGATGAGGTCCAATCTTTATATTAATAATGTAATCAGTGTATTATACTATTACAATGTAATAGTGTATATACATTATATTAATAATGTAATCAGTGACAGTAGCCACAGATAAAATATACACAGGGTAATCAGAGTGGGAAAAATGTGGCTTAGTTTGCATCATTTTGGAAAAGGATTTTTGTAGGGGTCTAGGAAGAATTTGTACAATGAACGAAGGATGGACTCATAAAGGGATGGCCTGGGGTTGTAGACAACAGTTGATTGTATTGAGCCTTCATGCTCAAAAACAAAATGTGTACCATATAGTTCTCATATCTCCTGTTGCATTTTGCCATAATCAGTATAAATAAAATATACATTTTATACATCTATGCTGAACAAATCTGCCATGTCTGATTGCATTCCACTGCTATTTTAATGATGAGATTGAATCCAGAAGTATAATGGATGAATCTACATTGTCAGGCTCTTACATTGGGAAGAGGTTTACAGAGGATTGACTTTGATTCACCAGTTAGAGATTAAAAAAAAATTACCACATTACATTTATTTCTCACACATATGACAGGCTCTTATTTTTATATACTAATTTATATGTTATTTTACCCGTGCAAGATATATTTAGAGTCAACCTTCAAGGTAGAAAAAACAGCAGGAAAAGAATTCAAAAGTCTAACCCCTAGGGGGACTTAAGGTAAGAAAGAAGATACTAGAAAAAAAAATTAGACTCTTAGGTGATCAACCTACATTGGCTTAAGCCAAAAAAAGAATTTATTATTTCATATAATGGAATAGTCCAGGGATAGAACTACTCTCAGACTAGCATGATTCATGGTTCAACGTCCCTAGGTCATTTTTAGGCCCTGCACTTAATGGGGTAGTTCTATTCTCAGACTGTGTGACGGACCCCAGAGACTTGAGAGTCTCTTCACCACAAGAAAAAATAATACAGCAGAAAAGAGATTTCATACTCAAATTCGGGAATTGGACCTCACTGGCCTGACTTGGGTCATGTGTCCATCTCCAAACAGAGCTCATGTCAATGAAATGAGCACATTAGCTTATTTGACTTTCCACTTTCTAATCTGTATGCCATTTGTGTCTTTTTCTTGATTTACTGCTCTGTCTAGTTCCTCCCGTACAATGTTGCATAGAAAGCAGGGATCCCAGCTTTTTCCTGATATTAGAGAAAAATGGTTTAGTGTTTTACACAAACTTCATGATAGTTGTAGGTTTTTTATAAGGCTTCATCTATCAGAGTGAGGAAGCCCTCTTCCATTCCTAGTTTACAGAGGATTTAAAAAAAATCATGAATTGGTGTTCAATTTTATTAAGTGCTTTTTCTGCATAAATAGAGATGATTATGTGGATGTTCTTCATTATCCCGTTAGTATGGTGAATTATGTCAATGGATCTCACCTTGATTCCTGGCATAAACGCTACAAAGTCATGACGTATTGGATAAGTTTTAAAAGTTGCTGAATTCAGTTGTGTGTGTGTGTGTGTGTGTGTGTGTATGTGTGTGTGTGTGTGTGTGTGTGTGTGTGTGCATGCACTTAATGTTTATGTCTACATTCTGGAATGATACTGGTTTGTTGCATTGTTTTTTGTAATATGTTTATCTGATTTTGATATCAGGGTAATGCTGGCCTCATAAAATGAGTTGGAAAGTGTTCCCTCTTCCTCTATTTACTGACAGAGTTTGTAAGAAGATTAACTTATTTTAATTCATGATCTTACCCTACTTCTCAAGGAGGAGAGTCAGTTTTACCGAAGTGTGTTCATTGACAATGGGAGAGGGATGGTTCCTCTGAAAAAAATGGAGGTCCTGTGGCTGCAAGAAAGAAGAGCGGAAGCTCTTTGATAGATTGAAGGTACAACAAATGACTATTATACCCAATGAGGCAGAACAAGGCTTCTCATCACCAAGACTAGATAAGATTCCCTGGGTTGGTGGGGCAGGAAGGAAAGAGTGGAATCGAATGAGGAGATAGGGCTCACAAGTAGGAGCAGAGTTAGTTTCTAAAGGTTGAGCAGTGCCCACTGTTATGGGAGACTCTTGGGAGCTAACTTGAGTCTTCATCTGAGAAGAATTTACTGATGCCTCACCTGTGGCAAGGATGTGAGGAGCTGTTCTTCTAATTGGCATTTGGTGAGGACCTAACCCCCTGTCAGCATGTTTTTCATTGACTTTCGACTGATGTGATACAGTTTTGTGCCTCCACATTTTGCTTACTTTCTACTCTGTTTACCTAAGTGACACCTTTCAGTGTCCTTGGATACTCACACCCCCTTCAACTCAATTCCTACAGATATAGAGTATGAACCCACACTCCAGAAAAGTGGTGGAGTATGAGGGGGAAAAGCTTCCCACCCCTGTAGTTGGATGGGTTTGAACAGAACTGGGTGGATCTCTGTGATACAAGTAATGGTCAAAAAAAGCTGCCCAACTGATCTGTCTGAAGTTGCTAAAATGCTCTTGTTTTACATCATTTTTTTCATCCTAATGTTAATCTATCTGTGATTGACCCCTTTCTTGTCAATCTTGAATTGATTCTTCTTAACTTCGGAGAGTAAGGAAAGATAACCAGCTGGTGCTTTTTCCTTCTGGACGAGCCTGCATGTCACAAAGCCATGCTTTTTAAAAATTGCAGTCTCTGTCTTCAAAAGGAGAGTTTCCCCTCATTACCAGCTGGTTTAAAAATCTTCTTGGGATTTTATTACACTAAACCTGAGAGATCGTTGTATGACAATAAAAGATGCAGTGGCAGGATGCTCATTTCACTTCGTCTTCCTAAGGGGTCTATTATATACCAGGTAAGCAACAGGGCTACACCTTGGGATGATTAGACAAAGACTCTGCCCTCTGGGTGCTCTGCAACCCTGTAGAGTAGAAGTGGTGGACACTGAAGACTGGATAAGAAAACGGAAGTGGAACAGCATGTGAGAGGCTGCTAATTTGTTAATTTATGCAGCACACTGTTAGTATCCAAGCAGAGAAGAGTCAGCCAAACTTGTGAGAGTTCTGGAAAGATAGGTTAAGGAACCCTTCATTCCTCTCCTCTCCACTCTTTGGGGTTTGTACTTCAATTTTGCAGTCTGGGAGTTGGCCATTCAGTTCATCTAAGGAGTGATTAAGCCCGGGGGAAAATGTACTCACAATGACCAAATTCTGATTTTAGCTCAAAACTAGTTTAATAACTTAAAATAGCAAATCCTTCTTCCTAGAAGGGAAGTTTACATAAGACCAGAAATAACGGGAGCTGTAAATCAAGACGAGAAAGCAACTTGGTGAATATATACTATTTGAATAAAGAAGGGTCCCTAAGGAAAAGCCTATCCCAACTATTAGAGTACTCTAGTCTACTTAGGGTTCCTTCGTCCTTAACCATGATCCCATTTCTTTCTGGTAATCTTTCAAAAATGCTCCAGGTTGCTCCCTGTAATATTTTTGGTTACAACAACTACCGTTTTTTTTTTTTTTTTTTTTTTCTGGATTTTTTTTTTAATTTTTTTTTATTTTTTAATATATGAAATTTATTGTCAAATTGGTTTCCATACAACACCCAGTGCTCATCCCAAAAGGTGCCCTCCTCAATACCCATCACCCACCCTGCCCTCCCTCCCACCCCCCATCAACCCTCAGTTTGTTCTCAGTTTTTAACAGTCTCTAATGCTTTGGCTCTCTCCCACTCTAACCTCTTTTTTTTTTTTTTTTCCTTCCCCTCCCCCATGGGTTTCTGTTATGTTTCTCAGGATCCACATAAGAGTGAAACCATATGGTATCTGTCTTTCTCTGTATGGCTTATTTCACTTAGCATCACACTCTCCAGTTCCATCCATGTTGCTACAAAAGGCCATATTTCATTTTTTCTCATTGCCACGTAGTATTCCATTGTGTATATAAACCACAATTTCTTTATCCATTCATCAGTTGATGGACATTTAGGCTCTTTCCATAATTTGGCTATTGTTGAGAGTGCCGCTATAAACATTGCGGTACAGGTGCCCCTATGCATCAGTACTCCTGTATCCCTTGGATAAATTCCTAGCAGTGCTATTGCTGGGTCATAGGGTAGGTCTATTTTTAATTTTCTGAGGAACCTCCACACTGCTTTCCAGAGCGGCTGCACCAATTTGCATTCCCACCAACAGTGCAAGAGGGTTCCTGTTTCTCCACATCCTCTCCAGCATCTATAGTCTCCTGATTTCTTCATTTTGGCCACTCTGACTGGTGTGAGGTGGTATCTGAGTGTGGTTTTGATTTGTATTTCCCTGATAAGGAGCGACGTTGAACATCTTTTCATGTGCCTGTTGGCCATCCGGATGTCTTCTTTAGAGAAGTGTCTATTCATGTTTTCTGCCCATTTCTTCACTGGGTTATTTGTTTTTCGGGTGTGGAGTTTGATGAGCTCTTTATAGATTTTGGATACTAGCCCTTTGTCCGATGTGTCATTTGCAAGTATCTTTTCCCATTCCGTTGGTTGCCTTTTAGTTTTGTTGGTTGTTTCCTTTGCTGTGCAGAAGCTTTTTATCTTCATAAGGTCCCAGTAATTCACTTTTGCTTTTAATTCCCTTGCCTTTGGGGATGTGCCGAGTAAGAGATTGCTACGGCTGAGGTCAGAGAGGTCTTTTCCTGCTTTCTCCTCTAAGGTTTTGATGGTTTCCTGTCTCACATTCAGGTCCTTTATCCATTTTGAGTTTATTTTTGTGAATGGTGTGAGAAAGTGGTCTAGTTTCAACCTTCTGCATGTTGCTGTCCAGTTCTCCCAGCACCATTTGTTAAATAGACTGTCTTTTTTCCATTGGATGTTCTTTCCTGCTTTGTCAAAGATGAGTTGGCCATACGTTTGTGGGTCTAGTTCTGGGGTTTCTATTCTATTCCATTGGTCTATGTGTCTGTTTTTATGCCAATACCATGCTGTCTTGATGATGACAGCTTTGTAGTAGAGGCTAAAGTCTGGGATTGTGATGCCTCCTGCTTTGGTCTTCTTCTTCAAAATTACTTTGGCTATTCGGGGCCTTTTGTGGTTCCATATGAATTTTAGGATTGCTTGTTCTAGTTTCGAGAAGAATGCTGGTGCAATTTTGATAGGGATTGCATTGAATGTGTAGATAGCTTTGGGTAGTATTGACATTTTGACAATATTTATTCTTCCAATCCATGAGCAGGGAATGTCTTTCCATTTCTTTATATCTTCTTCAATTACCTGCATAAGCTTTCTATAGTTTTCAGCATACAGATCTTTTACATCTTTGGTTAGATTTATTCCTAGGTATTTTATGCTTCTTGGTGCAATTGTGAATGGGATCAGTTTCTTCATTTGTCTTTCTGTTGCTTCATTGTTAGTGTATAAGAATGCAACTGATTTCTGCACATTGATTTTGTATCCTGCAACTTTGCTGAATTCATGTATCAGTTCTAGCAGACTTTTGGTGGAGTCTATCGGATTTTCCATGTATAATATCATGTCATCTGCAAAAAGCGAAAGCTTGACTTCATCTTTGCCAATTTTGATGCCTTTGATTTCCTTTTGTTGTCTGATTGCTGATGCTAGAACTTCCAGCACTATATTAAACAGCAGCGGTGACAGTGGGCATCCCTGTCGTGTTCCTGATCTCAGGGAAAAAGCTCTCAGTTTTTCCCCGTTGAGGATGATGTTAGCTGTGGGCTTTTCATAAATGGCCTTTATGATCTTTAAGTATGTTCCTTCTATCCCGACTTTCTCAAGGGTTTTTATTAAGAAAGGGTGCTGGATTTTGTCAAAGGCCTTTTCTGCATCGATTGACAGGATCATATGGTTCTTCTCTTTTTTTTTGTTAATGTGATGTATCACGTTGATCGATTTGCGAATGTTGAACCAGCCCTGCATCCCAGGAATGAATCCCACTTGATCATGGTGAATAATTCTTTTTATATGCTGTTGAATTCGATTTGCTAGTATCTTATTAAGAATTTTTGCATCCATATTCATCAGGGATATTGGCCTGTAGTTCTCTTTTTTTACTGGGTCTCTGTCTGGTTTAGGAATCAAAGTAATACTGGCTTCATAGAATGAATCTGGAAGTTTTCCTTCCCTTTCTTTCTTTTTTTTTTTTTTTTTAATTTTTTTTTTCAACGTTTTTTATTTATTTTTTGGGGGACAGAGAGAGACAGACAGAGCATGAACGGGGGAGGGGCAGAGAGAGGGAGACACAGAATCGGAAACAGGCTCCAGGCTCCGAGCCATCAGCCCAGAGCCTGATGCGGGGCTCGAACTCACGGACCGCGAGATCGTGACCTGGCTGAAGTCGGACGCTTAACCGACTGCGCCACCCAGGCGCCCCATCCTTCCCTTTCTATTTCTTGGAATAGCTTGAGAAGGATAGGTATTATCTCTGCTTTAAATGTCTGGTAGAACTCCCCTGGGAAGCCATCTGGTCCTGGACTCTTATTTGTTGGGAGATTTTTGATAACCGATTCAATTTCTTCGCTGGTTATGGGTCTGTTCAAGCTTTCTATTTCCTCCTGATTGAGTTTTGGAAGAGTGTGGGTGTTTAGAAATTTGTCCATTTCTTCCAGGTTGTCCAATTTGCTGGCATATAATTTTTCATAGTATTCCCTGATAATTGTTTGTATCTCTGAGGGATTGGTTGTAATCATTCCATTTTCACTCATGATTTTATCTATTTGGGTCATCTCCCTTTTCTTTTTGAGAAGCCTGGCTAGAGGTTTGTCAATTTTGTTTATTTTTTCAAAAAACCAACTCTTGGTTTCGTTGATCTGCTCTACAGTTTTTTTAGATTCTATATTGTTTATTTCTGCTCTGATCTTTATTATTTCTCTTCTTCTGCTGGGTTTAGGCTGCCTTTGCTGTTCTGCTTCTATTTCCTTTAGGTGTGCTGTTAGATTTTGTATTTGGGATTTTTCTTGTTTCTTGAGATAGGCCTGGATTGCAATGTATTTTCCTCTCAGGACTGCCTTCGCTGCATCCCAGAGCGTTTGGATTGTTGTATTTTCATTTTCGTTTGTTTCCATATATGTTTTAATTTCTTCTCTAATTGCCTGGTTGACCCACTCATTCGTTAGTAGGGTGTTCTTTAACCTCCATGCTTTTGGAGGTTTTCCAGACTTTTTCCTGTGGTTGATTTCAAGCTTCATAGCATTGTGGTCTGAAAGTATGCATGGTATAATTTCAATTCTTGTAAACTTATGAAGGGCTGTTTTGTGACCCAGTATATGATCTATCTTGGAGAATGTTCCATGTGCACTCGAGAAGAAAGTATATTCTGTTGCTTTGGGATGCAGAGTTCTAAATATATCTGTCAAGTCCATCTGATCCAATGTATCATTCAGGGCCCTTGTTTCTTTATTGACTGTGTGTCTAGATGATCTATCCATTTCTGTAAGTGGGGTGTTAAAGTCCCCTGCAATGACCACATTCTTATCAATGAGGTTGCTTATGTTTATGAGTAATTGTTTTATATATCTGGGGGCTCGGGTATTTGGCGCATAGACATTTATAATCGTTAGCTCTTCCTGGTGGATAGACCCTGTGATTATTATATACTGCCCTTCTTCATCTCTTGTTACAGCCTTTAATTTAAAGTCTAGTTTGTCTGATATAAGTATGGCTACTCCAGCTTTCTTTTGGCTTCCAGGAGCATGATAAATAGTTCTCCATCCCCTCACTCTCAATCTAAAGGTGTCCTCAGATCTAAAATGAGTCTCTTGTAGACAGCAAATAGATGGGTCTTGTTTTTTTATCCATTCTGATACCCTATGTCTTTTAGTTGGCGCATTTAATCCATTTACATTCAGTGTTATTATAGAAAGATATGGGTTTAGAGTCATTGTGATGTCTGTATGTTTTATGCTTGTAGTGATGTCTCTGGTACTTTGTCTCACAGGATCCCCCTTAGGATCTCTTGTAGGGCTGGTTTCGTGGTGACAAATTCCTTCAGTTTTTGTTTGTTTGGGAAGACCTTTATCTCTCCTTCTATTCTAAATGACAGACTTGCTGGGTAAAGGATTCTCGGCTGCATATTTTTTCTGTTTAGCACACTGTAGATATCGTGCCAAACCTTTCTGGCCTGCCAAGTTTCAAAGGAGAGATCAGTCACGAGTCTTATAGGTCTCCCTTTATATGTGAGGGCACGTTTATCCCTTGCTGCTTTCAGAATTTTCTCTTTATCCTTGTATTTTGCCAGTTTCACTATGATATGTCGTGCAGAAGATCGATTCAAGTTACGTCTGAAGGGAGTTCTCTGTGCCTCTTGGATTTCAATGCCTTTTTCCTTCCCCAGTTCAGGGAAGTTCTCAGCTATAATTTGTTCAAGTACCCCTTCAGCACCCTTCCCTCTCTCTTCCTCCTCTGGGATACCAATTATGCGTATATTATTTTTTTTTAGTGTATCACTTAGTTCTCTAATTTTCCCCTCATACTCCTGGATTTTTTTATCCCTCTTTCTCTCAGCTTCCTCTTTCTCCATAACTTTATCTTCTAGTTCACCTATTCTCTCCTCTGCCTCTTCAAGCCGAGCCATCGTGGATTCCATTTTGTTTTGCAATTCGTTTAAAGCGTTTTTCAACTCCTCGTGACTGTTCCTTAGTCCCTCGATCTTTGTGGCAAGAGATTCTCTGCTGTCCTGTATACTGTTTTCAAGCCCAGCGATTAATTTTATGACTATTATTCTAAATTCACTTTCTGTTATATTATTTAAATCCTTTTTGATCAGTTCATTAGCTGTTGTTATTTCCTGGAGATTCTTCTGAGGGGAATTCTTCCGTTTGGTCATTTTGGAGAGTCCCTGGCGTGGTGAGGACCTGCAGGGCACTTCCCCTGTGCTGTGGTGTATAACTGGAGTTAGTGGGCGGGGCCACAGTCCGACCCGATGTCTGCCCCCAGCCCACTGCTGGGGCCACAGTCAGACTGGTGTGTGCCTTCTCTTCCCCTCTCCTAGGGGCGGGATTCACTGTGGGGTGGCGTGTCCCGTCTGGGCTACTTGCACACTGCCAGGCTTGTGTTGCTGGGGATCTGGCGTATTAGCTGGGGTGGGTAGGCAAGGTGCACGGGGGCTGGAGGGGCAGGCTTAGCTCGCTTCTCCTTAGGTGATCCACTTCAGGAGGAGCCCTGTGGCAGCGGGAGGGAGTCAGATCCGCTGCCGGAGGTTTGGCTCCGCAGAAGCACAGAGTTGGGTGTTTGCGCGGAGCGAGCAAGTTCCCTGGCAGGAACTGGTTCCCTTTGGGAATTTTGGCTGGGGGATGGGCGGGGGAGATGGCGCTGGCGCCTTTGTTCCCCGCCAAGCTGAGCTCTGCCGTCCGGGGGCTCAGCAGCTCTCCCTCCCTTTGTCCTCCAGCCTTCCCGCTTTCCGCGCAGAGCTGTTAACTTATGACCTCCCAGACGCTAAGTCGCGCTTGCTGTGGGAACACAGTCCGTCCGGCCCCTCCGCTTTTGCCAGCCAGACTCGGGGGCTCCGCTTGGCCGGCGAGCCGCCCCTCCGCCCCGGCTCCCTCCCGCCAGTCCGTGGAGCGTGCACCGCCTCGCCGCCCTTCCTACCCTCTTCCGTGGGCCTCTAGTCTGCGCTTGACTCCGGAGACTCCCTTCTGCTAATCCTCTGGCGGTTTTCTGGGTTCTTTAGGCAGGTGTAGGTGGAATCTAAGTGATCGGCAGGACGCGCTGTGAGCCCCGCGTCCTCCTACGCCACCATCTTCCGGCACTCCTCAACTACCGTTTTTTTTAACTAAACATTCCAAATTGCTTCATGAAAAGCACATTCAGTGAACACACATAATAATAATAATAGCTAATAGCTAATATGTATTGAGCATTTACTGTTCTAAATGTTTCATATGGATTATATTCTTTATCTCTTATGCCCAATCTATGAAATACGTGCTATTATCGCCCTGCCCCCCCTTTTTTTCTCAAATGAAGAAGCTAAAGGTGGTCGGGAGGGTGGTCCCAGATCCTGTGCTGCTAAAGCATCTGTGATCCTCTCAGCCTTTCATTTGAGGTGGTTGAGACATTCAAGATGAGTTGTTGTAATCTGTGTTCAATTTATCTTTAAAATTAAAACAAATTATGTTAGAGAGAGAGTACAAGTGGAGTAGAGGGGCAGAGAGAGTGAGAGAGAGAGAGAGAGAGACAGACAGAGAATATTACACAGGCTCCATGCTCAGTGTGGAGCACGATGTGGGGCTCGAGCCCATGCCCCTGGGATCATGATCTGAGCAGAAATCGAGTTGGGCGCTCAACTGACTGAGCCAGTCAGGTGCCCCCTATGTTCATTTTTAAGATGAGTGAATAGAGAGGGTTATGGGAGTGCAGTTTATGGCTGATGTAGAAAATCAAGCTGTCTGCTCTTGTGCTTTCTGACATTGTATGGCTTGGAAATTAGCTGTCTTAATTAAGAAGGGCAACATTCTTTTTATAAACTCCTGTAGAGAAACACTAACGATAAAACAAAAATAAAGCCCAATAACACTGTACTCATGCAGACAGTGCGATTTCTCTTTGTTCTGCAGGTATTGTTTATTTCCATGTATCTTCTTTCTGTTATTTCCTGTAAATCCACTTTTGAACATGTATCTAACTTTTCTATTCTTGGCCCAAATGTGTTAGGATGGGAGTTCATATTTGTAGTTTATTAAGAGCCACATTAAATGGTTTTGGAATAAAATCTCTGTCTCAGTCTCTCAACTTTTAGGAAGTCCTCTCTTATTGCTTCATCCTGATTGGGAAGGATCCACCCTTTTTAGGGTAAGAGAAAGCTCAGTCTCCAAACGGATTAAGCTTTGGACCCTCCACAGTGAGCACTGCCAACTTGCTGATTTCTGTGTGTTTTTAGTGATGAGGACTACTGTCATCCGTGGATATAGGTGAGAGCACCAGAGACTTCTTACTGGAAAATTCATGTTGCACTTAATTTCCAATAGGTTAGAAGCAGTTCAGTACCTGATCAAATGCAGGGAGGCATTAGCTGGTCTCGACGTCTGGGCCACTTATTATATTTTAAGCTGTAACCTTATTCCTCATGTTCAATGTTCATTCTTATATTTTTCCATTTTCCTTCTTTTGCTTTTGGGGAGTAGATGACAATGTTAAACACAATAATTTTCTTTTTGTTGTCATTTCCCCATAATTTTATTAGGTTTTACACAAAAATGCTGCTGACCTGGCACAAAAATAAGGACATAGATGAGGCAAACAATCTAAAAATCCTTGTCAGTAGGTAAAGAGTCCCATGCAAGTTTTGCTCACTAATAAATAGAACAAGACTTGTCATGCGGAATGAAGCTGGGTAGGGTTTTCTTCACCACACACTTGAATATGCCACAACTTATTCATCTTATTGTATTAAAAATAGTGACACCATTTTTAGGAACACAGACTTTTGCTAGAGGGACTGCAAATCTAAACGGACAGAGGAATAGCTTTTTCAAAGATGGAATAATAACTATATTTTTCACTGTTAGTATGTTGGGCAAAAGAGGAAGGTTATATAGGCATAAAAATGGAGGATCCAGTGGAAAACTCACGAGAATTGTTTATGTAGCCCGAGCATGTTCTATGACCTGAACATAGGTCAGAGTAGCTAAAATGTTTAATTTCAGTCTGAGGCTGACCTTGTCTCTGGTTTTGATGTGCTTAGATGATTCATAATTTATTTCTACTCAATTTCTTCATAAGAGAATGGAACTAATTTGATGCAGTTTGATGGCAAGCATGTTTTCGTGTTTTCTTTGTCTATATGGCAAACAGGTTGAGTTTACAGTATGAACATGCCTTTTTAATCTCTTTGAAGATTAATTTTGGAAGCAGCATCTGCTCCTGGTGATTCTTTCTGACTGGCTCGCTGGCTGATGAAATGTAATCAATCTAGATGGAATCATCATTCCAGTCTTGGCTCGCTCTTTTTTTCCTTTCCTTTCCTTTCCTTTCCTTTCCTTTCCTTTCCTTTCCTTTCCTTCCCTTCCCTTCCCTTCCCTTCCCTTCCCTTCCCTTCCCTTCCCTTCCTTCCCCTCTCCTTCCCTCCCCTCTCCTTTCTTCTCCTCTCCCCTCCCCTTTTTCCTTCCTTCCTTCCTTCCTTCCTTCCTTCCTTCCTTCCTTTAGTAGGTTTTCTTTCTCAGGTTTTAAGTGTCACAGGAAAAGGAGATAAGGCAGGGATCAAGAGAAGAACCGTACTGGCTTTGTCCAGGGATCAAACACAAAGTGCATGCAGGTCACGTAGGAAGGGAAGCAGACACAGGAACACTGTTCTCTGCCATGGGAGGGCCCCTGCCTGCATCTCAGGAAACTCTACTCTGACTGAGTGACCTTGGGCAAGTTGCTGAATTTCACTGGTCTTGTGTTTTCTCGTCAGTAAGATGAAGAATTCGAGCTGATGAGGTTCCTTGAAGAGTTACTGTTCCATGCTTCTACGTAGAAGAGGGAAAGTGACATTGGTCTTACTAACTAGGAAGCTTGGTAAGGCCTCTGACACCTTGCACAGGAGTGAGTACCATGGTGGTGACCTCTGTTTTCCTTTAGCTTCCTCGGTCTGGGGAAGACATTCCTTTGGAGAGGTGTCTAGTCGCGTTTGTTGCTCTATCTTTGTACCTAGAGGAGTTCCTGATGTTCTGGCATTTTGGTAACATAGCTTCTTGTAGACAAAAATAATTTTTAGGCCAACAGAGGCTCTTCAGCATGATCCCAAACTCTCCTGGATCTGTACTTCTGATGGAGAAATGTGCCCTTGTAACGCTGGGACTAAGTGCTTCCTGTCCTTAATCCTAGTATCTTGATGGAATTAGTCGGGCTTTAGCTTGAAACATCACAGCAGGGCTCTCTGGGGTACTCAGCAGGGTATGTGGTTTAATTTCTAAGCCTCTTCATCACCTGAAATTGAAACCTAAACGTCACTACCTTCCTGCAAGCTGCATAGGAGATCAGAGATGAGAGTCTCTCTGCAGATCCCCCAGAACGCAAGAAGGATTTAAATATCCAGGCCCCTCCTGGACTGTCCAGACGACGCTGTGGTGGCATCAGTTTATTGATCTCTGCTCACATGGCTAGAAAGAGTAAGAGAGTCCCCAATCAGGATACTGTAAACTCATTCACACTCAGTGTTTGATGCTGTTTTTTTTTTTTTTATAAATCTTAAAAAAAATTTTTTTTTAATGTTTTTATTTATTTTTGAAGGAGAGAGAGAGACAGAGCATGAGCAGGGGAGGAGCAGAGAGAGAGGGAGACACAGAATCGGAAACAGGCTCCAGGCTCTGAGCTGTCAGCACAGAGCCCGACTTGGGGCTCGAACCCACAAACTGTGAGATCGTGACCTGAGTCAAAGTCGGACGCTTAACCGACTGAGCCACCAAGGGGCCCTGATGCTGGTTTTAAAGAGATAGAAGATGTAGGTGTGATAGGAAACCTGTTACATGAATAGGGACCTCATTTTCTTCATTTCTATAATGAGGATAATGTCTTTTCCTTTTGCATTATCATTAATATAATAGGTTTCCTGCTTTAAAGTTAGCATTTGAACATGTACTGCTTTACATTTTATTTTATTGCAAAGCACATTTAACTTTGCTTCTGATAATGCCAATGTTTCTTATTATAGGAAATATTTTATAAACTTAACATTTAAAAAATTTTTTATTAATATTTATTTTATTTTTTGCCAGAGAGACAGGGCATGAATGGGGGAGGCCCAGAGAAAGAGGGAGGACACAGAATCTGAAGCAGGCTCCAGGCTCTGGGCTGTTGCCTGGATGCAGGGCTTGAACTCACAAACTGCAAGACCATGACCTGAGCTGAAGTCAGATGCTCAACCGACTGAGCCACCCAGGCGCCCCTAAACTTAGCATTTTGAACAATAAGGAAATGTCCCTTTAGATTTATGAAGTCCTATAATGCTATCACAGCAGATTTTAATCATGATGCAATTAGGAAAGTAAAGTAGTTTATTTGTGTTGGAGAGCTAATCTGATTAGAGTTAGTTCAGTTCTGAGCTGATTTATACAAATTTCATTTATTCAGAAGGTCGTCGCATAGTCAGAAAAGAGTGAGTAATATTATCGTAAAAGGTGCTGGTTGTTTAGGTGCTTATTCATATTCATTGACAGCTTAGCAAATTCTGAGTTTTTACAATGATCATTTGGCTTGGGACTAGAAACAAAGGGTCTCTTTTTATTTGCTGTTTTTGCTAAGCTTTTAAAAAAATTATACATAAGGGGCACCTGGGTGGCTCAGTAGGTTGAGCGTCAGACTTGGGCTCAGGTCACTATCTCGGGGTTTGTGAGTTCGAGCCCTACGTTGGGCACGCTGCTGTCAGCCTGTCGCTGCAGAGCCCACTTGGGATCTTCTGTCCCCCTCTCTTTGCCCCTCCCGTTTGCGCTCTCCCCAAATAAATAGATATTTTTAAAAATTATACATATAAGCAGAAAACTGGGAAACATAATGATAGCCTAGGTTCTTGGTTTAAAAAAATGTTGAGATGAAGCTTAGCTTTCAAAATTAAAACAAATAAGTTTTTTCCAGTAGACTTCAGATATGTATGTGAGATCATTAAATACATTTTTTTTGGGGGGGAAAAAAAAGGAGTTGCAAGGTCTATTGGTTTCAAGACTACAACAAAGAAAACAGAAAATATGAATGAAAATGGGAATCCAAATACACAAGCTTCTAGAAAAATACTTGCAATTTATTTTATTGTCATAAGATGAACTTTTACTGTCAACATCTATATGTTGATTGAAGACAAATTTTCCCCTGACTTGTTTGGCTCCCTGAATAAAAATATAATAAACATAGCTATGCAAGATTTCAAGAGCTGGATGAAACAGCTTTTAAAATTTAAGAGCAATTCCAGTTATTTTGTTTGATTAAAACAATAGAAGTCAGAAAGCATTGTCAGAATGTTATATGAACTTAAGGTAAATGTATTCCCTTACTCTTCTGTTGTATCTTTTGATGAAGTTGATAAAGACATACAATTGTGTGTGTATTGCTACTGGGCAAAAAATTAAACAAAAGGAATATTATTTTTTATCTGATATATAGGTTTGAAAGTAGTCCAATTTAAGTTGTAAAAGGATAGAAATAGTTTCAGAACTTAAGAAGATCATGCCAAGAAAAAAAAATATATTGAGCTCAGCCTGTACGTATTGAAGAATAAACAACATGGACAATACTTTGCTTTTGATTCAGTTTTGGCAATCCTCAGCAAAAGGATTTGGCAAGTCTGAGCTTTTAGAAGGCTTTTTAAGGAGTATATGTAATAGGAGTACCCTTTTTTTTAACACCCCCCTTCCCCAATTTATTTCTCAATGCACACAGAATTGGCAACATGGACCAGAGGAACATTTTCATTTATATTCATTCTAAACTAGATTATCTTCGCTTAAAACAGGACACAGTCTCTGAAATAAGAGCCATCTGATTCAGTCCCCAATGAGGCTGGGATAGTTTTCTATTACATTAACTCACTAACCTACCCCTGAGTTCAGATGTTTTCTTTAGTCCTAAAGAAAACATTTTACCTATTTCTCTTGGAAGGATATTAGTAACTTGTTGATTTTGATGCCAGTAAGCTTTTCCAAGTCACTCAAACCAAACATACTTTTATGTAATCTTTTAGTGGTCATTATGTCAGAAAATGTAATAGGTAAATTGAAGGGGGTGACTTTAAAGGAATGTGACAATATTCCTAGAGCATTCCTTCCAGCTATCATCTTTCTTTTAAAGGACAGGCGTCCCAATGATCAGTGTGTAATGTGGGTATGTGCATATTCTATTCATCATATATGCTGGAGTCGCTACTAAGACAATATGCTCTAGTGATTTTTCTAGAGATGCTCATCTGTATTAGTAGTAACGTAGAAAAAATAGTCACTTGTATTTGACTATTTTTTTTCCTGAAACCATGTTAGAAACAGGCTTATGCAAACTGAGAAAGGATGGGCTTTCTTTGATTATTTATATATCCCTCCCAGGACGCATGCCCTTCCTACCTGCAGAAGGTGGCCTCATGGAACTCCTTTCTGACTCTGTCGCCTCACCGAGTCCTGCCTTTCCAGGGCAGTTCCCAGCTTTCTAAGGAGGTTTTCACCCGTTTTCTCTTTCACAGATTTATCTGGGTGATAGTTTGTTACCAAAGCCATTTTTGTTCCTTAGTTGCCTTTCACTGTGGAGGGAATCTCAAGTTTATAGAATGAAAACAACGTATTTTTCTATTCTAATTACAACTCTAATGGAATCCACAGCATTAAAATAACATTTATGAGGTTTTTCTAATTACACAGTTAAAACATTTGCAATGTTGGAAATTTGGAGAGCTCGGGAAAATATCAAAATGCTAAGGAAAGACAAAACAATCTGCAACACAACAAAATAAAAATTATTTGTAATTTTACGCATGAGTACAGTTCATATTTTTCTCTTTCTTTCTTTCTTGATGTTTTTTTCACTTTTGAGAGACAGAGAGAGAGTGTGAGTGGGAGAGGGGCAGAGAGAGAGAGAGAGGGAGACACAAAGTCTGAAGCAGGCTCCAGGATCTGAGCTGTCAGCACAGAGCCCGATGTGGGAATTGAACCGACAAACTGTGAGATCATGACCTGAGCTGAAGTCAGACACTCAACCGTCTGAGCCACCCAGGCATCCATTTATGTATTTCTTTCAAATAGTTAACTCATTAACTTAATCTGTCAGTGATATGAACTAATATTATGAACACAAATACACCCAGGCCCACGTGGTTCTGGACTTTATGTTTGGTCCATTGTCTCCCAGCTAAACTCTATTACCAGTATTTTAGCTTTATAACAACTTCAGACTTCTAAGCTTTCTAGCATTATTCTTTTTCAATATTTTCTTGCCTATTATTATCTGTGTATACTTTCAGGGAAAGTTTGATTGAAAATGTCAAGTTATAAAGCATCCTTTCAGGGGTGCCTGGGTGGCTCAGTCAGTAAAGCGTCTGAATCTTGGTTTTGGCTTAGATCATGATCTCACAATTCGTGAGTTTGAGCTCCATGTTGGGCTCTGTGCTGAGCCTGCTTGGGATTCTCTCTCTTCCTCTCTCTCTGCTCCTCCCCTGCTGGCATGTGCTCTCTCTCTCTCTCTCTCTCTCTCTCTCAAAATAAATAAATTAAGAAAAATAATCCTTTCAGATTTTGATTGGAATTTCTTTAAATATAAAAATTAATTTGGCTAGAGGTGACCTGATTCATAACTGAATTGTCTCATCCAGGAATATGACAGTAATCAACCCTTACAGTACACCCCTCAGCCCGGTTTTGCATATTTTTTTCATGTTAAGTCATATACTTTTTTTCTTGCCTATTATTGGCTATCTTACATGTTTTGGGAACTGTAGTGGATAGGATCTTTTCCCATTATGTTTGCCAGGTACTAACTGCTTGTGATATATATGGCTCATAACTGGACACATGACCAAAATCCTTTATTATTTCTAATTAGTTCTAATTCAGATCTTGAGTTGTATAATATTAACTTTCCCTAATTTATGTAGTTATTTTAAGTTATCCTTTTTTATTCAATTTCATATTTTTTGCCCTGAATTCTCTAATTTTTGTTTGCTTGTATGACATTATTTTATCTGTTTGGTATGACTTTGTCCATAAATGAAGGCAACAGAGAGAGGCAGGTGATAGATCTGCAGGGGTAGCATTGAGGAACACCTGTGTGGAGCAGCAATATCATGATTAAAATCATGTGCTCTGGTGCGGGACTGCCTTTGGTCATGGCTATGCCACTTACTACCTGATTGACCTTAGGCACGTTAATTAACCACTTTGTCCCTCAGTTTATATCATCTATAGAATGGGAACGTTTTGAGGATTTCAGTGAATAACCAGATGTAAAATGCTTGTGATGGTTCGTGTCTCAAGTGTACTACACACTATATAAGTATATGCTATTATCATTGTTATTCTTATATATATTTTAAACTTTATAGAACAATTTTGATTGATTAATTTATTTTAATGTTTATTTATTTATTTTGAGAGAGACAGAGAGAAGAGAGACAGGGGGAGAGAGAATCCCAAGTAGGCTCCACGCTTGGCACACCCCATTATTTTGATTTAGTTATGTCTTTTAAAATATAGTTTTAAATAAATGCTTATTTCTGTAATACTGATATATTTGGTTCTGCTTCTTATGTGAGTTTTTTTAAAAAAACTTTTCTGTTGTTCCCTTTGCTTTGTGTCTTTTCAAAACTTGCTGTATTGCTTTTTTGTTCCTTCTAGTAATTTGGAGTGTATATACTTGAAAATATATTGTATACCTATCCACCTTAAGAAACAGACCCTATTGGGGTACCTGGGTGGCTCAGTTGGTTAAGCATCTGACTCTTGATTTCGGCTCAGGTCATGATCTCACGATTCATGAGATTGAGCCCTGCATTCAACTCTGTGCTGATAGTGTGGAGCCTGCTTGGGATTCATTCTCTCTCTCTTTCTCTCTCTCTCTCTCTCTCTCTCTCTCTCCTCCCTGCCCCTCCCCCACCTACCCTCTCTCTGTTTCTAAAAATAAATAAACTTAAAAAAAGAAACAAACCATATTGTTTCTCTTGATATGAATTAAAGGAATTTGTGCCTTTAGTTTTCTTTTCCCTACAGCTTCCAGATTTGTTTGCAGATTTTGTCATTTTTCATCTCACTTACTACTTATTTTTTTTAACTTGTATCATTTCTTTCGATAATTATTATGTTGTTTTATATTTGTATTTTAGTAGCTATTTTATTATAATTATGAGATTAAGTGGTGACAGTATTCATTCCCATTTCTTTCATAGCTCAGTTTGCATATTTGTGAGGTTTTTGTCTTATTTAACCTGTCTGTGGTTGAAATATGCCTCCAAGCATTTTATTTTTCCTCTGGTATACATAGTTGGTATATTTTATAAGCCTTTACATATCTGATAATATATTTCTGTTGTCTTTACAAATGAGTGATGATTTGTCTGGCTATAGAATTCTCAAGCAATCTTTACCCGTTAAAATAATTTTATTCTATCTGTAATATTGTAAATAAGTGATCTAGACCAATCTACCGTTATAAAAAACTTTTTAAGGAGTATTTACCTTTGACAAATATATATCAGGGGTTTTCTAGGTATAATTAGTTGTATCCTGTATAGAGTGAAGGTTTTTGGTCAGCAGATTTAGATTTTTTTATTCAGCTCAGTAATTTTATTTTTTATGGAAAAACTGTGATTAAGCTAAAAGAATACAGATTTGGCAAAATGGCACATCTCACTCCTCCCTAACCCACTGACATAAGCCAATGAATCAGGCTTGCAAAAAAAGGACATGTATTGAGTGTGGTGGACAGAAATGTGGCAGGGCATTCCTCCTGCCCCCTTTAACCCAACCCTATTTATGTGCTGCTCCTCTTCTGGTTGGGCATTGTTGATGGCAAATATGATGTAAATGAATTCTTGTTGAAGGATGGAAGTCAAAAGGCACCAGTATGGTTTCATATCTGATCATTCCTTTAATAGTGTTCCCAACCCCCAAAATTTTGTCTGTTAGACCAGAGACTCTGCTGTTGTTCATAGTGTTTATGACACATATCAGAAGCCACTCTCCTCTCATTGGCTTATTTCCTCCTCTAAGTTTGACTCACAAATACAGCGCTTAATTCTTACAGGTGCATCTATTCTACTCGTTAGGAAGACAATATTTAATCAGGAACTAACACTTTTTGATGGCTGAAGGTGCTGAACAAGACAGCATTCTTTTTTTTTTTTTTAAAGTTTATTTATTTTGAGAGAGATAGAGCACGTGCAAGTGAGGGGGGGTGGTCAGAGAGAAGGAGGGAGAATCCTAAGCAGGCCTGTGCTGCCAGTGCAGAACCTGACGTGGAGCTCCATTTCACGAACCGTGAGATCAAGGCCTGAGCCAAGATCAAGTGTTGGTAGCTTAAAGGACTGAGTGACCCTGGCGCCCCAAGACATCATCCTTACTACTGCTCAGAGTAATTGTATTTGAAACACTAGCTGATGCTTTTTCTTTATTCTTCCAAGAGAAGATTGAACAACGCCAACTGTTCTTTTAAGGGTGGTTTCTTGTGCCATATTAGATGTTTTTGTTTTATTTGTTTAGATTTCATCTTTAACAAAATACATTATTGTAATGTTGAATCTCCATTTTGTATCTTCTATAATTTTTACCATTTTTGGAGCATTTTAATATTGTGTCCCTTTCTTCTTCAATGTTGGCTAGGTTTAAAAGTTTGTGCTTCTGCTGACTTACTAGATTTTCTGCAGTATAGATGCTGACATTTATAAGTTTTAGTGTGATTTTAATTCTATTGAGTCATTCTCTCTTTACTCTCTACATGCTTTTAGCAAGTCCGTTGATTTTCTTTTCCTGTAAGTGCTTTTTCTTAGTTCATATTCACTCTTTTTGTTTGGGGAGTCCAGAATGTTTTCTTTAATTTACTTGAGAGCATAAATAAATGCTTTCTAAACTTTACTTATGTTTTCTGCCATATTTACATTAAATATGCTCTTTACTTCTTACATGTTGTATTTGTTTTCTTTCATAGGGCATAAACTCTTTATGGGTATCATTTCATCTTTATATTTATACAGTCTTAAATGAAAAAGATGTATTCTGACCATGTATTTGCCAATAAATAGCATGAATGGA
This sequence comes from Panthera onca, assembly GCF_046562875.1. NCBI lineage: Eukaryota > Metazoa > Chordata > Mammalia > Carnivora > Felidae > Panthera > Panthera onca. The sequence goes on along the minus strand of NC_138340.1, from coordinate 73,696,813 downwards.
TTTCGAGAGGGGACTTTTCACAATATTCTCCTGTATAATATTAGGATTCTTCCCTAAGCTTTACAGTCTAATGGCTTTCTGGGGTAACTTTATATTAGTGACCCAGCAATCTGGAAGAAGTTGGAGACATGGGGGACATCCAAGCAGGGAAATTTTCTCTCTGTGTGGTTTTTTTCTCTGTATGTGGGGAAGCTGTGTTTAGCTTTCCAAAGCTAGTTTCTTTTCTTCCCTGCTTCCCCTAAAAAACACTGTTTGGCTATGTCTGACCTCTTTCCTGGAGCTGCCTGCTGTCTCAGGCAAAAACCCTACTTTAATAGGAGAGTCGGATTCCTAACTCACTTCATCCACCAAAATAAACTCCAGATGGATTAAAGATTTACATGTAAAAAAAAAAAAAACTCTGTAAGTACTCAAAGAAAATATGGGAAAGCATTTATATACTCTTTGGGTGGCAATGTACATTTTAAGTCCAATATAAAGACAAATTAAGTTACTGAGAGATTTAACTATTTGAAAATGTATAACGTCTGTGTGTGAGAAAGCCCACTCCATATATGCTATTATATGGTAAATAAAAATATTTATAACATGATTTGATGGTCAAGGAATAAGTACTTTGGTGTAAAGAAGTTTTACAAACCAATAAGGAAAATATGAAAATCCTAATAAAAAATGAACAATATTGAGAGATAACTTATACAGAAGAAAATACAAATGGCTAATAACAATGTGAAAAAAATCTTTTCATGTAATTAATAATTAAATAAGTACAAATCACAGTATTGAGATATAATTTTTTTATTATATTGATAAGTGTAAAGAAAAGTCAACAATATTTATCCACTAATAATACTTACCATGGAAATTTCACTTTTCAAGGTCTTTTTTTAAATAGTTGCATAATATTTCATGGCTTGGATATAACTTGGTTTATTCTCCACTGATGGACAGTATACTGGTTCCATTTTTTTTTTGCCATGATAATAAATGTTGTAATGAATATTCATTTAAATATGAATAAACTATGGCTGTTATATACACAGGATAGGTTATCAGGAATGGGATTTCTATAACTAAGGGAATGAAGAAACAATTCACATTTTTACCAGCAGTATGTGAAAAAGCTCTTGTCCTGCCTCTAATTTTCCCTAAAACTGGGTATTATCACTTTTCATAGTTTTTGCCAACCCTAATGGGTAAGAAGTTGAAGAGCATTGCTGTTTAAATATTTAATATTGGATATTTGCATTTCTAGTCATATTATATTTTTGTTTGTTTCAGTATTTTTCTTTCAATACGTAAGAATTCTTCTTATATTGATATTTTCTCAATGTAACTTTCATCTTTCACTATGTTTTTATTTTTTAACTAATCAAATGTAATTGATTTTTCTTCCAGAACTTTTGGGTTTTGGCCTTGATTAAAAGATTTCTCAACATTTATTTTTCTTTATTTCATTCTATTAAAAAATTTGTTTTGATGTTTATTCACTTTTTGAGAGAGAGAGAGGAGGGGGGTAGAACATGAGTAGGGGAGGGGTAGAGAGAGAGGAAGGCACAGAATCAGAAGTAGGCTTCAGGCTTTGAGCTGTCAGCACAGAGCCCAATGCCGGGCTTGAACCCATGAACAATGAGATCATGACCTCGGCTGAAGGAGCACTTAACCCACTGTGCCACCCAGGTTCCCCTATTCTATTTTTGTTTTATTTTTACATTTGTGTCTTTACTCCATATGAAATGTTTCTTTTTTTTTTTAATTTTTAACATATTTATCTATTTATTTATTTGAGAGAGAGAGAGAGAGAGCACACGCAGGGGAGGGGCAGAGAGAGAAGGAGACACAGAATCCGAAGCAGACTCCAGGCTCTGAGCTGTCAGCACAGAGCCTGATGAGGGGCTCGAACCCATGAACCATGAGATCATGGCCTGAGCTGAAGTCGAACGCTCAACCAACTGAGCCACTCAGGCGCCCCAATATGAAATGTTTCTTTATATGACAGGAAGTAGTGTCCAACTTAATTTACTTACAGATGGATAGCTAGTTTTGACAGAATTTTGACTAGTTTTTTATTTCTAAAATAAAATTCTATCTCTGTCATATTAAATTTTTGTGTATATTGGGACCTACTACTGATTCTCTTCCATTCCACTGAATTATTTATTTCTTGTTTGATTAAGATTATGTTACAGTAGTTTCTTTGGTTTTTGTTGTTTTTTAAATTTATTTTCAGAAAGAGAGAGAGAGAGAGAGTGCATGAGTGGGAGGGGCAGAGAGAGACGGGGAGACAGAACCCCAAGTAGGCTCTGCACTGCCAGTGCTGGGCTTGAACTCACCAACTGAGATCATGACCCGAGCTGACATCAAGAGTCAGACACTTAACCAACTGAGCCACGCAGGCACCTCTATAGTAAGTTTTAGTAGATGGTTGCAAGCCCTCAACTTACTCTTATTTTCATATTTTTTCTTTCTTACAAATGTATTCTTCCATGTGAATATTTTTTTAATGTTTATTTTTGAGAGAGAGAGGGAGCAGGGGTGGGGCGCAGAGAGAGGAGACAGAGAATTCCCAGCAGGCTCTATGCTGTCAGTGCAGTGCCTGATGGGGACTTGAACTCATGAACCCCACATTATGACCTGAGCTGAAATCAATAGTAGGACGCTTAACTGACAGAGCCACCCAGGCGACCCATCTTCCATATGAATATTAAGATCATTTTAACTTAAGTCAAAATAATTAGGATTCCAACTGGATTGCTTGCAATCCAGAAAAAATGAAGAAATGAAAAATATATACTTTCAAAGTATATGCATTAGGAGGACATATTTATATATATTTATAATATTTTGGCATCAAATCTTCCTTTTCAAGGACATGGTTTGCCTCTTGACTGGTTAAAATCTTATTTGTATCTGAGAATAAAATTTTATGCCTACATAGATTTTTTTCACTATTGTGAATAGGAATTTGGTTTTATTTTAATTTCTTTTGTTTGTCAGGCATAAAATGTTGGTTTTGCATATGACATATCTAGTCACCTTATCAAATAATCTCATGGATTGTAGCAGCTTTATTTTTAGGGTCTTTTGAATTTTCTAGGTATAATTTTCTAGTATGTTAGTCATTTTGTTTCTTATCTTCATATACTGGAGTCTCAAAGCCCAATTTTGGCTAACAACTGTGATAAAGGGTCATCGTGATTTTAATGATGTTTATCTTTTTATATAGTCTTACTGTATTCTTTTTACTTTCAATTTTACTTGGAGCTCTTAGAAATTATTGTTGAATTTTATCAAGTGACATTTAGTATCATTTATAGAATCATACATAAATATGAAATTTTTTGAAGTTTTGGATGCAATTCATTTGTTATATTTCTTGATCATCTTTGGCTTTCTGAAATAAACCCTCCTTGATCATAGTGCAACATTCTTTTGAAATATTGCAAATATTAATAGATTTTATTTGGAATAATTTAAATAACATTGGAATTTGAGTCCTTTAAAACTTGGCAAGAGTTCAGTTGTAGATCTATCTGGGTCTCGTGCTTTTAGAAATGATTCGTTTTAAGATTGTCATAATTTAATAGCCTTTATAATCTTCATCATTAATGGTTTGTTCAGTTTTTGATACTTTTTTTCATTGGTTTTGATATTTTTCTAGAAAATATTGGCCATTTATGTTAGGCTTTCAAATATGTTGTCAGAATTGCATATAATATTTTTAGGCCTTTTCCTAATTTCCTGTGTATCTTTTATGTCTCTGTTTTTGTTTCTTTTTGCCTGCTTTATTTATCTTTTCTTTTTTTATCAAACTTGTGAAAATTTATGCATTTCATTGGTCTTAACAAAGAATTTTTTATTTTTTCTATTATTTTTCTATCATATATTTCAGCTTTTCCTTTTGTTAATTTCTGTGCTGTATTTTCTTTTGGTTTATTTTGTGACTTCTTTTTTCACCTCTCCTTCTCCCCCAACATGGAACTTGAACTCACAACCCTGAGATCAAGATTTGAGATCAAGGGTCAGACTCTTAACTGACTGAGCCACCCAGGTGCCCCTATCTTGTGGCTTCTTCTTAAATACTTAAAATGTATACTTGGTTCCTTTATTTTCAGTTTTATTTTTTAATAATAATAGTTCAAGCTATACATTTTTCTGTAAATAAGATTTTATGTTTCCCAGAGGTTTTGATATTAACTAGTCTCTCCTTTTCATTGTCTTGTAGATAATTAGTAATTGCAGTTTTCATTTATTTTCTAATGTAGGCATTATTTAGGAAAATAATGATCAATTTCCAAAGAGGTTTGTTTTTATTAACTTTTATTATAATTTTCTAATTTATTGGTTTATAGAAGTGACCCATACAGTTTGTCGGATTTTGAATTTGTTAAACATTTTGTGTATGTGTGTGTTCAAATGTATGATTTATTTTAAAAAAGTGTTCTGTGGACATTAAGAAAATGTTCTTCATTTATAGTATGTGAAACTGTATATTATGTATTTATATAAAATCTTATTTTTGGATTATGTGATTCAATTTTTCTATTGATTATATTATTTAACTTTTCTATGTGCTTACATATTTTTAATGTACTAGCTCTTTGGTCTTTTGAAAGATTAATATCTCTCTCTGATTGTATTGTTTATGAATTTCTCCTTGTATTTCTATTAGCTTTTGCTTTATTTATTTTGTTTTGTTTATTTTACTTCTCAGTTATTTCACTTTGTTTATTTAACATCTTTGTTATTTAACTTTTAAGTTATATGTTTTTGAAATTAAACCTTCCTTGTATAAATCATATTTTGTATTACTGTGTAATGCTATTCTCTGTCATGTTTAATTTTTTTAACTTAAATTCTGGCTCATCAAAGATTGCTGTCACTGCCCCTGCTTTCCTTTTTGTTTGCACTTGAATGTCCGTTGTTTTGTTTTTCTTTTAATTTTAGTCTTTTTCTATTGTTTTTTAAAAAGTATAAACATACTGATTTATAAAATATGTTAGTACAGAATACATTTTAAAAAAAGAAAATGCTAGGTAAAATTATCCTCATTTATGAGTTATATAATGAGCTCCTATGGATTGAAAAGAAATACCTCAATAGAAAAATGATCAAAGAACACAATTTACATCAATAACAATACAGCCTATATAAAAATATAGATAGGCTATTTCAGCCTTACTGGTGATTAAACTAATGTGACTTAAAAGAAAAGTCTTAAGTTTGTATCCTTTAAATTCACAAAAAATAGATAATATCTGATGTTTTAATGAAATTAAATAGTTTTGCTTTGCTTTGGCCTGTATAAATAGGTAATCTACTTTTGAAAAACTACTTGGCAATGCCTTTCAAGAAACACAGCAATTTTGTACTTTGGCTCATAATTCCCACTTTTGCAAATTTTCCCTGAGGAATTTTATTTATGGCAACAACTAATAACAAATCTAATATCTAATAGGAGAATGGTATCTTGAATTATGATGTATCAACTTCATGGTATTTTAAGTAGGCACTGAAACTTAATAGACTGTATTGGGAAAGGCTTAACTCATTTGTTTCTGTGCTATGACCACCATTGTAAAAGCATAAACCCATAAATCTGTATCTATCTATCTATCTATCTATCTATCATCTGTCTATCTGTCATCTCTCTGGATGATGCGTGGAAGATGTTATGGAAAATGTTTATTATCAGTTTTGCTTTTGTCAGATTATGGGATTTGTTCTTTAAAATTATTTTTACTTCTTTTATTTTTATTTATTTATTTTTTAAAATTATTTTTACTTCTTTTAAAAGTATTAATTTTATAAGAACATTTTTGCCGTTTGGTGATCTGTATTAATTTTGGCTGGAGAGGGTGTGTTTGTGCTGGTTTCAGCCTATCAATAACCAGCGTCATGGTTGGTCTATCCCTTTTGATTCTTATATGATTGCAAGACACCCTTCAGCAACAACCACTGGGAACTTTGAAAAAGTCAAGTTTATTACTTATAAGACCTGGAAATTACACAGCACACCTGGGGCCACAATAAGATCACAGGTAGAGAGAGAGAGAGATTGAGAGAGAGAGAGAGAGAGCAAGAGTGTGTAGGCTGGGGGTTCTGCTTTTATTAGGGTTGAGGGTGGAGACCTGGGATTTTGCTGCCTCACTCTTTATTGGTGAATTTAAAACATAAGAGTGGGAATTCAAAGTGTGGGGAACAGAAAAGACAAGTGGCCAAATTTAGAAATCAACATCTCTAAAACAAAAGTGCCTTGGGCAGGGGGGTTGTTGTTGTTGGTGGTGGCTTGACTTTTTACTTAGTGTGGCTGGCAATATATTTATTCAAGAAAGTCTTATTGAAGTGGATGTCTTGGTGATCAAAGATTACTGTTGGGACTTAGACCACAGGGTATTTGTATGGAACTTTGTGTCTTGAACTGATATTTCTTCATAATTTTCTGAAGATACTTCCAAAGCAGAAGAATTTTGAGTAGCTTATTTTGCAAACAGAAAAGGCAGAAGCACAGTAGTCAGTGATAATGATTGTCTGAAGAATTAGGAGATGGTCCTCAATGGTCCATGTCCTTGTGTAATCCCCTTCCCTAGAATACAAGTGGAACTTAGAACCTGTTCTCGAGCCCACACAGCACATGGGGAAGGTGATGGGCTAGTCACTGCTATGACTATGTTATAGCCTATGGCTCTGTCTTAGTAGACTGGGGTGAGAGACAGTCTCTTGGTGGCCATGACGAAGCAAACAGCCATGTTGTGAACTCCTTTTGTAGAGGTGTGGCCTTTGGCAGCTGAGGGCCTCAGTCCTACAAGCACAAGGAAATGAATCAGCAAACGAAGGGAGCTTGGAAAGGGATCCTTTCCTGGTCAAGCCTCCAATGGCACCAGGCCCTGGGTGGTACCTGGATTTTAGCTGTTGAGACCCTGCACAGAGAACTCAGCTGAGCTGTGTCCCGATTTGCCATATAGAAACTGAAATAATAACTGGATGCCCTTTTCAGCCACTAAGTTTATAGTAATTTATTATGTAGCATAGAAAATCGGTATATCTGATAAGCATTTATATTTCATATGAGCCTCAAGCTTCACATGATGTCACCCGGTTTAAGACAAATCTGTATTTTTCATGTGACTATAACCCCAAAGTTGCATATTTATTTTGATGTTTAAAGAGAAGAAATTTTCCTTTCTGTTATGTTTTTGAATTTTACATTTTGTGAAAGTGCTTTTTTTCTTAATTCTGAAATTGTATCAGTTATCCAATAGACACCACGTTAAAAGTCGCTGTATATTTGATTGCAAGCAGAGAGCCACTGGGTAAAAAGACATTTGTTGTAAGGACTCACAGATTGGAAATTTCAGGAACTGTGTCTTCTCTAGGAACCGGTCTCTCTGCCCTCTCTGCTTCTCCCTGGATAATGCTGTGATCTCCAATGATTGGTTTCCTCACCAGCTAGTCAGTGTTGTTTTGCTCCTTCATTATTTTGGGGTGCATGCGTGGTGCAAGGCAATAAATAGCCTTGCTATGTGCCTTGAGTCACTTTCATAATGTATTTTTGATTCCAGCTTCACATTTAATGGCCCAGCCTCTCCTTTTCCCAGTATCAAATGTTTGGGAGAATGAGATTGGACCAGCTCAAAGTTATGGTCAAGAATAGGCCACTGTTGAGCTGCTACTGGTCAGGTGCCCCTGTCTAACTCTCATGAACTAAGGCAAGAGAGGGTTCCCATGGTAGAGGAAAAGCCACTTAGGGTGCAGGAGTTAGAAAGAGGCAGATTATGGTGAGGTGTGGTCTGGATAGGCAGTGACAGCATTACTTGTATAATCTGTCAATTGCCAGGAGGTTCTTTAAATGAAAAGCATCATCAGGGCACCAGGGGGGCTCAGTCAGTTGAGCATTATACTTTGGCTCAGGTCATGATCTCATGGTTTTTGAGTTCAAGTCCTGCATAGGGCTTGCTGATGACAGCTCAGAGCCCACTTCGGATCCTCTGTCTCTCCCCCCACCCCCCTGCCCCTTCCCCACTCATGCTTCTCTCTCTCAAAAATGAATAAATATTTTTAAAAAACAAATGAAAAGCATCCCCATTTTTAGTTTTTCTCACTTGTAAAATAGAGGAAGTTACATTTTCCCATTTGTCCTCTGAAGGTTGGACAACTTAATTTTGGAAAACTGCAAAGAAATTAAAATGCCTTATTACAGCATCAGAATCCATAAACTGCAATGTATTTATAGTAAGAATTTTAGTGTTCATTAGGGTCCTGAAATAATGCTTTATTTTTTCTCTTACTCCCTGCCTAAAGTATAGTGCTGTAAATATATTTGGAAGTTATTATGGCAAGAAATGTAATTGTAAAGAAGAACATCAGTGTAAACTATGTTAACTCAGCTGATGTCCTGAAAGGCAGCAGAATCATAAAGGAATGTGTTCATCTATGGGGCAGTGAGTTCCTGCTGCAATGGAACAAAAGACAGTTTGTGTTTATATATTGTAAATGGATACCATAAACGGAGAGTTCTTCGTGGGTTTTATGGATTGAATTTCTTTGGCTGACGACAAAGTTACTAAAAAGTAGTGCAAATAGAGATCTGATAGCAGAAATTCATTTTCTTCCTTTTACTTAATTAACCACATCCACTTTTGTTATATCGCTAGCCAACTCTAAACCTAGACAGAATCCCCAATATACTCATGAATCACTTGATTCGTTACTGAAGGGGAAAAAATAATTTTGGCTTGAATTAGAAGGAAAAGGAGGAGAGTTATAATTTTTAACCAGTAAAAAGCTACTTTCCCCCTGTTTTTTTTTTTTTTAACCTGGTTGCAAAGGTACGCCGAGTGCAGTTTATACTTTTGGTGTTCCCTCTTTGCATTTTTTCTTGTCTGATAGCTGTCGGAAGAAATGACCAATTGATTCAAGAGCTTGGTATCTCCTTGTGAATTTACAGTCCAAGTCCTCTCTTAGAAAGTCCACTGCCAAGAGGCATATCTGGATGGAAGGTGGTTGAGAGGCTAGAGATCTTGGTAGAAAGCCTAGTTCTAGTCCTTGACTTTGGTCAAGTAGCCTGGTCTGCTTTGTTGTTTAATCTGCAACAGCATGAGAATAGTTAATGGAAGAGCTGTATGATTCAATACTTCTGCCATGCCAGTCACTGCTTTAATCAGTTTCCAAGTATTGTCTCCCACACTTCTTGCAGTAGTCCTGTGAGGTAGGCTTTACATGCATCTTGCAGAAGAGGATAGGGGCCCAACGGTGTTATGTAGGTGGTAAACTGCAGAAACAAGCGACTGTGAGGGGTGCCTGGGTGGGTCAATCAGTTAAGTATCTGACTTCGGCTCAGGTCATGATCTTGCAGTCCATGAGTTGAGCCCTGCGTCAGGCTCTGTGCTGACAGCTCAGAGCCTGGAGCCTGCTTCGGATTCTGTATCTCCCTCTCTCTCTGCCCCCGCCCACTCGCACCCTGTCTCTCTCTCTCAAAAACATTAAAAAATTATAAAAAATAATAAAAAACAAAAAACCAGGAGCCTGTGCTCCTAACCTGTGTGTTTGACTTCCTTTCCCTGTGATGGCTTACAGTCTCAGGAGGAAGAACAGAAAATGGGAATCAACACCTTGTGTGTGTTAAGTACTGGAGCAGAGAATGGACGGCTGCTGTGGAGTAACAGACGCGGGGAGATCAGAGAACTTCGGGAGAATCAGAAGCCGAGGTGAAATTTGAAGCATGAGAAAGGGTTGTTGAATGAAGAAGGTGGAAAGAGGACATTCTGGTGACAAGGACTAGCATTCTGTGTTATGTGGGTGGGTGACTATGGGTGCATTACTCTCCTGGTGCAGAGAAAGTTTCCTAGGCACAGGTACTTCAATGGGCAGGAGTCAGATTCCACTATGGAAGTTGCTTTGTACGAAGGTTACGTCTGCACATTTCCTTGACGTTTCTAAGTGCCATGGGGAGGCTTCTGTGACTGGCTCTTTGTGCTGCTGTGATTTGCATCTCCATTTCCACGAACACAGCCTTAACTCGGTAGCTCACTTTTGCTTACCTGGAAGATTATACAAGTTTACCTTCTCCCTTGTTTTCTTTCTGATATATACTCTCTTGAACCTGGAAGCAGAGCTTTGATCAGGTCTCTCTCCTGCTCACAAACTTACAGAGGCTCTCGAAGGTTTTATTGGCTAAAATCCAGCTTTCTTAATGTGACTGCTGTCAAAGGCTCTATCCCATCTTTCCAACGGTATTTTCAGTATTTCCTTTAACAACTTATCAGATGGATTTGTTGATGTGCTCACTTTGTGCTCTCTCACTGAGTCCCCTTCTTACCTTCCCCCATCTTTGGGTCTTCAAAGATGTCCAGCCAGGTAGAGAGCTGTAATAGATGCTTCTTAACTGATTTCCGAGAACTCTGGCACCTTTTTTTTTTTTTTTTTTTTTTAATGTTTATTTATTTTTGACAGAGAGAGAGACAGAGCATGAACAGGGGAGGGGCAGAGAGAGAGGGAGACAGAATCTGAAACAGGCTTCAGGCTCCGAGCTGTCAGCACAGAGACCGACGCGGGGCTCAAACTCACAGACCGCGCGAGATCATGACCTGAGCCGAAGTTGGACACTCAACCGACTGAGCCACCCAGGCACCTTCCTCTGGCACCTTTTAAATAGCTTTAGGAGCTGTGTTTTGCAGCTCTGGGGACTTTTCTAGCTTCTGTCTTCCATGTTCTGCTTACATCTAATTTCCTGAGCTTCTGTCTTATTGTCCAGTTCCTAGAGATCTGTTGCTGCTTTTCCCTTGTTTTCTCCTCAATATATCACCACCTGCATCATCTTGCACTGAGAGGTCACAGAACAAGGGACACCTGACTCCTTGTCCTGACCAGACCAGGCTCTAGGGTACTTTACTAGAATTCAGGCTTGGTATTCCTGCTGCCCTCTGGTCTAGACAGAAGATTGGCCCTGATTCATTTTGTCATCTATTCCTTTCACCAATATTTACCAATTACCTAGTAATTGTGTGCCAGGCCACTGGAGATACTGTGGTGAGCCAAACAGTCGGTATGACACCTACTTTCTAAGGATGTCAGGAAATGCTTGCTTCCTTGAGAACTCCCCAAGACTAATAGTTGTCACTATCCCTAAGACTGTGCATTAACCCTGAGCTATTGGAGTTAAATGAACAGTTGTTAGAAAAGGGCTGTGTGAATACTGATGTGTTCACCCAGTTTTGAGCTCTTTATCTTGCCCCTACTTTCTTCTTTGGTCCATAGGGACCATGTTTTGGCAAATTCCAATATCTACCACTTGAGTCATTTTTTTCCCAGATCAAGACTAGGTATACATAACTGAAGGAACTATTTGAACTTTTTTTTTTATTTGATCCCTAGAAGTCTGTGGAACCCAATTAAAATGGATTTAAATGCTTCTAAATTAGTCTTAAATTTATAATAAGCGCGAGATATGGTGGGAACAAGTGGGAGGGTTCTTTGTTTATGTTGGTAGTATTTTGTTAGTATTTAGAATGAGGTGTAATTAAATTTTTAATAACTAACTTATTGGCTAGCAGTTTTAGTGGTTAGTAGGTGACAGGCACTATGCTAAAAGTTACCATATGTATTATTTCATTTAATCCTTTGGAAAAACTGTCAACACATCTTTCACTGAATTCATGTATAAACACTTTCTTGGGCTCTTCACAATTTGGCTTCCACCGTGTCCGGACTCATTTTCTACTATCTTTGAACCTTTTGTGACAACTCAGCATATTCCTGGCTATTTTGTGTGTTGTATTAGTGTCTGTTTTTTCTTCCACCTGTTCTTCCACCATTCTTTCCTCTTCATGTGAAAATCTTACACTTTGTAATCGTTACATTGTCAAGATATTCCAGTCTGTGCACATTGGATGTGATCTTTGACACTTTCCCTAAATAAAGTAGAGGTTCAGTGAATATCTGTTGGGTTAAACATCAGGTGCTTTGGGTAGTTTTGCTAATTTATCTCACTTAAAATAGGCAGATGTTCTTTAACAGCCACGTAATTAATATGATTTGAAATGGTTTGCTGCTCTTCATTCTTCCATCTTAGAGAACTAACCAGCTGCCAAAACAAACATCCTTTTTAAAACATATAATCACTAAGAATTACTTCATTTCGAACAACTTCTATGATTTAAGAGTATCTTATTTTGTATTTTAATAAAGGAAGTCCCAGGAAGTCTAGTTTATAACTGTTTGCCACAGAAGGTGCTCAGTTTTTGAATGAGTGGGTCCTAGGAGATGGGTAATGTTATTATTTTTTTAATGTTTATTTTTGAGAGAGAGAGAGAGAGAAAGAGAGACAGAGAGAGAATATGAGTGGGGGAGGGGCAGAAACAGAAGGGGACACAGACTCCAAAGCAGGATCCAGGCTCCAAGCTGTCCAGACAGAGCCCAAGGTGGGGCTCAAACCCACGAACAGTGAGATCATGAACTCAGGGGAAGTCAGATGCTTAACCAACTGAGCCACCCAGGCTCTCAGAGACAGGTATTATTATTATATCAGATTATGGCACAGAGAAGTTAGGTAGGTTGCCTGCCTCACACAAAGTTGCTGTACAGAGCTGACATTCATGTGTCATCCCAACTGTGTCAACAGTTTTCAGGGGTATATTTCTAAATTGAGTCTCATTTCACACTTAATTCCATTATTACTCTTTGGTATACCACCCTTCTAGGAACACCTGGACTCCCAAATACCGTGACAAATGACTGTAGAAAAATATTAATGTTACTGATGATGCATGTCATATCTGATTAAAAAAAAAGTGCATGTCAAAGTGTCTGAAATGGTAGATTATTTTATAGAAAAAGATAGGATTAGGGACGCCTGGGTCGCTCAGTCAGTTAAGCGTCCAACTTGATTTTGGCTCAGGTCATGATCTCATGGTTGTGAGATCGAGTCCCCTGTCGGGCTCCAGGCTGACAGCATGGTGCCTGCTTGGGATTCTCTCTCTCTTCTCTCACTTCCCCTCCCCCTGCTTGCATGCACTCTCTCTCTCAAAATAAATAAATAAACTTAAAGAAAAAGATAGGATTAAATTTATTTGGCAAAAACTTCCAAAATATATTATGAATCTAATTGCCAAAAGCTTTTATTTAATTTTCCTTGACAGAACCTGTTCTTCAAAATAATTGAAAAAAACTTCTTCCAAATGGTCAACAGTTGCTCCTCCCCCACCCACTTTTAAAAAATGTTACTTACTAAGAACACAGATGCCAGATTTCACTTAATTGCATTTTTACGGTGCAGTCATTAACTACTGAAAAAAAGTAGCTTAAATGGAAACACTGACATAAACCTCATTACACTGGCTCCTATGTGTTGCTATCGTAAAGTATCCATCTTCTATATGTGTATGTTTTCATAGGATGCTCTTGAAAAGGTAATGGAAAATTAATGTTGCAATGGAGAATTTGATTCTGTGTATATATTTTTAAACACTCTAGCACAGTGTATGTTTACAACATCAAGCAGTTTATTTGGAATTAAGGTTTATCATAAACTTTATGATATTTAAAACATATTTTACAACCGACCATATATTATTTATGCTCCCCATTTTGAGGTTTTTCTTATTTCTTTGACCAAATATTTCTTATGCTTCTCTCTTTAGGCTGAACAGACTATTTATACTCAATTTTCAATAAGGATAAACAAGCCTTAGGATTTCAAAGTGATTAATTAAGCTTTCTCTCATAAATTATTTTTCTGACATTTAAATTTGAGAGCATGCTCTGCCATGGTGGGGTAGTGTGTCAAACGATAGACATAGTGGAGTTTAAAATAATCATTTAAAAGGTGTCACCGCAATCATCTTCTTTGACCTCACTGATATGGGCACAGGGCACAGATACTTGCCCTGTGTAGTTTTGCTGTTGTTGTTTGAGAGAGAGAGAGAGAGAGAGAGAGAGAGAGAGAGAGAAGAGAGAATCTTAAGCAGGCTTCACCCTCATCACGGAGCCTGACCTGGGGCTAGATCCCACGACCCTTGGGATCATGACCCTGAGCTGAAATCAAGAGCAGGATGCTTTAATGGACTACCCAGGCACCACAGCTGGTGTAGTTTTTATAAAGAAGGGAACGAAGGTGTGGGGAACTAAAGTAATTGAAATGTGATAGGAATGTGCAAGCCTGGGAGCTAATCTCTTTTCATACACGCTTGCTATATGTGTAGATGTATGGGAAAACAGTAGAGGAGGAAGAATTTCATGATTTGAGACTCTGTAATCATTGCCTTCTCAGTCTAATCATGCTAAATAGCAATTCGAAAAGCCTGAGGAGAAATGAGTACTTTTCTTTAAGACTCAGTGCTTCTACTACATGGTAGGTGCTTTGCTGGAAGGGGTTTGAGAGCGTTCATCTTTTTTAACTGTATGACCCTGGACACGGTGCTTAACTTCTCTGTGTTCTAGTTTCTATCCCTGTAAAATGGAGACCATAGTACTCTCTAGCTGAGAACATTTCTGGGAGGCTTCACAGGGTTATTACACAATAAGGATTCAATAAATTTTACAACTATTATTATTTCAATAGCAAACCGGTTTATTTTGAGGCAGAAAGGTAGAGTAGAGCTTGATGGACTTGCGTTCTCATCTCGGTTTCTTATTTAATGGTGTTCAGCTAAGCTACCGTATTCTCTGAGGCCTGATTTTCTTATGAGTAAAGTGGGATAATATTATTTTGCAGTCTTTTGGAAGAATGAGATTATGTATGTAAATTACCAAGCATGGGAGTCACACCCAGTAGTGGGTGCTCAGTGAATGGAGCCATTATAATTACTTACAAAAAACATGGTAATAATTAGATTGAGTGCCTAAGGACACTGTGTCTTTACAAAATAGCTTTACTTTGTTCAACAACATAAAGAACAAAGGTCAGTGTTCTGAGAAACTCATGTAGTTGAACATGACCTCTCAGCCAAAAGAAATACATTATGGAGTAAGTGGTTGTAAATGCTATGTTCTATTTATACATGATGAGGGTGTTGTGAACTCTGGAGCCACATTTTTAAATATCATGTGTGAGGGCTTTCTTGTTTCTTACCTTATAAAATGTACTCATTTTAAATGTCTCTAAGTGCATGTAAACATATATAAAATAGCCCCAAACACTTGCTTTAAAATAAGCAAGATCTTCTAGACCAGACCATTTTCTTTCTTTTTCACTGTTTTACTACAATCCTCCTATCAGGATTTCATGTTTGATCTTAAAATCACAGAATTTTATAGCTGGAAGGGACCAGTCCAACACCCTAAATTTATAAGTGAGGAAACTGACCTGACAAGTTTAAGTGACTTGCCTAAGGCTACGTAGTAAGTTAGTGACAGAATCTTGGTCTCTTGTCTCTAAGCCAGAACATTTAGGGAAAAGAAGTAATGACTGGATTCAGACAAAACTGAAGCTTTTGTAAACTTAGGAGAGATGGTTTGGGACCAGCAGCATAGAGCTGAAAGAAAGGTTTGGGTGAGGCTGGTGCTGGGGAACTTCACCTGGTGGCAGAGACTGGCCCTTGTGAAATCACCTGGATGGAGCCATACTCCTTTTCTAAAGGATATTGTGATCTCGGGTATGTTCAGGTAACAATTATCTAAGGATGTCAGTTTGAACCAGAAAGTCAAGCACCAGGTAGGTATCCAGATAGTGGGATGGAAGCTTCAAAGTCAGAAAGGCAATATGGCACCTTAAGCTCCAGGGGTGCTGTGCTAATTGATAGCTTGAGGAAGTCACTTATCTTTCAGTGCTTTGCTTTTCTCAATAACACATTTGTATTAATACCTGTATCTTACGGTTGTGTTGATCATAGAACAAGGTGATTGATTCATGAGGCGAATGTAGCATAGTGTCCGGTCAGTATAGTAACTGCTTAGTACACAATAGCCATCACTACAGCTCCATGTAATCAGTCTCTCCGTGGTAGAAGATCTGTTACAGGGAGGTAAATTCTATCCCTTGAGAAAGTGCTTGGAGAACTTGCTATGTTCTCAGGTCCCAACAAAGGCACCCGCAACTTAGGATAGCATTCTAGTCTGAACAGATAAAAGAGGTATTTAAGGCAGGTGCTTAATCTAGAATTAATTTGTAATTTCTCTTAAGAGAAATTAAGGCAGAAGCCTGTTGCCTGAGCTGGCCAACAACGTGGGTATTCAGTATTCTTAGGGCGTGAAGCATCTGGAATAGTATACTTTCCAATAAATACAAGTGAGGTGGGTATATCTCAGGCTCAAGAGGCCGAGTCTAAGACACATTTCAGTGACCTTATTCTAACTAGACTCCAAGATCACTGCCGGATTTTCCTCCTCCATTGTTTTAGAAAGATGACTTAAAAAAAATTTTTTTTAATGTTTATTTATTTTTGAGACAGAGAGAGACAGAGCATGAATGGGGGAGAGTCAGAGAGAGGGAGACACAGAATCCGAAACAGGCTCCAGGCTCCGAACTGTCAGCATGGGGCCCGACGAGGGGCTCGAACTCATGGACTGAGAGATCATGACCTGAGCCGAAGTCGGATGCTTAACCAACTGAGCCACCCAGGCGCCCCTCGAAAGATGACTTTTAAAAAACATCTAGTTAATATCTATTATGATTGCCTTAACTTTAAAACTTACTGGTGGCTAGTAAATGTCTTCTTTTAGATATGGCATTCGTAATGTGTTTTTTTAATTTGTTTTCTGCTGCTGCTCCAAAGTGACTTTTAAGTGCTGTGCTGACTGGTTACAGTTGTAGTTAAAGTTTAGTCTCTAAAATGCTGCTCTAGGTTTTGATAAACCCAAATAGCAGTCCACCTGAGCCTCAAAAATCTCAGCAACAAATTTGCCCCAACTACAAATTTCTGCTGTATCCCAAGACATGAAAATATATGGTTTTTCTTAACCGTTTATAAGGCTTAACTTCTGTTTACTTAATTTCTTTCTTTTAACATTTATTCATTTTTGAGAGACAGGGAGAGACAGAGCACAAGCAGGGGTGGGGCAGAGAGAGTGGGAGGACACAGAATCTGAAGCAGGCTCCAGGCTCTGAGCTGTCAGCACAGAGCCCAGCGTGGGGCTCAAACTCACAAACCGTGAGATCATGACCTGAGTGGAAATCGGACGCTTAACCAACTGAGCCACCCAGTCACCCCTGTTTACTTAATTTCTTAATTTCTGATCATGGAGTTTCAGGGGGAATCTGTGCAGCCTGAAGCAGCTTGAGTAAGGAAATGATGTGGGCATATTACATGCAAAAGTTGTGCATTAAAGATTAATAGAAAAGACATCAATTTACAGTTAATAAGAACCATGTATTTGTACATTAGATCTTCCCAGATTCTTCTTAGAATGTAGACATAAGCATTGAAAATCAAGGCCAAAAATCAACCACAAAAGGAAAATGTGGAAACAAATAAGACAGAAGACATTTTGTTTTTGTTAGCTCTCACATTTCTTCCTTTATTCACAAGATCATAAGATTTTACATTGGACTTCTTGAGAGTATATTATTCGTGTTTATAGCCCCAGTGTCTAATATAGCAGCCTGAAGAAAATATAGTAGGTGCATAATAATATGTGTTGGATGAATGAATAATGGCAGTTTGATTAAATAATCCTGGGACAAGGAATAGCCTAGTAAATGTGGAGAACTTTTGGATGTTTTGTAGTATGTGCAGAATATTCTCTTTTAGTTCTCTTTGTAAGAGAACCTGTTTGATCAAATAAAACAATATATATGAAAATTCATTATAAATCTCTACATGCTCTGCCAAAAGTAGGTCTTGTCAGCACTCCATATTATTACTTTGAGGACCTGGAAAGACCACATCCTCTGCATAAGGGCCAAGGTCTATGAGTAAGGAAAATGCTGACACACACCACGCCTAACAAAAGCTAAAGTCAATTCTTTTATTTTTTGTTTTTTATTATTTATTTATTTATTTATTTATTTATTTATTTATTTTTGACCATTTTATTTTTTAATTTATTTTTAAAATATAATTTATTGTCAAGTTAGGTAACATACAGTGTATACAGCGTGCTCTTGGCTTCGAGAGTAGATTCCCATGATTCTTCGCTTACATACCCAGTGCTCATCCCAATAAATGTCCTTTACAACGCCCATCAACCATTTTCCCTTCTCCCCTGCCCTCCTCCACCCATCAACCCTCAGTTTGTTCTCTAAGAGTCTCTTATGCTTTGCCTCCCTCTCTGTTTGAAACTGTTTTTCCCCTTCCCTTCCCCCATGGTCTTCTGTTAAGTTTCTCAAATTCCACATGTGAGTGAAAACATATGATATTTGTCTTTCTCTGCCTGACTTAATTCGCTTAGCATAATACCCTCCAGGTCCATGCATCTTGTTGAAAATGGCAGGATTTCATTCTTTCTCATTGCTGAGTTATATTCCATTGTATACATAAACCACATCTTCTTTATCCACTCATCAGTTGTTGGACATTTGGGCTCTTTCCATAATTTTGCTGTTGTTGATAGCTAAAGCCAAATCTTGATACGATCAAGGTGATCTTTCAGGTGCTACAATATATTTGCCATAACAGAACTTAACATAAACATCCTGGAATTTTATAAGAAGTTGACATCATCCAGAACCTTAGGCATATAATCTTTATAATGTTTAACCCACGACTGAAAATTTGTAGATGTGAGAAAGCTGGAAAAAAGTCACTAATAAGAAAAAGATAAAATCCTCAATGGAAACAGACACAGAGATGATCCAGATGGATTTTTAAATTTTATTGGGTTTTATTTTATTAATCATGATTAGTGTGTTAAATAGAGGGAAATATGGAAAAAATAATGATAATTAAAAAGATAGGATATTTACACAGAAATATAACATTAATTAAATGAGCATTTGGAGAATATAACTGAAATGAGAACTCATTAGATGAATTTAATTTCAGACTACACACAGCAAGACAGATTTAGTGAATTCACAGATAAGTCAGTAAAAAACATCCAGACTGAAATTCAAGATTGAAAAAACAACAAGAAGAAAGAATGTAAGCAGAAAAAGTATAGGTATAAATTGATCATGTGCAAATGCTCAAACATATGTGTGACTTTAATCCCAGAAGAAAAGGACAGAGAATGGGATTAAGTAATGTCTGGACAAATCATAGCTGAGAATTTTACTAACCTGATGAAAGATATCCAGCCACTGAATCAAGAATCTCAGGCAACTGAAAAGAAATCTCAGAACCTCAGAATCTAAATGAATCTTCATTGATTAAATGAAGCCAGAGTAGGGGGAAAAGCCGTCTTACCTGTGAAGGAGCAACATAAAGAATAAGGACTGATTTTTGACCAGAATCTGTGAAAGCCGGGAGACAATGTGATGGCATTTTAAAATGCTGAAATTAAAAGGGGGGGAAAAAGCCCTATATGGTATAAGACCTAATATTACTGTGATGTGCCGCCTTGGCATCTGGAACCAGGAGAGCCTAGAATGGCCTAATTGCAAGTTCCTGTCCCCACTCTGCTCCCAGGGATAAAGTCCTCTAGCTGATCAAATCTCCCTATCAGCTCCTGCTTATTTCTGAGGAACACGCCTCAGTCTTCTGCCCGCCTGTGGAATTATCCAAACAAACCCATCACATGGTTCTGTGGGAACCAGAGCGGCACTCTGCCCTCTGATCTTGCAAAGCCTTGCTTCCCACAGCCACTGGTTGTTCACTCTGTTCCTGAATGCAGCCCCCATGTGGCCCTGTGTGGTGTGCAGTGCCCTCCTTCCCTAGGCTGTGGGTACAAGTGACTAATAAACTGTTGTTCTTATCTTCCCAGTTTTAGGTGTTATGTGTTTGGCCATTCCCTTTAATCCTAGGGTAGGGGCTCCCTCCTTCACCAATGAGGTAAAGAGGAGGCAATGGAAACCTTTCTGCCTGTGATGTTTTATTATTATACAAGGAATTTTGCTAAGTGCAGGGGCAAAGGTAGTGATCAATAAGATATCATCTCTTGCTTCAAGGAGCTTATGATTTAGAGGGATAAAAGAATAATCTAAAACTTAGAACTGGATTATCTAATGAAAGCCAGGCTAGTTGCCTGCTGTGATCAACTCTGGAACAAAACATTAAGAGCAGTAAATTGGAAAGGGGGAGCCTGAGGTTTAGAGGGCTTAAAGCAGTACCAGATATGTTTTAGAAAATTGAAACTCCTGGTCCCCACCCTTATCTATTCTGATCCTGTAGGTGTTTGAAAGGCTTACATGTAAAGTGGTATTAGACTTGTTCTATGTGACCTCCAGCAGTTAGGAACTACCTGAAGGAAGAGCAAGCTACAAAAAGATGGATTTGGGTTAAAAAATAAAGTACCTCTGTTGATGGTCAGAAATACCTATTTAAGGACTTGGTGACTTTGGCTGATACTAACTTCTGCATCACTGGAAGTGTTACTGCAGATGGGTGACAACCACCTTGTGGAAATTCTGGAATTGGATCTCAGGCCCTTCAAGTTTTATAGCACTGGAGAATATCTGGGTTTATGATCAGCGAAGGTTTATGGAAATGGTGGGTGCTAAAGTATGACTAAAAGGTATGGAAGCAGGAGAGCATGTCTTTTCTTCAGAGAATGCTACATTTTAAATTTTAGTCAAATTATATAAATATATGTCTAGGAGTTGTGAGTGGTGAGATTCAACAGGTGGATTGGGATCAAACTGTGGGGAGTTCCGAGTGCATAATAAGCATTTTATGTTTATTTGATAACTAACAAGTGATAATGACACTTGCCATGGTCTGAATGTGCCCCCCCCCCCCCGATTTATATATTGAAAATTAGTCTCCAAGGTGATGGTATTAGGAGGTGGGGCTTCTGGGAGATGATAAATTTTGGATTATTTGTACTAGTTCTGTGAAAAATACCATTAGAATTTTGTAGGGATTATATTGATTGTACATTGTATACATATTTCAATGATTGTATATTCCTTTGGATAGTATGGACATTTTAACATATTAATTCTTTCAGTCCATGAGCACAGAGTATTCTTTCCATTTATTTGTGTCTTTGGTTTCTTCCAACAGTGTCTTACAGTTTTCAGAGTACAGATCTTTCACCCCCTTGATTACATTTACTTCTAGATATTTTATTCTGTTTGATACAATTATAAATGGTATTGTTTCCCTTGATTTCTATTTCTGACAGTTCATTTTAGTGTATAAAAATACAGATTTTTGTATATTAGATTTGTATCTGGAAACTTTACTGAATTCATTTGTTAGCTCTAATAGTTTTTTGATGGAGTCTGTAGGATTTTCTACATACTGTATCATGAAATCTGCAAATAGTGACAATTTTAAGTCTTCCTTTCCATTTTGAATGTCTTCTATTTCATTTTCTTGGCTATTTTCTCTGGCTATGACTTTCAATGCTATGTTGAATAAAAGTGGGGAGGGTGGGCATCCTTGTTTTGTTCCTAATCTTAGAGGAAAAGCTTTCTGCTTCTCACCATTGAGTATGATATTAAATGGGGCTTGTTAAATACACTTTGTATGAAATTCAGGTACATTTCCTCCATGGACACTTCGTTGGGAGTTTTTTTTTTATCATAAATAGATGTTGAATTTTGTGAAATGTTTTTTTCTGTTTATATTGATCTGATCATGTTTTTTATTTTTCATTTTGTTAATGTGATATATCATGTTGATTGATTTGTGGATGTTGAACTATCCTTGGATCCCTAGAATAAGTCTCACTCGATCTTGGTGTCATACCCTTTTAATGTGTTGTTGAATTAGGTTTACTGAGGATTCGTGCGTCTATTTTTCTCAAGGATATTGGCCTGTACTTTTTTTATTTGGTGTCCTTGTCTGGTTTTGGTATCAGGGTAATGCTGGCCTTGTTTGTTCATTTGTAAAGTTTATTTATTTTGAGAGAGAAAGAGAGAGAGAGAGAGAGAGAGCAAGCTGGGGAGGGTCAGAGAGAGAGGAGGAGAGAGAGAATCCCAAGCAGGCTCTCCGCTGTCAGCACAGAGCCTGACATAGGGTTCAAACTCATGAACCGTGAGATCATGACCCAAATTTGAAATCAGGAGTCGGATGCTGAACTGACGGAGCCACCCAGGCAACCCTGGCCTTGGTAAAATGAGTTTATAAGTGTTTTCCCCTCTTTAGTTTTTTGGAAGAGTTCAAGAGGATTGATATTAATTATATGACTAATTATATTGGTGTTCTTTATATTTTTGGTAGACTTTATCAGTGAAGCCATCTGATCCTGGACTTTTGTTCATTGGGAGGTTTTTGATTACTGATTCACTCTCTTTACTCATGATGGGTCTGTTCAGATTTTCTATTTCTTATGATTCAGTCTTGGAAGGTTGTATGTTTCTGGGAATTTACCCATTTCTTTTAGATTGTGCAATGTGTTGACATACAATTATTAATTGTAGTCTCTTATGATCCTTTGTATTTCTGTGGTATCAGTTGTAACTTCTCCTCTTTCATTTATGATTTTACTTATTTGGGCCCTCTCTTTTTTTTCTTGGAGTGCCTAGTTAAAGGTTTGTCCAAATTCTTTATCTTTTCAAAGAATCAGTTCTTAGGTTTATTAACCTTTTCTACTGCATTTTTAGTTTCTATTTCTTATTTCCTTCCTGTTCTTTATTATTTACTTCTTTCTACTAATGGTTTTGTTTGTTCTTTTTCTAGCCCCTTTAGATGGAAATTTAGGTTGTTTATTCAGGCTTTTTCTTTTTCTTAAGTTGACCTGAAATGTTATGAACTTCCCTCTTTTAGCCACTTATGCTGAATCCTATAGATTTTGATACACTGCATTTTTGTTTTCATCTGTCACTAGGTATTTTTTTATTTACCTTGATTTTGATTACCAATTAGTTCCTCGATAGTATGTTTTTTAATCTCCACATTTTTGTGGTTTTTCCATTTTTCATTTTGTACTTGATTTTCATACCATTTTTCTGAAAAGATGCTTGATATGATTTCATTCTTCTTTTTTTAAGTTTATTTATTTTGAGAGACAGAACATGAGTGGGGAGGGGTAGAGAGAGGGAGAGAGAGAAAATCCCAAGCAGGCTCTGTTCTATCAGCCCAGAGCCTGATGCAGGGCTTGAACTCATAAACTGTGAGATCATGACCTGAGCCAAAATCAAGAGTCAGATGTTTAAATCACTGAGCCACCCAGGCACTTCCAATTTCATTCTTCTTAAATTTACTGTAGACTTGCTTTGTGGCCTAACATGTGATGTGGAGAATGGTTCATGTGAACTGAGAATATGTATTCTACTGCTATTGGATGGAATGTTCTATAAATAAACATTAAGTCCCTCTGGTCTTATTTAAGGCTGATGTTTTCTTATTGATTATCTGTCTGGATGATTTATCCATTGATGTAAGTGGGGTTTTAAAGTTTCCTACTATAATTGTATTGCTGTCTATTTCTCCCTTTAGATCTGTTGATATTTGCGTTTTATGTTTTTGTGCTCCTATATTGGTTGCATATATATTCATAAAGGTTTTATCTTCTGGCTCAGTTCACCCCTTTTGTCATTAGGTATTGCACTACTTTGTCTTTTATTAGTCTTTGTTTTAAAGTCTAGTTTGTCTGTTATGAATACAGCTACACCAGTTTTCTTTTGTTTTCCTTTGTATGGAATATCTTTTTCCATCCTTTTACTTTTAGTCTGTGTGTGTCTTACTTCTGAAGTGTGTCCTTTGTAGGCGGCATATAGACAAACTCCTCTTTTTCTCCATTTAGCTACTTTTGATTGAAGAATGTAGCTGATTTATATTTAAGGTAATTATCGGTGGGTATGTGTTATTGTCATTTTAAAAATTGTTTTCTGGCTGTTTTTGTAGTTCCTATATGCTTCTTTCTTCTCTCTCTTTTCTCATGTAATGTAGTTTCATAACTTTCTTGGTGTTATTTTTAGATTCCTTTTTCACTTTCTTTTGTGTATTTACTGTAAATTTTTGTTTTGTGGTTACTGTGAGGTTCACATATAACATACTATCCATATAATGGCCTATTTTAAGGTCAGAGAAACTTAAATTTGAATACATTGCCGAACTCCACATTTTGACACCCCCCCCCAATTTTATGTTTTTGATGTCATATTTTACATTTTTAACTTTATGTATTCCTTAGCTAATTATTGTAATTTTAGTTAATTTTGTCACTTTTGCCTTTTGACCTTCATAGAAGCTTTATGAGTGATTAGTCAACTACCTTTACTATATATTTACCTTTACTAGTGGGATTTTTACTCTTGTAAAAATTACTCTTGTTATTAATTGGTGCTATTTCATTTCAACTTAAAGAAATCTCTTCAGCATTTCTTACAAGGCTGCTTTAGTGGTAATGCACTTCTTTAGCTTTTCTTATGTGGAAAAGTTTTTAATCTGTCCTATGATCACCTTGCCAGACAGAGTATACTTTTCTTTTTAAGTTTTTATTTTTATTTAAAAATTTTTTGAAGTTTATTTATTTATTTTGAGAGAGGGAGGAGAGCACAAGCAGGGGAGGGACAGAGAGAGAGGGAGAGAGAGAGAATCCCAAGCAGGCTCTGTACTGTCAGCACAAAGCCCGATGTGGAGCTTAAACTCACGAACTGAGATTATGACCTGAGCCGAAACCAAGAGTCAGATGCTTAACGACTGAGCCACCCAGGCGGCCCTTAAGTTTTTATTTAAATTCCAGTTTGTTAACATACAGTGTAGTATTAGGTGTACAATTAGTGATTCAACACGTCCTTACAATACCTGGTGCTTATCACAACAAGTGCACTCCTTAGTCCCCATCATCTATTTAACCCATCCCTCTACCTACCTCCCCTCTGCTAACCATTAGTTTGTTCTCTATATTAAAGAGTCTTTCTTGGTTTGCCTCTCTCTTTCTTTTCTTCCCCCTTGCTCATTTGTTTTGTTTCTTAAATTCCACATATGAATGAAATCATATGATATTTGTCTTTCTCTGACCAGGCAGAATATTTTTGGTTGGAAGTTGTTGTTTTTGTTTTTGTTTTTTTCCTTTTAGTACTTCAAATATGTCATGCCACTCCCTTCTGCAAAGTTTCTGCTGAAAAATCTGCTGGTAGCCTTATAAGGTTTCCCTTGTATGTAACAAGTTTTTCTCTTGCTAATTTTACAGTTCTTTCTTAATGTTTAATTTCTAATATTTTAATTACAGATATTCCTCTGGGCACCTGGGTGGCTCAGTCGTTAAGCATTTAATTACAGATATTCCTCTGGGCACCTGGGTGGCTCAGTTGGTTAAGTACCCAATTTTGGCTCAGGTCATGATCTCACGGTTCATGGGTTTGAGCCCCAAGTCAGGCTCTGTGCTGACAGCTCAGAGCCTGGAGCCTGCTTTGGATTCTTTGTTACCCTTTCTCTCTGCCTCTCCCCCATTCGCCCTCCATCTCTCTCTCAAAAATATATAGACATTAAAAAAATTTTAATTAAAGATATTCCTTGACTTATGATGGAATTATGTTCTGACAAACTTACTGTAAGTTGAAGATATCTTCAGTCAAAAATACATTTAATACACCTAACCTATTGAACATCATAGCTTAGCCTTGCCTACCTCAAACATGCCCAGAGTAGTTATATCAGTGTACAGTTGGGCAAAGTCATCTAATGCAAGGTCTACTTTATAACAATGTGTTCAATAACTCGTGTAATGTATTGAACACCCACTGTACTGAAAGTGAGAAACAGAAGTGTTGTAAGTATATCAGTTGTTCTTGTGATTGACTGGCAAACTGCTAGCTGTGGCTTGCTGCTGTCACCTAGCATCATGAGGGAGTATTACACCACATATCACTAGCCTGGGAAAAGATCAAAATTCAAAATTTGCTTTTTCAGTTTTTTCAGTTTCTACTGAATGCATATCACTTTTGCACCACCATAATGTCAAAAAATCATAAATTGAATTGTCATGAATCAGGGACTGCCTGCATAATGTGGTGTCTTTGGTATGGATCCCTTTGGGTCCATTTTGTTTAGAAATCTCTTTGTTTCCTGGACTTAGATGTCTATTTCCTTTTCCACATTTCAGAAGTTTTCATCTATTATTTCTTCAAATAAGTTTTCTGCCCATCTCTTTTTCTCTTCTCCTTCTGGGACCCCTATAATGTGAATGTTATTCCACTTGATATTTTCCTATGGGGCCCTTAAGCTCTCTTCACTTTCTAAAATTCTTGTTTTATCTTTGCTGCTCTGCCTGGGTAAGTTTCATTGTTTTTTCTTTTAGGCCAGTGATACATTCTTCTGCTTTATCCAGTCTTCTTTGTAACCCCTCTAGTTTATTTTTCAGTTCAGTTATTTTATTCCATCAGTTCTGTGACTTGTTTGGCATTGCATTATTTTTTTTAAGTTTAAAAATATTTTCTGTATCTTTATTGAGGTTCTGACTGTGTTCATCCATTTTTCTTCTCTAGTGTCTTAAGCATCTTTATTACCATTACTTTGAATTCTTTATCAGGTAGATGACTTAATTCCCATTTCGCTAATGTTTTCTTTACAGTTTTTGTCTTATTCTTTTGTTTGGACTGTATTCTAAGTCTCCTCATTTTGCCTGATTCTCTGTGTAGTTTGTATGTATTAGGCAAAACAGCTACTTCTCCAAGTCTTAAAGGAGTTGCCTTGTATAGGAGATGATATGATATGTGGGGCCTAGAATCACAATTCTCCCTGGCCATTAGAGCCAAGTGCTCCAGGGGGCTCTCCTGCATAGGCTGTGTGTGCCCATCAGCTATGGTGTGGCTGCTGTGGAGGGAGAGCCATTGTACTCCCAACTGTGCTAGCAGGTTAGAGGAAGACTGCCATAAAGGCACCCACCAGTGTAGGCATTATCAAGGTATGGTGTGATTGCAAAAATGGTACCCATTAGCACTTTTGTCCCTGGAAAGGGTCCCAACAGGTTCTTGTGTTTCTGACAGTCTCTTTAAGATTTGCAAGTAGCTCTCCTTCACATATGATATATGGTCTAGGTGCTTTTCAAACTGCTACTTTTGTGCTGAACCCTGCCTGGCCTGAGTCTGCATACAAGCCCTTTAAGGGTAGATTCTTCATCCCGTACAGTTTTATGGTTCTCCTGGACATAATTCCCATCGGTTTTATGTTTCATGGTCTTGACTCTCCAGTTCAGGACTCAAGGTTGGGGTACCTGATACAGAACACAAACCCCTCAACCTCAGGGGAAAGTTCATATTTTTGAGATCTTTCCAGAAAGTGAGTCACCATGCCTGGGGTGGGGTTTTTGGCAAGAACATGAATCTGCCTCTCCTACCTTTCTTATAACACAAATCTGGTGGTGATGAATTTTCTTAGCTTTTGTTTATCTGGGAAACTCTTTATTTGTCTTTTATTTTGAAGGACAGTTTTGCTGGGAATCCTAGTCTTGGTAGTCAGTTCTTTTATTTCAGCATTTTGAATATATCATCCCATCTCTTGTGGTCTGTAAGATTCTGCTAAGAAATCTGCTCATTGTCTTATGGGAGCCTGTTTGTGTGTGATGAATTGCTTTTTTTTTTTTTTATTCCTGCTTTCAACATTCTCTTTTTGTTTTTGACTTTTGACATTTTAATTATAATGTATTTTGGTGTGGACTTCTTTAGGTTTACTCTAGTTGGATTTTTGGGGGGAAGGTGGGGCTTCTTGAATCTGGATATCCATTTCTTTCCCCAGAACTGTGAAGTTTCTTTTTTAATTCTTTTTAATGTTTTATTTATTTTTGAGAGAGAGACACACACACAGAACGTGAGCAGGGGAGGGGAAGAGAGAGAGAGACACACACAGAATCTGAAGCAGACTCAAGGCTCTCAGCAATCAGCACAGAGCTCGATGCAGGGCTTGAACCCATGAACTGTGGGATCACAACCTGAGCTGAAGTTGGACGCCCAACAGACTGAGCCATCCAGGCGCCCCCCCCCCCCCCCCCCCCCCCCCCCGCCGATTTGGGAAGTTTTAATCATTTTCTCTAGTAACCCTTCTGATCCTTTGTTTCTCTATTCTCCTTCTTGGGACATTTATAAATGTATATTAGTCTACTGGATTGTGTCTCATAAGTTCCTTATGCTTTCTTCATTCTTTTTTCCTTTCTTCTTCTGACTAGATAATTTAAAATGACCTATCTTTGAGTTCACTGATTCTTTCTTCAATCTGATCAAGTCGACTGTTGTTCAATTAAGTGAACAACAAATTCTTTGTGTGTCAATTCAGTTATCGTATCCTTTGGCTCCAAAATTTTAAGTTGGTTCTTTTTTTTTATATTTTCCATGTTTTTGATGTTAGTCTATTTTGTTCATACATTGTTTCCCTGAGCTCATTGAGCATTCTCATGATGGTCATTTAGTATATTATCAAGTAACTCATATTATACCCATTTCTTTAGGATTGGTTTCTGTAGATTAATTTTGTTTCTTTGATTGGACCAATATGTCCCTGTTTCTTCATGTACCTTATATCTAACTTGGTGTTGGGATTCATGTACTTGAAAAAACAGCTAGCTTTCCAGTTTTTATGGGCTGTCTCTGTTCAGGGAAAGACCTTTACCAATTATCCTCGCTAGATATTCTGGGGTTTCCTCAAATCTTTTTGGTGGGTGCATATTCTCTGGACTGGTTTATATAGAGTCAGAGGGATTTGCTAGTTTTATTTTTCAGGAGCTCATAATCTTTTGCTCCCTCTGGCATCTGTGCGCATTACTGCAGTTTCTCTAGAAGTGACACAAATTCCTAGCTCTCTTTTATCCTCATTCTACACTGCCGCATCACCCCCATTCCTGGCCCCAGCTATCCAGTGTATGTTGTGTCAAATCAGTGCTCCGAGACTGGAGAGACAGAAACCAGTCCCTTGAGCAGCCCCTGAGAAGCCAGAATATTGATGCACACTCCACTCCTCTTTCCTACCCTTTGAGTGAGAGGCCACTTCACTATGTTGGCCTCTATCTGTTGTACTGTTGTTCCTCTGAAATAGTAACAGGCCACCCAAGTATCTTTTTCCATCTGGAATCCTAAGGCATCTAGAGTATGCTGTGTCCTATAAGTGTTCTGAGACATGCAAAACAGAAACTAGTGCCTTGGGCAGCCCCCTGAAAATTTAGAAAATTATACACAGTCTCCAACTCTTTCCCTCCCCAAGGAAAAGCCAGGAGTTAGGAGTTTTCTT
Source organism: Panthera onca (assembly GCF_046562875.1). Taxonomy (NCBI): domain Eukaryota; kingdom Metazoa; phylum Chordata; class Mammalia; order Carnivora; family Felidae; genus Panthera; species Panthera onca. The sequence continues at coordinate 73,667,669 of NC_138340.1, read as the reverse complement.
TCACTTTTTCTACAGTGAACCAGGGGGAAGGACTATGATGAGAGAGTGTGTGCTAGTCCAAACCCTCACTTTCATTCTCAGCAGCTCACGGCCCAACATCATTCTTGTTAGCACTTAGATTCAGGCAAGACAAAAACCAGTTCCTCAGGTAGCCCTTCAGAAAGTCTGCTTACTGGACATACATTTTGTTTTTTTCTTTCCCTCCCCAAGGAAAAGCCAGGAGCTGGGATTTTTTGCTCAACAATGCCTCACTGAGCTGGGGCAGGGAGGGAATATGGCCAGTGAGTTCTACAGATTTTCCTGCTGGCTTTGATGTGATTGGTTTCACACTCACTTGGGGTGCAGCAGACTTCTGGCCATTTTTCTGAGTTTCTCACAAAGGAAATTGATCTGTGTATTGTTATTGAATCAGTGTTTACATGGGGGATGGGCAGCTGCGGCTTCCTATTCTGCCATTTTGCTGATGTCATCTCACATCTTTAAGGGAGATCTTAGTGATTCATTTCCATTCCTGCTACCACCACTCCTACTATTAACTGCCTCCCTTCTTCCTCCTCCCCGCCTTCTCCTTTTTCATATTAGTGCTTTAGGTTAACTCATATGTATTTTCTTTCCTTTTTCACAATTCCTTTTTGTATTTCATTTCTTCTAGATTCAATTTCTGTCTTCCTAAAGCATATATTTTAGAAATTGCTTAGTGAGGATCTGGTGGTGATAAGCTGTCTTAGATTTTGCTAGTCTGAACATAACTTTATTTCAAGATCATTCTTTAACAATATTTTAGCTACGTATAAAATTCTTTGTTAACAGTTATTATACCCCAGTTTTATCATCTGACTTCTATAATTGCTATTGAAGTTTCTGCTACTGGTGTAAATGATATGCTTTACAGGTATTCAGCCCTTTTTAAAAAATGTTTATTTATTTTTGAGAGAGAGAGAGAGGGAGAGAGAGAGAGAGAGAGAGAGAGAGAGAGAGAGATCACAAGCAGTGGTGGGGGGGGGGCAGAGAAAGAGGGAGACAGACAGAAAATCCCAAGCAGGCTCTTCACTGTCAGCACAGAGCCTGACCAGGGGCTGGAACTCATGACTCATGAGATGACGACCTGAGCTGAAATCAAGAGTCAGACGCTTAACCAACTGAGCCACCCAGGTGCCCCTGTCTTTTCCATTTGGATGATTTTAACATGTCTACTTTGGCTTTGGTATTCTTCACTTTTACTGTGGTATATCTGATTGTCCATTTCCTTTTGTTTGTCCCACTTGGGATTCATTGAGTTTATAGGATTAATTAATTCTGGATATTTATCTTTTATATACTGTGTTTCCTCCATTATCTTTGTCTTTCCATCTGTAATTGGAGAATTTCATTTTAACCTGCTCTCTCACTCTCTCTTTTAGAGGAGAAAGAGAGCATGGGAAGAGCTGGGGGAGAGAGACAAGGAGACAGAGAGAGAGAGAGAGGGAGGGGGGGAGAGAGAGAGAGAGAGAGAGAGAGAGACAGAGAGAGAGACAGAGAGAGAATCTTAAGCAGGCTCCACACCCAGTGTGAAACCCAGTGCGAAGCTCAGTCTCACAACTGTGAGATCATCACCTGAGCCAAAATCAAGAGTCAGATGCTTAACTGACTGAGCCATCCAGGCATCCCAACCTCCTTGTCTCTTAATATCACTTTTATAGTTTTGATCTCTTCTTTCTGCTTAATTCTATCTAGCTTCTATCTAGCTTATTTTTCAAAATGTCTGTTTCAGGCAACAATTCTTATTTCAGCTTTGAATTTTAAATTTCAGTGATACTTTTATTTTATTTTATTAAAAAATTTTTTAATGTTTACTTTTGAGACAGAGACAGAGCACAAGCAGGGAGATGCAGAGAGAGAGGGAGCCACAGAATAGGAAGCAGGTTCCAGACTCTGAGCTGTCAGCACAGAGTCCGACGTGGGGCTTGAACTCACGAACTGTGAGATCAAGACCTGAGCCGAAGTTGGACGCTTAACCGACTGAGCCACCCAGGCATTCTCCCAATGATATTTTTATTTTAAAAAATGATATCTTGTTCTTTCAAAAATGTACCTTTTTAAAGAGTAACTTCTACTTTCCTCATATGTTTGAATCTATACTCCATTAAAAATATTAGCCATGCTTATTTTATATTTTATTTCTAGAAATACTGTTATTTGAAGATCTTGTTATTCGAATTCTGCTTTTTATTGTTGCTTCCAACTCTGGCTCATGGTAGCTTATTTCCATGTATAATGTTGCATTATAGGCTCAAATACAACTGGATTATCTCAGTGAAAATCTCCCTCAATTTCAGTTGAGGCTTTCCTTCTAAATAGGATTTGTATTTGTTTCTTGCATAGTAACTGAAGGCAGTAGAAAGAAGGACTGGCTTTCTGTTAATTTTTTGTTTTTTGTGATCCACACCTTTACAGATAAATTCGAACCTCTTTAAGGAAAAGCCATGATTAGGATTATTCAGGGGAGTCTTTTTTTCTCTCACCTTTTCTTATGAATGGATCTTTCTCATTTACACGTTTACTGGTAAAGTAGCCCTTTATGTGTCCCAGCTTTATGAGGATGTTCCCTTGATGCAGTTTCTCAACTTGTCCCAGTCCTGGTTTAGACTTGATTACCAACTTTGGTTAATTTAGTACAAGAGCTTGGGAGTGGGTCAGTGTCCGAAAAAGAATTCCTATAGAAGTTATGGTTGAATCTCTGCTAGTGAGTGAGGTCACAGTGCCAAAAGATAAGGAGGAGGGAGAGAGGTCACCTGAGGAGGAAAGCTCAAGAACCCCCCCAGAATGGATGGGGTTGGAATCTGAAGGAAGTAAGATTGTGTAGTTTCTCCCAATGGTAAAATGGGAGGTTTGAGGACAAAGAGATAAAGAAAGGTGAGGACTTTGAGAAAACATACTGTGATTAAGATGGCGTTTGACAGTAGTTTTTCTGGCGTTCTGGGATGGGCACATCCCAGGGATGGAGGGAAGGGGTAAATGGTAGGGAAATGGAAGTAGAGAGGGACCCTCTGAGTCCCTTTTGCTCTGAGAAGAAAAGTAATTTATTGTATGCAGTGTAAATAATTAAACACTAAATTTTATTATTATTTATTTATAAGTGAGGTATAATTAACATATAATGTTATATTAGTTCCAGGTACAAAAGATAATGATTCAACAATTCTATATATAACTTAGTGCTCACCGCAATAGGTGTAGTCACCTGAATTTTAATTTTTAACATTTAGAGAGGTTCCTGAAGAACTTAAACTATTTAGTCTTTGCACATGTTCTTCTCTCCTCAGAGCACCAGATTTATAAGATTTCAAGGTCATTAAAAAAAAAAAAACTATCCTATCTAAATAATTAGCTATCATATTTTAAAAAAACTGAACTTATTGGGTGGAAAATATAGATTAAGGTAAAATAATTTATAGCATTTTTTTTTTTTTTTTTTTTTTGGAGTTTAGCCAAAGCCTTTATTTAGGGACTTGTATAAAATTTCAAGCATGGTTTATCCATTAGGGGATAATGTTAAATCAGACTTTAAATCAGTTAATTTGTGAAACTAACCTTGAAGAAAATGAAAGATAACAGTTTGTAGGTTCTTCTGGATGACAGCAGGGTCTTTGCTCCTTTAAAGATCTGACAGGTTCATGTTGTTCTGTGGAACACTCTTTTGGCCCTTTTCATATTGTTCTGTGGAACACTCTTCTGGGAGAAATTAATGGGTATGCTTAGAAAAAAGGGTTTCATGAACAAACTAATTTGAGGAACTCCTTTTTAAAGACTCTAGGCCTCTTTTGGAGATTCGTAAAATTCACTATCACATTAAGGGTTTTGAAAAGTAGAGTTTAAAAAGCTGTTGAACTTGCGTTTCTCAAACTTATTTGAGTGAAGAAATGAAAAAGTTTGTATGTGTGTGGTGCTGAGAGAGAAAAGTAGAGAGAAGGCTATTATTAACACTTTATGTAACAGTGTTTTGTGGAACTAGTTTGGGAAATACCTTTTTAAAATCTCTAGTAAAAGGAAAAGATTTCAAATAAGTATAAGGACCTCCTCTATATCAGGCCCTGTGCTAAGCAAATAGACATTGAGTCCATAAGATATTGACCCAGCTTGTTCACTGCTCCCCAAAACTCTGCTCTGCTAGAGAACTCCAGTTATCTATTGATCCTCAGTTCGCACCATATAGCACCATTTAGGAAATCTATGATTAAGTCGTTTTTGGTTCTAACAAACAGAAATGCAGCCAAGATAATTCTGATAAATAGAGATGAGGTGGATAAGAGGGAGGTCATTGTAAGGCTATAGAGATTTTGCAGAAACAAAAGTATAGTTTGGTTTCATGAAAATCAGGGTACTATCAGACATGGAGCAGTTGCTTAGTCCTTATCAGTTTCCTTTGTGTAGTCTAGTCTTTTGTCTCACTTGTAGTCTGTCTGAGGCGTTCTTACTTACTTACGTAAGCCTAATATGGCCATTTCAGCCCCATCTCCACGTGACCTTTTGAATTCTCAAGTTGATGTAATTGATTCCTGTCCAGTGAATCTATTAGCTGGCTTGGGAATGGTATCCACACTATTCTAGTCAACCAGGGGTGAGGAATGATCAGTCACATGAAGAATGAGGTTGCTTCTTCAAGGGGTGAGGGTTGGGATGGAATGGATATTAAACATATTTAATGCAATTGGGATGAAGAATTGTAGTGTTTGAAGAGACAGGGAATGGTAAGTTATTTCCAGCACATTCTGTTATTATGTATAAAAATTCGTATGCAGAATAAGTTTCCACCTTCATTTGTAGAACATGATATCCAGAGGAACTAAAATATAAATTATCCAAAATAGATAAATAAACTCTAAAATAAAACAGAATCTCCTGCTACCTTTGAGTTTTTAACTAAAATGACCTGTTAATGTTGACAGGGATGCACGGAAGTACCAAATATGTTCTGTTAAGTGCTTATGTAGAAGACCAGAAAGGGATTATTGCTTCTTTCACCTTCTGACCTACTAGAAGGACTACTGAAAATTCTTTTCAGGTTGTTTGTAAGAATGCTGTGCTGTTAAGTTACTTTGGAAGGGACAACTTCTTAGTTGGTCTAAAAGAACCTTGTATAACACTCTCATGACTCAGTCATGCCATATGTGCCCATGTGAGTCCAACTCTTTTGGGTCACCAGTGATTGAAACAGGAATGCACAGAATAGTATTCATAATGCATCTTGTTTTTTCTTGTGTATTTCATGAAATGTAAATGGTTGAGGTACATTTTGAGATCTCTGATCTCTAGTGATTCAGCATGGCTTCTTCTGCTGAACAAGTCTGAGCTCATTTCCCCCTGCTTCTTATAGCCATATGTGGAAGGGTCTACTGACCTTTCCACCGACAGATTCAGACTTGACTCAGCATCTAGATGCAAGAGGACTTGAGACAAGAAGTAATTAATCCATGTTCAATTCTGATAATTTTGCCTTCTGATTATTAGTTTTCAAGGGAGAAAATTTATGGAGCATTTAGTCTTCAAAGATACTGGCTTCTAATATAGTTCTTTCTCACTGTATAGTGGCAATATTATCATCCTGGTGTCTACCTTAATCTCCCATGCACTTTAGATGGCCTACGTCAGGCTTTCAGGTCCTGATAATCCAGTGAAGGAGTAGGTCCTTTGAGGGACCAGTCCAGACCCTGGAATATGGCAATCTCATCAAATTCCTAACAGCTACTTATAGCCTACTGCTTTTTCCATCACTTTCCTTAGAAATGTCTACAGATATTTAAGACAGAGCTTTCCCCTGTGCTTTTTCTGACTCTTGAGTTAACTTGTTTTAGATACTTGGTTATCCCATGAAGGCTACATTTTACCTGTTCCTGTGAGTTAGCAGGTCCTTCTTAAAGTGCTTATTCTCCACCATGTTAAGCCACGTAGCTTCTCGTGATCTTTAGACCAAGCCCACAGATATTTTGAGAATCTGTATACTTTGATTCCAAGCCTCTGTACAGGAACTCATTTTATATTGGGTGGAAAATAAATTTTAATTCCAGTTCATGTCCAATGACTTGGTAATAGCTATGTGGAATGTTTCTTGGGAAGAATACTAAGGATGATCCTATATGCTTCAAGACAGAGTGGATACTGGATTAGGGTGATAATGGTGGAATTGGTGGTTGGAGGTAGTGGCAGTATGCATGGATCCTTGCCCCATGACAATATGCTAAGGAGATGTCTCCTCACCATCCTACAAGGTAGCGACTTGCAAACATCACGATGGGTTAAGAAACCCTTGGCTATGAGTATTAGGGAGATAAGGGAAGAGATCTTTCAGACAACTAAATGGTCTTTGGAAAGGGACATTGTGAAGGGGCTAAATTTTGACCATGGAAAGAAGGAGGAGTACTTAATTAGGGGGACTAAGTCCCTCATTGTTCCAACTACAGGACATATCTGAAACTCTTTTTGGAATTATATTCTCCATCTCCCCTAAAACTTAATCTTCACCTTTAAATTTAGGCAGTCATCTCTAAGGAAGGACGTTTGCTGTGGGAATTGATTCTTAGTGTGTTTGCCATGCTCAGTAAGCACCCTCTTCGAGTCCTTGACATTTTTTCATCTCTTCTACTTCTTGCTTCCCAGTTTTGCTGCCATGCCTTTTGTATAGTGAGTAATGGTTCATGAGTTGCCTAGTTTGCTGTTATTTAATGTTAATACATTGGCTTTCATTTAACAAAATGTATTGAAGCCTGCCATGCCAGACATAATCCCAGATATTAGGTATAACTACCATGGGCTCTAAGTTCTTATATGCCAGCCAGACTCCCGTGCTTATAGGAACTGTCATTGATTCATATATCTTTGTTCAAAGTCTTGGGCTTCTGCTTTTGTCTCTATTCTCTGAGCTTCTCGTCTAGTTAACTTCCTGTTTCCTGTCCCTCTAACTTTTGCTTTGTTTTCACAAGTCTTTGAGCCTCCTTCCCATAACCGGGACCCTATAGGCTCTATCTGTACATCTCAGTGGCCAACTGCCTTCAAGAATTATTCTGTCAGAATTTCTCACCCTATTCTCTACCTATACTCCCATACTTTATCTTGCCAACTGCTTTCCTGAACCATGCTTATTTAAGCTTTCCATACTCTGCGGTGAAATTCTGCTGTCAACTGGACCTGTACCCCACTGCCTTGCTTCAGGTGTAGTGAGCAGGTCTCATGTCAGGGCCTCCCTCCTCCTAATCCTAATCGCTTATGTTTTGTCATTGATGAATCTTGAGACATGATGGAATTAAAATATGTTTGGAAAACCTTATTGGCAATCCACTCTATAATCCACATTAGAATATTCTCGTTGTAATTATAATTAATATCCTTTTATAGCTTGATTTTTGGCTTGAAAGTGAACTATGGTGGCATCTTGAATAAAGTTCTGGTCTATGAATGAATGCCTTAAACTAGTCTGAAATAAATGTAGGCTCATTTTCAGAAATGGTATTTTCATGGATGGAACATAACTCGTTGGGACTGTGATTGTTGTAACATGTTTGAGATAAAGAGAAGTTTGAAAATGCTTAACACCTTGAAGTGCTCCTGAAAAATCAATATGGACTTATCCAGGAATTTTTGGTTGTTGCTTTTGCTTGCCTATTTCAAATAATCTGGCTTATTATTCTTTATAATGAAATCAATTCAGGATCATCATCAAAACCAGTTTCTGGCCCATACTTCCCAAGGAAAGGAACCCCATGTGCCATTTTACATTGTGTCCAGGATGCACGATGACTCCATTTTTGACAGGAGGCTTTCATGACAAAGGACTTCTTTTATTAAAAAAAAAATCCATTGACAGTGTGGGAAGAATATTAAAAAAAATTTGACATTTCCCATTTTCTTCTTTGCACTTGCATAGTATCAGAAACTGAGTGATTGAAGATCATACATATGTTCAATTTGAAATGAGACTTAATTGATTTGAAGAACCTCCAGTATATTTTTGAACATTCAAATTTCCTGTGGAATCAGCAAATCCTGGCCTTGATCTGGGGTGGAAGGAAATAAGCATGTAATACCTCTGTAGAGGCTATTCTAAATTTCAAGGCAAAGATTTGTATTTAGAAATCGGTCTTCAAAATGGCTTTTTTTTTTCATGATGAAAAATGTACAGACGAAGGCAAATTGGTAGTAGGCGAGATTAGGGACTCCTGGGTTCGTTTACCACTTGTTGCATGGTTTCATCCCATAGATGACACTGTTCTTGAGCTCTAAGTGGTTTATGCCTCACTGCCATCTGGCTCAACCAGCTTCAGCACCATAAGGTGAACTGAACTGTTTGTGGTAGGAAATAGTGCTCTATATTTGTCATGATGTACTAGCACAGACCCAAAGTCGGTAACTGCTTGACATTCCAGAAAACATTCTCATGGCAGTGAGTTGAACTTCATGGAATGTCTTTTTCCAGTGTATGATGAAGTCATTTAGCAATAGTTACCTTTTGTGGAAGAAAATCTTGTTAAAAATTAGGTAGCCCTGGGAGACCCAAGAGTTTGAGGGCTTGTTTTTGAAGTAGACACAGCACCACTTGTATGTACTTTATTTAGACGAGAGGAAATACTGATGCATCAATATGGTAGCTTAAGAGAGTGACACAGGAAGTTTCAGTTTTATTTTTTTTTCCTTTTTCCATTTGACCATGAAATATATTGAGTTGGTGCAGAACTTCGAAGGGTCCTTCTGTGATTTTATCTGTAGCCAGATCAATAATTAAGAGATCATCAATCCGGGTTAGCTGGCCTGGAAGCAGGGAAAGCAGAGCATTTCGGAAGCAGTAGACACTTCCAGATTTACCTTCTTATATCTCTGACTTCATGTCTGCTCAGTATTCTCTATTCCTATATCTTCTATCGCCACCCCTGGGTCTCTCAGGTGTGGTCCTATTTAACCTGTGACACTGTTCTAACCAGAGCAATGAAACTCTGACTCCCCATGCCTTCTTGTCTTTACATGTCTCCCAATTTGCTCGTAAGTGGTACAGTTTCTTTGGCACGTCCAATCACTTGGCCCATCAATATTTTCTCAGTCTGAGAAACACCTCTTCACCCAGGAGAGAAGGTTCATTGTGAACTGGAATGTGAAGAAAACTGTGCAGTTTCTGTGTGGTCTCCCCAATGGTGAAACTTACCCTAGAGAAAGCACAACCCATGGTAATAAGCTTAATAAAATCTGGTCTTCTAAGAGGAATGGCTTGGTTTTGGCTCTGTCCTTTTTCTGTTTGTTTGTTTTGTTTTTGTTTTTTTGTTTCTCTTTTTTTGTAATTTTATGTATGTATGCATGTATGTATGTATTTTTTAATTTATATCCAAGTTAGTTGGCATATAGTGCAAAAATGATTTCAGGAGTCCAGTGATTCATTCCCTATGTATAACACCCAGTGCTCATCCCAACAAGTGTCTGCCTTAATGCCCCTTACCCATTTAGCCCATCCCTCCCCACAACCCCTCCAGCAACCCTCTGTTTGTTCTCTGTATTTAAGAGTCTCTTATGTTTTGTCTCTCTCTCTGTTTTTATAGTATTTTTGCTTCCCTTCCCTTGTGTTCAGATCTTTTGTATATTAAATTCTACATAGGAGTGAAACCATATGATATTTGTCTTTCTGTGACTGACTAATTTTGCTTAGCATAATACCCTCTAGTTCCATCCACGTAGCTGCAAATGGCAAGATTTCATTCTTTCCGATTACCGTGTAATACTCCATTGTGTATATATATATCTTCTTTATCCATTCACTTGTTGATGGACATTTGGGCTCTTCAGTACTTTGACTCTTGTCGATAGTGCTGCTGTAAATACTGGAGTTTGGCCTTGTCCTTTTAAAACTATAGACCCCTGCTGCCCTCTCCCCCATCATTTCATGCAGAAGCAATGGTTTCTTGCCTCCTGAGGCCTAAATTCCTTATGAGAGAAACACCCTAGCCATGAGTGTTTTTAGCCCAATTCGATGCTTTTGATGTGAGTTCTCCCTGGTGTGGAAAGCCTGCTGGCAGTTTGTGCGTATGGCTTGTTATCACTTACTTTGCTCAGTCTGGAGAATGAGGCAACCAAGGGAATAAAGAGAGAGAGAGGAGTCTGTTGCAGAGTAGATGAGGGCCCAAGAGTCAGAATATAAGGGTTTAGAATACATAAGAAAGTTTCTTTTAGGTAGGATGCAATTATTTAATAATAATGATATTTATTGAATCCCTACCTTTTATTTATTTTTGAGAGAGAGTTACACGTGGATTATGTGTGTGTGGGTTGCCATTGTTCAAGGGTCAGTCCCTGTGAGGCCTTTCTTTCCTGTTGATGACTCTTGTGTTGGGGTCTGTAATGGACAGCTATTCTTGTAATTGACGCTTGTCAATTACAAGTGATACAGCTTTTCCTTTTAATCTCCTGACTCCACTTTAGTGACATTTCCCTCTATTAATTTTCATACTCCTAATACCATCATATTGGGGTTAGGATTTCAACATGCGACTCTGAGACATAATTATTTACTCTTCAGCCAATACTTTGTTTTTAAGTTTTTACTTAAAATATATGTATTAAATAAACACTGTAGGAACAGTAACAGGGAACAAATAAGTATTTAAAGAACTCAATCTTACCTTTATCCTTATAAATCTATTTGATGATCTTTAATTGTGTTTAGTGGCTCAGCCACTATGCAGTCTTCATTTTCCTGTGATCATTAACTGGTTATCTCTGCTTAAAGTTTTGAAAGTTTTATATTGATAAAGACATATTTCATGGCATAGCTAAGGCTTAAGGAAGAAACACTTCTTCATTAATTAAAAGGGAATGAGGATCTCCAAAAATGTAAACTTGCTGAGTTTTTTGTCACTAATCTAAAATTTTAAAATTTATTTATTTATTTACTTTGAGAGAGAGACAGAAAAGAGAGAGGCTGAGCAGGGGAGGGGCAGGGAGAGAGAGAATCCCAAGCAGGCTCTGTACTCTCAGTGTGGAGCCTGATGTGGGGCTCAAACTCACGAACTGTGAGATCATGATCTGAGCCAAAATCAAGAGTCGGATACTTAACCAACTGAGCTACCCAGGCACCCCTAAAATTTTGAAAATCTTTTTTCACATTATACTTGGTAGCATACATTGTTACTTCATATTACTTATTCGCTTCCCAACTCAGTTTTTCTCCGGAAAACAAACAAAAAAACAAGCCGACAATCTGTGTACCTTCATAGTTATCAATGGTTTATTGGGGCATCTCTGTTCAAAATCCTTTGCTCCTCACTCATACCTCCATTGCAAATTCCCTTTCTATAGTTTGAGAAACACCAATGCATTGTTTATAACACAAACTTTGCTTTTGCCCTGTGAACAGGGAAGATAAACTTTTAAAATAGTTCATGTGAAATCTTTTTAGTAGCATTCATTACCAAATCAAGCAAAATGTAAATAGAATAAACCCCATTAATAATGTTTTGCCTGAGATTCATTTTAGCCATGAGTCTATTATATGGAAGCAGTTATCTGAGAGATTTATTACATTTTACGACCATTTATTAATTGCCTAACATTCTTCAGATATCATGTTAGGTCTAGTAGGAAGAATAAAAAGAAAACATACCATCTTCCAGCTTCAGTTTCCCAGCATCAGACAATGGGACTTTCAATGATGCTGGAAATGCTCTTTATCTACGCTGATATGACAGGCATGGCTTTTGAATGTTTGACATTGTGGCTAGTGGGTCTGTGGAACTGAACTTTTACTTACATTTTTCTGAATAACATCTCTACTGAGATATAATTGATATATCATCATTCACTCATGTAAAGTGTACATTACAACAATCTTGGAACATTTTCATCACCCCATCAGGAAACCCAGAACTCATTAGTGGTAGTGGTCACACCCCCAAATTCTCCCCATCTTCTCAGCCCTGGGTGGTTGCCAATCTTTCTGTCTCTATGGATTTCCCTATTTTGGACGTATCATATAAATGCTATCAAAATATGTGGACTTTTGTGACTGGCTAATTTAATTTTAGTTTATTTAAATTTAATAGCCACATGCGGCTAATGGCTATTATAGGAAGCAAGTGAAGTGAAAGACCACATACAGATCCTGAAGGCTAAGAAGAAGATAATTCTGAGAAAGGGGAATGCGGAATACAGGTCAGAGAGATTGGAGATGAACCCAGATGGAGCCTAGTGATAAGACAGGTTCCTGGAGGAAGGGATGGTTAACAGTACCAAATAATACAGAGGGGTCAAGAAAGAATAGTTCAGTGTAAAGATCGGATAAAAATCCTGATGACAAAGGGCATTGGCATGTGGCGTTGGTGAAGAAGTGTAGGCGGGTGGAATTTTATATCATTCAGAGATGGAGGGAAGGAAGAAAATTTCAAGATAGCCTGAGAAGGATAACAGGATTGATAGAAATTTTGTTTTGTTGCTGTTAATATTTTTAGTGTAGACATGAGCCTATATCTAGGCAGAAAGAAAAGGATCTAGTCAGAATGAAGAGATTAAGGATGATTGAGCAAGGTTCTGAAGGATATGAGTGAGGGTGGGACGAGGGTTTTTAGTATAGGAGCAAGCCCTGGCAAGGAAGATTGAAGTCATCTTTCTCAGAGGTAGGAGTAAGTAAAGAAAGAGTAGGTGAAAATACAGAGTAATGTTTACATAGAAAAGAAGGAAACTAAAGGAACTCATTTAAGAAAGTGGGAATGAGGCCTTCTGTGGGTAAAATTTGGTTCCTCCAACCATCACTGTGATCAAATGTGGAGAAGGGAGTTCTCCAGATGCTCTGGGAGGTGAGTGTATCAATTTCTTATATTCTTGTTGCTGCTCAAATGAATGTGTCTCCTAGAAGCAACAAACATTTTCAAGTACATAAAAGCCACATGAGATTCAGAGATCCACATGTGTCAATTTTCACTTAATGAAAAGTAAATTGTCCAAAAGTTTACATATGAGATCTTCAAAGATAAAATGTATCAGTGTATGCATCCTCCCTTCCACCCTCCCTTCCTCTCTCCTCCCTCCCTGTTTCCTTCCTCCCTCCCTTCCTTCCTTCCTTCCTTCCTCCCTCCCTCCCTCCCTCCCTCCCTCCCTCCCTCCCATTCATTTATTTTTCTTTCAGTTTGTAGAAAACATTGTATCCTCTTGCTCTTTTCCCTCCAAGGAAAAATGGAAACAAACAAAATATAAAACTTTGGAAAAACCCAACATTAATCCATACTATAATGAATACAGAATTTCATGTTATGCATTATAATAAAACTGTTTTAGTTTAATTTAGTATTTTCTTTATTTTTCCAAGCCGTGTTACAACAGTTAATGGAAGAGCCAGGAAGTGCTTTGAAAATCCCAAATTAAGAAAAACAAAACAAAACAAAAGAAACCAACTATGCAAATATAAGAACAAAATCTACTAATTAATATTTATTTAATTAGTAATGTACTTTAGAACATGCTTTCGATATAGAAGTTTTAGAAATTAAAGCTAACTTTTATGGTATTTTCAATATATAAAGTTATATATTCATGTATCTATGTATTTGTATGTATGTATGTGTGTACTTATGTATTTATTGATTTCTTTTAGGCTTTTAAAACCAAGGATGGATATCTTGTAGTTGGAGCAGGAAATAACCAACAGTTTGCTACTGTGTGCAAGGTAATCTTGAATCACTGGGGTGGGCGGATGACCCGTGCAACAACTCGTTTTGTATACAGCCAGGAAAGTTCAGTTTTGCCTAGAACAATGTTGTTAAGTCTACAGCCAACTCCAGACCCCTTGCCTTCACACCTAACAATGTGCCATTTTGATACGTACAAGTGCTCGGGACATGGTCTGAATTAGCATTCTGACTATATGTTTTTTTCAGGTTATCTGGCTGTATTTTGAAATGAATCATAGTACATAGGAACCTAAATTATCCTCAAACAGGACCTGACTACCAGTCCAATGAAAAAAAAAAGGAAAGAAAAAAATGCACTAATTTTTTTTTTTAATGTTTATTTATTTTTGAGAGAAAGAGACACAGAATGTGAGGGGGAGGGTCAGAGAGAGAGAGAGAGAGAGAGAGAGAGAGAGAGAGAAAGAGACACAGAATCTGAAGCAGGCTCTAGGCTCTGAGCTGTCAGCACAGAGCCCCATGTGGGGCTTGAATCCATAAACCAAACCATGAGATCATGACCTGAACCGATGTCAGATGCTTAACCGACTGAGCCACCCAGGTGCCCCCAAAAAAATGCATTTTAAAGGGAATTTTATTGCCAGGATATTTTTCTTTTCTCTTTCCTTTCTTTTTTCTTTTTCTTTCTTTTTCTTTTTTTTTTTGTAATAACATGAGATCTAATTAGGCCCAAATACAGTATAATACCAAATTTATTGTATTAACCACTAGAAAACTAAAAACAACTTTTCACATTAGCTTTTAATTTTGCAGAATACCTTTCTGCAAAATTCATGTTTTAAAGTGTTAGCAATTAAGGTTGTATTAAAGATGTTGCTACTCATTGGGTTTAAAAAAAGGCCTTGGAATAGTTTGAGATAATTTTATATTGAAGATTTTACATTTTTGGCATCGCTTAGACACTTTTTTTATTTGATGTCTTTACTACTTACCTAGATTTTAGGGTTTTTTAGATTTGCTTTTATTTAAGTCTTTAGGTTCCCGTTCACTTTTTCCAGTTCTAGTCCCAGAAGTATGATCTAGCTTTAAAAATATGTATTTAAGTTTTTGTTTTAATTTTTCTTTCCTGTAGGGGAAAGGCCTCACCTGTTGAGGACGTTTTAATTTTTTTGCACTCCTCATACGTACCACTGTGAACTTCCGGCGTTATTAAAGATGCCCAAATATTCCTTAGAGGAGCCTTCTTTATTGCAGTTAGCCTGCTAGAACCTTCTGTATTGCAGTTAACCTGTTATGCACAAAAATTCTTTATTGTGGTGCCTCTTTTGCAGGAGAGGGTAGGGAGCGCAGCTCAAAACCACAGCAAAGGGGTGGGAAGTACCAGGGAGAAGGTGACAAATGGAGCTGGTTCCTATGGCAGGGAGGGCTGGAACATCTGAGGTGGGGAAGAGGGAGCTTTCATAACGGTGACTCTGAGTAAGTGTAGAGAAAATCGATTCAAACATTTGATCCAGGATCAAAGAATCTTTATTATGAACGGTCAACGTTAAAAATATGAAACATACGGAAGCCGTTGCCTGTGAAGTCATTTGCGTACTCTAGCCACAGAGATGTAAAAGCCAGTTCATTGCTATAAATGAGTACAGATTTTCTTCCTGGGCCATATGTTTTGGAGTTTTCTCTCTCCAGAAAGGGGGGCGTGGTGGGGGGGGGTAGAAATTACTGGTTGACATATTCTTCACTGTTGAAAATAACTGTACTGAGCTCTTTTTATTTTTGATTCATTACTGCTGATCAGTTTGAAACTTTTGAACTTCCTCATAAATATCCATAAGAACATTTTTTTTGGAAAAGATTTTTATTTCAAAGCAGAATATTTGCCATAAGTCTGAGTACTAAAATATGACTTACTGTGATGGTGTGTTAGGATACGTTTGTTTAAAAGGAGACCATCAGAGGGCCTTTGAGAGTGGTACACTTGACCTTGTTTTTCCATATGTGAGTTAGGAATGATAATCCCTATTATGAGCCCGTAAGACAATGTCTATCAAATTCTTTGAAACACTCAGAAGAAAATTTTTATGTGTCCAGGATTTTAATGCTATTTACATCACTTACTAGGCATCTTGAGCGAACATTGCAAACTGATTGATTTTTTTTAACCTTCATAATTATATCCTTACATGTAAACTTGCCCTATAAAACCTTTTAACCTGAGAAAAATGCTCTGTTCCCTTATGCCATGTATAGTGGGTTTCTTATAAGTATTTTTGGTTCAGATTTATCTGTTGCTAAGGGGCTTGTGATTCAAATTGACCTTACGGAAGATGAAGTTCCCAGGTTTTCACATGATGCCCATCAATTGTTCTTTTGCCAATTAAGTCCTATCATAAAAGATAGGGTGGCTCGGGTGCCTGGGTAGCTCAGTTGGTTGAATGTCAGACTTCAGCTCAAGTCATGATCTTGCAGTCAGTGAATTTGAGCCCCCCACATTAGGCTCTGTGCTGACAGCTCAGAGCCTAGAGTCTGCTATGGCTTCTGTGTCTCCCTCTCTCTCTGCCCCTTCCTCACTCATGCTCTGTCTCTCTCTCTCACTCTCTCTCTCAAAAAATAAACAAACATCCAAAAAAAAAAAAAAAAAAAGATAGGGAGGCTCTACCTCCTAGGGAGAAATACAGCAGTATTGTCTGTGATGAATGAGTAGAATTTACTTGGGCCTAATCTCTTTCCAAAATTGAAATAGATCTACTGGTTGACTAATACTTCTGGGGCAGGGGGTCCTATTAAGGAGCTCTTATTGTCAGGAATTAGGGTGAGAACAAGAGCAATTGGGGTTCAGAACAAGGCTTGGGGTTCAGAAAATCTTCCTGCATATAAACCAAACCTTGGCTTAGAACAAATCCCATTTTATGTCTCTTAACGTGATACAGAAGAGTAGGCAACATGAGCATATGTAAGCTATTTTAAGCTGATTGATGCCAACACTAATGGGTATTCCTATTTGAAGTACATTGACATCCTTTCAAAAGTCATTTAGACTGAAAGTTTCTTTTATTGGAGGCAATATGCATTGGTTCTCAACTCTAGCATGCATAGGAAATCTCCTTGAGCTTCATACCCAAAGATTTTGACTTAGTGTGTCTGAGGTGGGGTATGGGAAACTTCAATTTCAGTAAGCGTTGTAGCTGATTTTGGAGCAGGTGGTTTGAGGACGTTATAGCATAGTTCTAAGGCATACTGTGAGTCTTGGAGATAGTCAGGTGACCTCTGGCAAGATGCTTAATCTTTGTTAAGCATCTGTGTTCTCATGACAAAATGAATATTATAATACATGACTATGCTAATATATAACTTTTGGGATTTTGCAAGAGTTAGATTGGATAAGTAAAATAGTCTGTCTAGTCCTGACTCACAGTATGCACTTAATAAATGGTCTCAATAAAAATTACATTTGTGGGGGGGCATCTGGGTGACTCAGTCAGTTAAGCAACCAACTATTGGTTTCAGCTCAGGTCATGATCTCTGTGAGATTGAGCCTCCTGTAGGGCTCTGTATGGACAGCACGAAGCCTGCTTGGGATTCTCTCTCTCTCTGTCCCTCCTCCCCCCCCCACTTGCTGTCTCTCTCTCTCTCTCTCTCTCTCTCTCTCTTCTCTCTCTCTCTCTCTGTCTCTCAAAATAAATAAATCTTAAAAAATTGGGTTTGGAGAATCTGGTTCTGGTTAAGATAAAGTAAGCACACTTCTCCCTATCTCTTCCATTGAATGCAGCGATAAAACCTGGATAGAATGCAGGGAGCATCTATGAGAGGGTGTAAGAGGGCTCTGAGAAGTAAGTAGTAGGAGGAGAATTGGGGAAGAACACCAGAATTTAAAGTATCTCTAAGGCAGCAGTAAGTTTCTCTGCAATGACTTCCTTATACAGTGGAGCCTGAAACATGGAAGTAGGCACTAGGAAACAGAGCTGAGCCCTACGAGATGCCCTTTGTTCTTAGAGTGAGGACCACAAAAGAGAGCTCTAATAGCAGAGAGAGTGTGGAAATCCTCCGTCTTTTCTCCCTCTCCATTTTCTCATGCGCCACCCCACAAACAACCCCTGTAATGGTATCAGCAGATGAACAGGAACTAAAACTCTGAGGAAGGAGAACTTTCCTCTTTATCTCTGAGCAGTGATCCCCCAGAAAGAGGGGTGAATTCCTGTTGCCTTTTTCTCTCCCCCCACTGCTTGGCCTCCACCCTGCAAGTCTGCTGGGGAGTAGGCTACCTAAGGGGGTAGTTCTACCAGGGAGCTGGAAAGAGACTGCAGAGAGGCAGGAGCTGTGGAAAGCAATCCTTGAAGTTGTTGGTGAACCCCTCACTCACCTCTGAGCTGCACATACACTGATCTGGTGCTAACCAGCACCCCAGAGGAGTTGAGGACTGAGTTAAGGAACAGATGACTGCCCAGGTGGCAGCATAACCATTAAGTAGGGCACATGTGGGACAGATTCGAATAGCACTGCAAGCGCTCAGAACTCCACTACCTCTAGAACCAAAGCACACCAAAGGTGGGTTGTGGGACTCACAGCCTGGACCTCACCAGGTCAACTGCTTGCTAAACACAATAACAACAAGATTTTTCTGTAGGATTTAAACAAGACCCAGAGACTCATAATATAATATTTAAAACGTCCAGGATACAATCCAAAATTACTCAGCATATGCAGAGCCAGAGCTTGCATGAGAAAAGACAGTCAATAAATGCCAATGCCAAGATGACACAGATGTTGGAATTAATTTACAAAGGCTTTAAAGCAGCTATTATAAAAATGCTCCGATAGGCATCACAGACTTTGTGGAAATAAATGGAAAAATAGAAATGTCCCGCAAAGAAATAGAAGATATGAAGAAGAACCAACTAGAAATTCTAGGATGGAAAAATACAGCCACCAAATAAAAAAAAAAAAGCATCTCCTCACTGGGTGAGCCCAATAACACAATGGGGATGACAGAGGAAACTAGTCATGGAACTTGAAGATAGATAAGTAGAAATCATTCAGTCTGAACCACAGAGAAAGAAAAAAAGGGAGTCTCCTCCCCAAAAGTCTATGCTGAAAAAATATTTGAAGATGTAATTGCTGAAAACTTCCCAAATTTGGCAAAAGACAAAAACCTACAGATTTAATAATTTCAGCGAACCCCAATAGGATCCAAATAGGATCAACCCCAATAAATCCATGCACAAACACACCCAAGACTACCCGCTGAAAAGGAAAGACCAAGGCAGATGTTTTGAAAGCACCCGAAGAAAAATGATATATTACCTGTGGGGGGACACGGACTCAATTGACTGCAGATTTTTCATAAGAACCTGGGAGCCCAGAGAGAAGTGGCACAGAGGTGTCCACCCTGAACTCTATATCCAGTAGAAATATTCTCAGAAAATGAAGGTTAATTAAAGACATTCTCCCTCCCTGTCTCCCCGCCTTCCTCTTTCCCATCCTTCTCTTTTGAACAAACCCATACTTCATTATTTCTTTTGGGGGAAAATGCACCTCGTTGGAATGCTTCCCATGGATTTAGTGCTCAAGATGTCAGGCACTTTCACTGACATGGCTTCATTCCGTCCCAGGCAACACTGCTTCGAGCACGTAAGGAATGGTTGTGATCACAGCACCCGGAACGAAGCGGTCTCCCTAGGAACATTTTGAATGGCAGCGTGGCTGAACACAGAACGATAATTATTGTGACCCACTGTTTCGTATCAACTTTCAAATAGAAAAGAGGTCTAATATGTCAAGTTTAGAGAAGGACAAATGAGGATATCCTGGTTCCCATTGAGTAAAATCACTGAGTGGTTTTTTTTTTTTTTTTAACATTTATTCAGTTTTTGAGAGACAGAGAGAGACAGAGCATGAGGGGGGAGGGACAAAGAGAGAGGGAGACACAGAATCCGAAGCAGGCTCCAGGCTCTGAGCTGTCAGTACAGAGTCCAATGTGGGGCTCTAACCCACAAACTTTGAGACCGTGACTTGAGCCAAAGTCAGATGCTCAACTGACTGAGCCACCTAGGCGCACCACTGAGTGTTTTTTATTTTATTTTTTTAATGTAGCTTATACTATTTCTGGGTGAGGCTAGATTTACAGATTTAACCTGTGATTTGGTGAAGGCACTTGCTTTTTCTTGAAATGACTTATTCATTCTTGGGGAGGGAAGGGGTTTCCATTCCTGGACAAGGCTGGAGGCCATTCTGGGATCAGGTGTGGTGACAGGGAGGGTTTGAAAAAGGACGCTCTATGTGGTGTCGCTTTTTAAACTCTGGGAGAGTAACGCTGTCTTTATTATTCCTAAAGGAAATGAATAAGTGAACCATGCAAAAGAGAAATGACACCGTGGAGATGCTCTCTTTACTCCAGGGAATCTTCTTCACTTCTCTGTCCTTTGTGAGATGATTAATGGATTGATTTTATTTAAACTGTGGGAAACAAATGAAACCATTAAATGTTTATATTTAAAGCAAATACATTACTAGAGGTAGTGAAGCTTTCTGTGGGCCACATGGCCTGCCCGGAACCCATAAATGCTCCTTCTGACTTTCCAACACAACTGCCAAACACTGCCTCCACACATTCTTTATAAAACTTCTTTTCCATTCCAAATCCACTTGGTACTTTCATTACGGTCTTGTTAAAATTGCAAGATGTCCGAAGGGACTTGCAAGATAGATTTCCCTTTATTGAGGAGGAGCAAAAGAGGAAGTGTATAAAAGCATTTCTATTTGTTATTCCTTCAGGGAGACATATTAAAGAAAAATAGTGACACTTCTATAGGAAGAATATCTTTTAATTTGACATTATTTTAATGGTGAGCATTTGGGGCAAATGTATATGCTTTTCCTCTATTTTAGCACCTTGTACAACATCCTGGATTGGACTTCTGGGACAGATAATATTATTTTATTTACATGTGGAACAAATAAGTGAATGTACCTACAAGATATATGTTGATCGTGGGCTTTGTGAAAGTGCAGACAAGTACTTATGATATTGGTTCTCAGAATTAGGTCCGTTTTATCCAGTTTTGTATCTCTCTACTTACTCTCTCCAGACAAGCTTATGATGGGGATCTGATAACTCTTTCTATGCTCCTGTTTGTAGGTACCTACACAAATGTAGCAAAAACTTCTCATAAATAACAAACTCAGTCACAACATTACCCATATTAAAAAAATTTTTTGTACCGTTTATTCATTTTTGAGAGACAGAGAGACAGAGAGTGAGTGGGGGAGGGGCAGAGAGAGAGGGAGACACAGAATCCATAGCAGGATCCAGGCTCTGAGCTGTCAGCACAGTCCGACATGGGGTTTGAACTCACTGACCGTGAGAATATAACCTGAGCCAAGTCAGACGCTCAACTGACTGAGCCACCCAGGCCCCTCAACATTACCCATCTTGATTGCACGATCCTTCCCTCTATATTCCTTTGCTGTTCTATATGCTTTTGTCTGGAAGCATAAAGGTCAGCAAAGGATGGTGTTGGGAAGGGTGTGGTAGTTGCTGAACACTTGCACTCACAGGCAGGTACCCCCAAAATCGTGAATTATACATTAAGATTATTTTTCCTGGGGGCGCCTGGGTGGCTCAGTTGCTTAAGCATCAGACTCTTGATTTCCTCTCAGGTCATGATCTCAGGGTTCATGAGTTCAAACCCTGAGTCAGGCTCTGTGCTGGCAGCACAGACACTGCTTGGGATTCTCTCTCTCCTTCTCTTTCTCTCTCTGTCCCTCCACCACCCCCCCCTTGCTCTTTCAAAAGTAAGTAAATAAATAAATGTTAAAAAACATTATTTTTCCCTTTTAGATCTTGAATTTGCCTGAACTGATTGATGACTCCAAGTATAAAACTAACCACCTTCGGGTACAGAATAGAAAAGAGCTTATCAAAATACTATCTGCACGGTAAGCTTGGATTTACTGTGTGTACACTTAAGAATTAATGTCATTAGCATTTACCTGGTTTTTTTTTTGTTTGTTTGTTTTTTGGTGTTCTTTTTTGCCTTATTTAAATTAACTTGTATTTCTTTAACATTTCACAAAGCTGGTTAGTGGAAAGATATTTCAAAGCCATGTTTTTTCTTTATTTGAAAACATTTTACATGTCTTATTAAGTACTGAGTCATAACAATGATATAAATAAGAAAGTCAAATGACTTGAATTAGGTTGCTCTTCTGTAGCATGTGAGTGTTTGGGATTAGTCTATTATGAATTCTAATAACAACAATACTACTAGTAATAATGATTTAACATTTTTTTTTTACCTTTTACTATTTAAACAGTCTACATATCTGACCCCTTTTAACCCTTACAATCATTCTGTGAGGTAAATTCTATTCCTATTTTACAGATAAGGAAACTGAGGCAAAGAACAGTGAAGTCAAAAGTTTGTTGGCTTTTCTGTTCTCCTGTGCAGTTTATCATGATGACGTTTGGAAAATGCCAGATTGAGTTATGGGTCATAAAGGATTAATGCTAGTCAATTAGAGCATTTGATTTCCAAATTATAACATTCATGTCAGGTTTTGCTTTCATTAAAACCCGTATCAGTCTTTCAGGTATCCCTCAGAAAAGGGTACCAATCCTGCATATTTCCTACCAGTTTCGCTTTTGTTTATGTCTAAACTCCATCTACAGAATAGGCATCAGGGTTCTTGTGGGTCTAAATGCCCACAGAAGCGGTTCTTCAATACGGAACATTTGCTGTCATCATGCCCATGAATTAAGTACTTTTGTTCAAATATCATATCTTGTCTTTTGAAAGGGCCCTTATTTTTCTGTGTAGTATGTACCAAAGTTCTTAGACAATAAGATTCTGCTACTGTAATTTTTATTTCTGTCCCCTTGGTATTTGGGGATCTCTGTGTGAATCAGCAACAATTCATTACCTATTTTCCCTTTCCTGGATCGCAGACACTTCGCAATGCCTGTTTCGCCTTGTGCCCCATGCCGGTCGATCAGCGGGGGGCTCTGTGTGGGACTGATGTGCAGAGAATGCAGGAGCCAGAATCGGGCTCCCCTATCCCTGTCGTTCGTTAAATATCAGTCTGATTCTACCACAGAGCCTGAGAGCCCTCAGTCATTAACCTTTCTTCACATGAGAATTGGCCATTTATTTCTGCTCTTTGCCTCTCATTTAATTCATTGATAGGACTTTTTCCTTTCACACCACGGTTACCCACTTTCAATAATAGGCATTTGTGAGAACCTTATCAAAAGCTCTTTGAGAGTCTAAATAGATCGTATCCATGCTGTGAGAAGTGGACCCAAGAAAAATACAAAACTGAGGCAGATAAAAGTGTCATCTTCGTACTCAGCTGCTGGCCCCTTTTATAACATCAAGGGCCACAAAGTTACATTACTGGTTTCCCATGTCTTAAGATTTTTCTTCCTTGCTCAATTCTGTGACAGAATTCTGCTGTAGAAAGACTTTTAGTAGCATCTGTAATAGATTAATTTCTATTTTCTCTCTTCATTGTGAATTACATAATTTGTCGCCTTCTTCTTTCTACTCTTACGCACGCAGAAGTGGAAGTTTCCTCATTGTGGAAACCCATAAGGTTCTTATGTCTTTATTCAGGGCTTAACAAGGAGTTAAGGAATCCAATCACAAGGAAGAGACTGGGGGGTTGTCTTCAGAGAGGAAATTCGATAGGGGAGGTCACATTATCACAGGTCCTGCTGTTAAAGCACAGACCACAGAGAGCCTGCACTGTTTGGAGGCTCTGTTGTGGAAGTGTGTTGATGTTTTTTGGTGCTCTCTTGTGGTAAGCAGTCTTCAGTCTCTGCCAGCTCAAGTCTCTTCTGCGTGATGGATCAAACAGTGATGAGCGGGGAAGATTAGGATATGATTCATTCCCATTTATGACCTTGTCGTTTGTTTTTCTGAACAAATGTCACTGGATTCACCGGTACTGTTCAGTGCCTGGCTTTCAGGGGGTCTCTGTGAAAGTTTAAAAGTGTATCATTTTCATTAGCTGATTCTATGTTCTCTATGAAAATTTAAAAATGTTTAGTGGCTCTCTATTATAGGATGAAAGCTGGTCTTTTTAGTCTGACATCATGGTCTTCCACAGTCTGACATGGTTTTTTCTTTCCACCTTTTCTCAACATAAAGGCCCTGCTGTGGCCACACTCCCATTTGGTGGGGTCTTTTGTTCTCTGTCTGGAACGCTTCCCAGACTCACTACGATTCTGAAACATAGTCGTGCTTCCAAGGTCAGTTCCACAGCTTCATGAAACCATCCTCAAATGTCCCTCTTTGGGGTCCCAGTCAGATGACAACACTTGCAGAAAAGCAGGTGTCCTTCCGTGCTTCGTATCCAGCCTACCAGTTATCAAACACAAACAGAATCGGCATTAACTTGTTGGGAATGGTTCTGTCAGAGGTGTGCTTGACACGCTGTTCTTTTCATTCCACAGCAGAACCTGTGAATCACAGACACGCTAGCTCCCAACCACAGAAAGGAGGCAGGGAGAAGGGAAGGGGAGAAAGCAGCACTGAGTAGATGCCTTTAATTATCAGGAAAGCGTTATTATTCCCACTTTACAGATGAATATTCTGAAGTGTAGGGAGGTTAGTCTCAAGGTTAGAAACATAGTGAATAGTTAGTTTAGAATTCAAAAGGCTGTATCTTTTCCATATGTCATATTGCCTCCCCTAAAGTGGTGCACGGAACGTTACCCTGTCTTTGCTTATTTACTCAATAAATATTTATTGATCACTAGGGATAGAGAATAAACGAAACAAAGAACATTGGTGAAAAATATTGCAGGGAAGGAAAATGAGGAGTGCCAAAAGTTGGTTGTGAGGCTATTTCATTTAAGCTGGTCACAGAGAGCTTCTCTGCTTAAGGGACATTTGAGCAGAGTCCTGAAGGAGGTGAGGGAAGGGACCTGCAGAGAACTGGAAGAAGCTCTTTAGGCAGCAGGTGCATGGGTAGGAGTTTAGGGAGTACCAGAGAGGACAGTGAGCCCAAACTCAATGATCAAAAGGAAGAGTTGGGGGGAGGTGGGTCCAGAGAGAGAGAGAGAGAGAGAGAGAGAATGGAGGGATGTGGGTGGGTCCAGGGAGACAGTAGAGAGAGTGGGGGGAGGTGGCCAGCAAATCATGTTTAAAAGTTATGATAGACTTTATAACAAAGTAGTTTCTTAAACTCGTGAAATGAAGGGATTATTTTCATCATATAGTCAGTTTGCTT
The DNA here is from genome assembly GCF_046562875.1 of Panthera onca. Lineage (NCBI taxonomy): Eukaryota > Metazoa > Chordata > Mammalia > Carnivora > Felidae > Panthera > Panthera onca. The sequence continues at coordinate 73,642,809 of NC_138340.1, read as the reverse complement.
CTCAGCCACTACTATTTTCTATCCAACCTGAAGACACATTTTTTTCCAGTTTGATTGAGACATGCCTGACATATAACCGTGTATTAGTTTAAGGCATACACCATCATGATGTGATATATGCATGTATTGCAAAATGAGCATCCCAGTAAGTTTCGTTGACACCCATCACCTCACAGTTACAGATTTCTTTTTCTTGTGTTGGGTTTTAAAATCTCTCCTAGCAACCTTCACATATACAGTATTGTTAACTACAGTCCTCTTTGTGTTCTCCTATGGAATTCATAGACTCTTTTGAAAGCCTACCAGGAAAGCCAGTCGCTTACCTCACTTTTCTGTTATTCCTGCTAAAAATCGTGTGATGCTTCTCTCTGAGCAGCCAGGCTCATTCAGGAAGGCAGCTGCATGTTTTTGTCATCCGCTGAGTTTTCCGCAGACAGCACACAGTGTGTCTCAGGTGTTCTCAGGTGTTACTATTTCCCACCCCCCCCACCCCCGCCCCCCACCAGGCCGGCCCTGAACAAGTTTTGCTTTTTTTAAATTTCAAGATGGGAGACTTTTCCCTTGGGCTTGCCGTTTTATCCAGGGTGTTGCAGAACGTCTGTTTACCCAGCTGCTAAGACTGAAAACGGTGCAAGGAGAAAGCATGTTAAAAGTCCCCAGCTAAAACAGAAGAGACATAATAGAGACTAATCCAGGGCCCGTTAAAACAAACGCCTTCTCTGCAGCTCCCAGGAGCAATAACTCCTAAGTCAGGGCCCCTGACACACTGAATCAGCACTTTTGCCACCGTGAGGACCTCAAGGGAGAGAGTGAACATCATAACCTGCATTGAAACCAAGAGGAGAAGGTTAAAGATGTTGTGTTAGTAGTTGGGGAAAATAAGAGGAAGACATGAAATGAGGAGGAAGGAGAAGAGAAATGATGGAGAAAATAGAAATATAATTTGCTTTATTTCTCTCCCTTCCTTTCTTCACTGTTACTGGCCACTGACTGTGTGCCCTTGTCCTGCAGCTACAGAGATGAAACAAAAGATCTGGGCTTGTGAGGAGTTCATGATCTAGTTAGGAAAATAAGCAGGTAAAGCAGTGGCTTAAGTAGTGTTTGCTCAGGACAACTGGTAAACACACTCACAGGGTGCCCGCAGCCCAGAGAAGGGTAACTCCCTTAACGTGGGCAAGTCCAGGAAGGCTTCCTGGAGGTGGTGCCACCTGAGATGAGTCTTTTTTTTTTTTTTAAATGTTTGTATATTTTTGAAGGAGAGAGAGACAGAGCATGAGCAGGGGAGGGGCAGAGAGAGAGAGAGAGAGAGAGAGAGAGAGAGAGAGAGACAGACACAGAACACAAGGCAGGCTCCAGGCTCTGAGCTCTCTGCACAGAGCCCAACACAGGGCTTGAACTCGCAACCTGTGAGATCATGACCTGAGCTGAAGTTGGATGCTTAACTGACTGAGCCACCCAGGCGCACCCCCCGCCCCGCCCCAGATGAGTCTTGGACAAATAGAATGAGGTGAAGAGAAGAGAAAAGAGAACTCAAAGGAAGAACTATTTGATCAAGTGGAATTTCACAGGGAGAAAAAAAAATAAGTCATAGGAGAAGAAAAATAAGGTAACTTGGAAAGAAACTGATGACAACTTTTAAATTGATTTTTGAAAAATGCTGCACATGTTAAGCAAGTGTCTGTCAATATAGTCCTAGTGAAGGCGTTACTAAAAAGTTGGTTACACTAAGATGATATAAATAAAAATTAACAATGTAAGATAAAATTACCTTTTTTACAATGCTGTGACAATTCCTTTAGTGAAATAGTAATTGGTTTTGGTTTTGAATGATCTGATTTTTCTTAAGTTTCTGATATGTGATTGAATATTTACTTACTTTCAGAGTTTACTGTATTAAAAAACAGTGAAATTTTTTTTATTAAAAAAATGTTTTTTAATGTTTATCTTTGAGAGACTTTGAGAGAGATGGAGAGACAGAGTGTGAGTGGGGGAGGGACAGAGAGAGAGGGAGACACAGAATCCAAAGCAGGCAGGCTCCAGGCTCTGAGCTGTCAGCACAGAGCCCGACATGGGGCTGGAACTCATGAACCGTGAGGTCATGACCTGAGTTGAAGTTGGACGCCTAATCTACTGAGCCACCCTGGCACCCCAAAAAACAATGAAATTAAGTGCTGAAGTTCAGGGCCTTCTAAGCGGAAGTGCTAAATAAATATTGGTGAACTGAATCAAAGGTTTATTAAAGAGCTTCATCTAATCTGATCACTTCCAAAATTTGGTATCAAATTATTTTATTTTATTTTTAAATTTAAATTTAATTTTATCATTGTATTAATTTTTTTATTTTAGAGAGAGATAGGGCACAGGAGAGTGGCAGAAGGAGAGAGAGAAAATCCCAAGCAGGCTTCACACTCAGTACAGAGCCCAATATGGGGCTTGATCCCATGATGCTCAAATTATTTTTTTAATTTTTTAAAAATTTGTTTAATGTTTATTTTTGAGAGAGAGAGAGAGAGAGAGAGCAGAGAAGGGGCAGAGAGACCCAGAGACAGAATCTGAAGCAGGCTCCAGGCTCTGAGCTGTCAGCACAGAGCCCGACGCAGGGCTCGAACCCACGAACTGTGAGATCATGACCTGAGCTGAAGTCAGATGCTTAACCGACTGAACCACCCAGGCGCTCCCCAAATTATTTTTAATTGGCTTGTTTAGAATATTGGAGAGTTGGACCTAGAGTGTTTTTTGGCTGTTGGTAGGGGGTTGTATTTTCAAAGGTGCCTGAATATAATGTTAATTTATAAAAACTGACATCTTGGTCTCAATCCGGCAAATTTGGTCCTTCTGCTTCCCTGCCTAGGTCTTTCAGGGAGTCTCCACAGCTTTGAGGACAAAGATTGAACTATTTGCCTTAATACATGTAATTGCCTCCTACCTAGTCACCCAAGAACCACCTGCAACTCCTTATAACGTGGCCTGGTGTTTTAATCCTCTGTGTCTTCCCATATGCTGTTTGCTTTTCACTAAAATGATGAAGCTTCTTGGCTTCACTGGCTGCTTCCATTCCTTCCAAATGAGCACGAGCCCCAGGAGACTTTCCTGCCTCACTTGTCTGTTGTAAACAGCCCCTCTGATGCCACGACATCAAAGCATCCATCGCACCCAACTATCATCAGTTGTCCTCCTTGACAAGACAGTAAGTTCTTAAATAAGTTTCACATTTCTTAATTTCTTATTTTTTTAAGTTTATTTATTTATTTTTAGAGAGGGGGGGAGCAGGAGTGGGGGGAGGGGCAGAGAGAGAGGGAGAGAGAGAATCACAAACAGTCTCCACACTGTCAGTGCAGAGTCGGACCTGGGGCTTGATCTCACGAACTGTGAGCTCATGACCTGAGCCTAAATCAAGAGTCGGACACTTGATTGAGTCACCCAAGTGCCCCTCTTATTTTTTTAAAACAATTAAATGTTTTTGAGAGAAGTTTTAGGAGGAAGGTACAGAAAGTTTCCATATATCCCCCTCCCCCACTATCAACACTCCCCACTAGAGTGGTACATTTGGTGCAATTGATGAACCTACATGGACACATCATAAGAGATAATATATCTCTTTTGATTTTTATTTCTAATGCCTGTTGGGTTTCTGGAACTCAATAAACAATCTTTCAGTTAGTCAACGTATTACCCAAGGAGCAATACCATCCAAGTTTGGAAGAAGTGGCCAAAAGGAAAAGAGGACAAATTCCCAGTGTTGTTAAGATAAAAAGAGAACAATGGAATATTACTCAGCCATCACAAGGAATGGAATCTTGCCATTTGCAGTGATGTGGATGGAACTAGAGTGTATTATGCTGAGCGAAATAAGTCAGTTCAAGAAAGAAAAATACCATATGATTTCACTCATATGTGGAATTTAAGAAACAAAACAGATGAACATAGGAAAAAGGAAGGAAAAATAAAATAAGATAAAAACAGAGAAGGGAGGCAAACCGTAAAGAGACTCTTGTTTTTTTAAGTTTATTTATTTATTGAGAGAGAGACAGAAGGAGAGAGAGGGAGAGAAGCCTGATGATCTCACACTATGAGATCCTGACCTGAACTGAAACCAAAAGTCATTTAACCGACTGAGCCATCCAGGTTCCAAAAGAGACTCTTACGTACAGAGAACAAACTGAGGATTGCTGGAGGGGAGTTGGGTGGGGGATGGGCTAAATGGGCGACGGGCATTAAGGAGGGCACTTGTGATGAGCAATGGGTGTTATATGTAAATGATGAATCACTAAATTCTACTCCTGAAACCAATATTACGAGTATGTTAACTAGCTTGAATTTAAATAAAATCTTGGAAGGCAAAGGAAAAAAAAAAAAAAAACAATGGTAGCCAGAGATGAAAACTTTCTAAACTAACCTAAGAGGACTGTATTATGATCACTGAATGTCAAAAGGCCTGAATTTGAGGCCAGAGTCTTCCACTAACTCTGTGGCCTTGAACTAGCCCCGATTCTTGGAGCCTCAGGTCCTCATATATATATATATACAATGTGCATAACGATACCTACACCATAGTGAGAATTACGAACCAGAGCAGGCCTGAGAGCAGCTAGCCCAACACAGCACACAGCAATGTTCGGTCTGTTTTAGGAGAATCTCAATCCCCTAGAATCACAAATCACAGTTCCCCAGTTTTGTTTTTTTTACCATCAAATTTCTCCTGTATAATTTTTTTTTACTCATGAACCCCCTATCTTTGAGAAATTTTTCTCTCCCAAGCTGTAAATATTTCATGAATTCCATAATTTTTATTTAATCAAGGTCTATTCAACTGCCAATCAAACCCTGCTTAGGATGATACAACGAGTATCATTGATTATTGTACTGATTTGATCCCAGTGAAAGGAAAGCAGGATATTGTAGTAGGCCTGTATATCCTTTTTGCAGCTAAATGATTTCTGTTCAACTCTCTTGAAAAGTTAAAAATAGCTCACAAGGCTTGGAATAAAGACTTTATTCTTAATGAAGACTGTTAATAGTGCTTAGTTTTTGAAACCAAAATGGACCTTAACGGCCCATAGTCTATTCCCTTTCAAGAGACACTTGTTTCTTGGTGGGGGCGATGAATTTGGAACTTGTGAACACTCCATTTAAGTTATTCCTTGCATTGGTGGCTATACCCTCATAAAGAACGACACATTTTGCGTTCCTTAGCTGCTATGCTGTGTTAATAGTCTCCATGAAAAGCTTCAGCCAGGGCCTTTGAACTTGGAAAAAAATATGTCCATGAGTTCTCCTGTGTCATTTTTATGGTTAAGTTTTTTCAAAGTTTTAATGGGCATTTTTGGCCTTCCTGAAAGCTATTGACTTTAATTATCTGCTAAATAACATCTATAATTTCCTTAATTTTTATTCTTAGTAGAAAATGAAGCTACAGTTGACCCTTGAACAAAACAGGTTTGAACTGTGCAGGTTCATATACATGCAGAATTTTTTCGATACATAAAAATGGGACTATAAACGTACTTTCTCTTTCTTACGATTTTTCCCAGTAACATTTTTTCTCTAGCTTACTTTATTGTAAGAATACAGCATATAATACATATAACATACAACATATGTGTTAATGGACTATTCTGTTATTGGTAAGGCTTCTGGTCAACAGGAGGCTCTTGGTTAAATTTTAGGGAAGTCAAACGTTATACACGGATTTTCAACTGTGTGTGGGGTTGACGCCCCTAATCTCTGTTCTGTTTAAGGGCCAACTCTTCTTTATATTTAATTTCTTAATGGCGAGCTATCATTCACTCCTTCCCTTTATCCCTGTCTTAAACCCCATTTTAGTTCATCCTCTTGTCTTCCTTTTCTGGTTCCATCTTCCTGTCCTCATCCAGTTATTGAGAATTTGATCTCTTTTTAAAATTAAATTCTAAATGGATATTATGTATCACCTTCCTAATAATTGGGTTTCATTTATTTGCATGAAGCCTTCATTTGAATAAGTAGTTTGCTCAGAGAACAGAGAGAATTTTATCAGTGTCCACCTATATGATAGAATTCAGAAGGGCTGGAAGGAACCTCTGTTGCATGGAATATAACCCTTCCTTACACTGCTGATTTCAGAGGTCTGCAATTATAGATTTTTTTTTTGCCCCAAAAGTTTGTCTATTCTTTTTTTTTTTTAAGTTTTTTGTTATTATTTATTTTTGAGAAAGAGAGAGTGTGAGGAGGGGAGGGATAGAGACAGAGGGAGAATCTCAAGCAGGCTCTGTGCTGTCAGCCCAGAGCCCAACCCGAGGCTCGAACTCACGAGACTGTGCAATCATGAGCTGAGCTAAAATCAAGAGTCAGACGCTTAACCGACTGAGCCATCCAGGTACCCTAAGTTTGTCCATTCTTAAGCTTCAGACAGCACAGAGAGAGTTAAAGCTTGAACTCTTATTCCTTAGCGTAAGTTTTCTCAGACTTTCCCCTCAGACTAGATTTTCATGTGGAGAAAGTAGAGAAATCATCAAAGCCCAGGCTGCGTCAGCGAGGCCGAGAGCAGAGTGAAAGGCTGAGAGCACTCAGGAGCCCCAGAGATCAAGTTCCCCGCAATGATGCTTCTGCCAGGGCTGGGAGGCTAGGGAAGTCTCTTTTAACTCTGATTCATTCCTCTCCTCTCTAAACCTGGCAACCATCGACTCTCCCATGTCTACATGTTTTTAATATATAGAGAGAAACTTATTGTTTGCTCCCCCTGAAACTCTTTGGTTGGTCTAAAGTTCTCTTTCCCATGTGATCACATTTTAAAATCTTCCTGCCAGCCTTCCCACCCCCCCCCACCCCTGACTTCTATTAGTATCTTATGAGGCTGCAATTCATGTGATTTATATATATCCTCAACCTACATGTTTAGTTTATTGCAGCCTCCCCCCCTCAAACCTCTTATAATGCCTTGAATGATACTGTAGGTTAATCTGGCATTTGCTGCAGAGGGCTGATTGGGATAAATGGATCTGATGTTTTGGTGAGGGTCACATTGGTTTTCTTTTGCATTCCATGGCAGCTCTGCCATTATCAGCTAATAGATGGTTCCTTGTAAAATGTCTCTATTTTATGTGGTACGTTTTCTGAATGTTGGCTATTTGGAGATAGCTTTAAGTGGCTGTGTGTTGTTACTATAAAATCAGCCTGGAGGGAAAAAGAATGAAAGAAACACAGCCCTGGAATGTATCCTTTTGGCTTAGGGATCGTATAAGGAACTACTGCAACTCCAAACGAAGGGCTGTTTCTACCCTGTTAGGAGAATTCTTTGTGACTGAGGATCGAATGATATCTTTAAGTGAGTCAGGATGAAATGGAATGTCATCCTGCTCCTCCCCCCACCCCCATTTTTTTCTTTCCAGGAGGGCTGTAAACCATTCCATACTGCCTTTTAGTAGAAAGAATTAGATGGTGGTGGTGGGATATTTATATATGTGTGTGGGGGCGGGAAGGGGGGGTGATGGCTGTGAGAGGGAGTCCAGTAAACTATGTTTCCCTGGATAAAACATTTAATACCCTCGTTTCTCCACTGGAACTTAATGTATATTTTTAGATTTATAGAATGCTAAAGTCCTAAACATTTGGGGAGTTGGGTAGGGCCTCAGATACCATTCATTGGACTTAACCCTTTCCTAAGTGTAAGAACTTAGAATTTAACAGCATCATGGCTGGAGACCCCTGATCTGGTGGGAGACTGCACAAAGCCAGCTCAGAAGGCCTTCCTTTGGGAAGGGTGTAGGCACATCTCTCCAGCCTTTTTCTGGCTGACCTTGTTTTGCTCTTGACTTTCAAATTGGATAGAGAATCTGGAGTTTGACTCAGTCTCTTGACACTGCTTTGCTCCTCAGACTCCCCAGACTCATCCTGCCCTGCCCAATTTCCTGCCTGCCTTTGGCTCACACCGAGTTCTGTGCTGCAACTACTTTGCCCCTACTTGGGTTCTATTCTTATCTCTTCTTAGCTTTGGTGCCCTCGCATAGGCCTTCCTCTGCTCTTTTTGATCTTACATTAACTGATGTTTCTAGTAAGAGCAGACTCCACCTCTCTTCCAGTGCTGACAGCTGACGTCCCTGCTGGGTCTTGATTTCCACCAGCTGTCCAGCATCCTGGAACATTCCCTGGTGACCAGCTGCTCCTGACCGCCTTCACCTGGATGATCCACAGTAGTCCTGGCAAGCTACTCGCCGCTCCCAATGTCAGACTAAACCTACCTTAGTTCTAGTTTAACATGTTTTGGCCAATAACACATAGGTCATTAGTGAGGCTCAAATTGGGAATCTCTTGATTATCAATGCCTTTTCCACAGCACTCACAGAATAACTGCTTTTTTTCTCTTTTCTCTATAAATTTCATATTTAGAATAATACTGGCCGGGGAAAGGAAACAAGTAAACACCCTGCACCTCACCCCCCCACACTTATACAAACACACACACACACAGACACACAGGTACACACACAACTTTTAATCTTTGAATTTATAAATTGACATTTTCCTTTCTTAATGATTTTTCTTCCCTCTATTGTGAATTGTTTTTCTTTTTCTCATTTGCTAACTTTGGAAAGAAAAATCCAGACATTGGAATGTCTGAGTTTATTTAAGTCTCAGTACTCTGTTCAATTTAATGAAGGAAAACAAAAAAAGGAAAATTGGAGTGCTGGTCTGTATCTTCATAGCCCTGGGACTGACCCTTCCTGGCGGTCATTGATCTATACTGTATCTTTAAAATAAGAGTCATTGATTGTTCCAAGTTATTTTTAAGCATGGAAAGATATAGAAATATATTCCAAAACATAGAAAGTTATATATTCTAAAACATTAGAAAGTTAGAAATTGTGAGACACATGATTATTTTATAATAATTTAACATGGTATTTTCTAAACTAGATTAAGAACTAAAAAGAGGATTTATTTAGTATATTGAATGAGATGGAAGTATTAGATATACGTCACCTTACGTACCCTGCTAACAGGGAGCACATAGTCTTGTGTCTGTGGAACATTTACAAACACTGATTATAGACTAGGTTACAAAAAAAATTTCAGTAAGCTTCAAAAGAACCAACTACAATGAAATATTCTAAAAATAATAAATTTAGAAATACAATTATAGACAAAACTATAAAGCAAAGTGTTTAAGTAAAAAGGAATTAAATGGGATTAAAATTGTAAAATCGTAGTTAACTATTGTGGCATGGCAAACCATACTGAAACTTATCGCTTTAAAACAAGTTGGCAAGCTTTTTCTATAAAGATAATAAATACTTGAGCCTCTGTGGATTAAATGATCTCCATCACAGCTACTTAACTCTACCATTGTAGCCAGATAGCAACCGTAGACAATACTTAAATGAGTGGACATGACTGTATTCCGTTTTTTTATATTAAAATTTTTTTTAATTTTTTTAAATTTTTATTATTTTTGATTGAGAGAGAAAGAGACAGAGAGAGAGAGAGAGAGAGAGAGCAGGGGAAAGGCAGAGAGAGAGGGAGACACAGAATCTGAAGCAGGCTCCAGGCTTGGAGCTGTCAGCACAGAGCCCAATGAGGGGCTCGAACTCCTGAACTGCGAGATCATGACCTGAGCCAACATCAGATGCTTAACCGACTGAGCCACCCAGGCACCCCACATGACTGTATTACAATAGAATTTTATTTGTGGACACCAAAAGTTGAATTTCATAGAGCTTTCATATGTTATGAGATATTCTTCTTTTGATTCCTTCCAACCATTTAAAAAGGTAAAATCCATTTTTTAATGAGAACTCATAAGATTTACTCTATTAACTTCCCTACATCTCATATAACAGTGTTAGCTACAGTCATCGTGGTGTACATTATATCCCTAGTACTTATTTATCTTATGACTGGCAATTTGTCTTTTCTGACTACCTTTCTCCACTCTTCCTTCCTCTCCACTCCACCTCTGGGAATCACAAGTCTGATCTCTTTTTCTGGCATGTTATGTTTTCAATTTTCCTTTGATCCATTGTTTGTTCAGGAGAGTGTTGTTTAATTTCCATGTATTCATGAATTGCCAGTTTTTTTCTTGTTCTTGAATTCTAGTTTAATGCCACTGTGGTCAGAGAAGATACTTGCTATCATTTCAATCTTCTTGAATTTGCTAAGACTTGTTTTTTGGCCTAACATATAGCCTATTCTAGAACATGTTCCATGTGCACTTGAGAAGAACGTGTATTCTGCTGTTGTTGGATAGAATGTTCTGTATAAATCTTTTAGGTCCATTTGGTCTCTAGTGTTATTCAGATCTGCTGTTTCCTTATTGATTCTCTATCTGGATGATCTATCTGTTGTTGAGAGTAGGGTATTAAAGTCCCCAACTATTATTGTATTATTGTATTTTATTGTGTTGTATTGTATTGTATTATTGTATTTTATTCAATTTTATTTCTTATTTTAGCTGTGTTAGTTTTCACTTTATATATTTAGGTGTTCCAAGTGTTGAATGCACTTACATTTACAGTTATGTCTTCTTGATGAATTGATCACATTAGCATCATATAGTGCCCCTGTTTGTCTCCTTTCATCATTTGTAAAGTCTATTTTGTCTGATGTAAGTATAGCTAAGCCTACTCATTTTTGGTTACTTTTGTCTTTTGTTGTGTGTGTTCTGGTTGTTTTAGAGATCTTTGTTTCTTGTTTCTTATCCTGCTATCTTTGTGTGTGTGTGTTGATGTTTTTGTATCAGTATGTTTTGAGTTCTTTAATTTTTTTGTTTGTTTACTTATTCTGGGAGAGAGAGAGAGCACGAGTAGGGAAGGGGCAGAGAGCAACAAAAAGACACAGAATCTCAAGCAGGCTCCAGACTCTGAGATGTCAGCACAGAGCCTGATGTGGGGCTCGAACCCACGGACAGTGAGATCATAACCTGAGCTGAAGTTGGATGCTTAACTGACTGAGCCTGCAGGTGCCCCTGTTTTGAATTCTTTCTCATGTTCTTTTTTTTAAATACTACAGGATTTTCCTTTGTGGCTTATGTAAAATGTTTTAATTTTATAACACCTTGTTTTAAACTGATGACAACTTAACTTCAATAGAATTCATGAACTTTATATTTTTACTGCTCCTGCTTGTCAAGTTTTTGGTTACTGCTGTTAAAATTTATGTGTTTTTAATATCATGCAACTAATACTATTGTAGGCATGGTTATTTTTACTATCCTCATTTTTTAAAACTTTCATACAAAAGTTGTAAGTGAATTATATACCACTCTTATCATCTAACTACATATTTACTGTTATTAGTGAGATATACACTACCTTTTACGTTTTTATTATGTTAATTGTTGTTCTTTTACTTCTACCCCAAGAGATCCCTTTAGCATTTCTTGTAAGGCAGATCTGGTGGTAATGAACTCCCTCAGCCTTTGTTTGGGAAAGTCTTTGTCCCTCCGTCAAGTCTGAAGGACAGCTTTGGCTGACAGCTATTTTATTTCAATATTTTGAATATGTCATCCCATTCTTGCCTGGCTTGAAAAGTTTCTGTTAAGAAATGTGCTGATGATCTTATGGGTTTCCTTGTATGTACCTTCTTTCTTTTCTGTTCCTGCTTTTATTTATTTATTTATTTATTTATTTAGTCTTCATTTTTGAGAGAAAGAGAGACAGACAGAGTGTGAGCAGGAGAGAAAAAGAGAGAGAGAGGGAGGCGCAGAATCCAAAGCAGGCTCCAGGCTCTGAGCTGTCAGCACAGAGCCCGACACGGGGCTTGAACTCATGAACCGTGAGATCATGACCTGCGCCAAAGTTGGACGCTTAACCTACTGAGCCACCCAGGCGCCCCTCTGTTCCTGCTTTTAAAATTCTTTGTCTTTGACTTTTGACAATTTAACTATAATTAAATTTTATCCTAAATAGGGCTTTGATCCCAAATAGGGCTCAATTAGTTTGGGTCCTTTGGGCCTCATTGATATGGCTGTCCATTTCTCTCCCCAGGTTTGGGGCATTTTCAACTATTTTTGCTTTAAAGATACTTTCTGTCTCTTTTTTTTTCTCCTTCTGGATTTCCCATAATGCAAATATTGTCTCTTTCTTCATTGTGCCCTATAATTCCTGTAAGTTTTCTTCACTCTTTTTCATTCTTTTTTCCTTTTGTGCCTCTCACTGGATAATTTCCAACGTCCCATCCTCCAGATCACTGATTCTTACGCATGGCCGAGTTTACTTTTGAGACTCTATTGAATTCTTCAGTTCAGTTATTATATTTTTGAACTCTGGGATTGCTGTTTCATTATTATTATTATTTTTTTGATGGCTGCTATTTTCTTGTCAGACTTCTCCTTTTGCTTATGCATTCTTTTCCTAATTTTATTTAGTTGTCGGTGTGTTATTAAAGGTCACTAAACTACTTTGAGAGGATTGTTTTGAATTCCTTGTCTGACAGTTCATAGATCTCCATTTTTTTTTTTTTAAAGATCAGTTTTTAAAGCTTTATTGTTGTCTTTTGGTGCTGTCATATTTCTCTGTTTTTCATCCTTGATTTCCTTATGTTCTTATCTCTGCATTTGAGTAATCACATGCACACTTAACGGGCTTGTTTTGGCAGAAACAGTTCTTCACCAGGCGGCTTGGGTTTCTGGGTGTGTCTCTTGGTAATGTCCTTGAGCAGGTGGGGTCTGTTATTATGATTTATTTTGGGGGCAAGGCAACCGTTCAGGCTGTGAGGATGGGAGTGCAGGTGGTGTGCCAATGCCTGAGGAAGTTGTGTAGGACTGCTGTCTTGGCTCCCTGCCCAAGTGAGGTTGTAGGATGGGTCCACGGTTGCCTGGATTCTCTGTCAGGCTTACCAGATGGTAGGGACTGGGTGCTATGTTCAGTAGTAGCTGGAGCTATGAATTAGCTTCCCTGCCCTGGCAAGGCAGCAGGATGGGACCTGGGGCCTATACAGCTCATTGTTTGGGGACCCAAATCAGGCCAGGGTATGCACTGGACTTCCTGGTCAGGTGAAGACGGTGGGGGAAGCCATGAGCTATGCTCTCTGTTCAGGTGCCACTCTCTGAGGAGCTGTCGAATGAGCCATGCAGCTTCCTGTGTGTTTTGGTCAGGTTCCCTGGTTGGACCAGCTGATAGCTGTATTCAGTGATAAATGGGACTATGAATTAGATTCCTTCCCCGGGTACCGTAGAAGCAGCTCTAAAGCTGGCAAAGCTCTTTTTTGTTGTTGTTATTTTTAACTCAAGCCAACCTGCCCCTAAATTCTCTGACCAAACAAAGCTACTGGCTTTGTTCTGTAGACTGTGGGCTCAGGCAGCCCACCTCTCCACTTCAGTGCCACCGGGCTGCACAGTTTGCAGGGGTTGTGACTGGCCCTTCTGGTTAGATGGGCCTGGAAGATACCCTCCAAAGTGAGTGAGGCTATGTCTCAGCTCCCTTGCATGGCTGATAGAGGGAGGGGCTGCTCCTGACCACTCTCAATTTTTCAAACAGGCTATCTTATTGGGTGAGGCTGGGAGCTACTATTAGCTTTGGCTATGAATTAATCTATTGCATGTATATAGCATGGGATTACTCCATGCTCAGTACTAGCTCTGCTCTGGGGGTGATTAGTGCTGCCTGCTTATTTCTTACCTTAGGCGCCACGGGCCAGCACAGGTTCCGGTAGCTGTCATCAGTCCTGGTCAGATGGGGCTGGAGGCCACTCTCCACAGTGGGTGGGGCTGCGATTCAACTCCTTGCCTGGGCGTGGGCAAACCGGTCTCTAGGGCCCTCAAAACTCCTTGTTTGAGGATCCAAATTGGGCAGATGTGTGTTCCACTGAGTTCCCTGGTCAGAGTGTGGCCCTAATTTGCCTCTGCGGATGAGCAAAGCCACTGGTTGGGAGGACTGCTCTGGCAGTACAAGCATGAACTGGTTTTTGCAAGCCCCTCCCCTTTTCTCCTTCACGGTTGGATCCCCAATGGTTGTGCCCTACAGGTTCCCCTGTAATCTCTGTGGTCTGAGATCAGACTAGGGGTTCCTGCAAAGTGACCCACAATGCTGGAGAGGGTTCCCATTTTCACTGGAGGAAGCATAGCCGCAGGGGAGACCTCTCCTTGTGGTGCTATGCTGACTGGGGTGAGGAACAGTATGGTCATTGTGTCACCACTTGTCTTGCCCTTCTAATGCAGTCTGTCTTGGTCTCTGTGGGGTGGGGGGGGGCACTTAAGTCTCAGCCCTCTGTTGTAGGATTCTCTCAGTGGGGCTCCTGGGTGGCTCAGTCGGTTAAGCATCTGACTCTTGATTTCAGCTTAGGTCATGATCTCACGGTTCATGGATTCCAGCCGAATGTCAGGCTCCACACTAACAGCATGGAGCCTGCTTGGGATTCTCTCTATCATTCTCTCTCTCTCTCTCTCTCTCTCTCTCTCTCTCTCTCTCCCCGCCCCTCAAAAATAAATAAACAAACATTAAAAAAAAAAAAAGAATTCTCTCAGTGGTGTCTTCTTCTTAAATAGCTGGTAGTCATTCTTATGAGGAGTAACAGTCAGGAATGATGTATGTTACACCTCGGGATGTCACTCCTATGTCCATTTTTAGCTTGAGGGTTGTACAAAAACAGATGGACTAAATGTGGCCCATGGGTCACAATTTTGAGTTTTTGAGCCTGTTTTAAAACAATGGTGATTTACTATTTCTCATGATTCTGAGAGTTGGCTTGGTGGTCCTGTTGGACTTGGGGGCTCCATTAAGTGGTTGCTTTTAGCTAGTAGGTTATCTGGGCCAGAAAGTCCAGGATGGCCCTACTCTCTTGTCTGGCTGGTGCCGGCTATTGGTTACATGGAGTTACTTGGTTCTCTTGTTCATCTTTTTAATCCTTCAGGCTACAGAGACTTGCTTATATGGTGCTCTTTGAATACCGTTGAAGGGCAAAGGCAGAAGCAACAAGGCTTTTGAGATGTGGACTCTAGAACTTGCACAGTATCTCTTCCATCATATTTTATTAGTCTAGATGCATCCCAAGGTCAACCAACATTTAAACTGGAGGCAAATATTTTATTTTTTTAGAGAATTCATTACATTAATATGCTGACATATATTATGAATCTCAGTGGAGAAGTGTAGCAAGCAGTGATTTCCAAACGAATGTGGCCAGAGAAACTGTTTTCTCCTTTCTACTCCACTAGCCCCAATTCCTATTAACATATCAAGGGATGTTAGCATGCCTTGGAACACAGTTTGGAAATCAGGATATATAATCTAATATAATTTAGGAAACTAGATACTGAAATAATATCAGAATATAAGAATGTATTAAAAACATAAACCTCTATAGTTAAGTAGAGCTTATCTCAAATATTAAAGTTACAGGAAACCTAGGACTTGAACTTGCACAGGGGTTCTACCTTTTACTGTTATATTGTAGCAGAGTAGAGTTATGTAGATCTTGGACTGAACTAGATTATTTTAATACCAGAACAAAAGGACCATGCATTCATTACCTAAGACAGATTGGGAAGGCTGCAGGATCTTTCCAGGATTTTATCCAGGGTTTAGAAAATACTAAATCCAGAGAATGGGTTGAAAGTTGGGAGAGAGAATAAAATCAATATCTGAATGCACACTAGTAAATACAGATTGTTCACTAAAATGATTATATTTGTCAGATGGAAAAGAGTATTAAACACTGATCTGCATATAATAAAGGAATAATACTTTTAACAAAACTTACAACTAATTGAGTTAAGCATGTGATCAAATACAAAATCAATGTACAGAAAATACTGCTTTCCTTTATAATTGTATATGTAATGAAGGAGAGATTCCATACCTACCAGCAGTAACACCATATACAAAACACCTAGGAAAATGGTAACAAGGTATGGTAGTTACATGAAAAAAAAAAAATCACAAAATTTATTGCTAGGAGAACTAAATATTGTAAAGATGTCAGTTTTTCTTATTATTAGTTGTTTAACAAAATCCAAACACCATTTCAACAGCATTAATTTGGGAATTTAACAAATTCTAAAATTTATCTTTAAGAATAGAGTAAATGAATTAAGAAGTATTAGAGATTACTATCCCTACTATGTATTAGAACAACTCTAAAAACACCATAATGCACCATAAATGCATATATTTATTTTCTGTGTAAGAGAGTCAGAGAGAGAGAGAGAGAGAGAGAGAATCGTGATATGGGGCTTGATCTCACGACTGTGAGATCATGACTTGAGCCAAAATCAAGAGTCAGACACTTAACCAACTGGGCCACCTAGGCTCCCCTTAAACACCATAAATAAATTAAAAGAAAAATGAAGTGGGAAAAGTATTTCCAACAGTAACTACAGATAATGGTAGTTATTTTACAAGAGAACAGCCAAATAGATTAGAAAACAACAAACAAACAACAACAGTAACCTCAGCAGATTAACCTGAATAACTCATAAAAGCTGAAATCTTAATGTCAATATATGAAGAAGTATTTGGTTTTGCTAATAATTAGATATATGTAGATAAAGATGGCTCAAATATGTTATTTATTCAAATATTTATTAAACAAAATAATTAATGTGTCCTAATACATAGTAAGATATAGAAGTTGATGCCATGCTGAGGAGAAAGAACGTGGACAGTAGGTGTATAGAACATTAAAGTGACTATTCTTAGTGACTTTATAATTCTATTTTAAAATAACCATCCTTTGCATTCTAGTAAATCTCTTTAGAGGAATCAAGCTAAAGACACTTCCAGAGTTGTTTGCAATAATGAAATATGCAAAGCACATAAACATATGGCATTAGGGTAATAAGTAAGCACTTACTGTAGAATATTGTTCATTCACCCCAAATTAAATTTTTTATAGGAAGGGAAATGCTTATTATATAATATTAATTTAAAAAGGAAAAACTATAAACTATATTAACAACAGCAAAGGAAAGGCACCAAGGGGAGAAGTATTGGTTAATATTAACCATGGTTGTCTCTGGAGAGAATTGTAATTTCACCCATTTTAGGAGAGCAAACAACATAACACCAAAAATAACCAAAAAATAAAAAATTCTGTGCTCTGGCCTAATTGGTAAACACACCAACAGTTTTATTATAAGTGTTTGGTCATTGAGTGCTAAGAATAGCACAGAACATAGAGGTCAAAATAAAGGTAAGAAGTTAATGCTGTTTAAGGAGATGCCTCCTGTCGTTAGTGCATGTTCTTAATTTCACTTGGTGTGCATTTCAAAATAAAAACAGGTATCTTTGATTTTTTTCTAACCTTAATGTTAATCTGGATAAAAATCTACATTTTTATGATAATGTCCTATACATTTTACTTGTTTTCAGTTGTACTTTTATTACATTTACTGAGAAGGTTGTATATATTCTGTGCTTTGACTTCTGGAAAGGAAAGTGTAAAGTTGGTAAGAAGAAAAAGGACCGTGTCTTTTGTGTGCTACAAAACTTTTCATTTTTCAGTGGGGGAAAGAATATTTTGATGAAACACAGTCCACCAATGAATTCTGCCATAATTTGGAGAATCTACTAACAATTTATGCGTGCTTTTTGTGGTTGTTTACCGTATTGTTCAATAAAGCTTACATATTTGTTGTAACAGTAACCATATGAAGCATCTTAAAGCAACATGTCCATGCAAAAGCTGTATGTTTGAGAAATGTCAATAATTTTCTGATAGCGGGTCACCTTATTTTTTTCCATGCAACAACCGGCAGTAGAATGCAACATTTAATCATTAAAATGTTATTTTTCAGTAAAATAAAAAATTGCTACAAAGTAAGATTGCACTTAGGATACCTTCCCAAGAAGCCTTATGCTTTTCCCATTCCCAAGGTGTTTCTAAGTCTGCACTGTTCATTCTATAAGAAAGCAGAAACCTAGCATTACTGGTTAATCAATAACACTTTCCACTGCTTCTTGAAATTACTCCTGGAATTAGAAGGGGGCAACTGTGACCTCAGAATGCAGTAGCAAAGGGTGGCATGATTTGGTTTTCCAGTTTGATAGATCCAGTATGATTTATTTTCCTAAGTACCAACAACTCCCTTTGAGCTTATCCAAAAAGGAAATGATTTAAGGAACTCATCCCTCTCAGAAATATCCTTGAGAATGGGGGCAGTTTTGTAATTTGGTACTGGAAATCCACTGCTGGGTGACAGGGTGGGCAAAGACATACATTGTACTTGAGTTACAGTGATTATGTTAAAAATTCCTGTCTCATATTCCTTTCCCATTATTTTGCCATCTTTCCTTCCCTAAACCTATTATTGGGTTTAGCTAATGACCTAGAAGAAAATCGTGCTAACCCCTTTTATTTTCCCCCAAGACATGCTCTAGTTTAGCTCAGAACATAAAACAATCAAAGCGTGTATAATTAATGTCAGAGCTATCCATGGTATGCTTAAAAAGATAAATTACTTAAACTCTTGAAGAAATTAAATTAAGTCATTACTTAATTACTTAAAGTTAGTGGAAGATTTAAGAGTGATTCAGAAATCACTTAGCTGGGTTTCCCCTAAAGCAGATCCTGATCCAGGGACTTGGGTGGAGGGAATTTATTAGGGAAATGATCTCATGAAACACAAATAAACAAGGGGAAAATAAGACAGAGAAGGGTGCTTTGATGAGCAGGTTGCCACTGTGGGCAGCTGGGGTCAGTCATTCTGGGAACATTGAAAATGGCCTGGAATGTGCTTCACTATCATCTCACCAGAGAATGGGGACACTGGGTATTTATCCACCATCTCCCGTCCCTAGTGCTTGAGGATTGCCCCTGCGGGTGCCATCCAGCAAATTCCCACGGTGTTGGAGAAAGCCCACATATAAGGAAACGATGCAGGCATTTGCAAGAGGAAGCCATCAGTGGGCTGGAACTCTCTAGAGCTGAGGTAGAGCTCATGCTGGTCAAGGGCACATGGGGTGGGGATTCTACAGCCTCTGCAGCTATTCGTGTCAGAGGACAAGAAAGGCTGAATAGAATCGTGGTTAACCTCAGTTGAAGCTGGAATTAGACTTCTCAGCTTTCAACAGTTGTCCTGTCCTATCAATTGTAAGATATTAGGCAAGCTGTGAGGCTTTGATATTCTACATTTTTCATCTGTAAATTGGGGATAATAATAATAATCCTTACGTCTAGAATTGTTGGAAGAATTGAATGGGTGAATACACACAGAGGAAAAGCTCTCAGCAGAATGCCTGGCATAGGGCAGACACTAGATAACGTGTTACTTATTGTACAGGCCGGGCAGCAGTCTAATGGAGTGGTAGTTCATTTGTTTTGGGTAACAGTTCTGTTGCTGTCCCAGTTTCCACTCTTATTACGCAGCCATGTGGCATGTTGACTCTCAATAAGCGACCACAAACGCCTTATTTCCTTTTCTTTTCTTCCTCCCTCCCTCCCTCTCTCTCTCTCTCCCCCCCTTTTTCTTTCTTTCTTTCTTTCCTTTCTTTCTTTCTTTCTCTCTTTCTCTTTCTTTCTTTCTTTCTTTCTTTCTTTCTTTCTCTCTTTCTCTCTTTCTCTTTCTTTCTTTCTTTCTTTCTCTCTTTCTCTTTCTTTCTTTCTTTCTTTCTTTCTTTCTTTCTTTCTTTCTTTCTTTCTTCCTTTCAAAGAGAGAGAGCACATGTGAGTCAGCAGGGAAGGGGCAGAGGGAGCAGGAGAGTCTCCACACCCAGCACAGAGCCCAACCAGGCCCCATCTCACAAACTGTGAGATCATGACCTGAGCCAAAATCAAGAGTCAGATGCTTAACCGACTAAGTGACCCAGGTGCCCTTCAAAGCACCTTTTTTTAAAAAAAAAAAAAAAAAAAAAAAAGGTGCCCTGGAGGCACCTGGGTGGTTCGGTGGGTTAAGCATCCGACTTCAGCTCAGGTCATGACCTCACAGTTTGTGAGTTCGAGCCCCACGTCAGGCTCTGAGCTAATAGCTCAGAGCCTGGAGCCTGCTTCAGATTCTGTGTCTCCCTCCCTTGCTTGTCCTTCTCTCTCTCTTCCTATCTCTCAAAAATAAATGAATAAACATTTAAAAAACGTTTAAAAAATTAAAAATAAACTCTGGCTACTATTAAGCCCTGTTTCTCTGTGCATTTATTATTTTTGTATGTAACTTCCTTTTTTTTTTTAATTAACTTTGTTTAAGACACAATTGGCTCTGTTTAAACCAACTTGATTGCTGTATCTACTAGCTTCTTATTATGCACAAATCCAACCAACATGACATCATCCTAATCCTCATTTAGATTCAACAACAGACACCACCCTTACTATCCAGGATTGAAACTGAACTGTCTGGGTGTGTGGTGGCCTGGCTTGAAATTTGCACATCATGTCCTTATGCAAACTGCATTTCTCTGTCTTATCCACAAGGACATTTTTAATGACCTTGTGGGTAGCTTTGGTGAAATCCAGGAACGCTGCCCATTCGTATTTCCTTCACACTCCTGTATGAACCCAATCAAAAGAATACTTCTTTTTATAAGTATTAAAAAGTTATTTTAAAGTCCTGTATTCAATGACGTATTGAGCTCCTACTCTGCTAAGCATCATTTTTGTGTCTCAGGGTGACTTTTCCAAGATTCAACAGCAAATGAACAAAAAACCCAGTTTCCTCATATTGAAAAAAATGGGCCATATAAGGCATCCTTGCAAAGTGCGTGCTATGATTTAGTGAGATAATGTATGAAAGCACCTATCATGGTTCCAGAGTGCATAGGTGTCTAATACGTCAGTTTCCTTTCTCAGGTTCCAGAGAGAGTAAACACAAACAATTCATTAGTCAATCAGTTGATCGATCTGTTGATCCATTCTTCCATATATACATTTTTTATTGGTCACCTCCTCATTTACTGAAGTGGTACAGCCTAGGGGAAGGGTGGGGAGAGCATGGATTCTGGAACTCATACTATCTGGGTTCTAATCCTGGATCTTTTCCTGACTGTGTGATCTTGCCAAGTCACTGAAGCCTTGCCATGCTTCAGGTTCATCATCTATCAAATGGGGATGATAATAGTATCTATGTCATAGGGTTGTTATATTAGATGTGTAATCCATGTAAAGAGCTTAAAGTAGTGTCTGGCACATAGAATATGCTATGTATAAATGTCATCTATCAAATGTCAGGCTCTGTTGTCGTATAAGGATACAACAGAAAGCAAGCCAAGCCCATCTCTTGCCCCATAGTACTTACTGTTAGTGGGGATCCCCATATTTTTTATGGAGCCATGAGACTGCTTTAATCATCTTGGTTTCTTTTAAGGATTTGAGAAATTTTGAAGAAAAAAAGAATACGATGAGTTCTTTTTTTTTTTTTAGTTCTATTTATATCTTGCCAAATTGTTTTGTGGAGTTTTGTTAATGTATATACATAATTAGATATAATTATATGCACATACAATTGTGAGTTCTGTTTTTGCATTTCCTAAAGTATTTCTGTGTATATTGTATAAAGTATTTAGTGTATATTGGCTATATATTTACTTTAAATTGCTTATGTACTAACCTGTTGTATAAATATTCTGTAGTGTACAAAGGCATTTTGCTGTTTTCTAGGCATTTAGGATATTTTTACTTTTTTACTGCATTAGAAGCTTTTGATTTGAATATCACTGTACAAATGGAATCATTCAAACTGCATGAACAGATTTATAGTTCTTATTACTTCTTAACAGATTGTTTTCAAGAAAATCTGAGTTAATTTGTAGGACCTCAGTAATATGTAACCATACTTTTTCCCCCCACTTCTTACAGTGTATAATGATACCTCAAATCATTTAACTTGCATCTCTTAAATTATAAGTGGGGCTGAGCATGTTTTTCTGTGATGGTTTATTTTCATCTTTTCCCTTTGAATAACATGTTTTTCTCCACTGATGGGTAGGCTATGAATTGTTTAAATTCTTTGTATATGCCATATTGAGGAATAGGTAAAGGATGTCAGGGTGTTTAATTTCCAGAAGAGAGGACTTGATGGAGGATCATGGCTGCTGTTTTAGAATGTGAAAAGACTGTTATGGGGAAGAATGTGGTCTGAGGCTCCCCAGGAGTCAACAAGGATCAGTGGGGAAGACATTTCCAGAGGCAGATTCGAGGATGGATGTGAACGGTTGTGTTCTAACATTTACAGTCTTGGTTCCCACCCTCAGGAAAAGGGTACCAGGGTGGGTGGAGCTAGGGAGGATGGGAAAAGAAGAGAAAGATTGGGAAGCTACAATCCTTCTTCAGAGATTTCCAAATATGAAGTGAGTTCCTTCTGAAGGTACTGTCTTCCCTGGCAGAGCACTGTCTGTACTATCTACATGCAAAAGCAGGTTGGACGGCCACCCTTCTGGGTTTTAAGGATTGGAAGACATTACCAATAGAATTCATTCTCCCTCTGGTATCCTTTGGAATAATAAAAAAAGTAGATTCTCTGTCTTATAACTCTTTTCCTTCCTATCATTTTCATGTTAGTGTATTATGTCCAGTAACAAAATCATGTGCCCTTTCCTAAAGGTGTTCATTCATGGAAGACACCAGATGAGAAAGTGGGTAAATCTGTGAAGTAGTAGATTTTCACACTTCATTTGAAAATGTCTTTTATTTGGGGCACCTGCGTGACTCAGTCAGTTAAGCATCCAACTCTTGGTTTCAGCTCAGGTCATGATCTTGCGGTTTCTTGCATTCAAGCCCCGTGTTGGGCTCTGCATTGACTGCACTCGTGCTTGGGATTCTCTGTCTCCCTGTCTCTCTGCCCCTGCCCCTGTCTCTCTCAAAATAAATAAATAAACTTAAAAAAAATAAAGAAGAAAGAAAATATCTTTTGTTTAATGAGTGTAAATCAGATTCAGTAGAGATGCCTTGAAAAGCAGTGTTTTGAAGCAGGAAAATTAAGGAACAATTGCAAGCTTGCCTTTTAGGGTGTGTTGCTTTGCATTAGCTTATACCTGGATTCAGATTGTGTTTGATATGATGCTAATGGTCTAAATGTGTATTTGAAGTGAGTAGAAGAGGTGGACGTCATACATCACCTGGGTTATACATTTTACTCCTGGGCAGGACTAGAAGCACGTAAGTAAAAGATGCCTGTTGGTCAAGTGATAACAGGTTGAACTTGGCCAGGAAAAATAAAAACTGAATCATAAATGAGTTTCCTTTGACTTCAAAATGGCACCTGACTCACAGCCAAAAGGAAGCTTCTCCACATTTCTTAAAAATAATACCCTGGAGGGGCGCCTGTGTGGCTCAGTTGGTTAAGCATTTGACTCTTGATTTCAGCTCAGCTCATGATCTGAGTTCATGGGTTCAAGCCTTGCATTGGGCTCCCCACTGACAATGCAGAGCCTGCTTGGGATTCTCTGTCTCCCTCTCTCTGCCCCTCCCCTGCTCTCTCTAAACTTAAAC
Source organism: Panthera onca (assembly GCF_046562875.1). Classification (NCBI taxonomy): domain Eukaryota; kingdom Metazoa; phylum Chordata; class Mammalia; order Carnivora; family Felidae; genus Panthera; species Panthera onca. The sequence continues at coordinate 73,619,481 of NC_138340.1, read as the reverse complement.
ATTTTTTTGAACAATACCCTTGAACTTCTGGGAAGACGGTGGTGGCAGTGGCAGCATCATTTTTGGATCTCCCAAATCTCCACATAAAAACAGAGCTACTAAAGAACAAAATGAGAAAAAAACAAGGAAAACACTTACAACAAAAGGACAACCCTCTTCAACCCCAAAATGTGAGTGGAGACAAACTACCAAAAGCATAGGACCTGAATAATAGCATGTGTCTGTAAGGGGAAAAACCGAGGGTAGCACTGGGGCCTCTGTCCTGGACTCGAGCATAGGTTCAGAATAACCTAGACACATTCTTCAGGAAGGGACGAGCAATTTTGAGAACAGCAACAGAAGCTAGGAACTCAGTGCAGGGCTTCCCAATGAGCTCTGAAGAAACTGGGGCAGTATAGTTGCTATGAATTGTGGACAGTCCCCTCCAGGAGAGGACTCCATGCTGAAAAACTGCAGGGAGTGAGATAAAAATTGAGCAGGGTATTGGGAAGCCAGCATGGCTCAGTCGGTTAAGCACTGACTTCAGCTCAGGTCATGATCTCACGGTTCGTGAGTTTGAGCCCTGCGTTGGGCTCTGTGCTGACAGCTTAGAGCCTGGAGCCTGCTTCGGATTCTGTGTCTCCCTCTCTCTCTCTGCCCCTCCCTCCACTCACACTCTATCTTGCTCTGTCTCTCAAAAATAATAAACATTAAAAAAAGTTTAAAAGTATATAAAAAATTAAAAATTCAGGAAAACTAGTTTTACATAAAAAAGGAGAAAGTAACAGAAAAGTGCTGAGATCAAATCCTATCAGTTATAAAATTTAAAAAAGAGAAGAAGCAGAATGATATTCCTATAGGCAATGAAAACATGCCATTAAGACATGCCCATAGAACAGATAAAAATGAAGTAAAAGACACTAAAAATGATGTAAGATCTGAAAGAGCAACTTGACTAAGAATTTGAAACACACAGAAATTAAGTGAAAGAACTCAGAAAATATTACATATGAAAGAAAAAAAATCAAGATTAAATGAGAAGGCACACAAGAGGGAATCAACAACAGAAAAGTCTTCAGGAAAATAAAAAAAAAATTCAAAAATTAAAAAGCAATGGAAATATATTTCAAGCAAGAATTTGAGGAAAGTGCCAAATGTTGAAGATGGAGGGGGGAAGAAAATCTAACACATGACTAATAGCAGTCTCCAAGGTATAAAACCAAAGCAGGAGAACAGAACAAATACAGAAACAACAGGGTGTCTATAAAAGTCTGGAAATATAAGCTAATGTACATTATGTCATAAAAGACAGTTAAAAAAATACAGTTAATATATACTTAAATTTTAAAGCAAAATGGTGTAATGAATGCCCATGGAATTACTACTCATGCAAGAACTAGAATATTAATCTATTTGTATGTGACTCACCTATATCATCTTCCTGGTACCCTCCGGGAGGAAGGAACAGCTACACTGAATTTTGTGTTCATTTCCTTCCTTTCTTTATGTACTTTCAACACATATATAGGTAGCCTAAAGAATAGATTGTTTAGTTCATAAATGACACTTTTAATATTTAAGAACATAATAATATTATCTGTTTCCAGACTTTTAAGATAGTCACTATAACTGATGGCAATTTCCTGAAGTTAAAAAAAATAATTTGAAGCTATATATTGAAATAGCATACCATGTATCTGAGACTATTGACTCTAAAAAACAATGCTAAGACATAGTAAAATTATTGGACTTTAAAGGAAAAAATATATATATCTTTCAAGCCAGTAGGCAAAAAGAACGCATAATGTATAAGGGCAAGAAATTTAAATTATCAGATTTTTTTTTCAGGAGCAGTAATTTATTCCAGAAAAAAAAAAGGGGGAGTAACATTTTAAAGATATTCAAAGAAAGAAAGCTAAGGATTTTCATAAACACTCAACCTGACCTTAAAGTAAAAAGGATACACATTGTTAATAATTATGCAAGAATTGTGTAATCTACTAAAAAATGGGCTAACAAAAGTAACTGGAAATATAGTGACCTAAAGACTTGTGGCAAGCCCCATTTATAAATATGAAATATATGTAATATAAGTAAATGAAAGTCAAAGAGAAAGTATGTAGTATGCACCGGCAATATATTCTGGCTATGTAGATACATAGATACAGAAAGTTAAACATGGGGAGTACAATTGGGGCCACATAACAAAAATATTTTTTAAAAAAATCGTAATTGTGGTAGGATTAAAGTAGTTATTCTGAGATTATTGTGTATGTGATGTAGGATAATGCAAATGGATAGTTATGAGTTATTCTAATTCTATTATCACCTGTGTCCTTGAGAATCAAAATTATTCTAAAAGTTCTGTACATTAAAAACCACCGTAAATAAAAGTTAAAGGCAAATACAAAACTTGTCAAAGCTTGTCACACATTAATATGAAAGAGGAAAACCCAATAGAAAATTATTGAAAGAATATAATCAGGCATTTTATAAATAAAGATACACAAATAATCAAAAGCATTAGTGATTAGCAAGATGTCTTTCTTTTTTCTTTTGGCTCACCAAATTGGGAAAAATCAAATCAAATGATAGTTTCCGATTTGCTGTAAGAGAAACTGTCCATACAGTGCATTTGGCAACATTTATTCTTTTCACTGAGACCTTCTTAAGTCATCCTATTAATGGTGTGTCCACTCATGGAAGGTGTTTATTTTCTGCTTTATTTTTCTCCACAGCACTTCTGCAAGAAATATAGATTTTACTCATTTATCCTGTCTCCTTCATGATGATGAGAATTTTTGTTTTGTTCACTGCTATAATCCTAGACACTTCCTAGCACTTAGTAGGAACTCAGTAAATACTTGTTCAATGAATGAATATAAAAATGTTCTAAAATTATGCACATTTAAAAGATTTTCATTTCTAGGAATAAATCCTGAGGAAATAAGATCATGTATAGAGAATAAGCTGTGATGATGTTTATTGAAGCAACATTCACATACCTTAAGAAAATAAAACACAAATATCCAAATGCCATAGTAAGTAACTATTCCTTGACTGTTGGACATGTGATTGCTAAATTTGAAATGGTTACAAAGCATCGTAAATCATTTATCCATTGATGGATATGTGGTTGCTTCCACGTTTTAACTATTGTGAATAGAGGCGCCTGGGTGGCTCAGTGGGTTAAGTGTTCAACTCTTGATTTCGGCTCAGGTCATGAACTTATGGTTTGTGAGTTTGAATCCCACATCAGGCTCCACACTGACAATGCAGAACCTGCTTGGGATTCTTTCTCTCCCTCTCTACCCCACCCCTACTAAAGTTCATGCTCTCTCTCTCAAAATAAAAAAATAAACTAAAAAAAATTTAAAAAATAACAATTGTGAATAATGCTGCTATAAACACAGGTGTACAAATACTTTGAGATCTTGCTTTCACTCCTTTTGGGTATATACTCATTAGTGGAATTACTGGGTCATATGGCAATTCTTTTTTTTTTTAAAGTTTTTTGGGGAATATCCATACAGTTTTCCAGGTGACTGTACCATTTTACATTCTCACCAACAGTGCACGAGAGTTTCAATCTCTCCACATCCTTGCTAGCACTTGTTTTCTGGGTTTTTTTCTTCTCTTGAAATAGTCATACTTTCAAGGTGTGAGGTGATATCTCTATGTAGTTTTGATTTGCATTTCACCATTGATTAAAGATGAGCATCTTTTCATGTGCTTTGAAGAAATGTCTATTCAAGTCCTTTACCCATTTTTTAAACTGTGTTGTTTCTTTGTTGTTGAGTTTTTGGAGTTCTCTATATATTTTGGTTATTAATCCCTTATCAGATATATAATTTGCAAATATTCTTTCCCATTCTGTGCATTGCCTTTTTTTCTCTTAATGCTAGGATACAGGAACTTGATTTATTTATTTTTATTTAAATTTTAGTTAACATACAGTACAATATCAGTTTCAGGAGTAGAATTTAGTGATTCATCAGTTACATAAAACACCCAGTGCTCATCACAAGTGCCCTCCATCGTACCCATCACCCATCTAGCCAATCTCCCACTCACCTCCCTCCATCAACCCTCAGTTTGTTCTCTATCATTAGAAGTCTCTCATGGTTTGTTTCCCTCTCTTCCCCACCCCTTCCCATATGTTCATCTGTTTTGTTTTTTAAATTCCACATATGAGCGAAATCATATGGCATTTGTCTTTCTCTGATTGACTTATTTCATTGAACATAATTCATTCTAGCTGTATCCATGTCATTGAAAATGGCGAGAGTTCATTCTTTTTGATAACTGACTAATATTCCATTGTATATGTATCACATCTTCTTTATCCATTCATCAGTTGATGGATATTTGGGCTCCCTCCTGAGTTTGGCTATTGTTGATAATGTGCTATAACCAGTGAAGTTCATACATCCCTTTGAATCTCTATTTTTGTATCCTTTGGGTAAATATCTAGTAATGCAATTGCCGGGTCATAGAGTAGATCTATTTTTAGTTTTTTGAAGAGTCTCCATACTGTTCTCCTGAGTGGCTGCACCAGTTTGCATTCCCAACAACAGTGCAAAAGAGTTCCCTTTTCTCCACATCCTGCCAACGCCTATAGTTTCTTGTGTTGTTCATTTTAGCCATTCTGTTAGGTGTGAGGTGCTGTTTCACCATGGTTTTGATTTATATTTCCCTGAAGATGATTGATGTTGAATATCTTTTCATTTGTCTGTTAGCCATCTGGATGTCTTGTTTGATAAAGGGTCTATTCATGTTTTTTGCCCATTTCTTAACTGGGTTGTTTGATTTTTGGGTGTTGAGTTTGGTAAGTTCTTTATAGATTTTGGATACTAACCCTTTATCAGATATGTCATTTGCAGATATCTTCTCCCATTCCATAGGCTGCCTTTTAGTTTTGTTGATTGTTTTCTTTGCTGTGCAGAAGTTTTTCTCTTGATGAAGTCCCAATAGTTCATATTTTCTTTTGTTTCCCTTGCCTTCAGCAATGTGTCTAGTGAGAAGTTGTTCTGGCCAAGGTCAAAGAGGTTGCTGCCTGTGTTCTTCTCTAGGATTTTGATGGTTTCCTGTCTCACATTTAGGTCTGTCATCTATTTTGAATTTATTTTATGTATGGTGTTATAAAGTGGTCCAGTTTCATTCTTCTGCATGTCACCACCAGTTTTCCCACCATCATTTGTTGAAGAGACTGTCTTTTTTCCATTGGATATTCTTTCTTGCTTTGTTGAAGATGAGTTGACCATATAGTTGTGGGACCACTTCCAGGTTTTCTATTCTGTTCCATTGATCTATTTGTCTGGTTTTGTGCCAAAACATACCGTCTTGATGACTACAACTTTGTAGTAAAGCTTGAAATCTGGAATCGTGATGCCTCCAGTTTTGTTTTTCTTTTTTAGCATTGCTTTGGCTATTTGGCAGCATCTTTTGTGGTTCCACACAAATTTTGGGATTGTTTATTATAGCTCTGCAAAAAAAATACTGGTGGTATTTTGATAGGGATTGCATTAAATGTGTAGACTGCTTTGAGTAGTATAGACATTTAAAAAAAATGTTTAAATGTTTTTTATCTATCTATTTTTTTGAGACAGAGAGAGGCAGAGCATGAGCAGGGGAGGGGCAGAGAGAGAGAGAGACACACACAGAATCTGAAGCAGGCTCCAGGCTCTGAGCTGTCAGCACAGAGCCCGACGTGGGGCTTGAACTCACGGACTGTGAGATCATGACCTGAGCTGAAGTTGGACGCTTAACCGACTGAGCCACCCAGGCACCCCTAGACATTTTAACAATGTTTGTTCCTCCAATCCCTGAGCATGGAATATTTTTCCATTTCTTTGTGTCTTCTTCAATTTCTTTCATAAGCATTATATAGTTTTCAGTGTACAGATCTTTTACCTCTTTGGTTAGCTTTCTAGGTTTCCTAGGTTTCCAGGTTTTATTCTTTTTCCTAGGTTTATTATTATTCCTAGTTTTCTAGGTTTCATTCCTAGGTTTCTTATGATTTTTGGTGAAATTGTAAATGGGATCAATTCCTTTATTTCTCTTTCTGTTGCTTCATTATTGGTGAATATAAATGCAACAGATTTCTATACGTTGATTTTATATTCTGTGACTTTGCTGAATTCATGTATCAGTTCTAGCTATTTTTTTGGTGGAGTCTTTCAGGTTTTCCATGTAGAGTATCATGTTGTCTGCAAATAGTGAAAGTTTGACTTCTTCCTTGCCAATTTGTATGCCCTTTATTTCCTTTCGTTGTCTGATTACTGAGGCTATGACTTCCAGTACTATGTTAAATAGTAATGGTGAGAGTGGACATCCTTGTCTTGTTTCTGACCATAGGGGAAAGGCTCTCAGTTTTTCCCCATTGAGGATGATATTAGCTGCTGGTCTTTCATACATGGCCCTTATGATGTTGAGGTATGTTCCATCTATCCCTACTTTGTTGAAGGTTTTTTATCAAGAATAGATACTTCTGTCAAATGCTTTTTCTACATCTATTGAGAAGATCATAACCTTTCTTTTATTAATGTGTTGTATCACATTGATGATTTGTGAATATTGAACTAGCCCTGCAGCCCAGGAAATCTCACTTGATCATGGTGAATAATTCTTTTAATGTAATTTTGAATTCAATGTGTGCATTGGCTTTTTACTTTATGAATAGTGTCTTTGATGCACAAATTTTTCAAATTTTCATGAAGTCCAGTTTATCTTTTTTTTTTTTTTTTTTTTTTTTGGTTACCTGTGCCTTTGGTGTCCTATCCAAAAAATCATTGCCAAATCCAGTGTTGTGAAACTTTTGTCCTATGTATTCTTCTAAGAGCTTTCTTGTTCTATGTGTTACATTTAGGTCCATGATCCATTTTGAGTTAATTTTTGTACATGGTGTTAGATAAGATTCCAAAATCATTCTTTTTACATGTGGATATACAGTTAGTTTTCCCTGCACCATTTGTTGAAAAATCGTCCTTTCCCCCATTGAATGGTCTTGGCACCCTGTTAAAAGTCATCTGACCATAAATGTTAGGGTTTATTTCTGGCTCTCTTTTCTATTCTGTTAGTCTGTATGTCTGTCTTTATGCAAAACCATACTCTTTTGATTACTATAACTTTGTAGTTATAGTCTCTCTCTCTCTCAAAAAAAGTAAATAAATAAATAAAACGTTAAATATGGTTGAGATGATAGATTTAAAGTTATGTGTATTTATTTTAACACAATGAAAAGAAAAAAACTATTGTGATCTCTTTTAAATTTCTAAAATTATTTTTTTAATGTTTATTTATTTTTGAGAGAGCGAGACAGAGCACGAGCGGGGGAGGGATGGAGAGAGAAGGAGACACAGAATCCAAAGCAAGCTCCAGGCTCTGAGCTGTCAGCACAGAGCCTGACGTGGGCTCGAACTCATGAACCGTGATATCATGACCTGAGCTGAAGTGAGAAGCTTAACTGAGCCACCCAGGTGCTCCTAAAATTATTTCTGTAATTGATTTTATTTCTTCTTTTGTGTCTGTTGATATTAAATATTTTTCTATAAAAATTACATGTTGCTTTACTAGTAGGTCTTCACAAAGAGATCTCAGTTCAAGAGGCTTATGTTTTAGTATGAGAGGCCTTGGTATAAGTTATTTCTGGACCTTGGAAATGTGGGCAACTTTCCTATATTAGCTTTGCAGTGATGCTGCTTGGGCTGTTTGTACAGTCACAGCAGATGCTGGTCAAACCGTTATAATATTATGACCCACACTTCATTTAAAATCTGTACAAAACAGAGTATGTTTCTGAACTGTGAATGATCGTTAGTATGGGCCAGAATTATTACTGTGGTAACAGTTAGTGTGAATCTTAAGAAATAGTGGCCTAGTAAGTGTCTTGATGGGTTTAAGAGCAAGTTGTATGAAAAGTTCTGAGTGACCCTGCTCTGGAAGGCAGTGACTGGATTCCCCGGGGGAATTCTCACTCCATCTTTTGTGTGGCCTGCAGATTGACATTCAGGCAAAGGAGAGAGCTAGTGAATGCTAGAGGGAAAAAGGGATAACTTTAATCATAATTTATCAGTAATAGTAGAGATAAATTTCTAAGAGGAAATAAGGTCTGAGAAGATTACAGGAAATATTAAGTCTGTGGTTCTGTTTACGGTAGGAACACCGACCAACAAATTCCAGCTGTTTTTCTGTGGGTTATAGAAGTGTCACAGGCCTGTTTATAGTTAATGCATTGTAGACTTTAGCCTGGATATTATGGAATCCTATTGGTTTGGGTCGGATTTACTCAGATTTGTCCAAAGAGACCTTTTCTATAGGCAGTATATTTATCTACCAAATTTTTGTTTCCAAAACTTCTAGTTTCTTCCCCCTTGTTGCCAACAGTTTGCCTCTCCAGTAATGTTAGTGTAGCTTTATTTATTTAACACTTCTGTAGCACTGACTCATACCATGCACTGTTCTATACACCTTTAAATTTAATGCCTCATGACAAGCTTACAAGCTAGATACTGCTTATTAAATCAGAGCAGAAAGCAAAAAAATGACAGGACAAGAATTATGATTTGTCTACATTAAAATTAATAGTTATTGTATGAAAAGGTAAGAAAGCTAAAAGACGAGCTATAGTGTAGAAAAAATTTAAAGCACGTTAAGTCAGTAGTAAAAGAGAAATAGTCCAATTGAGAAAAGTGCAAAAAATATGAAAGGGAAAGAAAAAAATATTCTTTAAACTTGTGAAAAGATGTTTACCTTCTCTAGTTGTGAGAAATGCAATTTAATTTAAAGTAACCATGAGAGGGGTCCCTGGGTGGCTCAGCTGGCTGAGCATCTGACTTCAGCTTAGGTCATGATCCATGGTTCGTGAGTTTGAGTCCTGCGTCAGGCTCTGTGCTGGCAGCTCAGAGCCTGCAGTCTGCTTTGGATTCTGTGTCTCCCTCTGTCTGCCCCTTCTCTGCTTGTGCTCTGTCTCTTTCTCAAAAATAAATAAACAATAAAAAAAATTAAAGTAACCATGAGATACCATTTCATCTCTACCAGAGTGACAAAACTTTAGTCTGACAATAACAAAAGTTGGTGAGAATATGGAGCATGAAAGAAGCAAAAATTGTCATCAGGCTGTATGGAGCTCTTTGGAGAATAGTCTGGCAAAATCTAATACAGCTGATGATATGTCTACTTTATGACTCAGCAATTCTGCTTCTCTATGTATACCTTAGGGAATCAATCCTACTTGAATAGAGAAAATTATAAGGTTCTATTGAGCATCATGTGTAATAGTAGGAAACTGGAAACAATAGACCATAAGTAGGAAAAAAGATAAATTGCGGAATATTCACACAGGAATGTGCCCAGTGGATAAAGCACATGAACCAAATCCGTATGTATGAATACAGATAGATCTTGAAATTAAAATGCTTAATATGAAAGCAAGTTCCAGTATAAAGTTTAAAAACCCACATGATACCTTTTATTGCTCATGGATTAATTCCAACAGATACACATGTATTTAATAGGATGGTGCTTCTTTTGAAGAGGAGAAAAAGGGCAACAAGGTAAAAGAGAGGTACAAAAGGGGCTTCACCTCTGTTGGCAACATTTGTTCCTTAAAGATAGGAAACACAGATGCTCAAATGTTAAGATTTTAATGATGTGGGTAGGTGAGGGGACATAAGTATTTGTATTATTTTCTTTCCTATAGCTTTCTATTCCTATACTTTTTGGCATGTTTGAAATATTTTACAAGAGTAAAATAAAAAAATAAACTTAATAATTTAAAAACTAACTCTAGTGGATAACATTCCTGAATTTTCTTTTAAAAATCACAGGAAAGCATTGCTATTATATTGAAATAAACTCTCCCCAAAACTTGTATGTTATGTGGACAGCATTTCTTTACAAAGTTATATTCAGTTCTCACTGTCTTCCAGTGTAATGTATTTTGCAATTCTCCATTGTTTTTGTTAAGTCCCCGCAAGATATTTATTTAGCTTTCTGTGTTTTTCACAAAATTATTTGGAGTTTAAAGGCACAGTCTTTTGTATATCAAGAAGATGGGGTGTGAAAACTTTCTCTCCACTGTTCTGGATAGCCACCCTTAGAGGAAATCCACAAATGTATTTATATTTATTTGTATAAGGGGATGGAATTAATGTGTACAAATTTTAGAAGATTATGGGTTCTGGGTATACAGATATTGACACTTATATTAAAAAAAACTGTGGTTGGCAAATTGACAACTCTTCCGTAGAAACAGTATTGCAGCAAGATAAGGTTTACCTTTGTGCTTATGCAAAAAAATATAATTTTTTTTTGCAAATTGATTCATATTTCCAATTATATGAACAAATCATTGTGTGCATTGAAGAATGCTTTTATAACATAAAGTCATATTCCAATGTTAGTTAAGTTACATTTGGATTTTCATATAAAACTTCTCTGAAAATACAACTAACTAGACCTCCAAAATAACTTACATTTTTGAGTCCTGAATTTTGATGTGGAAAAATGATTGAGGGGACTCAAAGATTTAAAAACTTGTTGCAGAGTCTCTGTATATAGTTTATCCTTGAAATACTTTTCTGTTCTGACCCAAAAGTGGGGAGAAACTCATAAAACCAAGATGGATGTGATTTTACTTTTGCCACAAATGTTGCCATATTCTTCACTCAAGAAACTCTGAAGACCATGGAAGACAAAGTTTCTTTGAGCCTCTCATAAAGTCAGGCGGGAGATATAGGTAAAAGGGCAAAGGCTCCAAGTTGCTGTCACTAACTTTTAAGTCACCATATTTTGCCCAGGGGTATCCATGGACCTCTTAAGGAAATGAGACCTTGTCTATCTATGGACACAGTGTGACCTCGCAGTAGGCATTCCCTTTTGTCACTGACAGGAATTGAGACTTTGTACTTCCTCTGAACCACTAGGATGAGCCAGAAAGACAAGATTTAACATCTGTGGCTTCTCTACAAGCTACAGTGATGTTGGTACCTCTTTAAATTGTTACAACCCTCCTGGATGCTATCCTGGTTAAAATGTATTTGCTCTACTACCCCCTGCTTAGCTTGAAATCTCTGCATTGTCGCTACCTACCATGAGATCTCCAGATGTAATGAAGACCAGTTGAGATTCCTGACACTGGTGGCATCACCAATGATTTACACTGCACAAACACTGATATTTTCTAGAAAAAAAATAACAAAGTGACATGTAAATACATTTTAGAAGTCCCAGAAGCTTTGAATTTTTATTTTCAAAATTAAAAATAGGTTTTGATTGGGTGCCTGGGAGGCTCGGGAGATTGAGCATTTGACTCTTGGTTTTGGGTCAGGTCACGATTCCAGGGTCATGGGACTGAGCCCTGCATTGGGCTCTGTGCTGATCATGGAGCCTGCTTAAGGATTCTCTTTCCCTCCCTCTGCCCCTCTCATCTGCTCTCTCTCTAAAATAAATAAATAATATTTTTTGATTGAGGTACACAGTTGACTCTTAGGGGTGCCAGACTCCCACGCAGTTAGTTGAAAAATCTCTTTATAACTTTTGAGTGTCTATGAATTTAACTAGTAGTAGGCTACTGTTGACTAGAAGCCTTACTAATAACATGAACAGGTGATTAACTCATTTTGCATGTTATATGTATTATAAACTGTATTCTTACAATAAAGTAAGCTGGAGAAAAGAAAATGTTATTAAGAAAATCATAAAAAAGAAAATACATTTACAGTACTGTATTGTATTTATTGAAAAAAGTCTGTGTGTAAGTGGACCCACGCAATTCAAGCTGATATTGTTCAAAGGTCAACTGTAATTGACATATAATACTGTATTAGTTTTAGGTGTGTGGCATAATGAATGATTTGACATATATATACTTATATTTTACAGCCATAAAATATCTGAGAGATGATCAGCAGTAAATAGGATCTGCTGTATAAATTGTTAAAATGCATTCCTTGGATTGCAGTTTAGGCATATTTTATTATCGTGTTTATTTTTAGTATAAGTGACACAACTACTAAGTGGAATACCAGTTATTGGGTACTTACTATATGCTATGTGCCATGTTAGGCAATTTGCAACTATAATTTTCTTATAGCAGATGAGAAAATTAGAACTCAGAAAAGTTAAACCACTTACCTACCATCACAAAGCTAAGGGAGGTTAGGAAATACATTTCATTTATTGATTTGTTTATTGATTATCTTTCATAAATGGCAGCAGTGCATAGTGAGATGAGCTCTGAGCCAAGAATATAAAGATTGAGTATGACTCCCAATTATGCTTCAAATTTTTCGTCTTCAAAATAATGATAACTTGTCCTTTCTCATAGGATTCTTGAAAAGATCAGATTGGAATATGGTGGTCAATATTATGAGACATTATGGAACCATAGCATTGATCAATGGTCAGTGGGAAAGAAATTGGGAATTGTTGGAGACCAAGCACCTCACCCAGTACAGAGTTAACTTGCTTCTGTCCCCCAACTTTGATATGCCAGTGGCCTAAGGGTGCCGCTGCATGCTGAGCTTGGTTGGGTTGATGTTGACTTCTAGCAGGTCGACCCTACTGAGCAAACATAGAGAAAGACAAGTTCAAAATCCCACCCATGGATAGATTTGAGCCTTCTCTTACATATACCTCCCTACTTGACTTCTCTATGCCTTAATTTACTCAGTCATCATAAAACTCACCTCCCAGGATTATGATGACTAGAAATAATATATGCAAAGTATTTCTTATGGTGCCTGGTAGATAAAAGGCTCTCAGTTAAGAGTAACACCAAGATGCTAGGCTTCAAGTAATCCTTTTGAAGCCTTCTCTGGGACTGGTCTTTGGCTGCACATGACTCACAGAGCTTTGTCTGGTCTGCTCTCCTGGACTTTGCTACCTTGAGTCAAACAGTAGAAAGTTGTGGTTAACACATGGGCTTTGGACCCAGGATAGACTTCCAGCTTGGCTACTTAATTTGATATGACTTAAAAAGTTTACTTAAACTCTCTAAACTGTGGTTTATTTAAAGGTTTAAACCTTTAAAATGACCATGATGATACCTTTCTCACAGGATCGTTGTGAGAATTAATTTGATTTGAAAAATTGTGAATGTTATTAACTGATATTTTTATTAAGGTCATATAGGTAGGTGGTGCTGGGGCTGTAACTCAATATCTATCCACATCTCATGCCTTTTCTGTTGTGCACACTTCCTGTGTTTGAATACTTTCAGTAACTGGACTGACAGTGTGCTATTAATAGAAATATGTACAATGTGCAAAATAGGATGATTTTATAGAGCCATAGAAAACAATAGATAGTTTTTAAGGTCTTTTTAATTCCTGAGATCTTATGATTTTCTGGATAACATAGTCAGTCCCTAAATCAAAACATTATGTTTTAAGCATCTGTTTGTAAGTTAGTTGTTGGGAACTTGAAATTTATTTTCAATAAGACATATTTCTGTGAAGAATTTAAAGAGCAGTGTGAAGGAAGAAGGAAAAGAGGAGATATTGTGATACTGCTTTTAAACCTAAGACCCTCAGATTGTCTTCCTTCTCCAAACCTCAGTATCTAAATATACCTACTGTCAGCAAGGTTTTAGAAGAAAGTAATCTACCCCACTTATTCAAGCTAATGTGACTAAGACCCTCTTATTCTGACCAATTAGTCGTATACTCATTCATTTAGCAAATATTGGGTGCCAACTGTGTTCTCAGTTTTGGGGATATAGCAGTGAAGAGATAGTCTGTTTCTCTAGTGTGAGAGAAGATAGTCATCCTGGGAAAAGAGACAATTGGACAGATTTGAGACATCTAAAATTCACTTTAGTAAAAGGAGGAAAATTGGAGGCAATAAGTTTTTAGTCTACTATTGCCACAGTCCAAGTGTCAGACTAGATAAGTAAAACTTAACTATTGAAATGTTGATTCTGCAGGCCCGTTATGTGTCACTTATAAGAGATGACGAAAAAACGAGTTCCTGAGTTAGCCAAAAGTGTGAATTCAGGAAAGGGAGAAATACAAGGTTTATCGGGGCAACAGAAGTGGTAGTCATCCATGGGCGTGTTGTGTTTATGGGTATGGTAGTGCATCTGAGTGGAAATATCCTATGGCAACTAGGAAGAGGAGATGGGGGAAAGGTCAGGGCTAGAAATACAGATTTGGGTACCATCTCCATGGAGACGACAAGATTACTTAGGTGAAAAAGAACAAAGAATTTTGGGACTGGAAGAAAAAGGTAAAATAATTTAAAGTAGAAACTGAGGGGCGCCTGGGTGGCTCAGTCGGTTGAGCGCCCGACTTCGGCTCAGGTCATGATCTCACAGTCTGTGAGTTCGAGCCCCGCATCGGGCTCTGTGCTGATGGCTCAGAGCCTGGAGCCTGCTTCCGATTCTGTGTCTCCCTCTCTCTCTGCCCCTTCCCTGCTCATGCTCTGTCTCTCTCTGTCTCAAAAATAAATAAAAACATTAAGAAAAAAAATTAAAAAAAAAAAGAAGAAACAAATGGCCAAAGAGGTCTTAAAAATCCAATAAGTATAGTACTATAGGATGTAAAGATAGGCTGGTCAAAAGCATCAAATGCTGCGCGGAGAGCAGGTAAGATGAGGACTGTGAAAAGAATATTGGGTTTGACAAGTGGTAACTGAAGACTCTTGGAGTCTGGGTAAGAAAAAGTGTTGGTGAACAAATCAGATTTCTGAGGCTTATGCAGCCATGACAGACTGGAAATGGATAAATAAGAGGGCAAAAGGGGTAAGAGTGCCAAGAAAACGTTTTTTTTTCCAATGAAAATTGTTTATTATTGACAATAATATGGAAGATATTGATAGAGGGGAAGATTTAAGATGCATCGGAGAGAGAGTACATTACCTCCTTTCAAGTTTTCTTGCCTCTGGTCTCATCTGTATCTCTCCGTTCTCTGTGTTAATGTGTTAATGCTGATTATGTCAGTCCCCCGCTGAAAGACCTCTCTGGATTCCTCGTTGCCAGTGGAAATCCAATATCCTTAGCATAGCAGACAAGATGCCTTGCACTCCAGTTCTAACCTTATTTTCCCATTTTTCATCTTTTGCCACTCAGGGCACAGGAGACTTTAGATTCTTTCCAGGATGGGTCTTTGTACATATTGTTCTCTCTGTCTGGAAGACCCTTCTTTCCATCTTCCCCATGGAAAATGCTAACTCATCCTTCAACAGCTGGCTCAAATGTCACCTGGTTTTTTAATTCCTTCCTGACTCACCAGGCCCCGTTCAGGTCTCCTTTTTTGGTACTTTAACTCAGGTTGTATACTCATTTTTTTGCCTTAGCATCTTGCATTGCAATTCATCAATTTCTTTAGCTGTGTTCTCCTTTAGGTCTCCTTTATGATCTTTGAATACAGGGGCGTTTTTATTGTTGTAATCCCCATGACTGACACAAAACACACTATTACTAAAAACATCAGGAATGAATGAGTATTAATGTAAGGAGATAGAGCTTGAAGTGAAAAAGCATCTTCGTGCTAAATGAAATAAGCCAGATGCAGAAATACAAACAGTGCATTGATCTCACTTATGTGTGGAATCTAAAAAGTCAAACTCCTAGAACCAGAGTGTAGAATGGTGGTTGCCCAGGACTAGGGTGTGGGGAAGGTGGGGAAATACTGGTCAAAGGGTACAAGCTTTCAGTTATAAGATGAGTAAGTTCTGAGAATTGAACGCATAGCATGGTCATTATAGGTTTTAATACCATATTTTATACTTAAATTGTTCTTAAGTAGATTTTAAATGGTCTCACTTCCCCCCTCACCCACATAAATGGTAACCATGAGGTGAAGGATGTGTAAATTAATTTGCCTGCAATAATCATTTCATGATGTATATGTATATTAAATCACTGCACCACATTTCACTCTTTAAAAAACCATGTTGTACAAGCTAAATGTGTACAATTTTTATTGGTCAGTCATACCTCAAAAAAAGGTTGGGGGCTAAAGCTGTATGAATTTGAGCAGGTTAATTTCTCCAAACCTGATTTTCCTACTGATCATATGAGAATAATATTTACCTTACAGTAGCTTGTGAGGATAAAAGCTACAAGATATAGACCAAACAATTTAATAACCAGTATTTAGTAATCATTAACGTTAGAATTATTTCCAACTCCACCTTCATGGCCCATGCCTCATAGTTTCTCTCTGGTCTTGCATTTGGCTGCAACGTTACACCATTCTCTAAAGAGAAGAGTTTTTGTTTTTTAAGTGAAATCTTGATGCAAAGAAATTTAAACTCAAGTCCGTCTTCGTGTTTCATCTACCTAAGTGATGCGATCTGGTTAACAATACTCATTCTGACATCAAGTGAATTCAGCAAAAATCTAAAATGTAATATGTGGATTGATTTAATAAGTTCACAATTAAGTCTGGTTTGTTTAATGAGTTTCCAAGTAACGTCCCAGAGGAGGCTCTAGTTTTGAGGCTCACTTCACTGGATCTAGGGACACTTTCCTGTCTTACCTTCAGTATTATACTGCCTGAAAAGTGATTTAGAGCAGCTCTTTCCTTTTCCTTTTTTTTTTTTTTTCAGCAGAATTTTTGTGGTTAATAAAAACATGCGCTTACAGCTTTTTTGCATAGATAAAGGATTCCACATCAGATTTAGATCAAGAGATAGATTTTCAGAGGAAAATGATGGATGTGTCCTCTGGGAGCAGCGGAATGTAGCGATGTTCTGTCTCTGACTGATTGAGTTTAAGGCATTTACGAACACTTCCACACCCACACCCACGCAAATACACAAACAGTGGTCACAACTGCAGCTCCAGACACTGCCTCTCTCCCTTGTCTCATTTCCAAAGTGCATCCATTGTTTTCCATAACATGAAATAAATCCCTTGCTTTTGCCCAGTGGTGAAAAGCTTATATAAATACTAAAACTGCAACTATTCCCCTGAGTTTTCTGTTGGCAAGTCTGCAGCCATGGGTTTGTTTGGATATTGACATGCATTTTCTGTGCGGCTCTTTTAGGCCACTTGGGTGAGGCCAGTGGTGATAAATTCACTTGTCTTGAAAATTTATCAGCTTAACCATTATAATACTCCGTTTATGAAAATTTAAGTAATTGACACCTTGATTGAAAAGGCTCCAAGTTCAAAGTATCTCTTTTATTCTTTCAGCATATATCATTCTGGTGATATATATGTCTCAGGAAGTCTTGGCCAGGAGATGACTTTAACAGTCATTGAAAAGAAAATAAGGTTGTGAAGAATTGATTATTGTAAGACATTTAATGTGCATGGTGGTGTTCCCATGAAAGAATGCTTTTCAGTATGTAGAAGGGAAGTGTTTGGTTGTATACTACATAGGGATGGTTAACATTACTGGCTGCGATTCAAATGTACAAGAAAATCTTGTCATAATAATAAGATTAGAAAAGTGTCCTCAAAGTATTGATACTGTTTTTACCCTGGTTTTAAACAGTGGAAGGAGTAGTGTATTTCTCTTACATAATTTCCCACAGAATCTGCAAATTTAAGGTTAATTCTAGCTATGTGTAAGATTGCTGAATGGAAATCCATGAATACTATTTCAATTATATTTTCACTTGTTTTTCCATAGTAGTACCTTCTACTTGCTCCCAATAATCTATTTTACCTAAGGCGTTTTAAAAATCTCTTTTCACCTAGATTATTACTTAACTGAAAATAGTTCGCCACTTTAACAATTAGTAATTCTAAACTCTTTTACAAGTTATCACTGTTCAGTTGCCTTGAAGATCCAAGATTGTGTTCTATTTCATTGTCTTAACAAGAAAAAATACAAAACAGTGAATCTCATTAATGAATTAGGTCCCCTTTTCTTGAGACCTAATAGAGAAAATAAAGGCAATCAATTAGGCTTTTAGGTCTGTGGAGCCTAATTTTAAATTATAGAAAAAACAAACAGAGGTAAGGGACTTGGTTGGATTTGAGAGGTAATGGCTAAACTGATATATCAGTCTTCACATGCCTAGATTTGTTCTGATTAGTAAATCACAGTGCAAATAAGTACCTAAAGTTGTTTTTAGGCCAATGGTTGTGGCTGTTAGCTCTGATGTACCTTAAATATAATAGGGGTAGAACACATAGCTTTCTTTTAAAACAACTACATTTTTAACAATGTTTATTTATTTTGAGAGAGAGAGAACAAGGGAGAGAGAAGGAGTGTGAGCAGGGGAGGGGCAGAGAGAATTTCAAGCAGGTTCCATACTGCCAGTGCAGAGCCTGATGCAGGGCTTGAACCCACGAACCATGAGATCATGACCTGAGCTGAAATCAAGAGTCGGATACTAAACTGACTGAGTTACCCAGGCACCGCTAACGCAACATTTGTTTATTTTTTGTTTTGAGGAATAATTTAGTATGTCAGTGTCTACCTTACACTGGTGTATTATGCCTTATACTTAAAAAATACTTTGC
The DNA here is from genome assembly GCF_046562875.1 of Panthera onca. Taxonomy (NCBI): domain Eukaryota; kingdom Metazoa; phylum Chordata; class Mammalia; order Carnivora; family Felidae; genus Panthera; species Panthera onca. Next base: position 73,601,078 of record NC_138340.1, on the reverse strand, counting down.
ACAATGACATTATGCTCAAAATTGCAATTATTATTATTATTATATTTATAAACTGCTCAAAACCACAACAATTGAAACTCAGTTAAAACCATTCCCCACATAATCTCTCTTCTCCAGTGGGCTCTCTGTCAAAAAGCACACAGGGACAGAAGTAGGAGGAGTTTTATCTCTAAAGGTGGATTTTCAAACAACGGGACCTGGGTGGCTGTTCTTACCACTGCAGGGCAAGTCGAGTTGTTTCAGTTAGACAACATTCTCAAAACTAGGAGCAAAGAGAGTCTAAGAAACATATTTTTGTCGTTATTGGTTGCTTCAAAAGAGGGCCATATGAGAAAAAATGTTGTGTTACATTCTTTGTAAAAATACATCTTTTTTTGGTGTGTTCCTAGGTTTGAAAAAGAAATGACCAGCAAGTGGTTATACCTCTTTGAAGGCAGTGGGGTTGCATACGGCCCAATCAACAACATGAAGAATGTATTTGCAGAACCCCAGGTTTGGTTTTTGAAGTTTTTAGTACATTGCAGTTTTTTAGTACATATTGCCTCTCTTTCTTATCCAGATTGATTCATATAAATACCTGTTAGCCATTGGTCTTGAGCTTAAGTCATGTAACATGATTTTTGACTATTATGTTAGACTGTGGGTCTGAAGTAAAAAGAATCAATTTGGAACTGGCTGTCTATAATCATGCTTTTATGTCCATCAGATCTAACATATTTCTTCAACAGTCTCTACATAAAGCCTGCAAGGTCAGGACATTCGTTTTTCCTGAAAAATAGAAATATAGACAATTGAAAGATTGGGATCAGGCACTTGGAGATCATTCTCTGTAGAAGAAAGTATGACAGCTCTCACAGTTATAGTCCATATCTTGTCAGATGGCTATCTTAAACTGTACAAAGCAGGTTACATTGATTTTGCAAATGAGAGGCTTTTATATGTTTTGATTAATAAAGGGCATTATTTGTGAAGAATTAATTGTTCTTGAATAGAGATTTGATCTGTACAATTCTTATAGGCTTCTTCTTGGGCCCAGGAATAAGGATCACCTGAAAAAATATTTTTTTCTATAACATTGTTCAAATAATTATTTTTAGATGGTATCGAAATAATTTCTGATTTTATTAATCAGTATCACTGCAGGCAACTTACTGTTTCTTGGATTCACATATTAATCCCAAAAGGTAGAGGAACTCCATTTTTCTATGAAGCTTTCACTATGATTATTCACATACCTTGTCAGTTTCCAATGCTTCAAAATTACAGGTTTAAAAAAATTCTTTTCATTGTAACAGATTTTTCTTTGAAATGAATTATTGAAAATGGAATACGATGTTTTCTAAGAGAGGAGAACTTCGTTGGAAGTTCACCTAATTCTTTACCTTTGGTATCTATATTTTACATGAATACCTGCTTCAAGGAGAATTGAGATGTATTTGATTCAATGGTTACAGTATTTACTGGAGGAAAAAAAGTGAATGAATTCAGGAATTCTGCTTTGGGTTTATTTTCCTGGCAAGATCGTGAAAATGGCAAGGCTTTGTCCGTAATAAAACAATGGCCAATAAGTATATGAGATAAGGGGGCCCACTTGATGTGTGCTGAGTTTATGTGGAAGGGTCCTCACTATATCATGGATCACTGTCTGGTGACTCTTTGCAATGATGTAGCAGCATGCATGCCCTGAAATGTACTAGACCCAGAGGACCAGTTTCCTCACTTCACGACTTTGAATGAGGCCAAGCTCTGACTTTAAATTGTTGGGGGGGGAATGGGTGGGTGCGTTGTACTATTATTTTCCCGCTTAAAAGTGGTACTGAGGCGTGTAGGACTTGGTGTTTAATTCAATTAATGTGAGGGCATGTTTCTCTAGAGATAATTTCTGAGAGTTTTATCATCAGCATTTCCGTTGCTCCACCTGTTTCATCAGGCGTAAATTCACCCCAAAGAACGTTATTTTAAAAATCAGTAGGTATATTCTAATGTGACCTATTTTCTAGGTTTTGTTGAACAAGGAACCAAGGTTCCACTCTTCAAATTGATCAATGCAGTCTGCTCTGGTTCAGACCGAATCTAGGATAATTAGATTTTTCATTCCCAATTTTCCCTTGTAGTTTAGTTTAATTACTGGAATCTCTGCATCTCGTCTCTTTTGGACCTGCATGAAGTTTCTATTGTTGGTCTATGGCATGTTTTTAGGACTTCAATCATTTTTCAAATGGAGAAGAGTGGTATTACCTGAGCCAGGACACCAACTTGTGCTACTACCCCAAGGGTCTCTGAAAACTGCCTTCTTAGCCACCAAAAAGAAGATTGTAACTATTACAATTCTAACATCAAAAATTTTTAACTGTACAGTGATGATTACTGACAAGGTACCCTAGTCGCAAGAATAGAGTTGGTCTCTTTTATATATAATTTCATTCTTCTTTGCAATTTAAATACCAAGCGTACACTTCAAAGTTTTTTGAGTTTTAGAAAGACAAGAGAGCAGCATACCATTACATTTTGAAAGTTACCAAAGATGGCTCTGGCAGTTGTATGTAGGATTGTTTGGCACAAGAGGTAAGGCCACTGTATTTCCCCTATGCTTGGAATTGCTGGGCTCTTTTTAAAGAATTCCATATAATTTGGAATTTTGGAAGGAATGTAAAATGTGACAAAATCATGGAGTTGTTTTTTAAGACTGCTTTAAAAGTTCATTGGGCAAACCAGTCTTGTACTTATTATGTACCAAGTGCTAGGGATTTAGCATGAACTTAGTAATTATCTTACGTTCTGAAAAATAAATTTAAAATGGACTTAAATAGCAGATACACATTAAATATTGTTGATGCATGGATCAGTGAATGAATGAGTTGGCTAACTCTGCAAAGTATAGGTTTTCCAAATGATCAGGTGGCTATTGTGCACCCCTGAGTGGGGCTGACAAGCTCTATCTATAGTGCTGGCTGGAAACCCTTTGTCTGGAAAGCCTAGGGGAGGTAAGCACAACATAATGGTTAAGACCATGAAGTCAAAATTGTTGGGCAGCTTTATAAACTTACTAGGGTTCAGTTTACTCAACTGTAAAGTGGTGAAATAGGATCTTGTCTCTATATTGTTGTGTTACGAGAGATAGTGTTTATCAAGGGCAGTAGGGATTGCCAGATGGTAATATCCCTGGTTATGATGGTGTTCTTTAAGGTCATATTTTTGTTTAAAAAAAAAGAAACACCCTCTTTTACTTACCTTTGTTTCGTGGATACAAACAAACTTAGTGTGGCTGTGGGGAGGGGATCGTTAGCTTAAAACCGAGCTCTAATACTCTTTTAAGAAAATGCATCTACAAACTCTGTGCCAAGTTCTCAACCTTCATCATTTCTGATTGCTGAAATTCCTTTTATTTTATTTTTTGTTTTCTGTACAAGTATCATTTCCGTTTAAGGTGTCCTCCCTTGTTTTTCCCCCATGAGCTGTAGAGTTTCTTGGCCCTGGGTATGTGGAACCGGCCACTTGTGCTCAGATGTGGGACCGTGCCGCTGGCGCCCGTGGCTGGCTCTCCGTGTGTGCTGTGCCAGCACAGCTGCTAGTTCAACTGAAAATTGACTTGGGTGAAGTACAAGGCCTGGAACATGGCGCAGGAAGTGAGGCTTTGATGAAGTGAAGAGGGGGTATGTCTAACCCAAAAAAAAAAAAAAAAAAAAAAAAAAAGAAGCATCACAGTGCAAGAGAGAATTTTCTGTGGGCCTGCTTATAGTGGGACATGTACATTTCATCTATGGTTTAGACTTGGTAGACAACAAAAATTTACTTGACGGTAGAAACTACTGCTAACCTAAATAATTTCATTATGGCCTCCTGTTCCAAGAAAACTTGATTTTTTGACTCAACTGAAAGAACAGATGATTTTTTTTTTTTCTTGGATAGAGACAAGGTTGTCTACCTTTTATCCTCTGGTTATATGCTACAGATTGCGTAGTCAAAATGATCCTAAAGTATCCACTGTTAAGTCAATCAAGAATACTATGGGGGTTTTGGTCTGGATTTACTGATAGCTTTGAGAAATTTTGATCCAAAAGCCTTTTTAGTGGTAGTTTTATTGTTTTTCTCCCTCAGTGATAAATTATCTGTGGAAAAGTCTGTGTATTATAGAAGTATAATGGAGATTATCTGCATATAGATTTTCATGGTCGTTTTTCCAAGTGCTTTCTTAAAATATCTTTTTTTAATCAGGCCAAGATTGTGCAATACATTAAAGGAATTCTTAAAAAGTTTAAAAAACTTGCTAGATGACCTCAGTATGGTCCTATTTAACATACCCTTGGGAACATGTGCATGAAATACATTGTGGTTTGAGGTTTTCCAACCCAAACAAACTTAAAAGAAAATGCAGCTTTTAATAGAAACTATTCAAATTCTTGCAAAAATAGGTATGGATCTCACCACTGAGAGCATTTAAAAGCATCATTATCTACCATGAGAATCAAAAGAGATTGTGTTATCCTGTCTTTTGTATTTTGGTTAATACTGTGTGTTTGACGATTCTAGTGTATTCTTTGCTGAACTGCGCAATTAAAAAAAATACATAGAGATGAATGACTGAATGTCTGATTAATGTTTTTTTTTTTCTCCTTGATGCCATGACCTGTGGGTGGGGAAGAGAGGGCAAAGGGTGTCGCAAAACTGATGTTATTTAACAAAGTCTTCACATTTCTACCACACAAGTTGAATACATCAGGTGTAAGACATCACCCTGAAGCATCACTTCTGAGAACTATTGGGAGGGAAATATCAGAACTGAAATATCACAGCTGGCCCTGATTTTAGCTGGTGCCAAACACCTGCAGGCTCTAAAAGGATACCAAAACAAAACCCCACCCCATGGCCGCAAGCCATCCCTTAACAACCCTTCCTTAACTTTGTATCACCATCAAAATTAATTTAACATTTTCTACAGAAACCTTATTCTTCCGGTCCCAGAAGGCCATTACAACTCCGTTAGCAAATCTTTCGTATGGGGTAAATATGTCATAGAAACAAACAGAATGAAGTATTGAAATATTTGATGGCTTAAAATTATCTGTTGTTTTCATATCATTATTTGTGGAAGCCTGTGAAGTTGGAGATTTTATTAATCTCTAGGCTAGCTCATATTCTCTAAGTGATTTGGTTTTTTTTAGCACATTTTGGCAAAATATCTGAGCATCTGGGAAAAAAAGTTTCAATATTCATGTAGTAAGTGTCAGAAGCACCCCAATATACAAAGCTGTTTTTCAAGCCCTTTCTACACTCAGGCATGCACGTGCTTCTGCACATGCGCACAAACGCACGCATGCACACACACATTGTTGATGCATTTTAAAGATTGCCTTCTCAATGACATTAGTTAATATTTATTGAAATGCAGTTGTATAGCCCTGGGGGTCTTATACACCTCAGACAAAATTATATCCTTGTCTCTAATACTGCTGGGAAGCACGCATACCTACAGTGCTCCTTGCAACAGGAAAACAGTTGATGAAGATCTGAAGTAAAACAATATGTCTGGAAATAATTCCTGGGAGAGGAAGGAGATAAAAAAAAAATTTTGTGCCCATCTCTGAATATATACATGACACATTTTAGATGGTGAACAAATTCAGATATATTATGTGTGTGTTTGTTTTATGAACCTGGGTTTAATACTTTAAATTTTTGAAGAAATAATGTGTTTTAGACTTACGTGATTAAATGAAATAAAAATGGAGAGTGTAAGCCTTCAATTTTATATTAAAATAAAAAGCATTAGGCAGTAATATCTAGTGTTATTTTATTGTGTTGAGAAGGATCCTAATAATGTAAGAGGAAACCGATTAAAATGTCAAATCAAAATTAAGGACATATTATAACATTACTGGCATTTTGTGCTTATTTTTAAAATATAGCTAAGAAAATTGGATGCACCAGTTTCTTTGAATGATAACACTTCTATATATTTAGATAGCCAATTCAAATGCCTTGAACATTACTTGACTGATGGTGATGGAAATAAGATTGTAGAGTTTATGTTAAAGAAAAAAAGCCTCCTTTACTTTTTATCTTTTTATAAAAATGTCAAAGGCATGGTTCAGGGCAAAGGAGAATGTATTTGCTTATTCATTCAATCAGACATTCACTCATTTGTTCAGCAAATAGTAATTGATGGCCAACACTGCTTGTGTGCATGCACACTCTCATAGATATTATATTACATAATATATAATATATATATATATACCAATACATATACCTATATATATATTGGTTTTGTAGTAGATATTTTGCAAGGGAAGAGAGTATGATGGAAAACAGTAAATCAACAAAAATAAAGCTTCCTCCAAGGAGGTCCTGCAGTCCAGTTCAAGGTAAAGAGTGTCCATCAATCACAGAAGAGTTACATATAAATGTTTTGGGCATTTTAGTAGTGAGAAATAATAGTCACAAATCATCCTATTTAATGAACTAACAGAAGTTTAAGATATGACAAAGACTTGCAAAATGTCTTTATCATGAAACTTACCAAAAAACTCTTTATTCTTTTAAATACTTTTTGTAATCAGTTTGTCATATTACTCATATATTCTTTTTCAGTGATTAAGAGGAATTTAATGGAGGTTTTAAACTTTTACTGTTCAGTGATTTTGAAATTATTTGGGACCTGGGAATATCTGAAGGGTTTGTTTGTTTGTTTGTTTGTTTTGTAAAGTTATTCTCTCTGTATTTCTCTGTCTCAGACAGCCAATACTGAATGTTATGATTTCACAGATTTAGTCAAATAAGAACATTTTTCATTACCATGGTATTGTAGTTATTAATTAAAAAGCATTCTATTTGTATTATTGGTAGTACTGAACATGAACAATGATTGACAGGGACTGAGCACCATTGATATTTGAAGAACTTTCCTAAAATGATTAATGATGAAGAAAGAAGACCCACAAAATGGTGTATTCAAAGTCTAAAGGGACCTTGAAATGGAGTTCAACATTCTGTAAGAACTCAGCAGTTAAAAATGGACCCTGAATTTGCAATTTAGCTCTTTTATTTTTGTTACCTGTGCTTTATGTGCTATACTAGGAAACCGTTGCTTATCTGAGGACATGAATATTTACGGCTGTATTTTCTAAGAGTTTTGTAAGTTTTACATCTTACATTCAGGTCTGTGAACAATCTGGCACGTGTGTGTGTGTGTGTGTGTGTGTGTGTGTGTGTATGCTCATCCTGTAAGGTGTGGAGTCCAACTTCACTATTTTGCATATGGATATATCCAAATTTTTCAGCATCATTTGTTAAAAAAAAGACTATTCTTTTCCCATTGAATTTTCTTGTCATTCTTGTTCAAAACCTATTAATGTAAGTGTTCATTTCAGAACTTTAATTGTTTAAACATTTTTATTTATTTCCACAATTGTGTATTTCTCAAGATTTCTAATGCTGATTTTTAATTTTATTCATTGTGTTTGAAAAACATACTTTGAATGATTTAAGCTCCTTCAAATTTATTGAGGCTTATTTTATGTCTTATTATAGGATCCATTCTTCAGAATGTTCAATGTATTCTTAAGAATGTGTATTCTATTGGAGTGTTCTGTAGATGTCTGTTAGGTCTCATTTATTTTTACCATTATTTAACTCTTATATTTCCTTGTTGATCTTCCGCCTTGTTGTTGTAGACATTATTGAAAGTTGGGTGTGAAATCTCCCAATGTTATTGGTAAATTGTCTGTCTCTCCTTTTGGTCAGCTTTTGCTTCATCTATTTTGGGCTCTGTTGTTACATGCTTATATGTTCATCACTGTTATATCATCTTGATGAATTATCCCTTTATCATCATAAAATGTTTGTCTTTCACTCTAGTAAGATTTTGTTTTTGATTTTTTAAAGTTTATTTTGAGAGAGAGAGCAAGAGAGAGTGAGAGCAAGCATGCATGAGTGGGGAAGGGCAGAGAGAGAGAGAGAGAGAGAGAGAGAGAGAGAGAAAATCCCAAGCAGGCTCCATGCTGTCCACACAGAGCCCAATGCAGAGCTGAATGTCATGAACAGTGAGATTGTGACCTGAACTGAGATCAAGAGTCAGACACTTAACTGACTGAATCACCCAGGTGCTCCAAGATTTTTTGTTTTAATATCTACTTTCTGATATTAGTATTGTCACTGCATTCTCTTTTATGATTGTTGTTTGCATTGTACATCTTTTTCATCCTTTTATTTTCAATCTATTTGCATGTTTGAATATAAAGTATCTCTTATGTAGACAGTATATAGTTGGATCTTTTTTTTTTTTTTTAATCCAACCTGAAAATGTATGCCTTTTGATTGAATTGTTTAAGCCATTTACACTTAGTTATTACTGGTGTGGTTGGATTTACACCTGACATTTTGCTTTTTGTTTTTTATGTGTCTCAAGTCTTTTTTATTGCTGTTCTTTTCATTGCCTTCTTTTGTATTAAGTAGATATTTTCCTCTGTAATATTTTAATTCCTTTCATAACTTTTAATGATATTTTGAGCTTTTTTTATTGGTTTCTTTGGGGCCTATAATATATACCTTAACTTATCAGAATTGACTTCAGCTTCTTTTATTTGAGTTTAGTTGACACACAATGTCACATTAGTTTCAGGTGTACAAAATAGTGATTCAACAACTATAGTTATGCTGTTCTCACAAGTATAGCCACCATATGTCACCATACAGCACTATTGCAATACCAGTGACTATATTCTCTGCATTGCACCTTTTATTCCTATGACTAATTCATTCCATAACTGGCAGCCTGTATCTCCCACTACCTTCACTTATAACCACTAGTGGATACTTACCCAAAGAAAATGAAAACACTAATTCAAAAAATATATGCACCCCTATGTTTATTACAGCATTATTTATAATAACCAAGATATGGAAGAACTCAAGTGTCCATCAGTAGATGAATGCATAAAGAAGGTGTGGCGCGCGCACACACACACACACACACACACACACACACACAGGAATATTATTCAGCCATAAAAAAGGTGAGATCTTGCCATTTGTGACAACATGGATTGACCTAGAAGGTCCTAAAGGAAGACAAATGCTGTGTGATTTGTATATGTGGAACCTACAAAATCAAACAAATGAATGAACAAACAAAAAGCAAAATCAGACCTATAAATACAGAGAACAAACTGGTGGTTGCCAGAGGCAAGAAGGGTGGGTAGGTGGTCAAAAAGAATTGATTTCAGGGGCTCCTGGGTGGCTGGGTCAGTTAAGCGTCAGACTTCGGCTCAGGTCATGATCTCACGGTCTGTGACTTCGAGCCCCGCGTCGGGCTCTGTGCTGACAGCTCAGAGCCTGGAGCCTGTTTTGGATTCTGTGTCTCCCTCTCTCTCTGCCCCTCCCCTGTTCACACTGTCTCTCTCTGTCTCAAAAATAAATAAACGTTAAAAAAAATTAAAAAAAAAGAATTGACTTCAGTTTTATACTGACTTAGTTACAGTGAAATATTGAAACTTTACTCCTATATAGCTCCATATATATATACAATATATGTATATTTGTATACATATACATGTATATGTATATTGTATGTATAATGTATAATATATTTATATTGTATACATATACATGTATATGTATACAATATATATGTATATGTATATATATAGTTTCAGATATATAACATCTATACATATTATAAACTCAGCAATACACTGTTACAATTATTTCTCTATAAAATATGTTATACAGTATTAAATCTTTCAGAGTTGCTGATGAAAGAAATAAGGGCAAATAAATATTCATAGAATTTTTATATTAATCTTTTTATGCCATCTTATTTTCTTAATTTATACCTATGGATTTGAGTTAAAGATTTGAGTTGGATCTGATATCCTTTCCTTAATCCAGTAAATCTTGTTGCTGTTATCCACCCCCCTTGTGCTATTATTGTTAAATATATTACATTTACATATTATAGGCCCAATAGTATATTTATATACATTCTGTTTATTGCAATAGCTTTTGTTTGTTTCACATTTTTATTTAAATTCTAGTTAGTTAACATACAGTTGATATTGGTTTCAGGTGTAGAATCCAGTGATTCATTACTTACATACAACACCTAGTTTTCATCACAAGTGCCCTCCTTAATGCCCATCACCCATTTAGCCCATCCCTTCTAGTAACCCTCAGTTTGTTCTCTATAGTTAAGAGTCTGTTCTATGGTTTGCCTCTCTCTCTTTTTTACCCCCTATGTTCATCTGTTTTGTTTCTTAAATTCCACATATGAGTGAAAACATATGGTATTTGTCTTTCTCTGACTGACTTATTTTACTTAGCATAATACTCTCTAGTTCCATCCCTGTTGTTGTGAATGGCAAGATTTTATTATTTTTTTATGGCTGAACAATATTTCTCTCTCTCTCTCTCTCTGTCTCTGTCTCTCTCTCTCTCTCTCTCTGTGTGTGTGTGTGTGTGTGTGTGTGTGTGTGTGTATGTGTGTGTGTGTATATATATATCCACACACACACATATATATATATACACACATACATACATACATGCCACATCGTCTTTATCCACTCATCAGTCAGTGGACACTTGAGCTCTTTCCATAATTTGGCTATTATAGATAATGCTGCTATAAACATTGGGGTGCACGTGCCCCTTCGAATCAGTATTTTTGTATCATTTGGGTGAATATCTAGTAGTGTACCTGTTGGGTCATAGGGTAGTTCTATTTTTAAGTTTTTGAGGAAACTCCATACTGTTTACCAAAGTGGCTGTGCCAATTTGTATTCTCATGAACAGTGTAAGAGGGTTCCCCTTTCTATGAATCCTCACCAACACCTGTTGTTTCCTGTGCTGTTCATTTTAGCCATTCTGACAGGTGTGAGGTGGTATCTCATCATATTTTTGATTTATATTTCCCTGATGATGAGTGATGGTGAGCATCTTTTCATGTGTCTGTTAGCCATCTGGATGTCTTCTTTGGAAAAATGTGTATTCATGTCTTCTGCCCAGTTCTTAACTGGATTATTTGATTTTTGAGTGTTGAGTTTGATAAGGTCTTTATAGATTTTGCAGTAGCTATGTAAATCAGTCAAGAGGAGAAAGTAACAAATATGTAATTACATTGTTTTTTGTAATTGCCTTAATTATTATTTTATTGGTTTTCTGCTGTGTGTCTGTGTGTGGATTCATAGTGCTATATGATATCATTTACTTCCAGCCTAAAGAACTTTCTTTGCTATTTATTACAATGTAAATCTGATACCAAAAAATTCTTTCAGTTTTTGTTTATCTGGGATTATCTTTAGTTTGCTTTCATTTGTGAAAGATAGTTTTGCTGGCTATAATATTGTTTGACAGTTTTTTACTTCTAACTCTTTTAATACATTGCTCCAGTGCCTTCTGACTTCCATGGTATCTGATGAGATGTTACATGTTAGTCTTACTGGGCTACCTAGTATGTTATCAGTCATTTTTCTTTTGCTCCTTTAGGGTTTCTTCTTTGTATTTGAACATTTTGAGTATTATGTGTCTGGGTGTATGTGAATCCCTTTACATTGATCATACTTAGAGTTCATTGAGCTTCTTGGATGTGTAGACTAATGTTTTTCATGAAATTTCCAAAGTTTTCAGCCATTATTTCTTTGGTATTGTTCATCACTTTCTCATACCTCCTTCTGGTTCTCCCATTTATGTGTATGTTGGTGCTTTTAAATGGCTCTGTTCTCATTTCTCTAAGGCTCTGTTCTTCATTTTTTCCTCTTCTTCAGATTGCATAATCTCTATTCATCTATCTCCAAATTTACTGATTATTTCTTCTGCCAATTCAAGTATATGGTTGAGCCCCTCCAGTGAAATTTTCATTTCAGTTATTGTACTTCTTGACTGCAGAATTTCCATTTGGTTCCTTTTAAATAATTGGAATATTTCTATCTCTCCATTGATATGGTATCTTTGATGAGACAATGTCCTCATATCTTCCTTTAATTATTTAAGCATGATTTCCTTTTGTTCTTTGAACGTATTTATAATAGCTGCTTTGAAGTTTTTGCCTGCTAAGTCCACCATCTGGGCCTCTTCAAAGGCAGTTTCTATTGCCAGCATTTTCTTTCTGTGTATTGGTCACACTTTACTGTTTATTTGCATGTCTCATACCTTTTTGTTGCCATCTGGATATATTAGATCTCCTCCAACCCCAGGCATTGTTTTGTTTGTTGCTTAACAGGTAATACAACAGTGACTTGCCTGCATCCATTCTGTGAGAACCATTTTCCTTGCAATGCATAGCCACTGAGGTCCCAGCTCAGATGGTTTCCACTTACTTTTATCTTTTAGCTCCAGGTCTTCCCTGAGTAGGTATAAGCCACTTACTAAGAACCCTGAGGATGTTCTTACCCAGTTAGATTTTTATCCTTTGTAGTTGGTCGTGTGTGTGACTTGGAAGCTGCTATTGAGTTTACAGTCTCCTTCCCCCCACCCCCTACCTTTTTTTTAGCCAGGGACTAATAGCTTGGGGATTTCCTCTGTGACTGCTTCTGAGAGATCACAACCTTGGACACTCACACAGTTCCTAGACTTCCAGAAGTAATTGTGATTTGATTTTTAAGTGTAACTTCCAGTCTGTCTTTCTAGGATGTCCTGAAGTTGTTTACCCTATCAGAATATCCACGTCTAAATTTCTTTTACTTTGTACTTTGTGCTGGCCCTCTTTACACTTATGCTTACACCTTCAAGAAGGTCTTACTGTGCTCTGCTGGAGTTCTTAGGCTCCTTGTCCTTACCTTGCTAGGTTTGGTCTCCCATTTATTGCTACTTTTGAAAGACAAATGTAAAAGTTTTATGGAAGTGTTTTTAGAGTGGTCTCCAAAAGAACACCTGGGTTAGAATCATCCAGAGGCCTTGTTAAAATTCATATTTCTGGAACTAACCAAGCCCAGTGATTTTTAATGTCTTTGGATGAGGTTCAGGTATTGGCTTATGTAGATTTCCCAGAATTATTCTGGTACAAACTATATTTTGAAAACCATTATAGGAGATGGTAGAAGATTAAGTTGGAAGTGTAGCTTGGGTCCTGATCGTGAAGCACCTCAAATATTTCTCTAAAGGATTTGAATTTTCCCTGTGGGCTAAGTGTTGGAAACAAAAATGGCCTTACATATTATGTGTATAGTACTAAGTATCTTCTGTGTTCTCTCACCTTCCTTGATGGTCTCCCTGCTCTGTTGCAGACACTTTGTGTGCTCCTCACTCACTCACTAAGGACTTAAGGCCCTCATCCTTTTATCCTCTTTTATCCTTGCTTCCTCTCCTTTCTATTGTCTCTGACTCCCTACCAGCTCAGCATGACCTCATCCACCCTTCCCCTCAAAGATCTTAAAGCATCACTTTGTTTCTTTCTCTTTCAAATAAAAACTTAAAAGAGTATTTCCAGCAATTCAAATGAATTTCTAAACCAGATACTGGGTGCAGGGAGTTATTTTTTAATAGGATTAGCTTTCTTGCCTACTTCTCTGCACTACCCTCCACTAATGCCATAAGAAAAAGGGACAGTAACCTTGTACTTAAATTCTGAAATATTATCAACCCCTAAAATTCCTAAAGATTGTCAGCCTAATATAGGCATTGATTAAAAGTGAAGACTTTCTAAAAAAGCCATATATATCAAGAACTTCTATGTAGGAAATATTAACTTGGATACCAAGTAAAAAATTATTTGATGGGTGCTTTTAAAATCATAGGAAAGAAGATCTTATAGAAAGCTTTTGCCATAGATCAATTAGAGGATTATGTTGCTGAATGATTACTCTAGGCATCAGATGTTAAAAGCTTGAACTAAAATGATTATGATGGGTCTGGAAAATAAGAGATAAAAGCCACACTAAAAAAGAAGTGATTGGACTCAGTGACTACTTGAATATTGGGAACACTACAATTTAGAGTCAAAGATACTATAAGTGTCTCATGTCCAGATTATATAAATAATTTCTACAGCTCAATAATAAAAAGAGAAATAATACAATTAAAAGTGGATAAACAATTTATATAGACACTTGTCCAAAGAAGATATACAAATGGCCATTAATCACATGTAAGAATGCTCAACATCATAAATTATTATGGAAATACAAATCAGAATTACAGTGTGATATAACTAGGGTGACTGTAATGAAAAAGTGATGTGTTGTTAAGGGTATAAATGAATTGGAACCCTTGTACAGTGCTGGTGACAGTGTGAAATGGTGCAACTGCTTTGGAAAATAGTTTGTCAGTTCCTCAAAATGTTAAACATGGAGTTACCACCTGACCCAGCGATTTCCCTCCTAGGTATAATAATTGGAGAAAAATATGTTTGTACAAAAATGTGCCCACATATGTTCATGAAAGCTTTACTTGTAATATCTAAAAAGACACACACAACCGAAATTTTCATCTGCAGATGAATAGATAATCAAATGTGGTATATCTATGCAATGGAATATTATTCATTCATAAAACTGTATGAAGTTCTGCAACAGCATGAATGGCCCTTGAAAACATTATGCTAAGTGAAGGGAGATACCTGTAATAGGCCACCTATTGTATGACTCCAACTATATGAAATGTCCAGAAGAGGTAAAACGTATTCAGAAAGACAGAAAATACATTGGTGGCTTCCAGGGACTGAGAGAAGGAGGGGGAATGGGGAATGGTTGCTAATGAGTATGGGGTTTCCTTCTGGAATGATGAAAATGTTCTGGAATTAGATAGTAGTGAGGGTTGCACAAACTTGAGAATGTATTTAAAGCCACTGAATTGTACACTTTAAAAGGATGAATTTCGTGATATATAAATTATATCTCAAAATAATAACAAAAACAAAAAAAGATACCAGAAGAGGTTAGAAATCTATTGTTAAAGAACAAATCAGAGTTTTGGGAGGGTTTAATTTGTTGTATAGGGATGAACATGGAGAAGTCTGGGTTAGGTCTTGAGTTTTATGAAAGAGTAGAAAATTTCATATACTCCCTTAAAGCAGATTCCTTTGGGTTTCTTGGTCTTTGTGTCCCTAATTACAGTCTCACTGTAGGCTTACAATGTAGTTGTAAACAGGATGAATATAATACCCGTGCATTCTTGTTATTGTCCCACAGATCACTGAGAACTTGTTTTTTTTTTTTTAATGTTTATTAATTTATTCTGAGAGAGAAAGAGATTGAGCAGGGGAGGGGCAGAGAGAGAGGGAGAGAGAATCCCAAGCAGGCTCTGTGCTATCAACACAAAGCCTGACGTGGGGCTCTATCCCGCGAACCCTGAGATTGTGACCTGAGTTGAGATCAAGAGTCGGACGCTTACCCAACTGAGCCACACAGGCACCCTGACTGTGTTTTTTTATTCAATTGTTTTTCTCTCTCTTTTTTTTTTTTCACATGACATTGGTCATTTCAACATGATTGGGTTCATACTAAGTTCTGCTTAGCCTTCAGTGGGAAATGGTTCTAATGTCATTTCAATTTTCTAACCTTTTGCAGAGCTATCCAAATGTGGGGTGCATATATACCACCTTGTAGCCAGTATGGGATCTGGGTCGTGTTGTATCTGTTAATTCAGTTTTCAAAGTGTGGTTTGTTGAATTCGACACATACATGTGTCTAGGAGTTCATAAGTAACGTTACACAGCCATATTCCTGAGTTCCTCTCTCAAGATCCCTTTGGTAATTTCCAGTTTCCTGGGGTGCATCTTTTTGGTCCTCTGGCCAGAATGCTATGACTTTAGTTATGCTGTTCTCTGTGCACTTCCACAATTGCACCTGTCTTTGGGGCCAAGTGGCAGCAGGACAATGAAGGAAAAAGTGCCATCAGATCTGAGTCCACCCTTTGCAACTGCAGTTCCATCAAACTTCAAGGAACATTCCCTTTCTTAGGATTTTGTCTTCTGCTGGCTCCCACTGCCTCTGCTGTCAAAGCTGCTGCTACCCTGACACCACAGCATTGCCTGAGAGCCGGGGAGTGAGATAGATAAAAGAAAGAGAAAAAACCAGGGGGGTTCCACTGTCTTGTTGACTGTTTTGCATTCACTTTCCCACTCCTTGAACCAGAACTAAAGGGCTTCTCTCAGTGTTTTCCCTGTCTGCATCGATTGTAGTCCATTTGGGATGCTGTAACAAAAATACCGTAGACTGTGTTGCTAATAAACAACAGAAACTTATTTGTCACATTTCTAGAGGCTGGAAAATCCAAGACGAAGATGCTGGCATGTTTGGCGTCTGGTGAGGATCCACTTCCTGGTTCATAGCCAGCTGTTTTTATGCTTTGTTCTGTCATGTTGGAAGGGGTGAGGGAGCTCCCTGAGGTCTGAGGGTGTTAATCTCATTCATGAGGGCTCCACCCTCCTGACTTAATCACCTCCTTAGGACTCCACCTCCAAATACCATCACTTTGGTGGACTAGATTTCAACATAAGAATTTGGATGGGGGGGTGGGCATGGAAGATGGGCACAAACATTCAGCCTATAGCAGCCTCCCAGTGTTCACTTCTTTGTTTCCTATGTGATGAGTTCAGACCAGGGGATACAGCAGTAAAAAAATTGGTAAACTTACTGCTTATATGGTGGTATTTGAATTCTGTTCTTCCCCAATCCATCTGCTGCTGTTTACTTTTGAATCCTCAAATAGCCGTTCCCTGTATTCTGTCGAGGTTTTATAGCCGCATTCAGTGGGAGACAGTGTAGAGTATACTTATTTCTCTGTTACCCAGAACCTGAATGTTTCAACTTTAAAGCAAAATTTCTTACTATTTTTAGAAAAGCTCTTGAATAGTTTTTCTCAAAGAGAATCCTATCATAGTTAAGTAGAAGTGCTCAAAAAGTTCGTGTACTTTGTAACTACTTATTCATGCAAATTAGGGTTTTTATGAGATATGTAATCAAAATATAGAAATAAATTGAACAAAAAAGTTATTAAATAACCTGAACTATAATAGAAAACCCCAATTTTTATACGGATTGTAGGGTAAGCAAATGTTATCGTTTTGAACGATACATTTACATAACTAGACTAATACATTCTTGCTTTTGAATGCTTTATATATTGGGGTTTTGTTTACTTTTTTCATTAAAATAAAGGCTTTTCTGCTAAAGAGAAGAAAATCTTCTGACTTGTAGGAATGACTCGTCAGCTTGTCCTTAAGGTACTCTCCTTAAATACCAATTTTCCATGTCAGGCATTTGACATACATCTCGCACTTCTTCATTGTTCCCTGGCAAATGAAATATTTTGGAGTATGAGGAAAAACAGAATTTTCAGAAAGAGGAATAACGTATCAGAGCCAGCAATGGTCAGGGATACTAAGAGGAAAAAAAAGTCTATTTTCTTGTTTCTGAGCAGCGCTAAATCATTCGTCCAGTTTTTCACAGCAAACGTAATATAAGCCTGGAACACTTTGTGGTGATAGTGAGGAAGTGCTCACAAAATGATGGGAACATGAAAGAAGTACAAAGGAACCAACTTCAGAGAGTTCCCAAGGGCCCGGATGGGACCCTTTGAGTAACAAAATAAATATAATATAATTATGGTAATGAACTGTAATCCATAGAATATCCATGAGTCTATACTAATGTAAGTAAGTAATTGAATCAATAAATAAATGTGGAAGAATGGAAAAGAGCTGGTCAGATTGTAGGATTTCAATTAACAAACATAGAAGGAATGAGGAAATAGAAAATTACCTTTAGGTAAACATCACAGTAAAATCTGTTTCAGGAAAGAACCATTGATGGATGCTAAAATTACAGTGAAAAAGAGGATGTTCGTAATCTCAAAGTATGTCTCTATCTTCTCAGTTACAAAGGAAAAGCTAGTAACTTTATGCTGGGGTGGGGGGGGGGGGGATTGGTTACTAATACCAGCTTAACCAAGTGATCCAAGTTAGTACTAAGATCTGTCAGCATCAGAAACCCTTTGAGATGATTCATGACATCACTTTCTTGCTCCAAATGAATAATTTTAACCTAGTCATGGGAAAATATCTGATCAACTCAATTTGAGAGACATTCTATACAATACCTGACCAGTCCTCTTTAAAAGTGTCCAGGTCATGCAAGACAGAGACTGAGGAACTGTCCCAGATTGGAGAATGCTAAAAAGGTTTGACAGTTACCTGCAGTGTGGGATCCTGGATTGTACCTTGGACCAGAGAAAAGGGCCAGTGTGATACTTGTCAAAATTCAGAGTCTCTAGATTAGTTACTAATATAGTACCCATTTAAAATTGTTGGTTTTAATAGTTTTACTATGGTTAGGAAAGATGTTAATAGTAGAAGCTGGATGAAGTGATGTTTGAGTACTGTGCTTTGCAACTTTTCTGTAAGTCTAAAATTATTTCCAAATAAAAATAAAAAAAATCGGAAAAAATTTCATTTCAAGTAACTTATATTATATAAATGCAAAAACAAAGAGGCTTTCATTAAAAGAAAATTAAAATGAAATGTAACAAAGGGAAGTCCTACGGAACAGATAAAATAAAATTTCAAATTTCATTGCCTTTCTTTCAGATTTCAGTCACTTAAAAACAATGCTTATTAAAAAGTCTGAAGACTGTTATATACCATTTTTCCCCTCACATTTCAAATTGACTGGATATAATACTTCTCCCTTTACTTTTTTAGAGATATGAAACACTGAGTAATTGAAGCCTGAACTATTACTGATATTTCTGCATCATAGTTGAGATTTTATTTCTGATGCCTGAAGACCACGAAGACAGCATACACTCAATCAAATGTTCAGATCTTCTCCACACAATTGTAGTTGATTCCTTGTCAAAAATTTAAATGAAAGATAATTTAAATTCATTTTTCTTTACAAAACAGATTTTTGCTAATTTATAAAATGTAATTAAAATGTTACCAGAATGCAGTTACTCTTGGAAATACTTCTCTACAGATTCTCATTTTTGCAAAATAGATATGTCTCATTTAACTTTTATGAAAAATGGTTAAATTTTCAAAATTGGTTTCAGATGCTACCCAATTTCTTGGTACATTGAAGTGTCAATAGTTGATGTAAGCCCTTTTAGATCAGCAGGCAGGGATTCTCAAACAGGGTATCCATTAGTCACCTGGGGAACTATTTCAAAATATAGATCCCACAGCTCCAGCAACAGGGATTCTGACAACACAGGTTAGTATAGAATTAAGGATGTCTGGATTTTTAGAAGATTCCCCAAGGATTCTACTGTAGAACCACAGAATGCTTTGGAGAGAGGAGAGTGTTGTTTATGAACATGGTCGTTATAGTTGGACAGAACTGACTTTTATTTGAGCTCTGCCACTTACTCATGGAGTGATTTGAGCATTACTCAAGTTTCCTATGCCTCAGTTTCCACCTGTGTAAAATGGAGCTTTTAATGATTTCTATCTCATTAATTCAAAAAAATATTTCAATGACATAGTGCATATGAAGTATTTAAAATGAAAGCACTTTTTATTGATTCATTTTTTAAGATGGCTAGATGTTTTTTGGAAAATGCGATGGTGCACAGGGAAGCACTTCAGGCAGAAGCATTAACCAAGCAAAGAAATAGGAGATGTGGAGCTGCCTGCAGAGGTCTGAGAAGCTCAGGTGTTGGGTTATGGCTGGAGCCTAGAGTGTGGGGGAGATATGGTAAGAGGTGAAAATAGGGAACCCAAGAGTCATTTCATGGAGTACTTGTATGCCATGCTGAAGGGCTTGATCTACATCCAAAATGTCAGACTGTGTAGTGTGATACCAACTACTGGAAGTGGAGCAGAGGAACTTGTATGAGCAGCAATGTTGTCTGGTGATCCTGGGTAGCAATGAAGCCCAGGAGGATGTAGGGTGCAGGATACACACGCCGATGTACAGCTGTGTGTGACATATGCGGAGTTTATCAGTTTCATGGTAGAGATTCAGGATATAAGATAGAATTCCTCAGGTTCAAGCCATATTTGATATAGCCTACCAAAAATCATGCACTGTAAGAGTTACTAGAAGCTATTCATTCTTTGTTTTATATCCTGTCAGCCAGAACTCTGGCCCTGAACCCCTCATAAACTCAAATTCTGGTAAAAATCTAGCTGTAGATGACCATATCTGAGCATTGTGGAAACGTAGTTTCCAGGTTCTAGGAAATCAGCTACTTTAATAATTCTAGACATGTGTGGGCATCTTGGGGAACAGTATCGTTGTGTTGCAACTAGACTAACAGATCCTATGTTAATCCCTGTTCTTGGCCATGTCAGAGGGTAAAATCTATTTCAAAGAACTTTTTCCAGGATAAGATTCAGTTCCTAGTCTCGTGGAGATTCATTTTACTTATCCTCAGACTGAAGTGTGGGGAAGCCAGGACACCTATTTGCAGGAGCAGACACGGGCTGAGTAGGATGCTATTCTATAGTCTGGGGTCCTCTGACCCAAGGCACACAATGACATCATCTCATTGAAAAAGTGACTTTTTTTTAATGACACTTATCCCCCAAAAGTTTATGAATGCAACTAGGGCTTGTTTAAGTTAGGAGATTCTCCTAGAAATAGTGGTGATTGCATGGTCAGTGGCTCAGAGAAGTATATTTCTGCCAACTGTAGTAAGAAGAACAAGTAAAGAAGGACTGTATTTTTTTCAGAGACTGAGAGATTTATATGTGGAAAAGAAGGTGCTTTGGGTTATTCTGCTGTGTCATTGTTGGTTATTTGTAGTGATGTAATTGGTGGCAGATGTTGATAATGGGAGAGGCTATGCATGTGTGGGGGCTGGGCATATATGGAAACTCTTTGTACCTTCCTTTTAGTTTTGTTGTGAACCTAAAACAGTTCTAGAAAATGGTCTTTAAATATGCAAAAAAGGAAGGTGCCCTAAACTGAGATTGCTGTTCCCTTTATTTATTTATTAAAAATTTTCTTAATGTGTATTTATTTTTAGAGAGAGAGAGACAGACAGACAGACTGAGTGTGAACAGGGGAGTTGCAGAGAGAGAGGGAGACAGAATCTGAAGCAGGCTCCAGGCTCTGAGCTGTCAGCACAGAGCCCGACATGGGGCTCAAACTCACAGACCACAAGATCATGACCTGAGCCAAAGCTGAACGCTTAACTGACTGAGCCACCCAGGCACCCCTCGCTGTTCCCTTTGGGAGAGGCTTCCCAGTAATGAAGTGGAGCTGCTACAGTTGTTTATTGAGACCTAAAGATCAGAATTGATTCATAGTCAAATATTTCATGAGTATCAGCTGTGTGCAAAGCAGTGTGCTAAGCACTGGGGAGAAAGAATCACAATACTAGGTTTACTCTAAGCAAATAGGAGACTACTTAATGAACAGAGGTACCAAATAATTTATTTGCAATGAGAGACTTAATTGCCTCAAAGCCTTTAATATGTTATATCTATTTGCCAGGGTATCTTTTTTAGGTACTGAGCAACTCATTGAGAACCAGGTTAATAATTAGGACATCGTTGACAAAGATCAGATTAGAAGACCATTGAGGTTTAAAAAAAATTTTTTTTAACATTTTATTTAGAAATAATTAGATTCACAGGGAATTCCAAAGATGGTACAGAGAGTTCCTGTGGACTCCTCACTTGTTTCCCTCGATGATTATGTCTTGCTTACATAATTACAGCATAACAGCAAAACCAGGAATCTGACGTTGGTAGAATGTGTGTATATAGTTCTATGTCGTTTTATTACATGATTGTGTAGATTTGTGTAACCATGGCCACAATCCAGGCCCAGAACTCATCTGTAACCACATCCATATCCCTTCTGCTGCCTCACTGTGGCCATATCAAACACTTCCCTGTTTCTAATTCACAGCAGCCATGAGTTTTCCTTCCATCTTTATAATTTTGTCATTTCAAGAATGTTAGATAGATGCGATCCTACAGTGTGTGAGCTTTTAAAAAACTACTAGCTTTATTGGGATATTATTCATATAGTGGAAAATTCCCCCTTTAAAGTGTATAATCCATGATTTTCAGCACACTTCACAGAATTGTGCAACCATCACCTCTAATTTCAGAACATTTTTATAACCCCCTAAAAAGCCCCATTAGCATTTCCTCTCCATTTTACCATCTTGCCAGCTTCCTGCAACCACTAATGTGCTTTCTGTTTTTATGGATTTGCCTATTCTCTGCATTTCATATAAATAGAATCATTCAACATGTGTCTTTTTGTGAGTGGCTCCTTCACTTAGCCTAATGATTTCAAGGTTCCTCCAATACTCCATTCCTTTATGTGGCTGAATAATGTACCTTGGTATAGATGCACCACATTTCGCTTGTACATTCATCAGTTGATGGACATTTGGTTTATACCCACATAGTGTCTGTTTTGAAAGGTGTTTTTATGTAAATTCATGTACAGGCTTTGTGTAGATATATGTTTTAATACCTATTGGATAGATAGCCAGGAGTAAACATAATTCTGTTTAATTTTTTGAGGAATTGCCAAACTGGTTTCCAAAGTAGCTGCCCCATTTTACAGTCCCACAAACAGTGCATGAAGGTTGCAATTTCTCTATGTCCTTGCCAACACTTATTATCTTCCTTCCTTCCTTCCTTCCTTCCTTCCTTCCTTCCTTTCTTCCCTCCTTCCTTGCTTCCTTCTTCCTTCCTTACTTAGTCTTTCTTTCCTCCCTGCCTTCTTTCCTTCCTTCTTCCTTTCCCTCCCATCCTCCTTCTTTCCTTCTCCCTCTCCCTCCTTTCCTCCTTTATTCCTTCTCTTCTTCTTTCCTTTTTTCCTTTCATAGCCATACTAGTGGATATGAAGTAGTATCTCACTATGGTTTTGATTTGCATTTCACTAATGATAATGATGTTGAAAATGTTCTAAAGTGATTATTGACCATTTGTATGTCCACTCTGGATAAATGCCTATACAAATGTTTTGCCCATTTTTCAATTGGGTTATTTGTCTTTATTATTGAGTTAAAAGAGTTCTTTATGGGCAACTGGGTGGCTCAGTTGGTTGAGCGTCCAACTCTTGATTTTAGCTCAGGTCATGATCTCATGGTTAGTGAGATCAAACCTTGGGGTCGGGCTCTGTGCTCTCTCTCCCTCTCTCTCACCCCTCCCCTATTTGTGCTTGCCCTCTCTCAAAAATAAAAAAAATAAAGAGTTCTTTAGATCCTCTGGATACAAGTCCCTAATCAAATGTATGAGTTGCAAATATTTTCTTCCATCCTGTGGGTTGTCTTTATATTTTCTTGATGGTCTCTGAAGCACAAGTACTTTTAGTTTTGATGAAGTCTTATTTATCTATTTTTTTTTCTTTCATTGCTTGTGTTTTTGGTGTTGTATTCAAGAATCCAAGGACATAAAGATTTATGAATATGTTTTCTTCTAACAATTTTATAGTTTTACCTTTACATTTAGGTCTCTAATCCATTTAGTTTAATTAACTCTATGAGTTAGTCTTTACATATGGTGTGAGATAGGAGTCTAACTTTTTTCTTTTACATATAAATAACCAGTGGCATGCTACCAATTATTGAACGACTATTCTTTCCTGCATTGAATTTTCTGGCACCCTTGTTGGGAATCAATTCATAGGAAATGTGAGGGTTTATTTCTGTTCCATTAATCTGTATGTCTGTTCTTTTGCCAGTACCACACTGTCTTGAACTGTGGCTTTGTCATAGTTTTGAAATGAAGAGAACCTCAACTTTGTTTTTCCTTTCCAAGATTGTTTTTTATTCCAGCTCCCTTGCATTGCCACATAAATTTTAGGAGTAGCTTGTCAGTTTCTGCTAATTAGTTAGTTGGGATTTTGATAGGAATTGTGCTGAATCTGTAGATCAATTTGGTAGCATTGCCATTTTAGCAATATTGTCTTCTGATCCTTGAAGATATTACGTCTTTCCATTTATTTAGTCTAATTTATTGCAAACATATTTTGTCGTTTTCAATGTGCAAGTCTTGTATTTCTTTGGCCAATTTTGTGCCTGAGTATTTTACTCTTTTTGATGATACTGTAAATGGAATTTATTTCTCGATTTTACTTTTGTAATTTTAGTTATTACTGCATGGAAATAAAATTGACTTTTCCTTCAGTCTTACTGAATTCACTTACTAGTTCCAATAGTATTTTTTAGGAGGGGTTGTGGATTCCTTGGGAATTTTCTGTATATAAGATTATGCTGTCTTCCTATCTAATCTGGATGGCTTTCATTTCAGTTTTTGCCTGAATTCCTTAGGTAGAGTCCCCAGTACTATGTTGAATAGAAGTAGCAAGAGCAGACATCTTTGTCTTGTTCCTGATCTAAGGGACAAAGCATTCATTTTTTTACTTCCAAGTATAACATTTGCTGTGGTCTTTTCATACGTGCCTTGTACCAGGACTGGGGAAGTTATTTTGAATTTATTGTTTGTTGAATGCTTTTATCATAAAAGAGTGTTGCTTTTCGGTATCTATTGAAATGATTATGTGTTCTTTGTCTTTTTTTATTGATATGGTGTATTACCTTAATTGGTATTCAGTTGTCAAATCAAACTTGCATTCCTGGGATAAATTGCAATCAGTCGTGGTGTATAATTCATTTTATTTGATGCTGTGTTTGGTTTGCTGATATTTTGTCGAGTATTTTTTGGGTCTGTTTTCATAAGAGTATGTATATATGCATGTAGTTTTCTTATGTCTTGTTTTGTTTTTATTTCAGGGTAATACTGGCCTCATATAATGAATTCAAAACTCATATAATGAGTTGGTCTCATACATGTATGTGTGTAATAGGTTTTTTTTTTTTTATTTAGTTAGGATAAGAAAGAAGACGAAATATACATTTCTTATGTCTTTTATATTTTGATACTTGCCTTTACTGGTTTTTCCATATGGACTCAAAGGACTTCTTTAATATGTCTTATAAGGTCTATTAACAGCACAGTCTCAGTCTTTGTTTATCTGGGAATGTCTTTAGTTCATTTACATTTTTAAAAAACTGAAAAATAATTTATGAGAAATAATTTTGCAAGATGTATGTATGTAAGATTCTTGATTGGCAGTTTTTTGGGTTTTTTCCCCCAAATATTTGTGAAACTTCTTGATATATCATCCCCTGCCTTCTGTACTGCATTGTTTCTTCTTTCCTTTTTTCTTTTTGAATGTTTACTTATTTTTGAGAGACAGAGAGAGAGAGAGAGAGAGAGAGAGAGAGTGAGAAGGGTAGGGGCAGAGAGAGAGAGAGAGAGGGAGACACAGAATCCGAAGCAGGCTCTAGGCTCTAACCTGTCGGCACAGAGCCCAATGCGGTGCTCGAACTCATGAACTGGGAGATCATGACCTGAGCCAAAGTTAGAAGTTTAACCCACTGAGCCACCCAGGCACCCCTGTCTTGTTTCGGATGTGAAATCAGCTGCCAATATTATTGGTGTTCCTTTTTTGTTCCAAGTTGTTTTTCTCTTGATTTCAAGATTTTCTTTTTGTCTTTGGTTTTTAACATTTTGACTAAGTTGTGTCTGGGTGTGGATTTCTTTAAATTGATCCTAGTTGGAGCTCATTGAACTTCTTGGATGTGCAGGTTAATGTTTTCATCAAATTTTGGAAATACTTAGCCATTTTGTGTCCTTTTCTTTCTCTCTTCTTCCTTGGTACACTCATTATGCCTATGTTGCTGTATTTAGTGCTGTCACATTTATCTGAGTCTATTTTTCTTTATTCTTTTTTTCTGTTTTTTCAGACTTCATAATCCCTATCAATTTATCTTCAGGCTCATTCAGTGTTTATTCTCCTAGTTCAAATTTACTTTTTAGCCCCTGTAGTAAATATTTAATTTCAATTATTCTACTGTTTTAGCTTCAGAAGTTTCATTTGGTCCTTTTAAAATAATTTATTTTCCTTTATTGATACTCTCTATTTGGCAAGATATTTTCATCATTCTTTCCTGTAATTCATTAAGCATGGTTTCCTTTTAGTTTTCTGAACATACTTATAAGGCTATTTTGAAATCTTTATCCATTAGGTCTGACATCTGGATACTCTCAGAAGTAGTTTTTATTGCCTACTCTTTTTCTTGTGTATGAGTCACATTTTCATGTTTCTTTGCATGTGTCATAATTTTTGCTGAAAACTGGACATTTTAGATAGTGTACTGTAAGCAGTCTGGGGTACAGATTCCCTCACCATGCCTCTGCAATGCTTGTTGTTATTTCTTGTTTATTGTTTAATGACTTTTCTGGATTGATTCTGTGAAGTCTCTCCTCTCCCTCTTCCCCTTGCAGTTTGAACCCTCTACTGTTGACATTCAGAAGGTCTAGCCTTGGGCATAGGTAGTCTCAACCTAGGACTGCAGTGGTTTTAGCAGAGCTCTCTTTGACTTTCCCTAATCTCTCTGTTAAATTATCTGCCTCAGTGGATATCACATCTGGGTGTTAGGCTCTATTATTGTTTGGTTTTTCTGTATTGTTTTTAGCAATGCCTTTGAGCATGAATAGCCCCATAGTCTGATCCAACTAAATTGGTTCCCCTTTGTAGGGATGGTTTTCTGAGGCCAGCTTTTGTGTTTTGTTCTGACCCAAGAGGGACTCTACTTAATTTTCTCTTTGGTTGCTTCTGATAAATAAAGTGGCCTCCAGTTTACTTTTTTTGCTCTCATATAGCTACTAGCCTCCTATTAATTGCCTATCAGCAGATCTCCATTGTTTTCGAAAGCATCCTTAGTCCTAGACTTCCCCATACTCTTTCCAAATACGTCACTTCCTTTGGGAGAACTCTTGATCTTCCTGTTCTTATCACTTCCTTCAGTCTGTGGGCAAAATCTCTGAGGCACTGCTCTGGAGATCTAGTCAGGGACAGTGGTGGCTTCTCTCAGAGTGTCATCCTTGCTTTATGAGCAGAGCACTTGGTGGGAGTGGTGACTTCTGGTCTTTTTGGTTTGCCTTTCCCAGTTAGGGAATCTCTGTTCTATGAGCAAGGTGGGACAAGAGTAACTGGGATCTCAGTATTCTTGGCCTGTCATCCCTGGGGTCAAAACCATGTTCTATGAGTCAGAGCTGTGTGGAAAAAGATAGCCCTATACCTCTAACACTTCTTGCCTGAAATAGAGAATTTGCAGTACTGAGCTTGGGAGTAGGGGAGGTTTGGCAATGAGAAATGCTCTTGGGTGGCTCAGTCGGTTAAGTGTTGACTTTGGCTCAGGTCATGATCTCATGGTTTGTGAATTCAAGCCCCACGTTGGGCTCTGTGCTGACAGCTCAGAGCTGGGAGCCTGCTTTGGATTCTGTATCTTCCTCTCTCTGTGCCTTTCTTTTTCTCTCTCTCTCTCTCTCTCTCTCTTTTTCTCTCTCTCTCAAAAATAAATAAACATTAAAGAAAAAAAAGAAAAGAAATGCTATTGGCCTATAACTTTTGGAGAGACACTGTAGCCCTTGGTTGGGAGCTGGGTGGATGGGGAGCCCTGTGTTCTTAGAGGCACCCACTGGGAGTAGAGTTTTATCCTGCTGATCTCAGTGGTGGTTAAAAGAGGGGGACTGGTGGAGGGAGTGGGTTGTGGCCCAAATGCCACAGACTTTTGCTCTTCTTTCTGAGATTTAGTAGCTTTTATTGAATAAATATTTCTTCCTTTGCTGTATATTCTTTGGATAATTTATAGAAACTTTAAATGGTTGTTTTTAAAAGTGGTTTTTACCAGCTATGGTTGTTTCACTGAAGAGTGAATCCATGGAGCTATTTGTGTTATCATTCTGGAAGTTACCAAACAGCCCCCACCAACCTCTGCCACACACACCCACATCAGGTAAATTTTAGGTGCATCTTGCTGCACTTAAGCCAGGCACAAAAGACTGCATATTATTTAATTACATTTATATAACATTCCAGAAGATGTGAAAATGAAGAGCTGGAAAACAGGTTAATGATTGATAGTGGTTAAGAGTTGAGGTAGAGATTGATTATGAGGGGACAGCACACGAGAATTTTGGGGGTGATTGCACTGTTCCATATGGTGCTGTGGTGGTAATACGGAAATTTATGTATTGGTCAAAACTCATACCACTCTATCGTATGAAGAGTATCAAAACTGATAAAAAATCAACCAGGATGTCAAGAAACCCAGATCTTGACTGTGACAAATGAACAGCATAACTACACTACAGAGGATAGGGAAGGAAGGAGCTAACCTGACTTGGGAAGCCAGTTTTTTGACTAAATACTGTAAGGCTAAAGACAAAAATTACCACATACAAACAATGTACTGTAGCTGGTAAATTTGTTTTTCAAATGGGCATGGGTTAGCACCTCTGAAACCGCTTTCATATGTGTAATAGGGTCGAACAGACAAGCAGATATATTGTAGATAATGAAAGCCAGGTTTCTTTTGTTGTAAAAGAATTTATAAATAAACACAGTAAGAATAATAGAATGAGTCCTCTGGTGCTTGATTAGAATCAATATCAATTCATTTGTTGTTGTTTTTTAAAAATACATACAGATACAGAAATACAGAAACAAATACAGATATATGTGCATGAGTAGTTAGCATTCATACACATGAGGTCATAGAAGCAGGGAATCCACAGTTGTCATGAACATACTTAACTCCCAGGCCTTGCTCTCTAAATATTATTCTTTTATTACATAGTATCAGAGCTTCTTGGAAAAATAGTTGGTTCCAGGGCTTGTGCAGGAAAAATTCAGGATAAACCTGGGCATCTGGTGATGCCAGAAAATATGGAGGTCCAAAAAAAAAGTGTGGGGACATATCAAAAGGATATGGGAGCTAACCTGAAAGAACTTTCCATGGTCAAAGTTAGAACATGTAGAACACCAAATAATCCAAACAAAGGCATAAAAACCAAAAAGCCAAAAGTATTTGAATCATACCTCAAATAATAAAATATTTATTTGTTCACACTGACATAATAAATGATTAAATGAATGAATAAGTAAGAATAAGGGACAAGTCTTACAGAAATATTACAGCTAATAAATGTGGAAGGGATGAAGGAAATAGAAAATCACCATTAAAACATCACAAGAGTAATTACAGTAGGCAAAATCCACCAGTGAATGCTTATATTAGTGTGTGAATGTTTAATGAGAAGCAGGATATTTTCAGTACATCACCATCCTCCCCCAAATATTTATTAATGACGCTAAGAAGAATATAAGTTAACAGCAGTGAAAACTGGTAGACACACTTTAACTCTGCAGTCTGGTAATATCACCCGTGATGATGATGATGATGATGATGATGATGATGATGATGATGGTGGTGGTGTAATCTTGAATTAGATCCTGGCATAGGAAAAGGACATTAGTGGAAGAGCTGCTAAAACCCAAATAAAGTCTATAATTTAGTCAATAGCATTGTACCAATGTTAGTTTCTCAGTGTTGACAGTTGTACCCGGTTATGTAAGAGGTTAGCACTAAGAGAAGCTAGGTAAAGCATACATAGGAACTCTTTGTAACTATTTTTTTTTAACTTTTCTTATGTCTGAACTTATTTCAAAATAAATAATTGAAATAGTTAAACAAAAAATGAAGTGAAACAACATTGTATAAAAGACATCACAAGATGCTTTATGGACAATAGGTACAAAAAAATTCTTTGAACTGAGAAAAGGAAAGGAAAAGAAGAATCCTGACAGCATATGTCTGATTTAAATCTCCGAAGCAAATTGCCAGAAGAGTAGAATTCATAATAAAAGTACTGTAATGGAGGTAATTCATAAAGATAAGACAAGATATTGATAAATTTTATTAGCTTATAATAGTGAACAAAAACGAGATTATTTTTGCTTAATAATGCATGTGGATTTTCCTTCCAGTAGGGGAATCTTACATTGCCGATACAGAGTCAGTGTGAATTTCATGGAACTCTATCTCGTGCAAAATTAGGATAATTTATAAAGGTGTCCAACAGACTTCAACTTTGTTGAAAAATTCATTCAACTACTTATTCATTCCAGGGACTGAGTAAATGACAGTTACCAAAGCATATGATTCATACTTTCTGATACTTTGGAATTTGGACTGTCTTTAAAAAGAGGAAGCTGAGTAACCTCTAATTTTAAAGTTTGGAAGACTATGGAAATAAACAATGGGAAACTGGCTTACTGAATACAGGCAGAATGGATAATCAAAAGGAGATAATAAGGAATTTTTACATTGAGCTGGAAGAAAATGAAAGTTCCAAATAAGGCTTGGCACCCAATTCACGTGTAGAGGATTCTAATACCAAGTGTCCTAGACATATAGAATAAAAATAAAATACTAAAAAACACATGATATCCTTACAAAACTGGAATATCCATAATTTTCAACATATAGCATTGAATATAATTAGAAAGGCTAAAGATGAGACAGACTGAAGCAATTCTGGTGGTTATTAAAATGATCTTTTCTGGGGGCTTTCTAGCTGTCTCTGTCACTAATTATGTAACCTTGAACAAGTCACTTATCTCTAAACCTTAATTTCCTCAATTATAAACTGGTGACTATAATACTGACAATTGTAGGGTTGCTGTGATGATGAAATGAGATAGCATAAGTATCACTTAGCACAGTATTGGTACACGTTAAGGCCTCAATAAACGTAAGCTACTGTTCTAGTCACTACTGTTGTCACTGTTAATTCCTATTTGTTGAGTGCCTCCTATGTACCCGCTCACTGTTGCTGGGTGAACTCACCTATTGTTTAATAATCTAAGTGGTTCTAGAAGTAGATGCCATTATAAATTCTCCTTTATTTGGGCACGTGGAGAATATACAGGACTTAACATTGGCTTTGCTCACCCAGTCTTTTCATACTTCCTTCATACATGCATAACGTTAACGCGACCTTTATTAATGTTACCTCGCCCCCCTTCAGCCCTCTTTATTTGGTCACTCCTTTCTGGTCTTCTTTTTGTTGTCACCCACCGCTATCCCCTCCTTGTCTTTTGATTATCCTGCTGATCTCCTTACAACACCTAGCAGGACCCAGTGATACTTGGTTAATATCTCCATCTCTCATTTGAAAGGTGAAAAATGATTTCCTATTAGTCTATTTTTTACCCCATACCTTGTCTATTCAACTCTTTGCAACGTTGACCTTGGCGAAGAGCCTCACCTTTAAAAACTAGGTGTTTTCGGGGCCCCTGGGTGGCTCAGTCGGTTGAGTGTCTGATTTCAGCTCAGGTCATAATCTCACAGTTGCTGAGTTCAAGCCCCACATTGGGCTGTGTGCTGACAGTGCAGAGCCTGGAGCCTGATTCAGGTTCTGTCTCCCTCCCTCTCTCTCTGCCCCTCTGTTGCTTGTGTTCTCTTTCTCAAAAATAAATAAACTTTAAAAATTAGGTGTGTTGTTGTTGTTGTTGTTGTTGTTGTTGTTTTTAGCTTTATTGATAGTATAGTTCATGTCCTTTCTCTGTTTAAGTTTAATTTTCTGGTTCCTCTTCTTCCTTCTTTTAGAGGCACTGTAGAATAGTGAGAGATTGTGTAGGCTTGAATCAAATGGATTTGAGGAAGGGTCCTGTCTCTCTAGTTTCTATTCTGTAACCTGGGACAAGTTGTTGAACTTCCCTGAAATTGCCAAACCTCTCTAGGCTTCTGTTGTCTTATTTGTGACCCCCAGCCCCCCACCCCCCGAGTAGGTATAGAGTGTGAAGATATTTGTGTACCATGTTCATGCTCATTAACAGCTCTCAATAATCAAGCAGACAAAATGACGCATTTTTTAATGGATGTCAGTAAACCTCTTTTCTCAGTCCCCCCCCACCCCCCGCCGAGTACCTGCTCAATGGATCCATGTACAAAGTAGCCATATGCAGGGATAGAGGCTATGAATGGGCTCAACAATATAGATTTCTCCTCATCAAGGCTTAGCGCCTTGTGTAGTGCCTACCCTGCCAATAGCAGAGACCACTTAGGGTGGGTTGATTACATTAGGCACATGCCATCATGGAGGTGGCATGATTTCCCCCCTCCCTGTACTGGCATGTAATCCTGATGTGGATTTGCCTTCCCCGCCCATAATGCCTTTGCCAGCATCCAGGGATTCACAAGAATGTATTATCCATTATCATGATACTTTGCACAACATCGTGCAGCATCTCACCACAAAATTGTGTGGTGATAGGCTCAAGCCTGTGAAATTAACTTGTCCTAGCCCTTGTCTCATCACTCAGAAGCAGCTTTCCCCATGGAAGTGTAGAATGGAGACCGCACCTGGAAGAATGGGCGCTGTCTTACAGAATGCAGTATCTGCTTTGAATCAGAGTCCCACTTCTGGTGTTGTGTCTTCTATGGGTCTGGAAACCAAGGAATTAGGAGTGGCTCCACTCATTGTAATATCTACAAGCCCATTCTCAGAATTTTGGTTTCTCTCTCTACAACATTAAGCTCTGCTGGTTAATAGTCACATTTCCTAAGGAAAGAGAGCCTCTACCAGGTGACCCAGTACCAATTCATTGAACTGAAGATGAGTCAGCCACCTGACTATGTAGGGATTCAAATGCCACTGAAGCAACAAGTAACAAATGTAGCTGCTAGCTGGGGTGGCTGATCGTGACTGCCAAGGGAAAATAGGGTTGGTACCACACAATGAGAGCAGGGAAGACCATGTCTGAAAACCAGCACATTTTCTTGGAAGCCTCTTAGTACTTCCATGTCCAGTAGGTAAAAGTTACAATGAAACAGGATTCAGACACATCAGGAATGAGGGTTCAGGTTACCTCATCAGGTAAGAACACTGACTTACTGAAGTTTTGGCTGAGGGGGAGGAAACTTGGAATAGGTAGTAAAAGAAGGATGTTATAAACATCAGTGACAGACTCATGACCAGTTTCATAAATAGTGTAGCAGCGATGTCTTTTCCTCTTTGTGTTTTATAGCTTTTTAGAGATTATTTTCCAGTTGGTACCAGGTAAGAGAAAATTCAGATGGGACTGTGGCCAGATTTGGTATACAGTAGCATTGCACAGGAATGGGTGCCATGACTGTTAAGATTTTTGTCTCTATTAATTTTCAAGGGAGGGTGTCTTCGTTTGCACTAACAGGTGCATCTTGTTATGTGGAAACGGAATTGTGTTGTTGTCGTTTAGACGAAATGTGAATGTGCATCCTCGAGGGGCTGACCAGTTACTAAGTTCTTTCTCAGCCTCATATCCATGCTTTTGTATTCTGCTTTGTGATGTTGGAGCTGGGACTCTAAACCACATTTCTGGGGGCGCCTGGGTGGCTCAGTCGGTTAAGCATCTGACTCTTGGTTTCAGCTCAGGTCGTGATCTGGTGGTTTTGGGAGTTCGAGCCCAGCATCTGGCTCTGTCCTCACAGCGTGGAGCCTGCTTGGGATTCTCTCTATCTCTCTGTCTCTCTGTCTCTCTCACTCTCTCTCCCTCTCTCTGCCCTTTCCCCACTCGCCCTGTCTGTGTCTCTCTCAAAATAAATAAATAAAACTTTTTAAAAAATTAAAAAAATAAACCACATTTCTGCTTTGCCACCTGACTTGTGTTTGAAGCTGGCACAGAGGAGGCACTAGAGGGAGTCAGCAAGGTGGGAGGAGCAAGAAAAAGACTTCCTCTTTACTATTTTTCTGCATCCTCCCATGGACTCCAGTTCATCTGTGGCTCTTGAACTCATCATGCCAGCAACCCTTCCCCTGCGGGCAGCAGGGCTTTTATGTGGCAGCAGCTGAGTCAAGTTTGAAGTTTTCCAGCACTTTCAGAATTAACTGCAAAATGTCCAATCTCAGAGAAACCGGCTCTCACTGGCCAGCACCAGCACCTTCTCAGGGGTCTGAGTTTTAACTCTGCCATTTCTATCTCTAAGGGCCTAGGTTTAATAATGCCGACATTTTCTACTGTTTCCCCTAGTCCTAGGAATTGCTAACTTTGTAATACCTTGGAGTTCTCTCTCTCTCTCTCTCTCTCTCTCTCTCTCTCTCTCTCTCTTTATCTCTCTCTCTCCCTCCCTCTCATTTTTAACAGATTAAATTTATCACAGTGCACATACACCATTCAAAACTGTGCATTAATGTTGTATTTATTTTTAAGAAAGAGAGTGTGAGCAAGGGAGGGGCAGAGAGCGGGGGCGGGGGTGGTATAGAGGATCCAAAGTGGGGTCTGCGCTGACAGCAGCAAGCCCCACAGGGCGGGGCTCAAACTCACGAACCGTGAGATCATGACCTGAGCCAAAGTCAGATGCTCAACCGACTGAACCACCCAGGTGGCCCTAGAGTTCTCTTTTTATCTGTTCAGTTACCTTGCTAACAACTTTGGGGGGAATTCTTATTGGATTGTCTCTGAAAAGAGAAATGGTGTGCTTTCTGCCTCCTGACTTGATCCTGACTGATTCTGAAAGTCGCATAAAAACAATTTAATTTGGAGAAAATTTTGTGTGTAGGGAATGTTAAATATACCACAAGGGAAAGCATCTCATAAATATTTGAAATTTTCCATCAAGGGAGTAACTAGACTGAGTTGTCCTTTTTCCTTTTAGTTGTGGCTGGTGAGTAGACCTACTGGAAGTTACTCTAGGAAGAACCTTCAAATTCCAAGCTAACAAAGTTCTTCCTATTTGCGCATGTATTCGCTAATCATTTTCTGTCCCTGCTGCGGACAGGTTCACACTACTGTTGCAGGTGCGGCCGGCTATAACACCTGGGGGCAATGCCAGCAATTCTCTTCCCCAGGAGTAAATTCCCATGTGGTTTATTTATTAAATTCTATTTAAGAAGTTCTAACTGACACATTTTGTTTACTTTCTAAAAATTTCAGGATTCAATATCTATTAAACTATATTTTATGCATAGATGCTCAATAATGTATTATAATTAATGTGTGCCACACTCTTTTTTTTTTCTAAGTTATTTATTTGTTTTGAGAGAAACAGAGAGAGCGAGCGAGGGAGGGGCAGAGAGAGAGAATGAGAGAGAGAAGCCCAAGCAGGCTCTATGCTGCCAGCAGCAGAGCCCGACAGCGGCTCAAACTCAAACCCTGAGATCATGCCCGGAGCTGAAACCAAGAGTTGGATGTTTAACTGACTGAGCCACCTAGGCAACCAATGTTGCCAAACTCTTAAGTGAAGCTGGGTATGAAATATAGAAAGTGAATGTCCCTTTATCCCTATTTTAATAATAAATAATTTTATGACATTATCTATAGAATTCAGAAAGATGTGAAGAATGTCCTAATAGCAAAGACTAAGATATTTAGGACAAAGTTGTAAGTTTATTTACTTTCGGTCAGTAATAACAAACCACCAAAATCAATTTTATTAACATGCAGACATCTACAGATTTCTAAAGTGAGACTATCAGCAGACATAAGGAAACTATGCATCATTAAAAAGAATCAGAAAGTCTTATATCTTTGACATTTAACATGTATCTTAAAATTTGTAATTTGTATCTGTTTCTTCCACTGGAAGTACTGTGATCTCAAAGGCAGGAGGATATCTTAGTATTTGTAACAGTGTCTGATTGTATTGGTTTTCTATGATTGCTAAAACAATTTTCTTTACATACTAAAACAATACATATTTATTATAATTCTGCAGGTCTGAAAGCTGAAATAGGTCTCACTGAGCTAAAAATCAAGATGTCTGCAGGGTTAAATTCCTATGGAGGCTCTAGGGGAGAATTAATTCCCTTGCCTTTACCAGCTTCTAGAAACTGTCCATATTCTTTCTCTCATGGTCTCCTTCCACCTTTTAAAGACAGCAATGTACATCTGAGTCTTTCCTTTTGTTATGTACCTCACTTTGAAACAGATTCTTCTGCCTTCCTTTTGCTGTTAAAAGGACCCTTGTAACTGTACTGGGCCCACCCAGGTTACCCAGGGTAATCACCCCATCTCAAACCTGCTGATTTAATCACACTCAGAAGGCCCTTATTGCTATGTAAAACAACACATTCACAGTTTCTGGGGATTAGGGTGTGGACATCTTTGAGGGGTTATTGTTTTGCCTATGGCAGTGGTCTGCAACCCAGAACAATTATTGACTCAGTGGACCCAATAAAGTTGCACATAGTATCTAAAAATAGAGGCAGAGAATTTCCACGTAAATATTATGCAATGGTTAAGGGTAATTGTGCAACGGGAAGGAATGTAGTCAGTGTTTTTAAAGAATGATTTTAATTGTTTTAAAATCGTTAATTATTTATATATTACGTTATATTAATGATTAATTATTTAAATATCAAATGATTTTTAAAGGATGCACATTTGGTATACGGGAATAACAAAATTTTTTAGATGGCGCCTATGTGGCTTGAAATGTTTAGATGCGTGGAGTAAGACAACGTGCAAGTTTTTCTAGAATAAATTCCTTGAAGTATTAATTCTGGTAGAGCAAGTAAGCACAATTTAAATTTCAGTAAAAACAACCAAAATGCTTCTCAGAGGGCTGTGCTGATTCGTACTCCAATCAACGTTGAATGGAGAATGGTTTTCTCACACCGTCACCAATACTAGAGGCCATCCATCTTTGCAGCTTTCACTCCTGTGACTCAAAAAGAGGTGGCATTTGCATTTCATAAACATTAGCACTAGCTCTTTGATTCCTAGATTAAAAATGAGAATGAGAACTTTTTTTCTGTCCATTTGTCCTGTTAAAATCCTTTGCCCATTTTTCTTTTAGATTTTAAGAGGTTCTTAACTTTGTATATTATGGATCTTAATCCTTTTTTCTAGTTATAAACAGTAAACTTGTTTCCTGAGTGATGCTGGCCTTTTAGCTTTATGCGTTAAAAAAAAAAATTTATTGGGGCACCTGGGCGGCTCAGTCGGTTAAGGGTCTGGCTTCGGCTCAGGTCATGATCTCACAGTTTGTGGGTTTGAGCCCCACGTCGGGCTCTGTGCTGACAGCTCAGAACCTGGAGCCTGCTTGGGATTTTGTGTCTCGCTGTCTCTCTCTGCCCCTCTCCTGCTTGTGCTCTGTCTCTCTCAAAAATAAATAAAATAAAAATGTAAAAAAAAAATTTTTTTTAAACTTATTTATTTTTTGCCAAAAATAATATTTGGCTTTTAGTGTAGTTGAATAAGTCGGGTTTTTTTTTTTTTTTCCTTTATGGAGACTGAGCTTTGTGTCTTATGTAAAAAGGTCTGCCCTCTCAAAGTAATTAAAATTCATTATTTCTCTGACGCTTTATAGCTTTGTTTTTAGCTGTTTATTATATCAAGAATTTTTGTCTATGGTGTGGGATAAGATAATAATATAACTTAGTTTTTTTTTTAACTAAGTAAAAAGCTATGTATCCCAATGCCATTTATTGTTGTTAGTCTTTTTTTTTCCTGTTGGTTTGAAATATTACCATTAGCATGATAAATTTCATGTATGCATGGATCTTTTTCAGGATTCTCTATTCTGTTTACCGTCCAGTCTATGTATCTCTAGATTACTTGCTGATTTTTAAATACTGTATTTGCATAGTATGTCAGGCCAAATTTTCTTCTTTTTAAGAAATGATTTTGTTCATTTCATGAATGTATTTTACATAGATTTTAGTATAATGAAGGATTTTCTTTAATTTATAAATTAATTTGGGGCAAATTCACACTTTTACAATATTGAATCTTCCTACCCAGGAACATGGTATTCTCTAGGATTTAAGCTTTATTATGTGTCCTTCATAAGATTGACAGTTATTCTAAAAATATCTTTTGCACATTTACTTGATCTTTATTCTTAGTTATTATATGAGTGTTATTTGAATTCTGAATGAAATCTTTATGGGTTTCATCTTCTAATTTGTGACTGTTAGCATGTAAGATAGCTACTGATTTTATGTTGACATTGTTTCCATCTGGCTTAGTAAACTCATATTTATTTTAATAATTTTCTAAATGTTTTGCTAGACATCAGACTGTTGGTAAAGAATGCTAATTTTGTTTCTTACACTACATGCTTTGATTCCTTATGTTTTTTTTTTTTTTCTTAATGTTTTCGCTAAGGCCAATTTTTTGTCCCTTTTACTCTACTCTGGAAGATTTCTTATGATCTTCTGAATCATTAATTGAACCTTTACTCGTATTCATATTCATATCCAC
The DNA here is from genome assembly GCF_046562875.1 of Panthera onca. Taxonomy (NCBI): domain Eukaryota; kingdom Metazoa; phylum Chordata; class Mammalia; order Carnivora; family Felidae; genus Panthera; species Panthera onca. Next base: position 73,563,129 of record NC_138340.1, on the reverse strand, counting down.
TTTATTGTTTACTCATCTATTGATTTGTTTTATTTCAGCCACACTGCTTTCAATTTCCAAAAATGCTAACTCTTTTCTTCCTTCTCTTCCTTTTTCTTCCTATTCTTCTTTCATATCCACAATGTTTTTTTTAAAGAATGCAATATTTTCTTTAGTTTTGTTGATTATAATAATTACAGTCCTTTGAAAAGTTCTTTTTATTTCTTTCAGAAATTCTTTTTTCATAGGGATTTGTTCTGTTTGGAACCTTTTTATCATTCCATTGGTCTCCCTTAAATGTTGGTGATTCTTGTTAGTTAGAGTTGAAGGACTCTGTTGAATGGTTTTGGTAGTTGGATGTTTACTCCCTAAGGATAAATAGGAAATCCTGTTCCTTCAGCGACAGATCTGGTCAAATCCCAGGAAAACTTCCTTGGTGGTGGTTCTGTGGAGAGAGGAAGGAGGGTGTTGGATGTTTGCTTCACCTCATGACCTCAGGACTCTAGAGTAGAAGCCCTCTTCCTATATCAACATTTTTATCTTTGGCATCTGAAAGTGCAGGCTTCATATTTAATCCAAATGCTGCCATATAGGCTAACCAAAGACCCATGTTAAATCTTTAGACACTTATTATTTTCTTCTAATGGCTATAAATTCAATATGGCAGAATAATAAAATTGGAAGCACTAGTCTGTAATTAAATCTGGGATAGTAAACAGACATTAATGTATTCCATGCCTTAATGCCTGTTCTCACTTTGCATTTTACATCCATTATTGTTTGTCTGAAGCTGTGAGGAGGGATGAAGAACAGTTACTGGGACATCCATGAAATGTTTTGAAGACAGTGAATATACAACTGTGATTCAAATTTAGGATTCACAAAAAGAAACCATTGGAGATAAAGCTGGAGCCAAGCTGTGAAGATGCTCATGTTTATGTTTAAGGAGTTTGGACTTTACCTTGTCAGTAACGGAGTATTTTGGATGGGTTTTGAGCAGGGAAGTGTCGTGATAAAAGTGGCTTTATTTGAGAGCTGTCTCCATGATAAGTATCAGGAGGTCAGACACCACTGTGGTAATCTAGGAAGAGATAATAAGGTCCTGAGATAAAGTAAAGGGAAATTGGAATGGGAAGCAAGTGACATATATAAGAGTCTGAGCAAAATCATTTTAGCCTTTGGCGATTTCTTGGATGAGAGTATAAAGAGAAAGGAATGCTCGAAAAGACCTCAAGGTTTCAAGCCTAGATCACTAAAAGAGGTAACAGAACTTAAATAAGGGGATAAAAAGAGGCTGCTATCCTCCCCCCCCCCCCCCCCAATTTTAGCTGTCGTTTAAACACTTCGACCCCATCATGTTTTGTTTCTTTATTTTCATCTAATTTTTTCATTAGATGATTTATGCTTAAAAATGTCAAATGATCAGAAATGAATTATTTTATGTTTCCTGTCCAGTGATGCTAAGAATATCCATTGATTTCCTAAGGCTGTGGAGCTGGCCGTGGGGATGGAAAAGACGGTATTTGAGGAATGTGCTGGTCAGACTTGAGGACAGTGTAGTATGGTGCCTGCCACCTCACTGACCACCAAACTACTCACTGTGTCTGGCTAGCTGCACTCGGTCCAGATCCCATTCTGGAGGGGAAGGGGAAAAGACTAGACCTTGACCTGTTTGTCTTTCAAAAGAAATTTCAAAATATTATGAAGATTTTTTAGCTGTAAATGTTGCTGTAGAGACACATGAAAGTTCTCTCTTCGTTCCTCTGTTTTTGCCTCTGCGTCTACCCGTAGCTGGATTTTCAAGAAACTTACTGTTTTCATAGTAGCACTGTCTTTTCTTAGGTCTTAATTTCACTGTGCCCTGTTGAGCTGGTGAGTTGCATGGGCATAGCAGTTACAAAGTTGCCCATAAGGATTACATGGGTGAATCTAAGTAATACATACAAGTCATAAAGACATATATATATAACACATTATATATATATGTATGTGTCATGAAGAGGCTTTGCTCACAGTGAAGCCCTCAGTAACTATGAACTGTTAAGACCCACAGACTGAAGATGGGCATCTTTACTTTTTACGGATTGTGTGGTGCCATTCCAGGCAGTGGATCTCAAACTTTAGTGTGCATTAAGATAATCTTTTGGGTTGATGAAAACACAGATTACCAGGCCTTATCCCCAGAGTTTTGATTCAGCTGGTCTTAGGTGGAGCCTGAGAATTTGTGTCTGTAGCAAGTTCCCAGAAGATGTTGATGCTGCCGGCTGGGGACTAAGTTTTTGAGAACCAGCGGTTTGGGGACTGGGAGGAAGGTTAATGAGATTTGTATTCATAATGGAGTCAGTTACTTTGCAGTTAGGAATTCCCTTCTTTTCTGGCTGTACATTCTGAACCCTAGTCTGCTGGGCTCTTTGTTTTCTGAAGCAGCAGAAACCAGTCAGCAGGTGACAAATTTCATTACTCTACTTTCTTTGAATTTTCCCAGGGATTACTAAGTATACCACTGTTAGTGCTGGCACTTCTCTGTTATTTTAAGGATTTGTTGGTTTTTCCAAGGTGGTTTTCCCTTGATGCCAGAAGATGTGAATAGGAGCAATCTCATGGTGATGCTTGGGTCTCTCTTGGTATTTGCTATACTGCAGAATTTATATTTTTCACTTAATATTAATTTTAAATCCGTGCCTTTCTTTCTCACACCCTTTTAAATTCTCATTTAATTAGTCAGAGTTACAAATGGCATCACTTATAAACATACTTGTGTAAGCAGAGCAATGTGGCTTTCGGCATCTCTGTAATGAAAGTTTAAACTACTTGGAACTCTAGCTTACATTCCTTTAAGTCTTTATGATCTAAATATTCTTTTCCGTGATGCCAAAAAGGTTCTGTGTGATCATCTAAAGTTTGAAATTCGTTTTCAAATCAAAGGCACTGCCAAACTCAGAAGCAACTGTGTGAAGAAAATGTGTGGAAACACCAGTCATTACAGGTTGGTTTATAAAAAGAGTTGCAGATTGATCGGTCTTTGAAAAATGTTTGGTGACACGAAACTCTTTCAATCAGTTCCAAATCTGGCAACTCTCTTGTTGCATTAGATTTTCTTTCCTTCACTTTTCTTCTCTCTCTAACAGAGACAGACACATCCCTTTTCCTGCGTCCCGTTTTAGATGACTGACGGAAAAGTAAACACCAAATATGAGCATGTGGGGATGGTTTATTTCTTTTTACATTGACTAGAAGGCAGTGTTGAAAGGGAGACACTGCTGTCATTTCACAATGTAGGAAATTTAGAAAAGGTGTTAGAGCTGTTTTAAATAATTTCTATTTTTGGATTATGCCATTCATGAGGGTATGTAGTCTTTCCTTTAGAGAAGGAATTTGTTTAAAGTATATCTGAGATCTCTTGGTGACAAATAAACAATGTGTTCAAAAGAAAGCCCTGTAATATTTTTCATTCGATGATTCATGCTTAAAAATGTCAAATGATCAGAAACGAAAGACCCAATGATTGGGTCATTTGAAACATATGGTTCTGGGAATTATTAGGCATGCCAACTCTAATATGGAATCTCAGTCCCTTCTTTTGTCCTTATAAAGATAGCAGAGTCATTTGTGCCTCGTTCTTTTCTTTTTACCTGTCACATTCAGTGCCCTCACGTTTCCTCGCCTGTGAGGCAGCACTCACACAGGGGTTGGATGAGTCTGCCCGAGTTCAAGTTCTGACTCCACTGCTTATTTACTGAGTGCTGCTGAGAAAGCCACTCACCTTTCTGTGCTTCCATTTCCTAACTCGTCAACTCAAAATGAGGACACGTACCTTGAAACACGATGGCAAAGAATAAATAATACACGTACTGCCCTTAGAGCAGTTTCTGGCACAGAATAGCAGAGTCCGTCAATGTTAGCTTTTATCGCTTACTTTGTTGGACTTCCTGGTTTGGTTACTTATTTCTCCCAGAGAAGGAAGATTATGACAACCTCCCTGTCAATGGCTATTTAGAATATCATTGGGAATGGTGGAGAGTTAATATGGCTCCAATATTATAAATTCAGAACCATCCTTATGAGAATCAAATAAGTGATATTTTGGTCATGAGTTCTGTTTCTCCATGTTAGAAACCATCTTCTTTTACAGTAATTGCCCCACACATTAACAATGGGGAATTCTTTTAGGCCAGTAGACTTTGGATTTTTTTGTTTAGTGAGATCTGTGATTTTTATTTCTGTTCTGTTTTCTCTGATGAATGAAAAGTTTGCACAAAAAAGCACAACTTGTTAATTCTATTGAAACCATTAAGAATGGCTCAAGTTAAATATAACTTCATAGAAATGAGTTCTTCTGAACTGATTGTATATTTGGACTTGAGATGCACATTGAAGATACTTTGGAGATATTAAAATGATGTATTTGGATTCCTAATGACAAGTTCCTACTTGTGCCTTGATTCTCCTGCCTCATTAAATCAATAACACCCATTATTTCTTGGGAAGGAAAGACCCAGCTGAGAACAGCAGAGTTATAATGCGGCTTTGAACTTCCAAATAGAATTTGTCACATCGATAGCAAGGTCATAGTCTTGCTATGTAAGCACCTTTTATTTGCAGAAGCCATTCTTTTTTGAGGAAGAAAAAAAAAGAGGGGCGTATGTAATGGTTTTCTTATAAATCAGAACTTGGAGGAGGGGTCGTGGAGCAGAAAAGAGCAGAGCAGAGCACAGATCAGAACTCATGGGCGTTCCCACCATATGAGAAGGAGCAAATGTCACAGGACTGGAGAGAATCACTGGAAGAGAAGTAGGTCCAGAAAGGTGACAGAACATTTTCACTTCCGCATCCTGTGACCGTATGGTGGGATCTTGAAACTGGGAGGGGAGAATTAAATATTAATAAATCTGTCTGAATTCAGCAGTCAGTATTCCCTTTCACTTGGGAAAAGCCTGGGAAAGTTGCAGACCCTTCGTCATGGCAAGATGTCCAGCAGAGAAAGCAGCTGAAAGCTTCTTCTTCCCCATTTGCTCTCCACCGTTCCCATTCTGAGAGGACAAGTGGACCAAAGGGCCAGGTACTGGAGGATGCAGAATGGAGGGAAGGCAAGCTTCATGGCCATCAGCAGTGGGTACCAGGCCGACACCATCAAAAACCAGGTCAGAGAAATCAGTCTCACTAACAGGATTCCCAGCAGACGGCACATTGCAGGACATCTCAGCGAAGCCAGAGAAAACCCAGGGGATACAGGAACCAGATGCTCCTCTGCACACAGACAACGCCACCTCGGGAAGAAGGATGAGGGAGGAAAAAAATTTTCCTTTCAATTGTCAAGTTAAAAGATTTTTTGTTTGTTTGTTGTGTCATCAGTAAGAATGAGACTTGGAAGGAAAACGTTACCAGTGAAGGAAGCTAAAGTAGGTGAATTGTAGAACAGAAATTTCACCCCACGACACTGAGTATTAGTTAAGATCGTCATTCTACATGAAAGGTTGAGTTTCCCAAGGTCTAGAAATGCGGGAGTATAAACACAGCTCATTCAGCCCCACAACGGACCACATGCCCCCAGAGTCCCACTGTCTGGAGATTTTTAACCTAATTGCTCACCTGACTCCAATTTCTCTGCTTTAAATTCTATCCCGCATGTTTCTGCCCACGTAATCATCTGCCTGCAGTCAGCCTCTTTTGTCATGTAGTTCCTTAGCACAAGAACCCCAGCGATGTATGTGTTTATTTGGTATAAAGTACTGTGATTCACTCTTACGGTTTATTTGTTTCTTGCTTTATTGCTATTTTTTTGTCCCTTTTGAATGGTTCTAATTATAACTTCTATCAAATTGGGAATAGTTCTGTAATTTTTAGCTACAGAAAATGACTATTTGAATTTAGTTTTCCTTCTCTGCCGTTACTGTTATTTGAAATAGACTATGTACATTTTGGCACAAAGATATAATTGTTTTAATAAAGAATCATACGGGCCAATAGCAGGAAGTATATATAAGCCTTCAAATTCTACTGCTAAGCAGTCAAATTCAGTGACCACATTGAAACCTGAGAAAAGCATGCTTACAATTTAGCTTTGTGGTGTATTGAAGTCTTGTATGTCAGTTTTCCTATTTCATGGGATTTGTAAGCTGAAAGACCTTGATGCTAACTTAATACAAACAAGATAAAACATTCTTAACAGAGTGTGCTGACCATATGTGGGATTCATTTGATGAGGATTTTCATTTTCTTTATAAAACATATCTCAGGAAGACCAGCAGTTATTGTTTAAATCACAAAAATGAAGTGATATCAGGGCACGCATAGGCTCCGTCATCTCTGAGGGTTTAAGTTTCAGATTGTGCTAACCTACTCCGAATCTACTAATATCACAAAAACCAAGCCCAATTCTTTTCTGTATGTCGTATGTTCATTTAATCATCCATTGAGTCCCCCCACACCCCGCACTGTGGGTTAGGCATGTGCTAGGTACAAAATTTGAGATGGAAGAGATGGAGGGCACAGTTTAGGAACTCGAGGGATGTAGAGTGTGGTCTGGGAGTTGGACCAATAGACAGGTAAATATTACATTTGTACAAGTTGATTGCGGGGCCTGGAGGATGAGCTCATTCAACTTGGAGATGGTCAGGAAAGGGTTTCTTGAGTGTTGATGCGTTAATCTATACTATCCAAGTAAACAGATGAAGAAGGATTTTGAAACAAAGGGAAAGAATGAAGATGACATTTTAACTTATTTTTTTAATTATGCATTTTCATTTTTTTAAAGCTTATTGATTTATTTTTGAGAAAGACAGAGCATGAGCAGGGGAGGGACAGAGAGAGAGAGAGAGGGAGAGAGAGAGAGAGAGAGAGAGAGAGGAAATCCCAAGCAGGCTCTGCCCTGTCAGTGTAGAGCCCAATGTGGAGCTTGAACTCACAAACAGTGAGATCATGACCTGAGCTGAAACCGAGTCTGATGCGTCACTGACTGAGCCACCCGGGTGTCCAGAAGATGACATTTGTAGAGAAGCTTCAGGAGTTTGGTGTGACTAGAACACAAGATGCATGCTGATGAAGTATAGAGACACTTCAGTGTAAGGATTGAAAATTAGAGTGGAAGAAAGGTTATGAACTATCTAGTTTAAACCTCACAACAACTCTGTCTGGTGGGTGGTACTATGCCTGTTTTAATGATGAGGAAGCAGAGTTGGGGAGCTTAGACATGCTTATGGCCACACAGTAAGCAGCAGAGATGGGGGGGGGGGGGTCTTCTGACTACAAATTCAGTGATGCAGCCGAGGAGGTCACAGGATGTTTTTTTTTTTTTTAGTCTCTTCGTGGCCTCTTTCCCCGCCCCCCCCCCCCCCACGATATAATTATCCATAACATGTGAGAAAGAATTAAATTAGAATTGCTTTGTGGTTGTTTAGAAAATTAAACTACTCAAAAATGTAATAATAATAATAATAATAATAACAATGGTTCTTGCTCTTATTATAACAAGGAAGAAGTTCCCAGTCACCTCCACAGTGATGTGCTTACAGTTTGTACTGAGCATGTGAAATTTTAAAAATATATTTCTGCCACATGTATGGGACAGTCTTTAGCTAGTCCTTCTGAATATCCTCCTTCCAAAAGCCTGAGAGATGAGATCAAACAGCCGAGGGAATGGGTCTAAGGAATGGGGCAGACTGGACGGGTGGCCTCATGTGGATTTTTATGAGGTTGTTTAAAATCTGTGCATGGTTTCTTCAGGAATAAGGATCCAACCAAAACGGTTTGATGTCTTCTAGTGACTTTACCACAGGAGAAACACTAGAAGAATTTATTTTAGAATTCTTACAACAATACAAAACAAGTCAAAACAAAACTAAACTATGTCTTATGATCCTTTGGGGACCACAAAAGGAAAATCATCTTGTTTGAAGAAAAATTGACTAACCTGGGGCCCATTTTCCTTAGGAGAGTTCCCATGTTAGGCTTTAGCCAGGGGTCTGTGTGTATATAATATGTCTGGAATGGAGGGAGGGAACCTATAGGACTCCTTATGTTCTTAAAGGGACCAAATCAGGAAAGATTAAGAAACATTTCATGTAAGGGACGCCTGAGTGGCTCAGTCGGTTAAGCCTCCGACTTTAGCTCAGGTCATGATGTCGGTTTGTGAGTTTGAGCCCTGCATCGGGCTCTGTGTTGACAGCTCAGAGCCTGGAGCCCACTTCAGATTCTGTGTGTGTCTGTCTCTCTCTGCCCCTCACCCATTCACACTCTGTCTCTGTCTCTCTCTCTCTCAAAAATAAATAGACATTAAAAAATAGAAACATTTCAAGCGTGACACCCCAAACTGAGTGTGTGTGTGCGTGTGCGTGCACGTATGTGTGTGTGTGGTCTCAGATTACTTTTAATTTGTAGGGTTGAATTCTCCAGATTTGATCCTAAGTAAGCATGCAAGAGGTTTTAGAAGACATTTCATGTTAACATTTGACAAAATAAGGTTGCTCTTTTTTTTTAATATTAAGAGAGGATTTTCATAAAGTAACATACTGATTCCGTTATCTCATCCAAACAATAGTATCAACATTGTTCCACAACAATAAAGCTTTTGGACCTATAAATAAATGTTAAAATGTGAATTATAACAGTATTTTAATTATGATGGAATTAAATCAATATCACATCATCACTTCTCTCAGCTCATATGAATGAATAGAATAGCTATCTTTAAGTTCAGTTGAGTTGGTTAACAATTTCTGTGTTTTAAAATTTGTGACATGTTACTAAGTCTCTTGATAAACTGTCCCCTCAAACTCCAAAACTTTTTCAGATAATTCAGAATAGAATATGAGTTGCTATGTAATAACTATATATGTACCAGCTAAAGTAATATACCATGCAATAGCCATGAAATGCAGGGTGCATTACTATGAAGTTTGTATTAAATAAACAAAGAGCCAGAATGTGTAAAGGTAATTCAACTGTAAAAAATTTAATCTTATGTTATCAGTAAAATTAAAATCTGTGAATCATGTTTGTATCATCTACAGAGTTTTTGCAAATCTTCAATTGTTTCAGCGTTTATTTCTTTTAAAGGGTAGCTCTTTCATTTTGCTCAAATTATTGGCCTTGAAAGGTAAATTTAAGTTGGAATAATATTGCATCCAATATAAGCAATACATATTTCAGAATAGTAATTAAATATCAGTATTTATCTTTTTCATGGGAGCTGTGGAGAAATACCTAAATCAAAAAACTATAATCTTGTCCTATCTAAGAAGATGGTTTTGTTGATTTTTACATGTTTGGAGAGAATACTTTTTTATAGGCTTTCCACTCTTTTGCAAAATCCATTTTGAAATTTAGCTGAAGAATCACTTCTAATTTTGAAAGTAAGAAAATACGTGTAATTCTGTGTTTAACCTTTTTAGAAAGAAGTCTTTCTAAAGACTCAGCATATGATAAAGAAATTTTAAACCCAAAGTAAATTCAGATTTGTACAACACTATCACTAAATCCTTTGATTTATCAGCCACCTATTTGTTTGATTGAAAAATCATTTTCTACAACATCCGATGTTTTCATAGCTTTTGGAATGTTTCGATCACACCTAATAATGCACTAGGGTGCAAGTCCAGCACATTTCTAAAAATTATGTAGCTTCTTGCACATTATTAATCTCTACTTGTTGATATTTTGACAAATGGCCAATCTTTCTGCAGATGCACACAAGGAGCTGATAGTATTGGGAACGCTTTCCAGTTCTTGCCGTCTCCTCTGAAACTTTACCACTTCTCAATCCAAAAGACATGTAAGACAGAGTAAATACACTTAAATTTTGCAGCAAAATGTCTATGTATGTTAATGGCATGATATTAGACCTGGTTTAAAGTTTTAGGAAAATAATTTTGAATTGGTGCAATTAAAAAAAAAATTAGTTGGATGATCCCACTATTCTCCAAGGTCTCTCCTTAGTATGGTTTCTGATGTCAATTGCCTGTATCTTATACAAATAGATTCTGTTTTTGGGGTGTACCTATTGTCACATCTGATATTGAATAGACTGAAGAACATTAAATCTCATTAATGGTATTCAGTAGGAATTTGATCTTTGTTATGCCAGTGATTTTATATGGAATTTGGGCAAATTTGTCAGAATCAAAAACTTATTTCTTAAGTTAAAACAATTTTATCTTCCATTCTGATTTTCAGTAATTTCCCAAAACCTTTAGTCACAGTTAAAAAATTATTGATGCCATCTTAATGGTAAACATGTTTTTAAGAAATAAGATGTTTTCAACCATAAGTTTCGCCTACTCTTTCTTTTTCTTAACATGTTTTTATAATTTGTGGGTGACAGTTGATCACAAAGGGATTCATTCCAAAACTGCGATGATTTTAAATATAATTATTTGAATGATTTGTGAATATTTTAAAATATTTTGTGAGCAACCGTTCTCTATAGATTAAATTTTTGATGTGAGAACAAATTTGTATACATTTAAATGTAATATCCTGATTATCACTTATCTAGATATTAAGATGCTTTAAAAAAGATTTTGTTTTAAAATTTTAATAATTTACTTATTTATTTTAAACAAATTTTTAAATCTTTGTTTATTTTGAAAGAGACAGAGCATGAGCAGGGGAGGGCAGAGAGAGAGGGAGACACAGAATTGGAAGCAGGCTCCAAGCTCTGAGCTGTCAGCACAGAGCCCGATGCAGGGCTCAAACCCATGAGCCATGAGATCATGACCTGAGCCGAAGTCGGATGCTCAACCGACTAAGCCACCCAGGCACCCCCAAATTTTTATGATTTAGGGATAATTTTGTGCATACAATATTACTTATATTTATGACTCTCACACTGTATACGGAATCCAGGTTTACAATAGCACCGTTATCTACGAATACATTGATAGCAGATCTACACTAACAAAATACTCAGTTATGTTATCCTTTTGCCGTTAGCACTATGGCTTGACTTCCCCGTTTTAGGGAAACATTATAACACAGAGTTTTATTTTAATATTATTGCCAAGTAACTAAAGTTCATAGGAACCCCACATCAGTGACCAAATAGTTTGCAAAATTGTACAAGTGCTTGACAGGTGTTGTTTATTCAGAAAGATTTCTGTGGAATGGGAGAGGCAGGGTGCTCGTAGCATTGGGGTTTAGGTATTCATGGGAGTGAGTGAACCCGTTGGATCAATCTTTCCAGGAGCTTGGCTGTGAATGGAAGGTCAGAGGGATGATTAAAGGAGATGTTATAAGAGACTCTTAAAAACTGAGAACAAACTGAGGGTTGATGGGGGGTGGGAGGGAGCGTAGGGTAGGTGATGGGCATTGAAGAGGGCATCTTTTGGGATGAGCACTGGGTGTTGTATGGAAACCAATTTGACAATAAATTTCATATATTAAAAAAATAATTTCTGGAAGGATTTAAAAAAAAAAGGAGATGTTAGATCAAGGATGGGGGAGACTTGCACACTTCAGAGAAGGCACTGACAGCCGAGAGGAAGAGGTTGCATATTCTGGAGAAAGAAGGAGCATGGCAAGTGGAATAAGATGGTGACCTGGGGCGCCTGGGTGGCTCAGTCGGTTAAGCGGCCGACTTCGGCTCAGGTCATGATCTCACGGTCCATGAGTTCGAGCCCCGCGTCGGGCTCTGTGCTGACAGCTCGGAGCCTGGAGCCTGTTTCGGATTCTGTGTCTCCCTCTCTCTGACCTTCCCCCGTTCATGCTCTGTCTCTCTCTGGCTCAAAAATAAATAAACGTTAAAAAAAAAATTAAAAAAAAAAAAGATGGTGACCATGCAGGGTATGGGAAGGGAGAAGAAAGAGAACCAAGGAGAAGGCACTTTATGCCCTGAGATTGGCAGAAAGAAAGGGGAGATGGGTGGTGTGAAGGTGAAAAGATATGCAGAAAGAGTTCATGCTTTGTTCATTTGCTCAAAATGAGGTTGGGGGCAAAATGATTAGTTAATGGGAAGAGGAGAAGGCAAGGCAATTGTGAGGAATGTGAGAATGGAAAATTTTGGTTGGCTATTCTCAGACTTGGAGGTGAGCTAGCCAGCTAGGGCCAGGCAAATAGCCGTGTCATGCTGAGACCCATTAACTTAATAAGCACTTCCCGAAGGCTTGCCACATGCTAAGTACTTGGTTAGGCTCTGGGGATACAGAGATGAAAGACCTGGTCCTGGTCCCCAAGGAGTCTGCGGATGTGTAAGTCACTAGTTACCATGCGGGTGCTGCCGTGGGAGCTGAGAGAGGGATGTGTTTCTCAGCCTGGGGAGAAGAGAGAAGCTGGAAAATTTTCTTCTAAAGGAGAGCTTCTTAGACTCTTTTAATGTGCCTGGTTAGCTTTACTTTATGCATTTCAAAGAAGATTATCTAGTTTTCAAGGAAATTAGCAGCAGAAAATTCTAAGGTCTCAGTTATGCTCTAAGTGACATCTGACAGAACAATAGGAAATAAGCTACCAAGACTAAAAAAAAAAAAAAATGAGTACCAACATCTTAGACTCTTTAATTGGTTAGTGACCAAAATCTAATTCAAAATGGATTAAAGAGAAAGGAATGAAATTAGAGATTCACATCATTGTCAAAGTCTGGGAGGCATTCTTGGTCTCAGGAATGGCTGCATTTAGGAGTTCAAATAATATCATCAGGTCTTGGTCTTTCTACATTTTTTGAGAAATGAGCCTCTTCTTTACTTCTTTCTGGCAGTTTCATACCATAGCACCTTTAAGCCTGTGTTTTCTCTTTGGGAAGTAAAATTGTACCTTTTGCCAGAGCAGCGTGGCGGACCTTGGAGCCCCCAGTTCAAGAAAGCTACATTCACTATAAATGTGGGTCACTGAATCTGATGGGAAACTTTTGCCATTAAAAAAAAAAAAGGTTTTGAAGCTATTATTCATATTTTTGTTAAAGTTTGGGGTAAAACTATAAAATCCACAATTAAAGCTTATCATGATCACCCCCCCCCCCCCCCGCCGTGGTTGAGTAGTTTTTAGGCTTCATTGATTAATCCTAAAAGCTTAATCTTTATTAACAAGAAGTAGCCACTAATAACTTCAGTATAATTCTGGATACATCCCATGTGCAACTCTGGTGTTTGGAGGGAGTAATTTAAACAGTAGAAAACAGACACATCCATTAGAATCTTAGATGTACATGTAGACTAAATCCTATGTGCTTGTTTGAGGAATAATTTTTGTGGTTCTACAGCTCTGACTAAACCATTATAAAACGTTTACTGTGGGGTCCCCCCAACATTCAGATGTATTGGCCTCTTGTCAGTGATCTTAACGATTTTGAACTTAATATAACCCAAATGACTATTAAGTACTTTTCCTAATAATGTTTAATACAGATAAGAAACTATCGGTGGTGAACATTTAAGAATTTTGGAGATTAAAAAGAAAGAGTCAAGGGGTGTCTGGGTGGCTCAGTTGGTTAAGTATCTGACTCAATTTTGTCTTAGGTCTTGATCCCAGGACTATGAGATCGAGTCCCTTGTCCGGCTCTGCTCTGGGTGTGGAGCCTGCTTAAGATTCTCCTTCTCCCTCTCCTTCTGCCCCTCCCTCACTTGCACATGCTCTCTCTCTGTCTCTCAAAAAAAAAAAAAAAAAAAAAAAAAAGAAAAAAAAAAGAAAGAAAGAAAGAAAAAAAGAAAAGAAAAAAAAAAAAAAAAGAAACAGCCAAAACACAGTAGCATGTCTAGTTTTAGACTGACTACATTCCGAGCAAGGGAATTTCTACTTGGGGAAGTTTAGAAAATAACATATACATGTTTTATATAATTAATAATTACGAATCATTTTAGTGTGCTCTGTTACATCTATTGGAATTTCTATACTCCTTTTTTGTTGTTAGAATAAAAATCAAGGATATCTACAAAACACTGTTTCCTTTACCTAATGAACTTTAACCCTTCTATAGCCTCAATGACATTCATCTGTAGGTGATCAACTTAATTCTACTATTGATGTCGCTCTCATAATAAATCAAGTAAGAGAATGTGTCTGTAGTGAAGCACAATGTATTGTGTTTTGGTAGTTCAGTTTTATTACTGTGATTAATGACAATAATGACTATTATTATTGTTGTATCGTCTAGCCTTGGTATTTTTTGACATAAGAAATCATTACCACCTATTCATCCACTTAGCATTAGTAATTTTTAATGCTTAGACTTTGGTACTCTGTTTGAAAGCAACTGGAAGGATGCAAATGTTAGGATTATTACTGATTACCAAATAAATGTCCTGGAGATATTAAATGATATAAAAAGTTTAAAGTTTGTGCACAGCCTGCAGTAGAAAATGAAGGCTTATGACATGATCTCTGCAGTCAAAATAATCCTCTCTCCTCCTCCCTAAAATATACTCAACCAGATAAGATTATAGTTTTGCTCACTAAGTTGTTTTTTTTTTTTGTTTTGTTTTGTTTTTTTTAATTAGAGCTGGTCATTTTGCCTCTAAGTTTCCAGTCAGAGGTTAGAACTGTGTAAAACAAAATAAACACCTTTGTTATATAAGCACTGCATGTAGATAGGCCATGTCCTTTTGAATATTAAAGGCCTAGAATATAGAAGCTAGTAATCTGGGTAAATTTTTAAAGAAATGATTCTCAACAACACAAACGACAAAGTTGAAGGCTCAGTATTGACGATACAAAGGAATGATAAGAAACAAGGACAGAAATTTCACCAGAGAGATTTTCTTTTCAAAAAATTTTTTTAATGTTTATTTATTTTTGAGAGAGAGATGGAGTGTGAGTGTTGGAGGGACAGAGAGAGAGGGAGACACAGAATCCGAAGCAGGCTCCAGGCTCTGAGCTGTCAGCACAGAGCCCAACATGGTGCTCGAAGTCACGAACCACCAGATCACAACCTGAGCCAAGTCGGATGCTTAACCGACTGAGCCACCCAGGTACCCCTCACCAGAGATATTTTCTTGAGGAAACGCTGAACACAGAATACCCCTGAACTTGTACAGTGGGTGTGCAGATGAAGAAATACTGAATGAGAAGCTCTGGGACTGTACAGGGCAGAAGGAAGACACACAGGTGAAAGGTAGCTCTCCTTTAAAAGACTCTATGAAGCTCCAAACTCACCCCTCCCTCATTATTGAGATTGTTCTGGGTCTTTATTTAACTTTCTTACTCAAGAAGATAAAAGACCAAGTAGGAAAATCTGGGCCAAAAAAATGTGTATATATATATATATATTATTATATATACATTAATATATTATTATATATTAATAATAAAATCTATCTGGGAAGAGTTGAGAACACAAAATACAAAATGCTGTGTACTCCAGCACATTCAGAAGTGACCTCACATTTTTTTTCTGAGAGTTCTATCAGCCAGCAAAGAGAAGGAAACTGGATCCCTTATAAGCCTCACGGTTTTCGTAAAATTAAAATAAACCGTTGTTCTGGAGAAGCAAACTCCTTTACTGACTCTATAAATAGATATTTTTCTTGTTAGTCCTTATAGAGTTAGGGAAAGGGTGATTCCTTTCCTTTTGTCTCAAATGTTAGGCAGAATCTTCTCATTCACAAAGTACGAAGTAGAAGTTGAACACCTCTCAATAAGGTAAACGGAAAAAAAATTGCCAACATTATTTCATCCCTAGAAAAATGCTCCTGACATTTTCAATCATAGAACACGTTATTGTTTTAGCACTAACTAAATGCCAGTAATAACCAAGGTGCCTGTCTTTGGAAATCAATGATTTTAACATATTTTATGCTACTTTGCAGGTTGCAAAGTGCTTTCACATTCATTGTTAACATCCAATTTTTACAGTGTCTCTGTGGTGTAGATAATATTATCTCTGTTGACAGTGTGGTGGGTACTGGTTTGAGGTCAAGGGACTCACTTGCTTGAATTTCCACATCCAGGAAGTAGCATAATTGGGGCTCAAACTGGAATCAAATCTTCCTTTCTTAAAATAGTATATTTTCCCCACTACAGCAAATGCAATTCAATTTTGCAGGGGAAACCTCCCACTGAATCACGTATCATAGGTATAGACATTTCTTTCCAATACTTATTTCAGATATTAGCAGCATACCTTCATCTGTTGCTTTAATCTTCATAATGTGGAATAAGTTGAAGAAATACCAGGCATAATAAAATAGCCACCATTTGTCAAGCACTACACCATGATTTCATTTGGTATTAAAACAACCCTTTAAAGCCAGTGTCATGGTCCACATTTTGCAGATGACAAAATTGATGTCAGAAGAAGGAAAAAAAGGGACATAACTGGTGTGTGGCAGTGAAAATTCTAACCAGGTCTGTTTGACTCCAAAGACCTTGTTTTGATCACCATAATGTGTGGCTTGGCAGCCTTTGTGATCTACGTCCAACAAGCGTTCACGATGGAAGTGAGAGACCACTGTTGCTCTGTCCTTACCAGGGAAGTCATAGAAAGTATAGCTGTCTGCACTGGACATTTGGTAAATGCCTACTTACTCTCTAGGACATACTGATGTTGGCGAACAGGGCATTTTCTTAACCAATCGTTGCTCCTGTGTTTAAGAGCAGGTCTTTGGGAGTTATCAGGATGAAGCTGCCAGTCTAATTTCCATTAGGTCCTCAAAGTGAGTAGTGAAGAGTATATACTTACACATCTGATTAGTATGTATCTCAGTAGAATCTCCACTTTAGAATTCCTCACCTTCTTCTTACCTGTCCCTATGGGTGCTGCCATGTTCATTTCAGCTGGCCAAGGGAAATCATGGTTTTAGCAAGAAGAGGGTGAACCATAGCCAACTTATTTTAGAATTCAAAGCACTCATTTTTCTCTGTAACTTTTCCCATCCACTCATAGTTCTGTGCTTGCAGCGTGTTTTTGTGTACGTACATTTTATGTCTTTCCTCAGGTGCTGTGGTAGGCACCGTAGGGAGTGCAAAAATGAGCAAAAAAACAAAACAAACCACCTTAGAGGAATTTATGATCTTGCAGAAGGTAAAGAGAAAAAAAGCAAGTATTTTATTTAAAAATTCTCCAAGTTATGTAAGCTAAATGTCTAAGAAAAAAATAGAACCATAAAGAATAAATGTATTAGTAAGCAGAAATATGCAAATGTAAATAGTGATGTCTGTTTACACTGAATAAAGTAACAAGAATTAGAAGTCTGGATAGAGCCAGAAGTTGGCAGAGATGTGGGGATATAGAGGCCAACACACACCTTTGTGAGAGTGCATGCCAGTGCAGACATTCTGAGGACAGTGTAGCATTACTTAGTCAATAGGCTTACCTCTTCCTGTGATGCTGCATTTGTTCTGTTCAGTATATATCTCAATAAAATTCCCAAACAGGGCCATACGGGGCCATGTATGAACATACTCATTTCTGGCAGCCAGGAGTATATTGTCAAAAGTGTAGGTGAGGGGTGCCTGGGTGGCTCAGTCAGTTGAACATCTGACTTTGACTCAAGTCATGATCTCGTGTTATCGATTGAAGCCGCACATGAGGCTCTGTGCTGACAGCTCAGAGCCTGTAGCCGCTTTGTATTCTGTGTCTCCCTCTCTCTCTGCCCCTGCCCTGCTCATTTCCTGGCTCTCTCTCTGTCTCTCAAAAAACAAAAACAAAAACAAAAACCGTTAAAAAAAAGTGTAGGTGAAGTGTGGGCAATGCAAATCATAGAGTATTACGCAGTAGTTAGAAATACCAGAAGAAACATGGAAGGGTCACGAAACAGCATGGAACAATAAAAGAAGCAGAGTAAAATTTATCATGGTATCTATTTAAATAAATTAGCATGCTTGCATAAAAATAGTGTATATTTCCCAAGAACACTTAATAAAAAGATACATATTTATGGGTTTTTGTGGGAAGAAGAGAATTGAAATGGGGATTGGGAATAAAAGGGAAAATAAATATAACACAGGGACTATCCATTGACCAATCTTTTTTTTTTTAAGTTTATTTATTTTGAGAGAGAGTGTGAGTGAGCGGGGGAGGACAGAGAGAGAGAGAGGAAAAGAGAATTCCAAGCAGACTGTCAGCACAGAGCCTGATGAACTCATGAACCGTGAGATCATGACCTGAGCCAAAACTAAGAGATGCTTAACTGAGCCACCCAGATGCCCCTATCCATTAACCAATCTTTGTGACATGACATTAAATGAGGAGCATGTTGAATTCAATGCTCTACAACAAGCAAAACAAAAATCATGGAGATTCAAGGTGGTAAGAGTTACAACCTGATGAGTTCAGGAAATAACTTCATAGAAAAGTGGCACTTGACATATGTCTCTAAGGATGGGTAAAATCTGAACAGAGGTTAGAGAAGACGGGAAGCCAGTACAGGGAGTAGATATTGGGGTATATGAAAAGGGCCTTCCAGGGAAAGCAGGGCCAACAAATGCTTGGCAATACAGTGACAAGGGGCAAGGGTTCAGTGAGGAGAGAAGGGCTCACTTTGGCTGATGCATAGAGTACAGGTGCGGCACTGTAGTAACAGCTAAGTGTCAGGCTCTAAGCTGAGTCTTTTATGCACCTTATCTACTGAATCCTCACAATGGCCAGATGATACAGATATTCTACTCTTAATCATCATCAATCATCATCATTCACTTTACAGATGGGGAAGTGTGTTGAAGAGGTAAGTAACTTTCTAGCTGCACATCCTGTAATTGCTAGATACATGACGAAAAGCCAGGTATCTCTGGCTTCAGAGCCTGTGCCCTTAACCCCCATGCTCGCCTCCCTTTCAAGGCCATGCTCTCTATTCCTCTGTCAGCGTAGATGTAGAAGGGCCTGGTAGTGAAGGGGTTAAAGTAGTCAGAACTCAGCCCTATGCTGTGTATGGCTTTAATTATCCCTTACTACTGATTAGTTTGATAGCAAAAGGATATTTGAGAAGGAAGCTGCCCATGTTATAAAGTTCTGCCTATATTATAAAGGCCTTTCTGCTCATGTGTCTCTCATTGAAATGATGGAGGGGCTGTGCCAACATCAAGCTAAATAAGGAGAAAACATTTATAAGCACCCTTTTAACCCTGTTGAAGCTATGCGTTCTGAAATCCCTTCAAGTAACAAATGGGTAAGAACAAAAGGGGCAAAACTAGCTTTTTAACTATGGAGACTGAGGTCGAAGCTTTAGCTGGGCCCTGTTTATCATGCTGCCTTGATTAAACTCTAAGCTTCTATGCCATAAAGATGAGAGGAATGACCACATCTATAAGATAGGGTTTTGAATCTCAGCATACTCAACTGGAACATATCAGGACATATCACTCTGGTCGATGTAGGAGTAGAGTTTGGTTTGTTGGAAATGTATAGCCAGGTGAACACTGAGGCCAAGTACTATGACAGTTTCCATGTTTTGGGAAGTGGCATTTGCAAACAGAGAAACGGTTGCATATAGACGCACACAAATGGAAAACAAAGGCCAGAGTGTTGAGAAAGGGCTTTTAGTGATAGACTCAAGTGAAATGAAGTTTCGACAGGTCTGTTTTTTATTTATGCCTTCCTCTTTCTTGCATCTCCACCCATTTCTCAAATTCTTTCTTTGCTATTTACACATCAGAACATCTGGGATTGGGCTTCCAGCACCTGCTATAGGGAGCAGAGATTTTCCTGCTGAAAATATACTTTTCAATGGCAAAATTTAAATTAGTATGCCTTACTTAGTTCAAAAAGAGTATGTTTCAAAATCTGGCTCTAAGCAAATACGCAGCTTAAGAAACAATCGAGAGCAACAAAATAATTTTAACAAAAGAAATACCCAAACCTGAAGATCTTGATAAAAGAATAAAACAAACGAAGAATTCAACACACAGACTGAAAACAGACTCTTCATAGTTTAGACCTGGAAGGCTATACAGTACATCTGGTTAACATCTTGCAAGCTGAAGAACCCTGCCTTGAAAAACCTTCTGTACCAATGACACACAGAATGAAAGGTTATGTTATGACTTTCAGATGGAAACCTGCAAAAGTATATCCACTGGACTGGACCGTTAACTCTTACTACTTCTGATTCCAACTGTTAAAGAGATTTTTCATGTGTGAATTATAATGAACTTTTTCAGTTTATATCAGAAACACCAGAAAGAATTTTTACTTGGAGAGAGTGAACATGCTGTGGACGGAATAGAATGTCTCAGTTGTGATGTCCAAATGGAACTAAAATCCCCCCAGTAGGGATTTTGTAGAGTGCATTTTAATAATAAGCATACATGTCTGTATATTGGGTTGGGAACAAAAACGCCGTATTTGAAATACAAGCGTGTTACAAAACGTCTGTAACTGGTAACAGTCACTGAAAGTTTTGTTGAGATAAAGGAGTCTATTTGCTTCCAAGTATGGGTACAGAAAAATGCCTTTATATTGATGTGGCAAAAGTCATACGTGCTAAGGAGGTACTGTAATTTGTAATATAGTAGAAAAATTAGAAGAATCCTTTTTTGAGATCCGTTCACTACCAGAATTGTATTGTCTTTGTCTACAATTTACTTGACTCTGGGGAGGGAGGTAAAAATGAAGAAGGGCAGTTTCTCTAAACACCGGATTGTCCTGTGTTTAACCATCACGTGGTTGTGCATTTTCTTGATCTGTAGGAAGGAGGTACTTCCTTCTTCCCTAACCACCCAGGAGGCTCGCTGCCAGCCTCTTGCCTCCATGCCCCCAGCATCCAGCAGACACTTCTCAGAAATGCCGTTTGAAGTTCTCTGTGCAGCAAGTGGGTGTGTGAGCGAAGGAGAGGTATCATTTCCTTCAGACACATACACACCCCCCCACCCAGACGAAGGGAGAATCGGCTATGCAGCAGGCTTGCTACAAGGGATTTTTCCATGTGTGTTTTATTATGTTGGAGAGGACTGTGGTGACAAGCAACACATGAAATTGCTATCTGTCTTTTCTGAAATTTTACATTCTCTTCTCTTTGTAGGGAAAGTGATGTAATACCCTATTGCTTGTGTAAACAGTATCATTCAATTAGAGGGTGTCTGCTTTCCCTTGCATACCGTGAAAGCTGCATTCTCCTCGCTCAGATGCCATCATGGACTTGGTTGCGTAGTGGTGACCTGTGCTCTTGGGGACAGTGAGCTGCATATACTGATACTGTTAGTAGCCAGAAGTTTTCACTGGGGAAATAAGTTTAGTATACTGTTATTAATTTGGTTCAGAAAAGAGTTGCAGAAGTACTCAGATGAATAAGACGTAGCAAGAACACATGGTCTTCGTTATTCAATAACTATTCCTCTGCAAAGGAAACATGGTCTATTTCCCATTTGAGAAGGAGCTTACAACAAACTAGTAAATATGGAAAAAGGGCTACACATGTACTATAATTTTATTGAGGAGTTGTCCTCGTGCACTTATGTAGCCCTCCCCCATCCCAACAAACTCACAAAACATGTCCACGTCGATGTATTCCCAGCTGGAATTAGCATAATCATTACCACATTATAAACAAGCCTGTGGAAAAATAGCCTGCGAGATTTAGATGGCTTGTTGTATAAATGAAGGCAGGTGGAGATAGACAACCAGATATTTTGGGAACAAATTCTTCCCCCCCCCCCCCTTTAGAAATAATAGGTGAGATCTACCAAATCTCAGTTGATAGCATGGACTGAAGAGGTAAGAGTTGAAAGGCATTATGACACGTTCAGTATGCCTAGATAGAAGTCTGCGAAAGGCTTACCGTGGAGCCCCTCCACTGGAAGAAGTTCTCATTTGATGATGGGAATGTTGAGCCTCCCTTTTTTCTTTCCTATTGGAGCACAAGTGGACTACTTTTCCTCTGATTTCATATAGTTCCTGTTGGTCAAGGTATCTGGCCCTTTCTTTCTTTCTTTCTTTCTTTCTTTCTTTCTTTCTTTCTTTCTTTTCCCTATTGTACTTTTTCCAAGAGTTGACCAGATGAGAAATCTGGACTTAATAGCTACTTCCAAGTTTACTGCCAAGACCAGAAATAAAATATGATGTAGAATATTGCCTTACCTGAAAGCTTCAGGATGCTAAATGCTGTTAGATCCAGGTTTAATTGTAAAAAGAGTCCAAGACAGAGGAAGGAAACGAATTTTATGAAAGTAAAAGCTGGTCCGTGTGTCCAGGTTCTAAGAGATCAGACAACAGGCTGAAGAGATTTAGCATATTTAGAGATTTAGATTTAGCATTTACTTCTTTCTTTTTTTCTATTGATTTGTACAGGCATGCAGAGAATAACTAAGTATGCTAGCCACAGAAAAATCATTGTGTATTCTTTCAAATTTGTGATTCGAACAATACCCAGAGAACCATACAATTAGGATAAGGATGGCATTGGTGAGTGTGGGTGAGGCAATATATTCTCTGTGGGCTTATTGCATCTTCTGTGGCCTGGTGATTTGTTTGTAAGTTGCTTTAATTTGATGAGATGGGTTTAACCACATGTACCTATAAAATCAGAATGATATATAATATGGATCGCATGAGTTTCAACATCCAGGGAAGTTAATTTTCGAGTACAGTACTCCAGTAAGGGTCCCTCAACTTTGACATGAGATTTCTATTTGCAATAAAGTTAACGAGGCTCTTTCTTCCTAGGCTGTCTTAGACTCAGATATCGGTAACCATCAGGTATAGCAGACCTATGGGAAGGGAATGCACACAGATCAAACTGGCATGATGGTCTGCTTTACTGGAACTCACTTAACCCCTGTGCAATATCCTCAAATTGCATAAGTGCTGAAGTTACTTAATGTTTCATTATAAATAAATTATCTGATATGAAATGTGTTATTCTCATAAATTGGCTTTTTCCGTGATTAAGAAAGAGAATTAGATTAAAATGGGCCTGTTTCAAAGTGACATGGCCATTTTTCCTTTATATGTTTGCAAAGTTAATTAAGTAATTGATATTGCAGAGACTTTGCCAAAAGGCAGGGCATTTTCAGGCCCTACAATTAAACCATGATGTCCAAAAGAGCTTGCTTTAATGTATTATTTATTGAGTACTGATGGGATATTCAGTATAGCATAAGAACGAAGTTAAGCCAGTGTTTTCACAGTTTGAATAAAAACATCTAAGTGTTGTTTCCTACTGATAATAGAATCTGAGATTTATAGACAAGAAAAAGGACCCTGGAGGATTTCTGGTAACAACTCATTTTATAGATGAAGAATCAGAGGCTTCAAGAAAGGAAATGATTTATTCACTCCAAGGCATAATAGCTCAGCTAGAATTAGAACTCAGCCCTGTTGACTTTCCCAACACCATAGCTGTGCTCTCCCGCTGGCTGCACCCCTCCACGCTTGCCATCCCTCATCCTTTTTGCCCAATCCCTGAAGCATCTTTCTGGCTGGATTCTTAGCCTCTAGCCTTTCTCACCTGTAGTCCATCCCACACATCACTTATAAGATTAACTGTCTTTAAACCTATTTCTTTAAAAAAAATTTTTTATGTTTTTTTTTTTTTTTTTTTTTGAGAGACAGAGACAAAGCATGAGCAGCAGAGAGGGAGAGAGAGGGAGACACAGAGCTCATAGCAGGCTCCAGGCTCCGAGCTGTCAGCACAGAGCCTGACACAGGGCTTGAACTCACAAACCATGAGATCATGACCCGAGCCAAAGTTGGACGCTTAACTGACTGAGCCACCCAGGCACCCCTTTAAACCTATTTCTTATCAAGAATCCCTTCTGTATTAGGGTTCTCCAGGGAAACAGAACCAGTAGGAGATACACATATGTACACCCCCACACCCAGTGGCATAGTTCTGGTCTGAAGCTGAAGGTCTGAGATCCCAGCTCACACAGTCAGACAGGTGAAGCCCCCCCTTAACTCAGCATTGTACCCAGGTCTTCACTGACTGGATGAGGGCCACCACATTGGAGAGGGTCATCTGTTTTATTTAGTCTATGGACCCAAATGTTAATATCATCCAAAAACATCCTCACAGACACAGGCACATTAACGTTTGACCAAATACCTGGGCATCTCATGGTGCAGTAAAGTTGACACATAAAATTAACCATCATACTTTCCTTCAGAAGGTATAATGGCTATGTCTTCCTCTTCTTCCTCTTCTTCTTCTCCTTCTTCTTCTTGTTCTTGTTGTTGTTGTTGTTGTTGTTGTTATTGTTGTTGTTGTTGTTGTTGTTGTTGTTGTTGTTGTTCTTCTTCTTCTTCTTCTTCTTCTTCTTCTTCTTCTTTTTCTTCTTCTTCTCCTTCTCCTTCTTCCTTTTTATCAGAGCTTATTATCATTTCAAAACTCTTTCCTGGACTTAATCTTATTATATCATCACTTGGACACAGAGAGAAGGGAAGG
The DNA here is from genome assembly GCF_046562875.1 of Panthera onca. Classification (NCBI taxonomy): domain Eukaryota; kingdom Metazoa; phylum Chordata; class Mammalia; order Carnivora; family Felidae; genus Panthera; species Panthera onca. The sequence goes on along the minus strand of NC_138340.1, from coordinate 73,538,914 downwards.
CTGACTTTGAGTGCCAAATTGCTCTGAGGCACTAAGAAAATCTTATAGTATTTATTTCTGTTATAAAATAAATACATGTTTATCATAAAAAATACAGATAATGGAGATAAGTAAAAGAAGGAAATAGATGTCTTCCTTGATTCAAGAGTCAGAGGTAACCTCTATAGCTTTTTAGACTTTTGTGTATGTAGTTTTATAAAATGTTACATGTAATACTCATCCTGAGTATTATTTTCCACTAACACGCACATATACCTATGGAAGGATTATTTTTAATCATTTCACAGTATTTTCTTTATGAACGTCCCCATAATTTGTTAACTAATTCGGTATTGGATACCAAGATAATTTCCATTTTATTCTGAGATACCACTTTGTACATGTAGCCTTGCATACATGTCTAATTCTTCTTCTTTTTTTTTCATTTTTAAGTTTATTTATTTATTTTTGTGAAAGAGATGGAGAGAGTGAGCGGGGAAGGGACAGAGAGAGAAGGAGACAGAGAATCTCAAGAAGGCTCCACACTGTCAGCATGGAGTCCAATGTGGGGCTCAATCTCACAAACCAGGAGATCATGACCTGAGCCAAAACCAAGAGTTGGACACTTAGCCGACTGAGCCACCTAGGCGCCCCTAATTATTCTTTTATAAAAAAACACAGGTGAATTGTTACTTTCTTTTTCACATCAGCTCTAAACTACTTTGCCTAATTTTCACCTTCTTCTCCTAACTATATTTTTTACAACTTCCTAAAGCAAATCTTTTAATTTGGTGACCTTGGTTTTATACTGTCTTATGTTCTTTACTTTCTTGCCTGTATTTATTTTAGCCCTCCAGATAAGCTATCAGCGTCTTGAAGGAAAGAGTCATATTTTATATTTTTATATAAAGATATAAACATATCAAGAGTGGTAAAACCTTGGTTTGAGAGCATAATTTGTGCCAGAAACATGCTTGTGATCCAGAGCACTTGTGTGTCAAAGTGAATTTCAAGAACCACGGGCTCAGTTGTGATCATGTGATGTTCAGTGTCACATACTACTCATATGGCAAGACATCGCTTGTTTATTAAGTTAAAATTTATTAGAATTGTTTGTTCATCTTGCAGAACAAGTTACTAGCAATTCAAGGTTTTATTATAATTGATTTGAATTGTTAATAAAACTTACTGTGCACTATTAGGCTATTTTTAGTTCGATAGTCTAAGTCCTAAAGAAATTATCTTATGTAGTTCCTATCAGCTTTGAAAATTTGGTAGCTCACAAATTAAACATAAATAGTGAGTTTCTCAATCTTTCAATCACTTGACACATTATTGAGTACTTTTCTTTGTGTAGATTATTGCAGTGGTCCTGTTTGAGGGTGCAGTGAGACACAAAGAGACACTATTTCTACATCTCAAGATATAGCCAACAATCTGTGTCATACATATAAGATAAAAAATTATTTGGGGCACTCTTGTGCTTTCCCTGATACAATTTTCTGTAAGAAATTTCTCCATTTTTTTTAATGTTTGTTTTTGAGAGAGAGAGAGACAGAGACAGAGACAGAGACAGAGTATGAGCCAGGGAGGGGCAGAGAGAGAGAGAGGGAGACACAGAATCTGAAGCAGGCTCCAGCTGTCAGCACAAAGCCCGACATGGGGCTCGAACTCATAAGCCATGAGATCATGACCTGAGCTGAAGTTGGACGCTTAAACGACTGGGCACCCAGGAGCCCTGACATTGTTCCATTTAATTAATGACATGGATTTTGCCCTTTGTTAACATGACATCCACTGTCACTTTTTTGTTTGGACTTTCACTTGATATTTGGTCTGATGATCTAGACTTTCTATAGATTTGATTAAGAAATTATGGATGGAAAATATTGCATTCTGAAAATAGAACTCTTTCGTGTGATTATTACGAATACATATTAGGAGGCCTTGGAGTGATCACTAAATTTAAACTGAGTATGAAATTAGAACAAGCATTAACAAAATGCAAGGATAGGCTGAAATTTTGTTGAGGAGGAAAACACCTAGATGGTAAAACTGCCTGAGGTGTTTATTGTCCAGTTGGAAATTTGGACACATACAACTCTCTAGTGATGCCAATTAGGCATTAACATAATTCAAATGTGTGAAGGGGAATAATTACTGTGACTAAGAGGGTCAAGGAAAGATTCATTGAGAAAAAGACACTGGAGCAGGGCCTTGAAAGAGAAGTAGGATTTAGATGTGTCAGTAGTGGAAAGTGAATTGGAAGTGTTGGGGAGAGCATGAAGAGGCATACAAACATCTGAACATATATTTTTGTTCCTAGAATGTTGAAGGGTCTTGTGTAGTGGGGGAACAAAAAAAGATGAGGGAGGAGGAAAATGGTAGAAGGAACAAAATGGGCCTGTAGATTGAGGTCTGATTCTGACGACTGTTCAATGTCATTCTAAGCAGCTCAGAATTCATTCTACAGGGGGAGAGGTTTTAAAACAGAGAATGGCATGATTGGGTTTATCTCTCAGGTTGATATTCTGACTTTGTCAGAGAAGATAACTTGCAAGGGCTAGACACTGGAGGTGAGAGAACAGTTGAGAATACAAGCAATGGTTCAGGGTGACTATCCACAAGGAACTGTTATTTATAACAGTGGCTCTAACACCTGAGGAAGAGATACTTTAATGGAATTTAAACTGTCCTGGATTTTATCTGTGTGGGTTTTTTTTTTTAATGTTTATTTAGCAGGTGCTAATGGTCTAACAGTCCAGATTTCATCTTCTCTTCAACACCTAGTCTTTTATGAATTTGCATTTGCTTTCATGGACCGATTCTTCTCTATTCCACCTCTGGTCTTTATTGACAGGAAGACAGGAACAGAGGCAGATCCAATCAAAAACTATTTATTCCCATTTGGGTGGAGAACAGCTGTTGCTGCTCTCACATTTGGGACAAGAATATCCTTACGGCATCGTATCTTGAGACTTAAAACCAACAAAGATTTATCTGAGAACCATGTAATCATACACTGTGGAGAAAGCATGAACTAAAATGATGAAATAACTGTATTAACATTACCAACAAGTACAAATACACCAATATACTTCTTCTTGGCCCTTGGTTTCACTTCACTTGGGAAGTTCTCCCTCGCCGGAATAGCCATGGCTCCTTTCTCTTTCCATTACTCTCACACTCCCTTTTCTGTCTTGCAAGGTGCTCTAGCTGTTTGGCAAGGTTCACATACATTTCACCTTTCTCCTCAGGACCCATTCACTATATTATTAGATTTCTCCTGGCTAGGAAGTGTTTCCCTTCTTCTTGCTTTCCCTTTTACTCATTTGGCCTGTTTGCTTTTTCTGTCTCTTTTGTGGTTTTTCTCCCCCCTTGGCAGCCTGCTTCCTGCCTTTCATCGGCTGCAGGTGTCCTGTGTCTTTGTGATGACTTCTCGCTCAGAGGCCCTCACCAAGCCCTTCTCAGGCCTTCCACATTCAAGTGGGCATGCTCTCTGGCCAACGGGTCTCCCCAGGACCCCCTCGTGATGATTCTCTCGGGCCACTTTTGTTTTTACAGATTACAACTTTCTTGCTCTCCTGTTCCCCACTCTACACCTCCCCTCTGCCCCTCATCTGTTTTGGTTAAATCCTCGGTGAGGGTTCTGGCCTTTGTGTTGAAAAGCTGCTTTCTGGTATAAAAGACAACTCAGTTTCTGCTGAATGTAAAGTTTTATTTATTTTCCCTCAGAATATACAATCTCTTTGGAGGGAGAGAATCGGCTTCCAGTCTGCATGCTACTAGGAATACCATCATTGCTACAAATATGGTCAACCTATACTCGCATATGACACATTTAAACACACATTAAAACACATTTAGTGTTATCGTAAATGAAGCAGTTTGGTTCAATCATGAGGAAGTATCCGATGTCAGCCAGAAAGAGAAATCAATATGTATTGTGCTGGGTCATAATGAGTATTGACAAGGCAGACTGGAGTACATTTATTTGTTCACAGAACGCACCCCAACGGAACATGGTATGTGTTGAGTTCTGTAGACATGAGACAGTAGAAAGCATACTTTCTGTCCGTACAGAAGTCAGTCTCGTTGGAGGGACCAACGTGAATCTGGATGTTTACAGTGTGGTAGGATGAGTGCCGCAATACAGACATATAAAGGAATCTTGGACACACAGAAGGAGAATGTAAATAATTTTGCCCCAGGGGTGCCTGGGTGGCTCGGTCGGTTAAGCGTCCGACCTCAGCTCAGGTCACGATCTCACGGTCAGTGAGTTCGAGCCCCATGTCGGTCTCCGTGCTGACAGCATGGAGCCTGCTTTGGATTTTGCATCTTCCTCTCTCTCTGCCCCTCCCCTGCTCATGATCTGTCTGTCTCTCAAAAATAAATAAACGTTAAAAAAAAGTTTTTTAAAAATACTTCTGACCCAGCCCAGGAAACTGCTCTGCAGTGATGGTGTTCAGTTAGTCAGCCTGAGAACGACAGATTCTGGAATACACGAGGTTTCACAGGCCAGCATTATACCTGGTGTGCAAGCCGTGAGAGGCCACTTTCAGCTCAAGTACAGAGTTTATCAGAATTGTTGAACTTCAGCTAGGCGATCTTGGAGCGCTTTCTCAAACTCTAAGGATCCGGATTGCCTAGAGAACAAAAGCATCTATGAGATGCTTGAGACTTGTTCTCTAGAGGCCATAGGTCGCTGTTTCCCATGTCACATTGACACTTTCCCTTGACAGCATGCTAGCAAAGCAGTAACATCTGTTTCTGCGCGGCTATGCTGTGAATGCATCGAAGAGGACAGGCAGGCAGTGGTTTAGTGCAGCCTGCGACTTGTAAGGAATTTCATATGGAGAGAATTCTACTCTGTGGTTCCAAAATTAGGGTAAAGAGGAAGTTGCTTTTATTACTGTGGCAGAAGAGGGCCCTCTGCCCTCGATTTCTCTTTCTTTTTCTAATTTGTAACCATTTCCTGACTGACGTTGCCATTGCATGCTTTTTTTCTTAAGTTCCCCCTGATGCTTAAATAGGTTAAGGGCCCGGGCTGCACCGGGTGAGCCCGGAGTCCCCGCACCTGGGCTCACACCCCTGCTCCATCACACAGGGTCTGGCGCTGACCTGCCAGGCCACATGGAACTGTTCAACCCCCGTGTCCTCCGTCAAGATTACCATGAGCTGGGGGTTTACCCTGCTTGCTCCTCATTTTCTTTGTCAGCAAGACTGAGATCAAAGTGCAAGACGGATACATAAACGATAACCTAGAACTTTGCCCAAACACAGAGGCTGCTACCCAGGCAGCATCTTCCATCACACTTTCCCCAAAGGCAAGGAAGGAGAGGGGCCAATTATGTTTAAGTATAGCCTTTCTCACACAGCCGCTTCCAACCACCCCCCGCCCCTCGCTTTGTTTCCTGAACCCATCATCGCTGTATTAATCAATTGGTTCAGGGATTTGAGGTTTCCTGACCTAATCACAGGATCTGGGACATACTGATTTCTGTTTATATGAAGCTGTGGCCGTGATTGCAAACTTCGTACCTGGCTGAGCTCACATCTGTCATTCTGTACTCAGGATCTGGGATGGTTCTGGCCGTTCTCCTGAAGAGTGAGGAAGGGTGATCTCCGCTTGTGTTGTGAGCCGATGATAGTTTACTTTCGGAATGCATTTCATTTAAAACAATATTGACAAATAACGTTCGTAATGGCAACAATGATTTATGGAAGCAATCGGACAGGTAATAATTCCCTTTGGGCTTGTGTCCCATATTTTTATAAAATACCTTGCAGCGTGTCTGAGTTGACTTATGTCATGCTACACTTCCTCTCTTTAAAACGAATATTGGTGTCTTGAAGAAAGAGAGAGATGGACCGAGGATATAGCCAAAAGGTAGGGAATGACTGGGAATTAACCAAGAGGATTAATTCTTTTAGAAAAATAACACTCAGATAACACCAGTTTTAGTTAGCAAAATTTATATGATTGTTCTCTAGATTGATGTTGTCTCTGAGCCCATTGTATAGACTAGACCTGGAAAGGTGAGGTTGAATAAGGCAGCTCTTGCTTAGTGCAGTTGTAAATGCTCCGTGGATTTTTTTTTTATCAATATGATTGATTATATTTTATAACAGATGGTAATTCCTCCCTGGATCTCCAGAAATCACAGCTAGCCCATGTGATTGTTCTCATTCCTTTCTGAAATCAGGTATCTATATGTGCATGTGTATCTTATAGATACATGACTCTGTAGATCTTCCCATACCCACACGGGCTGATACAGCATTAACTGGTCATGGAAAAGCTGAAGCGTGGACACTTCCCCCACACTCCTATCACCCCTACCAAGCTGCCACATTTGTGTGCGTGTGTGCATGCACTCACATCCGAGCATGCTTGCGTTTGTATGTATCTTCAGTGCTGTCAGCCATGTTGTATTTCAAACGCTCTGCTTGGTTTCTCAGAAAATACTGGCACGTTTTGGAAATACTGAGGATGATCTCAGTCAGTAACCACCACAGCAGGTAGGGGAGCAGCACAACCCTGAACTGAGACAACTCGGGTTAGACCTTCCAGGTAGACTCTTGCTGAACTTGACATTTGACTTCTCCGGGTCTCATATTCCTCACCTGTAAAATGGTGACAATACTGAGTACCACAAAGCGTTCTTTAAAGGATTAAATTATAAGATATAATGTATGAAGAGACCTAGTGCTTTGAACTCTGGCCCTGGAGTGGGCATGTGTGGATTTGCATCCAGGCTTTGCTTCTTAAGAGCTGTGTAAACTCCGGGCGCCGACCTTGGCTCAGGTCATGATCTCATGGCTTGTCATCAAGGCCCGCGTAGGGCTCTGTGCTGACAGCTCAGAGCCTGGATGGAGCCTGCTTCGGATTCTGTGTCTCCCTCTCGCTCTGCCCCTCCCCCGCTCATGCTTTATCTCTCCTTCAGAAATAAATAAACTTAAAAAAAAAAAAGCTGTGTACCCTCAAGCAATTCATTTAATTCTCTGTGTCTCAGAAAAAAAAAATACAATGCATATAAAGAGCAAAGTTCCTGGTATGTAGTAAGCACTTGTTAAATATTTGCCATTATTATTAAATTATAAAAACTATGCAGATGTTACCTTTTGTTATGATGGGCCAATTAATAAGACAATGTCTAACTCTGAGGGTAAGTGTTTTTCTGACAACTGATCTGGAGAATGTAGTGGCCTGCTAATCAGCATTTTGTTGAAATAACCTGCCAGCTTTGTGAGGGAATGGATGTATTTATAGACTTAAGCTCAAAGTGTGATCCCATGCGTGTGTCTTAAAGACGCCTGGAGTCATTTAGCTTGTCCACGTTTCATGAGCTCTCCTATGGTAAATATGAGAGTTAAACAGCATTTGCATGGTTGCAGCTTCTCTGTCCCCTGCTTTGCCGTGGGGATAATTTTAATGACTGTTCTTCTGTGGCTAAGAATGAATGTTTGGTTTCAGAAAAAAAAATCCAACTTTTGTAGAAGAGCTGTGGCACATTAATTGATATCAGCAGTCTGCAGAAAAAATGTTCCCTTGTCTTTCCATGGTTAAATATTTGTCAAGTTTATCTCTAGAATTTTTCATGTGTTTTTCTGCCTTGCCGTAGTTCTACTTCTGAGCCTCCTAAGATATTCCCTTTTTTCCAGGATCTCTTCTAATTCTTTTTGCTTCCCTTGCCAGAGACACTTACCTAAAGCCCCAGCTCTTGTTTATTTCATGCCCCGGCCTGATGGTTCCTCACCCTGATCTAGAATGCCTCTTCCTAAAATCATATTTCCATGACTCCTTTCTTCATACCCTGTCCCACCAAACTGTTCTTCTTTCATAAAGCATACTTTTATATATTACATATTCGTGGTCACTTCTAAACCATTTGCTTATAGGGATTCTCTCATCTTTCATACGGCATTTGATACACAATTCCAAAATATGGTGGTGCTGCCTGTTGGCAAAAATTGTTAGCCTGTCATTGTGTGAGTATTTGTGAGCCCCTGGAGCTGCCCCAGTCCTTAAGGAAGAAGGAACAGCAAGAACTTCTAGACTTCCAGGAGACGAATAGGGAGGATGGCCCTTATGGTGGTCCAGGCCCTTCCCTCTGGCCAGTGAAATTGTTCCTCTCTATCATTTTTGTTTTCATTGAATTGGCTTCATGGATCTCTTCATCGCCTGAGCATCAAGCTTGTAGTTCAGTCTGCTCTCTGGCATGGCTGTCCCTTCGTCTAGTCCAAGATCCACTTTCATCCCTGCTGTTGTTATTCACTTAAGAGAGGGAGTGGAAGAGTCACCTGCAGGGCTCATTAGAGTAGACCACTGGATCCATTGCAGAGTATCTGATTCATGTAAGTCTAGAGTGGGGGCTGAGATTTTGCATTTCTAACACTTTCTGGGGTGGGGGTGGGAAATCATACATATTTGGAACTCTTTATATTTGCTGAATACTGTCTGATTATGAAAGTGCTCTATGCCTTCATACCTCTGTGCGGCTGCTCATGTAGTTTGGTTGATCTTGAAGGCTTTCCCTAAATCTTGTCATTTGGAACACCCAGGTTAAATGCCACTGCTTTAGTGGTCTTTTATGATTCCCTTACCCAGGGCATGAAACCGTTGTTGTATGATCTCTTCTCCCCAATTTCGTAGCAATTTATTTGTCCCTCATAGTATTTACCACCATCTACTCTATATAAAGTATGCATGTCCTGGCTTTGCTCCTTGAAGGCAAAGGTATTAGTCTCTTTTATCTCGCTTCTTCAAGTTCACTACAGTGCTTTACACACACACTGTTTCTGTTGATGCTCTACCCACATTTCCTTGGAGATTTACCACCTCTGTGTATCCATCTTTCACACTTCTGTATGGTTTGTTCCTACCAGGTTGAATTTCTGACTTTCTTTAGAGGACTAAACTTGAACCACCAGAGCCGCTTATCTCAACCACGTGAAGAGCTAGAATTGTCTGGAAGTTTGCACCCCCAGCAGAATGACCTACAGCTAGTGCAGGAGTACAAAAGCCCTTGCCTTGAGGGGGACACACATGCTGCACAGCTCTCATGGGATGAGGCTGACACAGGGACCTCACCTGAAATCACACTCCTGTTTGCCATCTTCTCCTTTCCTATCCTGCTTTTCTTACTCCCTCAGTGGCTTTCTCCTGGGAGCACTTCCTTAATAAATCACTTCTGCATGAACTCTTGTCTCAGGGCCTGCTTCTGGTATTGTGGAAATGCTTATTGAATGAATGAATGAATGCTTGAAAAGGAAAGTAACATCATAGTGGGGAGCTTGGACTCCAGAGCCAGACTGCCTGGGTTTAAATCCCAGTTCTGCCACTCTCAGCTCTGTGACCTTGGGCAAGTCACTAAACCTCTTTGTGTTTCAGTTTCTTTGTTCATAAAATTGAGTTAAAATCGTTCTTTACGGGGATGTTAAGAGGGGATAAATAAATCAATACTTGTAAAGCATTTGAGTGTAGTTGCCAGAATAGAGTAAATGCCAATTAAATATTTGTATAAAGAAGTAAAAAAATAAATGCATTGAAAGAAATGAAAGGAAACATAAATAATCCAAAGACATAGTATGTTCAACAATAGGAAGACAATATTAAGATGATAGTACTACTGAAAGTGACCTATGGATTCAGTGTAATCCCTATGGCACTTTTTTTTTCTTTGAAGAAGTAAAAGTCCTAAAGGAATTCTGAATAGCTGAAATAACCTTGAAAAAGAAGAATGAAGCAGGAGGACTCACACCTCACAGTCTCCAAACTTATTACAAAGCTATAGCAATCAAAATGGTGTGGTACCAGTATAAGGATGACAGTTCATGGCTGTCCTTCATATATGAAATAAATCCTTATATAGGCGATCAATTGTTGATTTTCAACAAAGGTCCCAAGGCCATTCAATGGCTGGGAGAGGGCAATCTCTTCAACCAAAGTGTTGGATATCCACATACAAAAGCTTTTGCCATATATGAACATTAACTCAAAATGGATTAAGAACCTAAAATGTGAGACCTAATATTACAATACTGTTTGAAAAAAAAATAGGGGAAAATATCCATGACTTTAGGTCTGGGAATGACTTTTTAGATATGATTCCAAAAGTACAGGCAGCAAAAGAAAAAAAATATATGAAATGGACTTTATCAAAATTAAAAACTTTAATATGCCAAAAACCACTATCAAAAGAGTGAAAAGGCAACCCATAGAAAGGGAGAGCATATTTAAAAATCATACATCTGATAAGGGATTGATATTCAGAATATATCAAGAACTCTTACAACTCAACAAAAAAATATCCAATTCAAAATATGGGCCAAGGACTCAAATAGACATTTCTCTGAAGAAGATATGCAAATAGTGAATAATCACATGAATAAGTATAAACACACAAACAGAAAATAACAAGTGTTGGTAAACATATGGAGAAATTGAAACCCTTATGCAATGTGGGAATGTAAAATTGTACAGCTGCTGTGGAAAACAGTTCAGCAGTTTTTCAAAAAGTTAAGCATTGGCAATCCCATTTACAATTGCACCAAAAGCAATAAAATATCTAGGAATAAACTTAACCAAAGAGGTGAACAATCTGTACTCTAAAAGCTATAAAACATTGATAAAAGAAATTCAAGACAATGCAAAGAAATGGAAAGAACTTTCATGCTCATAGATTGGAAGAACAAATATTATTAAAATGTCTATACCACCCAAAGCAATCTACAGATTTAATGCAATCCCTATCAAAATGCCAACAACATTTTTCACAGAACTAGAACAAACAATCCTAAAATTTGTATGGAACCATTAAAGACCCCCAAATAACCAAAGCAGTCTTCAAAAAGAAGAATAAAACTGGAGGTATCATAATTCCAGATTTCAAGTTACATTACAAAGTGGTAGTAATGAAAATAGTATGGTCTTGGCATAAAAATAGACACATAGGGGCGCCTGGGTGGCTCAGTCAGTTAAGCGTCTGACTTTGGCTCAGGTCATGCTGACAGCTCAGAGCCTCGAGCCTGCTTCAGATCCTGTGTCTCCCTCTCTCTCTGCCCCTCCCCTGCTCATGCTCTATCTCTCTTTCTCTCTCTTTCTTTCAAAAATAAACATTTACCAAAAAATTTTTAAAATAAACACATAGATTAACAGAAGAATAGAAAACCCAGAAATAAACCCACAATTATATGATCAGTTAATCTTCAACAAAGGAGGAATGAATATACAATGGGAAAGAGACAATCTCTTCCTCAAATGGTGTTGGGAAAACTAGACAGCTGCATGTAAAAGGATGAAACCGGACTGGTTATGCAATACACAAAATAAACTTAAAATGATTAAAAGACCTAAATGTGAGATCAGAAACCATAAAAATCATAGAAGAGAGTACAGGCAGTAATTCCTCTGACATTGACCATGACATTTTTGTATATCTGTCTCTGGAGGCAAGGAAAGCAAAAGCAAAAATAAACTATCGGGACTTCATTAAAATAAAAAGTTTCTGCACAGTGAAGGAAACAATCAATAAAACTAAAAGGCAACCTATGGAATGGGAGAAGATTTTGCAAATGACATCTGATAAAGGGGTATTATCCAAAGTACATAAAGAACTTATTACAACTCAACACCCAAAAAACAGATGACCCATTTAAAAAATGGGCAGAAGACATGAACAGACATTTCTCCAAAGAAGACATCCAGATGGCCAACAGACACATGAAAAGATGCTTAACATCACTTCCATCATCATGGAAATACAAATCAAAACCACAATGAGATACCACCTCACACCTGTCAGAATGGCTAAAACCAACAACACAAAAAACGACAATTGTTGGTGAGGATGTAGAAAAAGGAACCCTGGTGCCTTGTTGGTGGGAATGCAAACTGGTATAACCACCATGGAAAACAGTATGGAGGTTTCTCAAAAAGTTAAAAACAGAACTACCCTACGATCCATCATACTACTCAATCCTACTACTGAGTATTTACCCCAAAAATGAGAAAATACTAATTCAAAGGGATACACAAACCCCTGTGTTTATAGCAGCATTATTTAAAAAAACCAAAATATCAAAGCAGCTCAAATGTTCATTGATTGGTGAATAGATAAAGGAAGAGGTGTCATGCATATATATATATATATATATATATATATATATATATGCATATTCCATTATATATATACAATATAATGTATATTATATATATAATGGAATATTACTCAGCCATAAAAAAGAATGAAATCTTGCCATTTGCAAAATCATGGATAGAGCTAGAGAGTATAATGCTAAGTGAAATAAATCAACCAGAGAAAGACAAATGCTGTATGGTCTCATTCATACATGGAATTTAAGAAACAAAACAAAGAAGCAAAGGAGAAAATAAAAGAGACAAACCAATAAAGAAACTTTTAACTATAGAGAACAAACTGATGGTTACCAGAGGGGAGGTGGTGGGGGGAGATGGCTGAAATAGGTGATGGGGAAAAAACAAAGAAAAAAAATTTAAACATGGAATTACTATATGGTCCAGTAATTCGGTCTAGTAATCCAGTAGGTATATACTCCAATGAGATGAAAGCAAACACTCTAAGAGATACTTGTGCACCAATGATCATAGCAACATTATTCACAATAGCCACTAGGTGGAAACAACTCAAGTGTCCGTTACAGATGAATGTATGAACAAAATGTTGCATACAATAGAACTTATTGAGCCATAAAAAGGAATGAAATTCTGGTACATGCACAACATGGATGAACTTTGAAAACATTATGCTAAGTGAAGTAAGCAAGACATAAAAGGACAAATACCATATGATTCCACTTACATGAGGTACCTAGAATAGACAAATTCGTAGAGACAGAAAGTAGGCCAGAGGTTACTGGGGGAGGAATGAGAGTGGGGAGTTCTTGTTTAATGGGTACAAAGTTTCCCTTTAGGATGATAAAAACAGTCTGGAAATAGATAGTGGTGATGGTTGTATAACATTATGAATGTGCTTAATGCAATCGTATACTCAAAAATGGTTAAAATGGGTAATATTATGTTATGTGTATTTTACCAGAGTACAATGAAAATGCACTAATCCTAGTCTTTCATTTTGCTATTCCTATTCTGTCTCTGGGACTTTGTTATCTGTCTCAATGTTTCGTTTCTCTCTCATGGAAGAAAGACATGTGATTCATCTACGTGCATTTAAGCAAAGTGCTTGAGTAGCTGTGAATTTTTAAACAACCAAACAAAAGCAGAGAAATGAAAAAACTGTGGATAAACATGAATAAATTGAAAAATAGATTATTTGAAAATTCTTTAGTTTTAGTCAGAATTAGTTATAACCCCCTGAGTGCAATGAGTCAAGTTTAATTATTGATGCCATAAAGCAGTCTGAGCCTAGAGTTTTCTTCAGCTTTACCGTTTATGGTTTTATAAAAGCTGTCCATATGGGTCCACTTGGTTTGGGCTCACAGGCAAATTGGTCTCCAGCCAGATGCTCCATCTTCTTACGTTATCACACCTCTCCATAGAGCTGGAATGTTCCCCTGAAGAGAAACTTTTAAAAATCCCACAGACTCTCATTTAAATTTGGCAATCACTGTGCTGTGATGTTTGAGTGTTTTAGACTTAGCGATAAATAATGTTTTAAAACTTCCAATGTCTTGTGTCTTAGTTGCTGTGCTCTTTGTGTCTGTAGGCAAAAACCTTAGACGTAAGAGTAAATTAAATCTAACAGAGCCTCTCATTGGCTAAGATTGTTCTTCCTACCCCACAGTCCAAGATTCTCCTCATTTTTATCATAAATAGGGAAGTGAAATGAAAGAAGTAAGGAGAAGAGAAGGTTCGTTTGTTTATGAGGTAGTGTTCCTCAAGGAATCAGTCAGCATGTTTGACTAACCCTCATGACATTTACTTTGATATATTTTTGTCTTTGCTTGTTATATTTACATCTTTATTTTAAGACTTTTTGGTCTTCCTCTGGCCAATCTGTTGGGTCAGAGGACTGATCTATTCAAATATATGTTAACTCACATCCAGTTTCATCAAAAGGGACACAATAGGAACTTTAGCCCAAATTGCATTTAACAATAAGTTTCCCAAATTCAGCCAGTCTCACACCTATTTCAAACAAAACTATTCTACTCTAAGCCTTTTTCAGAACAAGACAAGTCATTAAGGGACAAAATAGTGTATGTTGAACTATTCAATACAAAATTTCTGTATGCAATAGTATATTTCTTATGTTTGCAATTTGGATTCAAATTGGCTCCTCTTTTGTTACTGGTCTAGAGGTCTTAGGTGAAAAGGGAGTTGGTTGTAAATTATCCTGTTGAAGACATCTTGATGCTTGTTACTGGTGGATCTGTTCTCGGGCAGTGTAAACACAACACATCTCTTCATATATTGTAAATGGAGTTAACTGTGACAAGAGATGAGTAGCTTTGAGTATACAGTTAGGTTGACCAAGTGAGTACTCGGTCAATACCCACTAGTTGAAAACCTGAGCATTTGGAAAGCAACACACACACACATGTGCATATATGTACATGTACCCATAATACATACGTACGTACATATTTATATATATTCTCTCTGCTTTTTGAGTGGAGGGACCTGACAAACAGTGACATAGCCAATGAACAGAGAGGCAGAAAAAGGAATGGGTGCAGGGAAGAGGGCAGTATTCTTTAAGGTTTTACTTATCAAACTAATTTCTGGGGGTTACTTGCTCTCTCCACTCAAGGCAGAGAGTTAATTCTCACGGAGTTAACAGCATCACAGCTTACTCCCTTATGGCATGCACAGAACTCCCCAAAAGTCTCTTAGGGGTGATATATCTTAAGCCAAATGGAAATCCTATACCCAAGGTCTTGGATTCCTGAGTAGAGATTATACAGATAGAGACAAATTGGTTATTTCCACTCAACCCTCCAAACCCTACTGTTCGGCTTTGTATTGAAAATCAAAAGTAAACCTTTGTTTATTTCCCTTTACTGCAAGACTTCCATGGTGGAAGTTGGTTGATGAGCAGTAAATCCCTAGTGGGAAATTACTAGAACTAACAAGACTAGGAATATTTGTTTTCAAATGGATTTTTAAATTGACCTTGATAGTTTTCAGTGTTTCTTAATTAGTGTTTGCAAATCTGCTGATTTTATGAAAAATCTGTTTCTTGCTGTATTAGAGTATAGCATCACAACAAAATTAGCATTCCATATGTTGTTTTGTTAAACATACTTGGTGACTTTCTTTAAAATCCCTTGGGAAATGTTTTGAAATTTGTTGAAACAAATATGCAACACTTGAAATTAAATGGTGATTATCACCACATTGTTCTTTCTTTAAAGCATCGCCTGTGTTTGGATTCATTTAGGAGTGCTATCACTGAACACATACCCTTCAGAAATTACTCATGAATGGGTAAGGCTTAGATACAAGCCTTTTGACCTAGGTAAGTAAAAGCAGCTTGCTACAGAATTCTACCAGTGCCATGATGCCATGATGATTCTCCTCTACCTCACCAAGGGCTGTATTGGCAAAACTGTCTTATAAAAGACTTTATGTAGGTTTTCTGTCCTCTAAGCGGAATGAGAAAATTCAGCTCCCTTTTCCTAAAGTCTCCTTCAGAACTCTTTAAAAAATTTTTTTTTAGTGTTTATTTATTTTTGTGACAGAGAGAGACAGAGCATGAGCGGGGGAGAGGCAGAGAAACAGAGGGAGACACAGAATCCAAAGCAGGCTCCAGGCTCTGAACTGTCAGCACAGAGCCAGATGCAGGGCTCAGACTCACTGACTGTGAGATCATGACCTAAGCTGAAATCAGACGCTTAACCGACTGAGCCACCCAGGCACCCCTCCTTCAGAACTGTTAAATAGAAACAGAAGAATAGATTTCATCTGAAATTGGAGAACTGGGATGCCTCCCATTGGGAACATTGATCATTAACATTTAATCATTTATTGTGTCTGAGATGTGGAAAGAGGTGTTGTGTACGGGCCTTCATGTCAGGTTTAAAATTTAGTCAGCACACATATTGAACATCTACTATGTGCCAGGCCTTGTGGTAGGGACTGAAGTTTCTGCTGAAAATACCACACAATGGGATCAATATCTCTACCTTGATGGTATCACAGCTTAGCAGGGAAATAATGGGCAGCACATTGGGGCTAGTGCTCAGAGATTTCACAGAAAACTAGATGCTAAAGCATAAAAGCAAATGCAAGTTTACCAGACAGAAGAGGCAGGGAAGGATCTTCCAGGAGGAGTGACTGAGTCATATTCGGCACTGAAGTGTAAAAGGTTGCAGGTTGTTGGTGATGGTGTGATCACAATTCATTCAGTTTGGTTGGAGCATAAGATTCAGGGTGGGCCTAGGGGTGAGTTGGGGGAAGCATTTGAAAGGTAGGTGTTTTTCTGCCATACTGAGGAGTTTGGACCTCATCTTGTAGGATATGGAGAGACTGAAAAATTTTAAGAAGGGACAGGTATTGATCAGTTGTATGGGACAGAGGTGATGAGCCTGAAGACACTGCGAGTGAATCATAACAGTATGGATCTTTGCCTTCGCTCCTAGAGCGTTCCCTGCCTCCCTTTAGGGCTTGTCTTCCCATGGGAGGCGGGTCCAGGGAAGTGAGGGTGGTTAACGCTTGTCCCCTATTAGCAGCTGAGTGCCACTTGCATGCACATGCCATGGCAGGGGCTCTCTCTAGCCTCCTGTCCTGTGGATACCCACGGAGAAGAGCTTGCTAGGGTGCAGACTCCCCCTTTGCCCGTGGCTTCCGGTTATCCTGTCATGCTAGCCCATGGTCAGATTTGAAGAATTTGTTAAAAGTTTAGCTCTTTTTCTCTTAGCCTTTATGACAGACATCTCTTCTTCCCACACTCTGCCAAAGGAGAAACATTTCCTGTGTCCCACCTCTTCCCAGAGGGGTGATCCACTTGGAATTTGGTTCACCTGATTGCCCTGCTTCTTTAAGCTCTAGGAAGTACCCAAGAAAAGTCTTGGTTTGTAAATTATTTGGCTTTTTCTCATTGTTAGGATAAGAACTTTCTTGAGTTTCTGCATTCTACTTGGAAGCAGTACTCCCTCTATAGAATTGATTTTGCTAATTAAGGATCTGGCAATTACTTTACAACATGATCTGAAAAGACAGCTTCTGGCAGGTAGTCACACGAGGACCATAGGTATATACTGGAGAAGCTCTTCTAGATTATTGCCCAAATCAGAACTGTTTCTGTTAGGCTGCCTTTACCTCTCTTAACCCTCAGCACCTCAAGGACACCACCTTGCAACTGAGGGTAAATAAAGCAGAAAGCAAAACAAATTGTAGTGTGTCCCTAAACCTCTAAAAATTCAATATGGACATATTGGTTTGGAAACTCGGACTGTGGCAGTTAAAAACCTAACCAAGCCGAAATAAATATGGAGGAGGGGAGAGTTGGATGCCCACACTGTATTTTTCTTCTGTGAGTTAGATGGGGGTGGGGGTAGTCAGCACACTTTTTCTATAAAGGGCCAGCCAGACTATAAATATTTCAGGCTTTGCAGGCCTTGCAGTCTCTGTTAAGATCATTCTATTGCAACTTAACTCTGCCATGGTAGAAGAAAAGCAGCCATGGTTAATATAAAAACAAATGGGTGTGGCTGTGTTCTAGTAAAACTTTATTTACCAAAACAGATGACAGCTAGATTTGACCCCAGGGGTACAGTTTGCTAGCCCCTGAGTTATAGGATTGATATAGAAAGTTTGGCAGATTCCATCACCATTTTGGCCATGACAATCCATCTATATCACACAGTTTTGCAAAGAAATTCATTGAACTCAAGCCTAACCTAATGTACTAATTCAAAATATTTTCCTGTGAAATGTGAATCCTCTCTGTTATGAATGGCATTTAGAAGCAATAACTGCCCACTGGATTTTCAATGTTAAGTCTTTTGTGGAACAAGACACAGAATCGATCATTACATAAATAATACAAGTGGAGATTACATATATATGTGTGATGTGTATGATACATTTTATATGATACATAATACAAATATTTATATAATATATAATATAAATTTTTATATTATAACATAAATGATAATATATAAGATATATAGATAAATATAAATATATATGAATATAGAAAATATATTTTACATTATATATTTGTATTCATATAATACATATAAAATATATATTATATAAATATAATATAAAATATATATTATGTTATATATATTATGTTATATATGTATATAATATTTTATATATATTTTAATATAAAATATTTGTATTATATGTCATGTACATAAAATAACTGGAAGGAAGGAAACATACCAAAATACTACTATTTCTTAGATCTGAGTTGTTGAATTGTAGGCAATTTAATTGTTAAAAATATGCAAAGTTTCAAACAATAAGCCTGTGTAACTTTTAACATCACCCAAAAATTATTTTAAAACAAAATAACACTAGGGTGCATGTGTGGCTCTGTCGGTTAAGCATCTGACTTCGGCTCAGGTCATGACCTCGCATTTCATGGGTTTGAGCCCCTCATCGGGCTCTGTGCTGACAGTTTAGACCCTGGATCCTGATTCAGATTCTACGTCTCCCTCTCCTCCCTCTCCCTCATTCATGCTCTGTCTCTGTCTCTCAAAAAATGAATAAACATTAAAATTTAAAGCAACACTAATATATGTATACTGGGGGAAAGGAATGTATTTGAAATTATTCTGTATGTAGGAATTCATTTTAATTTATTCTGTTTACTTTCCTCAAGTCATTAATTAGAATCTCAGGGTTTTTTTTTTTTCTTTTCTGGGCTAGAGATTTTAGACTTTAGATGATTTAACATCTTGAGAATGAAGATAATTTTGTGACATAAAAGGCTTGCTAATACTAAGCCCTGGGCCAATGGTCCTTGTTAACATGGCCTGTCATAGGAGCCTAAACTCCTATACTTAAGGATGGATGGACTCAGATCTCTCTAATAATCAAGTTTCCTTTTTGCTACCAAACTGGACACTCTAAGAGACATACTTATGAATTAAGAGCAGCCTTTTAGTATATTAGGAATGAAGACCATTTTCTATCCTCCAAAGGGCCCCAGTATTAGTTTGGTCTACATAAAAGGCACTTGCTAACCGTGTTCTCCTAGAAGTAGAGCCACATCCAACTTCCTGTGCTATGAGTATAAAAATAATCTAGGAATGATACCCATGCCCTTTGACTAGAAACCCTGGATTCTGCAGAAGTAGGATGGGCACTGCAAATACACTGTAGATGTGGGCAAGTATTGTCAGGACTGGCCTTTGGGCCACTGAAAAATAGGCAGAATCATTGTCATTGTCTTCCTACTTCCCCTTTCAGTGGCTTCCTTCCAATTCTGTTATTACTCAACTCCTATCAAGAACCTAAGACACAGCTTTCGTCTCCCAGATCTCTTTTTATGCAGAGGCTTATGAAAACTGCTTTCTGCTTTTGGTCACATTGGGCAGAATCTGTTTGTCAACAATTCATGAAACACACCGATGGCTTACAGTGACCACGTTGTGATGCTGCTCAGATGCATTCTGCAGTAGAGCAGGGAACATGCTTTTAATTAAAGGAACAAAGGTCTAATACAATGGTGGATAAATTTTTATTGGGGTGATATGATGTTACCATCACATCATATATTCCTTCAGCGTTTCTTTCATTCAACAGATCTTTAGTAAACATCTGTCCGTGCTAGGCACTGTTTTAAGTACTTGCATGTTAAGGATTTTATGGCTCGGCTTTAGTTAGAAGCTGCTGTGACCTGCCCTGGTCCTTGGACACCGTGATTATCATGTCCCTTCTCTGCTTGGGCCCTCCGGTGGCTTTCCATCACAATTGGCAGGATTTCCAAGGCTCTACATAATGTGGCCCAGGTTAGCTCTCTCCTTATTTCCTGCCTCCACCCAACTTCGTCACTTTGCTCCAGCCCCACTGACTCCCTTAATGGTCCTCAGGCAAGCTTAGCAAGCTCATGCTGCAGGATTCTTGTGCAGTAGTGCCCCCTTACACATGGTTTTGCTCTCCACAGTTTCAGTTGCCTACGGCCAATCACAGCCTAGAAGCGGATGGTCCTCCTGACATAGTGTCAGAAGGTCAACAGTAGCCTAACTCTATGTCACAAGGCTGATGCCATCTACCTTACTTTCTCCCATCACACAGGCATTTTATCAGCTCACATCATCACAAGAAGAAGAAGAATTACAGTACAAGAAAGTGTTTTGAGAGAGAGACCACATTTACATAACTCTTATTACAGTAGATTGTTATGATAATTCTAGTATCTAGATAACTAATTTATTATTGGTTATTGTTATTACTGTCTTACTGTGCCTAATTTATAAATTAAACTCCATCATAGATATGTACATATAGGAAAAAATAGTATATATAGGGTTTGGTACTATCTGTGATTTTAGGCATCTTCTGAGGGTCTTGGAATGTGTGCCCTGCAGATAAGAGGTGATATTTGCTGTATATCAGAGGTGATATAGCTGTATTTGCTATTCTGTCTTTATGGAATACTCTTTCTATAGAAACCATGGTGCTTACTCCCTCACTTTATTCAGGGGTCTGCCCATATGTCACCTCAACAAAAGTGCTTTACCTGACATAATACTCTTTACTTTCTGTTCCTTTTTCTGGCTTCACTTTCATCATATTACCTATAAGCACCTGGCCACACACACACACACACACACACACACACACACACACACACGGTGTGTGTGCGTGTGTGTATACATGTGTATGTGGCCTTTTTCTCCACTAGAATATAAACTCCATGAAGTCAGTTATTTTATTTTGTTCATGGTTAACGTTTCCAGCACCTAAGATAGTACTTGGGCATAATATATAAATCAACAAATATTTATAGATTGTTGAAAGACTGTGGTTTACTTGAAGCATCTACAATTCAGTCTTCTTAACCTTGAGTTCTTGTCTCTTGCCCAGCACATAATCAGCTCAACAAGGAAGGAATAGCATGATTACACCAAAAATGCTTATGGAGGGAATTCAATCATAAGTCCCAGTTACCTACCAAAGATACAACTAATATTAGATCCACGAGTTCCTTTCCTAGAGCCTTGTTTTCGGGACATTTGGCCGTTGTGACTTTGGTTTGGCTCTGCTGTTATTTTTACATGGTGTTAATGTGTTCCTGACATATTTCAGAGACCGGGCTTGTCATTTACTTTGAGGGGTCCCATGAATTTCTCTCTTACACTTTTGAAATGAAATTTCAGAATTGACTCAAATTTATTGTTTCAATCAAATGGATTTGATTTACAGATGTCTGATCCCTTAAAAACAGATCTAAAAATGGAAAGCTTCCATCAACTTCAGTTCTTGTTTTCTTGTCTCCTCTAAACGAGAACTAAGAACTTTCTATGAGACATTTTCTGTAAGACTTTATTGTGTTAAAAACATCAGTGCATGTTAAACTAAGTACATTATATTTGCTTATGTTTTAAGGTTCATTTCATCGGGGAAGTAGTATAATCCACTAGCAAGTTGTGTATGCCTTTTCAGAATGTGATTATTGCTCATAAAAGTGGTTTTAATTGAAAATTTTATGTCATGGATAGCCTATAGCAGTCTTAGATCCACATACCTATATTTATTGTCTATAATTTATTTTTTAAGATTCCCAATACAACACTATTTTGAAATTACTAAAGGGGTTTTCTTTATTTTTTTGTTATTCATTTGGGTATCTTAAAAAAAATATTGCTGTTATGTTTGACTGTTGGCACCACTGCAGGCAGCTAAAAGCTTAAGAAAATTATTCCCCCGCCTGTCCCCTCCCAAAGCCACATCTAAAAAGGTCACAAAAGGAAACACACAATTCAAATAATCTCCGTGCTGTATCTGAGATTAACTTGGACACAGATGTTTTCACTTATAGTTTGATCTGGCATAATATATACATTTAACAAAATCCTGTTTTGTATTGCTTCTATAAACACTGAAGTCTGATAAAAGTGTATTGATTTTTCTGCTATTTAAGAGCTTTTGAACCAATGCTTCAAGTGGGTTTTCTCCAAGGCCTAAATTAACTCTTTCAGCTTTTGACGACGGTTTCCGTGTAGGGGTGGGTGTACATGCAAGTATGTGTTTGTTTACGCTTGAAATGGATCAGAATGGCAAGCCATTTTGTGGTCTGCAATATTTTACTTGCTAGGGATAATCATTAGACTTTGTTCTTGGTTTTTTTCTTAGAAGATGAAATGATTCAACACTGTTCATTACTGTTCATTTCCTAACCACACTGTAATCATTATAGGCCTGAACATTATCTGAGAAGTCGCTGAAAATATTAATGCAACATGAACAGAGTTTGCCTCCCCGACTCTGGGCATTTCAATATGGGCATCATACTTCCCTCCCTGATCCTCAGGCCTTTGGTCCAACTGACCTCATCACGAGGGCTCTCAAAGCGGTGACTCAGGGAACATCAGTGTCGTGTAAGTTTGTCTGGCTTGGAAAGCCATTCTCACATCTCTTCTTTCTTGGCCTACATTCCAACACTCTACAAGGTCAGCTTCTTACCTTGTGAGGCCCGCAGCAGCCACGACAACCAGACCGTAATTGTGACCTTAGTAGCTCCTGGGGAAGAAGATAGCCCTAAATTTAAAATTTCAAATAAGGGGCACTTGGGTGGTTCAGTCAGTTGAGCGTCCAACTCTTGATTTGGGCTCAGGTCATGATCTCATAGTTCATGATTTCGAGCCCTATATCTGTCAGCGCAGATACTGCTTGGGATTCTCTTTCTCTTCCTCTCTCTGGCCCTCCCCTGCTCATGCTCTCTCTGTCTCTCTCAAGATAAATAAATAAATAAATAAATAAATAAATAAATAAATAAATAGAATTTTTAAAATGTCAAACGGAATGTCAGATTCAGCAACACTATGACCCTTTGAAGCTACAGAGACTATTACTTAGTGGAGTATCTTATGATGGTATGAAAAGACAGGTTCTGAGTTAGATAAGACACTGGCTAATTTTGTAAGGTCGGACCACATGTCTTACTTTTTAAATTCATCTTTCGGGTGCACAGTAAGCATAACATATAACAGCAGTGAGAATATTTATCTATTTTTTTAATTAAAAAAATATTTATTTATTTTTGAGAGAGAGCAAGCAGACAAGCAGAGGAGGAGGAGAAAGAGAGAGGGAGAGAGAGAGTCCCAAGCAGACTCTGCCTTGTCAATGCAGAACCCGATGCAGGGCTCGAACTCATGAACTGTGAGATCATGACGTGAATTGAAATCAAGAGTCAGACGCTTAACCAGCTGAGCTCCTCAGGCACCCTGAGAACATCTATCTACCTATCAGCCACACACACACACACACACACACACACACACACACACACACCCCTCAAGATCAGGGGACAAACAAATGGGTAACCCCAAACTAGAAATCTATGAAGGTTTTGTAAAGGATTCTCTCCATACCTTAAAGGGCAAACTTGAACAAAACTTAAAGAACATAAATATCCATTTCAGTGATTGCCAGAGAATTTGCTTGTCAGCTAACAGAGGCTGGCTGCCCTCCCCCCGCCCCCCAACCCCACCCAGGGACAGTACTTCCAAGTTCTCTTGGGGCCAGGGGGCAGCACTGTTGGCCTCATCACCTTTGCAGAGTGTAAACACACCTGTCCAGACGTTGGCTGGAAAATGACACTGTAGACACATGACGGCTCTTGGGAAACCGAGGACATAGTCTCAGGTAAACTTGTTATTTATTGATGTCAAGATTATAGAAGTGTTTGACATGGTTATGGAGATTTTCCTTACTTTACATTTTATAAAAGGAAAGTATCTTCCCCTAGCAGAAATGCTTGATAACTTCCTCAGTGAGAATGGCTGTTCTATCAGCAACAGTAGAAGGCAAGAGAATAGTATAATTCTGAAGGGTGTGGCTTTAAATCCTGGCTCTGCTACTCACTAACTGTATGATCTTGGGTAAGTTAATTTTCTCTGTGAGCCTCGGTTCTTCCTGTCTGCAAAACGTAAATAATAATATCTACTTGAAGGGTTGTTTGAAAGATTATAGGGAATATACATACTGGCCCCAGATGACTTTTTAAAAAAGCAGGTATTTCATTTACTTGAGGAACAGGGCTTTGGCTCATGAAAAGTTTCATCACAGGGACACCTGGGTGGCTCAGTCAGTTGAGCGTCCGACTTGGGTTCAGGTCATGATCTCGCAGTTTGTGAGTTCGAGCCCCACATCGGGCTCGCTGCTGTCAGCACAGAGCTTGCTTTGGATCCCCTGTCTCCCTCTCCCCACCCCTCCCCTGCTTATGCTCTCCCAAAAATAAATGAAAAAAAGGAAGTTTCAGCACAGGACATATATGCTACCAAGGACCTATAACTCCATTACAAATACCTGAAATATCAAATAAGGGAGGTGAGATGAGGAGGCAGGAAGTTTAGATTGTAAGAAACAGCAGAATCCTAAGGAGACACTTACCGGCCTTCCTTCCTCCAGTGGTTACTGAACCTTTGGCAAAGGCAGCATTCACCAGATCAGTAAAAGTGTGAATGTCTTCCTTTTGCTTGCTCTCTCTTCCCGTGTGCCTTTGACTTCTATCTGCTCCTTTCATCCGCCAAATTTGCTTTTATTGTCTGCAGCCCTGTAGAGCCAGCACCTCCCTGCAGGAATGAGCTGGATCGAATTCTGCTTCTCACAGCCCTGACAGAGCCGTCAGCTTCATTTCCATCACAGAATCCTGGTAGCTCTTAAGAGTGTCAGAACTCAACGTTTCCCAACCCAGGTTGAACTGGCACAGCCGGGGCAGAGAGGAATCTTCTTTAAACTTGTGTACTGAGCAACTTGGATTAGCAAGTCACTGAGAAGATGTAAATGGGGGGTTGAATTTTTACCGTAAAAATCTCAATTATCTGAATGTCAAAAGATCATAAAAAATGAACTTGGAAATCATTCATTGATAGGTGAAAGTTACATTATGAAAAACAATCAGACCATCTAATCCCTTTGACCTGTGGTCTATTGTGAACATATAAATGCCCCGAAAAGCTTTAAATCTCATTAAACTTTGAGCCCCAACCTAAATGATAAGGTAGATGCTGCCCTTCATTTATTTAATTGGAAAAAATAATAGGCAGAAATTGATACAGTTCTTCCACCAAAATCTGAAACATGGCATCCAGAGTTGACGATATGCAGCTTGCTTCCATAGAGGCGAAGGCTGCATAGCCACGTTGCTATCAAACCTTATTTGCATATAGTAAGGAAAATGTGGGTTTTGAGAGAGATTACTGCATTGGGGGCAGTCGTTCAGTGGTAAACTGTATCCCATTTCGGGAAATAAGAGTTCTGCCAGTTACCTGAAGTTGCTACTGTTTTTATCCTTAAGACTGACTCATTTTAAATATTGTTGGTAGACATACAGTTCTACGTATCTCACTCTTTGCTTAAAAAGCTAGTTTAGACCAGAGGTAGCTTTATCAGAATGACACAGAGTTAACATTATAGATATTTATTCTTGCATTTATTTATTTGGCAAACGTTTGCCTAGTGCCCATCCAGTGACACTTCCTAGTGTCACCTCGCCTGGAGGAGTTTAGTGAGGAGGAAGAGAATGGAGCAATGGACTGAAAACGACAGACTGGAGCACAGTTAGACCTCGCGGGGCTGTTCGTGAAATGTGTAGAGCTCTTGCCCTCACCTTACACGTCACCGAGTTACTGTATGTTGCGAGATGCGTGTGGCGTTTTTATTTATGCTGCTGATGCTGTTCCTCTGGTTTCTTTGTGCACTATTGTTAATTCTTTGACTGTGAAGCAATGATTGCATCTGAGTCCGGTAACTTTATCTTCTTTCTTTCTAAGTTGCTTTCTGTTGAGGCGAAAGATCAGATAACCAAACTAGTTAGAATCGTGTCTAAGGTATGAGTAAAAAACCATGAATTTGAGGAGAAGTCTCCTCTAGGCAAAATCTATAAGCCTTTATAAACGGACCCCTTTCTTCTAAACCTCAGTGTCTTCATCTGTAAAAGCTGGCTAATGATCAAAACACCCCATAAGTGCCCTTTCAGTCTGTAATTTGACCTGCAATGGTTTTATAAAAGATCTTTAAAAATTAATTGCATTTTGTTGTGCTTTCCATAGTTAAGCTTGCCACATCTTAATCATCTGGAGGTGTTAACTACTTCTTTAAATATCAGCACCCTCAATGCCTCCATATTGAGTAAGAGAAACTAAAAACATTAAAGTTTTGAAAATCTAAATATCTTAATGAGGATCAATATTTAATTATAAGTTTTTAAAGGTTTATTTATTTATTTTTGAGAGACTGAGAACTTGAGCAGAAGAGGGGCAGAGAGAAAGGGAGACAGAGAATTTCAAGCAGGTTCAATGCTGTCAGCGCACAGCCCGATGCAGGGCTCGAACTCAAGAACCGTGAGATTACAACCTGAGCAGAAGTCAAGAGTGAGATGCTTAACCAACTGAGCCACCCGGGCGCCCCCATATTTAATTATAAATCACCTGTTCTCTTACATTTTTCTTCATCTGACTATAAAATGCATTAGGGGGAGATGTGAACACAAGTGAAATGTACAGTTTTGGGTTCCCTAATGATTTCTTGTATTTTGGGAATGCATGTAATTATTTTCTTTTTTAAATTATTTAGAGAGAGAGAGAGAGAGAGAGAGCAGGGGAAGGGCAGCAAGAGAGGGAGGCACAGAATCCGAAGCAGGCTCCAGGCTCTGAGCTGTCAGCACAGTGCCCAACGCGGGGCTTGAACTCACAAACTGTGAGATCATGACCTGAGCCGAAGTCAGACACTTAACCAACTAAACCACCCAGGCACCCTGTAATTATTCTCTTATTTCAAAATTCTAGACTCTTTGTACACAGGAGTGTGCAGCGTGCACGGACACACATTACTAACTCTGAGAGGAGTCTCTTCTATTTTCATATCTCTGCAACATTTGCTGCAGCATTCTGAGCAGACTAGGTACACAAGAAAATGTTTATTGAATGAATGAATGCATCAATGACTAAAATCCATTGGCTTGAATCCTACTTAAACTTTGCTAAAATGTATCAGGAGTCATCACCCAGCTGCTCTTCTGTCTTCAGAAAAGCTTTTGTCAGGCACCAGTTTCTTAAAAATAAAGCATGGATTTGTGGTGTTCTAGAATTCTCTGAGATTATGTAAGAATGTGTAAGATGGTCTTCAACTGTCTCAGGAGAAAACGATTAGTCGGAAACACATAGAAATGAAATAGTTTCAGACAGTGGTCAACCTCAGCAAAATATTTCTAAGACAGCCATCCAGTGACTTTTTCCCTTTGCTTCTGGAGTGTGAAGCTGTCTACTCACCTCCAGATCTCACTCCTGGCTAATTGCAGGGAGGGATGCGTGGAAGCAGGGTGCTAGACAAGTGCTGACAGCTGTCCCGAATGTGGCATCTTATTTCCTGCAGGCTCAGGTCTGCTTAGCATTACACAGTGCTTAGCTTTGGTCAGGATGTGGTCAGTGTTTGTTGGAAGGTGTATCATATGAACTTGGCTCTCGAGGAGGAAAGCTCCTGAAAAATTTACACTATGCATGCAAATTTTAGTGTAGAAAATTGCCTGTAAAAATTCAGGATGCGGGGTGGTTGGGGGAGAAAATTGGTTTGGCAGCAAGGGCAATATTTCTTTTGCGTCCCCAAAGGAAAAGATTCTTTGGAGCTTATCGTCTATAGTTGGAGAGAAATAAATTCATCCCTAGAAATTTTGGGAGCACTAGCTCTCACATGGCTCAGGGTCCATTCATCTGTGGTCAGGTGATGCTGGAGAGTTTTGTCGGGGGTCAAGGAAGGAAACATGAAGAGATGGGCTGGGGGGTCTTGTATGAGGATGGCAGGTACTCTTGTGTTAGAATGAGCCTTGAAGATCATGAGGAAGTGGTGGAAGTTATTTATTGCATTAATCTGGGCCTAAACTTAATGGGGATTATCTTTAGTTTAAAGAGCAGTGGTGGAAAAAGGCATCTGGGGAAAAGCTTTAACAACTTCTGGAAGAAGTTTCTGATTTTAATCTCATCATATTATTGTGTGTTTAAAGTATTAACTCTTCCCTAAGACTAAGCAGCTAAACTGATGATGTGCGAGGTCCCCACTGGCTTTAGATGCTGTGATTAATAAAGAACAAAGGGCGTGTCTGAGAAAGACCCAGCGTGTCTGCTTATTTCTAAATAAAATAGTGTCATTGGTAGTATTCATTGTGGCATCGAATTCTCTGGAACAAGAAGAGACAGGATGTAAGCTGCACAGGTAAGTGATTCACGTTGATGAAGAGATCTGTCTGAGTCGTTTGGAGAGTTGGCTGCAAAATCTGGGGCTGAGGAAGATGAGAGTAACGAGACACCCATCCAACCACAACGTGTGAGCACAGACGTTCACGTTTTGTTTCATCTTGAGCTGTGACGTCTCAATATCGCTTGCTCAGCCTTTCCTAATACCGGAGCAACTGAAAAACAACTCACGTTTTTGTTTTTGTTGTTGTTGTTTTAACCAAAATGGCATAAAGCCGCTCCTCTGAGTCTCTGACTTTGACAGGACTCATTCTGGAATGGTCCTGCATTCCACAACCTATACAGCAAATCTGTTACTTTTATAACAGAAGAATCAGACAAGATTTTCCAGAGTCCACCTGTGGATCTTTTGATTGTCGTCATGTTACTCAGAACAGAACAACTGTTTGAATCAAAGCCAAAGATGTCCTTGAATCATTTGGTATCAGGGCACTAACGAGCTCTGCAGACATTTCAAATTCCTTTTCCTTCCCTTCTCTCCCTCCCCTTCCACCTTAACCAGGTGTGACTTAATCCAGCCTACTTTTCCCCTAAGTAATAAACTGTAATAACACACACATGCGCGCGCACACACACACACACACACACACACACACACACACACACACGCCTATATACTTGTGTATATGTACACACATGAAATTTATGTATACACAATTTTTTACTGTGAAGTGAGTTTTCCAAACAATGGGTTGCTTTTTTTAAACAAGCACTAGAGACTTGACTGATGTATTTCATGAATAGGTATGGAAAAGCGGAGCCTCAGTTTTCATTGTCTCCTGGGGTTTTTAAGAGATGACAGATACCTTAATGATCTGATAAGCCAACTCAGATTTGCAAGATGAGAAAGACAAGGCTCAGGGTTTGAAGAGACTTACCCAAGATCACGCAGGTAGTGGCTGGCAGAGCTCGACTAGAACCAGGTCCTTGAACTCCTGTGCTCTTTCCTCTGGAGCACGTGATTTGAGAGCTTCATTGATATATCTCTCTCTTCTCCTCTTTTTCTCCACTTAAAATTGTCTGCTATAAATGGGCCAGTTTTAATGACCTATGATGTTTCCTTTTTCTTGTTTTCCATGGTGATTTTGTGATATTATGTTATGCTGAAGTCATAAGTTATGTGAACACATGTAAGTTCTATTTGTCTGGTATGCTTGCTGCTCCCTCCCCCTCCTGTCATCTCATCTGTCTGATGAACCCCCACTGATAACCAAGGCTCAGCTCCTCTGCTGTGTCTGTGCAAAGTGAAACCTTCCCCAGACAACCACCTCCCTTCACCCCCTCTCCCGTGCCAGCTGTCCCTTCTCTGTGCTCTAGCAATCCTTTACATATGTGACTATGAGCACTTTTTACATTGTGTTATATTGATTTATTTATTCATTCACTTAACTCTTAATTTTATTATTATTTTTTTAATTTTAGAGAGATGAGGGAGGGGTGCAGAGAGAGAATCCCAAGCAGGCTCCACGCTGAGCTCAATCCAACCACCCTGGGATCATTATCTGAGCTGAAATCAAGAGTTGGACACTCAACCTGAGCCACCCAGGCACCCCAATTCACTTAACCCTTTTCTCCCCAGTTCCACAATATAGAAAATGGAATCCTTTGTAGAACAAACCTCTAAATAATTTAAAACCCTTTTAACATTTATTTCTAATTTTGTTTTCTGAACACATATGTTGTCTATTAGTTCAGTCTCACAGATTTTTGGAGCAACAGCTTTTACTTCCAATTAACTGACATTATTGAGCACTTACTATTACAAATAACTATAGCAGCTGCTCCTATAGACATCTCAATGAAATCCTTGCAACTATTGCAGGGGTTTAAGTTATCATACTCAATGTATAGCTATGGAAACTGAATTGCACAAAGTACACATCTTGTCCAACATCCATATAGTGGCTGAATCTGAAATTAATTCAAATTCAACCAGTGGAATCAGTGCTCAAGTATTTTTTCCCAATTACATCCATTCTTGTATCATTAAGCATTTTCTTCAGTGTGCTATACTTCAATTAAGTATGCAATTATATACAAGTATAATATATAATACAGTATATGTAATATACAAGTATACTGCAATAAGGTACAAGAGTGGCTTTGGAGAGGGAAGTTGAGAGAAGTTTTGGAAGTTTGGGGATAAATTCATTGGGTTGTCTGCCTTGTATATATCTGTTCAAAAGTCACCACCACTAATATCAAAAATGTAACTGTTACACTTTTGAAAGAAGGGGACTAATCTTTACTTTGTTATTATTGCCTTTCTTTCTGTGTATAACTTGTTTGGTGTAATTTCTTACCACCAATACTTTTTTTTTTTTTTTAATTGGCAACAAGTTTAGTATGCTAACCACTAAAAGATAGCTCTGAGGATCATGGAAGACAGAGGATGACACTTAAATTACTAGTTGCTTAAAAATCTTGAATTTGTCTCTTTGCACTTTCCCACTACATTTTTTGCCAAAACATCTAATCAACATCAAATGTAGAACTTCAACTCCTTTTTTTTTTCATCTTTTAATCTCGGAAGTCCTATTGATTCTTTAAGTGGATATATAGAGAGTGGTAAAGAGCAGAAAAGTTAAAAGTCTCTAAGGTTTCCTCACAGTGAATCACCTGTACCTGAATAGGTATGTCACGTGTAAGCCTTGCCCTGTGTTGTGAAAACTAGACAGGATTGCTGAACTGGGACAAAACAGTCTTTTAATTCGCTGTTGCTCATATTTGGCATTTGTCAATTAGCACTGGAGCGTAAAGGATGGGCCTCTTATTCACAGAAGATTAAAAAATAAGGCTCATAAGGCTTATTTAGCATTTTGAACAGCCCAGTGCTAGTGGCAGAACAGGAGTGTGTTTGAAAGAATTGAAAGTAACAGAAAGTGAAGGGCACCTGGATGGCTCAGTCGGTTGAGTGTCCGACTTCAGCTCAGGTCACGATCTCACAGCCTGTGAGTTCGAGCCCTGCATCTGGCTCTGTGCTGACAGCTCAGAGCCTGGAGCCTGCTTTGGATTCTGTGTCTCCCTCTCTCTCTCTGCCCCTCTGTCTCTCTCTTTGAGAGAGACTGTTTCTCTTTGAGAGTGTCTCTCTCTCAAAAATAAATAAACATTAAAAACATTTTTTTAAGTAACAAAAGGTGTTTACCCGTTGGTAGAGCAGCAGCTTGAAAGGTTGAATGTTAGCGGCAGCTTCGTAACTTTTGGCTACTCCATCTATTTTCTCTTCTGCCTTGCAGCTGTCAAATGAAGGTGACAGTTTGTGAAAAGGCAAGAGAGAAAGTAGAGAAAGGGGTCTGCTCTCCAGAGGAAAATGCTTTTTCTTTTTCTTATTTCTTTTAATGTTTATTTATTTTTTGAGAGAGAAAGAGACAGATCATGAGCAAGGGAGGGCCCGAGAGGGAGGGGGAGTCACAGAAGCCGAAACAAGCTCCAGGCTCTGAGCTGTCAGCACAGAGCCCCATGTGGGGCTCAAACTCATAGACTGCGAAATCATGACCTGAACTGAAATCAGGCTCTTAACCAACTGAGCCACTCAGGCACCCCAGAAAATGCTTTTTCAATTCAGCTTATGAGCTTCTAAAAAAGCTGTTTATGCCCCCCAAAAGTAAAATAAAAAATATCTTCAGTCCTTTGAGAGCAGAGAACATGTGAATTTGGGAAATCAGAAGGCTCTTGGAAACCTGAGCATTATGTGAAAGTTAGAATGAGGTCATAGGGGAGGGCTGTTCCAAAAAGCTACTGGGCAGTGTAGTCTTGTTGGTCAAGCAGACCAGAAGGAGAGAATTGCCAGCATTGTCCTCATTTTATAGGAAGAGGCTTGGTTGAGTTTTGTTAGAGCCACTGTTTTCAAATGTATTTCTTATCACTTGAACCCTTTTATCAAATCAAATATCAATATATAAAATTGATAACAACAGATCTGCTTTGAATGAAGTGAGGCGAGGGTCTGGAGCCCTGCCTCCAAAGCTTCACCTTTCTGCTGACAGCTGATCCTCAAGCATCAGATTTCCCCAGGACACAGTTTGGAAACCATACGATCATGTTTGGAACTCAGACCAGTGGTTCTCAAAGTGTGGCCCAAGACCAGCAACATCAGGATCACCAGGAACTTGTTAGACTGCAAAGTCAGTGTCAAAATCCCTTGGGGGGGGGGGGGTGGGACCCAGCAGGCTGTTTTCTAACAATACCTGCAAGTGTCAAGACCACCAGTATTTGAGAACCATTACTATACCATTAGTTTGGACTTTAGATTTCTCAGACCAGTTGCCTAATTGGGTCCTCAGAGAAGCAGACACCAAGATGAAATTGAACTTGCAAGGATTTTTAATAGAGGAAACACCTGTTAGAGAAAATGGAGAGGGAACTGAGAAAGGCTGGGAGAGCTGTTTCAACCTCAGCACAGGTCTACCCTGAGTGGAGGAGACAGGAAAGGAAGATCGAATGGAAGCATCTCAGAATGTAACTGCTAATATCTGGGTCATTTCCATTGTTTCTTTTTTTCTTTTGAAAATGTTATATTTTCCTGAGTATTTGCTGTTGTTGTTGTTGTTGTTGTTGTTGTTGTTGTTGTTGTTAGGGAGGAGACGTATGGTGAGTAAATTGCTTTGTTTTCTGGTCATTGTGAATGATCTGTTGTAGAGATTCTGTATTTTGGTATACTCCTCTGAAGAGTGCTGGTTTTCAAAACAGGCTCTAAGTTTTTCTGGACTCAAACTGCAGAATCTCTCTCCTTTGCACCTCAAATCTTGGCTCAGTTCTTCTTAGTCTTAGCTGTCAGTGCTACATGGACAGGTCAGGGTCATCATGGTTTGGGCAGAATTTATACATTTCCCTTTCAGGCTCTTTCCTTTCTGGGGTTCCCTCTTCACTTTTTAGGAGCTGTAGTTTCCTCGAGTTCTGATCTCTATTTCTTTAGGCCAGGACGACTCTAAATTATCAATAGGAATTGTATCCTTTTCTCATG
Organism: Panthera onca; assembly: GCF_046562875.1. NCBI lineage: Eukaryota > Metazoa > Chordata > Mammalia > Carnivora > Felidae > Panthera > Panthera onca. The sequence continues at coordinate 73,505,595 of NC_138340.1, read as the reverse complement.
GGTCTATTTTGTGTTTATTTGGTTTTGTTTCTTGTTTTAAGTATTTAATTTTGTTGTGTTTTCATATATCCAGATTCAAGATTGGTATTTATATATTTTAAAAACTAAATTATGCCTCTATCATTACATATCTCTTTAAAAAAATTTTTTTTAAACGTTTTTCTTTATTTTTGACAGAGAGAGAGACAGAGGATGAACGGAGGAGGGTCAGAGAGAGAGGGAGACACAGAATCTGAAACAGGCTCCAGGCCCTGAGCTGTCAGCACAGAGCCCGACACGGGGCTCGAACCCACAAGCTGTGAGATCATGACCTGAGCCAAAGTCGGATGCTTAACCGACTGAGCCACCCAGGCACCCCCATTACATATCTGTTGAACTTTTTAGTGTTTTGTCTTCAAATTTCTCCTTATTTTTGATACTAATATTGGCTCTTTTATCTTCTCTTTATTTGCATTTGCCTATCTTTTTGCTCATTTATTTATATTAAATCTTTAGCACTTTGGATTAATTTTTAAAAATATAATCTGCCAATTGCTTTTAAGTGGGAAAATGTGCCCATTCACATTTATTTTACCACTGATATACTTAGCATTCTTTTTTCCCCATTTTTGTTTTACATTCAATATTTATTTCCTTCTTTTCTTTTTTTGAAAAATTTATACCAATTTTCTGATGCTGTAATTCATTTACTTTATTCCCTTTTCTAAATTATTTTTCTGTTCCATTAGTGGTTGCCTTCACTCTCTAATACTCACAATATTATACATATTTTTTAATTGTCAGATGAAATCAAGATACCAGAATTTCTCTTAGGAACATACTCTATTCTTCCAGGGAGATGAATGAAACCTATAGAAAACCTTTACTGTCTATTCCTCTCTCCCCATATTTTTACCAAACTTCTGGGTTGTACTGCGATAATGTAATATTTTAAGTTCTGGAATTAATTAAATTTTCTCTCATGGTATATATCTCTTTTATCTCAGGAGTCCTTATTTAGCAGCACTTTACACATTTCTAGAGAGTCTGTCAGTGTATCATTATCTGTAGATTTAATTATATGGAGATAGTATATGTGCATATGTATGTATGTGTGTGTATTTCTAATTAATGTTTCCTCCTTTCTCAATCTTGAGGCTTCTGTTCAGATTCAGTGTTTCAATAGATTTGTTTTTTGAGTATTTTCTTTAGTTGGGTATATGGTTTATTTGTTATCTGAATATTTGCATATCTAAAGACACGAGGTGTTTTTTTCAAGCCTAATAATGGGTGCAGGTTCTTTGAGTTGCAATCCTTTAGATAATCTGTATTATAGATTATATTATTTTACTGTCTTCTAACATCTAGGTTTGCAAGTGACAAGTCTGATTCATGTCTGTTTCTTTTCTCTTTTGGTAAGGAAATCATTCTTTCAACCTAGAAGATTGTAAGATTTTGTTTTTAAATCCTTGGATTTAAGGATTTTTTAAGTCGTATGTGTCTAAATGTATTTTATCATCAATTCTATTTGAAACTTAGTCTACTCTTTCAAGTCTTTCTTCATTTTGGAGGATTTTTAAAAAATTTGTTCAATACTTATCTTTCCTCTGTTAGTTCCTCTTCCTGACCTCCCAGGGTATCCGCTATTTGGATGTTAAGGGCTTGTGGATTTGTCTTTAGTTTTTTTTTTGTTGTTGTTGTTCCTTATGATTTCTATCTTTTTGCATGTTTTCTCTTTGATTTTCTAGGCTATTAATTTGACTCTTGACAGAGACCAATTTCTCCTTCAACTTATGTGACAATTTTTTTAGTTTAAAAATTATGGTGGTTTTTAATTTTGTTTTTTAAGTCCTCTGGTTAGGGAACCCCAAGTGGTTGTGGTCATGGGGAATGGTTGAGGGCAGATTGTCTCTGACCTCAATGCAGCAGCAAGCATGTGATGAGGTTTATGTTCAAACACTAGAAATCCACTCCGTTCTTTGGTCTCCACACCAAGCATGCAGCCTACTTGTTCAATATTCTTCAGTATCTTGGGCTTCAAGGACACCAGTAGGCCCAGCTTTTCAGAACCAAGTCAAGAGACTGCTTGGTTGGTCACCAGGGAATCAAGAAGGTCCAAAGGAGAGCAATCCCTTTCATGTATCTACGGTGTGACATCTCCTTCATCCTGCTTGACTGCCTGCTGGCCTTGCCACCTGCTAGGCTCAAGACAGATGCTTGGGTTGGAGTGGATTTGGGGAATGGAGGGAAAAGAAGTGGATTTGGGCCACCCCATTTCTAGTACAAAGGCAGCCCCTTGATGGCAAGACAGAGCATTTGTCAGTTTTTAATTCTTTCAGAAGAATGTAACAATTATGCATTTTTTGACTGAGTAATATTCTTTTAGCATTGTATTAACAAGGTACTCTATTCTTAGGAGTTTCACAGTAGTTTAAACCTTATGCTGATTTTTTTTTTTTTTTTGCCTATGATTGTTTAAAAACCATAAACAATTGTTTTATTGCTTGAGCACAATATGCCTTTTCTCCAGTTTACATGTCCCTAAAATCAAAGGAGAGTTTAATATTTATCCCCCAGTAGAATCCTGGTAAGTTCATTCATTCATTTGTCTCTTCCTTTATTCATTCATTCATTCTTCTAGCCAGTGTCTACTTCTTTAACTTTATCTATATTATAGACACAGAGTTGTCTTCTCTAACATAGGGGTTCTCAAACTTCAGCCCATATCAGAATCATGTGATTCTAAAACACAGATTGTCCGCCCCCCGTCCCACCGCCAGCATTTCTGATTCAGTAGGACCAGTCTTTGAGAACCACTTGTCTGACTAGTTTTCCAAGGACAGCTCCAGTTTTAGCACTAAAGGCCCATGTCCTGGAAATCACGTCCTGGGCAAACCAAGATAACTGGTCACCTTAAGTGGCACACACTTAGTTGTATATTGCAGTCTTCTACAAAGTCTTCTAGAACACTGATGCTTGCTTGGCCCTCACTGCTCCATAGTCTTTATTTGATGGGTTTAGGACGTTCTAATGGCACATGGACTAAAGCCCTCTAGATGATTCTAATCAAGGGTTATATTCTAATCATTGCTCTAATTACAAGCCTTACTCCCATAGGAAGACTTTTGTACTAGCAGTTTCTTTGCCTGGAAGGTTCTTTCTCTTCAGTGGTTCTCATTCATTCCTAGCTGTCCATTACAATTGACTTGGGAACATTCAAATATACCAGTACCCAGGCCCCACCATCTGAGCACAGTGAAATCAGAATCTCTGATTCCTTAACATCCCCAATGATTCTCATGGGCAACCACAAAGGACAGGTATTGTGATCTTCTTGTGGCTGGCTCCAGTCATTCAGTGAAAAAGACCCATCCTAGTCACTCCATTTAAATTAGCTCCTCAACCCCTCACCCTGACGCTTCCTAATAGCATGTACCACTTTCTCATCTTTTCTTCTTTCTTTAATTCTCTATTTATTTGTTTTCTGCTTCCTACTACCCCACCCCCCAAATAGAATTCAAGCTCCATGACAGTAAGAATTTTATCTTATCACCATATCCCCAGATCTCAGAATAGTATCTAGACCAAGTAAGCACTTAATAAATATTAGTCCATGCCTGCAATGTGCTAAGCACTATGTTAGGCACTAGGGACAGTACAATACTAACAACAGATGAAAAAAATAGTGCTTTCTGCCTACACCTCAGGAAAGTAAATGGTAAAATAAAAGGGAAACACCTTGCCACTCAAAGACCATTACTAGCATCCTGTCTTTTCATTGCAGCTATCAACAACACATTTACACCATTAAATGGACCCAGTGATTTACAGAAACTGAAATGACATTTCAACCCTCTGCCTTAAAACAACCCAAGCCATGGTTTCAGGACTCTGATTTCTTCCGCCTTCCCTTGCAGCCTAGTGCTGTTGAGGAGAGGTGAGACAGTACAACTTCTTCTCCCACGCGGCGGGTCTTTGGTGTGGGATCCTCCTGGTGGTCCAAGCCCAGAGCCGAGCCTTCCTGCTGTAGTTGGCCCCAGGAAGTACTCTCTAGTCCTTCAGTTCAGCTGGACACACACATGAAAGGGCCCAGGAACACACACAGAGAAAACACATAAACAAGTGCACACTCATCCATTTTTATAGAAATAGACATCAGTGGTGTGGGTGTGCTTTAGCACGTGGAGTGTCTACATTCTAGAGGCTTTAATCAGCAGACAGTGACTAAATCTCGATGGCAGAAATTTCAGGGAAAGGGAAACTCATTCAGGGAGATCAGAACCAGAGCACTGCAGGCCAAGCAAATCTATCTGCCGAGTCTAAGAGACTGTAGCTAACACACCTCATGTGAGGCCAAAACGAGTAGTCCCTTTACTGATCTGAGGGAGTCCTGCCTGGACTGGAGCAAGATGGTTTAGGGGTTAGGTAGAGTTGGCATTTCTTCATGCAGTCTTTCCTTCTGAGAGAATAGCCCTATGTGGTCAGGTTTATTATAGAAAAAAGGAGTAATTATAAAGCGATTTATTCATCCATTTGAAATGATCCTCATAGCCAGTATAGGCACTGTATGGAAACAAACATTAAGGAGACGTTTGACTAGCTTATCTATATTTATTATGTCTTTAATTATTACGCCCTGAGAAAAGCTTAACCTAGAACTTTGTGTTTGCAATGCAAACTTTAGACAGAATCCATTAGTTGAAGCATGAGCATGAACAAGATATATTTTTTCCATTTCAGTATATCTATACTATAGACATAGTATATATGTTACACATATACTAACTATATTATGTATATAGTATTTATGTATATGTGTATCTGTCTAAATGAGATGACAAACTCTAGGCTGCCAAAGGTAGTGAATATTCTGCCTGGAAAATATGTCCTATGAACATTTAAAATATTTATGTTTTCAGTGAAGAAAGGTTTTTTAAAAAAATTTTTAATGTTTATTTATTTAATGTTTATTTATTTATTTAGAGATAGAGACAGAGCACGAATGGGGGAGGGGCAGAGAGAGAGGGAGACACAGAATCTGAAACAGGCTCCAGGCTCTGAGCAGTCAGCACAGAGCCCGACGCGGGCTCGAACTCATGGACCGCGAGATCATGACCTGAGCCAAAGTCGGACGCTTAACCGACCAAGCCACCCAGGCGCCCCAATACATACTTACTGAGTTGTATTATGTGCCCGGGTACTGTGATGGCACTGGGTATATAATGGTTAAAATTTTTAGAAGTTTAGTATTAAGTGGAGGAGGCAGGGATTAAAATCTCTATTACAATAGGGGTGGTCTTACTTGAATCTACATGGGCTATGAGAAACTCATGTGGGGGATACAATTTAAATGAGAGATGGGCAGCTAAGTGACATTTAAGCTTAGAAGGAGTCAGCCAGCCAAAGACTATTTTATATTTCAGGGTTTCCAGAAAATCTTCAACTTGGCATATTTTGTTTTACTTTCAGAGCTAAAGGAAGAAGAAGGACAGTAACTTATTTTAGTTTTTATTGTATTTTTGGAGAAAGATGTGGAAATTAATTTTCCCTCTTAAGTATGGTAATTGTGGAGGAAGCCTAAAAAAGATTACTTTATTTTTGTTTCAAAATTGTGATTTTATCCTACACATTTAATACCCTACCTCCCAAATGATGTGTGTGTATGTGTGTGTATAATCTTTTTCCTGATACATATCAGGTAAAAGACTGTACTTGCACAGGAAATAAGAAATAGGAATCCCCACAGGCTAGAATATTTGAATAATTTCTGCAAGATGTAGTAAAAATAGGATCTAATTTAGGGAGGTTCTACTCAGCCTGGCATTTATAGCATGGGAAGGAAAAGTCCACCTCAAAGTAAGTGGAGAGAATCTCAAAGAGTTACAGTCGCCTCCATGTTTGTAAAGACTCATCTATGAAGCTAAAGACAGGAGACCAATGGGCACAGAAGTAAATGTCCCTCCTCCTACATAACTAATCTGGGGAAACGGAACTTCAGGAAACATCATCTTCCTTCTTTATACTTTGGTACTGGGAGTATGGATCAGGGGCACACACAATCTCTCACGGATTCCATTATAAAGTCCAATCCTGGACAAACATATACCAACTCTTATAAGGATAGAGGGAAAAGCCACTAGGAGATGTTGCTTCCAGAAACAATAGGCAAACAGAAGAAATCCTCTTTCCTCACCCGGAAAATAGGGTCATAGGTAGACTATAAACCTACATCTATAATTGGGTCTGAAAATAGAGTCATCCCCTTCAGAATGATTGCACTGGGAGGATTATGAAGTATACACTTCACTGGTATATTCTGTGTGTTGTTTCCTAATTGAAGACATATTAACAAATTGCGTAATGGTTTTGGTGTCTCTCAACAATGATGTATTTTTTAAAGTTTTTATTTAGATTCCAGTTAGTTAGCATACAGTGTAACATTAGTGTCAGTTGTACAATTGAATGATTCAACACTGCCATACATCACCCAGTGCTCATTACAACAAGCGCCTTCCTTAATCCCCGTCACCTATTTCACCCGTACCCACACCCACCTTCTGGTAATCATCGGTTTGTTCGCAATAGTTAAGAGTCTCTTTCTTGGTTTGCCTCTGTTTCTTTTCCCTGTGCTCGTTTGTTTTGTTTCTTAAATTCTACATATGAGTGAAATTGTATGGTATTTTTCTTTCTCTCACTGACTTATTTTGCTGAGCATAATACTGTCTAGCTCCATCCATGTCATTTCAAATGGCAAGATTTCATTCTTGTTTGTGGCTAAATAATATTCCAACAGTGATGTATCTGAATCCCATTATTGTTTTCACAACCAGAACTAACGTTGGGTCACTGTTTGCCACTAAACGATTATAATCAAGGTATAGGGCCTAAAGATTGGTTTTCATTACTACAAGTGCTATAAACTTTACCCATAATTTGGTATTTAATAGTGCTTTTTTTTTGTGGGCCCTAGTTTTTTATCTGTCCTGATGAGACACTGTGGCCCAAACTTTGAACTAGAACTTGTTTCTAGTGCTCTAACAGAAGACTTTTATTGAAGGTCTCCTCCCCCTCTGCCAGCTACTGCTGCAAACACAAAATTGGGTTGCTGGGTAACAAGTGCTCTGGAATCCAATGACTCAGCTTTCTCTCCCCACTTTGCCTTAACTTCCTTGTCTATGCACCAGGGAAACGAATGCTCTTGTGTTGAGCGGGCTGCTGGCTTCATGCCTATCACAGAGCCCATGCTCAGTATATATTAGCTTTACATCCAAAAAGGTTAGGAAAGCAAGGGTTTAATAATGTCACTGTGTGGCATTTTCAGTAATAATAATAATGCTGCTATTATTAATATTTCCTAGATACTGTCATTTTTTTCCCCAAAGACCCTTATGTTAGCTCTCTTTTATATATAGGTATATCTTCCTTAAAAAGTAAACCAACACAAGCACAAAAAAGTGACTCACTATGCAAATACAATTTGTTGCACACAAAAATTGGCAGTTCAGTAACTTGCTTCACCACATAATTCTCTGAAATAACAAGTAACTAGTTATCTGAAGCTTTTGAAAGCAAAAAATTCACAGAATGGCTGGCTACATCAGGAAAGCTAGATGTACTTCAAAAAACCTAAAAAACCCAGTGAAGTGCATAGGTGCAAAAAATAGCCTTTGAATTCCTATAATAAGACAATATAAAAGTAAAAGAGATTTTTTTTTCTTGACTGTAGAAGGACATAGATTTTTTAGTGCTCTATAAAAAAACTCTTTTGTCCTACATGGATAGATCTTTCCTTGGTTCTTCTAATAAAGCACATTTTAGCATTATGTATTTTTCTTAAAGCGATCATGAAAGGTCAATATCCTTGCCATTGTTAATTCACAGTCAATCTTCCAAACCAGATCTTCTTTTGACTTGCCTGATGACCTTCAGTGACACACTGACTCAATGTTTTTACCTTCACATCCAGACAGTTCAGCTTAAAATCAATTCTTCAACATAGAAAACCGAAAACAATGCTTCCAAATTAAACCGGTGGCACTTCCTGTATCTGCAGCATGCTTTAACTTCTACCACGTATGCGTTAAGTTGGCAAAGTACCTTATGGACTATAATAATCCTGATGGCTTAGAATCAGTGTTTTACCATCATTGAACAAGTCCCGAGCCCATCTACCCTGAATCTCTGCATAAAGACAAGACTCCATCCTGCCATGCACCTGGTCAGTTGTGCAATGGTGACCAACAAACAGCTGTTAACAATAAGGGTATTGTGCTTATGTAACACAGTTCAGGATCTGATGTTTAGTCTCTTGATAAATGGCAAAACACTAGGGAATTTTCTCTTGCCAGGATGCCGGCTTCATGGAAAATACCGTGTCTATGTTGAGCTGTACACTTAAATCTACACTCTATATGAGCTGGCGGACTTGGATTCTAGAAGATCACATTAGCCTTCCCAGTTGGTTTTGAGGGGGTTAAGCATCTCTCAGCCAAGAAATGGCCATACAGTGTGGCAGTGGATGTAATTTTAGGAACTGTTTTCTGTATACTTGTTTTACCATGTTAACAAAAGTCTGTATTATGTTTCTTCCCCTTGATGTGGGTGTGTCCTTGTGTGTGTATTCAAGAGAGGCTTCCGTTTGTTGAGTGATCTTCATGCAAACATCTTGGAGTGCTTTACAAAAGAATTTTAAAAATTAAACCAAACAGGATATGAAACTGTGCTGCCAAACAAGTAAGTCTTTAGGCATGATTTAAATTTAGTTAATGACATAAAGAGCTAAATCTGTGAAAGGAAGCAAGTTCCTTGGATCAGAGAAAAAGAAGCAGAAAACAGATTCTCATATTTGTGTAAGTCTTCATTTGAGTGGCTCCAAAAATGTTCTTTTAGAAGTGTGGTTGGAAAACCCCAGGCTAAGTGAGTTCCAAGGCACAGTATTTTAGGGAAGAAGACCAAATAATAGCTCCCATGTGCGTAGCAATGTACAGATCGTGAAGTATTTTCCCAGCCATTATCTCATTTGATTGTCACAACACCCCACCAAAGTAGTTAAAGAATGTGTTATCCCACTTTACAGATGAATACACTGATGGCGGGAGAAATTAAGGTATTGCTCTAAGGTCGCTCAACCAGAAGGTGATAGAACTACGATTCTGATGTGTATCTTGATCTTGACCTATTGTGCTATTTATATTTCTCTGAGTCTGTGGCACGTCATCTATGCCGGCTGCTTTTCTCCTGCCGTTATAGTTCTCTGTATCTGAGGTAATACTCTGGCTTCCCAGGAGAACCTGGCATTCTGCTCCCTCTCAGGAAGAATTCCTGACATTCTTGTGTACATGGGAAATGAGAAAACCAGGGTCTTCTAATGCAAGTGCACCCCAGACGACAATGTCATGGCTTAATCCTTTCACAACATCCAAGCTGACCTTGTTGGTTTGCCTTTTAATTCACCCTCCAGTGGTTCCCAGGTTGCTCCCTGAGTAGATGTGATTGGAATGATAGGGGCCCCAGTTCCCACTGTTGTAGGTGGCTTCTTGTGGTAAGAGATGATAGTGGGAGGGAAATGGGGGATTCTTAATGAGCTTCCTGTCCATTGGTGACTCGGGCCAAGTGTGGTTATTCTAGAGACTCTGAAGATTATGTGAGCATTGTGGTTTCAGACAGTGAGTCTTGGCCTTGTGCCCAAAGGCTGGGTGACATAGTAACTGGGTTGGTTCTTGAGACTTACAGTGTCTCTTCAAGGCAGATCATTTAGAAGTGACAGAGCTACTGCTGTCAAGTTTCATTGTTGTTGTTTTGCCTTTTCTTCTAAAAACACATTTGATTTCTCACCCAAAGCTTGGACTTTAGAAGTTTACATTTTTGTTAAGATTCAGTTTGCTTCAGACAAGCTGGGAAGAACGCTGTTTTGTGACTCTAGATCTTTTGGCAAAACATATGTGGTGGAACCCAACAAGCAGCTGAAGCCATGTCTCTGTAACCAGCTCCTTGAGGAAGTCACTCGGGCCAAATATAAGCCCAATAAAGTGATGGAAAAAAGGAGGGACACCATTAGAGGCAGCTAGGGCCTTGCAGAAAGCCAGTAAACTTAAGGATGTTACTTTATACCTTACATTTCAATATTGCTTTTGCAGATTTTTGCCTTTATGCTTAATTCAAAAATATTAATACAAAGGCTTCAGCTATCTTGCCGTTAGCCAATAAGCATAGCCTATCCAAAAGATTTGTATGACTTCCATATGTCATTTGAGCATTTGAGACAGGAAGACAAACCATCCCATCTGGAACCATCAGGGATAAAAGATAGCTGGAACCACATTTCCAAACTGGCTGCATTCCCCAGCCGAGCCTCCTGTATGGGCACCCGTTCTCATAGCCTTCAATCTTTTAGGTGATGAATTGTTCCTGGCTTCAATGAGCTAATCTTTGGACACTGCCCCCCTCCTATGTTTATCTCAGTATCACTTTGATTTCCTGTTCTCTGTTCATCTATTCATTTTTTTCAACTTGACTTGACTTTGCTTCTTATCCCTTACCTCTGGATTGGTTCTATGCACAGCTTTGCCAATCTGCCCTTGGTTTGATCTGCTCTGAGCATCTGTTTCTTGGATGCTCATCACATGGTTGTCCATCACATGGCACCCTCTGTCACATGACTGTATTTATTCCCGTTCCTGATCATTTGGTTCCTCCCTGTCTTGGTGTGTTAGTTATAACCCCATCAGTGCATATAGGACTGGGCTTGAGGCTCTGGAAGGAATATAAAAAAGTAGAAGATAGGGTTCCACCTACTTCTTACATACCTGGATTTCTCCTTATCATTTTTGTCCTAAATTTTTAATGACCCACTTCTTTTACCAGCCAGACCTTGGTAATTGTTGCTTCTTTTAAATTTCTTCAGCATTTATCATCCAGGTGGTTAGGCATCACCTAAATGCTACAACATTGTATGCTTGTATTGTAATACAAGGCAGCTCTTCAGGTCCTCAGTCCCTGGCAGTGTCTGGCACAGAATAGATGCTCAGTCATTGTCTGCTAATTATTAGTTTTGTGCACAGAAAAACTGAGAATATGACTATATCATGTAACCCAGTCACAAATGGAACTGTATAGTTTAAATGTTCATTAATGTTGTCCAACAGCAGTTCTTGTAATGATTGAAATAGTTTATACAGGCATACCTTGAGAGACTGTGGGTTTGGTTTCATACCACCATAATAAGCCAAATATCTCAATAAAGTGAATCAAATGAATTTTTTGGTTTCTTGGTGGATATAAAAGTTATGCTTACACTATACTACAGTCTGTTAAGTGTGCAATTGCATTATAGCTAAAAAACCAGTGTACTTAATTAAAAAATATTTTATTGCTAAAACATGCTAACAACTATCTGAGCTTTCAGGGAGTCATACTCTTTTTGCTGGTGGAGGGTCTTGCCTAATGTTGATGGCTGCTGATTGGGGTGCTGGTTGCTGAAGGTTGGGGTGGCTGTGGAAATTTCTTAAAATAAGACAGCAATGAAGTTTGCCACATCAATTGACCTTTCTTTTCATGAACAATTTGTCTGTAGCATGTGATGCTGTGTGATAGCACTTTACTCACAGTACCTTGTTTCAAGAGTGGAGTCAATCCTCTCAAACCCTGCTGCTTTATCTACTAAGTTGATGTGATATTCTAACTCCTTTGTTATCATTGCAAGTCTTCACAGCATCTTCACCAGGAGTAGATTCTATTTCAAGAAACCACTTTCTTTGCATCAGAAGCAACTCTTCATCCATTAAAGTTGTATGGTGAGATTGCAGCCACTCAGTCCCATCCTCAGGCTCCACTTCTAATTCTAGTTCTCATGCTGTTTCCATCCTGTCTTAAGGTATTCCCTCCACTGAAGTGTTGAACCCCTGAAAGTCACCCATGAGGGTTGGGATCAGCTTCTTCCAAATTCCTGTTCATGTTGATATTTTGGCTTCTTCCCATGAATCATGAATGTTCTTAATGGTATCAAGAATAGTGAATCCTTTCCAGAATATTTTCAAGTTATTTTACCAAAATTCATCCAAGGAGTCACTATGGCAATGGTAGCCTTATGAAATGGATTTTTTTTAAAAAATAAGACTTGAAAGTCAAAATTACTTCTTGATCTTTGTTTTGCAGAATGGATGTTTTTAGTATAGGCATGAAAACAACATTAATCATTGTCCCATTGTCCACCTTCATCAGAGCTCTTAGGTGACCAGGTGCTTTGTCAATGAGCAGTAATATTTTGAAAGGAATTTTTTTTTGAATAGGTCTCAACAGCAGGCTTAATATATTAAGTTAACCATGTCGTAAGCAGATGTGCTGCTATCCAGGCTTTGTTGTCCCATTTATAGAGCTCAGGTAGAGTAGATTTAGCACCATTCTTAAGGTTCTTAGGATCTTTAGAATGATAAATGAGCATTGGCTTCAACTTAAAGTCACCAGCTGCACTAGCAGTTGAGAAGAGAGTCAGCCTGTCCCTTGAAACTTTGATGCCAGGTATTTACTTCTCTCTAGCTATGGAAGTCCTAGATGTCATCTTCTTCCAGGAGAAGACTGTTTTTTTCTACATCAAAAATCTGTTGTTTAGCGTAGCCAGTGTCAGTAGCTCAGCTAAATCTTCTGGATAACTTGCTGTGGCTTCTATATCAGCACTTTCTGCTCTGCCTTGCACTTTTAGGCTTTGGCTTAAGGGAATGTTGTGGCTGGTTTGATCTTCTATCCAGACCACTCAAACTTTCTCCATATCAGCAATAAGGTTGTTTTGCTTTCTCATCATTCATGTGTTCACTGGAGTAGCACATTTAATTTTCTTCAAGAACTTTTCCTTTGTATGTCTAAGTTGGCTAACTTTTTGGCACAAGAGACATAGCTTTTCACCTATCTTGGCTTTTGACATGCCCTCCTGACTAAGCTTAATCATTTCTAGCTTTTGATTTACAATGAGAGACGTATGACTCTTCCCTTCATTTGAGCACTTAGATGCCATTGTAGGGCTATTAATTGGGTTAATTTCAATATTTTTGTGTCTCAGGAAATACAAAGTTTTGAGGAGAGGGAGGGAGATGGGGGAACCGCTGGTTGGTGAAGCAGTCAACATGTATTATTAAGTTGATTATCTTATACAGGCACCGATCATGGTACCCCAAAACAATTGCAATAGTAACATCAAAGATTACTGATCACAGATCGCCATAATAAGTGCAGTAATAAAGAAAAAGTTTGAAATATTGCAGGAATTAACAAAGCGAGACAGAGACACCAAGTGAGCAAATGCTGTTGGAAAAATGGCACCAACAGACTTGCGGGATGAAGGTTTGTCACAAGCATTCAGCTTGTGAACATTGCAGTATCTGCAAAGCACAATGAAATGATGTGAAATAAAACGAGGTATGCTTGTATCTTCATTGCCTAATATGGCAGCCACTAGCCACCTTTTCAAGTTAGAACTGGAAATGTGGCTACTGTGACCAAAGGATTGAGTTTAAATTTTATTTTAACTGTAATTAATTTAAAGTTAAAAAGCCACATGTGCCACCAGATTGGATAATGTGTGCTACAGGAATGTGGAGAATGGAAAGATAAATGTGGGCTATGAATTGGAACATGTGGCCTTCCTTATGGAAGAAGATGAACTTGGGTCTTAAGGGTGGGAAGCAGAAAGAAGGAGTGATGTGTTTCTAATTTTTTAAAATATTTATTTATTTTTGAGAGAGAGAGAGAGAAAGAGAGAGACAGAGTATGAGCAGGGAAGGGGCAAATAGAGAGGGAGACACAATCTGAAGCAGGCTCCAGGCTCTGAGCTGTCAGCACAGAGCCCCACATAGAGCTCGAACTAACAAGCCATGAGATCATGACCTGAGCTGAAGTCGGACGCTTAACTGACTGAGCCATCTAGGCGCCCTGGGGGTGATGTGTTTTAAATAAAGGGGCATAGTGGAAGCTCTGAGGTGGTTGAAGATGTTATGTTTGGGATCAGTTTGAAGATTTGAAGTAAAACAGTTTGAGAACTAAGGATAATAGTAATAATAATAGCAGTTGTTAATTCACACTACAAGTCACACATTAATTTAATCTTCACACCAATATTATGACTCAGAAAATATAAGTGATTTGCTTAAGGGAACAAATTAATATATGACAGACTTTGGATTTGGACAAAGGTCTGTCTAGCTCAAAAAACTAGGCTCTTAAGCACCATACTATACTGTCTCATGCTTTGACATATTAAGAAAGACTGGCAAGTAAAAAATATCCCAAATGTCCTTCATCTGGTAAATGGGTAAACAAATAATGCAATATACCCAACCAATGGCATACTCCTTAGCATTATAAACAGTTACAGAATTGCAGATAAATGTAACAATATGGATGACTCTCAAATGCATTATGCCAAATGGAAGAAGCCAGATTTAAAAGGCTACATACTATTGGGGTGCCTGGGTGGCTCAGTCGGGTGGGCGTCCAACTTCGGCTCAGGACATGATCTCACGGTTTGTGAGTTCGAGCCCCGCGTTGGGCCCAGTGCTGACAGCTGAGCCTGGAGCCTGCTTTGGATTCTGTGTCTCCCTCTGTCTCTGCCCCTCCCCTGCTCACACTCTCTGTCTCTCAAAAATAAATAAATGTTAAAAAAACATTTTAAAAAATAAAATAAAAAGCCACATACTGTATTATTCCATTTATATGACACTCTGGAAAAGGTAAAATTATAGGAACAAGAAACAAATCAGTGACTGTCATGGGCTAGGGGTGAGGGGCAGGGATTGACTACAGGAAAACAAAAAAATTGGGGTGGAGGGTGATGAAATAGTCTACATTTTTATTGTGGTGGTGGTTACCTGACCATGTATTTGTCAAACTCACAGAAATGTGAACCAAAAAAGGGTGAATTTCACTATATGTGAATTATACTTGAATAAACTTGACTGAAAAAGAAAGAAAGACTTACAAATAGATCCAAGTTTATTTTCACAAAGGCAGGTGGGAATATGGTTGGTTTCTCTAACTCAGATATTTTCAAAAATAAATAATTCTAAATTTTTTGTGTCTAAACATATCTTCATATTTATTATATATGTACATATATTTATACACACACACACAACAAAAAAGCGATGTAGGCATTTAAGACTTTAAAAGAGATGTGTGTGTGTGTGTGTGTGTGTGTCTAAAGCAGTTAAATTTATATTTAACATGAGTTGACACAGTAAATGTTTATTCAACGTGGTGTTTATTTGCCATTGGCATGGGAAAGAGGCTCGAGGTGGAAGAGGAAGAGATATTTTAATTAAACCTGAATGGTAAGATGTCAGATGACTTATCCCATTTTCTTTTTATTTTGTTTAAGTGAAGAATAACTACCCTATGAGGTCACCAACTCCTTTGAAAGCTTGCTTTAAAATTTCCCAGTACATAATGAAATTCTTGTTTTTAAGCCATTTATATGAGACAATAGTACAATGGATCTTTTTGCATATACTGATTTCCTCTTTTTATATTTGTATTTCTAAGAAAGCTGTCATGCAGAATTGATTATGTAAAAGGCTCACATGACTTTGTCTTCACTCATGTTGCTGTGTGTTCATAAAATCACGGATACATTAAATATTTAGGCGGAGGGGATGTCAAAATATTGTATGGCACAGTCTGTTGTCTCTGGGCAGATAAGGGGTTATCTGTGTTTTATAATTGAAGAATTGGTTTATAACGGACATACAGAGTAGTTAAATAACTTTCCCATGATCACATTTCTAATGCTTAGGGTTTTATGTGTAAAGAGTGATTAATCTTAATAAAGAACTATAAACAAGATTAATTAGTGATTATGATTTAAGTATTTTTCTGGGTTTTCTGCTTTAAGCATTTTTCCAGGTTCAAGCTTTATTATCATACATAATAATACTTTAATAACCCTGGTTAATCTTAAAATAGCTTTCTTAGGGAAAGTGTAAATTACAGGATGTGTTATTTTTTGAATAATTCCATTTACTAATGTGGAATTTGAAGTAGTGAATATGAAAACACTTTGCTGGCTATAAAGCACTGAACAAATGTTGTATTTTTTCTTTGATTTTTATCTCCCAGTCATGTACTTTTTGTTTTTCCTAGAATCCTGAGTGGTATAATGCATACATTTGCAGAGAAAGCTGACATCTGATATTTTTGATAGCTAGGCAATATTTCTGTTGGGGTACAAATAAATATGTAATTATATATCTACATCTACGTATAATAAAATTTCAAAGAGGTTCTAATTAAAATAATCTAAATAAAAGTGCTTTTTGAACTGGTTAAAAAATCAGTAATTGGTGTCATAGTGACCTGTCACTCCATTTAATAATGTTATAGATCATTTAAATACATAATATACCCGTGTGTGTGTGTGTGTGTGTGTGTGTGTGTGTGTGTGTGAACCTAGGCAACATTTTCATATTTACTCCATTTATTTTTCCCCTTGTAATTTCACTTTAAAGATATATAGGGGGAAAGAGATTAGATTATAAATAGGGTCAGAGAACTTGTCTCTTAATTGTGTTAAGGCAATGTTAATATCTCCATAACTATTTCTTTAGACACTTAATGAAAACTTAAAACCAAAGAACAAAATGGTAACTTTGTTGATTTTATAATTTCTGTTTTGGATCTTCTACTAGATTGAAAGCATTTTGGAGAAGTATTTGGATGCCTTTTCTACCCATTTCTAGTTATTTCTTTTCACAAAATAGAGAAAAACTTTGCAAAAGGAGAGAATGTTTTAGCTGTGTGGCAGGAGGTATCAAACTTACATCGGAAGACAAATCTTTGGCAATGTTAAAGGACAGGTTTAAACATTTGTTGAAAAGTTGACTTTGATTTTCATTCAAGTCCCTTTCTCTTTTGTGAATTGCTAATTGCCATAATCAGTTTAGCTATTGAAAACTGATGGCTCAAAAGACAGAGCCCCAAGTCCTGTTGTTTCCCTCATTCCCTTGGGGCAGAGACTCAGATAAAATAATGAAGCCTGCTGCTCCTGCTTGTTCGGGCTACTGTACGGAAAGCCCTACAATCACTGGTTGTCTGGAGAGAGAGGGAGAGAGAACCCATGCGAGATGGTAGTAATTCCCTATCTTTCCCCCATTACCAAGGAGGTAAGGATGGTCTTCAACTCATTACTCTTCTTCATCTCTGGGTCTTGAGAATGGCGAATAAAGTTTAGAGATGTCTGTTGTCCACATTTCTCAGTTATAAACAGTGATTTTTTCCATTTGCATTTACATCAAAAAGCTCTCCAAAGAGCTAAATGAAATATCCTGCTTGGAATTAAGGTCACAACAAGAGCCAGGTGATTAATCTAGATCAGAGCCTCTGAGAAAAGCATAGCTGTGGGCCAGACTCTAAGTGACTGAGTGACAGAAAGAGGAAGAAGACAAAGATGATGAAGGACACGGCCAGGTAAGAAGGCAGAAGCCTCCTGGAACTGTTAGGAATTCAGGGTCATAGAGATAATACATAGGTGTATTATCCCTGGATGCTGATTTCAGGGCCCATAGGTGGATTTTGATGGCGACCAGAAAATTGGTGTTGGCAAAAGGGAACCAGGAGAGTTGTTACCCCAAGGGTCTGGCCTGTCTGAGGGGTTCATGGGTTAGGAAGTTTGAAAACAATATACTAAAATCAATTTAAAAAGTAAACAAAAAAAATCTTAAATAGGAAATTTTTGACTTAAAAAATCTCAGAACTTTTTTTCAAATAAAATGTGGTGTCAAATCCTTGCTATATCATCACTTCCATCATAATTGCAAAATACGATCACACTTTTCGTACCCAGTTATTATGGTGGGAACCTCCACTTGCCAAATTGCTGACAATTAGCCTATCTCAAAATGTCCTCAAACAATTTAATTATCCCACTTGGGGTAAGTTACTTAACATCCTTATGCCTCAGTTTCCTCCTCTGTAAAACCAGGGGAATATCTACCTAGTAGGGTTCCAGTGAGGATTAAATGAGTAAATCATTGTACAGCACTTAAGGCTTGGCACATAGAATGCCGTATAAGTGATAATTTATAATTATTTTGTCTGCTTCTGCCTCATACATGCCCAAGAATAAGCTCCTCCTTCTCCCTGCCTCTTGTTTATCTGGCTCAAACTCTTCAAGTCACCAAATGGTGGCCTTGGGAGAGCACGCCAGGCTAGGCACCTTTTTCCAGCGACAATGACTGCCACTCCACACTTGGGTTTCCAACGAAGTACATTGGACTACTTTTCCCCACACGCGGACACAAGTCCATCAGAGTCTACCGTGTTTCTTGTATGAGACACATACAGATCTGGGGATGGCAGAGGCAGAATACAGCACAGGGAATGACTCTCAAAAGTAAGCACAAGTCCAGACCCAGCCCAGACCCTCCTCAGGCCAGTGCCAGCCTCGCCCGGCCTCCCCCACAGGGCAGAGATGTGGCTCATTCTCCACCTCCCAGACCACTCAGCCTCCAGGCTGGGGTTCAGGGCCAAACCTTGGCCCCAGATGTGCCTGCCTGACTCTGAAACTTTTCCAGGGTTATTCACAGTGAGAAGAGCTGTCTTCTTCTGGGGAAACTCCTCCCTTCACAGAAGTACGGCCAGGTGTGTGGCACCGACAAGAAAATCGTAACTAGACCATCACTGGCGCATTTTCTGATCCCACCCTTATACACGGTCGGTATCAAACAGAGCAAAGGAGAGCTGCTTTGGTTGAAGTCGGGCAAGAAACCCAAAGTCTCATCTGCTTGGGCTTCCCCAGCCCTACCACCCTGCAGGCCACTCTGCTGGTCTAGAATGAAAATCACACCTTTAATGCATCCTTTCTCCTAGGAGTAGTTTATCGACCGTCTCCTCTTTCTGTGTCATTACTGAATCATTCTTGCTTTGGAGTATCCTCTGGCATTGATAATGAAACAAGAAGGGATTTTTTTTTTGGTCAAACCTCTGGAGAAAAGAGTGTTCTCCATATACTTCATATTATAAAGATGAAACAAAAAGTGTTAAAGCTTACAGTGTGCCTGGTGCTTTTAAATATCTTATCCTCCATGCTATGTGCCATAATTCTGTGACAAAACTACTATCCTCCACATTATGGTAGATAAAAACGGGCGCCTAAAAAAGGTGAAGTTATTTGGCTTAGGTCATAACACTACAAAGTGACGGATCTGTATGACACTAAAGGCCACATTCTTTCCATTCCCCCGTTCCTTCTATGGATGCTTCAGGAAATGTATTGCGCTGCTTAATTTCTGCTATAATATATTATTAGGAATGTTAATGCTGTGGGCAGAGAAGCAAGTGGAGTAGAGCCTGTGAACCTTGGAAAGCATTTCACAGGAAGTTGGGAGTAGGTAGCTGGCAAGTTGACGTTGGTAAGACTGAAAACATGTTAGAGGTAGAGGACAAAGCCTCGCATTACTTCTTGGACAGAGGTGTGGAAAAGGAGAAACTTCAGGAACTTTTAGTGGCTCCCTGCATGTTGCGTATCTTACTGGGCTACTAGATCTAACCTTTCCTTTTAATTTCCTTCGTTCATTCGTTTGTTCGTTCCTTCCTTCCTCCTTCCCTCCCTCCCTCCCTCCCTTCCTTTTCCATGTAAAAAAAGAATACAGTGAATTTTCAATGTTAGGAACTAGCTACAGTATATTACCATTGTCTTCTTCAGGATCACTCAGCGGTCACAACTTGTTAAAGGTGAAATGTGGCAACCAAAATATGGAGAGGGTGTTTGTATGAAGCCTTTGTATGAAGGCTGAAACATAACATAGCCTATTCACACCTGTGAGCTGGGTAGGACTTAGAGTTTGTACCAATGGTTGGTAGCTTACGATCTTAAACTTTGTTGCTTAAACAATGTATATTCATCAAAAGCAATTACTGGTACCTCTTCTCCTGCCTAAAGTTGATGGAAAAAAGTGTCCTAAATAGGACAAATAATTGGATGGAAGATCATCTTAAAACAACACTCAATCTTGGACATGTTGAAGGGCAAATAGTCACATTCCCATGTAGTGTGAAATGTTCATTTTATTCAGAACATGACTGACATGTTTATAAGCTAAGGTTCTTTTCAGACCAGAGAATCCTACAGATGTCTCATCTGGGAGGACTTAGGAGCTATGTGACTTACTTTATTGTTATTGTTAATAATAAAACAAACTTTAATTTAGAAATCATTTCTTATCCTTTTCATTGCTTCTTGCACATTTTCTTTGCAGCTTTAAAAGGATCCTTTGTGTTTTAATAGTTGACTCACTCCTTCCAATAAAAATAGCTAAATAATAAAACTACAATAGGCATTGGGAGTACACCAAGTCCTCTGAAGACACGTTGGTACTACTGATATTAAGAGGACCACAGAGGCACAGAGAAAATTCTGCAACTGCTTTTGCGAATATAGAGAGAACATTTTGGTAATGTTGTGTGCTGCTGCAATGTACATTTTCATATATTGTTTAGGAAATTAGAGCCTTTAAAACAAGACCAAATTGTTCTAAATTGAATACCTAGGAAATCAAAGGAAAACCTTTAAAGGCCCTATGAGCTAGCTCAGAAAACATAAGGCTCCGGTTCCATAAATGGGTCACACACTGTCAGGTTTGACTTCATGTATCTTTTACCTGGACATGTTTCATTGCATGCTAGAGATCTACTAGTTGGCGATGGATGAAGATCTTTCTAACAGTGAGGTGTTAATGTGTTCCTTGTATTCTTCTTGTATTCCTTATCTCCCCTATCACTTATTTTTCCTATGAGCTCCCTTTAGGGGCTTATATATCAGTGCATTTAACACATTAGTGAAAGCCTTAGTAATTTTCATATGATGTTGATCATGTATTACCACATTATATTATTTAGAATCAAGTGATTTCTATCACTGGTGGTAAATAGATTATAAGATTCATGAAGTCAAGGATCATGCGTTTTTCTCTTAGTCTCTGTATTACCAATGAAGTGATGAATGAACGCTTCAGCCAAGTGCCTGTATCCAGTGGATATTAAATGAACATCGGATAATTGTATGAAATAATGTTATCTGCAACTGGATAGAAAAACTGAAGCACATAAGCTTATAAGACTCTGAAGTTAAGCAACAGGCAGGTGGAAAATGAGGAACCAGATCTCAGATGTTTGCCTTTCTCATCCATCTTTGATTTCTAGCAGACTTTTCTTCCTTCAAGAGGAAATTCTTAACTCATCAAAATCTGTTAATAACTGGACTAATTTTTCCCCAACATGTTTGTCAAACAACAGGGACTGGTCTGATCAGGCTTCCTTAGCCAAAGTCCTTGAAGATATAACTGTATAGTTGTGCCACTGCACGTTCAAATAGACTTTTCTAGAATCTTTCAAACTGGATACAGAGACCCTCAAGACATCTATGAACAATGTGCATTGTATTCACTTAAACTAAATCAATAGGAAAACCTGTTCCAGTACAATACAGTTCAATTTATTGTAAGAGCTGTTATCTTCTTTACAAGCCTGGGGTACAAATAAGGTCATGTGCTAGTCCTCAGCACTACTTACCAAATATTTCCAGCTCTCTCCCTTCTGGCCACATGGTAGGGCTGCACTTCTTGGTTTCCGACAGTGAGATGGGACCATGTGACTAGATCTGGCCAACGTGTTGTGAACGAAGAGCGTATGTCATTTCTAAGCCAGAACATTTAATATCGGGCCTGAGACCCTACATAGCTATCATCCTTTTTGGTGCCATGGGCTGGTAAATGCTTGCGATGGTGGCTCCTCTATCAGTCTGGGTCCCTGAGTGATTAAAAGGAGCAGAGTCCACTATTGGCCCAAAGTATGCGTGCAGGTAATATTTTTCTAGCTGATGTTTGGAGTGCTCAGAGACTATCATCTGCCTTCTCCATCAATTTGTCCCCCAGTGTTTTGTTTTATCCAAAAAGGTCATAAAAAGATTGAAAAGTCCACTACTGCCTTTTCTCTGTGTCTACCACAGCGTCTCTGTGTCTGTCCCCAGTTTCTCACAAAGTGGCTTTTTTGTCCTCTAGAGTGATAATACTCCTGCTGGTCCAGATCCCCCATAGGTGTAAGTACTGCCACATGCCCAGATTCCAATTGCTTCAATCCACACTTACATCCTTAGCCGTTGCCCAAGTGTAGCAGTATGGAAGGGTAAGTGGACCACAGCACTCACTATACTGAAACCACACCTCTCTCCTAAGTATTGGGCCATAGCAGGTCCCTCTCTGTGGTGTCAGCTGATCATAGTTAGAGTCATGATTTATCAGCGACAGTCCAATAATCCTCACCACCAAGGAGGAGGAAATCAACGCCTTGATCCTTGCTCAGGGAGACAGACAGGTACATACACAGTAAATTCTAATGTATACATCAGGCTCTGTCATTCTTATAGAAGCAGAAGCTCTTGTGAAAGGTGATAGGAGGGAGCCTTTATTGAAGTGATAATTGATTTGAGCCTCAAAGTATATGATTTTTTTTCCCAGGGGGTTGGAGCAGACAGGGGGATCTAATGAGACATACATCTGGAAAGGAGTTTGTTGGGATACATGGGGAGTGAGAAATCACTGTAGGACATGATGTGGATAATCAGATGGGAAAGCAGGTAATATAAGATGATAACTTTGACCGTCCCAAACACAGCATCTTTGTAGTACAGGGTGCCAATTTCCAAACTTCTCACATGTGATACATGACTTCTAGAACCGAGAAGATTCTCTTTGAACTAAATTGGAAAGAGGGAGCATATGGGATTTTCAAAACACCGACAGAGGAATAGTGATTCCTAAAGAGATCATCTCCATCATCTCCAAGACCATATTTTTTCTCCATCCACAGCTCTCAACGTGACAGTGGCTGCAGAGGTGGGCACAGCCTAAACGTGGTTCGCCTGCCTCCTCACTTCCCCCTAAATAAAATGCCGTCTCTCCTTTCTGCTGCCCCTTTCAGAAGCCACAGGAAGCAGCCTGACTTTGTGGTCAGATGCAAGAAAGGGAGGTTGAAACCAATACTTTCAGGGAAGCCTCAGAAGCTGGTGCTTGAGATTTGCTGGCCATCGCTCCTTATCCTTGCTGTAGGAGACCACCATGTCAGGGGGAGTTTGTGGAGAAGTCGTGGGCAGCCTGTACATTCTCATTAATTAGGAAATTCGATTGTTGACGATAAATTGGAGGCTTAGGAATGTCTTTATTTAAAGTAGAGGAAATGAAGCGTGGGAGGTTAGATGATAGCTATGCTTTTTTACACCAGATCGCACTGGCTTACTTGCTTTTGCTTCAGGGGTTACATTAACTTCAGCACCAAAACTTGTCCCTCAGAAGGCTGTACAGTTCCCCCTTTGGATGGGTTCATTTTACAAGATTTCCCATGTGAACGTGATTCTGGGTAACATAAGTAACCTTATTGATTATAAGTCTTTTTTTTCTCTTCCCCTAAACTGCCCATCTGATTTTCTTAAAACTCTCTTACTCTTTAGGGGAGCCTGGGTGGCTCAGTCTGTTTAAAAGTCAGACTTCAGCTCAGGTCATGATCTCGCAGTTTGTGACTTCCAGCCCCCTGTCAGGCTCTGTGCTGACAGCTCGAAGCCCGGAGCCTGCTTCAGATTCTGTGTCTCCCTCTCTCTCTCTGTTCCTCCCTCCTCTCATGCTCTGTCTCTCTGTTTCTCTCAGAAATAAATATTAACACACACACACACACACACACACACACACACACACACACAACTCTCTTACTCTTTCTAGAAGCAAATTTAGAATCCAATTGTTTTTTATTTCTAACCAAGTCTCCCTAGGCTTACCAGCTTGTGGATAATACTTCATAAACTGAAAGATCATCTCCACTCACTAGTATAATTCCTGGTTTCTAATCACACTCTTACACAGTCCTTTCTTATTTTCCCCACTTCAGCCCTGAACCCCTTGCTGGGGTGCAAGCCCCAGGGACACTTAGGGGTAAGTGCCCTATGTGGCCACCAGGGCCCGCCATAGGAATACTGGTGTGTGCCTGAAAAGAGCTGACACCTGCCCTCTTTAAGCTCTTTCAAGGTGCTGGGGTCCCTGCATGTCTCCTTGTGGGAAAACTGTCCTGGATTCTACATAAATGAAGAAATTGCCTTTCTTCCTCTTTGCAGTTACACTTTGTCTCTTGGCCCTGAAGCGGCGTTCCTTGTGCGGATCAGGAAAGCGCTCCGTCAGCTTTCCTTGCAGCTCTCCTTTCTGGGGTTCTGTACCTGCTGTAGACTACGAGCTGTTCTTTCTTTTTTTTTTTTAATTTATTTTTTATTTTTAATTTTTTAAAAAGTTTTTATTTATTTATTTTGAGAGAGTGAGAGAGAGAGAGAGAGAGAGAGAGCAGAAGGAGAGAGAGACAGAGAGACACCCAAGCAGGCTTTGCAACACCAGCACCGAGCCCGACACGGGGCTCAAACTCACGAACCATGAGATCATGACCTGAGCCAAAATCAAGAGTTGGAAGCTTAACCAACTGAACCATCCAGGCGCCCGACTATGGACTGTTCTGCCTGTCACAGTGTTTTCCTGGATGTGTATAAAAGCCATCTTATTGTTCATTTTTAGGAACCTGCCCTCCACACATAAAAGCAAAAGAATCCCAGCAACAAAAGCGTAAGAGCCAGAGTTCTTACCCACCCCTTCATCAGGTGTGCTAAACCCCAGTTTAGATTCAAGCTGGATTCCTGCACACATAAAAGTTACTTCTTGCAAGTGTTTCTTAACCACACTGAAGAGGGTAGGCTGCAAAATCGCTTCCCCAGAATCCAACACATCACTGTCACTAGATGAATCGGTTATCAAGGATGACGGTGACATCATTTGAAGAATGTCATCCAAGGCATTAATTTTGCGAACGTCACATGTTTTAGGAGAACCTCTGGGCATCAGCTTAATCTCCAGGGCTTTCACATAAGTCTAGGGGATAAAGTTGCAACAGTCCCCATTCCTCTTTCTCCGGCAGGAGACACGGACAACTTAGTACTCGACTTCCTATGTGGTTCGAAAAATCAAGCCTCAAATACTGTGGGGAGAAGTGGAATTTGTTAAAATCAAGGTGAACCACTTTTGTTGGTCAAGAGGGCATAAGGTTCAGAATTTGTAAAGAGTCCAGGTTTTTCCTAACTTGTGGATTAGATCCAGTTGAACAGGCATTCACTGTGTGCACAGGAAGTAGATATGTGCGTGGGGTTTTCTAATTAAAGGCAGTTTTGTTTTGTTTTGAAACCATCTTTACATTGATATGGGTGCCATTCAAGGACATTTTTTGTTACCTGTGTTCCGTACTCCGTTCCAGTATTTTCCCTGGTGGAAACATGACATGTACCTCTGTCATTCTAATAACAATATACCCGGAATTCTACGAATCTGGTGCGAATTCTAGGAAGAGGAGGACGGGACTACGTTTCTTAGGTCACATGTTTACGTAAAATACAGAACTGTTCGCGGTAATTGGAGAACAAACACGTTCCGGCCTAGATGGTACAAAAGGAAACAAATAGCTTCCAGGGTAATAATTGTACAAGTTAGAGACCTGTAGTGTTTGACACCCGAATGTACACTACAAATATTCCCTGGGACTCAAGTTTATCTTGAGTCTTGTGGTGTAGACCTGAAGCTCCTACTCTATCTGTTCCGGAGCCAGAGGGAGAGATCGTGGGCCTGCAGGTACCAGGCTCTCTTGTGGGCTGTGACCATCCAGCACAGTTTTATCTCAAATCCATGTGTCGCTAGTGTCATCGATTTCTGCGTGATAAAATAATATTGCTTAGAAGTATTTTCTGAAGGTTTCACGTGTGTAACGGAAATGATTATGTGAACCACGCAGTTCCCTGGCTTCACGTTGCGGTTCATTAACACGAGATTCCATCACGTGGAGTATCACAGTAATCTTGCTCTACCCCCTTCCAGTGTTGGATGATAGCAGTTTGCTGCAGAAAGCCCAAGCCTAGAAAATATTACACACAATCAGATCTAAACATTCAAATGGCCAAGTTCAAGTGTATGTGAAAGTCCAGAATTGCCCTTTGCCTGGAAGTTTGCATTTTAAAGCATATCTCATTAGAAATAGTTCCTGGGGCCCCTGGGTGGCTCAGTCAGTTAAGTGTCTGACTTCAGCTCAGGTCATGATCTCACGGTTCGTGGGTTCAAGTCCCGCTTTGGGCTCTGTGCTGACAGGTCAGCCTGGAACTTGCTTTAGATTCTGTGTCTCCCTCTCTCTCTCTGCCCCTCTTCTGCTTGCATTCTCTCTCTCTCAAAAATAAATAAACATTGAAAACGGTTTTGTAAAAAAAGAAATAGTTCCTTTGGCCTTTTGTAGACTCACAATTTCAATTTTGTACTGAAACTAAAATGTTAATTTATGTCATTATTTGGAAGGCCTCTTCACATAACAACACTCGGGATTTTAAAAGTGGTTTGTACTAAATAATCTCAGCTCAGCTTTGCTGAGTGAAAAAGATTTCCTTTGTTCCCTAATCCTGTCTGCTATAATACAGGGTTAGATTGTATGGCTATAGCTGTATACTTACTTCAGGCATGGGGACAAACAGACAAACACAAAACCATGAGTTACTGAAGCAGTAGGAAGTCCTAGTGACCTCATGAGAACCTACTAGAACCATTTCCTTCCCTTCTGACATCTTCAATTCTTTTTGCCATCTGCTTCAGTTATTTCTATGTGCACTCTGTCTCCCTTCCAAGAATTAGCAATCCCATCGTAGACATTGTTTATAGTAGCCCCATCATCCTTTTCTTCTTTTTTCATTCATTTTTTAAAATGTTTTAAAAAATTTTTTAATGTTTATTTTTGAGAGAGAAGAGTGTTGAGTGAGGGAGGGGCAGAGAGAGAGGGAGACACAGAATCTGAAGCAGGCTCCAGGGTCTGACCTATCGGCACAGAACCTGACGTGGGCCTCGAACCCACAAACCGCGAGATCATGACCCAAGCCGAAGTCGGACGCTTACCTGACTGAGCCAGCCAGGCATTCCCCCTCCCCCCCATCATCCTTTTCAATAGAAATGATGCCCTTAAGATTTGCCCACTTGCTTCCTGAAAATGACAGGCCTAATGCCTAATGCCCTGGGTGACTGCTTTTCAGACTTGCAGCAATGATGGGATTTTGGAGCAAACAGGCTGGACAAGCCATTTTAAGCATAAATAGGTCTGAGGGAACAAAAAACTCTCATCTGAGCTTGTTGGGAACTTAAATTTTAGGAGGAATTAGGTACATTTTTCATTTGTGGTCATTCTCTAGTTTGGTGCTCATGTGTTTTTAGAATATCCAGCCTGTTTTTAGGGGAAATATGACTTAATATGGATTTAAATTTGTTTTTTTCCCCTAAATTCAAACTATTTGTTCATGCTTAGAGAATTGGGTTTTCGAGACTAAGAGGGCTTAGATACATATGGATGTATACAAATGCACAATGACAACATAAAGTGCTTTTGTTGGTATTTTTATCTGCCTAAGATAACCTGTGAAAAAAGTGTTTTCCTCTCTACTTGATTTGAAGTCGTCTGTGAGTTTCTAGAAGACAGAGATTACATTTCATTAGCCCCGGCGTTCCCAGAAGAGTCTAGTACAGTGGTTTAGCATACTAGCAGCTCCATAAATATTTGTGAGGTTAAGTCCCTCTGCAAATAACACTACTTTTCTAATTGGAAAGTAGTGTTACAAGTTAGGTCACTTGCGGTTTTATTCTGAGTTCAGTTGGCTCTAAGCCTTCTGGTCCACCAAAATGGTGGCAAGGCACGGGGCCCTGGGTCTAGGGTAAAGCAAGTGGAGCAGAAATGGAAGAAACTCCCCATTCTTACTTGCTACACTCTGGTTTTTCAAAAATAGATTTATGATCTTGGTAGGCCTTATCATAATTAGTAAGCATGGCATTTAATTTCACATTTCATATTTGAGATGCATAAGCTTGCCCCACTGTCTTTTATTTCTAGAGTGAACTTCCCAACATGCAAGTTTGATCAGGTCACTCACTCTCTGTTTAAAACTCTCCAAGCGTTTCTTCTGGCACGGGGAGAAAATCATACCCCATAGTACGACCATGGGGTATGGCCATGGGGTATACCCAGCTTGTCTTTCACTACTCCCCAGCTCTGTTCCCCGTCTGGAGCACCTGTGGGCCTCCAGCAGTCATTCCCCATTCTCCTTCTGGAGCCCTGTGCATGGGTAAAATCCCAGGTAGACCTCTCACGTCTGCCTGAGGTGGATTTTGAAGGAAAAAGACAATATTCTGCACACTCTTTCTGAGTATTAACAAGAGACCCTTGCTATCTGCTCCTTCCTAGCAGGTTTTGGGGTTAATCGAGCAGACAGTCTCCCCATAAGGACTATGATATTCCTTTGTTCTCCTCAAACAAATCCTTGTGAGGTTCCTTGAGAGCTACATGAATCTGTTCAGTTTATTTTTATTTTGCTTTTCTAGATCACTGGCCCTTACTCTTAAGAACAGAAGCATCTGTCTCTAGAATGTGAGAGTATGTGATATTTTTTCTCTGCTTCTACTCGTTAACCCTCATAAAATATAAGTATCTACCTAGAGGAAGGAGTTTACCCCCATTCAGCCTTTTAATAGCCTGATGACCTTAAAGTCACACTTCTGATACCTAAAATATCTAAACCAAATCAATAAGAGCAGAAAGTAATTGCTTTCATGTTGGGGGGAGGGGCATTTTGCAAACCTCCACCTCTAAGCCTGAAGGAATCAGAATGTATGATATAACCAGTGTAGGACGCTTTTCTGTAGCTGTCCTGCTAAGTACGAGTGAGTTAAAGCTTTCTTTTCCAAGAAATTATCACACTTCTAAGTGAACAGCTTCCCCTTTGCCCTCTCCTCATTTACTCCAAAACTGGTGTGCTTGAGATCTGGAAGTTCACTGACACCTCATTGTCAGTGGGAAGAACAGAACGGAGCGCCAGGGAGCAGGCAAGGACAGGAGGGCAGGCGCACTGACCCGGATTTGGAGGTTTTGGTTTATTGAACAACTTCACCCCAGCTCCACCGGTTGTGTTGACCGGTCTGGCAAGGTATTGGGAGCTGTGCGCCCTCTGCTGGTCAGAGCAACACTAGCGGCCGCCCCACGGCACCTGGCCTAAGGAACTTCACGCTTTTGCTAACCCCAGGGGCAGATTTTCTTCTCAGGGGTGATGCTCTGCTGGTGTAAGATGATGGTCATGAAAACAGAGCGTTGGGTTTCTAAGGTAGTTTTAAGTCTAATCTGAGCAAACAAACAACTCATTTTATGTTTTATCCTGGTCAACCTCATACTCACCCATTTCCTCTCTGCTGATTGTGGCTTTAATCTTACTGTCAGGGCATTCGGTTCAATGGCACAATACATCAAAGTGTCTTTGTGCTCAGAGTAAATAGGATCACAAGAAGAATCACTTACTAACTCACACTCTCTATTTAACATGTCATATTTTGGAGAGAGTGGAAGACTTTGGCATATGCGAATGCTTTTCCTTATGTTTAACTCAGCTCTTTCTAACATTAATATTCCAATATCAGGGCTTAAACTTTTATTTGAATTTCATGCCTTATTTTTTTTTAGTCCCTTCACAAACATTAAGGGGCACTTACTATATACCAGGCACTGTACAGGGTTGTATAGAGAAGTAGGAAAGAGAGGAGAGAAGAGACACCCAGAATTTCGAGGGGCTCAGTCTCCAAGGTGGTGTTTAGACTTGCAACATAAAAGGTATTAAGAAAGAAAGGGATCCAGCGTGCTGAGCAGATATGATTGTACAGCGGGCGGTGGGGCCTCACAGAAAGGCCATAACCAGGAGGGCAAAATGACCGCTTTTCACTGTGGAAATAATCTCAGGAAGGTAGAGGGTGGATAGAGGGTCGGGGAATGTCAAAGTATCAAGAGGAGGCTATTTAGAAAACTGCTGGGAGTCGAAGAGAAAAACAAAACAAAACAGAGAGTGGGGATCCTGGGGAAAGTGTTAACTGGACAGCCTCTTAAGAGGTGGACCTGGCTGTGGAGGATGAGGAAGATGAAAGAATGAAGACAAGTTGGATGCCAGGTGACGGTGATAGTGGGCTGAGCAGGAAAAGATTTGGGGTAGCCGTAGTGAGCTCCACTTTGGGCCTGCTGAATTCGAGGTGACTGCATGTGAGGATATGCCCTTCAGTAGATGGCAATGCAGGTCATGAGCTCAGAAAGGGGGCATGGCTAACAGGGAGATCTGAGATTCACCAGCTGGAGCCTGAGGAATCAGTGAGAGTGTCCAAGAACTCTGCGTGGACAGAAGATAGGCAAAAATGGAACGTCTCACACTTCTCTTTTACTCCATTGAGTTAGGTGACAATTTCATGACCTGCTTTTTATTAATTTTTTATTTTTTTAAAATGAAACAAAATAAAATAAAATAAAATAAAATAAAATAAAATAAAATAAAATAAGACTGTGAGCAGGGGAGGGGCACAGAGAGAAGAAGAGAGAGAATTCCAAGCAGACTCCGTGCTGTCAGTGCAGAGCTGGACTCAGGGCTCAAACTCAGGAACCATGAGATCATGACCTGAGCTGAAATCAAGAGTCTGCCACTCAACCAACTGAGCCACCTAAGTGCCTTTCATAACCTGCTTTTTAAATATTAAATGTTGTCAAGGATGTGGATTTGGGTAACATGTTCTCTTAATGAAAAACCTATTTAAGAGTAAGTTTAAAAAAAGAAAAAGAAAAAGAAAAACCTGTGCTCCTTACATGATCCAGTCTTCATTATGCAGCCTGTTAGCTTTTGCATCTAATACATTTTTTCAAAAAGTCATATTAAATCAGAAATGACTTAAAAATAAACTCTCAATGAACTTGATCTATGCAAGTTAAAAGCCAGGATTAAGCTATATACATGATAAAGCATAAAGATTCAGTTCTTTTTGGGTGGGCTTTGGAATGGAAAAGTGGGAAAAGATCTAATTTGTTATGATCTCAAGGGGAAGGGGATCAGCATTCATTTTAATCTCTATTCATATGCATAACTAGTTCTGAAAAATGCCTAGAATTCTAATCTCTTAACGAGGAGGGAAGAATTTAGAGATCTTGTAAAATCCTCTGTTTGATAGACAAGGAAACTGCACAGTAAATTTAAGAAACACTGCACGCTGCCTCTTATGTCTCTTTAGGAGATTCATAATTCATGCTGTCTCTTTAAAGGCTCCGAGAGGTTCTGCAGGAGAGAAAATACTGATTTTGTTTAACTTAGATTTCCCAGTCTTATCTGATGACCAACCCAATATTTCCCAGAGTTTGAGGAGCGGTGCTTTGAAGGTTTCCTTTATAATTAAGTGGACGAATGTAATATTTCAAACCATTAGCCCCAAAGCTCGATTTTGTTAGCAAACATTTATTGATCCCTTACTATTTATAGGCACTATGTTAGGTACTAAGGGCACAACGGCTATTCATAAAATGACAATAATAAATAATGATGATAATAATAATTAAAACTTATGAGCATTTACCAAGTGCCAGGAGATTTGCTAAATATTTTACATATATCATCTCATTTAATCCTTTCAACCCTGTGAAGGAAGAAAGCACTTTTTCCCATTTTAGAGATGAGGAAATTAAGGCTCAGAGAGGTGAAGGGATTTTCCTAAGATGGTGGAACTAGTGAATTACAAAATTGGTATTCAAATGTTGTTTCTATCTGATTCCGCTGCCTACTTTCTTAACTACCGAATAGCACTGTCCTTGGAGAATTTTCGGCCTGAGTAATCTCCATAAACTTTGCCAAGATGGGCTTCAGGTTTTTTGACTTGAGAATCTTCAAACTGTGAAGTCTAATGGTGACCCTTGGCATTCACCTTAACCCTAACCTTGACATTACCTTGACAAGTCTACATTTACCAACCAGGGTGATCTCTCTGAGTCTGAAGCTCTTGGTATCAAACAGCTCTTTGTTGGGCTGTAGTATCTCGTTTCTTCTGCATTACATAATGCAACATATATGAAGTAGATCAGGATATAGCTAATTTACAACTTTCCTGCAAGGTTCCTGAATGTTCTTTTTTCATTTTTTTTTTTTTTAAGTGGGAAAAATGAGCACTATATTTTAAATCTTCTTTATACACTCTAGGCAATACTTAAACATTTAACTCTTAGCAATTTGTGTTTTTAATGGAATAGGGTTTTCCTTTTGGGTCATTTTCATAGAGTAACTTTGGTTGTCCAAACATACTCTGAAATACGTTGGGGATTATGGTTTCAACACATGTAAGCCTAAGGCCAAAGTATGAGTAACACAAGATATTTTGTTACATTTCGTGAACAAACCACTGTTTTGTGGTATAATACAAAACATAGCTAAGTAGTTTAGATCACTATCAGGCATTACAAGGTTAGGTTTTCAATTTATGTGATTACTCAAAGCTCATTAGAAGTATATTCTCTAGCTCCAGGGACTGCAGCCTAGAAAACTGTGGTTTCCCTTGTGAAAATGGTATATTTTTAGTCCATTTATTATGTTTTTAGTTTATCTCAATTATACCCCTTTGTACTTCTAGTACAATAGTTGAATTCATAAATAAACTTACAAAGTCTATTTACCAATGAGCCAAAATGGGTAAACAAACAAAGAAAGAAAGCACATTATTTTGATTTATTAACCTAAGCTTTGTAGAGTGTCACCAACTTTCTATCAATGAAACCACTGTTACAAATTCTTCTCTTTCAATCATACCAACTATGATGTAGTAGAAAAGTTCCAAGTTCTAGTTCTGGCTCTCCTATACATTAGAAAGACCATTTGACTTGTTGATTTTTTTGGGTTCCACACTTAGCAAATGGGCCTACTATCATGTGCCTGGCTGTGAGAAAGTTCTGATGTGTGTTGGGAATCCCATGAGCTTCGCAATTATGTATGCGCGGGGGCCATATTCTCTTGCCAGCTTTGTGATCTTGGGTGAATTTTTTAATCTCTTTGAGCCCTGGTTTCTTCATTTGTAAAACAATGATAATGACAGTGTCTACCTGATAGGATTACTGTGGGGATTAAATTAGATAATATGTGTAATTACCAGAGACCAGGATGGTGTATACAGGGTAATTACTCACTGCATGTTAAATTCTTTCTCTTATTCCTTATGATACACATAATATTATGATTTTATTCTTTTATAAACTTTCTTTTATTTATATATGAATATTTCTAAAATTGCACTTAAAATCCTTAATAAATAATATGAAAACCATGACTGTGGCTTATGGTTATATATCTGATACTTGAGGAACTGGGGCTAATTTTGATCCAGCATATTTACTGAGCTTTTGCTGTGTGTGTTACGTTGGATCAGCAAATGAGAACTTATCTGTTTCCAAATTCTTGGTGAGTCTACATTTCAAAACTGGGAGGATTTTTGTTTTGTTCTGTTTTGCTTTTATTTTTAGCAAAACAAGAATGCATTATTGGTAATATAAGGGTCATTACTTGGAAATAATCCACTTCCTTGGTTTAAAAACTGAAATGCAATTGTTCATAGAGACCTTCCTTCTAGAGAGTCTAGAGGCCTTTCTATGGGAAAAGGCTGCAGGATATTGCTCTGGAAGAGACATGTGTGAAGGAAACGTTCATCTGTGAGTCTTAAGTAGACACACATGCATTGAAATAGTCTGACCTGTAATTTTGAAATAATCCCATTAAATCCGGCTGCATATCTTCAGTCCCTTTAACTTCATTCTTACAGTTCTTTTCTTTACTTGCTTTGACCATCAGGAAGCTTAACATTGAATCTGTGACCCGATTATTTTCGCCTATGATACTTTAGCTTGGGTCTTATTTTACTTGGCCCTGAATTTTAGATTTTGGTTTCAATTAGTTATCTCATATATTTTGTTGAGGAAGAGGGGGTATTAATAAAACAAATAAATAGATACATACATATATCAGAAAAAAAAAATCCAGTTAAACCTTGATGCAGTTCCCAAAGGAGCCAGACATTTGACTCGTAATGGGTAAGAAAAACATGGGTCAGCTTACATGAGGTGTAAGCAGATGAGGTCTCCTCCCTTTTGGAAAATACAAACCCCAAACTGAGTGTTTGGAGAGGGGGCATTCTTAGAAGAGACCAGAAAATCCCCATGATTTTGGACTGCCCTTGGGATCAGAGTGTTGGTTTGAACGATGATCCTGATTTTTAACATCTTATTGCTATGTGGACCCGCTTCGTGCCAAGGGGATTTATTCATGCTTATGACTTCAGATTCCACCATGAACCTCCACGTTGCCCCATGTCAGTTTAAGGTTAATTACGGTAATTCTCAAAGCCACTGAGTGCAGGTCAGAGTCTCCATCTCAGTGGATACTCCTCCTCTGATCCAGAACCCAGGCTGGGGAGGCTGGGAAGGAAGGACGTAGACTCTGAGGAAGGACATGCATTTCAGGGATTTCTCCTGAGCATGGTGAGTTCCAGTAGCATGAAGCCTGGCCTCCCACTGTTAATAGTATAAGCGGGCACTTTCACGTATACTTGCTGTACATTTCCTGGCTCTCTCATACATTTTTATAGTCAGGAGACATCAGATTTAGCAATAAAATTCCAGAATGATCGTATGCTTTGAGGTCTAATTCCTTTTCCAACACAGAAAATGAAAAGACAGTTAGGTCGTGAATCCGTAAACAATCAGTCATTCCCTTGTTCGAGTACAACAAATGTCTCAGTAAATTCAGCTTTCTTTAGAGTGCCGTTTATGTCCCCATGCTATATCATGATGGTTGATGACGACTGAGAAAATAATACCCCATGAAGTTTTCCATTTTAGGTTGCTAATGGCAAGAGTGATTGTAAGCGGACTCAAACACCCTGGCTGTCCTTCTGCAAACTTTGGGAGACAAAGTTCTTGGGTCTTCACACGGAGCACTGATTTTATTTTAAATCAGATGGTATCCCCACATTCCATGTGTTCCATTGTTTCTCTGGGGGCAGTACTTCTGTGAGGAAAAAAAAAAACTACAAGATATACTGAGTTATGTAGTAGAATTTCACAGTAGTAGGAACAGTAATAGCTTCTACTACTATAGCAAACATTTTTTTGGAATATCTTCCAGGCTTCCCTCTAAGTACATTACATCTATTATCTAACTTAAATATCACAATCCTAGAAGGCAAACATTATTATTATCTCCATTGTCCAACCCTCTAGGCATTTTTAGAATCTTCACTTTACAGGTGAGGAAACTGAGGCACAGACAGGGTAAGCCACTTGCCCAAGGTCACACAGCTATTAAATAGTAGAGCGCATTTTCTGATCTGGGCAGCCCATAGACAGAGATACTGCATTTATTTATTTATTTATTTATTTATTTATTTATTTAAAACTCTTTTAAGTTTTATTTGTTTTTGAGAGAGAGAGAGAGACAGAGAGAGGGAGAGAGAGCACAAATAGGGGAGGGGAAGAAGAGGGGGCCAGAGGATCTGAAGCGGGCTCTGTGCTGACAGCAGTGAGTCCCATGTGGGGCTCGAACTCACGAACCGTGAGATCATGACCTGAGGCGAAGTTGGACGCTCAGTGGACTAACACAGGTGCCCCAGAGCTGCTGTTTTTAAGCCACTATCATAGAAGAGCTGCCTCCTCCGTCATTCTTTATTGTTGATATTTTTTACATTTATATTACATTAAAGCATTGTCAGAAACCTAAATTAACCCCCCTTTTAAAAACAATGTACCACAGATTTGTAAACAACATCCCTGTGTGTTAACAAAGACCATAACAAAAATCATGTTATGATTAAGTGTATATGCATGATGGGTCTGATAGCTAACATTTATTGATGTTTTGTCAGGCATTTTTTAAAGTCCTTTACATGCATTAAAACATTCAATTTAGCTATTACTTAGGTATCAGTAAAGATAATAATTAACTACGTTGTAGAATTAATAAATGCAAAGGGCTTGGAATGTATGGCATACAGTAAGTGCTCAAAAATTCTAATTATTATTATCTTTATGTTACAGAGGAGGGGACTGGGACTTTACTGAGGTCAAATGCTTGCTCACAGGCATGCGGCTGGTTAGAGGCAGAGCAGGGCTTTGAACTGAGGCTATCATGCTTCAGACCCCATACTCAACCACCACGCAAGCAGGAAAAATCAAGACATCTATGAATGACACTTTTGTTTTTACTTGCTTTGATGGCCAATCCGAACTGAAGCTTTTATTTTATTTATGAGAAGCAGCAAGGTATCAGAATTAAGAGGATGAGATTTAGAGTCAGCCTGTCTAAATTGAAACATCATCTTTATCCCGTGAGAGCTGTGCAACCTTGGGAACTTTACCCAAACTCTCTGTGCCCTGGGTTTCTTATCTCTCCCATGGGAAAAATTATACCTTACAAGGCTGCTGTGAAGATTAAAAGAGAAAAACCTACCTAAAGCTCTTAGTGTAGTTTCTGGAATATGGTAGCATCCAAATAAGATTAGCTAACATTATCATGGTTATTAAATTTTTTCAACGTTTTTTATTTTTTATTTTTGGGACAGAGAGAGACAGAGCATGAACGGGGGAGGGGCAGAGAGAGAGGGAGACGCAGAATCGGAAACAGGCTCCAGG
Source organism: Panthera onca (assembly GCF_046562875.1). NCBI lineage: Eukaryota > Metazoa > Chordata > Mammalia > Carnivora > Felidae > Panthera > Panthera onca. The sequence continues at coordinate 73,469,034 of NC_138340.1, read as the reverse complement.
CTCCGAGCCATCAGCCCAGAGCCTGACGCGGGGCTCGAACTCACGGACCGCGAGATCGTGACCTGGCTGAAGTCGGACGCTTAACCGACTGCGCCACCCAGGCGCCCCTATCATGGTTATTAGAAAGACACTTACATTTGCATTTCACAAGTATACTTTGAATTTTAAAGTCACAGATTAAGTCCTGGGAGCCCAATTTAATGAATACTTCTATAAGCTATATCAGACTTTCAAAGTCTATGTGTACCAAACTGTCTTACTCTGAAAGTCAGAGTGTGGGCTATTATAATAGGGCTTGAGGGAGAACACCATGAGGCTACTTAACACAGCTGGAGTAGCTGGTGGGGGAACTGACTGAAAATGCCAAAATGAACCACATTGCTACATTTATTTTGGGCATTTAGAAACCATGTTTAGACAGCTTCTTCTCTGGTTTTGTGGGGAATCAGAATTCACTTAGTTCAGTTATGACTATTTTCCAGACCCAAGATAGAAGGAGAAGAGAGAGAGAGAGACAAGGAACATATACAATGACCTTGTGACACGGTGCCTTCCCCATCTTTGATTCTTTCATTCTTGGACAATAAGCCAAGTGGTACGGCCTGCTCACAACAGCCAGCATGCACTTTTGTTGATGTCTCCTAGCCTTATCATGCACCCAGTATTTCTAAATAACACAGTAGTGAATGCTATGGGTTATAGTTTTTATTTCTATTAATTTTTAAGTTGTTTCTGTTTGGGGTTTTGAATGGCGTATCTGTGCCTAAAATTTTTTACAGTACTTGCTCTCTGAAAGCCTAGAGTTTCCTTCAGGGAAACTGCTCTGGGAAGGGGAGAATATGATAAATAAAAAACCGTAAGCAAACCCAAAGCAGTGTTTGTTTCAAAACCCACTCTGTTATCCAGTTGACTTTGAGGGATTGTTGCTTCATTTTTCTTGTTTTCTCTTCATTCTGTTGAGTTCTGCATTCAAGAAGACAACATGTTTCCGTGTGGCTATTGCCTGCTTCCCCAGTCTGTTTACAATGGCAGGTCAGGGGATGTTAATAGATGCTCTTGCTAGAAGAGTGCACTATTTCACATTCATTTGGGACACCCTGGCTTATACAGCATACCCAGGCTTCTTCTCTGCTGGACTTTGTAAGACTGTGCTAGTCCCGTGTACTCATCAGGAGATGATCATAAGATGTGTCTATTTCTTTAAAAAAAAAAATGAATGTTTACTTATATTTGAGAAAGAGAGGGAGAGAGACAGAGTGTCAGTGAGGAGAGGGAGACACAGAATCCAAAGAAGGCTCCAGACTCTGATCTGTCAGCACAGAGTCTCACATGGGGCTCAAACTCATGAGCCATGAGATCATGACCTGAGCCAAAGTTGGACACTTAACCGACTGAGCCACCCAAGCACTCCAGGATGCTGTGACATCTTTATTTCTTGCAATGTCTTAGAGTTAGTGTTTGAGGACCATGCTCTGAGAAATGCTAATTTATATAGTCATCATTTTTTCAGATAGAAATAGTTAGGGAAATGTGCCAGGGCTTAATGGTAATTGCACTATTATTTTTTAAAGATTAAATAAGTGGCATACCACAGCTTATTAAAAATAAAAAAAATCTTGAATTCAGAACTTACTAGAATGTTTTTCCCCGGTATCAAACCTAAGAAAAAGAGGAAAATGACAAAAATGAAAAATAGAATTAATTTAAAAATACAATCTGATTCTCTACCAAATCCTGAATCCACCAGAAATTTAATCCAATAGTAAATATATTCTATCTACAGTCAGACTGTTGAGAGACACCTAGGGTACCCCAAGCCCCTCAACCATCAAAGATGTTGTATTTCTTCTTCTTCCTCTTCCTCTTCTTCTTCCCCCTCTCTTCCTCCTTATCCTCCTTCTACCAATGCAAGGCAGTACAATATAGACTAATAAACTACTGATAATTTTTATAGTAGAGATTGAAACAAACATATTTTAGGACATCCCCATTGACCCAAAAAACCATTTTACCAGAACCTCCTAACCCCAGAATACTAAATGGGATAATTTATTATGGTGATATTTTAATTTATGCCCTTTAATTCTTAGGTAGGAAGAAAATTAATTTTTGCTATCGTGAAAATAAGAAGATAATCAGACAGAAAATCAAAAGGTCTTGGTGGCCTTGTTAAGTTCATATCCCAACAGGCAGCATGCCTGATACAGAGCAGCTACTGGACACATGTTTGTGGCATCAACTTCATCTGCCAGTGCTTTGACCTCCCATCTGTTCAAAGAAGTGGTGGGGCAGAATACATGACCTCGTAGGTTCCTTAGTGCATGGAAATGTGGGTTCTGTGTTACACTGTAGTTCCTAGATTGTTAGGGAACACGTAAGTGTCATTTGAGAGCAAATACAAATAATTTTCACTTTGCTGTATATAATCATAAGACCAAGTATAAGCTTTATTTTAAAAATCAAATCTTCCTCCCTGCTTCAGCTTTTATCTTATTCGTTGTTTTTGACACTCTTTCAAATGTGAAGAATGAACCCTCTTCTCCACACAGAACGGAGAGCAAATTATTATTGCTGGTGATATAGAAGAGTTTGCTCTCAGTCTTGAAAGTCACCCACCATTCAAAATGTTTCATCCATCATTAGGACTTAATTAATGCACTTAATTAACTCTTGGAAATAGGAACAGCTGCCTTTCCCTCAAAGGTCACTTGTATACTTTTGATTCCAGGATGACTATCTAAAATGTCAAAACTATAATAAATATATAACTGCAAACCGCAGTTATGTATTAACTGAATGCCTACTACGTCCCGATACTGCACAGTACGTTTACATATCTGGCTGTAGGATCTTCCTTATTCTTGAAAGAAACCTAAGAACTAGGTATTGAAGTCTGTTTTGAGAAAATCGAGGCTAAAGTTCAGGTGATTTGTGCAAGCTCCAAGAGCTAGTACGTGATGGAAGAGGAGTACAAACCTAGTTATCTTCAGAGGAAAAGAAAAGTATTTCGGGAATTAACTAGTCCGTTTCAAGTGTATAGTGGACGATGTAACTGTGGGATTATTAGAGAGAGAGAAGACCTTGAAGGTGGCAGTGGACTAAGGGCCTTTATGGTCTCCAGGCAAGGGTCTTCAGTAGAAGTGGGCTGTGACCCCCTATTGTACACTGTACTCTCAGGAGAGCTTAAAGCTTAAGTGGCAGTCCATTCCGCATGGTGTGGGCTTGAGGACAACACATTTATCAGGATATTTTTATTTGATTAATGTTGCTTGCTATGGCAAAGTCTAGATTTTTCCATTTGCCTATGAATGAATCCAGATATTCAATAAAGTTTCCAGTTCAAATATGAAAAGGATATCTTTAGTGGATTAAAGGTCAGGAATAGTTATGACTGTTTTTCATACCATGCTACAAGGCAAATGAATATTACGTTTTTTTTTTTTTTAGACTCAAACTTCATTTTTCACCTTTATTTTATTTCCTGTTGAATGTTTGACCAAAAAAAAAAAAAATTCCAAAGACATTTGCTTCTACTTCTATTTTGAAGAAGGCATTCCTAAAGACTGGGGGTATGTCTTTAAAAGATGGATGAACATCATTTTAATGTCCAGTAGAACACCTTTGTCATACTGGAGCTTAATGAATGCTCTTGGATGATCAAGGGTAGATGAAAGCATTTGGAAGGCCATCTAGTCCTGGGCTTTGAATAAGATCTCCTCCAAGGTTTCTGTTGGGCTTGAAGCTTTATACTTTTATGCTATCTGAAGTTTGCCCATGAAATGTGTGCTTTTGACATATTTTTTAAAGAAGAAGTTTTGATTCTCACAGTAAAAGAGCTCAGATGTCCGGTAAAATTCCGATATAAATTCCACTGGTTAGATTTCTTTTTAAAAAATTATTATTAACTGACATCTTCAAGGAAAAAAGAGAATTAGTTACTTAAAACAAATCACTGTAGACCCTCACTAAGGATTCCATACATAAAAATAACTTTTAGTCATATTAAGGAGTTAAGTTTTCAAATCTAAGAAGATTTAAAACACCTCAGAATTTTTATTTCTTCAGATCTTTACCTATAACTTTATTTTAAATATTGAAAATCAATAACTACATACATATTTCTAAGTGGAAAGAAACGACTGTGTTTTCTTGATCATTTCAGTGACATGCCCCTTACGCCACTTAAAAAAAAAAAGTCAAATAAATTCTTATTTCTTACATTTTACCAATTATTGGAAATCATGTCTTACTTCAGGTTCTTCATATGTATTCCATCAGACTATCTCAATAATATTTTTCTTCCTGTTTTTAGTTGCCTTTTATATACTGCGGACAAAAATATATTTCTACTTTATTATAACTCTGCTCTGTAATCACATTGTATATTTCTTGTAATCCATTTCATTCTCTTTCTAGAAGCCATTCTTGGAGATTTCCACTGATTTCCCATTTTAATTTTGACCAACTGTTTTCTAGGCCTGTTGCAAAGCTGACATCACAAGAATTATTTTCAAAGAACTCTTGAATTGGTTTCAACATTATATAGCACTGATGTCTTTCTTTTGGTCTTTCTATTCTTATTCTGTGAGATCACTACTTGACGTCTCCTCTTTGATATCTAGTAAACATCTCAAATGTAATAGGTCTTTCCGCTAGACCTGCTCTACCCTTCATGTTTGTTAGTGGCCGGCCCATCCTTTCAGCTTCTCAGGCCGGAAATCCGGAAGCTGCACTTGACTCTTCCTCTCACACTCCACATCTCATCCAACAGGAAATGCTTTAGCCTTCCTGCCGAAATACATGAGCATCTAAGCAGACCTCTACTGCAACCATGTGCGTCCTTGGAGTGGTAGCCATAGTCTGTCTCAGAATCGTACATGACCAAATGACTTTGTTGTCACTTACAAACACTTAAGTAGAGACAGCTAGGCTGGTAACCTGTCTTGATTCATTCTGATTTGGAATTCCACCCTCCAGAAACAACCCTTGGTGGCATTCGGTAGCTATTTTTAAATAACTTAGGGACTGTCAAGTAGTTGCAAACAGTAAGAAGTAATTGTTGGAGTTCACATTGTCTGTTATTTGTAGAGCAACTTAAAATTTATAAAGCACTTCACATAATTATATCACTTGATCTTCACAATCCTAGGGAGCTGTTTTTATTACTGTTTTGCAGATAGAGAAACTGAGGCTCAGAGTCTAAGTGATTTGATCTCAGCCCATTAATGGTGAATGACCTCAGAATTTAAATCTGATCTTTTCCTTTTAAATCTTACAGTTTCTGCTACTTTGCTTCTGTCTTCTAGAAGGCATAAATAGGACATGTAGTCTGAACTTAGTCTTATTGAGAAAAATGGACACTCTCATAATCAGAGCTAATCATCCAACATTAGACTGTGTTGCAGAGATGAACATTTTTCTCCCCATGGTGGTGTTTAAGGAGAGGCAGATATCCGGCCCCCCTTCTCTTCCCAACCACTCCATCACCTCTCACACTCTGGCCAGGGATACCGTGGGAATCCCACACTGGCTAGGTAGCTTTTTGGGATGCTGCCCACACATCCTTTCAGAGATGAGATTCTGTTATTTATAAAGACCTACAGGCATCTCTGCTTCTATAGGAACCCATACGTCAAAGATACTGCTAGGCTCGTTGTTTTCTCATGAATAGAACTGCTTTTTATTAAATTACTGAAACTGCTAAATTATTAGTCATGACTACTGCCTTGTCCATTAATTCTTTAATATTTAATATCTGTCTTATTTTCTTCATGCTATCGTAGGCCAGTATATTTACAATGAAAGCTAAAGAAATACCCTGACAAATAGTTGAAAAATATATTCTGTATTTCACATTGCCAAATGTTATTCATCTATTAATTTTTCTTCACTCAGAGTACTTAAAAATTTTACATGAAAAGCTAGATGAAGGAAGTCATTCTGACACTTTTATTATTTATTGTTTTTGTGTTGGCCAGTTTTCATACATTAGTGATAAATGACCTCTCTATTAGGTGTACGACTTTTGTTTCGAAATTTTTAACAGGTATGAGGACATATTTTCATGAAATAGGTTTTAAAGTCAGATAGAGGCGGAAGATTTATTTTATTTTTACCATCATACATGAAGTAATTCTTACCTTGTATTTCACAGATTTTGTCAGCCAGGCAAAGCTTTTGTAAAATTCCTTTTCCTCACATTCATTTGTGATGCATGACCAGGCTAATGATTAGTTTTAAAGGAAATGTTGAAGACCTACATTTTCATCCACTGGCTTCTTTCTGGGCAACGGCACTGATGGATGCCATAGTCTCATTTTTCAGAATGAAGAGATGCTGGGGCGCCTAGGTCTCTCAGTAGGTTAAGCATCCAACTTTGGCTCAGGTCATGATCTCACTGTTTGGGAGTTTGAGCCCCGCATCGGGCTCTGTTCTGACAGCTCAGAGCCTGGAGGCTGCTTCAGATTCTGTGTCTCCCTCTCTCTTCTCCTCCCTGGCTTGAGCTCTCTCTCTCTCTCTCTCTCTCTCTCTCTCTCTCTGTCACACACACACACACACACACACACACACAAACATTGAAAAAAAAAACAATGGAGAGGTGCTTTTCTCATTTTCCTTTTCATCAGTAGTTATGAGTTAGACAGGTATAGCAGACAGGTATTGATGTATAACTTTTGTCCTAAGAGATGAATATTAGAGTATTTCAAAGAGTAACAAGTCAATGACATTTGAATTATTTTAGCCAACGTGGTGTACAGATGAAAGAAAAGAAGAGGAAAAACTCTGTATGTTATAGCTGAGGACTAGGTAGTATGACTTTGCTTTATTGAATTAAAACATTCGGTTTGGGGGGAAAAGAGTCTTAAATAAAGAAACTAAGCCCCATGTCAAAAGAATGCTGATATTCCCCATTAGTAGTAGACTTGTCATCCTGTATATGATATTTTTGCTCTATTACTTGCAATTCGGCTTTCAAAGTTGTCTACAAAGAGTTTTCACTTTTGATTCTAACTTTGTACTGTAACAACAGAATAATTTGGTGCCTTCCCTCACCTTTTCAGTGAATGAAAAAAGAATCTGGTGTCTGAAAATTGTCTGGTACATGGCCAGGGTCCACCTCCCCCACTCAGATGGTCACCTGCATGGAGCAGTGGGTGAATTATTCCACATTCTGAATAAGGCTGGCCAAGACTCAAGCCATGGTGTGTGGGAGCACTGCCACAGTTAAGATGTCACTGAGCCCCATCCCTTCCCAACTCTATGCTCAGTAACATCTCCTTGGCAGTTTGAAATTCCTTGCTGGGAGTATTTATACCATGGGAACTAGCGAATACTACAAATCGGAACTCTTCCCTGACCCCAAAGAGTTGCTTGGTAAACATTTACCAGCACAACCCTGGTTTGACACAATTTATGTGACTTTGCTCAAGATAGTTGACCTCTCTGAGCCTCATTTTTTATCTCTGTCAAAGTTTGGGAAGCCAGTACCTACTTCACAAAATTTTTGAAAAAAATTACATGAGCTAACATTATCTAGATGGCATGGAACTTAATCAGTGGCTATAATAATGATGTTAATGATAAAAATAATCCTTTCGAACACAAACAGATTGGTAGTATTAACTTCCAAGGCCTTGGAAAGCCCTTACTCACTGTTAGCTAAGTAGCAAGAAGAACAAAATAGTAAAATGAGGGGAGAAACTTGGGTTTTTAGGTGGACATAGTCCTGGTGAGCTCTTTCTCTTACCAGTCTTTTAACTTTTTTGATTTAATTCAGCATCTATTTTCAGTACACATCATATGGCAAACCACTATGGTAAGTATAGTGAGAAGTATGTTTTGTATTTTGCAGTCTGTTTCCTTTTGCTATTCCGAAACAGTAAAACAGTTCTTGAAGTAAGCACCAACAATTTATCATGCGTTTTTATTCATCCTGTATTCTAAGACCTTTTTATTATATTCACTTATTTATATTTACATATGGAATGCATATTATATACATTTTTGTTATTATAATTTATGATTGCAGCAGGTGGGGAAATAAACAGGAAACGAGAAATAGAAGGTCCACAAGAAAGTCAGCAATTCCAGGCCAAGGAATGCAATAGAAAGAACACTGAACAGGGAGCTTTCCTGTGTTTGTTACTTTGTTGTTGTTGTTGTTGTTTTTTCCCCTTTCTCCTTGTATTGATCAGTGATGATGATGGACCAATGTCAGCTGGACTGCTAAGCTGCATTTCGCTCCCTGGCTCGTAGCTTGAGAGGACAGAGTCTCAAGGGTGGAGTGTGTAGAAGTAGGTACCTAAGAAGAAGGAACCAGTTTAAGTCTCTGGGGTTTTGCCTACACAGCAGAGAACAGGGGAGGCTGGTCTTGGCCTGTGAGCCAGCCCTGAGGCTGTTCAGAAGGGGCTAGAGTGAGGTTTCCTGACATATGGAACAGTTGGAGAAATCTGGAGATAAAAGGAAGAAGGGTGTTTCAATAGCTTGAGGAGAAGGTAACAAGCAAGGGAAAATCAGGGATGCAGGATGTGAAGTGAAATGATGGAACTTTCCATCTTAATCTAGACCATCTGGTCATCTTATCTTTAAAGCAGTGATTTCTCAGACATTTTTCATCTTATATCACGATGACCATATGTCCCAGATTTCCTAGGATGGGCCAGATGTCAAATATTTTCGCCATTGTTAGACCATTGGTACCAAATCAGGATTGCAAAATACGATCATTATTCTTACATCCTCCTCTGTCAGCTCTTGTTTACCTTTATCACATTGTTTCCAAGTAGTTAACAGCATCATCAAGCAGCTGTCCAAAGCAGTAGTTCCCAAATCTGACTGTGTATCTGAATCACCTGGGACGTTTGTTAAAATACTGGTTCTTGTGGTACCTGCTCCACCTTTATAAACTTGAAAATTTAGATTGATCCAGATCTGGAAGATACTCAGATGTCTATCTGTATTTTTAGCAAGTGTCCTATGTGGTCATGAGGCAGCTGGCTTGGACAGGTTTTAAGAACCACTGGACCAGTCAACACCATTCACATCTTCTTCTGAGCATTGCAAAGTCTCTTACAACAGAGCTTCTCATACAGGGGGTCTGTTGACTTCTGGAATCTGTGAACTCCTGAAATTTTAACATTACATTTGGAAGTCTGGGTCCATGAGCAATTTCCTGGGAAAGGACCACAGCCTTAATTAAGTTCTTGATGGAGTTAATGGCCAAGAAAGGTTACAAACCCAAGAATACAAGATCATTTAGAAGGTAGAAGGTACTTTTTTCAATGATCTTAGACTTAACTGCCCCTGTGTTTTGTTTTGTTCATCTTCTCATTACTCATATCTACTTAATGATCTAATAGGAGTCTTTTTCCTGGGTTTAAGGAATACATGTATGTGTGTGTACATGCACACACACACACACACACACACACACACACCAGTGACTTATTCTAAAACAGTGATTCTTCTTGCAGACAAGTATTTTTGAATTTATCAGCCAATAACGTGTGTGTGTGTGTGTGTGTGTGTGTGTGTGTGTGTGTGTGTTAAGGGTGATGGTTTGTTGGGTGGGGCGATCCGATCACCTAATTTAAACTCCCTATTTCCTCAGCCAGTCCTGCCCCGCCCTCCTTTGCTCTCCAGCTTTCCCTGTGTATCCATTGAAACAGGTTGTGGATCCATGATCCAGTGAAATCCTGTGTGTTTTAAATCTTGGGGTTAATATTCTCCAGCTGTGTTGCCTCAGCTCTAGGGAGACTACTTCCTTGACAAGCATTTGTGGTTTGAGGAGCCAAGCAATAGACTAGAAACTTCAGGGCTATGAGTTCTAACTCTGGGTCTGCCCTGACACAGTGTGTGACCTTGGGCAATTCATTTGATCTCTGTCCAAACTCTCTGATGCTTGATAACAGGATTTTCTAGAAATCTCCCTGCCAATAAAGACATATGGAACCACTCCTTGCTTCCACAAGGGAAGGCTACACTTCATTATCTTCCAGGCTTTTAACTCTCTTTCTCCATTTGCCCATTTCCCCATGCCAGGGACTCCAGAGTCTAACTGTGGCTGTTTTCCCAAGTCTTAGAACTACTTTCTTACTTTTCTTTCCAAAAGTGCGTCAGCAATGCTACTCTATTTCAGCCTGCTCCAGGATTCCAGACTTTGTCCCCAAATGCATACCCCACAAAACTAAACGGCCCAGGCTGCTTTGGAACAGTGTGCATTGTGCAGAACTGTACTCTGCCCTGGATTTCACGTGGCTACTGTAGACAGATGAGAGCTGAGTTTCTCTCCCATCTTTTGCATTCTGCAAAGTACAATTTATTGCTTTATGAGCCTCCACAAATCATTTTTATACTCCTTCTACTTTTTAACATCTCCTTTTATAGAAAATGATTAAGCTAATAAATTTTATGAAAAGCAATACAATTCCAAGAATTTTTTTTTAAAGAAAATATGCACTATTTCAGCTTTTGGATTTTGTTGGAAGATCATTAACTCAGATAACATGTGTCTTTTAAGTTTTGGGAACACACACATTTTTTAGTGTGCAGTCAAGAGTTTTGTGGGGTGGCAGAGGAGAAAATGATGTTTTGTAGTGGCTGGTCCTCTCCTTTCAGAATACAGCTGGACCAGTGGAGTTGTGAGTGCTTCTTTTTTTTACTAATGTCTTGCTCTGCCTTCTGCCTCAAGATACCATGCCCCTCCAGACATTGGGTTTTGATGTCTCAGATACTTTATTTCTGCTAATGATAGATAAAGGTCCTTGGACCAAAATACTAGAAAGAGTCAGCATGTGGCCTGAAGCACATCAGTCAAATGGATTTGAGTTCACCAGGTAGTGGAGTAACTTTAGTTGTGTGTTTTAAGTGCCTTCTGATTTGGAGTGGTATCAGTGGGTACTCTTCTGGGATGGAGAACTTTCCTTCCCCTGGGATGGAGGTGCGTCCCTCACTCTCCTCTCAATCTGTGGCTGCCCCAGAGCCCCCACCCTGGTTTATCTCCCCAGTATCTTCCTTCTGTTGGACCATCCCCTTTTTCCTCTCCGCTAAGACCTCTTTTGAGTAATTGCCAACCTGGAAATTATTTGATAATCTAATATCTCTGTATTATTTCATTGCAAAGGAAGTATATTAAAGGAACAATAACAGTTAGCGTTTATTATTTACTCTGTGCCAAGACTTTTTTACAATACTTTACATGCAATTTTGCACTCAATCATCACAATAAGCCTGTGGGGTCTTTGATACACCCACTATCTATATGAAGAGTAAAAAAGTGTTAAGGTAATTTGCCTAGACCCACTTGATAAGTACAGGCAAACTGAATGGAGACCTGTGTGCTTGATGAATGTGCTCCATCTTTTAAATTTTTTGTTAATTTATTTTTAAATAATCTCTACACCCAACATGGGGCTCGAACTCATGACCCCGAGATCAAGAGTTGCATGGTCTACTTACTGAGCCAGCTCTCAGTCCCTCAATGTGCTCATCTTTAAAGAATAACCAGATGCACTGTTGTATGTGGTTTGTGAAATTGTGATGATGAGGTCCCAGTCACAGGAAGAGCTGCTCTAAAGGTGACAGATGACAGGAAAGTGGATGGGGGGAGAAGCAAGTAGGTAGGGTTCTGTGTCCCCTTCCTTCTCCTCTCTCTCTCTCTCTTTCTCTCACCCACACACCACATGCATGTGCACACACATCAAGCTGAGCAAATATTCTTTTATCTGTTTTCACAATGGACTTCCAAGTAATGTTTCCTTTGAAGAGTTTCTCTGTAAAATACAAACACGCTTTGAGAATGACTGCTTTCTAGGATCCCACTTATCACAGCATATTCTTATCTCTTCCCCCCTGATCTGGAAATGCTAATATAACTCAGATGTTAACTGAGGTCTCCCTTGTCTCTGAGGTCACCCTGTCCTTTGAGATTTAAGTAAAATTGTCTCTGCCCCCCATTTCCTATCTCCTGGAAGTTTCCAGCGCCATCGTTCAGATTTCTGCACATTCTCGAACCTACTCTCAGGGGCAGTTTTCCCTGGCAAACTCTTGACCTCACTGCATCCTACCTCCCACAGCTGCCTTTTCCTCTGTGTTGCTTGCTGACCTCGAGGGGAACTCAATTCTTTTTTCTTCACTTGCACCCTCACTTCATCCACAATTCACTCCCACAGAGAACTGTTCCATAGTGAAGACCTGCAGGCCACAGGAGAGGGTTGACATCCCAGCAAAACATTTAAATGGAAGATTAAGCATCCTTGTTCTGAAACCATGTTAAGTCTCTTTGCCACCAGGAATTTCTAACTGACTGCAGGCTGCAGGGCATTCTTCTGCAGGGCACGTTCAGTCCAAGCCTTTTCCCTCTCAGTTCCTTTCCCCTCCCTCTTCTTACTCCCCTCCCTCCTCCCCCTCCTCCCTTTCCCTCCTCTTCCTCCTCCCTCCTTCCCTCCTTCCTTCCATTCTCCTTCCTTTCCTCCTCCCTCCTTCTCTCCTCCCTTCCCTTTTCCCTTCCCTTCTCCCCCTCTTCCCTCCTTCCCTCCTCCCTTCCTTTCTCCCTCCTTTCTCCTCCTCCTCTCCCCCTCCCTCCCTTTCCCCTTTCCTTCTCTCCCTCCTTCTCCTCCCCTCTCTTCTTCCCAGACTCTTTCTCTTCCTTGCCATCCCTCAATTCAAAATCCCTCTGCATTTCCTCAGCTAGGTTTTGTTTCCTGCCTCCTTCTTAACCACGTACCCCAGAACCTCAACTTTTCTACCCGGAGCAATGAGCAACATAGTAGGGTATTTCTGTAAACAAAGTTAGGTTTCTCTCCAAAAGAAACCACGGTAAGCCGTTGAGAGGGTTCCCCCCAGCTCCATGAACACAGGATAGCCCCGTTGGAAGAGTGTGGCCAGGCGGATCAGCAAGCCCAGACTGGAGGCTGACTTCAACCCTTCTTGGAGAAGAGTCAGGGGCCTGTGTAAAGGGTGGGTAAACAATTTGCCTTCTTCCTGCACTGTTAATAGGCAGTAGTAAAAACCAGCATCAGGCACCGTGCGAAGCACTTCACATTTGTCATTTGATTGAAATCTCACACTCTGTGAAGTACATTATTTCTATTTTCTTTTCACTAATGATGGGGGTTAAGCACCCTGCCGCAGATTCACGGTTAGGACAGCCTGCTTGGGCCCCACACAGACTTGCCATGCTCTTGACTACAGTGCTACGTTATTCAACCACCCAGTGGTCAGAAGAATACTTCTTTCCCTAAGTGTTTCAGTCCACCTTCTAGCACCCCTTACTCCCCATGGGAAGTTCCTCAGGCTCCATGTCTTTTTCCTGCCTCCTGAGAGACTCCGAGGAATGCAACTATTTTCGGCTCCCTTATGGGAATATGTGCTTTTTCCAGTATACAGCAGAGAACCAAGCTTATCTGCAAGTCATGTTAACTGTATATTTAGATATCTGTATCTCGAAATGAAATGTGCTAAGTAAACTTTTTTTTTTTTTAACAATAATGACAGAGCTTGTGGGGAAGGGGCCCAGTCATGGGCCTCCATCCTGGGTTTACATCTTCTTGTGTGTCTGATGGCAAGTTGCTTGTTTTCTACATAGCCTCTATTTCTGTGTGATGGGCACAATAATACCTACTTCCCCGCCATAGTGCCTGACACTCAGAAAATGCGTAATGAATATTAGTTTCTTTCCTTTTTGTAGTTGACATTCTCATATCAGCATATTTACTCTGTATTTGCTCAAAATTCCAAGTGATTTCAGCATTGAAAGTTGAAGGAAGGTGATAGGATGAATGTGTTCTACTTTTTCAGTTTTCTTTAACTTTTTATATGCATTTTTCTTGTAAAAAAAATAAAAATAGAGGTCTTTCTAAATGCCAACAAGGAGAGGCCTATTATCCAGCTCCTGGTTTCGGTGAAGAGGCAAAGGCATGTAGACAAGAGGTTGGAGGTGGATTCGAACCCCGTGAGGTAAAACTCTTTTTGTCAGGGCTGGATGGCAGGATGGCTCTCAAAATTTGTGAAGGAATTAAAGATGGTTTTCACATCCTCATAGTGAAACATGTGGCCTGTGTTCATCTGAACGTATCAGTTTATTGGCTAGTTGGAATTTGGGATTTTTATGTGATCAACATTTACTACATCTATTTTTTAAAAATATATTTTTTTATTTATAGAGAGAGAAAGAGTGTGAGCATGTGGAGGGGCAGAGGGAGGGAGAGAGAGAAAGAAAGAGGAAGAGAGAGAGAGAAAGAGAGAGAGAGAGAAGGGGAGAGAATCTTCAGCAGGCTCCGTGGAGCAGGGCTCGATCTTACGACCCTGGGATCATGACCTGAGCCTAAATCAGGAGTTAGGCACTCAACTGACTGAGCAACTCAAGCATGCCAACATTTACTATATTAAGTGACTTTATTTCCAAATTTACTGTAAATGTTTTGTAATTTAAATGGGCTCATTCAAATGCAAGGTGCTTCCTGCAGCTTCATTGGGTGGTAAGCATCAGTCCGATGATTTGACAACTTTCTCCTCCCAATAACCATAGGCACAAAATATCTACACTGTTCAATCATAAGACTCTGCCATTTAATTTCTCTTTAAGTGAGTGGTAGCTGAGAGGTGAGACATCCGAATCAGGCCCTCGGGCTAGTGCTGAGACACACACAAGTGCTCCTGTCACCTTGAATGGAAAGATTTCATCAGGCAGCCAATCCTGCTCCTGTTTAACATCAATAACTACAAGCTAAAAGGAAACCTGTGTCCAAGATAAAGTGTTCTTTCTCCCTTCAGGTCTAAATTATTTCTGAAAGTGAATAGTAGTAAAAACTTTGAAATTTGCTGTCTATACTTATACTTCAGTGGCTCTCAAACCTCAATACCCATTACAATTGCCAGACTCCTAGGTGCCACCCACTACCATCGGCTCTGAGTGAGTTAACTTGTATTGGAATCTAAGAATCCTGACTTTTCAAAAGCCCCTTCTCCTCCTCCTCCTTCTCCTCCTCCTCCTCCTCCTCCTCCTCCTCCTCCTCCTTCTTCTTCTTCTTCTTCTTCTTCTTCTTCTTCTTCTTCAAGATTTTTAATTTTAACTCCAGTGTGGTTAACATACAGTGTTATATTAGTTTCAGGCATACAATAAAACAATTCACCAATTCTGTGCATTACTCAGTGCTCATTATGATAATAAGCACACTCTTAATCTCTATCATCTATTCTGCTTGAGTGTTTCTGTACAAATAGTGCCTGTCTTTCAAATAGCTGCATTACAGGGGCTCCTAGGTGGCTCAGTAGGTTAATCGTCTAACTCTTGATTTTGGCTCAGGTCATGATCTCATGGTCGTGAGATCAATCCCCACATCAGGCTCTGTGCTGAGTGTTGAGCCTGGTTGGGATTCTCTCTCTGCCTCTCTTTCTGCCTTTCCCCTGCTAGCACACATGTGCATGCTAGCTCTCTTTCTTACAGATAAATAAAACATTTAAAAAACACAAGTAGCTACATTGCAGATAATCAATACATGCAAATAGCTGCTTCTGCTCCTTTTGTACCCCTGAATGCCTCTATTCTTCCACCTCCACCCTCCCATCCCATGTTGTTTCTTTATAAAAAGTTGTTTTATAAAGATTGTTGGGTTTCTATGGGCTCTGAAGTGGAAGAAGGAACTGCAGTAGTAATTAGCATATACCACTCTTACACAGGGATCTCAGTGAGTCTGACTTGCCTAAGCAGTGACTGGATTCCTGTCCAAAGCTGTATTTACTCCACTTGTCTCTGTTGGTCAGGGATGGCTCCACTGCAGGAGGCAGAATTGATTACAGAACCTCTCCGTTGTGCTGCTGAAAAGCTGCACCACTTCTGCGAGAAACTGATGGTAAGGAGGCTATTGCTACGAGGGTTCTGCTTCCTCTGCTGCCCTCAGGAAAGCAACTTTGGCTGCTAAGCCAGGAAGAACCTAATTCAGGAACAACACAGTCTCTGGCGGAAAGTGAGATGCCCCACACTTGCTTCTCTCTCCATGAGACTCACTATTCGAGATCAGAATTTCATGTAAGGTCCTCTGATTGGTGGAAACTAAGTCTTGCCTGAAACCCTAGTTACAAGAGTGTCTTCTAGTTGTTGTGTTTCTTTTTTCCCCCAAATTTTAACTCTCCAATCTCTTGCTAACTAGAAGGGAGCTAGAATAGATCTTGGACCAATGTATTCTCAGCATCTGCTAATTCCCTTGCAGCTTGAATGTTTGCACTTCATTTTATTATATTTTCAGAAGTGTCATCATTTAAAAGTTAATTTGAGTCCTCGAATTCTGCGAATACTTTATTCTAGTCATTGTTTCTGTGAGGGGAAAAAAACATTTCCAAGATCAAAAAACATTCTTATCAATATATTTTTAGATTGAAGCTCTTTATAATATGGAGACTGCCTTTTTGGAGAAGCTATCTTGTTACATACATGTATATGCAAGTGTATGTGTGTTCTATTAATGCAAATGACCTTGACCTAGTACATATGTGGTAATTATTATTGACAGTCATACTGATCAATTGGAAGCCCTACCAGATTCTGAAGTGCCATAGTAATTATAGTAGATAACACTTATTGAGTCTTAACTTTGTTCCAAGAACCATGCTATATGTGTTCTTATATTTAAATTCTTAAAATTCTATGAGCTGGGTGTCATTGTCATCATCCCACTTTACCAAAAAGGAAACGGAAGCAGGGAGATTAATTTGCCAATGATCCACAGCTGGTAAGTGGCACAGCCGGAAGTTGAATCCAGTATTCACATCATCCCACAAAAGTATTATTAGTATGATTTCACTATAGGTGTTTTATTTTAATCTAATACCAGATGGCATAATTTATTCTCTCTCCATGTCTTTCTGTCTCTTTGCTGGTGCGTGTGTAAGTGTGTGAGTTCAGTTTTGGACATGTTATATTTGAGATCCTACCCGCGCGTGGTGGGGCGGCATTCTTTAATCTCATCTTTGTTTAGAATGAAATTTAAGATAAAAAGTTTATTCATCTCCAGTTCCAAAAGAAATACTAACCCACATTTGTCCAACTGGTAAGCAGGAAAGGAGAATGTATAGGTTCACAGCTCATCGAAAAGTAGAACACTTGTGATACTTCACCATCTGGTGGTCAGAAACTCAAGTGAGCCATCTGGGCACTAACTAAGCAAAGACCATGTTATTGAGGTGCCTTCTTACTTAGCTGAGAATTCTGTTATGACTTGGCCATTAGCCAGTACCAAGGACTGCTGTCTAGCTGTCATGCAAAAGTAGAATTCTCAGTTCATGCTCTAAGCCATGCAGATCTTAGTATATATGTCAGTCGTGTGCATTCCTGCACTCAACTGTTAGAGGTCTGATCCTGCACTTCTCCACTGAAAACCATTTACACTGAGGCAGGTTTTGACCCTTCTGGTCATAACCAGTCATATTTTGCTCTCTTGACCACTTGCTCTTTCTAAATTCTATCCTCCCCTGACTTCTGGAAGTGTACATACACCCTCTTCTAGTTTTCCTTCTGCCCCTTTAGTCTTCCCTCTCAGGCACCCCCTTAAAAGTTCCTCTTGTTTTATTGGTCCCTAAAATTTAGTTATTTATTAGGGTCCCATGCTTGGCCTTTTGGGTTCAATGGGGAGCTCTTGGCAAGTCATAGTAACTTCCGATTCCTAACTTCATCCCCAAGGAAGAGGGCTGATTAAGTGGGATCAAGAGCAATGACATTTATTAGATCCAGGTGCAGCGGACTCTCTCTCAATATATCTCTTGATTATTACCCTTATACAATACCTCTCTTTCTCCTATGAAATTGGGAGTGACATGGATTTGGGACCATTACTTCCAGGGAAATACCTTATCCTGAGAACTCCTTGGTGCCTGGATTAGACAGTTTCTGCTGTAGACCATGGGAAAACCCCTGCTTTGTCCTCTTGTTTACCTCAGTCTACTTTTCCTTTGACATTGGAGTGGGCAGATACAGAGGACTAAGACTTGTGTTTCTGTTTAGGGCATATGGACTAAACAGCCTTCTCAGCCTACTTTAAAGGCCCTAGATCCTTTGTATCTGCTTCTGGCATTAGAACATGGGCCTGTATTTCCTTGGGGAATTTATGAAGGAGATTGAAGGGGAAGGGTAGAGCTTGGGAATTCTATGGCAAAACAAAGTTTAGTGTTCTGGTTTCTGAATATCTCTTAATGGATTTCCATCATAGTCAAAGCTTATAAGACCTACTTCTCATTCTATATATACCTCCTTCTTTTGCTTCTAAATAGAACTCAGCTACCACGTACATGCTGGCTTTTCCAATAGTCTTATCTTTAGTCTAATTGTCCCTACTACAGGCTAGACACATACAGTCCTTTGTCATCTGGAAATTTTTCCTTGGGCGCCCCACAGGATCTTACACGTGTCCCAACTAAACTCATATCTTTCCTTCTCTCACCTCCTGAATTGGCCCTTCCTCCTCTTTCTCAACAATAGCAGACATTCCCGTTGGAAACGAACCTGGCTGTCTCGTAGCCCCCACATTCAACTGTCATTAAGTTATACAGAGAGAATGTTGCAAGTAGCTTCCTTGGGGGGCACCTGGCTGGCTCAGTCAGTGGAGCATGTGACTCTTGATCCGGGGGTTGTGAGTTTGAGCCCTACGTTGGGCATAGAGTTTGCTTAAAAATAACATCTTAAAAAACAAACAAACAAACAAACAAACAAATCTTCCTTGGATCTGCTGTCTCTTTTTCACTCTCACTGCCACTGCCTTATTTAGGCCTTCATCATTTCTCACATGTTTTATACCAGTCCTAAGAGGTCTCCCTCTTCACATCACTGTCTCACAGCCTCCAGGTACACATGGGATGGAGTCACCTGCTTTCACTCTTTCAGAACAGGACCCACAGCCCTCACCTTCCTCCCCTGCGGTCAGCTCTGTCCTCTCACTGCCTGTGCTGTGTCCTCACTGAACAGCATCCAGTCCCAGAGTGCACGCTGTGATTTCCAGCCCACTGCTTCGTCTGCCCAGATGTCCTCACCCCACAGATGCTGCTGCTCAGGATCTCCTTCCTCCCTTCTCCCTGTGTTCTCCGCTTGGGACTTGTTTCTTCTGTATCATCTCTTAGCAACTTTTGCTTTTCTCTATCATAGTCCTTGCATCATCATCTTATAATTTTCCATTTACTCAGCTTCTACTAAACCGTGATATCCCCAAGATGAGGAGCTAGGCCTTTTTCATGTTTGCATAAGCCCAGCCAAACACACAGCCTGACACTCACTAAGCGTCATGTATGTAGTTGAAATCAAAGAATGGTATATTTATCCAGCAAAAAAAACTTGTGTGCCACCCCTCAGGGTATGTATTATTTCAACATTTTAGCTAATCATTTGAACTCAGAAAGTCTCCCATGTAGAAAATAAGTAATAAGCCAGGAGCAAAGAGAAAATTCCTTCTTCTCTTCCTAAGCATCATTAGGGGAGAGCCTCACAGAGGAAGACCTTTGAGGGTAGCCTTAAAGGTAGACTCAATTTCCCAAAGACACAAGAGACAGAAGGGCTTTCAAGCCACAGCTCTCAGGATGATGTTTGTGGACCTCCACTAATCCTGTGTGGCAAGAATAAGGGGTAAGAGTGTCACAGGAGGAGGGGGCCAGTCTTGAAGGACCTTGAGAGGGAGAATGTGTTGTCTGAGGCCACTTAGTATGTTAGTAACTAAGTTGAGATTCAGGTTCTTTTATTTGAAGAATGAGCCAGGAAAGGTATTGTTCAAAATTGGTGATCAGAGTTGAAGATGGCCTCATCAGTCAGATTATACATCAAAAACTACCAATCTTGTGAATCGGTATTATGTATTTTATCCAAATATAAAATTGACATGCCAGGCTAAACATCAAAGGAGGAAAATATTCATGACTCTTTAAAAGATCTTTCAGTCTATAAGCAGAACTCCACTTGCAAAGGGCAGAGTTAGAATGAAAAGCTACTGGAGCGCCTGGCTGGCTCAGGTGGTTAAGCATTCAACTTCTGCTCAGGTCATGATCTCACGGTTTGTGGGTTTGAGCCCCACATTGGGCTCTGTGCTGACAGCTCGGAACCTGGACCCTACTTCAGATCCTGTGTTTCCCTCTCTCTCTGCTCCTACCCTGCTTAAACTTTGTCTCTCTCTGCCTCTCAAAAATGAATAAACATTAAAAACAAACAAACAAACAAACAAACAAAGAATGAAAAGCTACAGTTTGAGAAGAAACATCTCTAAGTTTGTGAGGCCGATTTCGGTAGGGGAAATAAAAACCTGGCACTTCAGGAGAAGAAAGTTTTCAGGGGCAGCCTGGTTATACTTCTCCTGACTTCTGGCTTCCTGCTTCTTGATTTAAGCCTATACTTAGGCAGCACCTGGGGGGCTCAGTCAGTTGAGTGTCTGGCTTCAGAGTTTGGCTCAGGTCATGATCCCAGGATTGTGGGATCAAGCTCCATATCAAGCCCCATCTTGAGTTCCATGCTGAGTGTGAAGCCTGTTTAGGATTCTTTCTGTCTCTGTCCCTCTCCTCCGCTCACACTCTCTATCTATAATAATAATAAAAAAGCCTCCACTTAGGCAGAGAATGACCCTTACCTCCCCTCAATTAGCCAGCTTAGTCCCACACTCTGTCTTTGCCAATACGTCCTCTACCCACTTGCTCTGTGCTGTCAGGAAACCACTTCTCCGTCAGGGCTTCCTCAGTTCACCTATTCTGCTTTGCTCCTTCAGTGACTGTTCCTTAGCCCAAGCCCAGAGTCCTCTGATACCAGCTCCCTATCAAGTCACATGGAAGGAGGAAGCCACCTGTCTTGCTCCATGTTGGCTCTCGGGAAGTGGGGAAGTAGATCTTTTCCTTCTTTATCTCCCACGTCTTCAATTCATACTATAAAATACCTGGTATCCTTTCATATCTGTTTGACCCGATATCTGAGAACCACGATACTATTTCTTAGGAAAGAGTAACCACAAGCCAAGGGCAAGAAAACACTAGAAATACCAGACCTCTGATTGTAACGTCATTTGTGGTGAAAAGATTTTGCATGTGCGCACTGGTAATGTTGGCACTGAGATGTTGTCTTTCTCTTGTTCTCTCTTCCTCGCTTAAATGGAGACAAGGGCCCTTGTGACATGAACATAGTGAAAGTTAGAAAAGCAGAGACAGAAAAGAACATTTTTTTGAGTACCTCCTCTATGCCAAGAACTTTCTGAATCCTCATGCCTGAAAGATAAGCTACACGTCTGTCTCCAAAGAGCTCTCGGTTTAGCAGAGAAGGTAAATTTGTAAAAAATACTTAAAAAGCCTTATAATAGAGTACACACAGGATTCTGAGCTAACAGAATGGGAATTGATTACCCAGTGAGTGAGTGTGTGTGTGTGTGTGTGTGTGTGTGTGTGTGGAGACAGAGAGAGAGAGAGAGAATCTCATTTGTTCCATATGAAAATCCTATGAGATTTTATTAATCTGAGATAGTTATTAATATCTCTGTTTTACAGATTAGAAAATTGAAGCTCAGAGTGGCAGTGTAATGTGACCCAGGTCAGGTAGTAGGTGCTTAACTTGACATTCACACTGAAATCTGTCTGACTCCAAAGTCCCACATTGTTTTACTTCATTCCACTGTCTCCTGTCTCCATATCCCTATGTTCTAGGAGGATAGAACAGAACTGGATGGAAACAGAAAACACTAATCATTATCATGAGCACTGTATTGTACACACGTGTTGTGCAGCCGTACCCTGGATGGTTTTGGGTTTCTCTCGGCATTATTTCTGTGTAGCAAGGAACCATTTAGCCTTCAACATACACTCCCAACTTATGTTTCATGGCACCTTTCTTCCGAACTTTGGCTGTATGTGTATTGTTATGGATTTTGAACATAATATGCACCCACCTGAGCGTTAAGATGACCATGGGACATTTGTTGTCCCTGTCACCAAATGTCTAGGTTCAGTTGTACACACTCAACATTCAAGAGGTTTTTCCTCATCGGAGACCTACATCAGCAGATGCCTCACAAGTTGTCAAAAAAGCCCCTTTGTGATCTGACATGTTGTGTGTGTATTGGATCTGGAATAACTGTGGCAGGAATGGAGTCATTAGTTTTAGGCTTTTTGTCATCAAGAAGGTAATACCACAGATTTCTCAGATCAGATCCTTCTGTAGAGGTCCATCTCTCCTGAGATATAAGAGCTGTTCCATCTCAAAGGCCTGAGTAGAGTATGACGGGCGTAGTGAGGAGACCACAGAGCTGAGATTCCCTTGATTGTGGAGAGGACACCGCCCCCCCGACCCCCAATCTTCTCTAGGAAAATAAAGGTCCACTTTACTGCTGCATGGATTTGAAGGTTCTTCTTTGAGAACCTGGAATCATCCCCCACATCTACACCCACCTCTGAATTTTAACCCAGCTGGGTTTTTGAAGTTACTGGATTCTTTCTTTGGACCCTGACCTGACCCATTGTAGATGCTTCCAGGCCCAGAGCCCTTTTGGTTTTACTGGAATGCCAGCCCCGTGCAAGCGGGGCCTCATTTACCACAGTGTCTCCATGGCCTAGAATAGTGTCTTGCATAAATATATGTGGAATGAATTTTGTCCCACTAGACACTCAGGATGACCCATTCTTGTCTGAGATTGTTTTCCTCCTGGGATGGAAGTCCTGCCCCAGTCTTGATCATATAGCATGATAGCAAAAGCTTTTAAAAGTTTTTTGCCAGTTTTCTTGAGCTATAATTGACATATAACATTGTGTAAGTTTAAAGTACACAACATCATGATTTGATATGTATAAATTGTGAAATTATTACTGCAATAAGTTTAGTTAACACCCATCAGCTCACACAGTTATGGTTTTTCCCTTATGATGAGAACTTTTATGATCTACTCTTAACAACTTTCAAATATACAGCACAATATTGTTAACTCTAGTCATCATGTTTTCTGTTACATCCCTAGAACTTGTTTATGTTATAGCTGGAAGTTCGTACCTTTTGCCCACCTTCACCCAATTCCCCCACCTCCTACCCCTGCCTCTGACAACCACAAATTTGATCTGTTTCTATGAGTTTGGTGTTTTAGATTCCACAAATAAGTGAGATCACACAGTATTTGTCTTTCCCTGACTTATCTCATTTAGCATAATACCCTCAAGGTCCATCCCTACTGTCACAAAGGGCAGGATTCCCTTCTTTTTTTCTGGCTGAAGAGTTTTCCATTACACACACACACACACACACACACACACACTTCTCACATTTTCTGTTGATGGACTCTTATGTTGTTCCAGTGAATGTGAGAGTGCAGATCTCTTCAAGGTAGCGATTTTGTTACCTTTGGATAAATACAAATACTCAGGAGTGGGATTGCTGGAGCATATGGTAGTTCTATTTTCAATATTTTGAGGATTCTCCATATTGGTTTTCATTGTGGCTGTACCCATTTATCTTCCCACCAACGCTGCACCAAAGTTCTATTTTCTTTACATCCTCGCCAGCATTTATTGTCTCTTGTCTTTTGGGTGATTGGTCATTCTAACAGGTGTGAGGTGATGTCTTACTGTGGTTTGGGTTTGTATTTCCCTGATGATGGGGATATTCAGCACCTGTTAGCCATTCGAATGTCTTCTTTGGAAAACGACTTGCTTTTTGCTGGAAGATGAGATTTGTGCTCTTTTATGCCAGGCGTAAAGCTTAAGGCTAGTAAATGCCAGACTTCCTTATCTGAATCATCTACCTCTTAGTCTCTTCTTAAGCAGTGTGTGATCCCTATTCAGGCATCTGTCCTTCCCCACTTCACTTTCCATTCCCTAATCAACCTCACTCAGCATGAAAACAACCTAAGCAAAAATGAAAAAGGGAAAATGGAGCCACCCACCAATTTCTTTCTTCTGACTTTCTTGCCCTTCTACGCCTGAGCAAGAAGAAAAAGTAATATAGCTGTTCCTATGCAGATGGTGTACAATCATATTCACTCATTTAAAAAACACTAATGAGTATTAACTCTATGTCAGTCACACAAATTTTTGAAAACCTAAAGTATTTTCTCTGTATTTTTGAAAAAGAGAAGACTTAGAATCTCCCACTTAGAAATATTAAACAATAATGACTAGTGCCATTAAACAATAAATGCCTTGAATTTAAGGACAATAGTATTTCTAAATGCCACTAAGTCATGTCATAACCTGCACATTTCATAAGTCTGGATACAGACTGAATTATAAAGAGAGTTGTTTTCTTCACCTAGTTAAAAAAAAATGTATCCCTAGGAGAATATCTCAAAAACTACGAGAGAGAGAGAGAGAGAGAAAGAGAGAGAGAGAGAGAGAGAGAGAGAGAAAGAGAGAAGCAGGGAGAGAAACAGAGAGAGACTGATTTAGAAGGGTTCATCACATAGCATAAAACAACCATATTATAATTTTTTAAATGTTTATTTATTTTTGAGAGAGAAAAAGAAAGAGACAGAGTGTGAGGAGGGCAGGGGCAGAGAGAGAGGGAGACACAGAATCCGAAGCAGGCTCCAGGCTCTGAGCTGTCAGCACAGAGCCCGACACAGGACTCAAATTCACATATCATGAGATCATGACCTGAGCCAAAGTCGGACACTTAACCAACTGAGCTACCCAGGCACCCCAAAACAACTATATTATAAATAGTATAAAGTCAGCTAGAGGATGAATTGTGTCTTACACATTCCTTGTATTATCCAGTGTAGGTACTCAGTAACTTTGCCTCTGAGTTCCTGTACAGACATCTGTTTAAGTAAAATCAGAAATTGAAATTGTCTGCATTGTATTTTCTTTTAAATTATTTAATACATAATATTAAGGACTGAAAGTGTATCTTTTTAAAATAACATAAACTTTCTATAAATGATACAACCCCATATGCAGAAACTGACCTCTTTGCAGAAAGACAGGCCTGTACTGAAATGGGCTGACTCAGCTCAGGGTTTTTGAACATATTAAAGTTTGCCCGCAATGAAATGACAGGTATACACATATTTATATGAAGTCTACTGTCAGTGTGTATATCAAGGTCTCTGCACCTTCAATCAGAAAAACGGTAGATTCTAGCAAGTGCTTGGTGCAATCAGAACTTGTCCTTGAAAATTAGAAGAGCTAAAGAAGCAGTTCTCATGTAGCTGGGAGCCCGTTAAGTTATGAAGATTTCTGAAGCAAAATTCAGTAATTCAAAAGATATAAAGGCTCCTAAACAGAGTTATGGAGATCTACAAAAGGTTCGTTTCCCATGTGAGGAATGTAATGTGTGATTTTCTGCGTATCTTCTGCTTTTGCATAAATATGCACATGTATTTAAAAGTTGTATTCTTTTGGTAACACTAACATTGAATCAAATATTTGTCAGACCCCTGCATTACTTATAGCATTTGCTTCAGAGCATTATTTTCAGTTCTTTATTATAGCAAATACTATCATTTTTTGCAATGTAGACTTACTTTACCTTTTCTTCATTATGATAAAAAGATGAATTTTTAAAAATGTTTCATTTATTGTTGAGAGAGAGTGCAAGCAGAGGCGGGGCAGGGAGAGATATAATTGTCAAATCACTATGTCGTATATCTGAAACTAATATTATCGCCCAAATATACTTCAACTAAATTAAAAAAAAAAATTAACGTTTATTTATTTTTGAGAGACAGAGAGACAGAGCGTGAGCAGGGGAGGGGCAGAGAAAAGTGGAGACACAGAATCTGAAGCAGGCTCCAGGCTCTGAGCTGTCATCACAGAGCCCAACATGGGGCTTGAAATTATGAACTGTGAGATCATGACCTGAGCTGAAGTTGGTTGCTTAACCAACTAAGCCACCCAGGAGCCCCCAATTAAACTTTTTTTTTTAATTTTAAAAAAGAAAATATGTAGAAATTCAATACTATGACAGATAGCCAGTTTATTGAATAAGTGGGAGGAATTACACTGAAGGATTTAGAAATAATCAAACATTTGTCAAATGATTTCAATAGCATTATTTTAGAAATCTTTGAAATAATTAAAAAAAGGCCTCGTATCCACATTAAACAGTAGTAGGAGATTGTAAATAAAAATAAAAATTTTTGAAAGTAGTATGGATGAATGCAGCTAAGGACCCATTAGAAACCTTGCAACTGAATTTTTCATATAGGTTAAAAATTGAAAACAAGGACTCTAATAAAGAAAATAAATAATAAATTGGATAAAGTTGAAGCAATACTTAATGAAATGGAATTAGAACTGAGTAAATTACATGGAATGTTGAAAAAGAAAAAAGATATGAAAAGTATAAAAGATATGAGAGTCAGGATGAATTGACACACTGAAATATATATTTTTAAGTGTTTTTTATGTTTATTTATTTTTGAGTGAGACAGAGTGTAAGCAGAGGAGGGGCAGAGAGGGAAGGAGACACAGAATCCAAAGCAGGTTTCAGGCTCTGAGCTGTCAGCACAGACCCCGATGCAGGGCTCTAGCTCAAAAACCATGAGATGATGACCTGAGCCGAAGTCGGATGCTTAAGCGACTGAGCCACCTAGGCGCCCCCTGAAATATATTTCTTAGAGGAGTTCCAGGAGGATAGGATGAAGAAAAGATATTAACAGATGATAACAGCTGAGAATTTTCTAGAACTGAAGTGCATTCCCAGCCAGATAAAGCATGGAGTGGCAATCAGTGTAAATTAAAACAACCAAAAAAAAAAAACCCCAAAACTCTGCCTATAAGCACATTTTATTGAAGCTTTACATTAAGGTATTATTTTGAAACGTTATTTTTTTTTAGTCTTATTTTTGCCAGAACACAGCCTGTTTGCATTATTATCTTTCTTTCTGCCATGAAGATCACCTATTATCTTGTTTTTATCACCAATATTTGTTAAAGGAAGGGGAAAGCAATTAAAATAGGCAAAATTTGAATTTTATTTTCTCACCAAGGAGAAACACACTTTGGTTTTGCTGGTGTTACACGTATACATCAATAATACTTCTTATCTTTTTTTTTTAAAGTATAGTTGATACACCGTGTGACATTTGTTTCAGGTATACAGCATAGTGATTCAAGCTCTATGTTGTGCTGTGCTCACCACAAGCACGGCTACCATCTGTCACCATACAACGCTAATTACAGTACCATTAACTCTATTCCCTATGCTGTGCCTTTGATTCCTGTGACTTATTCATTTCATAGGTATGAATATTCATTTCCAAGGTATGAATATTACTAGCTATTATGTAGATACTCCAGTAACCCTGGTAGATTCAAGACTGTTGCTTTCTTCTTGCCTTCACTCTAGTCTAAGTTACTATGAACTCGTTTCACTGACTATTCGAAAGCCATCTTATCTTCCAAATTCCCTGGAATGGGTTTCTGATTTTTTTTTTTCCTGCTTGATCCATCGTATGGGATACACAGAGGTCTGACATTCAGCTGATACACAGCTATGTGACATACCGGCATTTACCCTGAGTAGTTGTTACTCCAATTATCTATTGCTGTGTAACAAACGATCTCAAAAGTTAGTGATAGAAAGCATTGACAACATTTATCTTGCTTGTGAATATGAGATTTGAGGAGGGCTGAATGAGGCCAGCTTGTCTGTCTTTCCCTTGGTGTCAGCCGGGGTGGCTCCAAAGTTGGGGGCTGCAGTTACCTCAAGACTCGCTCACATGTCCGGTGCTTAGTGCCAGCCACTGGCTGGGACTTCAGCTGGGGCTGTGGCCAGAATACCTACTCTTGGCTTCCGTGGACTCTGGTGTCTGGGTTCCCAGGGTGAGAAGAGAGGAAGCCAGGTAGAAGCTGTATTGTTATTTTGACCTAGGCTCAGTCAGCCAGGGCCACATTTACCTCATTAGAAATATTATTCACTAGAAGTGAGTCACAAAGGGGGTGCCTGGGTGGCTCAATCGGTTAAGCATCCGACTTCAGCTCAGGTCATGATCTCATGGTTTGTGGGTTCGAGCCCCACGTCGGCCTCTGCGCTGACAGCTCAGAGCCTGGAGCCTGCTTCAGATTCTGTGTCTCCCTCTCTCTCTGCCCCTTCCCTGCTCACACTCTGTCTCTCTGTCTCTCAAAAATAAATAAATGTAAAAAAAAAAAAAAACAAGTGAGTCACAAAGGCAGACCCATATTCAAGGGAGGAGAAATTAGATTCACCTTTTGATGGGCAGGAAAGAATTACAGACATTAAAGCCACAGTCCTTTCATGGGATATGTAGAGTAGGCAAATCCACAGAGACACGCAACACAGCAGAGGTTACTGGGAGCTGGATGGAAGGCGGACTGGTGCATTACTGTTTAACGCATACAGGGTTTCTTTCTGTTTGGTGGGATGAAAGGTTCTGCAAATGATAATGGTGATGGTTGCACGACATTGTGAATGAACTTAATGCCACTGGATTGTACACTTAAAATGGTTAAAAGATAAATTTTATGTTATGTATATTTTGCTACCATGAAACAACAAGTGTAACACATGGTCTACGCCCATTGTAATGAATCAGTGTTTGGCTATTTTGTCCTTAAAGTATTCTTAAAGTATGTTTTAAGTTTATTTACTTATTTTGAGAGAGAGAAAGTGTGAGTAGCGGAGGGGCAGAAAGAGAGGGAGACAGAGAATCCAAAACAGGCTCTACATTCACAGCATAGAGCCCCGACCTGGGGCTGGATCTCATGAACCGTGAGATCATGACCTGAGCCGAAACCAAGAGTCAGATGCTTAGCCAGCTGAGCCACCCAGGCACCCCTTGGTCTTAAAGTATTTTAATTAATATTTCTCTGGGCACATGTGTGTCCCAAAAGTATTCATAAAGCTATGAACTCCTCACTCCTCCCTGTCCTGACGGATTCCACAAAGGTAGGGGCAAATATTACTATTGGAAGGAGCAGTGACTTTTGCTTGCTATGTGCTCCTGGGGCCACAAGATCTAGAAAAATTTGGAAAATGCTGTTTTATTTGGTGAGCCACCCAACTGGCTTTTAATAAATAAGATGGCTGATGAAGCACACGTTTCCTATTTATGTTTGATGAACTAGGAATATCCTTTCATTCCAGGGAAACCTCACGAAAAGGGAAGTTCTCATGGAGATTTTTAACTACTAAACCCAGCTTCCTCATTCTATTCACCAAAGGCTGGAAAAGCCAAATATCCTCAATTCCTCACGGAGTTACAGTGGGACTTGGTGAGAAGCGTGTTAACACTGACCACCCAGTTAGCACCAGCCCCAGGACCTTTGCAGTCTTGTCATGCACGCCCAACACTTCCACCAAAACATTTGAGTTCCGTGCTGGTATCAGGGAGAAGTGTGGCTAATTCATAGGAACCAGTGTCTCTAAAACATAAAAATATGTTTAGTTGTGAACAGCAGACACTCAGTCCTGGGATCATTTTGTACGGCATCAGACCCTGGGTCACTCTCATGAATAGAAACGTCTTTCTGGTATATTTGATGTTAATTCTTTACTATCAGACCTTAGTCAGAAAACTACCATAGCACATAGCTCACTGGCCTTAGGAAATTGGTTGCCTGCATTTCAGCATGATGGCCTTTCTTTCTTTAGGAATGCCAGAGCGTGGTCTCTTCATGTTTTGCCACTAATTGAGAACCCTTACAAGTGTTCTAATATATTTACCTCTGTGGTTTCTTAGTTTTATAATAGTGATATCCCCACACTAACTGATTATTATGCTAACAGCACAAATGTACTCCTTTGAGAATGTAATATGATGGTTGGAAAAGTCTTTAAGTTTACTTCTATTGAGCAATGATTTGCCTTAAAAGTAAGGGTCAGTTGCCTTCAGAAGGCAAGGTTACTAACCATTGCCTTCAAACATCTTGCAATCATTTTTGGTGGCAGGTTAGTAACCACAATGCCTTGATTGTGAGGTGTGTTGTGAAGCATAAATCATTGTTTACCACCAGTTAAGTGAAATTCTAGAGTGGTTTATTAGAGATAAGTTAGAGCAAATTCAGGGTTTTCCCTTTAATGCTGTCACTCTGACTTGCCTTCAGAAATGCTTTCTGGGTGGAAGAGACTAGATGGAGCTATGACAGCATCACTCCCATGTCGTCATCCATTATGTGCATATTGAAGGGTTCTGGCTCATTTGGCACTTTGTGTTCATCCTGGTGCTTTGCTTGTGTCTGCCTTTAAATATCTCAAGCCCACAATGACTGAGCACATGTCCCAAAGTGGGGAAAGCTGGATTAGAGTGCTTCCAGAAAAGTTCTCACATTTCTGCTTAGCATGAGGGGGGAAAGGACAAAGGTACCGAGAATGATACCACGTTGTCCTATCTGCCTGTGGGACGTGTTCATTTCTAGGGCACAGAGGTGCTGCACAGGTCAGCAGTGAGGAAGGGACAAGGCACATGCATTAGGAGAAGGATGGTTAGGGATACAGTGCCTGTGATGTAAAAGGACCTCAGGGTAGTGTGATGGAGACAAAGAGGGTCCAGTTGGGCAGGGAGAAGGGATAATGGATGGCTTCAGAGATATCATTAGGACACACAGAGGAGGTGATAGGAGGGCATTATGAAGAGTTGAAATCCAAGGAAAGAATAATCCAAGGCCGATTATTCTTTTTTTGCATTTAAGAGCCCTTTTAGTACCTCGGCTCTTATTCTTTGGCCCTTCAGAAGTCACAGTCAACCAAGGAACATTGATTGGATGATATCCACTTAATTGGAAACATCAAGATAACTGAGATTGAATTCAGTTAGCAGTGGAATGACTTACAGTTTGGGGAGATGAATGTGATTACTCAGTAGATATTTTTTGGCAGTTTCTTGTGCAGCCTGCAGAATTTGTACCATTTGGCCAGGTCCAGAGTGTGCTCCCTAATGTGCTAGCCTGCTGTTAATAGCCCACGTTTCACTTATTAGTACTTTTTGTACGTCTGTCTTCCTGGCTAAACTGTGAACCGTGAGGGCGGGACCACATCTACCCGCCTAACTCATACATTCCCTGTACAGTGCCTGGCAAAAAATCATTGCTAAGTAGATGTTGGCAAAGAGGAAGCATAATAGAGAGAAAAGACCATAGCATTTCAAACCAGATGAACCTGAATTCTAGGTTTATCATTTACTTAGCAATTATCTAACTTGAGCCAGTCACATTAATTATGCTTTTTTTTTTTTTGCCTGTAAAATGAGGGTAATAGCAAATGCTGTACAAAGATATTAGGAATTAAAGATAGTGTTTGTAAAATACTTCATTCAGTTTATGGCTCTTAGTAGGTGCTCAATAAATGCTTTCTATTATTTGTAATAATAAGCGATTAAAGTCATCTTTCTCTGGTGTTTGTTTCATTGAACAAGCTATGAAGATTCTAGCATCACTGTGTTTGAAAACGTATGTGAGAATGTGCAAACCATCCTTAAGATGCTTGCTAGAAATTCTTCATTTCAGAAGAATATAAAACAATGCTTATACCTTCTTTTTTTTTTTTTTTTTTTTTTCAACGTTTATTTATTTTTGGGACAGAGAGAGACAGAGCATGAACGGGGGAGGGACAGAGAGAGAGGGAGACACAGAATCGGAAACAGGCTCCAGGCTCTGAGCCATCAGCCCAGAGCCTGACGCGGGGCTCGAACTCACGGACGGTGAGATCGTGACCTGGCTGAAGTCGGACGCTTAACCGACTGCGCCACCCAGGCGCCCCAATGCTTATACCTTCTTAATGAACCCTCCCTTCAAACTTCTGGTGGCTCTCTTTTCCCATTAAACCCAGTAAGTCAGAAAATCAAACAGTGAAACGAAAAAAGCTAAAACCAACCATGGGAAGTGAAATAAATATTTACACATGGCTTCCATAAGCATGATATATGTTTATACCTTTAGTATGTCTTGATTTGTGTATCCTACCACCTCAAGATGGAAGCTTCTAGCAGCTGGGATCCGCATCCTGGACGTATTTTGTTTGCTCTTTATTGTATGTGATGACTTCGGAGTCTACCACTAAACATACTAGACTTAGTGTGGATACATGCAAGGCTAATTCCACAGGCAAGCATTTTTTTTTTCCCCAGAAAGCGTTCTTATCTAAAATTCTGTGTTTGTGCTTGGCTGCTGTATCAGTAGACTCGAAGACTCAGCTACAGTCATCCTTAGAGGCTATCTATAAAAGTGCAGGTGTTCAGCATTAGCAAATAGTTCTTATTATATGGATCGACTTTTGGCAGCTAGTAACGATGTTTCCTGAGATTGAAAAATGATTTTCTACCTTAAACAGTGGTTTCACATTACTGGAATGCCGAATTACCAAAAAAAAAAAAAAAAAAAAAAAAAAAAAAAAAAAAAAAAGCGCCACATAAAATTCCTCTCATCAAATAGTACTGAAACTGTTTTTGTTCGTTGTATACATCGCATGATTTGTATATTTTATAGTAGAATGTAAGCCTTTCTTTTTAACTATTGTGGTTAGGTTTAGGTCCTTTGCCAAACGAAGCAGACTATGAAGAATTAGGAAGGGTAATGCATCCTGGGGTTCTGTTCCTGGTAAAGGGGACCGAGACCTGGCTGGATGCCAAGGAAGGACCTGGGCTGGAGATGTTTTCAGAGCTTTAAGAATATCAGGGCGTTCTTGTGTTCTACTTTTAGAGACTTGTTTTTACAGCACCAGATACTAGCAGATTGCCTTTTAGCCCCATTTTCAAGGAGTTCAAATGCCCTTTAGGATATCACTTTTACCCTTCCTGGACCTTAACTTGAAGGTCACGGCTGTGCAGAATTTGAGGACCTTGTTTAAAATGATTTGTGGGAAGTTGAGAAATTCCCTGCATTCTCTGTTTCCTACATGCATGCCCACTGATTAAACCAGAGGATGAGCTATGTGGCTTGGTATCTGTTGACTTCTAGGTCAAAAATACAAGACTAAAAACTTCAAGTATGGGACAGAGACATTTTCCTTTTGGAATATTGTATTTAAAATATTTTAAAGCTACTATCTAATACTTGAGGTCTTCTAATACTTGAGTTCTTCACTGCTTGCTTGGGAATCTGCTGGGGCAACAGAAACCTGTTAGGCTAAATAAATCAAAGACAAGATAGTGCTATTAGGTGGGTGGTGTTGGGGGACTACCACTGAGTTGGTCTTAAAAAAGGCTGGTTGTGTTAAATAAGTAATCTTCCTTACTTTGGAAACACATCACTGACTTTTTGGAATCTTTACAAGGTAAGTAAGCCTTGATATGGAGGAAAACCAAACAAACCGATGTCAGTTATCTGAACTAAGCTCTACTCTAGCGGGCTTGAGTTATGGCCCATGTCAGGAGAATTCAGAAACGTTCCACGTGCAAAGGTTTCCCCTTTATCATCTTACCTTCTCTCTCCTTCAGGTCTTTGCAGCAGAGTGCTTTTCAGGTTTTTGTTCAACATACGAAAGGCTCAGTTTCAAAGGCTTGGGTTTTCACATCCATGTCAATATCACAGATTGAAATGTGACACAGGTACCTGGCTGCATACTTTCTTTAAACCTGAGCCAGTAATACTGCGAAATGTTAGGGGAGGCACTCTTTCATCTCACACTTTAAAGTGAAAGGTTTGTTGATGTAACCCAATTTCCAGTCTGCAGAGGTCACCCTGTAATGTAGCACAATGATGATAAGCCCATCAATCCTGTTTGATGTTCGAGTTTCCCTTCCCCTGGTTTTACCCCCACCTTGTTTTGTAAAGTAAGTTTAGTAATAGTGATATTCTGGCTTGCCAACATGTGATGATGTGATTTCCCCTGACACTCACAGGGTGGCTTTTTAAAACCACACATGTGCTTTGCAGGGATTGTTCCCTGGATACAATTATGAGAGGGATGATAGAAATAAGTATGTTCTTCCCTACATTTGATAATGTTCTTAGGGAAAGTAAGTGATCAAATACCGAGCTACTAAACTCCGATTCCTGGCTCTTCTGTGACCTTTGACAGCGGTAAACATTGTTCTGTATTCTAAGCATTCAGCAACCAATATGAAGTCAGTTGGTGGTCTCAGTGCAGCCACTGTATGGTGTGGGTGTGTGGGCATGAGCTGAGGGTAGGGTGAACAAGGGCTTCGGACAGGAACCAGTGTTGGGGACAGGAAGGCATGAGACAATGCTTGTGACATCCTCAGTCGCCCTTGGTAGAACATACATAAACCTAAAGTCAAAGGCCATACAATTGTTTCTGGTCCCGGTCCTAAATTAAAAAACAGAATCAGGGATGAACATGGACCAAAGCCTGTTGCCTAGAATATACTGGAAGGTCCAAGTCAGTTGGAACCAGGACAGCGAAATAGAGGTTGAAACAGGCTGGAGAGACAATACTTGGTCATTTATGATTTATAAAACAACAACAACAACAACAACAACAACAAAAACAACAACAAAAATCATTTATGATTTATAAAACAATCAATAACATATGATTCAATGCTTTCATTTCATTTCATTTCATTTCATTTCATTTCATTTCATTTCATTTCATTATTTCATTTCATTTCATTGATTCAACCTAATTCTGTCTGCAGTAAGTAAATCAGTTTTATCCTTCTGGTTTAAAAACACCTCCCTTACCACCCCCTTTCTCCTGGAAGACCAGGGCTATAGTGAGGGCAGGAGGTATTAACTAGCAGATGTCTATTATGACCAACATTGATTATCTTTGTCTTCTGGTCCCTTTGGGATAGGAGAGACAGAAAGACACCTTCTTCGAATTATAGCGCTGGAGGTCACCTGGGAAGCTCCAGTAGTTTATCCCTTTCTCTCTGGCTAAACCATCCTGATAATTATTTACCCTTTCGTTAAGGTCTGTATCAGCAGCAACGGCAGTAAAGGGTATCCCTAGCTCTTCTTCATAATGCTTTTCAGTGAACCCCTCAGCTACACGCAGCCGCCTCTAAGACCTAGGGGCATTACTAGATGGGGTGTATGGTGATAGAAAAAGAAAGACCCGTATTCATACAGTCCCTTCCAAGTGAGTGGAAACTCTCTGTGTTGCTTTCAAGCCCTTCTCTAGGTGACAATCACCATGAAGGTTTCAGAAGCTCTGTCTTCACCTGTGACTCAGCTGCACAAATTGAGTTAGCAGTTTTCTTAATAACTAAGCAACATAATTTCTGGGGTTAGCATTTTCCCAGCACAGTAGGAACTACTTCAGAGGTCTAGAAACTACAGCTTGAAGTACTACGGTTCCTCTGAGTTGCCTTTGGGTGGCTCCTGAGGAAGGGGAGGTGGCGTCCCTGTGGGTTCTGCCCGGGCTTTCTACACCTCTTACCTTTTTCCTCCTTTCAGCCAGGACAGCTCCGTCTCCTGTGTTTTCTATCTGAAGAATGACCTCAACAACTAAAATCCATAACAACAAATATTGAAGGCCCCTGGAACAAACGATCTTCAGGTCTTTTAGCTTACTGAGAAATTAGAATTTTTCCTCTAAATATCAAAATGCACAATCTGACAGTGTATGCCAGTATAATGCAAGGAAAATAATTTCCTTCCTTTTCCAGGCGTCCCTACCGAGGCCCATAAAATAGAAACATCTGTCCTTCTGGAGATACTGGGAAGGGAGGAAACTTTCAGCCTTTCTTCCAGGCCCCCTCCCAGAGGAGACGGGGACTTCTTTGACTGACTAATTTGAGGAAAGGAACTGGACTTTGTGTGGCTCAACCCCCGCTGGATTTTCTTTCTGTCAGCCCAGTTTTGCCTGCAGACAGGGCATGTTCTTTCCTCCTTGTGGAAATCAGACAGGGAAGGCTGTGCCTCTTAGTCTGCAAAACCTGCCATTTGGGGTGGGTATGGGGAAGGGGGGAGCTTGACCGTGACCTCAGTCCTAGCCACATTCTCTGAGCCAGACTGACTAGCAATAAAACTGACAGATCGATCCCCATGTGACTCTTGCATTCATTTCTCAGTAAGTTCTGAAACTGTAGGGGTGGGAGATGGAGTAAGTTTCCTTGGAGAAACTCCAACAACGAAAGCCTCATTCCGTGGCCATTAATTCTCAATTTCCCCAGTATACAGAACATCCCCGCCCCCACCCCCTGATCTCTTGGCCGGTGCATCAGTGCCTTCTGTGTCTAGACTAACAATCTGTCCTCTTATTCTCACCTCACCACCTCTCTTATTCTAGGCTGTGCCCGTAGCTCGTGCACAATGATTTCTCTACTGGATCTATGAGCCACTCTCATTACTGATCACGTGCTCTCTTCTGTCCCGGTGACTTACTTTTCCTCACACTGCCTTTGCAGTGCAGGTGAATTCACAGCCCTGTGACCTACCAGAAGTGGATCTGGTCTTCACAAGAAAGCGGGGAGTTCAGCCCCAATGGACAAGAGCAGTCAGCTCAACCACAGCGTTACGTGCTCAGACACGCCCAACGCTTTAATCTCAGGACGCCTCCCTCTGTTCCATGGCAAACGGAGGTGTCTGTCAGTTGCAAGCTGGTGGGAAGCCTTGTGGCATGAAGTTTGCAGCGCCAGGAGAAAGCCCCTGTCATTCCTCTGTCTCTTTATTTCTTTCCTGGGCAGGCCCTGTGTGGCACTTGGCCTCAGACTGCCTCATGGTGTCCACCAGAATCCTTCTGTGGGTCCGTCCTCATCCCTGCACCTGTGTTCAGGGGAAGCACATCCTATGCCTTGCCTCAGGTGTGCTGTTGGTGTATTTCTGTCTCTGTTTTTCTCCAGGGCTTCCGGCATGATATATTTCAAAGTGCTTTTCCTGCCCTCTCCCCACCCCTGCCCCCTACTCATGTTCCATTCCCATGGCTTGTGCAATGTATTCCTGCTGACTGAGTCCGTAGAGGAGGGTGTTTAATCCACTGGAGCAGATATGACTCGACATCACTCTGTTCGGCACAGTCACGTGCTGTGCCCTGCTCTTTTCCATCTATTTGTCAACACCTACCTGAGGTGTAGAGCATATACCTGAACTGCTGCTGGCTTCCACACAGGCTGAGGCTCAACCATGCCTTCCTGCCTCCCTTCTATTGGCTACTCTGCTTAAAATGCCTTCCCCACCATGCCTGGGGTTGGGCAGCAAGAACGGGGAGCCTCTGATCTTGAGGACAAGTGAGAACACCATCCTAGAAGAACTCCAGGGCCTGGTGCTGTTGACCATGGCTCTCTTCTCTCCCCCCGGGTTAGTGTGTACCCGTGGGAGGACCAGCAATGCAGAAAGGGCCAGAGGCTATGTAGACATGACAGAAATGCTCTCAGGGCTGCTTTTCTTGTATGTTCCTCACTTCATGCACATGAGCACACAGTGGAATGCAGAGGCTCTCTACCCCGTGATTTTTCTCACCCTTGCATCCCTGAAACACTGTGATTTATCTTCCTTGGAGAGACACTGCCTTTCCATGAAGACTCCTTTAAAAAAATTTTTTTAATGATTTTATTTTTATTACTTATTTTGAGAGACAGAGAGAGAGAGAGAGAGCAGGGGAGGGGCAGAGAGAGAGAAACCCAAGCAGTGGTCACCGACGCAGGGCTCAATCCCACGAACCACGAGATCATGACCCAAGCCAAAATCAAGAGTCAGACGCTTAACCGATTGAGCCACCCAGGTGCCCCTCCACTAAGACTCATTTAGAATCAAAGTGTCTGGTAGAGCACAGGCACATAGTCCAGTGCAGGCCAGATCTTGGTTCTAGAAGCCTGGCAGGAAATATCTAGGTCATTTTAGTCTATACGTCAGACAGGATCCCAGCGGGATCCAAGAGTGGACCTCAGTCTACTGCAAGGCCCCCACCTCAGGGAGAAGGGATCGGTGGGAGGTCAGTCCCTCAGCCAACCAAGTTGGGGTTCAGGCCAAGGCTCAAGTCCAAGTGGGAACTGTTTCACAAGGTCTAGGCAGTTCTGACCCTGACCAACATCCACGTTTTCATCTCGAGCTCAGACTTCCATATCAGTTCCAGATGTGTATATCCAGCAGCCTCCTTACATCTCCACCGGGGTACTAGATGTTTACCATATCTGAAATATATTTCAAATATCACATGGAAGACTCTACTCTTAGCCTCATTTTCAACTCCACCATCACCAACCCACCAATAAAATTTTCTCCAAGCTTCCTCATCAGTGGCCCTGCAGCCAGCCATTTGCTCAAGCAAGAATCCTGGAAAAGTGTCCTTTTCCTTAGACACAGTATAGTAGCAAGCTCTATCATTTATTTCCCCACAGAAAACTCAAATGCACCCAGCTCCCTGCCTTCCCACTGGTTAGAGGCCCTACTACACTTCATCTGGAACTCTTCCTAGCCTCCTCACTAGTCTCCCCATTTCATTCTTCTCTATTTTCTATTTTCCAGAAAGCCGTCAATGCTTCAAAAACATAATTTGGAAAAGCATTGTTCTGTTCCTTTGCTTTAAACCTATCAATGCCTTCTCAGTGCACATAAAACAGAATCAAAATGTATTTCTTGGGGTGCCTGGGTGGCTCAGTCACTTGCATATCTGACTTCAGCTCAGGTCATGATCTTACGGTTCATGAATTCAAGCCCCACTCAGGTTTTCTGCTGACAGCTCAGAGCCTGGAGCCTGCTTTGGATTCTGTTTCTCCCTCTCTCTCTGCCCCTCCCCACTCACGCTCTCTGTCTCTCTCTCTCTCTCTCTCTCTCTCTCTCTCTCTCTGTCAAAAATAAATAAATATTTAAAAAACATTTAAAAAATGTATTTCCTACTGTGTTCTACAAGACCAAGCTCTGCAAGGGCTGGCCTCTGTTTAGCCAGCCTGTATCTTTCTTCTCTCCCCTGTGCCAGGACACCTGCTTTGTTTCTATTGTTTGTGTTTGTCTAGTGCTTTCCCCTTCAGAACCTTCATGCAGAATTCCCTCACGCAGGTCACTATCCTGCCGTCTTCTTTGTCTAGGCTTCTCCCTTCATCCTTGAGGTTTTCAATGAACTGTCACCTCCTCAAAGAGACCTTCCCTGACTACCCAGTCTGACTAGGTCACCTCTTCTTGGCTCTTTTACATCTTTGTACCCTTCATGCTGCTTATTACAATGTTTAGATCTATATTTGTGTAGTGCTTTAATTCACTAAGCTCCTGGACCACAGGTGCTATTTTATTCAGCATCTAATACAAGACCTTGTATTCAATGAATGTTTGTTACATGACTGAATCATCTAACTCTGTAAGGGTCTGGGTGAGCAAGGTGGTGATGCCAACTCAGAAATCGGGCATACCTGCCAGCAGCTAGTGCAGTGTGTGAATCCTGGACTGCTGGGCTGCTGTGCTCTTGGAGAGAGTGCTCTGAACACAATGCCCAGGGTTTGGCAGGCTGGGCTGGGTGCACAGGAAGGCCACCAACCTTCAACACTTGCAGCCTGACACAATACGGCAGGAATACTATCTGTTCTAACACTATCTGTACTAATGTCAGGGCCTTCAGCATCCTCTGTGGCCTGTTTCACTGGGGGCTGGACAGGTGACTATAAGCCTATAATCATCAAATCATTACAATATTAAATCATTTGAAGGATATAAAAAATACCTGGAGGGGTGCCTGGGTGGCTCAGTTGGTTAAACATTTGACTTTGGCTCAGGTCATGATCTCACGGTTCATGAGTTCAAGCCCCATATCAGGCTCTGTGCTGACAGCTGGGAGCCTGGAGCCTGCTTCGGATTCTGTGTCTCCCTCTCTCTCTCTGCCCCTCCCCCGCTCAGACTCTGTTTCTGTCTTGCTGTCTCTCAAAAATAAATAAATATTTAAAAAAATACCTAGAAATATATCAGACTTGCCTGTATATTTGGTAGGGGGTGGGCAGGAACGACTATCCTATCGTCATTTTGGGTCTCTTTAGGACCTCTGTGGCTGTGTACAACTGAAATTATCATGCTGCATTTCAGGAATGCACTGAATCAGAATATACGTGTGGAAATCTAGAAGGTACATTATTACTACCACCCCTTTATTCCTACTAATACTGCTAATATTAGTAATTGGAATTTCATACACGATATGGCATTGCTGGACCTGAAATTTACATTTCATACACTGTATGAAATTGTTGGTCAAACTGTAGGTAAAAAGCAGTTGAGCCATCATTTTTGTTAAATATATGAGCAAAAACCTTGCTAAAACAATATTCTGAGTCAAGCCCTGTTATATTTCCTGCTTACAGATTAGGACACTGAAACACCTAGAGGTTAGGGCTTGCCCAAGGTCACGCAGCCAGGAAGGAATAGATCTTGAACATAAGCCCAGGTTATTGGTATGTGATCTTAACTAATATGTGACGTGGAAACAGCCATCTCAATCCCGTACATTCTGTGAGTTTTACTGAATTCCTTCAAAAAAACACAGGAATATCCACAGCTATCAGAAGGCAGGTATGAAACATACACACTACATTTACTGTTATAAAGCAGACAAAGACTGTGAAAGTCTAAAAAAATTCTAACTGTAAGAAAATATTGACAGTTCAGAAAATTATAAAGATGAAAATAAAATCACCCCTAATGCTATCAACCAGTGTTAACCACTATTAATATTTTAGTGTGTTTTCTCTAAAACTTTTTTCTATGCATATTTGTGCATAGGTCATTATATCTTTTTACCTGTTTATTTATATTTCCGTATTTTTAGTTTATATTATATCCCTAACACTTTCTCCCATATTAATTATTCTTCCACAACTGATTTTCAGTTGGTTTTAAATATTTGGTTATGTAAAGGCATGCTAATTTGTTTATTTATTGTCACATATTTAAATTGTTTCTGGGTATATTTAGGTTTCCTTCTATAAATAGTGCATAGCTGTGATTGGTTGAATTGTGTGCCATAAGAGATATATGCTGAAGTCCTAACCTTGGTACCTATGAATGTGACTTCATGTGGACATAGAGTCTTTGCCGATATAACTGAGTTAGAATGAAGTCATCCTGGTTGGGGTCGGTCCTGAATCCAGTGATTGGTGTCCTTATCAGTGGGGAGAGATTTAGAAGCAGAATCACACACACACGTACAGAGAAGGTGGCCGCAGGAAGATGGAGGCAGGAACCGATGTCATACACCTGTCCATAAAGGAAGGCCAACCCCGAATAGCCATAGCAATCCTGAAAATGAAAACCAAAGCTGGGGGCATCACAATCCCAGACTTCAAGCTATACTACAAAGCTGTAATCATCAAGACAGTATGGTACTGACACAAGAACAGATACTCAGATCAATGGAACAGAATAGAGAACCCAGAAATGGAACCACAAATGTATGGCCAACTAATCTTTGACAAAGCAGGAAAGAATATCCAATGGAATAAAAAAAGTCTCTTCAGCAAATAGTGTTGGGAAAACTGGACAGCAACATGTAGAAAAATGAACCTTGACCACTTTCTTACACCAGACACAAAAATAAACTCAAAATGGATGAAAGACCTAAACATAAGACAGGAAGCCATCAAAATCCTCGAAGAGAAAGCAGGCAAAAACTTCTGTGACCTTGGCTGCAGCAACTTCATCCTCAACAAGTCTCCAGAGACAAGGGAAACAAAAGCAAAAATGAACCCAGTAAGACCTCATCAAGAT
The DNA here is from genome assembly GCF_046562875.1 of Panthera onca. Lineage (NCBI taxonomy): Eukaryota > Metazoa > Chordata > Mammalia > Carnivora > Felidae > Panthera > Panthera onca. The sequence continues at coordinate 73,427,559 of NC_138340.1, read as the reverse complement.
AAAAAGCATCTGCACAGAAAAGGAAACAATCAGCAAAACTAAAAGGAAACTGATGGAGTGGTAGAAGATATTTGCAAATGACATATTAGATAAAGGGTTAGTATCCAAAATCTGTAAAGAACTTATCAAACTCAACACCCAAAAAACAAATAATCCAGTGAAGAAATGGGCAAAAGATATGAATAGACACTTTTCCAAAGAAAACATCCAGATGGCTAACAGATAAATGAAAAATTCTCAATATCATTCATCATCAGGGAAATACAAATTAAAACCACAATGAGATGCCACCTCACACCAGTCAAAATGGCTAAAATTAGCAACTCACTCAGGCAATAAGAGATATTGGTGAGGATGTGGAGAAAGAGGATGTCTTTTGCACTGCTGGTGGGAATGCAAACTGGTGCAGCCACTCTGGAATATGGAGGTTCCTCAGAAAGTCAAAAATAGAACTACCCTATGACCCAGCAATTGCATTATTAGGTATTTATCCAAGGGATACAGGTGTGCCGTTTTGAAAAGTTACATGCACCCCAATGTTTATAGCAGCACTATCAACAATGGCCAAAGTATTGGAAGAGCCCAAATGTCCATAGACAGACAAATGGATAAAGAGATGTGGTATATATACACAATGGAGTATTACTTGGCAATCACAAAGAATGAAATCTTTCCATTTGCAACTACGTGGATGGAGCTAGAGGGTATTATGCTAAGCAAAATAAGTCAGAGAAAGACAAATATCATATGACTTCACTTGTATGTGGTATTTAAGTTACAAAACAGATGAACATAAGGGAAGGGAAACAAAAATAATATAAAAACGGAGGGAGACAAAACATAAGAGACTCTTAAGTACAGAGAACAAACAGAGGGTTGCTATAGGGGTTGTGGGTGGGGGCATGGGCTAAATGGGTATGGGGCATTAAGGAAGACACTTGTTGGGATGAGCAGTGGGTATTATACTTAGGGGATGAAGCACTGGAATCTACTCCTGAAATCATTGTTGCACTATATGCTAAGTAACTTGGATGTAAATTAAAAAATAAATTAATTAAATTTAAAAAAAAAAAAAAAAGGAAGACCAAGGGCTGTGGGCAACACCAGAAGCTGGAATGAGGCAGGTAAGGATTTGTCCCTAGAACCTTCTAAGGGATCCCAGGCCAGCTGACACCTTGCTGGCCTCCAGAAATGGAGGGAATGATTTTTTGTTGTCTTAAGCCACCCAGTTTTTGGCAATTTGTTACAGAAGCCCTAGAAATCATATAAAATAGTACAAATTTGTATAAAGGCATTTTTCTTTAAAAAATGGGAGGGCTTAATCTATTTTCATTTGTTATTATCATTAATGTAATTAGTCTAACATCTTTGACTTACTTGATTCTTTTTATCTGCTTCCTAATGTTACTTTTTTTTTTTTTTATCTTTTAATTTATGTATACTTAGCCATTGTTTTCAAAAGTGTATCTTTTATTACTTCTATGCTTTTCAAAATCATTATTTGTCTTATATTTTTTCTAATTGTCAGAATTAAGATTGAAACAGCACTATCTGAATTGCCTATACAAGAGATTAGTAGGAGTCGAGCAAATTTACTTTTCCCTTCGTTTCCACTTTTAGCTCTTAAAATACAGTGATGTTACCTCACATTTACTGAGTAGGTTTCATGATGCTGTACTAGTGTTTACACGCAAAAGCATATCTCTGCTTCACAGATGAGGAGACTGAAGCATGGAGAGATTATGGAGCTCGCCCAAGGTTATCATGTAAACCTTGTTGACCCAACATTCAAAAAAGGGTCTTCTATTTCTGGAGCTGGGTTCTCTACCACTATGCTATCAGGCCTTCCGAATAAATTATGGCATTTTAGGCCTAACTTGTAATAGATTATGGTGTTCTACATTAATTATATCTTCTATTTTAAGATAATTTTGGACATTTTTTTTTAGTGTTAAAGATAGATTGCAATTTTATTAGAAACTTAAAAAGAGATATATTGATGGATTAATTGACTGATTGGCTGATTTCTAAATCCTTGTAGTCCATGATCAGAGACTTGATGGGATTTAGCACATGTATCAAGTTCCTGATCTGATCAGGGATGTCTCGCATCTCCAGACCAAGACTAATTTTCAGTTGTTCAAAAATAGGCCATATGGTAGAAATTACAGAGCACCAAGTGACCCAGAAGCCAAAGAATTATGTTCTCTCCCCTTATTATTTACTCAGTATTAACATGTTATATATTGGTTATCTACTGCTGCATGACAAATTACCCCAAAACTTGAATGGCTTAAAATAAGAAACATTTATTATCTCAGGGTTTTTGTGTCAGGGGTCTGAGCATGGCTTAATTGGATGCCTCTGGCTCAAGGTCTTTTTCGCAAGATTGCAATCCACCTGCTTGCCAGGGATACGTTCCTATCTGAAGGCTCAACCAGGGGAGTGGATTTGTTGGCAGGGTTAATTTCCTCATAAGTTGTTGGGCTGAGGGCCTCAGTTCCTCACAGGTTCTTGGTAGGGGGCCTCTTTTGGTTCCTTACCATGTGGGACTCCCAATTGCGAGCAACATGGCAGCAAGAGTTCCAGGGCCAGGGAGAGAATGAGAATGTGTGTCCAAGGCAAGAGCCACATTCGTTTTGTAACCTAATCCTGGATGTAACATTCTGCTACCTCTGCCACATTATATTTATGCTACAAGAGGATATATATATCTTGTAGGATATATATATATCCTACAAGAGGATAACTAAATTCAATCCACTGTCAAGGAGAAGGGATTACACAAGAGCATGAATACCAGGAGATGGGGATCATTGGAGGCCATCTTAGAGGCTGCCTACCACATCTTGGTTTTAGCTCTCTGTTCATGTGAGAACATTTTAAAATCATACTTCTGAGCAGGTTAGAATCACCTTACATCTTTTAGAGGAAACTGATACTGAGAGTTTTGGCATATGCTTCTGGGGGCAATGTTCCGCTACCTCTTATCTGATTTAGGCAGAAATGATTGGCAGTGATCACATGGATATGCCTTAACCAAATTTCAGCAATAAATTAGATCTCCCTTCATTGTCATTTTGTATTTAATGCTGTAAAGGATATTGTTAAGAGTGATTAAAATGTGTTGCTTTGTATTCCTGAACCTGGGAATTTTTTCCACTTAATTTTAACTTAGGGATATGCTTAGGCCTGCACTTTCTCACTGGTTTTCCTGTGAACTATAAGCTGTCAACTGTTGCAATCTGCTTACACTGCCCTTTCTTCATCTCAAGGAAATCTTTTCCTTTTATGTCTTTGATTATTGCTGGTTTTCTTTTATTTTATTCTTTTCTTCAGAAACAACTTTCAGCCTCAAGTTGAGTTTATGGTTTTGATCATCTGTGGCGCTCATTTCCTTCTTCTTGCTTGGAATTTTCCATCATTCTAAAAAAACTTCTATGCCCACCATGATGATGCACACTTGAGTTTTTATATCATTGGTTCTACCCTAACTTCAATGTAGATTTCAAAGATGTTCATTCTAATAGTGTGGTTTCAATGTCCTTGCCATTGGTTTTTCATTTTATCCTCACCCTTTTAATTCCTCATTTTATTTTTCACTTCATCCTGTTGTTTCCTTAAAATTATTTGTTCCTATTTATAGTTGCCTTGTCTTCTTGTCCTTCATTGAGGAAAACAAACATTTTCTGGAAATTCTTCTCAGTCCTAAAGTAATATTACAAAGTGTTTTATTCATCCCTATCTGCTGAATGCTATTTTTTTCTACGAAATCTTTTCTCCATGTCAATTTTCTTTTTACTCATCTTCGAACAGGGTCCAGACTCACTTTTTCAATAAATAAGGCGATTAGATAGATCTCTCCGTACCTGAGACTGAATTAGTTTCTTGACTGCGCATGTGGAGGCAGGTTTATATATTTGCCTCTCATTTTAGGCTTAAATTATGCTGCATCTCTACCCCATTGAAGGAGCAACTCACTCCCTCTCTGACTTCTTATTTCTCTGGTGATTTAATACATCAAATACTCTAACATTTGTGATCCAAGGCTTCTAAAATGTACCACCCTAGGGGCGCCTGGGTGGCTTAGTTAAGCATCTGACTCTTGATTTCGGCACCAGTCATGATCTCACGGTTTGTGGGTTCGTGCCCTGCATCGGGCTCTGCGAGGGCAGCGCAGAACCTACCTGCGATTCTCTGTCTCCCTCTCTCTCTGCCCCTCCCTCGCTTGTGCTTTCTCTCTCTCTGAAAATAAATAAATAAATAAACATTTTTTAAAAATGTATCACTGTAGGGGCACCTGGGTGGCTCAGTCAGTTAAGCGTCCGACTTGGGCTCAGGTCATGATCTTGCAGTTCGTGGGTTCAAGCCCTGCGTTGGGCTCTGTGCCGAAAGCTCGGAGCCTGGAGCCTGCTTCGGATTCTCCATCTCCCCCTCTCTCTGCACTTCCCATGCTCAAGTTCTGTCTCTCTCTGTCTCTCAATAATAAGTAAACGTTAAAAAAAAATGTATCACTGTATCTCTAGGATCTCCTCCCTCCTATTTACCACCCAATAGCTTCCTGGCTTTCTGTCCAGGGCTGCAAATAGACTCTTAGAGAGATGTTAGGTAGTCCAGCTCCACCCACCTTCGAATTATTGCCTGTTTTCCTAGATCCAGACATTGTTGATACTGGTTTTAGGTGTGTTTAACTTTTTCTGTGCCTTCATGGATATTTTAACAGGAAGACGAGAATTGCACCAGTGGCTGTTACCAAACATTGTTTTGGAAGAAAAATCTGTATTGATATCATAATACTTGCCCTCTCCAATATGTTTGCCACAGTGCTGCTTATAGGTCTTTGCAAGATCTCTAAGCAGATCTTATGCCTTTGTAAGGCATAGATTGTGCCACTCCCACTCCCTGCCCTGTCCCCGAACATCCTTCCTATCCAAACTCCGTGCCATGGAATATTTGATCTTCAAAAATCTCATGTCTGCCTAAAGCTCCCACTTCGTCCCTCACACCGCATTCCAACCCGCTGTGCTTTGACTGGTGGCATTCCCTCTGCCCATTTTGTCCTTTCTTCCCAGCTGGTCTTGAAAGTGCTTGTTCGAGGCAGTTCCTGCTTCATCTCCACGAAAAGGAGACTTGATAATTCCATTCTGTGCCTCCACCAGGTCCCCTGCATGAGCTGGTCTCAGTACCTCTCTCTCCTCATCACTTTTACCTGGCCATGGCTAAGCAGAGATTTCTAGTTTACTTTTATATCGCCAGAACCTGGTACGTATTGTCTGGCCCGACACAGACCCAATATTGTCTGGTCCATCTGATGCAGTATGTCTAGTACACATTAAATGCATCAAAAAATGGTTTCTGAGTCAAGGAAAACTTGGATGTGTAAGTACGTTTCTTCTTGCTCTTAGTAAAATAAGGAGTGGTAAATATGGGGGCTATTTCCTCTCTTTAGGTCCTCTTTTCTCTTAAGGATTTACAGTTCAATTCTTGAGGTTTCGCTGTTGTTGACTAAAATTAAAACCTCTCATCCTGTAAAAAAATTCATAAACTGCATTGTGATTTTGGTGCTCGTTACGCCCTCTCTGTGACAGTTGGGTACATCAACCCTCCTACTGGAAGCAACGATGGAGGATGATAGCCAACTTGTAAATGGACATTCCCTAAGCGTATTTAAAAATCTGGATTCAAACACCCCCTCCCCTTCCCCCTCCCTTTCAGTTCCCACTTTACTCCTTTCCAGTCCCGTTTATAGCATAAACAACCAGAATGATCTGGGAGTTGCCTGGTCAGCTTCATGGAGTCCTAATGTTGGCGCAGTTAGGCTGTAAATCCCTGAGGAAACCACTTAGCCCTCTAGGTGTCTCACCTTTAACCTCTACAAAACCGGTTGACCTGGTTCACTGGGCTGTTTCGCATGAACTCCATCTATTAAGTAGCATAAAAGTAGTGTTGTTTTTCCCTGCCTGGATGCTAAAATTAGTTTCTGTGGAAATGATTTAGTTGTCGCTAACAGTATTACGGACTCCTGTGTGACACAGTAGCAAATACACATCAGCTGTTAAGAAACAAAGATCTTGCTTTCCTACTGGAGACATATGGTTAAAACCACAACAACAACAATTACACAAAGTACCAAAAGGATATTTTGCACACGCTGAAAAAAAATGCAAGAGAATTAGTTTTAATTCACGTATCACCGACTTTTCCTTGAAGTATCAATATCTCCGAAACACTGAATAGCATTGATCTGATTTTTGACAATTTGATGTTAAATTAAGACACGAGTTACTTTAGCAACAAGGAGATGGATAGAGTACGTTAGGGAGTGAGAAGGAATCTTTTGCTCTTGTCACTTACGAGAATGAAAGTATAAGAGGAGCTCAGGAAAAAAAAAAATGTCTAATTGCAGTGCAATCCGCAAGTTTGCACATCCTATAACAAGAAAGCTCCTTGTTAGCTGCCAAAATCTGCCATCCAATCTGTCTGGTAGTTGATTTCGTTATTGCATTTTGATGTGCCCTTGACAAGCTTTAGCACACAGAAACTCAACACCTCCTCCTGAACCCTCCAGTACCAGAAAGATCATGGAGGGATGACAAAGGCCCGTGCTTGGCTTTTTATTATCCACATAGCTGGAATGTTTATAAACAGAACAGAGTGTAAGGAGAGCAAATGCTCAGCTCCATCAAGCGGCTCCCTTGTCTTGCCTGCCATTTAAATATCGACTCCCTCTTATCCTGCATTTGAGGCTTCCCACACACAAAGACCCAAACTAAGTGCCTGAAAACTGTCCTTAAGGGCTTAAAAATGTGGACAAACAAGTCTCTTTTCTTTTGATAATTCTGATGCATTGTTCCACCACTTTGGGTCTGTAGCATCTGGTGTTTTTGAAATCCTCTTTGCATGTCACCCTGAACTCCATCGTTCTAGTGACAGCACTAGACTCGCTCAGTCCCTGACACATCCTCACAGGTGGACCCCGTGCCTGGACTCACGTGGGGAAATGGAAGGGATTCAACATTGCCATTAATTTTATGACATATATTACAAGCCTCAGAAAAACTTAAAGGAGAGGCCATCAACACAACCAGTGCCACGGTGCCTTCGCAAGTAGAATCATATCCTCCCTCTCTTTTCCGTTGGTGTTAATGTGATATAAATGTTTTGGCCGAGTTTCATTTGAAAGGTCATAACCTGGTCCCCAGGAGTGAAATGTCACTTTCAGCATCACTCCTAGCTACGCTGAACTTCTTCATCGCAAAGCAGAATTCTCTCTTGCACTCCGGGCAGAGTGTCAGTTGACGAACTTGTCCATGGTTTAGAGACTAGTTACAAAGGGATTGACACACCCGAACCCCAGGGCCCTGACCTGATTTTGGTGTAGCAAGATGATTATAATCTGCTACTATTGACTATTTCGGGGGGCGGGTGGTGGGGGCAGTGGTGAAATCATAAAGGTACAGTTTGCTGCAATCATAAAAATAGATGCCAGGACATACTTTTCATGGAATGCCTTTAACTGCAATGATGAACTTTTCTGAGCCATCTAAAGGAGAACACTTTCAAATCCATGTGTATGTTTAATTTCTTTTATACTTTTTTGTGCTGTCCTACTGACATTTTAGGTTGTAGGGTACAGACAGCTTCCTGTCTCATTATATTTGCCAAAAATATATTGCTTTCAGAAGAATAAGCTAACAAAGAAGAGAGGGTCAAGAGAGTTAACATTTGTGGGATACTTATAGCCACACAGTCTCATAATTGTTTTACATATGCTGGATAATTTAATATAATAATCAGAACACAGATCTCCTCCAGATAAGAAATATTCCCATTTCCCAGATAAGGAAAAGATAAAGAAAGATTAAGTAACGTTCCCAAAGCCACACAGCTAGTAAATTAAAATCTAGGTCATTCTGATGCCAAAACCGTGCTTCTTTCTCAGCATCTTTTCTTTCTTAAAGAGACAAGAACACCTAGAGTTCACCCTAACATTCAAACTCCCAGGCAAAATGTGCACCTCAAAGGGACACTCAAAAATTTGCCTTAGTTCACCAACCACGGACAGAAACCACATATAGATATAGTACTAATGATTCGCACTGAAATAAGAAGCGAATATATTCATTATCTGCAAGTGACCTGTTTGCATTTGAGATTAGCTCGAAATCCTAGGCTACTCTTTCTTGTTTTAAACATGTAATTAAACCAACTGTCCTAAGAAAACTCTTCCTTCTGTTCCACATATAACCAATTCCAGATGTGAAACTGCTTGCCTGCAATAATTGGTGAGTGTTCTACTTTGACTGGTCTGACCTTTCGTAAAGCCTACTCCTCTCTCAAACTCATTTAGATTCTGGTCTCCAGACTGAAATCAGATTTGGACCCTAAAGTGAGGAATGTCTGCAAACTGAAAATTCCAATTTAATTTACGCGCTGTTCTCGAAACATTAGAAGTTGAAGGGAAGGAAGGAACGATGATCTCCCCAGGACCAAAGATCCAACTCTAGTCTGGTATGTTCCTGTGGCGTAGCCCCTCTTCCAGGCAGGACCCTCAGCTGGGGCTTTCTTGGCTTGGAGTCATTTTGCTGCAGTTAGCATTTAGTTCACACATCATTAGGTGAAGCCCGGGTTACAAAGATACACTGCTCTTGTCATAGCAGAAGTATGCTGCGTGCACCTGCAGTTTGAAGTTTTTGTTGAGGGAATAGACTAAAATGAATGAAAATATTGAAACCATTTACTTTTTTGTGACTCCACCTGCTGTGGTATATTTTTGTTGGATGGGATAACTAGAGGTGTGTTTATGGCTTTAGGGAAAGGATACATTAGGGGTTACATGGTTTTAAGGCTATTTTTTTCTTTAAAGCTATAAATCAAATTTCCATGAAAACAGTTATATGTATATAACTGTTATAGATTTTGTGTATATATGTATTGTACTTTTTTCCCCCCTTTGGTGAGTCAGAAAGGAATAATTTCCTTTGTGGTCGTCAGCCCAGGAATAATTTGCTCGTGGTCCTGGTGTGTCAGTACTATATCTGTGTTGTGTTTGACGTTGACAACAAAGACAGGATAAAAACTAGCTTACCATCCTTGTAAATTTACAAATGTCAGCTTCTGCTTCAAGTGTCTTTCAGGAAAGCACATTCTATAACCGGTGTCCAGGTGGGTCCTACTGCGTTTTGCTGGTAACCTCAATGATAATGGTAATCTCAAATGTAGTTGGCATCCATTGTGCATCATGGTCTATACTGGGTGTCTGGACATAGATAAAGCATGCTTCCTGCTCTCCAAGAAAGGAAGCGTTGGGATTGCCATAAATATTAAATACTGATCAATAGATAGAAGAGCAGATTAATGGAATAAGAAACCAAATGCAGCAAAGGCTGATTGTAGCTGCCAAATTCACCAAAACAACGGCTTCAGTTAGATAGGACAGTAAAAACCTTGCTTAGTATTAGGCACACAGACAACCATTTTCCGGATGAAGAACCTCAGGCCAAAGAAGGTAAGTGTCTTGTGAAGCTTTCAGAGCTCTCAAGTGATAGAGCTGGGCTGCAATACGTGGTCCACGGACACAAAGTACAATGCTCGACTACCCAGCAGTCCCACTACTAAAAACTAAAGCCCCAAACGACAGTCAAACACACTGTGCTTCTATCAATTTGTTTCAGGATTTCTGCTAACCTTCCATTTCCTATCTGTGACTTCTCGGTATCCTTTCTATGTGGCATTTCACTTAGCGACCTCTAAGTATTTACAAGTTAGAATGACCATAGGAAGTATAATCACTATATTGAGGAGTCTCAATTCATTGAGATAGAAGCAGGAAATGGTCTTGATGTTTACTGATGACTGTTTTTAACTCTGTTGAACCCCTCCCCCACTTTCCCATCTACATTGGTATGACTCCATAAATTTCCAGTTAGTTTAATATTAGGCCAGATATTAGTCGAATCCCATACTCATTTTAAAGCCCTCTCTTTTTCCTACCAAAGGCTAGACTTCTCCCTTAGAGTGGAGGAGTTTATGCCCTGGCTCCGGGTTACCTTCTTCCAACATCCTCTTTCACACTTAGATCCTTATCTGTTGGGCTCAGGCAGGAGGAATAGCAAAGGCAGATATCTTCTTTCCTTCTCTCTTTTTTTCAAATACCTTTTTCTCCTATACCTTTCTATTGATGTATAATTGACAAATAAAATTGTAATGTATTTAAAGAGTACCACGTGACGATTTGATACACGTACGTGTTGTGAAAGGATACCCACCACCAAGTTAGCGAACACATCCATCACTCCACACTTTTTACCTTTTTTCTCACTCGACTTTGGGTGAAGGGCACCATCACTTTCTCCTTCTGCTTAGACACACTGGACTACTCATGAAGCCAGCAACTCAGGTCTCACCTCCTCTTAACGCTGTCTTTATATAAGCTAGGGAGGAGGGATGTGGGGTAATGGTTGGTGGGTGTAAATTACTAAATTACATCTTGGTAATTTTTGGAAGAGGTCCCTGGCTCTAATTATGAGACACATGATAGATATTTATTGGTTAAAGTAGTATTATCTGGGTAATGAATACACCTGAAATTTCAGTGGCTTATTCAATATAATTTCTATTTTTCCCACATAAAGCCTCCTAACCAGGAGACTTGCTCTGTATAGTCATTCAGGCTGAGAGAGGCTCTGCCATATTCAGTATCAGGCCTGCCATGTCAGTCTGACCTTGACACCCAGCCAGCGAAAGAGCCGAGACAGAAAATGTGTAAAGTGTTTGTGGGCCAGACTGGAAGTGGCATTCATCATTCCTGTTCACATTTTGTTGGCCAGAACTTAGTTACACCTAATTCATGCCTTTACCTAAAAACACAGGATGAGGGTGGAGGAGGTGTCTGGGAAATGTAGCCTTTGGTTGGGAAGCTGTCTCTCTCTCAACACTGAGAAGGGAGAGTATGAACCTTTGGTAGATGGCTAGTCATTGCCATCTATGAAGCATGACACACATAGATGAGCCCCTCCCTGCAGGGTTTGCACCACATTCCCTGGGGTCAAATGTCTAGCAGCCACAGAGAATCCCCGAGCTTGCCAGTCACTGAGTGCACAAACTCAAGACCAGTCCCAGCAGTCCTCACACCCTCAGTTGCCTTCAGAGCTCCTCACCTTGTGCTTCCCCTCCTGCTGTGTAACCACACCAGTCATATCCCATTTGCTATACCCTACTCTCTCACTCTCCAAACCTCCCCATCATATCTCATCAACTATCCTATACCTTCAACCTTTTCTTGGAAAGTTCCCTTGACTTTCTTGCTCTAACCATAACCAACCTGGCTCTGTCCCGAGAACACTGCCTCTCCTACAGCCCTCTCACATGACAGTGGTGTTGACTTCCTCCTGTACAGATCTCAGGGCTAGAAGGTCAGGTGGGTATCACTTTCTCTATTTTCTGCTTCTAAATTGTCCTGTCATCTTCAGTCTTTGACATGCATGTCATCAGACTCTACTATCCATAGCCCTTCCCATCGGCATCTCTTGGCTTTCTGATCTCATATCTAATGATGATGTCAGCATTTAGATGATTATCTCACTTTTGACCACTTATCCCTTCATTCTTGACAATTTCTACATCCAAGCAGTTACTTCAAACAATACCCCGGTGCCTTGGTTTTCTTATCCCTTTGGCTTCCATGATCTTATCGACCTACCACATGTTGCAACTTATTCAGGCACTAATATTGGAGATGTTTAATCACTGATCGTTGTGCCACCTCGGAAAACTCAATTTGATAAGAGCAACCCACCTGCTATATTTCTAACTCACTTACTCTGGTTCTATCTTTCTAAGAGTCTCCCACTAATCCTCAGCTGTGTCTCTTTTCAACAATTCATTATTCTCCTGGTGCCCTTACCACTCTGCCTACTGGCCTCGTTTCCAGTGCTCAGCACTTACAATCTCACATTCTTTGCTCCTCTTTTTTTTTTTTTTTTTCTGTTGTTGTACTTGACTGGAAAAACCCCAAGTCTAGTCAAATCCAACTATCTACTTATGCCACACATGTATCTGTGCAGCTGAATGTTGCTAGTGAAAAAAAAAAAAAACAAAAAAAAAACTACAACTTTACTGACTGGACTCATTTCAAATTTATGACCAAAAATCTCAAATGGGTAGTAGTCGTGTTTTCCATATATAGAACACAGGAGATTTTACTACTTGAAGCGACATTAATACAAATTTCAGCTTAGTGTCCAAATAATGGCAAAGCATTAGTGTACTAGTGTATCTCCATACCACAGATAAGAATTACTGCCCCCTTTTATGATGATAGATAAAAGGCTCATTAATTTCATTGCTTTTGTTTGTTTAATTTTTAATTAAGGAGAATTCTTTTAAAAATAACATTTTTTTTCTTTTCCTGCTTATTAATGTAATACATAAATATTTTTTTTTTAATTTAGAAAATTTATATAAAAAAGAAAATTATGTAAAAGTATTTCTTACTTTTAAAGCCATCAAGAGAAAATTACTTACGACTTTCTGGTGTAATGTATATTGTGCTTAGTTATTTAAAGTACCCTCCCCCTCAGTCTCTCTTGGAGGTCGTCTGTGAGCTGGGTGGTCTCTTGTACACATGTTCTTAAATTAATCCATACCATAGCTATGACCAATAACCCATTTCTAGCCCTCTGCCCATCAGTTGGTTATCCTTCAGGTAGTTTCAAGGCCATTCATCTTGAATAGAAGGGCTTCAATTCCACCCAGCCTCATTCATAGGAAACATATTCAGAGTGTGATCCATGAACCAGCAATATCAGCATCACCTGGAGGTTTGTTAGAAATGCAAATTATTAAGCCTCCTGGTTTGGGTTGAATTGTGTCCCACCAACATTTACATAGGAAGGCCTGATCTCCAGTGTCTCAGAATGTCCTTTGGAAATAGTTTTTATAGAAATAAGTTAAAATAAGGTCATTACAGTAGGCTCTAATCCAATATGAACGGCTTCCTTTTTAAGAGGGGAAATTTGGACAGGAATTTAGAAATTTGCATAGAGGGAAGATGCCATCCATAAACTAAGGAGAGAGGCTTGGAACAGACCCTTGTCTCACAGCCTTTGGAAGAAACTGACCATGCAAACTCATTGATTTTGGACTTCTAGATTCCAGAATTTTGAATACATTTCTTTTGTATCAGCCACCAAGCTTGTGGTGCATTATTACAGTAACCCTAGCAAACTATTCCCTCTATAGAGCTGTGAATCAGGATCTGCATTTTAACAAAATCGTCAAGTGATTTTTATGCAAATAAAACATGGAGTTTTATGCATGTTGGAAATAAGGCGTTAGAGTGCTTTCAAGGGCAAGTAAGGAAGAACCTGACTTCCACAGTCATCAACAACAAAGAGTACTGATTGAAGTGGCTCAGAACCCTGGAGGCACATTAGAATCACCTGGGGAGCTTTTAAAAAATACAAATGCCCGGGGCCCAACTCAGAACACTTACCTAAGACTCTTTTGGATGGATTTCATGTATCCTTAACCTTCCCAGAAGAATCTAAAGGATGGCCAGGGATAGGAACTACTTAAGTAACTGAACAATCCTGCATAGTGTAAACTCTGAGTGTGATGGATCAGGGTTTGACTTTGATTCTAGCTCTCTATGTTGATTTGTCCTCAGATGATTTCCTTCAAGGTCAAGAGCTTCTGCTGGCAGCAATCATGGCTGCCTGCTTCCTCAGTCATCTCCAGAGGAGATGGAGGGTGCTTTACTTTAGCTTGACTGGGCCTACTTCTGACATTGCTTGTCCCTGAACTACAGCGAAGCTCAGGGAGCACTAGGTACTGAAAGGTTTGAGGCTGCTGTGTGTGCCCATTCTCAAATCAATGATGGTGAGGGCAGAGGAGCCACTCTGAATTCCTTTGACCAAATGAAAGGAACCTCTGAAGCAAACAGTGGGGCCGTTCCCTTCCAAACTGCTGGGCTTTCTCAGAGCAGGGAGGGTTATATGAAATCTCTTTGATTGTTCATTTTAATGCTCCATGTGCCAATAAATATGTAAGTACAGTTAATAGGCAGGAAGGAAGGAAGGTGGCTTTGCTGAAGCAGAGTTAAATAAACAAATGGAATTAATCTAACAAATATTTTAAAGCAATCATAATTAAAATACTTAAACTAACAATTATGAATGTGCTTGAAACAGATGAGAACAATAGAAAGTATAAGAAACAGAATGTGCCAGCAGAAAAATAGATGATGTAAAAAAATGAAAAATAGAATAATAATAAAAAAATCCCTTAAAAACCCAAAACTCATTAGATGGATTCAATAGCAGAGCAGAGGGGGCAGAGAAAAGAATCAGTGCACTTCAAGATAGAGCAATAGAAATTCCCTCAGATGAACAGCAGAGAGAAAATAGACTGGAAAAAAAATAAAAAAATAAAAGAACAGAGCCTCGGGGATCTGTAGGATCTAACACTCCTGTTATTGGTGTCCTAGAGAGACAAAATCAAAAGGGTGAGGCTGAAAAAGTACTGGAAGAAATAATGACCAAAAACTTCCCAAATTTGGCAAGAAACATAAATGTAGAGAATCTGGAAGCTGAACAAATCCTGAAGAAAAACAAACAAACAAAATCCATGCCAAAGCACACCATAATTCTGAAAACTTCTAAAAACTAAAGACCTGGAAAAACAAAATCTTTAAAGCAGCCAGAGAAAAAGGACACCTTACCTATAGAGGAAAAACAATTCAAATATCAGCAGATTTCTCATCAGACATCATGGAAGCCAAGAAAGAAGTAGCACAAGATCGTTCAAGGGCTGAAAGAAAGAAATTGTCAACCCAGAACTCTATAAACAGCAAAAATATGCTTCAGGAATGAAGAGAAAATGAAGACATTCTCAGATGAAAGAAAACTAAGACAATTTGTCACTAGCAGACTAAAAGGACGGCTAAAGGAAACCCTAAATAGAAAGAAAAGGATAAAAGAAGGAATCTTGGAACATTAGCAAGGAAGAAAGAACATGAAGAGTAAAAATATGGGTAATTACAATAGACTTTCCTTCTCTTCTTGAATTTTTTAAAATTATGTTTGAAGATTCAAGCAAAAAGTCAGACACTGTCTGATGTAGTTCTAAATGTATGTCAGGAAACTACTTAAGACAATTATATACAAGGGAGGACAAACAGATGTAAAAGGAGGTAAGATTTCTACACTTCATTTAAAGTGATAAAATGTCTGAAAAAAAAAAAAACTAGTAAAGTGACAAGAGCAGTGGACAGTTACCGAATATGTATATATAATATCTTGTGCAACCATTTAAAAACTGTACAAAGGTACACAGTTTGAAAATACTATATCTAAACCACAATGGAATTTTTTAAAGCATGTGAGAAACCCACAGGAAGGTAGGAAAAAGAAAAAAAGTGAGAGAAATAGAAAACACAAAATGGCAGACTTAAGTTATAAAATATGCAAAAATTACATTATAGGTAAATCATCTATATACACCAATTAAAAATAAAGATTGGCAGAGTGAATTAAAAAAACACGACCCACCTCTGTACTATCTATAAGAAACTTGCTTCAGTATAATGTAGGTTGGAAGTAAAAGGATGGAAAAAGATCATGAAAATGTTAATCAGAAGACAATGGGATTGACTATATTAATTCTGATAAAGTAGACTTCAGAGCTGAGCTAATATATGAGAACAAAGGTGGATATTATGTAGTGATAGAAGTGTAAATATATCAAGAAGAGATAGCAAATTCTACATGTGTATGCAACAGACAACAGAGTGTAAAATGTGTGAATCAAAACCGATAGACTCAAAAAAAGACTCAAAAACCTGATAGACTCAAAAGAAAAAGACTAAAAAAACCCGATAGACTCATTCATAATTATAGTTGGAGATTTCAACACCCTTTCTCAACAACCAAGAGAACAACTGGGCAGACAACAAGGGAATGAAAGAACTTAACACTGTCAACTGACATCCAACAACAATGGCAGAATACATGTTCTTTCCATGTGTCCATAGAACATAGACAGATATAGACCATTCCTTGGGCCACAAGAAAAACCACCAAATTTAAAGGAGTAAAAATCATTGAGTACACATGGACAATGGAATTTAACTAGAAATCAATAGCAGAAAGATAATCCTAGAAAAGTCTCCAAACACTGGGAAATGAAACAACATGCTTATAAATAATTAGTGGATAAAAGAGAAAGTCTTAAGGGAAGTCAAACAAACAGGAACTAACTGAATAGAATGGAAATGAAAATAGAGCATATCAAAATTCACAGGACATGGCTAAAACAGCAAGGAACTGTTAGCACTAAATGCAAAAGTCAGAAAAGAGGGAGTCTCACATCAATAAACTACATTCCCACCACAAGAACCTAGAAAAAGAAGAGCAAAATAAAACAGATGCAAACAGAAGGAAGGAATTAATAAAGAGCAGAAATCAATGAAACTAAATATAGAAAAGCCAATAGAGAAAAATCAAGGAAACGAAGAACAGGTGGTTTGAAAAGATTGATAAAATTAACAAACTTGTACAAAGACAGACAAAGATAAAAAGAAAAAAAACAAATGACCAAGCTCAATGATGAAACGGGATATTAACAAGACCCTGCAGATATCCAAAGGATAATAAAGGAATCCTATGAATGACTGTATGTACATAAATTTGACAACTTAGATGGAATGGATCACTTCTCTGGAAAATCACTTCTCCAGAAAACACAAACAACCACAACTCACCCAATATCAAATACTTAAGTAATCAAATAAATAATTTGAATAGTCCTATAACTATTAATGCAATTGGAGTCTAATAGGCACTCTCTGTGCTTCTTGGATTTTAATGTTTGTGTCCTTCCCTAGATATATTAGGCGAAGCAAAATAAGTCAGAGAAAGACAAATACCATATGATTTCACTCATATGTGGAATTTAAGAAACAAAACAGAGGAACATAGAGGAAGGGAAGGAAAAATAAGATAAAAACAGAGAGGGAGGCAAACCATAAGAGACTCTCAAATACAGAGAACAAACTAAGGATTGCTTGTGGGGAGGTGAGTGAGGGGATGGGCTAAATGGGTGATAGGTACTAAGGAGGGCACTTGTGGCGAGTACTGGGTGTTATATGTAAGTGATGAATCACTAAATTCTACTCCTGAAAACATTATTATACTATATGCTAACTAACTTGGATTTAAATAAAATTTTTAAAAAAGAAAGAAATAATATGGGATCTGTTTTTAAAAAATATTTCTATAATAGGATAATATGTATCAATTTAGCATGTTATACAATATATAAATGACACAGACAAATGTTTGTAAAATTATAAATAGCAAATATAAGTTTAAGAACATGACCTTAATTTAAAAAAAATACATAAATAGAGAAATAAAAAATATGTGTTACAGATATATAGATGAATATCCAAAGACACCAGGGACATGATAAGTAATTCATTTTCTTCATTTTGTTATCTTTCCTAAATTTTCTACCTTTGCATTAAAAATTGTCTTTTTAGAGGGAAAAAAAAGCTATTGAAGTCATAATTTTAAAACTCCCTAAAGAAATATTTAAAAAAGAACTAACATAAATTCTATACAATCTCTTCCAGAAATTAAGAGAATAAAACTCATTATTTAGTTAATTTATGAAGAAGATAATATTACCCTGATATCAAAAACAAAGAAACCAATAGAGAAAAAGAGAAAAAAAAAGACCAATATTCTTAATGAATATAGAAGCAAAAATCCTAAATAAAAGTTTGTAAATAAATTCGGCAATATGTAAGAAGGATTATACATTATGACAAGTGGGGTTTATTGCAGAAATGCAAGGTACAATATTTGCAAATCAAAGCTTGCCTATATCCTGCTGGGATTTCGATAGGAATTGTGTGAAAACTATTTATCAATATAGGGATCATCTATACATTTCCTATATTGAGTCTTCCAATCAGTGGAGTACTAGAGAGTTACCATATTCATAGGCTAAAGAAGACCAATAATATGATCATATCAACCAATGAAGAAAAAGCACATGAGAAATATTTAAAACCCATTTATGAAAAAAACTTTCAGAAAAATAGGAGTAGAGGAGAATTTTACCAACTTGATCAAGAGCATTTGCAAAATTCTGGAAGTTCTAGCCACTGCAACAACAAAAGGAAATAAAAGGCATACAAATTGGAGAGGAAGAAAATTAAAATGGTCTTTGCAGATGGCATAGCTGACTATATAGGAAATCCTCAGAAATCTGTAGAAAACTCTTAGAACTAATAAGTGAGTTCAGCAAGGTAGCAGGATGTTACCATATCCAAATCATTTTTATTTCTATATACTGGGAATGAACATGTGGACAACAAATTTAAAATACAGTGTCGTTTATATTATTTTTTTTTTCAACGTTTTTTTATTTATTTTTGGGACAGAGAGAGACAGAGCATGAACGGGGGAGGGGCAGAGAGAGAGGGAGACACAGAATCGGAAACAGGCTCCAGGCTCCGAGCCATCAGCCCAGAGCCTGACGCGGGGCTCGAACTCACAGACCGCGAGATCGTGACCTGGCTGAAGTCGGACGCTTAACCGACTGCGCCACCCAGGCGCCCCTGTCGTTTATATTATTTGAAAAATAAAAATGAAATAAGTATGTAGGACTGGTATGCTAAAACAGAAAATGCTGATGAAAGAAATCAAAGAAAGTTTAAATAAATGGAGAGAAATGCCATGTCTATAGATGGGAAGACTCAACGTAAGAAAGATGCCACTTAGAATATTGATAATATAGGTTTAATGGAATTCTTAGCAAAATCCCAGCAAGATACAGACAAACTTATTCCAGATTTTATAGAGAAGCATGGGATTTAGACTAACTAGAACAGTACTGAAGAAGAAGGATAAAATAATTAGTGTATTTGGGGCACCTGGGTGGCTCAGTCAGTTAAGCGTCTGACTTCAGCTCAGGTCATAATCTCACAGTTCATAGGTTCGAGCCCCACATTGGGCTCTGTGCTGGCAGCTCAGCGCCTGGAGCCTGCTTCAGATTCTGTGTCTCCTTCTCTCTCTGCCCCCCACCTTCATGTTCTGTCTTGCTCTGACTCTCAAAAATAAATAAATGTTAAATTTTCTTTTTAAAAAATTAGTGTATTCAATTCTAAGACTTATATAGCTACACTAGTCAAGACTGTGTGGAATAGGAGGGCAGCTAAACATGTAGATCAATGGAAGGGAAGACAGAAAGAACCCAGAAATAGACCCCCACAAATATGCCCCACTGATTTTTGACAAAGGTGCAAAAGCAATTCAACAGAAGAAAGATAGACTTTTCAACAAGTTGTGTGGGAGAAATTGGACACCCATGGGAAAAAAAAACAAAATAAATGTAATATTCATAACTTATACAAAGATTAACTCAAAATATATCAAAAACTTAAATCTAAAACATAAAGCTGTAAAACCTTCAAAAAAACAGGAAAAAAATCTTTGGAATCTATGACTAGGCAGAGAATTACTAGACTTGAAACAAAAGCAAGTCCACAAAAGAAGAAAATGGTAAATTGACTTTCATTAAAATTGAGAACTTTCCTCCATGAGGACACTGTTAGGAAGATAAAAGACAAGCTAGAGAGGGGGAGAAAATATTTGTAATCCACATTATCCAGCAAAGGACCAGTAGTCCTAGTTTAAAAACAAGACAAAACAAGCTTAATACAAACAGTAAAAAAAAAAAAAAAAATCTGATTAGAAAATAGGCAAAAGACTTGAACAGATATTTCTTCTAAGATGATACACAAGTACATGGATGTTCAACATCTTTAGCCATTAGGGGATTGCAAATGACAACCACAATGAGATATTACTACCCACTTATCACGCCAAGACATGGTAACAATACCAAATGTTGGCTGAAGACATGGAGAAACTGGGTCACTTGTACCTCACTGATGGGCATAATTAATGGCATGGCCACTCTGGAAATCAGTTTTGCAGTTTCTTAAAAACTATTTGAATTCCACATGACCCAGTAATATTACTTCTGGGCATTTGTCCCAGATAAATGAAAAGTTATGTTCATTTAAAAAAATATATGTGTATGAATGTTTGTAGCAGCTTTATTCTTAATAGCCCCAAACTAGAAACAAACAAACCAGTACACTCATACTATGGAATATTTCTCAGCAACAAAAAAGAATGAACTATTAAAATGTAGGAGAAAAAGTCATGATGTTGGACTTGGCAATGATTTCTTTGCACAACCAACAAAAGCAAAAATAGACAAGTAAGACTATATCAAACTTCAAAACTTCTGTGCAGGAAGGGAAATAATGAACATGGTGGAAAAGCAAACTATGGAATGGGAGAAAATATTTGCAAATCATCTGATAATGGGCTGATATCCACAATAAAAAACAACTCCTATGACTCAATAACAACAAAACAACAATAACAACAGCAACAATAACCTGATTAAATAGCCAATGGACTTGAATGGACATTTCTTCAAAGAAGGTATACAAATGGCCATGTATACATGTACATATGCATATACAAATGTATACAAAAACATAGGTAATCATCAGGGAAATGTAAATCAAAACCACGATCAGATATCATCTTACACCCTTTAGGATGGCTACTAACAAAAAAGAGAGAGGAAGGAAGGAAGGGAGGGGGGAGGGAGGGAGGAGAGAGATGAAAGAAAGAAAGAAAGAAAAGAAAGAAAGAAAGAAAGAAAGAGAGAGAAAGAAAGAAGAAAGAAAGGGAGGGAGAAAGAAGGAGAGAAAGAAAGAAAAGAAGAGAGAGAGAAAGAAAGAGACAAAGAAAAATAGAGAAAGAAAAGAAAGGAAGAAAAAAACACATGTTGGTAAGGATATGGAGAAATTAGAACCCTTGTGCACTGCTGGTGGGAATATAAAATGGTGCAGCTGCTATGGAAATAGTATATAAGTTCCTCAAAATACTAAGAATATGATCCGGCAATCAAACTTCTAGGTATATGTTCAAAATAATTAAAAACTGGATCTTAAAGAGATATTTGCATACACATGTTCATTGCAACATTATTCACAGTAACCAGGAAGTGGAAACAACCTAAATGTCCATCAGTAGATGAATGGATAAAGAAAATGTGGTATATACATACAATGAAATATTCAGCCTTAAGACAAGAAAATTTTGTCATATGCTACAACATGGATGAAGTTGAGGACATGTAAGTGAAATAAGCTAGACACAAAAAGACAAATACTGCTTGATTCCACTTAGGAAGTATCTAAAGTAGTCAAATTCTTAGAACCTAAAAAGTAGAGTGGTGGTTCCTAGGCGCTAGGGTAGAGGTGGAGAATTTGAAGCTTTAAGTGGATATAGGGTTTTAGTTTTGCAAGTTGAGAGAGTTCTACTAGAGATTTGTTGCACAACAATGTACATATAGTTAACACTACTGTACCGTATGCTTAAAATGGTTAAGATGGTAAATTTCATGTCATTTGTTTTTATTGCAATTTTTTAAAAAGCAACAAACTATTGATACATATAGTAACTTTTCTTGATTGCCAGGGAATTATGCTGGCAGTTCCAGAACTTACATATTGTATCATTCCTTTTAAATGTACATTCTTAAAAAATAAATGAATAAATGTATGTTCTTGAAATGACAAAATTATAGAAATAGAGGCTAGATTCATGGTTGCCAGGGCTTAAGGAGAAGGTGGGGACAGGAATCAAGTAGTGTGGGTGTCAAAGGCCAACAGAAGAGATCTTTATGGCTATGGCAATGTGGTAAAGGAATGTGTCTTCACTGTGTCAATGTTGGTATCCTGCTTGTGATATGGTACTACAGTTTTACAAAATGTTACCATTGGGGGAAATTGAGTAGGGACTACTTAGGATCTCTCTGTATTATTTCTTACAACTGCATGCAAATCAATAATTATCTCAAAATCAAAATTTTAATAAAAATAAACTTTAGGTAATTTACAGTATAGTAAAATGCATTTTAAAAGTAATCCCCAGACCCAACATGGAACTCAGACTCATGACTCCAAGATCAAGAGTTACATGCTCTACTGACTGAGCCTGCCAGGTACCCCTAAAATGCTTTTTTTTTTTTTAATGTGTACAGCTTGATGAGTTTTGACAAAGGCATACAACCGGGTAACCACCACCATGTACACTTTGGAATCTCTGTCCTCCATATCTGCTATTTTCTTTCTCACGTCATTTTCATTTCTTTGTTTCTTTCCCCTCTGTGATAAGAGAACATTTCATCTTTGTCCCCTCAATCACTGATTAGATTTTCTGTAGAGTAACATGTTTTTCAACTATTAATACAGATTTGGATAGTGCTATGTGCTTAAATGTTTCTTGAATACTACCTGTGGGTCCTGCTGCTCACATCACTGATCAAATTCTAACCTCCCATGCCCTTTTATAATTTTGTTTCTTCTTCTTGGATGCTACTCCATTTCTGCCAACACTCCCCCTGAATCACTGAGTCACTTCCTCTATTTAAACCTTGCATCAAAGCTCTTTTTTTCTTTTTTTCTTTATGAATGAAACTCTCAGTGAGGAATTTTGTGATTCTATTTAAGGGCACTATGTAAAGCCGAAGAATATTATATAACCACCCATAAAATGTCTGTGACTGAAATAAAACATACAAATGGAGGATATACCATTCATAAACTTCCATAAACTTCTTTTATAGTCACCTATCACTTAATAAACATAAAGGAATTAAGTGTAGCACATTTTTTTTCATGTTGTTTTTGTATAACCAATCATTGAGACCAAATTACTTGTGTTTTGGAGCCAGTTTTAATGTTTCGTGGCCAAAAATTGTATGCATTGTGAATTTACCTATCTTATTGGGGAGAAATAATTCCTCCCCTAATTTTACAAGGAGTTTTGCTACCTTAAAAGACATTGCAGATACCTAGAATCCTCTTCTGTTTCCCAAACTCATTTTCTGCCAAAGTCACTTAAAACAACAATCAACCACAACAGCAATAACAACAATGAAAACCAGGCCCAGATTTTAAACATTCAAAAGTTCTAAAATTAAGGTGGAGAGGAAGAGTAAATGAAAGATTAAGCTGAGTTATTAAAGAAACAAATACACAAGGCTTAAAATGTGAAACTGTTCTTTCTGTTTTTGGAAGAACAAGTTTGTCATTATAGTATTAAATGGTATTTCTCCCTGGAAATAATTAATTTTCTGTAAGGAGTAACTGCACGCAATAGAGACTTTTACCACAGGATATAGTCTATGGAAACTTCATGTACCTTGTAGTGAAACTCTCTATTACAGACTATTGCTTAATCTGACACTTGACGTCCAAGAAATTCAGCTGGTTTGTGCCAGCTAAGACAAAAGAAGTCCTTTGAAGGGTGAGAAGAGCCGTCTGGTTCAGAATGTCATCATATTCACATTTCATAATATGCCCTTTCTTAACTTTCTATTGAAATACTTATGAAGACATAGGAACTTATACAGTTATGAAAAGCAATGATAATACTGAGCCATTTGATGGCCACGGAGGAACTCTATCAACCATAGAAGGAAAGAAACTGGATGGAGACCCAAATCTGTGGCCTCTGCATGCATGCTTTAACTTCTGGAAAAGAGTAGCTTCATCTGATGAGAAATAAAAAATTAAGGCAAATTAAAAAATAAGCCAGGAAATTAGAAAAATGGTTATGGTTTAGAAATAGATAAGGGGTGGGGCTCCTGGTGGCTCAGTCGATTAAGCCTCCAACTCTTGATCTCAGCTCAGGTCGTGATCTCTGAGTCATGAGTTCAAGCCCTATGTTGGGCTGTGCACTGGACATGAAGCCTACTTAAATAGAATGGAATAGAAGAGAATAGAAAAAATAGAATAGGGGAAGATGCTGTATCTGTGAAACTAGCAGAATATTGCCTATAATTATACAAATGTGGGTAGCGTGCATTGTACCAACAAAGTTTTACTGTGATGATTTGGTGCTGGTTGTGATGGAAATTAATGGACAGAACACAGTTTCACTTTTGTTCCTTAGAAACTGTGAGCTCTTTAGAATAGGTTGTATCTTGACCAATTTTGATTTGAATGAGCATGCAAACATTTTGTTTGTTTTTTTAAATTTTTTTTTAATGTTTATTTATTTTTGAGAGACAGAGAAAGACAGAGTGCAAGCAGGGAAGGGGCACAGAGAGAGGGAGACACAGAATCCAAAGCAGGCTCCAAGCTCTGAGCTGTCAGCACAGAGCCTGTCGTGGGGCTCGAACCCAGGAACCTGAGATCATGACCTGAGCTGAAGTCAGATGCTCAACCGACTGAGCCACCCAGGTGCTCTGAGCATGGAAATATTTTTAAAAGAATGAATGAATTGAGCATCAATGGAACCCTGGGAGCACAAGGATAAAAATTACTTACAGAGTCAAGCTAAGAGAGAGACAAAGAAAAGACAGTAAGAACTGAAATTGGTTGAAGCATAAAGTGCTTGAGAAGTGATGTTTGAGATGAAGGACGTGTGGGAGGTCACCAGGCCAGAAAAGTCAAGAGACAGTGCCCAGGGAGAGGGGGCAGGTAGGACTGAAAAAGCATAAGGAAGTGAGAGAAAGCCGGTCAGGAGAGGACACAGAATGAGCAGGGGGAGCTACGACGTGAAAGAGGTGTCAAGACAGGGAGGAATGCCAAGAGCTGAGGCAGGCGGGCAGGGAATAGGGGTGAGTGACACAGAACTTGGAGGCGTCACGTCAGGGAGTTTTGACTTAAGCCTTTAAACAACAATGTATAAACATGAGCGAGTATAGACTTGAGAAAGATGTCTGTGACTGCAGCCAGATTGGAGGAGAGCCAGGGAGACCAGTGAGGAGGTGGAGGCCAGTCACATCAGGAAAGCAGACAACAGTGAGCAATATTCTAAATAAATAATTAACAGAAACACTTGGAGGCATTACAGCATAATGATATGAGCGAAGAGTTCTGGAGCCAAATGAGGCTGGGCTTCCTTTGCAAGCATCTTCAATTTTCTCCTTTGGCAAAGGGACTGTTGTTGTAAAGATCAGATAAAGTAATGCATATAGCAATGCCTTGAAACCTAGTACCGGCTTGACAAACGGTTACGACTACCTTTCTAATGGCTGATATTCTATCACAGGACAAAAAGTGAAATACGTTTCATGAGACCTTAGGCCTGTCCATTTCTGTTTCCCTTTCGTGGGCTAAATGGGAAAAGTATACATCAGACTCTACAAAAGGTTTGCTTCATTGCTACGTATCAAAGCACAGGAGAGACAAAGGGAGAAAAACCTTTCATGTTTGGAAGTCACCTATTCAGTTTCGCACAACAGTTGTTACTGGAAACCAAGCTTGCAAACCCACAGCCTTCGGAATGACTACTGAGTGTATACGTGTCCTCTTTGACCTGCCATGTCCTGAGGTGCCCACTCAAGTCCCTTGCCTCCCCATGTGAGCTTCCTAAACATTCTGAAACAGCCAAAAAAGATGTATGGAAAAAAATGCTGCCACAGCTCATTTTTCTGCGTTTCCCCCTAACACTACATCTTTTTGTTTTGGTACCGAGTCGGCATCCCAGCAGGCAGCGGTTTAAACAAGGTGCTTCATCACTGCATAACCGAGGTAATCTTTTTGCCAAACACAAATAATCAGAACCTCAGAGGCTGATGTCCTACCTCTTCCCCTCAGCCAGGTCTACGTGTCAAGCCTCCCCACCACCCCCCCAGCCACCGTTCCAAATTCTCTATCAGTGAGGAATGCTGTCGGCTGTAAGTCGTAGAAACCCCAGCTGACAGTGATGTAAAAGTTGGGTTTGTTTTAGTCACTTTCTGAGGTGGTAGGATGTAACCAGCCAGTGCTACCTCACATAGCCAACAGTGTTGTCAGGAACCTAACCTCTCTCCTGTTTACTCCACGCTCCTTTGCTGCATCCCAGCGGTAAGATAGGTGCCTCAGCTCCAAACGTCATGATATTCATTAATATTTTTTTTATTTTTTTAAAGTTTATTTATTTTGAGAGAGAGAAATGTAAGTGCAGAGCCCAGCGTGGGGTTCAAACCCACAAACCACAAGATCATGACCCCGGCTGAAATCAGGAGTCAGACATTTAACCGACTGAGCCACCCAGGCACCTCTGGACATCATTATATTCAGAGCAGAAACCTGGAAGGGTGGGGAGAGCTATGTGAGTGAACTCTGTTTGTACCTGTTCTTTTTCTAAGACAACCCTCTTAGCAGACTATGTCTCATTGGCCAGAACAGTTTCCATGGCCACTTCTAGTAAAAGAAAGGCTAATAAGAAAATCAGTATCTTGCTTTTAGAAACCTCTATGTGGGAGACTTTCAAAAAAGAATGGAGTTGAAAATGCTGTAGGGTTAGCCGTGGCTAGTTATTTATCGCTATGTAACAAACTACCCCCAAACATAGTAACTTTAAACAAAATAAGTGGCTTATTCTCTTTCACAGTTCCTGTAGGTCAGGAATTCAGGAGCAGTTTAGCCGGGTGGTTTTGCCTTGTAGTCTCTTATGAGTTTGTAGTCTCACTTGGCTGCAGTCATCCGAAGGCTTGACTGGGGCTGCAAGTTCTGTTCCAAGGTGGCCCACAGTCATGGCTGGCAAGTTGGCACTGGCTAAGCCTCTCCATGCTTCCCATGTTCAAGAGATTCAAGCATAAAACCCAAGCATAATATTTTTTATGACTTATTCTTGGAGTTCACACACCATTACTTCTGTAGTATTCTATTGATCATACAGGTCAGCCCTATTCCTCAAGGAGGAGACTGCACAAGTACGAAAATACTAGAAAGCAAGGATAATTGGTTGCCATTTGAGAACTGGCTACTACAGCAGTGAAAATGTAAGGTACTGCTCCTCTTTTAGCTTTTGCCTCACAGTGTTTCATTGGCAGCCATGGTGACATGTTTACAGTTTTCTCTCCTCCTGATCTGTGAGCAGGAATGAATGAATGTGTGAAGTAAAAAGGCTTGATCTAGAGTTATATTTAGCTGTCAAGAGATAATTATCCATACCTCCTTACTTCACCGGAAAAGTCCTTCTGAACTGCCAGTCATCAACAGAAGGAAAACAATCCACAAATAGGGCATGCGGGGCAACTCCTGCTTTCCCCTCCTGAGTAAACTCACTGGAAAAACTCCATTACATTAACGTAGAGTGAGTGGTGTGAATTGTTTCTCCGGGGTGATTATAACTCACGTGGTATATGAGACCCAGAGGCAAGAGACTATGTAATTTTGAATACAATTCTGGATTTTTAAGACAAGTATTGCTTTCTTACATGAAGAAAATATAGGTAATTTGATTCAATTAACCCCTCATTACAACCAATTTGTTTACTTGCCCCAAATATTTAGGCAAGTCTCCTGATTGCAAAGCAACCTTAGCCAATTTGCTTATTCATAACTTTTAGGTTCTTTCTGGTTGGTTTTGGTAGCTTCTTAGAGTTCCAGATAGTGGTGACCAATGATTCTTCCATCAAAGGCTGGATACGAGACTTCTTCTAGGAGCCCAGGCCACCATTCTGAAGGGTACAGGCTATTGGGCTTACCAGATTCCTAAATGTCATTTATTTATGTGAAAGTAAAAATGCCCCTACCTACCATGTTCCTATCACATATTTTGTTACTAATATCATGATTAAAGAATATTTCCAATATTCACTATGCTAACCAACAAAGCCCCTGGCATTTATCAGGTTTGAAGATAGCTGAAGACTATCTTGTGGTAACTATGTCTGGAACTGGTTTTCTGATTAAGACTTTTCCCACACTAACTCACCACCCCTGGGGTGATTAGTGCAGATGACCATTCCAAGGGTATAGATGAAAACTAACCTGCATGGACACATCACTGTCTACACTGGAATATTTAAAAGAAAGTTGCAATCTCATAATAACCACTTTCCGGAAAGCTGGACAAAGGTTGCATCCCGCCTCATACATCTGCCCTGTATTATCTAGTTTTTCAAGGAAGTCAAGGTCTTTTATTAACAATGAGTAGTACTCTGGGTACCTTTTTCCACTTTGCTCCTGTTTTGTTGCTTTGGCTCCTGTTTTGGTCGGTGGAAGCAGAGACCACTTTGTCTGGCATGGCAACAGAAAATAACTAGTCATTAAAATAGTGGTAACACCAGAAAGTTTATGAGAAAAAAAGCCCATAAGTTAGGGTAGAATCCTGAGTCCAAGGCCAAACCCCTCACCAGTTCAATTGGTTTGTTTTTGTTAAATATCCCCTCCTGTTTTCAAATCTCATTTGCTATGCTGTGATTGATTCCTTTTTACTCACTCCAGTATTCTCCTATGATGGGAATTTCATACCCAGTCTAGATGATTCCTAATTTAGAGCCACTTGCCATTCCATGGCATTTTATGCCATTATAGAAAGATAGACTATTTCATTTTTAAGCCAGTATTGCTAATATGTGTCCCTCCATCCTAAATTAAAGGGTTAAGAAACAATGTAATGTCACATTATG
The DNA here is from genome assembly GCF_046562875.1 of Panthera onca. NCBI lineage: Eukaryota > Metazoa > Chordata > Mammalia > Carnivora > Felidae > Panthera > Panthera onca. The sequence goes on along the minus strand of NC_138340.1, from coordinate 73,399,047 downwards.
GACCCATCGTTTTTTAAGGACCAAGTTGTCATGAGGTCATGTCTTAATCTTCACAGAAAGTTTATTTTTACAGAGAAATGCAATCCTTTTTCTGGGACAGAATAGAGAGGAAGGATTTACTGTCAAAATTACCTAAATAAATAGGGCTAATTTTTTTGTGGGGGGGTTGGTAAAAGATGGATTTGGTTCTTTAAAAAATTAAAGTCAGCTGTTTAACACCCGCACAAGATTCAGGATATATTATGCTCAATAAGTGTTAACTTTTTAAAGGGGGAAAAATCAGCAAACAAAAAAAAATTCTTAGTACAGTAAATGTTAGCATCTGAAACTCTCTCTTTGGCTTATTCATGAGTGTTACTTAGAAGTCTGTCTGAAGCTCATTAGGCCATTTAAAATCACAGGTCTATCCATATGTAGACCAAATGTTTAAGAAAGGATTGCACACCCACAAAAGAAGTAAAAGAAAAATAAAAGGCCTAACGGTTTTGCCTTGAAAGTCCCAGGGAACATTCTATTGTCAAAGGTAATTATATTCCCCATACCCTTCTCAGGGATGTAACTACTCCTTGTCTCATGAAGTTTTATAGGAAAGAAATCTATATTTCACATTGGTAAAGTCCAATGTGGAGGGAATTTTGACATCATTTATGATTGGAAATCACATCTCTGTCTTCATTTTTTATGCTCTCTTTGGTGGTGTATGGTGACCATAGTTCCCTGTTCCAAAGCTGGGATGTGTGGCCAGTGTAGCCACAGTCATTCTACCTGGGGATGGCTATCAATTCAGTAGTAGTACAGTAAGTGAGACCCTAGGGATAGTAATGAGAAATGAGATGAAGCACAGGTCCAGTTTATTACCATGATCCATTTCAACATCGGATAACATCCACACTTCCATTAGGAAAGCCCATGAATTTTCTTTAAACTTAAGCAAAACTTACACTTTCCACTAGCAAAGGACAACTGAAGACTTCTGTTAGGACATTAATGTCAAAACAGCCTGATCCCCCTTTGTAAATACACGTTAAGTGCCAGGGACCTTGAGGAGATTACACACAAAACTAAGGCAAGAGACAAAAATAAATCCCCTTACTCTCTCTGGTAGGAAGGAGAGAAGTTTATATTTTATTTGTTTTTACTTAGCTTGAAAATAGTCTTTATTCTTTGTTCATTTTGTGAATGTAATTTTGTGATGTAAATTACATTCTTCTTATTGTATACTAACTGTTTGGTGTCTCCAAAAGCAAAGGATTTGAAGACCAAGAATATCTGTAGTGCCAAAGTGGAAAGGGTCCATTCCATTTCTATCATTGCTATTCTTTCAACAGGTTGTGGACCTGTGGCACGTCCATAGTGGAAATAGGATTCCTTTATATTTTGTAGCTTGTCAGTTTATTTTCTTTGCTTTATGTCAGTAACTTATTATTTTAAAAATTGGTTTAGATGCATTTTCTGCTTGAAAAAAAAAACCTAGACTTTTCTGTGAAAAGCAATTTCCCAATTATTCTGTGTAAATTTCATCAGGCTTTAATGTAGCAAGAAAAAAAAAATCAGGAAAAAGGTCCCAACATCACACTCCTCATTGAATATTATTCAGCCATGAGAAAGAAGGAAATCCTGTCATTTGTGACAACACGGATGAACCATGAGGACATTATGCTAAGTGAGATGTCAGACAGAGAAAGACAAATACTGTATGACCTCATATATATGTGCCATCTAAAAAAGCTGAACTCATAGAAACAGAGAGTAGAATAGAATGGTGGTTACCAGGGGCTGGGGGATGGCAGAATGGGGAGACATGCATCAAAGGGTACAAACTTACAGTTGGAAGATGAATACATTTTGGAGATCGAATGCACAGCACCGCATCCACAGTATTGTAGTATTATACTTCAAAGTTGCTAAGAGACTGAATCTTAAAGTTTTCACCACAAAAAAGAAGTGATAATTATGTGACATGATGGAGGTGTTAGCTAACACTGTGGTACTGCAATATATAAATGTATGAAGGCAGCATGTTGTACACCTTAAACTTACACAGTGTTATATGATAATTATATCTCAATTTAAAAAGAAGTTTCCCACAAGAAAAAAAGGAAGAAAGAAAGATCAGAGCTATTTTCTTCATTTGCTGGCTCTCAGGTTGAAATAAAGGGCAGTTTGCACCTTTAGTTAAGCTTGATTTAGCCCTGAAACTTTTGCTGTTTGAGCAGGTCAGTTTTTTCACCTGCTCACCTGTGCCCAAGACTACCACCTTGTTTTTGCAGGGCTTACTTGTGAAATCAGAGACTATGATTTTATGTTGGGTGCTTACAAATATTTATATTCCATCATAAACCCATCCCACTGGCTTGGATGCATTTGATAGGAATGGCTCTAGCAGAAGAATGTGGAAGCAATTTGGATGTTTGAAGCTTCCTTTTCCACTGTGGGAACCTTCAGAACCCTTAGCCATGCTCAAAACTATTGATTAGTGTTTGATGGGCTGGTGGGTTCTCCATTGCTTGACTCACAGTTGACCTTAGTCAATTGTATTAAGAAGATAAAACAATCTCTCTGGTGATTTTTAAATTTATGGATTTATTAAGCCCATTGAGTGTCCACATTCACTCTCAAACTGTCACTCAATGTTCATCCATAGTAATTGCATGAGTTGGTTTAGAATCTGGCACTCTGTGTTAGTTTTCTATTGTTGCCATGACAGATTACCACAGATGTAGTGGCTTAGAACATCATGACTGTATCGTGTAATAATTTTGTAAGTCAGAAGTCTGGCATGGACCTCACCAAGCTAAAACCAAGATGTCAGTAGGCTGTATCCCTCTGTGGAGACTTTATGGTACAATCCATTTCCTTGTTCATCCTGGTTGATGGAAGAGTTCAGTTCCTTGTAGTTATAAGACTGAGGTCCCCATATTCTTGCTGATTATCAGCTGAGGGATGGTCTGCTGCCTTCCTTGGCTCATGGCCCCCTGTCTTCACCTTCAGAGTCCAACAAGGGTGGATTGGGCCCTGTTATGTTTCATCTTTCTTACTGCAGCCAGTAAAGGTTCTCCACTCCTAAGGTCTCATGTGATTAATTTGGACCACCATCTGGAACCTTAATTACATCTATACTTTTCCTGTGTAAGATAATATCACAGATTATAGGAAATAGGACCTGACATGTTTGGGGACCTAAGAGTCTCTGTGTATCTAGGGGATATAGATGCAATGAGATTTTACTTGGAGTCCAGTTCTGAGACTCTAATCCACCCTTTTAAAGTGTTTCCTTGTAATTAAAAAAAAAGACCATCTTATCAAAGTAATACATATCCATGGTTTGAAGAAACAAGTAGAATTCATAGGCTTATCATAAAAAGCAGCATCCTCCTGCTCCACCATCTCCTTCCCAAATTCTTGTTTTTGGAAAACGCTTAAAGTTGTTTCTTCTACTAATTACCTTCATATTTCTAAATAACACAGTTTTGCTATCTCCTAACTTCTTGGAATTGTGGACATTATATATTTATTCTGTCCTACAGATGAGAATGAGAATTCAGATGAGAATTCAGTTCTCTAGAATCATCTCCCATACAACTTACAACCTATTTTTCCCTTCCTCCTTTCCAACATAATTGGTAACTGTTTTTGGTTAAATCCATAGCCAGTATTTACATTATTGGGAGTAAATAACTATTTCTCACAATTGAGAGACATACTGTTGTAGGAGTATTTTATTTTTATTCTGAATTAATAGCTGTCTTGCTTATCCATTCCTTAGTTTTTAATGTTTGTAGGAGTAATTCATACCTAAATTCTGCAATGGAGTTGTAAAATTCCACTGTAAGATGAACAAGAATAACAACAAAACAGATGATCTATCATTGAGTATTTACCCAAAGACATCTCCCCTGCTGCTCTGATTTGGATTAATTCTCCCTAGTTCTGCTATTTGAATGACTTCTTGAAGCTTCCCTGCATCATCAAATTGGGGTTATTTTCTAGAACACTGTCTTTCTATAGGAAAAAAAAAGACAGAAGGGACAAAATTTTTGTTGAGACCTCACGTGTTGGAAAAGCTCTTTATTTTATTTTCACCTTTGATCATTACTTGGTCAGAAGCCACTCATTGTCTTCTGTCTTTCAGAATTGCTGTTCAGAAGCCTAATGTCATTCTAAATCTTTATCTTCTGATTGTGTTTAGTTTCCTCCCTAGAAACTTCCAGAATAATCTTTTTTATATTTATCAGTGGTGTGTCATAGTGGAACTCTTTTATCATTTATTGTGCTAATTGGATATTCATGGGATCATTCACTCTGGAGGTTTTCTTGTATTATTTCTCTGGGTAATTTCATAATGACAGCTTACTCTGTCTTTCCTAGGTAGATCGTCTTAGTTTTCTCTCCTATTTTCTGTCTTTTCCTTTTAGTTCTATAAGTTTATTTTATAACTCATTTACTTCAATCTTCTGTTCCCATACTCATTCTCTGAATAAGGGAGCATCTTGGCATTTTATTTTGCTTTGTTTTACAAATGAATAAATTGAGTAATACAAATGAATAAATTGAGTAAATGTGTTATAGTTAACTTACACTTTTCTTTTGGTCCTTGGTTGCCTGTTTCCATTGTTTCCCTCTCTCTCTGGTTGTCTAACTTTGTCTGTACATTTATTTTGAGGCAGTATAATCTAGAGATTAGAAGCATTGGATCTGGTTCCAAACTTAAAGGTTGTGAAACTGGCCACACCACTTCATAGCTTGTGACCTTGAGCAAGTTGCTTAGTCTTTAGGTCCCTCAGTTTCCTTATTGAAAAATGAGAACAGTAATGGTACTTACATTATAGAGCTATTATGATGAAATACATTTACATGTATATGTGCAAAACACTAATACTATATGTAAAGAGTTAAAGTAATTAACTTTTGTAAAAATGAAAATGTGCACATCACATAGAAAGACATATTGGGTACCTATTAATATTGAAGAAGGTGACACTAAAAGGCTAGCTGGAAGCTTATAGGTGAGGGCAGAGTTTATGGACTGTTCATTTCTTGAGTGTAGGCTGATAGGAAGGCTTTTCATTGGGGGACCCCAAATATCTGCATCTACAGATATTCTCTTGGTTTGTTCAGTTCTTGAGAGAGAAATCCTACAAATCTCTGTCTTTGGAGTTTTAGCCTGGTAATCTGTGTTCTTGAAGTCAAGTTGGGGAAGGAGGCTAGGGAATCTCATGATTGCCATGCAGATTTTTACTTAATTGTCTAGTTTCCTGCGTGGAATATAACTTTTGTCCTCAGCTGTGGGCCCTGTTCAGCCTCTCCAGAAGGATGAGGAGGGGCAGTCAACATCAACTGTCTGCATATGCTTGCTTTCAGTTTTACCCTGTACCCCTGCCTTTTTTGAGGTTGCTGGTGCCTCTAGTTCCAGGATTTTGCAGCTTAATGTTCCTCACTGCTCCACTCTCTAATCCACAGTTTCAGCTTTTTCCCATCTCTAAGTAAATGATGGCTCATCCATTGCATTTTCAGCTTACAAAATATTGCTACCATTTCTCATCTTCTGTCAATTCTTTCCCTTATCTCTTAGTCCTTCTAGGTCTTCTAGTCCTTCCAGTCCTTCTTAGTCCTTTTCTAGGTCTAGAAAATTTCCTTTCCTGTCATTTTCATGGAGAATTGGGAGGGATTAATAATAAACATTTATGTTCAATTTACCATGTCTAATTGTCCTTTCTAAGCAAGGCATGGCTCCCTTTGCAGTGGATGAGGGGTGTGGAGGCAGAGATCTGACATCAGTGGACACTTGTCTGTGAACATGTATTCTCATTTCCAGTTCTGTCTTATTTTCTCTGATATTGGTAGACTGTGCTGATGTAGTGCTTGTGATAAGATAAATAACAACGAAATGTTATTTATCAGTTAGTATTTACCTAAAGACATCCCTCCTGGAGTTCTTTATCTTTTTGCTCTAACTTGGGTTAATTCTCTGTAGTTTTGCTGTTCAAATGACTTTTTGAAGTTTCCCTTCATCATCAACCTGTGGTTACTTCCATCTTTACTCCTGCTCCCTCTCAGAGTGTCAGGTAAATTTTCCCTTAGCAGTACCAGTCGACAATGCCCCAATCCCTTTTCTGCCTACTAGTGCCTCCTAGCTGTTTTTGGTAGCCTTTTTGCAGCCCCATAGCTCATGCACCTCTTCTAACTTGTATGTTCTTTCTTGAGGAGCTTAGGAATAACTAAATTCCTCTTTTACATCCTCAGAGTTCCATGGGGAACTGGATGGTATGAAAGAGTTCCTTGAGGAACTGGATGGTGTGAAAGAGGTTCCATCCAGTTCCTCTATGGAACTGGATGATGTGAAAGAAAAATGCATGGACATGCCCCCAACTCCTGCCTTTGGAGAGACTTACCCCTTACTTCATATCAGAAATTTTTTATCTCTTTGTGGGGGGGGGGGGGCATGTGTTTTTCTTTCACACAAACACTATAGTTTTTTTTCTTTCCACAAACACTATGCTTTACTGCAACTAATTGATGCTTGTTGTCATGGGCTGCTCCCCTCCCTCAGTAATCTCTAGATGAGAATCAAGCACTAGTCTCAACTTTTGATCACCCACATATACCTCACAAGACTATGTCACTCCTCTAAGGATCTGTCATGAGGATCCTCTTGGGAGCATCTTCAGAGAATCTTCTGGGTTCTATAAGTCAGCAAGTCTCAAGCAAAGGAGAAGTGGCTATACTTGAAAATGATGAAGATAAATAATTCTTGTTCATTTCTTTTATGTGTATTTGGAATTATAGGCTCAGATTTGTTATTTCATCAATGAACTTATTTACCAAGGAAGTGATTTGGTAATATGGAGCTATTCATCCTTCAATAAAATTTATTGGACATTCAAGATATTAAGACCTAATCTAGCAGGTGTTATAGAAATGTAAAATCTTAGTACTATTCTTAGTGCTATAGTGAGTAAATATTAGTGCTATGCAGGTACAGACCTTTGGCCTCCCATGACGTGATGAATTTTGGTCCAAGAGACTGAACCTTCTTGCTAATGTCCATGTTGCAGTGGATGCCATTAGAGACCCAATCTCCCTATCTTATCAGAATTCTAGCTGGATCTGCAGAGTCCAAAGAGGTGTCTGTTGCCAGAGATCTAAAGTGAGATGCTTCAAGACCTGCTAGCCATTGTGCTTCTGAGTTCCAGTTTGTCCCAATAAATCAAAAACCTGGCATTGTTCCCAATTACTAGAGTAGTTGGTATGGCACTTTTATTTATCTTGAAATTATGTTTGCCCCCAAGATGCCATTAATAATAAAAAATTAAAAACAATTTCCAAAGTCCCAAAGCAGTTATATACAAACAATAGGTTATCATCAAACCATTGAAATGTATGGGGGCACCTGGGTGGCTCAGTTGGTTAAGCGTCTGACTTCGGCTCAGGTCATGATCTCACAGTTCATGGGTTGGAGCCCTACATCAGGTTCTGTGCTGACAGCTCAGAGCTTGGAGCCTGTTTCAGATTCTATGTCTCCCTCTCTCTCTCTGCCCCTCCCCTGCTCACGCTCTGTCTCTCTCTGTCTCAAAAATAAATAAACATTAAAAAAATTTTTTTTAATGTATGTAACATTTCAGAGATGATAGCAAGATACAAAATTTCTGTGCACTTTGATCACATTTGTAATAAAAGTAATATACAATATAAAAACATTTAGGAAGGAAAAAATGCACCCAAATGCTAATACTAATCATATTTGGGAATGAGATTATGGATAACTTTTCCCCTTTAAAATTTTTTTCTGCATTCCCCATATTTACTATAATGAAATTTTATTCTATTTTTAGTCAAAAAATAATTTATGAAAAATTTATATATAATATATAATGTATTATATACTTTATCATATAATGATCTATATAATAAAAATACATTTACCCTTAAATTAAAATTGGCAGATTAAGTATTTGAATTCTATATTCATATCTGCAAGAAACTTTGGGGGGAGTAAACATTCTAAGGCCCCACTGTGGAATTCTGAAATGGAATGGATTTACTTAAAGGCTAATTTATGGGCCTATGGGGGCTGGAGTGGGAGTTTGTCTATGCCTTGTATAGTTTGTCACTGAAGGAAGGAAAGGAAAGAAATTGACTCAATTCTATGAGGTTCAGACCCAGTTTTACATTTCTTTAAAAGTTTATCATAAGCAAGACTTGCTCAGAAAGCCACAGACTGAGCGTTATGTATTCCAGTTTCCACCACCCTGCATTTTTCCCTCTGTGTTTACTCATTTTAAGCCTATCAAGTAATAGAAAAAGCGGATTTCACTGGAGCAGACATCTCATTGTTCTGGAGAAGATTTAAGTGTCCAGTTTATGGGAAGTGATGGGTCCCCCAATTCTGGGGAAAATAAAAATAATGGGAAGGCAGTATTTTTTTTAAATCTTTTTATGTCTGAATTAAAAACAAAACAAAACAAAACAAAACGTAGATTTCCAAGCAAAGAAGGAGCAGTATGGTTTGTTTAGAATGTCACTCTCAAAGGATGAGATAACTAGAAATTTCCTAATGAAACAATCTTAATGGAATAGCTATCCTCTCAGATTTTATTTTTTATTTAATAAATTTTTTGAATGTTTATTTATTTTTGAGAGATAAAGAGAGAAAGAACACATGTGGGGGGAAACAGAGAGAGAGGAAGAATTCAAAGTAAGCTCCAGGCTTTGAGCTGTCTGCACAGAGGCTGACACGGGCCTGAACTCAGGAATCATGAGATCATGACCTGAGCCAAAGTCAGACACTTGACCAACTGAGCTACTGAGGCACCCCTTCCTCTTGGATTTTAGAGGGAGACTTTCTGCTGCTGGTTTGTTGGCCCTCCGTAGAGATGAAACTTTCCCTTGATCCAAAGTTCCTTCCTTCTCACCATGTGAAGGACATCATATAGTAAAGACAGGGGAACTTCTTGGAATCCTGGAATGAAAGAGATGAAAATTTGACAATAAATTTCATATTAAAAAAAAAGAAAGAAAGAAAATGGCAGAAGAATCATTTCTTATAAATAGACCAGGTCCGTTTGCTGCAACTCACATTCTTGTAGCAAACTCTGCCAGACATTTCTTATTTAACTGAGTAGCTGGGGGTGCGGTGGATGGAGTGGAGGGTGAGGAAGTGGGTAGGGAATTGTATGGTGGAGAATGATACAGGGTGAATGATGAGGATTAGCTGTGCATATTATTGTACTCAGGGTACTCTCTTCCTTAAGTCCCAATGTCTACCCCTGTGGATTTTCCACATTTAAGCAATAAGTAGCCACTGTAAATTACCAGTTAATAGGATCAGTTCCTCATGTCAGAAATCTAAAGTGTTCCACCAGAGAGGGAAGTTAATATTTTGCTTTTACTTTTCAAGGATTGATGCATATGGTCACCATACACCAAAGAGTTTCAAATTCATTTTTAGATAAATGGATTTGTTCTCTTATTCATTTGGAATAGCAACAAAAAGGGATCTTCATAGTTGAGGCCTTACTGTTGACTTAAAAAAAACTATGCCAAAAACATGTGGAGCTTGGGACATGGGCCAAGATGGTAAACATAATGGTTGCAATTTGGTTGTCTGCGACTATTGCCTTAAAGCTCTTTTTAAAACTTGTATTTACAGAATCATTATATGTACGAACAAGAACATTTTTGTGATGTGAGCTGACTTCTGTTCAAAAGAGAGTTTAAAACAAGAAACTGTTTTAGACTTTAGATTTTTCTATCCAGTCTCCTTCAAATATACTGTATAAATCAACTATTATCAGTCTTAAGTGCTGACTTCTTCCCCATGGCTAATTAAGTTACCTATTAATTATTGAAAAGACACATTTTCATAGGTCCTGGTGCAAGTCATATTAATGAACTAATAAGAGAGATTCATCCATACAGACATTTAAGCTGGAATCTTTAGGAGGACCTAAAGATTGTGGCCAAAAATCACTGACGAAGTCTGTTTCTCCTCCAACAGTGAAGACAATAGTTCATCAAGACCAACTATACTTGGGCCTTTTGCCTTTGGCTCTCTGATTTTTTTTCTTGGAGGCAGAAGAAAAAAAAACCGAGGAAAAACTGAGAGTGGATCTCCTTCTGTTAGAGAACTGAGGACCTCAAAGAATCCTGGTGAAGTCTATAGGAATAGGGGGGAAAACAAAACTAAATGAAGTCTTGGGGTGATCTGGACCTCTCCTTGAAGACACAAGAAATCAAGTTTGCATTTAGGTCAATCAATACTGTCTCATGTAAGATAAAATATATATGAGTTTGTGGTAGACTCCAGAAAACTGATTACTTTACTGGAGCCACTTACTGAAATAAGACCAGAAGCTTTCTTCTCACAGCCAGATCATAATCAGAAGCCATGCTATTTCCTGATTGTGAAATGTCACAGCCATAGGGGCCTGGAAAGAGTCAAAATCAGCATGACCCATAATTCTTCCCAGAAGGCTGGCCCAGCTTTCTGGTGAGAGTGGAATCAGAATAATCATGTTAGATGTATTACAGTTTTAATGGAGCCAAACCAAGATAGCCTGCTATATTTACTCCATAATGGTGATAACTTTGTCAGTGGGCCCAGAAATATTAAAGGCCATTGGTTTAAGATCCTATATCCATATCCATGTATATTTGATATCAGGCTTGTAGTATTTAAGTCAAATGGTTCTGTCTTTCTCTTAGGCTCTGCTTATAAGGATTCTAAAACCTGTCATTATAATACTCTTTTATCCAAACTTTCAACAGCTACATTCCTCTGTTCTAAGAAGAAATAGTGTGTGGGTCGGGGAGGAGAGGAGGAATATAAAGACATGAAAATGTGTGCAAAATTTAAGAGAGACACAAAAATTGGTTAAATGTGCACCATGTAGCAAAACTGTTTATATTCTTTTCTCATTTACTTCTTATAACAATACTGTGTATTTCATAAATGAAGAAACAGAGGTTTGTAGAGGACTTCTTATGGTCACACAACTGGGAGGTGATTGAACCGGAATTTGAACCTAGATCTCTCGGATATCAAAAATTATACTCTTTCTCACTAAACCTCACCTACCTAAGTCACCTTTTAATAGTTTTTCTCAATAAACCCTATTGAGTGGCTATTACATTTCAAGACTTTATCTGGTGCTGAACAAAGATTATGATACACTGTGCTAAATGTGATAGCATTATGAGAAATTGAAGAATGTAAAGAAACAGTGTTGCCTTGCAGGGGACACAGATGTTCATGTGGGCTAGGAAATCTATAGTGATGCATGGCATTTTTCTTCCCCTTAGAGGAGGTGTAGGAGTTTTTCGGTTTAACAGGGCAAACAGGTGGGGGGTAGTTGAGGGAAAAGAAGAAGGTATCCGAGGTCTAGAAAGAACAGCAGAAGCAAATGTTGGAAGGCTTCAAGGTCCTGATTTTAAGGACTTCCATCGGACAGTCATTGAAAATGCACAAGGTGTCTTCCAAAGTGTACAAAGAGAATGGGAGCTTTTGCTGATGGAAACCTGCATGAGAAAAACTGAGCTTCAACATTTGTTACTGATGTGAATGTGTTGCCATAGTGGACACTTTCACCAACCCAAGAACAATTCAAAGAGCCTGGATTCCTGGCAAGAAGTAGGGGTGGGGTGGTGTAGGGGAGGTGGGCAGGGATCATGGCAGGGGACAGAGGGTCCCAAGAGAAAGACAGGTAAAGAGAGGGCTCAGGCACCAACATTAACCTTCCTTTTAAAATCCTGCGAGAACCTCTTAGACCTCTTTGCCTTTACCCATAAGTCAGCCGATGTTCACTCAGTCAGCAAAAGTCTACTAACAACAGACTTGATTGTGATGAGAGGTGCACATTCTTGTGAACTTTGTTGGGGAAGAGGAAGGAGAAAGGCTTTCGGCTATTCCTGCTTTGTGCTAAGTGTTAAGCAAGGGATCTGATTAAATTGAGGGAAAAAGAGTTTGGAAAGGGTTCATCTCTGTAATCACACCCCTTCTCTCCTATTCTGAGTGCTTTAGGGAGAGGAATAGAGTGGCAAATGTCCCATAGAAAGAAATGGAAAGTTACTTCCTGGACTAGCGATTTTGCTAATTTCTGCCCTAGCAACTATTTTCCTTAGTAGGAAAAACCAACTCTTTCTCTTCTCAGTCATATTCCCAAATATACTATGTAGTGGACTTTGGGCTGAAAGCAGGTCATTTCAAGTACTGGCTTCACCACTTATGAGCTGTCTATCCTTGAGCGAGTTAATATACCTATCAAATCCTCATCTTCCCATGTGTGAGATGAGAATTATGGATGGTACTTATCTCACAAGGTTTGTGTGAAGATGAAATGACATGAGGAGAGCCAGAATTGATGGAACGCTGAAAATATTTCAGGCAGTGTTCTTTCCAAATGCTTCACATGCATTTAGATGTTAAACTCATTTAATGTTTGATAAAGAGCCCTTATCAGGCAGGTACCATTATCATTCCCATTTAACAAATGAGGAAGCTGAGGATCAGAGAGGTTAAATAAGTTCCCCAAAGCCACACAAGTATCAGAGCTGGGATTTGAACCCAGATCTTTGGGCTGCAAAGGTCACTCTGTTTGGCTACCATGTTCTACAAATCCCCATGAGTATACACCATTTGGGCACAATTTCTTGGAGATATAATCATGGAATAAGGATTAGCCAGGTTTTAGAAAGCCTGGCTTTTTACTTGACTCTGACATTCAGCATATTTCTCAGTATTAGAATTTTGAAACCTTCATCTTACCTTGATGACACTTTAACTGAAACTCACTTCCTCACAAATTCTGGTTACTATACGCAGTTAAAATATTTACTGTTTCCATGACTGGAAACTTGTAAGGAGTGGTATACGTCTCAATCACTGTTTTAATTTTTTAAGTTTATTTATTTATTTTGAGAGACAGGGAGAGAGAAGAGGGGGACAGAGAGAGAGGGAGAGAGCATCCCAAGCAGGCCCCTTGCTGACAGCACAGAGCCTGATGTGGGGCTCCCTCCCACAAACTGTAAGATGGTGACCTGAGCTGAAATCAAGAGTAGGATACTTACCTAACTAAGCCACCCAGGTGCCCCTCAATTGCTGTTTTAAAACAATTTCATTCCAACCTGTGGAAAATAGAAGTCAATATATCAAGCCCTCACAAAATCTTTGTCCCACCATGTTTTCACCACACTTTTTGAAAACATTCCCACAGCTCAAACAAATGAAAGATGTCAGAATCCATGGTGTAACCAACAAATATCTGTATATTTCTTGGGGTGCATTTTCATATAAATCCAAGCCCATTCTGCTTTTACCGGCCGTTGTCTTCAAAACGGATCTCCAGATGTTGCAAAAATTAGAACCTTGATTTTGACTGGCTGCCATTTTTGTTTTCCATTTTGAAAATTTCTGTCAAAGGTCCCAGGTATGAATGAGGGAGATTGCCTTTAGTCCAAAACCTACCAACACATTTCCATGCTGCAAAAAGCTGACATGAAGAAAGCTCGGCAAGGATGTCAGGTCTGCCCTAACGTATCTATCATGGTCTGCAAGGCATGTGAGCAGGCTCTTGGCAAAACCCTGAGGAGGGGAACTTCTCCAGCTGTAGCACTAGCCTGCCATCTTTCTCTTGAACTTGGCACTTAATGAATCGGTCTTTGGCTTGTTTGCATCTTAGAGTCAGGCTGGAATAAGCTTCACTCTCAATGTAGGGCTTTTCAGTGTTGTCTCTAGTATTTCCTTTGCAATAGAAATTTTATTAACATTCATAAATAAAGTTTTCCACGTACTGTCATCTATCTCTCTTCTACCTAACTTATCCCAGATTTTCTGGGGATTGTCTGAAAATGATTCACATTGCTAGTGAACAATTTCCACATTGTTCTTCCTGGTGTCTAAATAGAACACTGCCCTTGCTGAAGTCAGTGAGAAAGATATGACTTTGTCCTCTTTTGGTCTTGTTAAACAAACAAACCTAAAAAGAGATAAAACAATTTTTGCCATTGGTGGCCAGATCTCTCCTTTCCAAGCATGTCACTGCCTGGGAGATGATGCTGCATTTTCTAAGATAAAATTAGCATCTTGCCTTAAGAAGTAGCAGAATGAGGGGTGTCTGGATGGCTCAGTCGGTTAAGCATCCAACTTTGGCTCAAGTCATGACCTTGAAGTTCATGAGTTTGAGTCTCGTATCGGGCTCTGTGCTGACGGCTCAGAGCCTGGAGCCTGCTTTGGATTCTCTGTCTCCTTCTGTCTCTCTGCCCCTCCCCTGGTTGCACTGTGTCTCTCTCTGCCTCTCAAAAATAAATAAACATTTTAAAAAATAAAAAAAAAGAAGAAACGGAATGAATCTGGACTGCATGCCTAGAGACATTTTGGGGACGTTAGATAGTCCAATGCCACTGGGTCGCCTGGTCATGTAGTGGCTTTGGCTTGAAAATTAGACATATTTTTGCTGACCATCCCTTTGTTTTATGACCTAAGTCTTGGTTTCAGGAAAGATTGAAGGCAGTATTGGGCATAAGATGAAAACTTATGAGGTATTAATGGGGGGGGGGCATTGAAATTGTCATTGGCACTCAAATAGCCCACACAAAATTGCCCCCACTTAAGAACCACTGGGTTAAGGAGATGATGAGACTGAGGCCTGGAGAGGTTCAGCAGCTTTCCTAAGGTCTCATGGCTGGTAAGTGGCAGAGCTAGGACTACAAAGCTTTTCTGAGGACAAAGTGCTCATCTACTACCCTATACCGCTACTCCACGTCACCGTCCTCTCTCTCACTTCTGTCTAATATCATACATCTACTGGGCATTTGCTTAGTGTACTGTGTGTGCACACCTGCATGCACTCATGTCCAGCAAATAACTGTTAATATTTCAAAGCATTCTTTTTTTTTTTTAAATATGGAACACTTCACGAATTTGAGTGCCATTCTCACGCAGGGGCCATGCTAATCTCTGAATCGTTCCAGTTTTAGTCTATGCACTGCAGAAGCAAGCAGTATTTCAGAACACTCTTAAAGTGACTTTGCATTGATTCTTAGATGCCATCAGACAGGAATTGTGGAAAAAGAAATTTCCACTTGTGTCATGACAGTAGCTGTCTCTGAGCCAAGAGCTGCATCTGAACAGAGGTCTAAGGTCAGAAATATGGGTACGAGTTCAGACTAGGAGTTCCCATTGCAGGCAATTCCTCATTTCCTAGCAGGGCTTGGCTCACCGCTGCCCAGGTTCTATCTCATGCTCGGGGTCAGTAGACCATCCCAGTCTCCAAGGGATAAATTAGATAATGTGAAAAGGCTTCTTACCCATGTGCTGTTGTGAAAAGAAGTGACTCCCAGAGCCATAATTTGCCAATTATATCTTTTGTTTTCCTTCCCATCTTGTAGTCATTCTCAAAACCTCCAAACTCCATGCTTCAGCCTCTTGTCTGAAACAATTAAGCCTCTAGGAAGATGTGGGAATGCTAATAGATTTAGTGTTGTGTTTCATCCACTCCTGACTGTTGACATCAACTCTTCATGCTCAGCAACGTTTTCTCTGCGACTTCATAAGCACATGAATATTTATTATGTGGGGGAAGCACACTACTGTTCGCAATGACTGCAGCTGAAAAAATGATAATAAACGTGAGAGAGTAACAGGACTCAGGACAGGAAGCAGTTCAGGGATGGTAGACCAGGGTCTGTGGAATGTTAAAACCACTGTCATCCAAAGAGCAGCTAAAATGTTAAGAGACGCGCAGCAAAGGGACGTTGTGTTGGCAGGAAATAACCTAGGGGAGTTTTAGATTATAGTGTGTAATTAGTGCGTAATTAGCATTTGCATAAATATTCATTCCAGGGAATTTTGTGGATAGTAGTAGCACGTATCCAAAACACACGGGCACACGTACACACATGACTAAGAAGACTCAAACAAAGGATATTCACGTACTCATCAGTTAAGACCTGCCTGAAAACTCCTCTCCATGGCTATATCTTCCCTATTTCCCCTACAAAGGGCTGCTGGTGATTCACTCAGACTTGGACGACTCTCTGCTGTTTATAAACCTATTACTCCTCTTGACTCTAGACCCCTCCAGGCCCTTGGTTTACCCGGTCGTTTCTTCCACAGTGTCTACTACTCACAGTTCCACAGTACGTCCTGGATGGTCAATACCTGATGACCGAATGAATGAGGACTGGTCAAGGAAAGGATTATGTAGTTCAGTTTTATTTAACTACCTGGGAACCTGCAGCAGACACTGTGTTAGGCACTAAGGAAAATCTCAAAGGAAGTTGGGACTTTTCTTGACCACACTTCTTGCAGTCTCTTCTTTTAGTGAGTCAGTCAGCCAGTCAGCAAGTTCTGGCATGTTGTGAGAACCAAGGACACAAGTAGAGAAGTTAATAGGAATACTATCTGGTGTCATTAACACTGTGTTTGATATATACTCAGGATTTTGAGAAAGCATGGGCAGGGATTCTAACTCAGCCTGGCAGTCAGTAAAGACTTCCCAGGTTGTATGAGCTGAGTCTGGAAGGGCAAGTGGGAGTTCCTGGGGTGGGCATTGGAGCCAAAGTATAGCATGAGCAAGTTTGGCAGACAGAGAGAGAACCAGGGCGGAAGCCTGCCAGTTGTCAGCATGGCAGGGGTTGGGGGAGGCATTAGGGCTTAGAGGCCATTGGGGAGGGAAAGGCGGTATCCCTCAGTGAGTATTGCAGGTTCAGGGGGCCTGAACTGAGGCTGTAAGAGGTGCCAGGAAGGAGAGGCAGGGACAGGAGATGGCAGCGACAGAACTTAGTGGCTCAAAGTGTAAACTGAAAAAGCTGAGGCTGAAGAGTGGGCTCCCCCGTGATGTGAGCCTCAGGAATCTTAAAGGACAGAATGCAGACACCTTAGCATGTGTCCATTTGTAAGTGGAGTGCAAGCTCCGGGCTGAGGGGGCGCTCAGGATGCAGTGTCCCTTAGTCCACGTCAAGGAGAAGACACAATCGTACTTTGTTGTTTGCATGGAGAGTTCATGGGTGCTTTGAGTTACACATATTGGGATATCCACATAATCTTTTTAAATAGCTTACTCTTTCTCTCTTGGACTTGTTCTTTGGTTTCAAAGTCAACTCTGTCTAATTGGTTGCTAAGATTGGCCTTAGCATTCGGTTAGGGTTGAAACATTGCATTTTACGATCCAAATAATTGGGGAGTTAAAAATACTTCCAACAGTTTATGACTCACACTTTTCAACTCATAGATGAGAAAAACCAAGGTGGGTGACTGTGAATGCCTGTGATTTCGGCACAGGCTGAAGTTCCACTGAGTTCTACATGTGATTTCTGGCCTGCTCGGAAGGCCCTGACTTTCTCAGGTCATCCCAGACTTTCTGGCTGTGCCTGAAATTAATTACAGCCACATCCACTAGATTCAAATGTCACCTTACAGGGATAGAGAACACTTTAAGTCCCTATCAATCATAGAGTTTATGCATTTGAAAGATCTAGAAGTATAGGTTTTGACAGGCGGGAGTCGAGGTTAAGAACGAGGGGTTACAGGATGAAGGGTAATGCACAAAATTTACCTGCTTTGCAATTTGATCAGGTTGATTCAGTTTGTTTCAATTTGCCAAATATTTACTGAGCACGTGCTGCCCACGTGATGCAGTGACATGTCCTCAGGCCATCCAAGGTGGGCCTCACATGCTCCTGAGGGGCGCAGAGGGTGGAGAGTGAGTAGGTATGTATGTTCAGGTAAGAGAGGTCATGACTCAGAGAGAGAGAGAGAGAGAGAGCTCAGTCCACATGGCGTGAACCATGAGCAAGAAGGCTGCGTCGATAACAGTTCTGCCTATGTAGCAATGCACTCTTTGGCAGGTTATGCAGACCTCAGAGTTGGCTTGCTCATCTGCAAACTTGGGATGACGAGGCTTCCCTTTCTCCCTCAGAGGTTTGTTATGAAGGTCAAAGGAATTACTTCATGTTAAAGAACTTGAAATACAGAGAGGGTGTATTTCATTATTTAATTGTTAGCAGAATCAGAATTGGAACCCCAGGCTATTTGATTTAACTCCTAAGCCACAAAACTCTGTGAGCTTTTCTGGAACATTCTCCACTCCCCCCCCCCCCCCCCACACACACTTTTCATTGCTTTATTGGAGAAATCTTTGAGGTTGCTGTAGGCAGCTACATGTGTCTCTTGCTTTATAGAGGAGGGTAGAACAAGGAGAAGGAAGATGACACTGATAAGTGTGGGTGAAGAATTCTAAATTTTGTGAGTCAAATACAATCCCTGGAACTCTGAAGATGTGTGGAGTCTCTTGAAAGGCTGCCTTACACACTGTGATTTAAATTACACAGTGTACATGCGTTCGCTAAGTGGGTCTGCTGTCACATCTCCAGTCCCATCTTAGGGCTGGAGACTCTGAAAACAGGAGAAGTTTTCTTTTTCTTTTTAAAAGTTATTTATTTATTTATTCTGAGACAGAGAAGGGCAGAGAAAGAAAGGGAAAGAGAGAGGATCCCAAGCAGGCTCTGCACTGTCAGTGCGGAGTCTGGTGCAGGGTTCAAACTCGTGAACCATGAGATCATGACCTGAGCTGAAATCAAGAGTCCGAGCTTAACTGACTGAGCCACCCAGGTGCCCCAGAGCTTATCTTTTTCTTAGGGGATGGGTCTCTCAGGCCTTGCCTGCATGAGATTTTACTTTGCAGGATTTAAGTGGTCATGAAATGATAGACCTGAGCATTGAATCTCTACAGGGAGTCTATCATGAGAAACATCGCCAATACGCTATTGCTTGAGTAACTTGGAAAGCTGAAGGAAATAGGCCAATTGTGCTGAGTATTTTGAACAATTTTCCATTTGTTCTGCTTCATATCAGCTACTCATATTCTTGTTGCAACTGAAAAATTGACAGATGTCAGAGGGAAGGCTCCATGATTTTCCCTTGTCCTGGAAACCCCATGAAGAAAACATATGTATCGACTACGTCAGTGGTTTTTATATCCAAGTTATGGCCCTTGTCCAAAGAGATTATTTTCCTGATTTCAGGCAGCAACAATTCATATAGCAAGGGATACTTTCTGAGCAGGTAATACATTTTGTTGGAGACCACTAGGAGGTGTGGGATGCACAAAGACGCCACTGATTCCTGTTCAACTTCTTAAATATATTATAGTGGGAACACGAGAAGACTAGATCTGACCTACAGCCGCTCACGGAGGAGAAAAGAGCCACCACAGAAACAAAACCAAACCTCACATCCCCTCTGAAAAGCTTCCTGCAGCAAATCCAGCCTGAAGATTACAAGCAAGGGTTGGAGCTGAAGGGAAACTTCTCTTCCCCTCTTTGGTTTGGGTGGTAGTAGCCTGCTAAAGCCCAGCTTTATCATTTTTTTTTTTTCCTTTTATAGTTTCTTCAGGAAAGCCCCGGGCCTCTGAGGCTGCCTTCCACCCCCATCGGAGATTTTAAATGTGAGGACAGGAAACGTTTGTCCGGCTTCGTCATTTTATGACACTGTTGCCCACTCCCCCCCTCCCACACACCCTCCTTTGGTGCCTCCCGAAAAGTTCTGCCAACGTTAAGCAACCATCTTTTAATGTGGCTTTGGCTGAACTCGTACTCTAGGAAGTGAGTGTGGCAGGGCACCCCTGTCTCAGCCAGGCCAGCCACTTCTGAGAGCTGAGCTCATCCGCCGCCCCAGCGTCCGGAGGCCCAGCCCACGGGGGGCCGTCTGTGAAGGGTGCTGGGTGGCAGGAGGGCACAAAGCAACCTCAGCAGGGCAGGCTGGCTGCTCCTAAGACTAGCACTGTGCTTCGGATGGTAGGCACTACGTTATGAAAGACAGGTGTCCTGAGAAACAGTGATTCTATGCAGGTTCTATGCATAGTATTTTCCAGGTGATTATCTGGAAAATGACAGAAGCTATTTAAGGAAATAGAGAAACATATAGTGGTGAAAGGAATTGTCCAACTTCCACAAGCCATTCGGGTACACTGATGGAAGGGGAATCTGAGCTCTCCTTTCTACCAAATGTCATCTCCTCAGCTGCTTTTGGCCACTAGTATATTTGCAATCGTAAACACATCATAAGCTCTGCCATCCTGACTTGTTAAAACTCCACTAAGCAGTTCTGTGCAGTAGGTAAGTGGGGCCTTCCCCCTACCTTTCAGTGGAGGAAAGTGGGTTGTAGGAGTTGATGCACTGCCTGAAGCCACATGGCAAGTTCAGGTGAGACACGTTCTAAAAATCCTGCCTCAGGCTGGGAGTCTGTGGGATACCTCAGGGCCACTGTTAGGACCCTTCACTGGCCCAGGCTTGTCAAGGCAAAGCCCTAGAAATGCATAAGACTCAGATTCATGGGAGACCCACCTGGTTTACGTCATCACGGGCTGTGATTCTCACTCTGTTTCGGCCCTTTGTGTAAACCCGGCCAAGCACTAGCTTCCTGGAATAACCCTCACCAGCACCAGAAGCCCGAGCCTTCTGCCAGAGACAGGGCAACGTGAAGGCAGCCAGGTGTCTCTCACATTGTCTAGGTGGCCGTAGAGAGGTAATTATCAATGACCAGATTTCTTTTGTGCCTTTACTATCTTACTGGATGGGCACGCAGGATGCTAGGACGAGTGTAGAAGAAATTTAAAATCCAGTTTCTAACTGTTGGTCCTGTTGAGATATTTCTCCTAATGTGAAAGAAACTTGGCTCTGTTTCAGATGAGGGAAATAATAGAGTGGAAAACACACATTTTCATGTGATTTTCTGTAACAACATCAAAGTCAAGAAAACCATGTGAAATCATTATTCATGACCTCTAAAAGCCACAAATTACCTTTTTAGCTTTTTGGGCTGTGGACACCTGGCTGCCTTTTCCTCCCCTGTGCACTCAGCATTGCCGTCTGGAGCATATGCTGTTGGTACATTAGATTTATGTGTCTTTTAAGGGTACTGCGCCCACCTCACTTTAACACTCTTTGCTTTTGGGGTCAACCTACTGTTAAATTACTTTCAGTTTTATGGTGACCTATCAACATTAATGCTCCATGTTTTTAGGATTGAGACAACTGTGTGGAACAGGGTGTTGTTATAAATGCCGTGCAAGCACCTATAAGGCCTTTCTATCTCCATAAAAGATCACCAAAATGCCTTTTCCCGAGCTGGTTTCTTATTTTGTGGGGTCCTCACCTATAAAGCAGAGCTAAACATGGAACATGTTACAGTAAAAAACCATGCTTACTTTCAAGTCCACCCACAAGTGTGCAAGAAGATTTTGACTAGAGGCCATTTTTTTTTTCTGTACACATAACAAAGCCATTCTACCATTCCTGCCTACCTTTTGTGATTCCAAGGAAAAGCATCTAAGTAATATCTATGTAAAGTATTATAATAAGAGAAATATACATTTTGTGTGTATGTGTGTGAATGCATGTATGTGTGTGAGTGTATATATAGGTGAATGTGTATATTTGTGAGTGTGTATGCATGAGAGAGAGAGAGAGAGAGAGAGAGAGGAGAGAACGTGTATACATATCTGTGTCTGCCTGTCTTCTCCATCAGTGTTGGTTGTTGCCCAGGCCCAAATGTGTGCATTGAGCTCTCTCCTCTTCTCACCTTGCCCCATCTCTCTGTAAATACTCAAATGTCTTTGGAGGTGGGAAGGATTGGAGGTGCTCTCTTGCAGAGTAGATTTCCTTAAAAGTGATAAATTCCTTTCACCATGTGGGAAAAGAGATCCAGTACAATTTAATCACCTGCCTGAGATCACACTGGATAGTGATTTTATGAGAATTCCATTCTTAGCTCCAAGAGCTAGCAATAAAGCAAATATTCCTCTTCCTTGGCACCAGGGTAACTGATACTCAGATTTCTATACTTATAATCCAGGTGGTCATTCATATACACAAGAGCTTCTTAAATAGAAACATGGACCAAGTGTGCCTTTTCAAGTGTTGTTCCAGATCAAGAGGCCAACAACCTAAAGTTACAGTCTATTGTACTAGCTATTTTTGAGTAGATACCAGATAATGACAACAGGTGGTCCCTGTGTTTTATAAGCCTCCAATCTACTAGGAGAAACAGAGCTCTAAAACATCATAAGGAGCACAGAAAGCAACATGTGCCCCCCCATAGAGTGTGGTCTCACAGTTGACTTGCCACGATGGGACTTGTATGATAAATACTCCTATTTGGAACACTGGCAAGAATCAGGAAGGAAAAGGAAAACCCATCAGGAAGGAGTCAACAAAGTTTTCCAAAAGCCCATGCCAGAAAAATGTGGAACCTCATAGATCTGTATTGGGAATCCTAGTTTAGACATGGTACTTAGAATTGTGAGTCAGAGGGTTTCCCATCACTTTGGAAATGTCCAGGCTTTTGATTCAGAATAGCTGGTTTTGAGATTAGGTGCTACTACTGGCTGGTTGTGTGACCTTGGGCAGTCCACTGACTACAACTTCTCTGAGTTGCCATCTCTTCATGAAACAGAGATAGTAAGAGCAACCCAATGCATGGGAGAATGCAAATCACAACACCGGATACCAGCACAAGGGGCTCTCACAAACATCCTGTTACCTAGTTACGGTGGCCTAGAAACACCACAGTAGACGGGACACGGGATGAATAACCGCAGAGGTAGATGTGTTGAAGACAGCAAAAAATTCTAGCTCACAGGTGACCACAAGGGTAAGGATTGCTTACCACAGATCATTAGCTGTCAGCATAAATGTCCAGGCCTGATTCAGCCTGAGGATTTAATTATACCAGGGAAATCTGTGTCAGTTATCAAGAATGAGTTTACCCCAGTCAGATCCTGAATAGCCAAGAGCTTGGCATCACAGAAGGATTTAGCATTTGTTTTTGTTTGTTTGTTTGTTTGTTTGTTTGTTTTGGTTTTTGTATTGCATTGTAACAATTATAAGAACCCAGCTAATGCTGCATGTGTTACTGTGCTCCAGATACTATTCAATTCTTAAGTCTTTTAATCCTCACACCAGCTCATTGAGGAAGGCACCACCATTATCTCTATCTCACGGACAGTAAAGCCAAAGCTCAGTGAAGGTAATTTTCTCAAAGTCACCAGCCATCAAATGATGGGGCCATGATTTTTAATCCAAAGATTCTGGCCCTTTCAACCAAAGTCCACTCTTTTAACCAGGATATAAATGATACTAACTTAACTAAACCCTCATTTTCTGTATATATGGAAAACATCTGAATATTTGCCTTTCAACTGTATGCTTTTGGACATTAGAAACTTTTCATTTATAAGTGGTTAAATTGATCAGTTTTTAAAAATTGGATTCTTCCTTGGCCATGCCAAGTTCAGTGTTCAGTTTTACCATGTTCTATTTATGATTATATTTAAATTTTGTTTTTACTTTTTATTTGACATAATTATAGGTTCACAGGAAGTTGCAAAAATAGTAGAGAAGTCCTGTGTACTCTTCATCCAGTTTCCCCCCATGGGTATGTCTTACATAATTATAGTACACTATCAAAATCAGGAAATAGACATCAGGGCAACGTCTGTGCAAAATTCTGTGCTGTTTTATCACATATGTAGATGCATGTAATCTACGCATGATGTAATCTACTCATTGACAATAAAAACCTTGACTGCAAGATACAGAACTATTCCATCGCCATAAAGATCTTTACACTTCCATTTTTATTCAAAATTTGTTGGTTCATCTGGAGGTTAGTTTGATGTTTGAGAAGTAAAGAACCTGTTTTCTACTTTCCGATTTCCTCAGTACCATTTATTTTATAAGTTATCATGTGGACATGATTAGAAATGTCACTCTTCAGCTCCAGCAGTACGTAATTAACAAATCCTGCATTCCTCAGACCTCAGAGCCATTGTTCCTCCCAGTCCACCACTTTATCTCCTAAAAATTTGGTCTTGGAAGCAGTGGGGTTTGATCTTTATGCCATCGGACACGACAGAACCTACATCAGGGTCTTGGGTCACTTAATTGTGCTGTTGGTGTGAAATTATTGCCTTTTTTCCTTGGAATTTATCAAAGGGGAAGGCTGTACCCATTGGTGGCTCCCTTCTAGGGCAGTATATCTCAGAAATCCTCAGGGGCCTGGATATGAGATCAGAGTTACAAAACTTCAGGTGCCAACACTTTTCTTAATTTTTCTTCAGCCTTAGTTTCCTCATCTGAAAAATGAGGAAAATTCAATCTCTCTCGGAGGGCTATGATTTTTATGCGGATTAAATGAGGTAATATATTTAAATGTACAGCCGAGGAAGGGCTTAACATAGTCTAGGATTTTTATGATCATATTCATTTCTAATAAAATATCTTTGAATTCAATGGAAATATATTTTTATTATTTATATTTGTATGTGCCTTCAATCATGATGACATTTCTTATTCCCTCTTGAAAAGTCAGTGTGGGAAGTCTTAGATTTGAGGAAATATGATCATGATAAGATTTGTGTACAAAGCTAATTATCAATGTCTTAGTCTGTTCAGGCTCCCGAGACCATTCCCAGTGGGTAGCCATCTCTAGGGACCTGGCTAAGTCTTAATCCAGAGGAAACCACAGCATTTCCAAGAGTTTACCAGATAGTTTTGGATGATAACTTTGTGTTCAAGAAGCTAGGCTATGGAACTCAGCTATCCCACCCCTTCTTCAAATAGGTCTGCTCAGACCTGTTTCTTACAGGAGGCGTCACAGAGTTTGTGGTTATATCACAGCTCGGACAACTGGAGAGCTCCCCACCCTCATTGTCATCTTCACCTTGGAACACAAGAACACGTCTGTGGTTAGCATGTCCCAACAGCAGCCCTGGGCATCCTGTAATTGCCTGGGGTAGAATTAACTCTGCTAGTGGCTCAGATTACATAAATCTACATCTAACCCAAGGAAGAATCTGCCCTCAAATGAGGAGAATGGATGTGAAATCCCAGTATACACCATGAAAACACAGCAACAGCGAGTAGTTTTTAAGAAGGAGAAGCAGTTTGGGGAAAAGGAGAAAATTTCTTTACTCTCTCTACCCTGCTTCATCCTCACTTTCTTTTGAAAGGTGTTTTGTATGTGTGAATGTGAGTGTTCTGTGTGTCACTGGAAAACACAAGAAGGACGCTGTGATTATCATTTTCTGAAGAGGCCCTCCTACAGGAAATTGGGCTGCAGGGGAGGAAAAGTGTGTGTTTTCCTGAAGGAAGTGCTTATAGAAAGCCAAATCTGGGAAACAAATCATGGAGAAGGTATAAATAAACTTCTGGCCCTTTGCATTTTGAATGGCGAGATAGTACCTTTGGTCCCAAGGAAAGCAATTTCTTTTGGACGTGGTCCTTAAGGCACGTGAAAGCTTCAGATTTAATTTTAAAACCAGCACCTTCATGCTTCCCATTTTTCCTAAATCGCCTGACCACAGGCACATACTCTGTAACCACCAACATTGGGAAACTTACAAATGGGAAAATTGAATTCCACTTAGAAAAAGAGTATTAGAAATCTCCGTGGAGTGAAGCCTTAAATATTGTTTCAAAGTAAGCTCTGGTGGGTTTTTGTTCCTTTTGAAAGAACTGACTTCCTTATGTTCAAACTTGCTTCGGTTATAAATTGTAATTGAAATCTTTTTTCTGTGCACTTAAAAACTCACTGACAATAAAATTTTAACAAAGAATAGGTTTTATTGGGAGCAAAACACCAAGTGGAAATTTTTAGTTGTTAGCATAGATGTTATCAAATGTCTTCTTTCATGGTATTGTTTACCAACGTATTTATACACTTTGAATAAAATGAAATGGGAAAAAAAAATCCTTACGTTGTGGCTTTCGAGAGTAGAACTTGCTCTCAGTAAAACTTCCCGGACCTGCACAGTACCGCATGAAGCAACAGGAATCAGGGAGCTGTTTCGTGAAACATAATAGTAGTAATGTCAACGTGGGGCTCCAGGATCGAAACACTTCCCTGGTACCCTGTGCAATAATGCTGTCTGTCCCTAACTCGGTCTGGATGTCTGAGACTCAGTGCCTTCATAAATCCTTCCTTCCTGTTCCAGGTTGTGATCAGGCAAAGAGGGAAGGAGACTTAAACAGGGTGTGCACATCTTGTAGGGCCCTTCAGAGCTCTCAAGGGATTAAAGTCAATGAGTAGATAAATAAGCTTTCCTGGAAGCTGTTCACCTTCGTCTCATTCCTGCCTAGTCTATTGCAATATCATTTTATCTGTGGTCTCTGATTCTCTTGCCCCACCTGCAGTCTCTTCTCTCTAAGGAGACTTTTACAAACATAAATGCATTCATGCCACTGCCTGCTCAGAACCCCCGAGGGCATCCCATCACATCTTGTTTCCACTCTGACCTACTACCCCCTACACGGTCAGGGCCCTGGCTACCTTCTAAACCCATCTACTGCCCCTGTCCTCCTTTCTCCCACCCCCAACTAACCAAGCCCTTGCCTGGAGACTTTATACTTGCTGTTTCTTCTGTCTAGAACAGTAGATAGTCTCATAACTTTGCTTATAGAAAGTGAAATTTGCTCACTGCTTTTAAGGGTCTGCTCAAATATTGCCTCCTCACTGAGCTCCCTGCCCCCACCCCATTATCACTCTCTATCTCCTTCCCCTGCTTTACTTTTCTTCATAATATTTTTCACTCTTGGATATCAGATTACACATATTCCTCTGTTTACTGCCTGTTTCCCTCATCAGATCAGAAGCTCCCTGAGGGGAGAGACTTTGCTTGCAAAGTTTACTGTGGAAGCCCTATATAGGAGCTCAATAAACGTGTCGAATGAATTGTTTTATGTTAGTGAATGTGAATACCTTCCCCTCTGGCGACTTCTCATCCTTTCTCTTCATCTAATTGAACATAAATAAAATTGTATAATATTCACTACTGGGGATTGTCACGATATATACATTTCAGAACTTGAATGGTCAATAGAGATCATCTAGCCCATCAGTTTAAAAGTTTCAAGCCCAACCTTTATTTTCTCCTTGCTGAGATGCAGAGTATAGTCTCATATACTTTTGAGAAGACTCCCATGGGTATTCCCATATTTGGGAATTCTTCCCCCCACCAAACAGTAACCATTCCCACCTATCATTGCTCTAAGAGAAGCTTTCCAAACATTTCTAATCATTAGAACTATTAATAATGTCATAGTCTGGTTCCCTAGAAGCAGCATGTGAGAAAGGGATTGGGGTGCACTGATTTCATGAGGGAGTAGTCTTTAGGAAAAAACTGGAAGAGAGTGAAGACAGCAAGATAGGGAAGGAGAAGGAATCTCCAAGGAAGCGATCTTAGGTAAAGTCTAACTTTGGCCTGATACACAGGGCTCACAGGGCAGAACCCTCCTTCCCTTCAAAGGGTCTAGGGTAAAGAACCTGATACCAAGCAGTCATTGGGTGCCCTGGGGCTGGGGTGGTGGGTGGGTGGCTGGCTTCCCAGGCATGTATCCTTGTCTGTCAGCCAAGGATAAGTCACTGGAGAAGGTCACAGGAGAACATCCTCAGCAGTCTTACTCAAAGCAAGCAAAGGATGGGTGTGCTGGCTAGTCCACAACCTCTACCACAGATGGTTTCTCAGTAGTGACTATGCACCACAGGTTATAGTTGTCAAATTCATTGCACATCGGAATCCCTTGGAGGGCTACTTGAAGTCCATATCGCTGGGCTCCAGTCCCACAATTTCTGACACAGACGGGAAGTGGGGCCCAAAGATCTATTCTAACAAGTTCCCAGGTGGTGCTGATACTAGTCAGGGGTTAGGTGAACAGTTTTGAAGATGGTTGGGTTATATCATACTTAAGATTCCCTTAAAGAATCTCAGACAAAAGAAACACAAATCTTAATCCCAAAAACACTGGAAGTAACAGAAGTCCTTCTCAAAATTCTCTTGAAGAAGGGGTAGGGGTATGTATACACTACACCACACTCAGCAAACTTTCTAAGAGATAGGTTTTATTTATTTATTTTTATTTTTTTTTAATGTTTATTTATTTTTGAGAGAGAGAGAGAGAGAGAGAGCGAGCATGAGTGGAAGAGGGGAAGAGAGAGGGAGACACAGAATCTGAAGCAGGCTCCAGGCTCCGAGCTGTCAGCACAAAGCCCGAACTGGGGCTCGAATTCACGGGCCACGAGATCATAACCTGAGCCGAAGTCGGACGCTTAACCGACTGAGCCACCCACCCAGGCACCCCTAAAGGATAGTTTTTAGATACTGTTCCTCTGCTCACTTTCATCCTTACCACAACTACCATCTCCCCCTCTCCCCCACACCCCGTGTCATAAAACATTCTCTGAGTGTTAGCTCTAAGATGGGACACTTCTTTCCCATTACGGAAAGTGTTGTAGAATGCAGGACAGACAGACATTATCACAAACATATCCTTGAATTTGCTTTTATTTACATAGAAACAAGCTATGTGTGTGTTTTTATTCTATAGCTCTTAGGAACAAACTGCTTATGATCTGCCTCACAGTTTATGGAAACGATACATATGTCCCAGCCTCTCTTCTGTAGCTGATGAGTATGGGGCACTGGGGGGTGAGGTCTTTAATGTTCTACCTCAGATGGAATTTTTCTCTTTCTTCCACCCCATTCCTCCTACATCCTCAGTTTTCTAGATCTTGCTAAACAGGGTAGTTTTAGGGTTTAGGGTATCTGTCTATATGTTTGTGTAAATGAGAGAAATTGAGAGAGATTTCTAAAATCATGCCTAAGGAAAAAAAGAGATTAAAAAAACAA
Source organism: Panthera onca (assembly GCF_046562875.1). NCBI lineage: Eukaryota > Metazoa > Chordata > Mammalia > Carnivora > Felidae > Panthera > Panthera onca. Next base: position 73,370,365 of record NC_138340.1, on the reverse strand, counting down.
CAAAAAACAAAAAACCTCTGTAGTCACATTAAAAAACTTGTCAAGGGGACCCTGGGTGGCTCAGTCCATTAAGTGTCCAACTCTTGATTTTGGCTCAGGTCATGATCTCGCTGTTCATGGGGTTAAGCCCCGTGTTGGGCTCTGTGCTGACAATGCAGACCCTGCTTGGGAATCTCTCTCTCTCTCCTTCTCTCTCTGCTCCCACTCTGAAAATACACAAACAAACTTTAAAAAATTTTTAAAAATAATAAGTAAGATAAAAAATAAAAACTAGCCCAGGAGCAACAATAATAACAAAAAGTGCTAAAACTAGGTAATTTTATCTGAGTGGACAAGTTTAGCAAATAATCATCAGTTTATTGAAAGATCAGCCAGAATGTTCATCAGTGGTTGTATTATCATTTGATTATTTTTTTTCCCTGGGATCTTAATTTAAGAAAATTTCCTTCAAGAGTTTTGACTTGAAAAGATGCCATCTAAAATAAACTCCTGGTTTGTCTGTCGGTGCTCTGTGTTTGGAGTGTGGAATGCGGCCCGAAGATATTGGAAGAAGGGTTCTCACCAGTGGAATGGGCTGAGGAAAGGAATAGGGAGTAATCTGTGTTTGCCCAAGAAGGCTCATGTTCACTTAGGTTAGGATCCCTGCTTGAACAAGGTGGTGAAACTTCTTCTTCTTTTTTTTAAATTTTTTAATGTTAATTTATCTTTGAGAGAGAGAGAGAGAGAGCAGGGGAGGGGCAGAGAGAGAGAGGGAAACACAGAATCTGAGGCAGGCTCCAGGCTCTGAGCTGTCAGCTCAGAATCCAACATGGGACTCAAACCCACGAACTGTGAGATCGTGACCTGAGCCGAAGTCGGACGCTCAACCAACTGAGCCACCCGGGCACCCCAAGGTGCTGAAGCTTCTAATTCGGAGATGAGAATCCCAGACACCCAGCAGGACCCGTCAGGGAACGCTGGTGAGTGAAGGCAGAAGAGGGAAGAAACGCAGAACGGAGCCCTGTGGTGGCACACTTCCCTTTCTGGGGACAACACAGGCTCAGCTTCTGTGTTTAGAAAGGAAAGCTGCATCAGGATTTTTTCGTGAAATCTTACAATGGAGCCATACCAATTCCTCTTTTCCTATCCAGTCCCCCTCCCCAAGCTCTGGTCCCCCATTCTTTTGAGACCCAAACACTATGGCTTCTGGACTTCACTCCCTCCTGTGGAATTCAGGCCCTCACTCTCTGAGCCACGCATATGAATTTACACTGTTTTGTGAATTCTGTTTTTACGGGAACTTTCAAATCACTGTCAAAATGTCTTCATGGTACCCCAGCTGGATCGTAAGCTTGTGAACTCTCTCAGCACAATGTCCCGTCTCAAGGCTTTGTCCTCCCTCGACATGCACAGGGCAGGACGGCCGGCCTGCACTTAGCACCCATGCTATGGCAGAGGCTCTGTGTCCTTATTCATGGCTCTGTAAGCCAGGCCCATGTTGAAGATAAGGAGACAGTGTCAGCAAGCCCACCTGGCCTGGCCCACTCATAAAGGAAGGAGCTATATGCTTCTGACTGCCTTTGACTTTGCTGCCCTTTCCATTATTGTCTTTGTCACGTAAGGCTGCCATAACAGAAACATCATAGAGTGAGTGGTTTGAACTACAGATGTTTACTTCTCATAGTCCTGGCAGCTGGAAGCCCGAGGTGAAGGTACTGGCAAACCTGGTGTCCGGTGAGGCTCATTTCTGGTTTGCAGATGGCCTCACCTGGCAGAGGGAGCAGAGAGAAGAAGACACATTCTTCTTATAAGGCACTGACTTATTCAAAAGGGCTCCACCCTCATGGCCTAATTCCATTCCAAAGGCTCCGCCTCCAAATACCATCACACTGGGGGTTAGGATTTCAACATGTAAACCTTGGGGGTGTGGCGGGACACAGACATTCAATACATTACAATTATTTAGACTACAGCTACTTGCTTGTAAATAGGTATTTTCAACAATGAATCAGTGATTGAGTATTCCAATTATTTTTCATACTGACTGCCAGATTACAATCATCTTATAACTTCTAGGATATACTATTTGTTAAAGTGGGAATAGGAACAGAGAAGGAGGTTAGTGAGGTCTGATCAAAAATATAACCACCCTCTGGGGCACCTGGGTGACTCAGTTGGTTAAGCGTCCGACTTTGGCTCAGGTCATGATCTCAAGGTTTGTGGGTTCAAGCCCCACATCGGGCCCTGTGCTGACAGTTCAGAGCCTGGAGTCTGCTTCAGATTCCATGCCTCCCCTCTCTCTGACCCTCCCCTGCTCATGCTTTCTCTCTCTCTCTCTCTCTCTCTCTCTCTCAAAAAAAGAAATATATATATGTATATATATATGTATATATAAAACCTCCCTCCTTTCAGCCACAAGCAATTTCATAAGAACAGATCAGCTCTATTTTCTAGCCAGATAAAACATATTGTGTTTCATGAGGCAGAGCTGGAAAGCAGTGTATATCTTACATTGTATGGTGTAGGTAACTTGATTTCCCCTTCTAATTTGTTGTAAGATGTTGCACAAGCCTCCTATATATAGCATGATACAGTGTGGAAAAGAAACTACCTATTGCCTCTGTAGAGAAAAAGAGTTTAAGATCATCTTAAACTTGGTTTGGGTATGCAACAACCCTTCCTTGTAAGGAAATGACGACCATATAAAACCAAAGTATATTTGTTTCTTTTCTCATACTTATTAGAACTACTAGTTAGATGGTATCCTTGCAAAGAAGGACATTGGATCAAATGTTTCAACATTGAGCCTCTGACCTAGACTCAGAGAAGGATGGCGTCTTGGAGCCAGAGAGGTGGGTCCCCTGTGGGGTCCTTGGCATGGACAGGTCTCACCTCTCTTTAGAGTTAAATTTAGGAGATTTTAGAAGAGGCTGACAGTCCTCCATTCATTTTAGACTTTTGGATTGGGGCTCCTGGGTGGCTCAGTCAGTTAAGTGTCCGACTCTTGGTTTTGGCTTAAGTCATGAGTTTGTAAGTTTGTAAGTGTGTTAAGTTTGTAAGTTCAAGCCCCGCCTCGGGCTCTGTGCTGACAGTGCAGAGCACACTTAGGATTCTCTCTCTTGCCCCCTCTCTCTGCCCCTCTTGTTCTCTCTCTCTGTCTCTCTCAATAAATAAAAAAATAAACTTTAAAAGAAACCAGAAAATTTGGATTTTGTTGTCACTGGATCTTGGGGAGATCCCGTAACCTTTTCAGTGATCTGATAACAGAATTCCCCCACATCACTGTCAGTTGCAAGATTCATCTCAAATGTAATTCATATGTCAGTTGCCACGGGAGAATAAAATGTCTGAACTTATTTAAAATTTTTTAAATGTTTATTTATTTTTGAGAGACAGAGACAGAGTGCGAACGGGGGAGGGGCAGAGAGTGAGAGGGACACAGAATCTGAAACAGGCTCCAGGCTCTGAGCTGTCGGCTCAGAGCCTGACATGCGGCTTGAACTGGGATGCGGATTGAACTGGGCAACAGGGAGATCATGACGTGAGCCAAAGCTGGATGCTTAACCGACTGAGCGGCCCAGGTGCCCCTGAACTTATTTTAAGATGAAAGTTCCTATTTCCCCCCAGGCCAGGCCTACTTCAATTTAGAAGTCTACAGTGGAGGGGTACACAGGGCAGAGGAGGGGTACACAGTTGGCTTCTGTTCCATTTTCTCACTGTCATTTGTCTTCTACCCCCTTCCCTCCCCCTTCATCCCCCATCTCCCCTCCCCCCCCCACCCCGCGCCCCCCGCCTCCCACCACCACCATTCCAGTGTCCTGCTGGAAAAGGACTCAAAGAGAGCAGGGCAGAAAAAGCCTCACCTGACTGATGTTGGGTAGACTCTCTCTGCGCTTGGAGACTGCTCGAGGCTGGCCCTCCCATGATATGCTTTCAGGGGTCTTCCACTCAGAAAATCCCACTGCAGGCCCCTGACTCAGATGTGCCTCCCTGCACCTGCCAGTTAGCATTTCCTCAGCCCCAGGCTTGAACCCAGTGGGTACGATACACCTCCAGTTCTTCCTTTGTTGTCTTCCCCAAGCCTCTCTTATAAGCTTGAGGGAAGGAGGATTCTTACATGGCCAGAGGGTGGTATTCTCATAAATGCTGCTATGCTCCAGCATTCTCATTCTCAGGAGGGGTCTGTTGACCTAAGGGCTACAAAACTAATTCTCTCCACCTCCTTGCAAGTCCTGCAAAGGTGGTCTAGAACCACAGCCACCTGTTATTTTGCTTTTAACCTTTGGGCCTTTTGTGATTAACCAAAACAGAGGTGGCCGTGATTCTGTTTTAATATCCTGTAGCACTTTAAGTCCAACTTTGGACATAGGCAGGTAGCAGGCATCAGTTTGAGTATTTGTCTGAGAAGTACCAGGTGTGTATAGAATTGTTTGAATTATTCTTTCAAACACTTATTCTTTCAGACTCTAGCCCCCATCTTCTCTAACCCCTACTCTCATCCCCTTGCAACATGCTGTACATTTTCTTTCATATTCTCTTCCGTCTTTAGGAAAGGGGGCATTATGACCACATCAGGGGAGATCATTGGGCATCTACCTTGCTTTTGCCATGTAGAAACTGTCCAAAGGTATTAAGAAATATTTTAATTTTTTTAATGTTTATTTGTTTTTGAAAGAGAGAGAGAGAGAGAGAGAGAGAGAGAGAATGACCAAGGGAGGGGCAGAGAGAGAGGGAGACACAGGATCTGAAGCAGGATCCAGGCTCTGAGCTGTCAGCACAGAGCCAGATGCAGGGCTCGAACCCCCGAATTGTGAGATCATGACCTGAGCCGAAGTCAGATGCTTAACTGACTGAGCCACCCAGGAGCTCCATTTTATTTTATTTAAAAAAAATTTTTTTTGAAATATTTTTAACTTTATGTCACTTTCCATGGCGACACTATTTAGCTAACATTAATTACTCAAAACAAAACAAAACAAAACAAAAGAAACACAACTACTCACTCCCCCCCGTAAAAAAGTCCAAAGATTTCCTGAGATTTGTCATGTACTGAGTTAAGTGTCTCTAAAACTGAGGTCTCTGGTTTTGCTGTAGTTTCTGTTTAATCTCCCAGTTTTGCCTGAAGCCACGAAGTCGACCTCAGAGCAGAGCCTCTCTCCAGCCCTTACTGCCAAAATGAAAACCATGTGCTTGTGTGGGTTTTCTTTGTTTTTCTTTTTAAAGTTCTTCTCCATTATTTAATGAAACTATTTAGTAATGCATAGGTCTTAAATAATAGGGTTCACATGGGCTGTTATCAATTAAGTCACATTAACACAAACACTTGTTCTCAGAAGCAAATTTAACTCTGGACATGTTTAAAGCCGATTGTAACACCCTGGAGGAAGTTAGAAACTCTTTGAATTTTTACAAGTCAGACTATACAGGACAATACATAAAAATAATATGTGTATGAAATACTTAATACTTGTACAGCTCCCATCCATCCTTTCCTCCTTCCAGGAAGGCAATTTATCAACCTAAACTCCCATCCTGGGTAGTGTTACTTCTGACCCCGGTTTAACGGTAGAAAAATCTAATTCACACTGGAGGTATGTCACATCCCGGAACTCGGGATGCAAATCACAAATCTGTATGCCGAGTGGGTTGTGGAGATGCCTCTTCTTTCCACCTGCCAGGAGTTAAGATTGTCTGGAAAAGAAGAATTGCAAGGGTATGACTTGAATTCTGAAAATCACGCTTTCTATTCTACTGAAACAATATTTTAAAGCATAAAATCCTTTTTTTTTTTTTTTTTTTTTTTTTTGCTTTAAAACAGACCAACCTAGTACAGATAGGTCATTCTTGAGTATTTGTTCATGCCATTTGCATAACAGAGAATGAGCAGTTTATGGTCAGTGCAGCAAACACAATGGAGGTGTTGATGTGGGGGTGGGATGGAGAGATTTTGCCACTGTGACCCAATCTGCACAATTGCAAACAACATTTGGCCTTCTCGAAGCCCCTTCTCTTACTTCCTGGCACATTCTCTCCTGCCTGACTGCAGGATGGAAGGACTATCACTCTATAGCATGCTCCAATGGTGAATTCTCCTTATTTCCCACAAAACTAACAAGCAAAAAGGCCCAACTCTTCATTTCCCAGCGGGTGCTCTCACTAGAAGAACAAATGAAGTGAGGCGATTTGCAGTTGGATGTGAGCCACTGCTCACTCAGCCACTGATATGTACATATCCAGCGGTGAGCTGGCATATCCCCCTCGGATATGGCCACGGACAGCAGCTCACACTCTACATGTGTGGGTGGAGTTTACCCGCCATCTCCCCCACCCCCAGCCTCCTGTGTTCTCTATCTCTTGGGCTGGGCACAAGCATGTCACCAAGCATGCAAGCTACTGAGTGGATAATGTGTCCAGGCTTCTCGTCCCCACTGCATCTTCTAACCTGGTTCTGGCTCAGTTTCCCCAGACTTGCCATTGGACATTCTCACTGCCATTTCAGTGACTGATCCCATAGGTCGGCTTGTCATTTCCTCAACCCAACAGGCTGCTGGTACACACACCAAGTCCCATTCTGCATCTTCGGAGCCCTTTGATTCTTCAGACATCTCTTCCATCTGGTTTTCTGTCCTCCTCCCTTCCTCTTGGACCACTGTCTCCTTCTTTGTCCCCTTATCGCTCTCCCCCTGGACACGCTAAACTGAGGATTGGGTTTTACAGCACTTCCTAATCGACTTAATCTTTTTTCTCCGCTGGCTGGTTCTCTGAGGGCAGTTTTGTACCCATCTGCCTGTCATTAGTGCTGGGCACAGAGTAGCTGCTCAGCAAGTGTTAGTTGAGTGCACCGACTGGATGTGGGCATTGTAAAAGATGAACTTGTGAACTCATTTGCTGAGCTGAGTGGGGGATGTATTCCTGACTTTAGTCCCGGTGGGCTCCTAATAAATTCCTGTGGAGTTTTGTTGAGTACTGAAAGCAGAAACTTTCCAGTCTTGCTTGGTAATCCCTCCTCCCTACTTCCAGCCAGAGGAATGGTCACCAGCAATGAGAAACACTAGTTTTTAGTTCGCTGGGTCCTATTATATATTACGTGACTGAAGCCAAAATGGCCTTTCACCCCTAAAACTAGAATCCCTTCAGAAGCCTGCACCGTGGCTTCAAACCTATAACTTAAGCCAAAGTGTACAAATTGTTTCTACAAATTAATCCATCAATGGAAATCTATTAAATGCTTGTTCTGTGGATGCCAAAATGATTGGGACTACTGTGAGCAAACAAACAAACAAAAAAAGGAATTGCTCAATAAACACTAGAGTGATTGGTATATTCATTTGTGAAAAAGTAATTTTCAACTTTATTAAAGAATTAAGTAAAATATAATAACAGGAGGAAACCTAGGTGAATGTTTATTCCGTAAAATCAGAAATTATGAGCAAGACAGCTATTGAGGAAACCATTTGACCATATAAAAACTAAAGTCCTTTGTGTATCTATGAGCACAGCCACACATATAAAGGCAAATGCCATATCTTATGGCATTCAAGACATCAATTATATGATGCATCACTATATTATCAATGTCACTGAAAGCAGGAAAAATAACAAACCACCAGTTAAAATATGATAGGCCATCAATTATGAAACATGAATTGATTTTAAGGATGTTAAAATGTGGGTGGAAAATGTGCCTCTTGGGATCAAGGAGGTATGGTAGCAAACTAGAGAAAAAAAAACATGACAGAAACATGTCATCTACTCACCTCCAATGGGAACATAACTTAGCACAATCTTTCTGGATATAATTTAGCAGTTATGTACCAAGATTTTTGAAACATGCATTCTTTTGACCCACAAATTTCACTTCTTGGAATTTGCGCCAAGGAAATCATTAAGAATGTGTAGAAAGATTAAGCTACATATTTGTTCGCTGCCATAATATTTATAAAACCAAGACATCGGCATACCTTAAATGTTCAGAAATCAGTGATTAGTTTCTGCAACACATTATAGCATATCCATATCAGGGCACTGCCTTCAGTCATTTAAAAATGACGCTGTAGATGAAGATTAATTGGCAGGAAAAGATCTTTGCTGCATGTTTTGATTTCATTTCTCGAAGAAAATATCTATAGATGTAGCTATGTAGATATGAATATACAGAGGAAAAAGCTGGAACTAAATTTATATTAGAGGTGGTTTTTCTGAGGGTGGTGCTATAATGCTAATTTTATTTTTATTTTTTCTCATATATTTTAGTTTCTTTTAAAAATATAATTTATACTAGCACAATAATGAAATGTTATGTCTATTTAAAATGAAAGTCTGCCTTGAAGAGATTTAAAAGACTATTTGACACATTAAGGGGAGAATACAAATGAAAATTATTGAAATAAGAAATATAAACTATGCCCTTGGTTTTAGGCATTTGTGGAAAATCATTTTTCATGCCAAGTAATGAACATTCTGGTATAAAAACTGGTTTCTCCCTGTTTTATTGCTACTTTGATTAATAACAAGTCAAGTTCCTATTTGTGTCTCATGTGTATATTAAGACTCTGACCCCTGCAACCAAATTCAACAAGACCTTGTGAAAAATTTCAGAAACGATTCTTGAGAAGTAACCAGGCACTTTGAAATTAACAAGTATTCAGTGTAACCTGACCTTCAGTGTCACATTTTAACATCTGTTTTTCACGTTGTGATACTTATTTGAGATCTGGTATTATTAAGTAATGAGGAAAATATCTGACTGTTACCATAGGTAACAGAGCAGTAACTTGAGGCGGATGGATTGGCATGCTTTGTCTCTATAATGTAATTCAAATAAAGTCATAACATTATGGCTATAGCCTTCATCCGTCAAGCATTTATACATATTTTTCCCTCTGATAAATGAACTGCTAGGCTTTATGACTGGTTAATAATAGTCCAATAAAAAGGAAGAGAAACAGCTTTTGGCCTTCCATTTAAAATTGCCATCGGCAGTTTGGAGATTTAGGTATATACGTAAACATTTTTTAAGTGATTCTGCAGTGGCATTTTTTTTTTCAAGTGAAAGAACTTTGAGTATTTTAAATAATACTTATTGAAACGGATTCCACATACTTGTGTCCGAGCCAGTGTCCACACTATTGCCACAAACTCTGGGAACAAGTTCTTATAATATTAGAGACTACAAAAATATTTATTTATAGTCTTTCTTCCCAAAGACTACATCATATAAAATTTTTTAAAAACCCCACAGATATGAAAGGAGACCACTTTGAAAAGGTGGTTGAATGTAGCTGCTTCAGCTACTAAGATAGTTGTGGAGATTTCCTAGGCAGCATTCCTAGAGTGGAAATTTCATCAAGTTATTGCATGTTTCAACTTTGTAGCGTCTCTTTGTTGTCCTTAGGATAAAGTTCCAGTCCCCTAACACGGCTTACAGAGCCATGTGTGATCTGGCCCTGGCCAGCCTCCCCACCTCATCCTTCCCTGCCTACTGCTCCCCACTCTACCTTGCTCCTTTCTCTCCTTCTCCTCCTCTTCTTCTCCGTCTTCCTCCTCCTCTCCTCTTTTTTTTCTTCTTCACCTGCCACGTCCTCCTCTTTCTCTTCCTCCCCCTCCCTCTTCCTCCTCCTTCTCCCCTTCCTTCTCTCCCTCCCCTCCCCCGCCCCCTCTTTCCTCCTCCTCCTCCTCCTCACATAACTTTCTGGCTGCTCTGTCTAGTGTTTGCAGTAAGTCAGTTTCTCCACTCTTGACTCTCCTTTCCTTCAGAAACTTTTGGTTCCACTTGCTCTTCCCACATTGATCCCTTTGACAACCCACACGGCTATAGCCAGCCCTCAGGTCCCACAAGTCAAGGGGCGTCAAAATGCATAGCCATCGACTCAAAAGCAGCTCAAGCTGACCAGAAGGGGGTCAGGCAAAGAGTTACCAAAGCCCATGACAGAAAATTCAAAAGCAGAATAAGGCTGAAAATTGGGTGAACACAGAGGGAGAATTGGGACGAATAAGAGAAGCTGGTGGGCAAGATGAGGTGAGACACCTGGAGAACCAGTGTGAGGACACGCAAGTTCATGTGCGACCTCTGAGGCGGCGCTCGGCACACAGGCCTCCAGTGGGACCATCACACATTGAAATTGTAGTCACTCTGCTGCTCCCTGTGACTTTGGACAAGTCATGTAATCATTTTAGAGTCATATGACTTGGTGAGGTCACAAGCTGTCTGTAAGCTCTGTATTTGCCAAAGTTTGGCTTGGCAATATTCAGAGGTGCATGGGGCTATGGCAGGGGTTCCCAAAGCCGTAGGATTATAAATGACACACCTTCTCGGGGTGTCTGAGTGGCTCAGTGGGTTAAGTGTCTGACTTCTGCTCGGGTCACGATCTCGTGGTCCGTGAGTTCGAGCCCCGCGTCGGGCTCTGTGCTGACAGCTCAGAGCCTGGAGCCTGCTTCGGATTCTGTGTCTCCCTCTCTCTCTGCCCCTCCCCAACTCTTGTCTCATGTGCGCACACGCACACACACGCTCTCTCTCTCTCAAAAATAAACAGCCATTAAAAAAAAGTTTTTTTTTTTTTTTTTTTTAAATGATGTACCTTCTTGGAGCATTCATCTTATATAATGGAACAATATTAACATCATATATTTTAATTTACAGAAAAATAGATTTGTTTAGGAGTCAAATGCAAAATTTGAATACTGTTTTAAGAGAAGCATGAGATTACAAAGAAATGTTATCCATGGCCTCTGTAGGCTTCCCCCCAAATCTCTGAGGGCCTCTCAGTGCACATGTGTGGATTACCCAGGCTCCTTCAAGCTAAGACAAGAGGTTCTTTTTTGTTTTGTTTTTTAATAAAAAGATTAGTGTAACATGTTAAATAGGAACTTTGTCAAGAGTAGTATTCTGCCTCTTTGAGATAAATTAACACAATAATCTTGGTATGACCAAATGTCACCAATCTGTCGTGTGTTTGCTTCTTGAATGTATGTGTCTTGTATTCAAGCTCATCTTTTACATACCAGTTTTGAAATAGGACAGGAAGACACATGACATTTGGACAACATGAAGGAAGCCCCACCACAGGTTCCATACAAGATTTTAAAACAGAACTATATTTTCTCATGTCTTTCTAAGTTCCACCTGCATTTATTACAGTAGGAATTTTCCTCCCTGGTCTTTATGAGCCTTATCTTTCAAAAGCACAGCTAAGGTTCATTTTCCCAAACAATGAGTCTGGGTGACAGTAACTGGGGCTTTTGATTTGCCCACTTCTGTGACTTGTTTATGCGAGGCCGCTGAGTAGGCAGGTTCTGGAGCCAGGCTGTAACGGCTCTCTTCACTCTGAGGATGTGTTGAGGGATGAAAGCAGGGCCCAGACAGTCACTGCCTGTCAGTTGCTGTGGAAGTGAGCACCCCTTGATTTAGAAAAGGTTGGGGGGGGGGGGGTAGGGGCACCTGGGTGGCTCAGTTGGTTAAGTGGCTGAGTCTTGATTCCACCTCAAATCATGATCTCACAGTTCAGTTCATGAGTTCGAGCCCTGCATCAGGCCCTGCGCTGACAGTGTGGAGCTGGCTTCAGATTCTCTCTCTCTCTCCGTCTCTGCCCCTCCCCTGATTGTGCTTGCTCATGCTCTCTCTCAAAATAAATAAATAAACATTTTAACAAATAATAAAGTAAAAAAAAAAAGGCAGGAGGTAAATCATGGGGCTGGGGGTTAACCAACCAGATTAGCACAGAGTTCCCATGTTACACTATTCCTCATTCAAGTGCCACTCATTCGAGCGGTCTTTTTGTTTTTCATCTCTTGAGAGGTATCGTGGGCTTTCTTCACCGAATGTTCTACTTAAGCCCTCTGAATAGTTCGCTCTCTGCCCAGGGGCAGCAGATAAGGAATAGTTTCAGCGCATCTCTCTGTGAGACATAATGGTGAAGTGCTGCGATGCATGGAATTTTATTTGGGCCTGCGATTTAATAGATGATGGACTATCTCTAGGTCAGATCTAGTCCAGATCAGTCACTACCATCTGTCACCAAGCTACAGCCAAGTGGCAGCTGGTTGGTGGCCATTACGAAATCCATTAGTAATTTCAGTTCAGTTCTTAATTAATGGACATACTTAGGTACAGAACATTCCATAATTGGCCATTTTCTTAAGTGGCTTCATTCCGTTCCTATAACCTGGACCTTCTTGGCCCCTGAGGAGTGTCCTTTGGTTTGGAGTTGCTGTAGTGGGGATAGGATTTCTTGTGTCCCGGTTCGCGCATGCAGATACAGTCTGTGGAGAAATGGTAGGCTTTGAAATTTCGGTTTACGCTGCTTGAAGAAGCAAATAGGATTCCCAACGAGACTTCCTTCTAGAATTGGAGGTACTTGAAGACTGCCCTTTCGTGAAGGCTTTTAGTGCTGCACCTCCGTTGTGGTCCTAGGTGAAAGCCGGTCTTACGGAAGGCTGTGACAGGAAAGAAAACCAACCTGTTTAAGTCTGAGGCAAGCTGGCCTTGTTTGGGGCCATTGTCCCGGAAGTTTTTATTTTATCTGAACAACTCCATCCACCACAACTTGATGGAGCAGAGAACTTCCTCTTTCTGGGTTACCAACAGGCACACTTTGCTACCAGTAAATTCTCCTAAATAATAAGCACAGTGCATAATAATCAATTGGGGAACATTTTTAACAGAAAAAGAGGCTGATGGCTGTGAAAACCAAACAAGCATGCAGCTCCTCAATTTAAAGAAATCCGAGCCTGCTCTTATACTATAACGTAGGAGAGCCTTTTGGCAGAGTCATAGTTTTGCTCTATTTTTGTATAATAAATACACATATAATCAAGTGAAAATAGACCTTGCTGCAGTGTTCAGCCGTTCCCATGCTGTGACGATGTAGCTCATTTAAATGCTCCTTGGGAATGTTGGCTCGTTCAATGAGAAAACAGTCAGTTTTAGACCAAATATAGTCAATTCCAAAAAGCAGTCAAACCAGTAGCATGAAAATGAATTTTTCACTTCTTCCACTGGTTGTTTTGGAATCCCATCGACACGGGCAAGAGGATGGAATGAACATTCTAAAACCGCATTGTTTATCCACTCTAGACACAGTGGGCTTCAAGGAGCCCCGATGAATCTGCATTTTCTTAAGATGCTTGTGGTCCCCCAAACAGGAACTTCCCGGGGGGGTGGGGTGGAAGGGGGTGCTCTCTAGACCTATCACCTCCTGAGGAGGACAGGTGTTGTGAAAATCCCGGGCTGTGGTGCTGGCAAATGGCCAGAGACTGTTCCGTTCCCCACAACCCTGTGCACAGAATTTTCACCTCTGGTGCAGCTGATGAGTCCGGAACGCAGGCTGTGTGCATTTCTCCTGCCGAGGCAAAAGCGTCTCCTTACAAGGAATCAGCTTCATGAGGAGATTTAGTCAGGTTCAGGGGCTAAACCTACACCTTGGTCTGATAACTCCATTTCAGCAAGCAGCCTCTCAGGAGACGACCTTGCACAGGATGTCACTCTCAGTGACTCCTCGCACGGAACTGCGTTGTCCTGAAATGGCGGTCAAAGAGTGCTGGGCAAGACTTAGGGATTTCTTCACTGATGCCTTTACTCAGCGAATGAGATAAACAGAAAGTTAAGGGAAAATCGAGTCCAAGTCTTCACACTGTTTTCAACCCTCCAGAAGTCACGCGCAGGGACGTGAGAACAAGGTGCCGTAGTACAAGTCTGAATCCGACGGGTAAGGCTCCAGGCACACAAGTGCAGACACGGACAGTGAGTGTGTGTTCCTGAGGGGGTTTGGTACTTGCCTTGCTTAAGTCTGGTGGTTGGCATTCAAAACATAAAGCCAAACAAAGCTATCCCCAATCCTCTTAGTTCTGTACATCCCTCCTCAAGGCAACCTAAAGCAAACCACAAATCCCTGGAAGGCACAACTTTGCATCCATCATTCAGGAAACTGGTCAAACAGGTAACTGAATCTTCTTTCTTAGAAAGTCAACATTTTGAAGTGTACTGGCTCAGAGAGGAGAGAAACTATAAAAAATCAAACTACTATGCATTTTAATAGTCTTGTACGCTTTACAACATGTTGCTCATCCATGGTCTATCATGCCAATCAAGACTGAGAAAAGTAGGTGTTCCCAGAAGATGCTTGGTTTCTGGTTCCAAAAAGCTCACATGTGGAAGTCTGCATTAATTTGACTATATCCATTCAGACAAATAATATAGTAAATATAGTAACTAATTTCCCTTCTATGGGAGATGATTTTAGCAAAATCCTAGTATGTTGAGTCCTCTGTATTTGAGTGTAGCCTGAAATCAGAAAAGCTATAGGGAATAAAAAGAATCCTTACTGAATTACTTTATAATGTAATCTTGCCCAAAGGTAGTTTTTGAAGAGGGATGGCCACATAGTATCTTTTATAAGTTTTATTCTTAAGGGTTTAGACTTCTCAGAAGGATATATGGTGTATGTAAATAAAGCAGTAGGTTTAGAAACACATTACTTGGAACTACGGGTTGGTAAAGCCACTCACTCCAGGGACACATCCAAAAGGGACGGTTGATACATTATTAAACATCACAAATGTGTAAGAGAGATTTTCTTTTAGGTTTTTTTTTTTTAAGTTTATTTATGTATTTTGAGAGAGAGAGAGACAGAGATGGCATGAGTGGGGAGGGGCAGAGAGAGAGAACCCCAAGCAGTCTCCACACTGTCAACCCAGAGCCCGACATGGGGCTTGAACTCACAAAACTGTGAGGTCACGACCTGAGCCAGAATCAAGAGTTGGACACTTAACTGGTTGAGCCACGCAGGCACCCTGATATTTTCTTTTAGTTTGAACCTAGATTCAATCAGTAAATACCTCTTGAATGTGTGAAGGAATGCAATACATTTCCATATAATGTTCAGTGCGTATATATTTGTTCCTTAAGCTCAATTACCATGTTCCTACTTTCCTTTTCTTACCACATCATTCTAATGTGTCCCTTCGAAGTGAAGTATCCTCCCCCCACCACACACACACACACACACACACACACACACACACACACTTTTTTTGGGGGGGTCAGAAAATGTCCATGTGACACATTAGGGCAATATCCTTCAATCTGATAAAGTTATTTATAAGCTGTATACATCATAAACAACATCTGTACTTTCAAGTAATGTTTACCATCTGAAATGAATCTATCAATAGTGCTGTGTAAGCGATTTGCTTCTGAGATCAGCAAGCGTGGGGTCCAAATACAGAACGCAAACTGGCAGAGTTTTCTATGAACTTCTTATAGGACTGGTGAAAATTCTAGCTAACTAGAAGAATGAAATGCATCTGAAGTATGCCGGGGAAACTGGGGGTCTTGCCACTTGATAAGCACATCAGGTACATGTCTGTGACACTGAACCTTGGACGCTCACCTAGCACCGAACATAAGATCTCTGAATTTAGCAGGAGGTAGATAGACCGGACTCTGTCTCTCCCCTTCCCAGCAGGCATAGGGGCTGCTATTTTTTCTTTCCTTTTGCTTCTATTTGCAGAAAGATCATAAAAGCACAGACACCTCCCCTGATCACCGAATAGGTGAGGATTTATCCTCTGGGATGTCCTGTTTCCTTGAAGTCACAGTTATCTGAGAGAGTGAGGTTTTGATTTAACAAGAGCAGTTTCTGATGCTCATTTCTGGTAATAGACTCCTACTTCTGATTCTGACTTCCAATTAAGTTATAAAACCACAGGAAATCTCTGACTACTTTGGTTTTTAAGAGGAACTTTTTGGTGGGGGAAAAAAAATGATGACTTTCCAGGAAACAGAGTTCCTTATCTCACGTACTCCATCCGTTAGACACATAATGAGGAAATTGAGCTGTTAACGCCCTACACACTGCAGTTGTCTATATTTTCTGTTTGTATTTTTAGGAGAGAGGATCTTATGCCCCTCCATCTCCAGTACTTACCACTTCAGAGACACTGGGCAGCTGTTGCGAAATCAACAAATGTATCAATATTTGCGTATTTCCCGTCTATTTCCTAACAGGATTCTAGGCACTTTGTAATGAAACACATGTGAAACAGAACAATAAAATGAAGGTAACAAACAAAGGAGGCACCATGTGAAGAAAATGAAAAGATATGTATGCTAAGGGCCAGGGACTGGGATGAGATCATGGAAGCACTAGATTTGACTCTAAACTGAGGTGAAGAACGAATCCCTGATCGACTGTATTGTTTTCTTAACCTGAGAAAATGAAGCACACAGAGGGTTTCCTCACGTGGGGGGTCCGCAGCACATGGGAGGACATTGCAGATGCCCGTTGCCACATCTGACCTGTTCATGTCTATCAGGCATATTTGGTCACCCCTGTCTCCTATTAAGAAGATCTGGGGCCTGCTGAAGACAGCGGCCTGGAAATCTGAGATCTAGGTGCTGCAAGTGATTTACTGACCTCTCCTCTGAAGTCAGTTCAGTGCAACTTGAATACGTATTATATATGTACTATATGTGTTTATTATGTATATGATGTTATACGGAATATATATATATACACACATTTTTATATACAACTTGTATATGTATGTTTATCTCCTATGCACAAAAGCCAAGTTTCTATTGGAATCAACCTTATATCCTTTATTTAAAAATAAGACAAATTGGAAGCAGATAAAACACCAACGCGCTTATTTTATTTAAGATTTGAGAAAACAAAAGAAAAGTCCTTTTAAACGCCTATTCTGCCACCATTAAAGGGGCCTTTGGCTGCCTGAGTAGGGGGCCACTCTGACACACTGAGGGCCATAAAGGATGTTGGCCAGTAGAGACCCCTATTTTCTTCCCCACAGCTGAGAATCCAAGCCTTCTCAGTTATCTTTTCACTCTCTCTCTTAATGATTGGGATTCACCAGAACTTTCTGTTCTTCTGCTTGGCTCATACGTTCCCTCCTAGAGATCATCTCTCAAATCCTATATTAATTGCTTATACCTACCTTAAAATATTGTTTCTCAACAGACTTAATCCAAGTCACTAGCGCTCTTGATACAAGCCCCAAACTCTTTCTCTGTAGAAACCAGATGTTGCCCTGTTTCTACTGCTTTAAATCCTTTGACAGTCTTGATTTGGGAGGATATGTTTTTTTTTTTTTTTTTCTAGACAAGGAACCTGCCAGAGGTTTAAAGAGAGAACTTTACAGAGAGGAAAAGCAAGCAATTCATGAAGAATAACAGCTAACTTTATCATCAGGAAGACAGTAATTAGAAGACCGTACAGAATGGGGGTTGACAGCTTGGGCCCTGGGACGTAGTCCCAATTCAAACACCACTCTGGCATTTAAACTAGTGGGGTGACCTTGGCAAATTACATGGACTCTATACCTCAGTTTCTTTGTTTGTAAAATGGGGCTAATAGACAATGAAAGGGAATAATCTGTAGAAAATGCTCGGGACATAGTAAACATTTATTAAATACTGCAATTATAACCTAGTATGTACTAATCTGTATGCTCAAGACACCTATTTCTCAGATGTCCATAAAGACACCTAAGATGTTTTGTATTCTATTCTTGCATAGTAACTCACGGAGAGAGATTACGTGTGGGGCAAGGTGAAAGAAAAGTGGAGGCTTCACCCCAGTGTGGTAATCCAGCCGCCGAGATGCCAGGGTGTGAACTTTGGGCGCACCCGCAATGGGTGGGCTCCCCTCACCATGAGGGCACACACTGTCACTAGTGTGTGACAGTGCACAGGTGCCATTTGGAACAGGCATTGTCATGCAAGGAGTACGCTTGGTTATCGAGGGAGGGGTTAGTGCTTATAGCCAAAGGGCCATGTGCTCAGAAAACAAAGGATGATATATAAACAAGGCGCAACACTTGCATGACAGGTGAAAGATGAATGAGGTACTTAAGCAAGGCTCTCGAGACAGAGCAGTGTGTGTGATTGAAAGGCTGCACTGACTGTGTGCATTGTGTTTGGAGAAACAGGTGAGGCCCCCGCGGGCTGTCAAATACTGCATAATATATTAGTAGGAATGGTATCGTGTTATTGTTAGTGACTCCTCGCTCCCTGTTAGCTAAGGCAGTAACTTTTTCTCTATACGAGGATTTTGTGACCTTAGAGATTTCTTTTTTGCTTTCCACAAGTATGCTTTTCCATGCTTTATACAAAGATGTCATGATTTCTTTAGGAGAACATCTATCATTGGTGTCCCCGGGAAGTTATTCTTCAGCTTATCCAAGAGATATGAATTCACTTTTGCATTTCCCAGCCCCAGTTGTTGGGTCCCTAGTCTCAGTGGCTAGAAAGCAGCAGCATTTGGGCAACTGGTCACCAGGTAGCCTTATCATCTTCAGCAAGAGGATCTAACCCTCTGGACATTGTCCTCCCTGAGAAGCACTTTGCATTAGGTGAGTCCCAAGGGCCATTATCATCCTTTCTCATTACACGCTGATACAAATGTAGACCATCCGACTGAAAATATTCACTTATGCCTTCGTATCTGACAGCTGTGCTAAGGCTCAGCAAGAAATCCTTCCATGTAGGCATAGTTTCTTCCAAATTAGTCACCCTGTTCAGATTAGAACTGATCTTTCTTTGGGAATGCAAGCTGGTGCAGCCACTCTGGAAAACAGTATGGAGGTTCCTCAAAAAACTAAAAATAGAACTACCCTATGACCCAGCAATTACACTAGTAGGCATTTATCCAAGTGATACAGGTGTGCTGTTTCAAAGGGACACATGCACCCCCACGTTTCTAGCAGCACTATCAACAATAGCCAAAGTATGGAAAGAGCCCCAATGCCCATCGATGGATGAATGGATAAGGAAGATGTGGTATAGATATACAATGGAGTATTACTCGGCAATCAAAAAGAATGAAATCTTGCCATTTGCAACTATGTGGATGGAAATGGAGGGTATTAATGCTAAGTGAAATTAGTCAGAGAAAGACAAAAATCATATGACTTCACTCATATGAGGACTTTAAGACAAAACAGATGACATAAGGGAAGGGAAACAAAAATAATATAAAAACAGGGAGCGGGACAAAACAGAAGAGACTCATAAATATGAAGAACAAATTGAGGGTTGATAGAGGGGTTGTGGGGGGGGGGTGAGCTAAATGGGTAAGGGGCACTAAGGAATCTACTCCTGAAATCATAGTTGCACTATATGCTATCTAATTTGGATGTAAATTAAAAAAAATAAAATAAAATAAAATAAAAAGTTTTGAAAAGACAAAAAAAATAAGTGAATTCATCAGTTGCCTTATAGAGTCAAGGTACAAATTCTAATTCATCTCTATATTCTAATTTTAAAAAATGGAAATTTTATAAATGATACTTTTAATGATATAATAAAAAATGTTGTAAGACTACAAATGAAAAAAAAAAGAACTGAGCTTTCTGAACTTTGACTCTTGACAACCAACGTCGCCATCAATTTAATGGAAACTTTTTGGCTAGATCTGAATGCATGTGCCCTAAAGATGAAATATTTAGTTACTCTAGGCAAGGAAAGAATTTTTGCCTGCCCTAGGAATGTTGCGGTTCTAGATACCTATGTACAAAAATAAGTGATGCATATTTCCTTTCATCTTTTTTTTCTTTTCATATTTGGGATTATCTTACTCATACAAATTTGTATCTTGAATTTTTAGTTAGTAACTTTCCTGTGTTGCCAAAGAACCTTTGTAAATATACTTTTAATAGTTCTTCAGTATTCAGTCATGATTTGTATTATTTATTTATCATTCTATTTTTGGACATTTAAGTTATTACTAACTTGATAATGCTACAAACATGCAGAGATGAACCTTTTTTTAGTATGAGTCTTTTTCCTTTTTAAAAGTTGTTTCTTTAGAGGTGGTTGTCTGTCTCCCTGTCTCTCTGCCTCTCCCCCACTCGCCCTCTGTCTCTCTCTCTCAAAGATAAATAAACATTAAAAATTTTTTTTAAAGTTGTTTCTTTAGAGCAGAGTCACAGAATTAGGATTACTTGGTCAAGGGTACATATTTAAAGCTATATATATTATATAAATATGAAATATATATGTTAATATTTTATATTTATAAAGTTATATATATATATATATGTGTGTGTGTATATATATCCTCTTCTCAAAAAGTTATATAAATTTAGACCCTTACCTTCAAGGTAAAGATTATATGTCTCCTTTCACCCTTGAAAGGTTTGTCCTTATTTAAGAATATACATATTTAGAAATGTCATAATTAAAATATGGTATTTAGTTGTTATTGTAGGTATGTTGTATCTTATTGCTTGACTTTGTTTAACTAGGATGGCTTTTCTCTAAGTATATTTATTTATAACTAAGTTGGAGCTTTAGGAAAAGAGTTTTCTGAAGGCCCCACCTATGAGAAAAAAGAACTTTCTAGTTTCTTTGAATATATATAATTTTTACCTCAGTTAGTAAAATGTGAGACTTCAGAATATAGCTGTCTCACTGGAGTCCTGTTCTATGTGTCCAATGGGGGTTTGTTATTCAAGGGAGATTGTTTTGTTGTTTTTTTTTTTTAATTTTTTTTTAACGTTTATTTATTTTTGAGACAGAGAGAGACAGAGCATGAATGGGGGAGGGGCAGAGAGAGAGGGAGACACAGAATCTGAAACAGGCTCCAGGCTCTGAGCTGTCAGCACAGAGCCCGACACGGGGCTCCAACTCACGGACCGCGAGATCATGACCTGAGCCGAAGTCGGACGCTTAACAGACTGAGCCACCCAGGCGCCCTGGGAGATTGTTTTTTAATGTTTGTTTATTTATGAGACATAGAGAGAAAGAGAGAGCAGAGGAAGGGCAGAGAGAAAGGGGGACAGAGGACACAAAGCAGGCTCTGTGCTGACAGCAGAGAGCCTGATGTGGGGCTCAAACTCACAAACCATGAGATCATGACCTGAGCTGAAGTAGAATGCTTAACTGACTGAGTCACTCAGGCGCCCCCAAGGGAGATTTCTTGATATAAAGAAGGCTTTATATAACAAAGTAATAATTACAGCTAATAATTTCAGCTGTGTGCCGAAAGCTCTTAGAGTTTTATAAATACCTTATGTAATCATTTCAGTAACCTTTGAAGCAGGTACTATTAGAATTCCCATTTTCAGGTTCTCAAACTAACTTAGAAAAGATTCTTACCAAACATTGAGCGATTGGCAAGCAGAAGAGCTCGAATTCAAAAAGTCTGATTCCAGAGCCTGTACCCTGAGCTGCTACACTATGATCTTCTCTTTTGATGGGATCCAGAGTGCAGCTTATTCATATTAAACTTTAGTCTGTGATGCTCAATACTGTTTACTCCAATTCAAATAAATTTGAGCATTTGCTATGTGCCAAATAGTGGATAAGCACATCAGCATATTGTGTTTTTAATTAACACTAGGGGCTCCTGGGTGGCTCAGTCGGTTAAGCATCCTCTTGGTCTTGGCTCAGGTCATGATCTTACAGTTCTCAGGTTTGAGCCCTGCATCAGGCTCTGTGCTGACAGTTAAGAGCCTGGAGCCTGCTTGGGATTGTGTGTCTCCCTCTCTCTCTGCCCTCCCCCGCTTGCGCTCTGTCTCTGTCTTTCAAAAATAAATAAAAACATTACAAATTTAATCAACAGTTAGTAACACTTATCTATACCAGGTATTGTGCTGGAGAGTAGGGGTATAAAAGGTTCAGTCCCGTTTCTCAGGGACTGTATGTCCACAGATGATTAGAAGCCTATGCGATAAATGATTTAATAGTGTAGGACTGGAAGAGGAAACACAAAGTTGTTCTGGGCTGGCAAAGTAAGATGACAAAAGTACTGCCTTTTGAGTCTTCTTATAGGGTACATATTTGCAAAAAAGAAAGCATTGGGATGTGTGTGTGTGTATGTGCGTAAGTGTGGGTGTGTGTGGGGGTGGAAGCATGTTAAAAGTCAAGGAGGTTTGGAAGACTTTGATGTTCAGGAATCTGGAAGTGTTTGATGCTACATTTTGGTGAGGTGTGACTGGAAAAGTAGTCCAGGGAAAGGGTGTGAGGGTTTTGTTTTGTTGCCCATGTGAAAGGGTTTAGACTTTATCCTATGGATCTGAAGTCACAGCTCAAATACCTACGGGTACCTGACAGATTAAAGCCAATGACTAAATCAGAGAAGGTAACCAGGAGTAGGGAAGACAGGAAAGCACATGTCACAGCTAAAGACGATAGCTGCCTCTCAGCTCGCGTAGGTTACATCCAGACTCTCCAGACCCTTTCACTTTCTGTGAAAATCCACAAATCTAGATTTATATGTAAAATTCTCCACATTTTAAATCTTGGCCATTAAGAACAAGAATGATGAAGGCGATAAAATATCATGCAAGCCAGAGAAAGCTGCTTGGGTGCACCCTCTCTTAATGCAGAGAGACCATGGAAGAACCTAGAGCAGGGATAGCATGGTCAGATCTGAACTTTAAATTTTTTTTTTTTCAACGTTTTTTATTTATTTTTGGGACAGAGAGAGACAGAGCATGAATGGGGGAGGGGCAGAGAGAGAGGGAGACACAGAATCGGAAACAGGCTCCAGGCTCCGAGCCATCAGCCCAGAGCCTGACGCGGGGCTCGAACTCACGGACCGTGAGATCGTGACCTGGCTGAAGTCGGACGCTTAACCGACTGTGCCACCCAGGCGCCCCCAGATCTGAACTTTAGAGACTCAGTTCAGATGGTTGCTGTCTTTGATGATAGATGAGGCCCATGGTGAGACCGATTTGGAGACTCTTTAGTGCTGTTGGCAAGTGGTTCTGATGTCTCAACTTACGTCTATCTTCATAAAAAAAGGAGTAAAGGGCATATTTGAGAAGTGGTAGGAAGTGATAGGACTTGGTAATGAATTTAACTTGACTGGGGGAGAGGTGGATATGTGTAAGATGGGGGAAAGGTCAAGGAGACTTCCCAGTTAGAAGACACGTGAGGCTGAGTGCGTGGGAATTGGGAGGAACAGGTTTGAGGTGTGGTGACAAGGAGTTTTATTTGGACTCTAGTGAATTTGAGAGTCTGTCATAGTATTCCGGTAAAAATAGTGTAATTCATCTAATTCTCCTAACAAGGCTATGAGGTATATCACATTAACCCAGTTTTTAACAGTGAAGAAATTGATGTTCAGAGAGGTGAAAAACCTTTGTCCAAGTCCTTAGCCTTGGCAGGACTGAGATTGGCAAGGGTTCCTGCTACTTGTCACCATGGCTTTCAGACAAGATCAAGATCTTTTGAAATACCTGTCAAATGTTCATCATTTCCTTAGTTTAGGTTCTGGGTACTCTTATGTGATAGGGAAATACAAAGCACTCATAAATCATGCCTTCATACATTAAGTAAAAAGTTGGGAAAGTCAATATTCTAGAGTCCTCAGAAAATAATCGTGTGCTACCAAGGAACCAAAATTGCAAGGATATATCGTGGTACACACCCCCATGAAGCAGTCCCTCTACCTAAACTCAGGTCAGGTGCACACACAAGCCACCGAAGTGGAAGAAGAAAAAATTTGATGTGACAGCAGCGTTTGGTTTTAAGTTTTTACAAGGTTATTGAAAACGACAAAGCGAGTTCCAAAAGAGTACAAAACAGGGTTATTCCTTCATGCAAATAATTTCAATAAAATACCAGCTGGTTGACTGAAATCCGGATGGATTAAATCTGGACGTAAACATTCCTGTCTCCATTATGTAGGACCTCTGAATCTCACTTGGATTGATAAGATTAGGCAAGTGGTTTTTTGGGGGGGAGAGGGGAAGGGGGAGAGTGTTTAGATAGGGGTTCATGATAAACTGATAATTCTAGCTTCTGAGGATCTATCTGGATGTAACTGAAGAGCTAGATACAGTGGGTTGTAGGATTGCTGTAACAGATGACCACAAACTATGGCTTACAAGGACAGATATTTATCCTCGGATTGTTCTGGAGGCCAGATCTAAAATCAAGGTGTGGGCAGGACCCTACTCCCTCTGACAGCCCCTGGGGAGAACCTTCCCTTGCCTCTCCCTGCTTCTAGTGGTTCCAGGTGTTCCTTGGCTTGTGGCCACTTCCTTCCATCCTCAGCCTCTCTGGTCACACTGCCACCACCTCTTGGGTGTGTTGGTGTTATCTTCTCTCACCTGTCTCTTATAAGGACACTTGTGATGGCATTTGGGGCCTAGGCCTTTAATCCAGGATAATCTTGGTATTCTAAAATTCTTAACTGAATCACATCTGCAATGACTCTTTTTTCCAAATCAGGCAATGCTTGTAAATTTCAGGCATTAGGGGTTGATAACAACCCTAATAACCCTGCCGTTATTCAACCTCACTACATACGGTATAATGGTTGATTCAAGGATTAAGCTAAACAAGATGTGTGTTTGGCCATGGGGCTCAGCTCAAAGGAAAATCTTCAGTGTGAGCAGAAGTGAAATGTCCAAATCAGACTGGGGCTGTCAGATGTCAGGCCCCAAGGATAAAGCATGGTTATAAATAGGAAGACAGATCAAACCACTAGGATTCAGAAGACAGTGTGTCCCATGATATTCAAGTTAAGCAAACCAGAGGCCTGAACCACTTTTCTGTCCACTCTGCTGAGATGCGATACTGCCGTGAATTTCCAGGTTGAAAAATGTGTCTATGAGGCAAGTTGATAACAAGTGATTGCAATTATGAGCCACTGGATGCAAAAAGTCAGCTGAGAAAATGAATGTGTCTAAAAGGGGCTCAGGCTTAACCCTCAACTGGGTTCATATCTTTCTCTTTTGGTTTCTATGTATCACCATCCCTCCCCTCCCCTCCATATCCAACTAATTCTAGCCATAATTATATATACATGACTCAGCCCTTTCTGGTGGATAAAATCTTTTGGCAATATCCCAAGGATCACTTGTCCACAAAATTATCAGTGACTCTCCTCACACTTACCAATATTATCTCCCCCAACCCGAGTCACAAAGACTCCTTCCTAAAACACTTGTCCTTATCTCTTGCCCTAGAGCAAAGTATTTCCCCAACAACACAATTCCCCTGAAAACCAAACCAAAATGTAAATGAAAACATGCAATTTATTCAATTTTACAACCACGTCTTCGTGCTTTTGTCTTAGCAACAGGCTAATTATCATAATGGTTCTGTTCTTTTCTGAATCTGAGCAGATTCTGTGAATGATGAATCTGGTGTGAGGAAGATACGGTGTGCAGTGTCTATGATCTTTCTGTAGTTACAGGACTGTCATCGGATTGCCTCTTGGGTAGTTATGGTTCTCTAGAATGGCTGACATAAAGTAAGCAAGTGGTATTGCTTCCTCATGGTAGACAACTGAGTAATCATTCCATTTATCAATGGCCACTCTGCTTTGTGGCTCTTCAGATACTGTGTGTGCCACGACATCATTTCCTCTATGGTTTCCCGATGCTGAAAATCTTTCCTGGTTAAACTGATATCATACTGTATCAAGAATGGTAATGAGTCAAACATATTTGGCATGCATGACTCTATGAAAGAAGAAATCAGATACGGATGCTTGGTTACCTCCTGCTGTCCTTTGTGTTCCTGTGGACTTAGTAAGAAAAAGCTTTACTACACCCAATAAAGAGATGCCTTATTGTAATTAGCTCCCAGGGGAGATTTAATCTCAATAGAGTTTACAACATGCTTCCATCAAAGACACAGAAAGGAAGCCCTCAATAAAATATGGCCTGCATCTTTCTATACCTGAGCTTCCCGGTGGCCCTTGAGCCAACAGAAGAAATGACAAATTGCTAGTGGCACTCATTTGGAATATTTGGGGTCCCCAATGATTCTTTCTCCATCTATCTATGTTGCACTCAGGTCAGGACACTAGGATCTTATTATAGTGAGAAAAGATACTGAACACTTAAGAGACGGCATACTGCAGTGGGAAACAATAATATGCTCTGCTGTGGGAGAAGCGTGAGTATGCCTCCTTTTTTTTTTCTTCTCTATTAATGATATTCAAGTTGTCTTACCTCTCCAACCCTGTTTCTTCATTTATAAAATGGAAATAATAACACCTATTTCCCTGGGCCTCTGTGTGGATAAAATGAGCCCAGGGGTGGCAAATTGCGCTGTAGGTGGTAGGCAGGTGCTAATCTCTCACACTCACCCCTGTCCTTTTTTTACATTGATGCTGGCTAGGCTCTTGAACCCTGACACATCACTTAGAAAACTGTGCACACTCAGAGACTCCACGTAAGTTTTTTGTTGTTGTGCCGTATTTTGTTATCCAACTGGCCTTTTTCCTTATCGCACTCATTTGTTACTTTGGTCCCTGAAAGAGTAGAGCAGTTGGCAGTGATTCACATTTCAGTGATGATTTAAAAAAAAAAAATAGTGTTTATTTTTGTGAGAGAGAGAGAGAGGGAGAGGGAAAGTGGGGAAGGGGCAGAGAGAGAGGGAGACACAGAATCCGAAGCAGGTTCCAGGCTCTGAACTGTCAGCACAGAGCCCAATGTGGGGTTCAAACTCACAAGCCGTAAGATCACGATGTGAGCCCAAGCAGACACTTAACCAACTGAGCCATCCAGGCGCCCCTAAGTGAGGATTTCTTGACCAATAAATGAATATTAATAAGAAATATGATTATTTCCATAGCTTCTGAAAACAATCAAAAAGGTTCATTAAATAAATTAGATTGGGTTATGCATCTTAGACTGAGCTCCTGAATCTTTGCCTAATATCTTCAGTGTCTGGGAAGTGGACACTGAAGTGTCCAGGAAGGAGTGTCCAGGAAGAAAGATGACATACTTAAAACCTCCTGACCTGTCCTCATAACTAATCAAAACTCAGTTTTCCCACTGGGAAATTGGGAGATTCCTAAGAACAAAGGAATTATTTGGTTCTTGTTACATGAAGACAGCACACATAACCACCCTGATGACCGCCTCTTGGAATGGTTCCTTTCACGGGCTGGAGGGGAACAAATGTTTTCTTAACCTCCACCAAAGTTCATAGCAATTGGTTCTGGGACAATTTCCTTAAAGGCCCCACTGCCAAGGAGGACTGAGTTAAAGATAAAAGTCCTAATATCCTGACTTTAAAATTCATAAATCACCTTTATATTTAACTGGATGCTATTGTATTTCCTCTTCCATTTAATAGTTATTATTTTTCTTCTTCCCTGGGATAATTATTCCTGGGAAAGTCAGAGCACCAAATTAAGCCTGAATCCTGAAGCTTAGAGAAGACATCCAGAGGCATGCCACACAATGATATCCAGAGCATGGATGACGACAGTGAAGGACCTCTGTCTCTGTCAATGTGGAGGACTCTGTGACCTGAGAAATCCTGCTGGTACAGAAATCACTAGAAAACATGCATGCAGAGAAGCATACATTGGACCAATACTGGCTAATATCTGTTGGCTTAGAACTTGGGCTGGAGGGGCCATAACACATGGAGACAGAACAAAAATCCTAAAGCACATGCTAGCTGGGAGATTGGACTTCTGAATAAACCTCGGACATCCAAAAGTCAGCATTCTCCGTGGGTAGACTTGGGAAAAAAACAAAGCAAAACAAATAAATGTAAAACCCTGCATTGAAGGAAGAAGGAAATGGCTGTTATTCTGGCCTGTCTGGACTTTGGCTCCTGCAGGAAAGATATAAAGAGAAAATCTCCCATGAATGTTTTTTAGCCACAAACCTACTGGTCTGCATAGAGAGCAGGAATTAATTCTACTGGGGTCCCAAAATATACAAGCACAAAATTTAATTTAATGTGGTCCCATTTTGGTGGTGCCCCTGAGCACTGGCCTGGAAGAAACCAGTGCAAATCATCTTTGGATGAAGCACATGTACGAGATGCAGAGACATGTAGAGTGATCAAGTTCAATGCATGGCAAATATATGTCTAAGATATATTTAACTGGGGCTCCAGGAGAAGCCAGAGAGAATTGGTAGAGGCAATACTTGAACATGGTTCGGAATGTTTCCAGAGCTTGTGAAGACATAAGTCCTCAGATTACTGAAGGCAAAATAGATTACATAAAAATCACAAAACTTAAATAAAAAGTGAGTCTAAGCCTAATGGTAGAAAATCAAAAACATAGAGAGGATGTTTAATCAGTCAGGTTACCTACATGGGAATGACCATTCAGCCTGTAGCTGACTTCTTAAAAGCAGCAATGAAAATCACTAGACTATGGAAGAATATCCTCAGTGTGCCAACAGAAAATAACTATCAGCTTAGAAATGTATAATCAGTATAGCTATCATTCAGAATGAGGGAAAAATGAAGTAACTTCTAAGATAAAAACAAAGAAGATTAAAAAAAAGAAGAAAAAGGAAACAAAAAGTAAAACTGAAGAGGATTTATTACGAACAAATGACTAAGGAAATTCTGAAGAACATCTTGGCGCCTGGGTAGCTCAGTCAGTTGTGTCAGATTTTGGCTCAGATCATGATCTCAAGTTTCATGAGTTCGAGCCCGCATCGGGCTCTGTCACAGAGCCCACTTCAGATCCTCTGTCTCCCTCTCTCTCTGCCCTTCCCCTGCTCGTGCTCTCCCTCCTTCTGTCTCTCTTCTCTCCCTCTCTCTCTCTCTCTCTCTCTCAAAAATCAACATTAAAAAAAAAGAACATCTCATAGAAAAAGGGAATATAACCACTGAAGGAAGGTCTACAATAAAAAAGAAAAAAGTGAGCCAAAAATATGGTAAACGTGTAGTAAGCTAAAAACCCTTGACTCTGAAAAACAATATTGATATTGCCTCATTTTTTATTTTAAAAAAGAGAACCCAAATGTTGCCAACAAGAACATATAACTGTTGTTCCCAAACTATGTACTGAGGCACCCACAGCATCCTAGTGAATACGCAGGGGAAACAGAAGTTATTAACATTTTCTAGGAAGACACAGGAACATCTGTTGGAGGCAGCATGGAATGCTAGCTCAAGGCAGTTCACGGTTTCAACAGTGAATTCACTATGTTCCTTTCGATTACATCTTATCTGTATGAAACCAAGTTTTCATATGGATGTTTCTATGGAAAAACAAAGCAAATACCAAGAGAAGATAAATATCCAACAAGAAATAATGGCGGAAGTACATAATTTTATTCCAAGATTTGAGAAGTTGTGCAGTGCCTCACAAGTGCACATGTGCTACGAGACAATAACTGTGGTTATTTAAGGATGAAATAAAATTATTATTTTTTCTTTCAGTTCATGTCTACTTTTTCAAATAGCTCCTAAGTTATTAGGATCCAAATACATGATAAGTTGTTTTGACCTAGTTATTTAATGAACAAAACAAAATTAGTTAATAACCAAAACAAAAGATTCTTCCATTTGCCTAGGGGCACAGTGAAAAAAATTAGACACTATGAATACGGGCAACAGAGACAGTTTGGGACCATCTGGAATATAAATTGGCATGGGGATAACTGGATAGGTATGAATGAAATTTCTATTTTTTTAAGTTAAATATGCATGTTAAAATTTGCAGGAGAAAGAAAGGCGAAGATGTGTAACTTCCAAACTAGTAAACGTGGAAAACATTCAGTGTAGGAAAACAATATCAACCAGTCTCAAACGAGGCAAGATGAGATTTTTTTTTCATAAGTGGGACAACAAGAAAGCCCTAAATAAGATGCCAGAAATGAATTCAAACCTATTAATTATCCCGATTCATGTAAATGCACTAAATCCTCCAGATAAAAGACTTGCTAAGTCCTGTGATTTTCCATTTTCAAAAGATACACCTAAAACGTAAAACTTAGGTTGATTACAAAGCACAAAATGGTACATGAAGACACAACAAACCAAAATTAAGCTCATTGTAACTTCAGTGATGTTAACAGACTTTAAAACGTGTTACTATAGAAGTTGCCACACATTCGTAAAAATTTCAATTCGCCAAAAAGATACAATAATTCTAAAATTGTATAAGTGATGAACAATTTTAAGATAGTAAATTTGAGTAAAGTGGAGTTGTAAAATTCCTAGAAAATACGCATTATTGAAACGTACTTAAGAAAGAAAAATCTTAAATGCCCTATATATATTTTTAAAAATTTTTTCAATGTTTATTTATTTTTGAGAGGGAGAGAGACAGAGAGAGAGCATGAGCAGGAGGGAGACACAGAATCCGAAGCAGGCTCTAGGCTCTGAGCTGTCAGCACAGAGCCCGACGTGGGGCTCAAACCCACGGCCGTGAGATCATGACCTGAGCCTAAGTTGGACGCTTAACCGACTGAGCCACCCAGGTGTCCCTTAAATGCCCTATATTGATTAAAAGAGTAAATTGATAATGGAAAATCTTCTCACTCACAAAACACCAGTTCCAGATAGTTTGTAGGTGAATTTCCATCAGATATGAAGGAACTGATATTCCAATATTACAGAAATGCTTTCAGAAAATAGGAAAAGGAGGTTTACTCTAGCTCACCTTATGAAGGAAAGATTAATCTTGTTACTAAGACTCAGCAAGAGCAATACAAGGACAATTACAGATCATTCTCATTTATGAAATAGATTCAAGAAAATATTAAACAAAACATTAGCAAACAAAACTCCAAAATTAATTTTTCTTGAAATGTCAGATTGGTTCAGCATTAGAAAATTATGTTGACAGATAAATGGAGAAAAATTATGTGATCTTAATAAATGGATAAAAGGAATTTGGTAACATCTATGTTACCATAAATGGATAAAATTTATGTTATCTATGTTACCATAAATGGAAAAATTATGTAATCTTAATAAATGGATAAAAGGAATTAAGCCAACATCTATGGTAAAAGTTCTCAACCAACTAGGAATAGATTCTTTAGCCTAATACAGTGTCCCTACAATGCTTTGATATAAACATAATGATGAAACATTATGTACATTTCCTTTAAAATTGAGAACAAAATAAAAATGTTATCTGCTAACACTATCAATGTATTGGTATTCCTAGCCAATAATATAATATAAGAAAACAAAATGAAAGGTATAAGATTTGGAAAGGAAAAACAAAACTGTATTTATTCTGAGATGATATCATTCATTTTACAGAAAACCAATAGCGTCTACCAATCAGTTATTAATAACAGAGTTTGCCAGATGTGATATCAAAATGTTAAAGTAAATCTCATTTCTATATGCTAGCAATAAACAGCAAGTTTTATTTTTTAAAAAGAATCCATTTTACTATAGCAGCTAAAACGGACTGCTTTTATAAGGCATAAATGTAATGAAAAATTGCTCAAAGCCTTTATGAAAAATGCTAACACTTTATAAAACATATTAAAAATTACCTAAATAAACTGAAATTATTAAAGTAAATTTTTAATAGGTAGTAAGATAATATTATAATGAGGTTATTTCTTCCCAATAGGGTTTTCCTGGCACCTGACAGGTTGTCTTTAAAATTTACAGAGATGAGCAAAGGGCCACGAATCCCTGAAGACAATCCCACAAATCCCACGAATCCCTGAAGGCAGGGGTGTGGTGGGGATCATGCCAAATGAAACACTGATACTTAGGATGAAAGACAGTGATCCGGTCAGTGTGGTATTGGCCATGGGGTAGACAACTGTACCCGTAGGACAGAACAGAGAGGCCAGGAACAATCCCAACATGTATGGAAATGATCGACAGCATAACTGCTATTGCAGATTCATGAGGAAAGGAGGGACCGACTGCTCAGAAGTTTCCTAGGGGGACAAATGAAATTGAATCCCTTTTTACATCATATGCAAAATTCAATTCCAGTTTCTCAAAAAGCAAAATATGGAAAACCAAAGTTAAAAAAAATTGATAAAACTTTATTCTGAGGTAATGATAGATTTTCGTGCAGTCATAAGAAATACTACAGAAACCCCGGGTACCCTTTGTCCCGCTCCCCAATGATAACATCTTGCCAAACTATCTCACGGTATCACAGCCAGGATAGTAACATCGATACAGTCAAGATACAGACAGCTCCATCTCAAAATCAATCCTACTGCCCTTTACAGCCACACACACTCAGCTCTCCTCGACTGCCATCTCTCTTGCATCTTCTACTGCTAATCTGTTGTCCGCTTCTGGAATTTCATCACTTCAACAATGCTATGTAAATGGAATCATATACTATGTAATCTTCAGAGGATTGGCTTTTTACACTCAGCTCAATTCCATCAAGATGCATCCAGGCTGTTGGGTGAATCGATAGCTTGTTCCTTTTTATTGCTTAGTATTCCACAACATGGATGTACCACAGTTGGCTTAATGACCCATCGGTTGAAGGACATCTGTGTTGTTCTCAGTTTTGGGCTATTACAAATAAAGGTGCTATGACCGTTCATGTGCAGGTTTTTGTATGAGCATAACTTTTCATTTATCTGGGATAAATGCTGAGGAGTGCAGCGTCTAGGTTGTATGTAGCTGCAGGTTTAGTTTTTTTAAGGAAACTGTCCAACTGTTTTCTAAAGTGGCTGTACCATTTGACATTCTCCTCAGAAATGTATGCATGATTCATTTTCTGCTTACCAATATTTAATGTACCTTTTTAAAACTTCAGCCATTGGTATTATCTCATTATGCTTTTTAAAAATTTTTTTAATGTTTATTTATCATTGAGAGAGAGAGACAGAGCAAGAGTGGGGGAGGGGCAGAGAGAGGGGGAGACATAGAATCTGAAGCAGGCCCCAGGCTCCGAACTATGAGCACAGAGCCCAACACAGGGCTCAAACTCACGAACTGTGGGACGATGACCTGAGCCAAAGTAGGATGTGCAACTTACTGAGCCACTCAGGTGCTCCTCTCATTATGCTTTTAACTTGCATCTCCTTCACGGTTAATGATATTGAACATCTTCTCATGTGCTTATTTGCCATCTGTATATCTTCTTTGGTGAAATGTCTGTTTATGCCTTTTGCCTATTTTCTCCTTGGATTTTTTTTTACTGTTAAGTCATAAGAATTAGACACACACACACACACACACACACACACACACACACACACAATACTAGTCATTTGCCCAATATACTGCTTTAAATATCTCTCCCATTTTGTAGCTTTAATTTCCATCCCTTTAACATGATCTTTGCAGAGCAACATCAAAGATTTTTCCTAAGATTTTAGAGTTTTAAATTATACACTGAAGCCCATGATGCATTTAAGTTAATTTTTGAATAAGGAATGAGATTTAGGTTGAGATTTTTCATTTTTCTGCTGACTGTTCCAGGACTATTTATTTAAGGGGTTGTCATTCCTCCATTGTTTTTGCACCTTTGCCAGAATTATTTGGGCATGTTCGAGTGGATATATTTCTGAGTTCTCTATTCTGTTCCATTACCATAGTTTCTAAGTCGCTGTATACTATATAGCATCTATCTAGTATACCTCAATATCAGGTAGACTAATTCTCTCTCATTTAATTCTTATTTTCAAGGTTGTTTAAGCTATTCTAAAATCTGTGTCTTTCCATATAATTTTTTTATAAGCTTTTTAAAATATACAAAAAAATCTTTGCTGGGATTTTGGTGAGAATTGCATTAAACCCATAGATAAATTTGAGGAGAATTGACATCTTTACTATGTTGAGTCTTCAAATCCAAGAACATGATATGCATCCCCACTTATTTAGGCAGTCTTTGATTTCTCTCACAAAAATTTTGTAATTTCTAGCATACAGAGTCCATACCTATTTTGTTACGTTTCTGTCTAAGCATTTCATTTATTTTTAGCAATTGTCACTGGCATTGTGTTTTCCATTTTGGTTTCCTCATGTCATCATTGGGATACAGAAATGTGATTGCTTTTTGCGTGTCGACCTTTTGCCCTATGACCTTGAAGAACTCATTTATTAGTTCCAGGAGTATTTTTGTATATTCATGGGAATTTTCTATGCACACAGTCATGTCATCTGTGTGATTTCTTTCTTTTATTCTTCTTCTTTTTATTATATTTCTTTTTATATTTCTTCCTTTTATATTTAGTATTTATTCCGTTATTTTTTCCCCTTAAAATCTGTATGCTTTTATGCAGATCATGCCTTTTTTCTAGATTTATTTCCATGGCTAGGACTTCTAGTAATATGCTGAATAAGAATGGTGGCAACAAACATCCTTGCCTTGCTCTCAAAATTAGAGCAAAAGCTTTCAGTTTCTTACCATTAAGTATGATGTTATCTTTAGGATTTTTGTAGACAGTCTTTATCAAGCTAAGGTAATTCCTCTCAATCCTTGACTTGCCGTGAACTTTTATTATAAATGAGCAATGCCTAACATTTTTATAGGAAAATTTAGGAGACTATTTGCATCATCTAGGGTAGGGAAGAATTCTTTAAATATGTCATAAAAGATACAGAACATAAACGGAAAAAAATAAATTCAAGAATGCTGAAATTAAAAACTTCTGTTCATCAAAATGCCACAAAATGAGTGAGAAATAAAGCCATAATATTTTCAATTTATGTTCCAGTGAAGGATTCATAACCAGAATACACAAAGAACTCATGAATCAATAAGAAAAGTTAATTAAGCCAATAGAAAAAAATGCAAATGACTTGAACACACATTCATTGAAGAGGAAATAATAAGCAGGGAAAATATATTCAGTCTCCTTAGTAATCAAGGAAATAGAAGTTACAGCTTCAGTAAGATACTATTTCAAAGTGATTAGATTGGCAAAGCCTTAAAAACACTGATAATATCAAGTTTTGCTACCATTGTAAAACAAATAAAAATATTCACTACTGGTGGGAATTTTTGGTAAATCATTGAGAAAAATAATTTGCCTAACATGAAAGATACATGTACCCTATGTCAGCCTTTGAGCCCTAGGCACGTGCCCTAGAGCAACTGTTGCATGAAGAGATGTGTATGACAGCAGTGTTTGTTGTAGTAAAATAACTGGAAACAGTGTAAGAGCAGAGTGAATTAATACATTATGATGTATTTCTATAATGACATGTTACATTAATGGCCATAATTGGCCCTCAGCCACATACTTCCAAGTGGGTGAGTCGCGAAAACAATGTTAAAGAGAAAAAGCAAATCAGAGAAGAAGATATATACACAATTTCATTGCTATAAATCTTACAAATGGGTGAAAACAGGCACTGAATCCTTAGAGATATAAACATATGGGATACAAAGATGGAAAAAAAGGAAGGAAAATAAACCAGCAGAGTGATTATTTGGGGACAGAAGAGGGAGGGATTGGGGCAAACTTGGAGTTGTAAACATTCTTTTTTTCATTTTTATTTTTTACTTTTTAAAAAATGTTTGTTTATTTTTGAGAGAGAGAGAAACAGACAGAGTGTGAGCCCGGGAGGGGCAGAGAGAGAGGGAGACACTGAATCCTAATCAGGCTCCAAGTTCTCAGCACAGAGCCTGATGCGAGGCTCAAACTCATGAACCACAAAATCATGACGTGAGCTGAAGTCAGATGCTTAACTGACTGAGCCACCCTGGTGCCCCTGAGATGTAAGCATTCTTAAGTTTTTATTAGTACTCATTAAACTATATGTATATGTTATAATACCTCTTTGAATAACAAATATTCATGTTTTTAATTAGAAAAAAGAGGAAAAAAAGCTCGGTCGTGTGCATTAGCACCATAGTAAGTTTGGTTGCAGCCAATTGTTTCAAAAGAAATAAGAAAAACAAAAATGTCATCACTTAAATCTGACCTCCGTTATCAAGGAAAAGTTTACTTGTTCATTATTTTCCATTAATTATGTGTTATTTTTGCATTTTTTGGTTTTCAAAATAGTTGAATTAACTTTTAACATATTAGTTGTGTGTTAGACCTTCAGTTATGTAACTTTTCAAATATTAGTCTTTGCTGTTTTCCTATCAAGTGAAAGCAATGACTGAGTGGACAATGCAATAAATTAGTTCACTCCAGTGCTTTTTTGCTTTCTAAGATATTAGTGCATGTTTTGGAAATGGTTTTCTGAGTTTTCCCTGTAAAGAAGCATGCTATGATTCTGGTGTTCAAGTGTGGTAGATTCACTTCCCACGTATAATGTGCATATCCACTGTTTCTGCTGAATTCCCACGTCACCCTTTTTGGCTCTCTTCACTGTTAATGACCATGGTCCTCGTGTAGCTCCTCAGCATGGCCTCTGCAGTGCCTTCAGATGTGGGCAAGATAACTAAGGCAGATGCAAGATATTTGGAAAGCTTTAGGAAACTGAGGAAATTGCAGGAAGGCAACACGGGAACTGGGTAACTGAATTCTTAAAAATAAATATATTTTGGGGACCCAGTAACATTTTCATGTCTAGAGAAATCTAGGGATTTGTTAAAAGCTTAAAAGAGACAACAGCTTCCAATCCTGCCCCCCCCCCCCATAAAGAAATGAAACCAAAAGGAGGCACTTGCTACTTAGTTCATTCAATTTATGTTGATCTCGGATAATGATGAATAGATGCCATGAATTTTGAGTTCACTGTGTCCAAGGCCCTGTGCTCACAGTTTTGCGCCCATCTCTCACTTAATCCTTACAGACTCTGGAGAAACAGATATTATTGCCACCTTTTTACTGAGGAGGGTTCTGATCCTCAGAGTACTTAAGTGCCTTGCCCAAGGTCACTCGCTGGGTCTGTCCCCTTCAAAATCTGAGCTATGCTGGGGCCAAAATCCTTCCTCTTTTCACGGCCTTTGTATCTGTGGTAGCCTTGGCTAGCTACAAGGGAGCATTCAGTTTATTAACTAATTGGGCTATATGGTGCCAAGCAATCCGTTGGGCTGATTTTCTTACCCCAGTGAATTGACTAATTTATTTTACAGAATTGACTACATCAGCTAGTTATTTTAATGGTAAATCAAATTATGCTGGTCTTTTTTTTTTTTTTTTTTTTTTTTTTTTCTTTCTCTTACTAAGTCTCCAACTGGCAAAGTGTTTAGGGTCAGAGGCACCTTAATTATCATCCAAAGTCAACCATTTATTAGCTGTGAAACCTTGGGCAAGTTCTCAACCTTTCTAGGCTTCCATCACTTTATCAGTAGAAATGCAGATGAGAGTAATTCCTACGGGGTTTAGTTCATGAGAGGATTAAATGGAGACAACTCTTTCCCTTCTAACACAATGACTGACCCTTAAGAGTATTGTTGAGCAATAGCTTCTGTAATTATATATATCCTTGCAATTGTTAACCTAATGTTTTATCTCTGTATTATCTTTGTGTTGTGACTTCCACTGAACTCCTTGATCTATGTCCTTTAGCTTCCTTCCAAGGTAGATAAAGTTACTTACTTGTTACTTATTAGATTTTGCTCCTTCATTTGAAGCTTAAACTGTTATAAAAATCGGCTCAAGTCTCTTATTCCCATCCCTGTCTTCTAATTATAGGCACTTTGAATGCATGTTCATTCATCTTTTTACTGCCAACCCCTTGCTATCATTCAGTACATGGGTGCTCTATGATGTTTGTTAAACTGAATGACTGGCCATGTCTCTATTCATCGTCCGTTCTCTGTTGAGCATCACTGTTAATGTCATGGACGGCATCATATTGATTTTTAATATGGTCTTTACACATATCGTTTGTGTATGTCATTTAATGCCGCCATTCTGTCAGTCTCTTTTCATCTGAATATGCCTTGTTAGTTCTACTCTTGACCTAGATCTCTTGCTTTTCTTAGAGGTTTTCACCACCCAGATAGGGGGGAA
Organism: Panthera onca; assembly: GCF_046562875.1. Taxonomy (NCBI): domain Eukaryota; kingdom Metazoa; phylum Chordata; class Mammalia; order Carnivora; family Felidae; genus Panthera; species Panthera onca. The sequence goes on along the minus strand of NC_138340.1, from coordinate 73,332,832 downwards.
TTGATTTTTTATTTTTTTACATTGTTTTCCTGTTAGTGCTATATCACAGACTTGTTCTGCCATTCCTGCCATAGGACTTTATCAAAAGACTTTCTTACTTTAACTTACACTCGTATTTCACTTCAAGGTATACATTTTACTCCCCCCTTCCCCCCATCATTAATACATTACCATTTGACTCTGTCATTAGCCTGTCAATCTCTGAAACTCTTGAAGAAAAAAGAAAGACCTTATTTTAAATAGGCCCGATTCTTTGCTAAAGAGGTTAGTACACTCTCTACAATTCTATTCTTGTCAGGAATAGGCTTTTGCAATTATAAGGAAAAGAAATGATATTTAGAAGAGCTACCCAACCATGAAAGATCTAGGGAGGATAAAATAAGTGAAAGAAGGATGAAATCCACTATAAAGTTCTAGGGAAGCTTCCTTGCCTCATTCAAAAATAATGAAATAGATACCCCCAGGTGCCCTGGATGGCCAGACTGAGGCTCCAGGCGTGACATTTCCTTGAGAGAAAATGGTATTGGAGGTCCCTAAAGCTGAGGTTCCCCCATTCCATTGTTAGTGGTCAGAAAATGAAATCTTTTATATTTTTAAAATTTTTTTTAAACATTTATTTATTATTGAGAGACAGAGAGACGGAGCATGATCATGGGAGGTGCAGAGAGGGGGAGACACCGAATCTGAAGCAGGCTCCAGGCTCTGTCAGCACAGAGTGGTGACACAGAGTGGTGACTCCCAATGGGGAGTGGGAGGGGGGGCTCGAACTCACAAACTGAGAGATCATGACCTGAGCCGAAGTCGGACGCTTAACTGACTGAGCCACCCAGGCGCCCCATGAAAATGAAACACTTTAAATCTGAATTTCTAGGTTGAGGTAATAGAGGCTGGGGTGATGAGGCTGGGTGAGAAAAAGAAACGGGGAACATTTAGTAACCGTTCCCAAAGAAGCGTTCTACAAATGTTAGTAAGCGCCAGGTCCTCCGTTTCCAGTGAAGTTAGGGAGAGACAATACGCTTGAAGTGCAGCAGGAGAGATTTATGCTAAAATTCAGACAGCCTGCCTGCGTTCTGAGGTTCTCGAATATGTTACTAAGCAGAGCAGGACTTGCCCCACAAACAAGGCTGGAGAGTTTTCCAAGATTCCGAGTCATTAGGCAGGGTTTCCAGGGACAGCAGTGCCACGGCCTCGATTGTTCCCCGAGATAATCTGACCTGATTCGCAGAAGAAAGCCTATGGAATTGTATTGACTCCAAACTTTACCTAAAAAGGGGGATAGCAACCAAGCAGTGGGATAGGTCAGATCTTTCTGAAGATGGGGGCTCAGACTAGCCCATTTATTTCATAATTGTACAAATGCCGTAGCAGATGAAAAACCGCAGTTAACCTTCCTGAGCCAAACATGAGAAGAATTTATATTTCTGCTTAAAACTGAAGGACTTTCAATGCAAAGGAACTGGTAAGGCTGGATTTCAAAGTTTCATGTTGGGAATATCATACACAGACCGTAATGAGGGTAGAGGCGAAGGAAGCACATTCTTTAAGCTGCTTCCATGAAAAACTTCAATCAACTGCTAGCTTTTGCTTTGCAGATCTGTGACATATGTCCCTTGACCTTTACCAACTACCCTTTCACGTTTGACACTTAACGTTTCCTACATGATTAAAATTCAGCGTTAATTAATTTCAACAATATCAGTTAAGTTATATTTAGCCGAGAACACTCACTTTTGTCTTCTGTGAGTAGCATTGCAGTGTTATTACAAAGAGGTAGTCACGAGGGCAACAGATACGAGAAGAGAAGAATGATTCAGTGTGCAGATAATTGTTTCGAGTGAAATTTAGCTTGGTATTTTTGTTCCTGTCCTCAGTAGAACTGAGATTTAGCACCTCGCCTTGGCATTTAGCCCCCACCCCCACACAGGAGGAGGCTGTGCTGGGCGGGTGCTGAGAACGAGCCACACCAGAGTTAAATTATAGCTCAGTTCTAACACTGGCAAGAATTTTCTCTGGCCAGCTCTTGGGTGCAAAGCTGGTGATTCCAAAAGAGAGGCAAGGCATCCCTAGAAAGGATCTCCATATGGTGTGGCATCACCCTCACTGAGGGAGGTTGACACGGTTGTTTAAAGAGCATCACCCCAAAGGTGGTGACCATTCCCAAAGAAATCAGTGGAAGCCAGAATATTTAGACACAGCAGAGTTCTACTTCTAACCTTAAAATGTCACCTATAAGGTTGTCTTATTGGTGGGTTATTCTGCAATGTGACCAAAAAGCTCACAGGAAATGGAGAGAGCCTAAGAAATGTGACCTCTTTCCCTGAGTTTTACATTTTTATTAGTTTATTTATTCCATGCTCTTTTAACTCTGGGAAAAGACTAGGATAAGGATATGGATATGCAAATCTTGCTTTTACCTGAAGCTCAAAATGCTATAGAGCCATTACAACTGCTGCTTTTGGGGATGTTAGCATGAAATCATGGTCTGCAAGTTTACTGTGCCACTGAAACCCTTGCCCTTTAGATCCATGTACAAAACAGGAAGAGAGAAGCTCTCCATTTGGTAGATAGTACAGATAGAGCACAATTCATATGTGACTCACCCATATATGTCTCACTGAACAGTCAGTAATAATAATAGTAAATTGAATTTTGGGGTTCTTTAGACAGTAGCTATTAAAAACAATTAAACAAAGGAAAACAACTTTGTAGAATTTTCATTTGTGTATGACCAAACGTTTTGCCTCCCAGAATTCAACTTTTGTAGTCTAGAATCTAGTTCCATGCCCTTGTCTCATCCTTTACCTATGAGGGCACTTGATCCCTGGCAGATTCTGTGTTCCTGCCCACCCCATAGGAAAAATGAAAGCCAAGGATGTAGGTAGCTCTTTTCCAGTAGTCAAGCAATTCAACATCAAGCCACATTTCTTCTGCTTGTGTCCCTAATAGAATGTCCCTGTCCTAGTAATTGGCCTTGAGTCTGAACCTGAGGCCAAGTCTAGGTAGGCCAGGACCTACCTAGCTTGGAGGTCCAAGCTATTTGGACCACCAAATACCTATTGTGGTCCTAGTGCATGGGAACCTAACCAGCCCTTCAGGACAGGGTCTATGTTTTGTTTTGTTTGCTCAATTTCCTCCCTGCCAGCTCCCCACTGACTCCCAATTCTGAGATCTTGTCTTATAATAATGGTCTTATTACCCCCCAAAACCTCTCTGGTTCCAATCTCCAGCTCAAGCCTCTGACATGAGTCCACTCTGGGCTCCCGGTCAGCTGGCCCTGCCTATTACTGGTCACAGCAGCCCTGAATATGTCCACTTCCGGCAGTCACTGAGCCTTCTGGTTATTCTGATTCACCTTTCAAACTGGACTGACTTCCACACCTTCCACTGAATAAATTGCTAGGAGCTCATGTACCATCCCCATGGGCTCCTCAGTTCCTGGTCCTGGTTCTTCCTCCCATTCTGTCCTTCTGCAGTTGACTTTGGCCATGGCCTGTGATGAAGTAATGCCAGAAGAGGCAGAGCTTCAGTATTTAGAGGATCAAACACAGATGAAAAGGGGAAAATCATACTGTATATTTAGGAGCAAATAGCATTTTTAAGAGTGGGAAGACTTTATAAAAAAAAAATGTAGTGCCTTCTAAATCTTTTTGGCATCACTTGGTTTAATATAAGATGGAAACATTTTTGTTTCAAATATTTACTTTCAAATTAAAATTCCAAACTTGAAAATTCTGTGTTTTGCAATGTTTCTTTGGTGGGCCAAATAGGGGGCTTTTCAAACTCCTTGAGATTAAGTAATTTTATTTTGTAATTTAGTTTTCTGTCTGTTTTTACATTTGAAGGTATTACACAATGGCCTCATTATGGAGATGAAGCATCCGACCGTGGGGAAGATCTCAGTCCCAGGTTTGAAAACTTTGGTTATTTTCCTCAATACCTTCCTTCATTAATTATTCCCTGTGCTGATCCCTGCAGGTAGCTGGTGATTCCCCAAACAGTTTGTCAAGACATTATCCAACTTCTTCATTTGGATGAAAGGGAAACCTTAGAATCTTACCCACAAGCACATATACCTAGGCTACGGACTTGTGTCTTCGTTTTAACGAATATCTGATTGCCCTGGTAACCAAAATTGCTCATATTATCTGACTCCATTTTATGTAATCACATGCTCACAAAACTACACAATGTAACTGCTGAAGATAGACAACAATAGATGTGGCAACTATTCTGAAATTACACATGGTTCATAGGTGAATGGGAAGGTAAGCCAGGCACAGTGGAACTGGCATCCAGGGAAGGCTAGTGGCTGCTCAGACCAGGACATTTTTTTTCCTGAACTATGATTTACGGTGAGGATCTCAGCTTTGTAGATAAGGAAACAAAATATTTTCACTTAACTCAAAATACATTGAATTTTTCTAAGTTGACTCATACCAAACAAACTCACTAAGACATTTTGGTCCGAGCCAAAATGCCAACTTTTTCACTTCCGGGAGAGAGTTCTCTTTCCAGCAGCCAGAAGCCTCAGAGCATCCAAACTGTAGTGAGAGCTCATGACCAGCTTGCTACCCCGACAAATCTCACTTCTCTAACAACCATAATGTTACTGTTCCTCAGCTCAGTTGTCTCTACTTGGGGCACTGCTGGGAAAACACACCATGTTCTTGTTCCTCGGGTCCCTCTTTTATAGACTATATATAAACCATACACTTATTTTTGTCTTTTCTTCTGACAGAGGATAATGAAATTAGTTAGGATACAACTTTGGTCATTGTTTACTTGAAGCTCAGTGCTGGTTACCTTGCTTGAAATTTGGGCATTCCCCAAACCCCTCACTCACCTGAGTCAAAACAGCATAGAAGGGTGCCTGGGTGGTTCAGTCAGTTAAGTGTCCAACTTTGGCTCAGGTCATGATCTCCCAGTTTGTTAAGTTCCAGCCTCACATCAGACTCTCTGCTGTCAGCACAGAGCCTGCTTTGGATCCTCTGTCCCCCGTCTCTGCCCCTCCCCCATGCTTGCTCGCTATCTCTCTCTCTCTCTCAAAATAAATAAACAGCATAGAATATTTACTTCTCTAGGTATCAGATGGCACTTATTGAATAACTGCTATTGTTAGGTATTATGTAGCTATAATCTAATTTCAAGATTCAGGATCAGCTTGATAACAAAGTCCCAGAACAGATCAGATCATGACCATTGGTGCAAGAAGGAAAAGAAGAGGAAAGTGGGATGATAAAGTAAGTTGAAAGAGAAAATTCTTATGTACAGGAGTATAAGGACCACTGTCTGGGAATTAAGGAAGGTAACTAAGAGAGAGAGAGAGAGCAGGTGTAAGCATGTCAGAGACTGGAACCACATGTGAACAGGGAAATGCTATGAGATGTAGACATGTGGTGGAGGAAAAATAAAAGAATTATCATAAAAGCTAAGACAGTCACTTGTTGACTCATATTACTGAGCATACTCCATATACACATTCCATGGGCAATGCTTTGGGTCCTGGGAATGTAAAAATAAATCAGACCTGACCACATGAAGCTCAAACTCAATGGAGAGTCAGGTAATAAAAGCAACCAACAAATGTTCTGGTAAGGGTTAAGTCATGATAAGTGAAAAAAAAAAAAAAAAAAAAAAGAAAGAAAGAAAGGACAGACCATGTATTGTCGTAGAGAATAATGGAGGCAGATGGGACTTACATTAGTTTGAGTGATCAGAGAAAGACTGGTCACCTATCAATGGAGAATTGAAGGATAATAAGAAGTTGACATTTGAAGAGTAGGGGAACGGTATACCAAGCAGAGGGACCAGCATGTGAGAAGACTCTGAGTTGGGAAAGAGCAGGGTGTTATTTTAAGCCAATAAGAAAGGTGAGGTAAAGAGTGGGAAGTCAGACTGCAGAGAGAGGCAGAGCCGGGACACCCTGCCAGATGTGGTTTTACTCTAATTTGATGCAGGGGAGTGAAATGGCACAATTTATAACTAAAAGCAGGCAGTCACGTTTGGAAGTTGTTACGGTACTTCAGGTGATTCTGTTCTTAAGTTAGGGTCATGGCAATAGCAGTGAAGAGTGGGGGTGGTCAAAAAAATTTAATCAGTGTTTTCAGTGTGAGGAGATCTTAAAAAATATTTTCTCTAATATTTTTTATTTTTTTATTTTTACTTTTTAAATGTTTACTTATTTATTTATCTTGGGGGGGGGGTGCAGAGAAAGAGGGAGAGACAGAATCCCAAGCAGTTCCATGCTATCAGCACAGAGCCTGACAGGGGGCTTGATCTCATGAACCGTGAGAGAATGACCTGAGCTGAAATCAAGAGTCTGACACTTAATTGACTGAAGCACCTAAGTGCCCCTATCCAGCAGTTTTTAATTTTAATTTTTAAAACAGTGGAACTGAGTTCCAAGTGAAACCTCAATATCTAAAATATATTAAAGCAGAGTTCTGCTGGTTGAGAGGTTAGCACACTAACTGTTAAGCTTTCTTCCACTGCTTCCATCAGGCTGTCTCCTCCAAACACCTGCTTGGAACCATGGGATCTAAAGAACATTCAAGAACCTCTGATGAAACTTTATTCTACAAGTTTACAGATGAGATCATAGTCATTAATATCCTCAATACATGGGAGGAAAGGGTAAACATTTGAAAGTTAATTATAGTTGTTGGTATAGGAGGGAGAAAAGTAAGTCAGTGGTCAACCTACAATGAAGTTATTGGTTCTGGCACTCTCTCAATCAATCAGATGTGAATTTGTTGGCTTTCCTGGCAAATGAATGAACATCAATCTTGGGGAGAGAGAAATATTTTTTTTAGATTCCTAAGGAAAAAGCATACCCTTTTTGCTCATTTTATTTTATTTTTAATTTTTATTTATTTATTATTTTTTAACGTTTATTTTTTGAGAGAGAGAGAGAGGAAGAGAGAGAACACAAGCAGGGGAGGGTCAGAGAAAGAGGGAGGCACAGAATCTGAAGCAGGCTCCAGGCTTTGAGCTGTCAGCACTGAGCCCCATGTGGGGCTGAATTCATGAACCGTGAGATCATGACCTGAGCAGAAGATGGACACTTAACTGACTGTGCCACCCAGGTGCCCCCCTTTTTGCTCATTTTAATTTATAAGTGTATCACTTAGCTACTGTGATGATAATGCTGTGTAACAAATAACCACAAAAATCTCAGTTCCATTCAAACATAAGCATTTATTTATTCCACACAAGTAGACCAGGTAGGGGGTAGCCAAGCTGGACTTGCCTGGGTGACTTTGCTTTTGGGTGCAGGTCTGGCCAAGCGTGGTTCCTCACTATAACATGGGCTCAGCTCTGCCCCACGTATCTCTCACATTCTTCACATGGCAATGGCAGGAAAATAAGAAGGCAAACAGAAACCACAAGGCCACGGAAGAACCGATGCATAACTAGCAGACCCTTCTGTCGGCATTCCATTGGCCAAAGCAAGTTTTAGGCTGTGTTCCAAGGAGTGGAGGAATGTTTCTCTCTTTTTAAGAGAAATTGCAGAGTTACATGGAAGCCTGGGCAAAGAGGGGTAAATAATTGAGGCCAAAAATTCAATTTACCACAATACAATTCTCAGATCTTCAGCTCTTTCGTTTTTATCTGTTATTTTTATCTTTATTTCCCTTTGGAAAATACTATTTTTGTTTCTTTAATTTCTGTTGAGTTCAGGCATATTTTTGGTATATCTACTTTATTGACTTACCTTGTATCCGTTCTATAAGATTATCAGTATAGGAAATCTCAGATTTCTGGTGAAATGGATATGTTTAGGTTATTTTTGGAATTAGCATCTGAGCATCTCTTGAGAGCAGCACATTTGGACCACCCGTGAAAGAGGAGAGACAATTCTGCTTATGGATGTCAAAAAAGAAGTTGCTGTTGTATTTCCTAACTCACTGTATCCTACTGCGAGGCCACTCAGACAGGGTAAGAGGTATTAAATGTAAAGGGAATTTATAAGTAAATAATTACATTTTTTCCTGTGGATTTCCCCTTTCACTGATTGTATTTACCTATGATAGTTCTGCCTTTCTTTGTAAAGGATGTCCCCATTGGACAAGTTTTAGGCTATAGTTTGAATGCTGCAGAAACACCTCTAATTCTCCCACAATGCCTCAATGAGGTGAATCTGCCAAAACAGGAAACCCAGAGTGGAGTTAAAAGTGATATTATGCTACATTGTGTTCTAGTTGGCTAGTGGAGACATGTTTTTGAATTCATTAAATGCAGTTTATATATTTATATATGTATCTTTACATTTCCAATAAAAATCCTTATTAACATTACCTAAAACTACCTATTTAAATTTCCTTTAATATTAAGGAATTTCTTGTGACCTTTACTGAATTTTCTATACAATGCACTAATTTGAAAAGTTTTCTTAGTCAGTTCTAGAAATATGTCTCTTGAAGAACAGCAGTAATTCTTTTAAAAAAATTTTTTTTAAATTTTATTTAAATCCAAGTTAGTTAACATATAGTGTAATAATGGTTTTAGGAATAGAATTTAGTGATTCATCACTTACATAGAACATCCAGTGCTCATCCCCACAAGTGCCCTTCTTGACGCCCACCACCCATTTAGCCCATCCCCCCCCCACTTCCCCTCCACCAATCCTCAGTTTGTTCTCTGTATTTAAGAGTTTTTTATGGTTTGTCTTCCTCTCTGTTTTTATCTTATTTTTCCTTCCTTTCCCCTAGGTCCATTGTTTTGTTTCTTAAATTCCACATGTGAGTGAAATCATATGATATTTATCTTTTTCTGACTGACTTATTTCACTTAGCACAAAACATTCAAGTTCCATCCACATTGTTGCAAATGACAAGATTTCATTCTTTTTGATCCCCAAGTAATGTTCCATTGTGTGTGTGTGTGTGTATATATATATATATATATATATATATATATATATATATATTACATCTTCCTTATCCATTCGTCACTCAATGGACATTTGGGCTCTTTCCATACTTTGGCTATTGTCAATAGTGATGCTATGAACATTGGGGTGCATGTGCCCCTTCAAATTTTGTATCCTTTGGATAAATACCTAGTAGTGCAATTGCTGGGTTGTAAGGTAGTTCTATTTTTAATTTTTGAGGAAACTCCATACTGTTTTCTAGAGTGGCTGCACCAGTTTGCATTCCCACCAGCAGTGCAAAAGAGTTCCCTTTTATCCACATCCCTGGCAACATCTGTTGTTTCTTGAGTTGTTAATTTTAGCTACTGACAGGTGTGAGGTTGTGTTTTTGATTTGTATTTCCCTGATGATAAGTGATGTTGAGCATCTTTTCATGTGTCTGTTAGCTATCTGAATATCTTCTTTGGAAAAGTGTCTGTTCATGTCTTTTGCCCATTTCTTTACTGGATTATTTGTTTTTTGGGGGTGGTGAGTTTCATAAGTTCTTTATAGATTTTGGATACTAACCCTTTATCCAATATGTCACTTACAAATATCTTCTCCCATTCCATCTATTGCATTTTAGTTTTGCTGACTTTTTTTTTTTCCCATGGGGAAATTTTTATCTTGATGATGTCCCAATAGTTCATTTTTGCTTTTGTTTCCCTGGCCTCCACAGACATGTCTAGTAAGAAGTTTCTCTGTCCGAGGTCAAAGAGGTCAGCAATAATTCTTATACAATATTTATTGCACCATTTTTAGAGATGATAAATCCACACCATTCCCTTAGGTGCTCAGTTTAGAGCTCTCATATAGGATACTAATTGATCAATACCTTAAAGGTCTTGGTCAATCAATTTTAATATTCTTTTAACAAGGATAGGAAATTATTAACCTCTTCAAAATTTCTTTTAGCTACTTAAATAATTATTGTAAGTACTTAATACATTGTTTCAATATTTGTAATCATTATTGATACTAAAGTGAGTAGTATGATCTAAATTATTCCTTTTATTAGTTTATATCTGTTGCAACATACTCCCTTTTCATATCATTTCCCACTACCTCCAATCTATAGTCAATAATTAAGAAAGAAATTTCATTTGTGTGGATACATGTCTTTGAAAACATATGAACTAGTTAATGTTCATGAACTATCTGTAAGTATGAGTCGTAGTTAAGCTCATACCATTGTTCTTTATTTCATATATTGTTCATTAAACTACTCTCTCATTTGAGCTTTAAAGCCTATTTGACAGTTTTAAAAGTGGAAAGAGACTAAGAAAAATTAATTCTTAGTGGGGATATAAATGACAAAATGCATCCTATCTCTCTTTGCCAGGCTTAAATATTCTGGTATTCCAAGAGTCCCCAGGAGGGCAACGTTCATTAGTCGCAGGTCACCATTAGTTTAATGACGGAGGTATCAGCACAGTGAGCACAATGTACTAATATGCTCATAATTAACTAATGTAACCTGAGAACTGAGTTGAGTAGTAAAATCTCAAACACACAAACTTCACTCTATGGTCTTCTATTGGCTAGATGAAGCTCTGGTAATAGAGCTGTGCCCAGATCAGGCTCAGTCGCTCAGGAGGCTTACACTTCACCAGGGAGGGCTTATTGGACTAGAAGGAAAAGGGGAACCAGAATTTCCATGGAGAACCTGAGGCTACAGCAGGGTGCTGGGAGAGCACAGACCAGGGAGACCTCATCTAGTGTGTGGCATCAGGGGAGGCTTCCCTAAGAAGTGAAATGTACAGACACACAAAAAATGGCCAGCTGTCAGTTGGCAAATCTGGTGTGGGCTGTGGGGGCCTTCAGGAGGCCATGCTGGTGTACAGGAGGAGCTGAGGAAGGGCTCAAAGGGACTAAGTGAGAGGGGCAGGTTCACAGTCATCCTGATGAGGTAGGCAGAGGCAGGAAGAATAAGACCTAACACAGAACTAATGACCAAACTAAAAACAAATCAGAATGTAAAGGAGATCTATGCCAAGGTCTCTGAGGTCCTTAGTATCTGGAGAAGGGATCTGGAAGAGGAGCTCAGGTAGAAGCCTCAACCTGGTTTGGCAGATGTTCTCACTGACTGCTTTTAGGTATAATTTCTAGAAACCTTCTAACTCCATTGGAGATTTTTGTAAAACTCATAATGTCCTGAAGTTTAAACTATGAAACTGATAGCAGTTTGTATGTAATTGCTAAATTAAAAAGTAAGTTAAAGTTCACACCACAACATTTCATCAAAAAGAGATTGGCCATTATATAAACATCACCTTATTTGTGACTGTAGTGGAAAGATATTCCACTGGTTATCACATTCCAAAGGACTGCCCGTTTCCACGACGCCATTTGTCATTTGCATCTTGTAATTCTGCTGCCCATTGGCCTTTTAGCCAGAGTGGAACATGCTGTCCTCCATGGTCTATGTAGGTGCCAAATCACCTTGGTTTTGAGTTCCAAACTTCAAAGGCTGTCACTGAAATAGAGTTTGATGTGTAACTCTAAACTTTCTCACCATAACCATTTACAGATACTTCCCTGTGTGTACTGCAATTGTCCGATTCCAGTAGCACTTCTGGGAAGTATTTTAATGGGGAGTGTGTCAGTGCTCTTAAAGGGAAGTAGTCTTCTGTGCCTGTGAAGCGATTTTATTATTTATTTATTTATTTACTTATTTATTTTAAATGTGTTATTTTTTTAATATAATTTATTGTCAAATTGGTTTCCATACAACACCCAGTGCTCATCCCAACAAGTGCCCTCCTCAGTGCCCATCACCCACATTTCCCTCTTCCCCTTCCCCCATCAGCCTTCCGTTTAAGTGTCCATCAACTGATGAATGGATCAAGAAGATGTGAAATGATTTTAAATTGAATTACCCTTGCCTGCTTGTACCCTGATCTGTGTTTTTCAGCAAGCAGCTCTAAGTTCTTTCATTTTATTTTTTTAAGTTTATTTATTTATTTTGAGAGAGAGCAAGAGAGCAAATGAGCCTGAGCAGGGGAGGGGCAGAGAGAGAGAGAGAGAGAGAGAGAGAGAGAGAGAGAGAGAATCCCAAGCAGCATCCACGCTGTCAGCACAGAACCCAATGTGGGGCTTGAACTCATGAACCGTGAGGTCATGTCCTGAGCTAAAATCAAGAGTCAGATGCTTAATTGACTGAACCACCCAGACACTTCTTTAAGTTCTTTTAAATAAAACTTTTGTTAAGTCTTTTCCCCATAATATTTTAACATTCGTATTTGGACTCTGCAACAGTTTTTAACTAGTCAGTGTTGGGGCAGGAAGGACAATCACTGCTGTGAGTTAATGGAGCTCAAACCAACTTATTGGAATATTGATGTCTGGATTTTATAGTGAAATTTGAAAAAGTTGAATGTACTTCTGTGATTACCTGACATTTTTTTTTATTTCTTTAAAAAAGTTTTTTTAAACATTTATTTATTTTTGAGAGACAGAGTGAAAGCAGGAGAGGGGCAGAGACAGAGGGAGACACAGAACCAAAAACAGACTCAAGACTCCACACTGTCAGCACAGAACCCCACAGGGGCTTGAACCCACAAACCATGAGATCACGACCTGAGCTGAAAAGTCAGATACTTAACTGGCTGAGATACCCAGGTGCCCCTATTTTTTAATTTCTGAATGTTTTGCAAGACTTTTTATAAATGATGAACATCTTTCTTTTGTAAGCTTCTGGAGGACAAAAATATCATTTGAAATCAAACCAGCACCCTCTATACCAACTAAATAATTAATAGATATTTTCTGGGTGATGATTAGAATAAAAAACTATTAGGTGAAAAATAATTAAAAACATGATTTGTGACAATTTTAAGCAGTATGGATTTTTTATGAACAGATGGACTATTTAGGAACAGAATAACGTGGAAGTTATCTGAAAGAGATTTATTGTACATTTTTAGTTTGTTTCCAGTTTGAAGTACACACTTTACATGGAGTGACCACCTAGTCTCTTGTATCGTCACCAGTCTTCCTCCGCTAAGCTTTCATGTCGTCCTCGTGCTTTTAGCTGTTTTATTCCCTTTAGATAGAAACTTAGATAGTGTCTCTGAAATCACATACCCTCAAAGTGCAGTTACATTTCTACAATCGTTTACAGCAATGGACAAAGCTGTCACAGATCTCACCAGGGAGAAAGAAAAATTAAGAGGAACCAAAGTTTCAGCTTGTATCCCTCCATAAAGTTTAAAAATGTCGGTGTGCTCGTAAGGAATCCTATGTAAAGCCAATCTGAGAGTGGAAGGTGAGATAAGTTATTTCTTCCAGGTAGAAAAATCTTTCAGATGACAACAGGAAGAGTGTGTAAAGTTTTCATGTTGTGTGTAGTACTCAATCTATCTTCTAGAAAGAGCATACTCCTTCGGGGACCAGGTTAAGCTGTAAAGAGAGGAAACAGATGAAAGCAAGGTTCTACAGGCTGTCAACAGAATGAGAGAAAGCTGGCAGGGAAATGAATTTTCAAATAGACTAGCCATGGTACTTCCCAAAGTCCTCAATTATTTTTAACTTTATTAAACCCTTAACCCATGGCAATGTACTGAGAGTTAAATAAATCAGTGTATTCCCAGGTGATTTGACATTGAGTGCCTGCAGCCTTCTCTGGCATTCTTGTTACAATGAGGCAGGGCCATAGACATTGTTATCCTTTAGTGAGAAATGAATAGCACAGTGACTTCCCTTCCTAGGAGAGCAGGGAGGAAGCAGAGGAGGAGTGAATCGCATCTCCAGGAATGTCTTTCCATAAGGAACTGGAGAAGCCCTAAGAGCCAAGTTACTGTCGCTGATATGACTTAGGGATCTCCATCAACTATGCTTATCTGTGCCATGAGGAAGAAATATTTTGTGAGAGCTGGGCTTTCATGCTCAGGGAATTCATGTTCCTGTTAGTAGGGACTGGGAAAATGGCCAAGATCTCAGTTGTTCCTCTTCAACCTGTCCTCATCAATCTCAGCACTGAGATAAGTGAATCTGTCTAGTAGACAATAAACTCTTGTTGCAAGTCAGTCCTAAGTTATCAATAAAGTTCTGGGGTGCAGAGTTGTTTTCACTATTAGGAAGTGACATGTAGGCTGAAGACTTTTTCTGGGTGAATATTTAATTGGAGGTGTTTTCTCCAACTATCACTCTGCAGAATGATCCTTGAGGTTAGGGGTGTTTGAAATCATCTGAGAAGACCACTGAATGTTGAACAAAATCTAGAAATCCAAACCAAACAAAATAAAAACAAATGGCTACACGAAGAGTGGGAGTCTCAGGGATGGTTAAGCATTTTTGGTTATTTTGTCCTAAAAGGTGGATGGATTAGATGTCTTCTGGGATCCGTGCTAGAGTCCTTGCTGCCCTAGTAGCAGCCAACTTACATTGGGTACCCAGAGAAGTCTTTTTCTGGATCAAATTTAAATACAGACTTTCTGATGGGTCTTTAGAGGATCAATTAATTAAATGTAATTAGGCATGTACATTGGCTGGAGAAGTAAAATCAGATGTCATCTAATAGCTAAGTACAAAAAAAGTTAAAATAATCTTTCAGTTTAGACTTCCGTGTTATAGAGTTACCTTGGATAGTCAAGAAGTGACACTACTTTTGCCTCCAAGTGGGCTTCAGCCTAGAGTGAATTGCTTGGCTTCATTACCATTTTATTCATGGCTGGAGAGCCAGTCCTCTCTGAGAGAAATGGCTTTGCTCTCCTCTAGCGCTCCCAGGTAGGAACTCTTTGGTTCATGAAGAGGTGACAATCGGGCTGGATCCAAGAAAGTTGTTTTCTTTAAATATGCTTCCTTAATGTCAAGATACATTCCTGTTAAGACTTAGCCAGAGAAAACATCGGAGTAAGCCATCTTTTTGTTTAAAAGGATGATAGTTTAATTTTGACTAGGCCTACAGTGTTATGTTAATATTAATGAGAAGTATTGGTGGAGGTGAAGAAATGGTAGTAAAGGGTTAGATAAGAACCTCCAGCCATCTTAACACAACCAATAGGTCATGGGCAATATCCCATGTATCACATCACCTCCAAATCATAAGGATTTACTTGGCTTTGAGCTGGGCGCTTGGGGTTCATTGCTCATCTCTTTCTCTGTAAGAGTGATGCTATCTTTTGTGTGTGAATTATGTATCAGCTTCTATGGAACCAAATTTCCGTGTTGTCATGTCTTTATCTGCTATGGCATCACTAGTCAGCGTGTCTCTGGGCTCATCCTTTGAGCCCAGAGGGGGCATAGAGGGGGAGGGATGAGGCACTTTGAAGTGCTCCCCCAGCTTGTCCTTCATCAGAATATCATATAAGGTGCAGTGGGCTCTTGGAATGGCCCAACAATTAGTCTAACCCACTCAGAACCCTGTGTCTGTTGAAAGTGTCCCTAGGAACCCTATTCTCCAGTTCATTACAAGAAACCAAGTGCTTTTCAAACAATTAAGCAAAAACCTAATTTTAATTAAATAGGAAAGGAAAAATTAATCCAAGATATTTTAGGGATTTGAAGAGAGTGTATGGCCATGTACTGACAAGTAAGAGAAGCAGTACCCCGTATAGATTTAGAGACTGTCCTCAGCACAGTCCGCCCCCCACCCCCTCCCATTAAGCCCTCAAAGACCTAACCTGTTTTCTCTTTGTTGCTGGGCCTTCAAGTTTGCATGTGACCTTAAGTGATTCACTTTGCCTTTTAGTGTCTTGTCTTGATGTTCTAATGGGATTGATCTTTTCGGCCTTTCAATTTAAAGGAAAGATGCAATTCACCATACTGCATGCAAATATGTTTTGTGAATAGATTTTAATGACTTCATTGCTGGGGAACATTCAAATTGGAAACAAGGGACTATAAGGGAACATCTGTTGAGTCTTTCTCTATACATGGTACATATATGAGCCCTTTATAGACACAGTGTGTTTAATCTCCAGGACAATTCAGTTAACCATTCATTATTTTTCTTTTAAGTTTATTTGTTTATTTTGAGAGAGAGAGAAAGAGAGAGAGAGAGAGAGTGCACACAGGAGTGGGGGAGGGGCAGAGAGAGAGGGAGAGAAGATAGTCCCAAGCAGGCTCTATGCTGTCTAGGTGGAGCCCAGCGGAGGGCTCAATCTCACCAAATCCTAAGATCTATGACTTGAACTGAAATCAAGTCAGACGCTCAACTGACTGAGCCACCCAGGCGCTGCTTATTATCATGTGCATTTTTACAGATGGGAAAGTTGACACTCGCTGAGTGTTGCAGGGTCACTGGGAACCCACATCTGGGTATCCTTGAACTCTGTCCTCTTTTTCCCGATTACTACCATCTCCTAAAGTTGAGCCAATCATTGAGTTTTTACCTTACAACTTTAGTCTCTCACAGGAAGACCCCTTAATGTATCTTAAATGTTTCATTTAAAAAAGATCAGCTAGGCAATTTATTTAAAGAATGCTTAAATTTCAAGAATTTGAACTTAGAGACTATTTCCTTTGGGAATTAAGTTTGTTTTTATTTTTTATTTTTTATTTTTTACCAAGTCTATAATTATGTTTCTTTGAAAGACAAAAAAGTCTTTGGAAAATATATTGTTAGGCCATTTTGATATTCTCAAGAGCATGGAAGTGTAAATGCACCAAAACATGTGGGTTACATTTCCCTCAAGTTGTGCCGTTTTCACACATTAACAGAAAAGCAGTTTGAAAGGGAAAAAAAAGAGAAATATTTGGGATGTATATGCAGATTTCAATCATCAAAAAAAAAAAAAAAACTGAAGATGTTAAGCTGTCACCCTGACTTACCCAGATTTCTCATCTTTCCTATGATCTGACCATGGCCCTGGTGCTGTGTGGGCAAATTTCCTCTGGCTCACAGGGGACTGATTTTGTTTTAAAGTCAGAACCTGTTTCCCTTTGAGTAACACTAATTAAACTGCAAACAATTTGGTGTTGGTATAAGAAAGTTAAGATGATTTTCTTTTCAAGTGAATGGTTGGTACTATATCTAGAGCAAGAATTTAAAAAGTAATTAGTGACAAATTCTGTAAGGTTCTACTTATATGAAATACCTAGAGTAGTTAAGTTCATAGAGACAGGAAGTGGAAGATTGGTTGCCAGGCTCTGGGGGAGGGATGAATGGGGAGTTAGTGGTGAATTGGTACAAAGTCTCAGTTGGGGATGATGAAAAATTTCTGGAAGTGGGCAGTGCTAATGGTTGGACAACAGTGTGAATGCCCTTAATGCCACAGAACTGGACACTTCGGTAAATTTTATATTATCGATATTTTGTCCCAATAAAAATATGGTTGCTAAAAAAATGTAGCTAACTTCTAAGTTGTTTTCCTGTGTACATGTGATCTATCCATGTGGTGTGCATCCAAGGATGTGGAGTGGAGTGCATGTAGACTTAGCCAGTGAGACCTGAGTGCAAAACCCGGCTCTGCAGATTATAAATGGAGATAATAGACAGCCTCCCTTGTCTGACTCAGTGACCTATCTTATCTGTAATACAAAATCACACACTGCGACTTAACAATTGTTAAATACTATGTGCCAAAGTTCAGCACATAGAAGGAGTAAGTGGAAGCATGCTGTAGATAATTAATAAACTCTGTTTTTAAGTTTTTTTTTTAATTTATTTTGAGAGAGAGAGAGAGTAGGGGAGGAACAGGGAGAGAAGGAGAGAGAGAATCCCAAGCAGGCTCCAGGATGTCAGCACAGAGCCTGATACGGGGCTCGAACTCACAAACTGTGAGATCATGACCTGTGAGATCATGACCAAGATCAAGAGTCAGACGCTTAACTGACTGAGCCACCCAGGTGCCCCAATAATTAATAAACTCTTAACAGTACCTGCAGCAACAAAGACTCTTGGGGGGAAATAAAACTAGCCACGTTATTAGTTATTTGTCAAATTTTAAAAGTGGAAATAATCATGGGCATTTTCTCTAGGTCAGATGTGATGCAATGATACAAATGACGCAAATCATTCTTTTTTTGTTTCACAAACTTTTGTCTGGGATCTACTCTGTGCCAAATGTAGGCAGACAAGGAACTCGGTCTTGTGGTTGCATTTGACAGCGACCGATCCGGGGAAATGCCCTGGGGATACGGAAACGGTGGCACAGTCACTGCCAGTTGTGTGTGTTAGGACAAACCAGCCTCTTTATTCATCTTCCAGGTAGGTGCTCTCGGATAAATATGTCATGCGTGGAGTCAGTGGAGATGGTGTAGCGTGAAAGCATCCTTCCCAAACAGCATTGTTCTCCGACAAAACATGCAGGTGAAAATAATAATTCAGGGATGGCAGCTGATGATGTAACAGTTTGTTTAAGGGAAATTAGAGAAGGGCTGTGACGCCGTGCGACATTTCCAAAATATACTCTGCAGACCCCATGGTTTCTTGAAGTCTTAATAATTGTCCCAGCAAGACATGACTCTTGTCAAACAGCTTTGGGAAACCTATGTTAAACAAAGGTCAGTGAATGTTCTACTTTTCTCAGAACTATGAACATTCTAAGATATGTTTTCGGTCACTAAGAGGGAGATACTAAATGCCCCGTTTCCTTACGTTATTTGACAGTGGAACCTTTTTCTCCCCCAAAGCTCATGGAAAAGCATTTTGTGGGTTACCCCACTGGGAACATGTGTCCCTTAGAGCCACATGGGACAGGTTGTAATGGTCATTTACTGGATAAATTTGGCTAGTTTACAGTTAGAAAGGGAGGGGAAACCAGCTAAGAAAAGTGTCCCTTCTCTGAAGGGTAGAATTTTCTCTTGTTTCTTAGCTCAAGGGACCCAGGCGTCCTGAGGAATATTAGAAGATTTTTTTCTTTCTTTTGTGAGGGATGAACACCCAGAAACACTGGGCAGGAGAGGGTCAGCCAGGAGCACAGCCATGGGGGCTTCAGGGGGGCCAGCAGGCTGTAGCGTGGAGGTGGGGCGCCTTCCCTCCGAGCTGGTTCAGCCCCGGCCAGCGAGAGCCACATTGAGCAGTGAAAGGCACTGGGCACGGATTGAGGGCAACACTGAAGTGCAGATCAGGAATAGCTCACACGGTGATGCTCTTGCTCTAGGAGCAAAAACTATCCTGGGATCTAAAGGAATCACTTAAGGAGGAACACTTTCTCTTCATCGCTCCGCAGTAACGCTGCGTTAGGGGGATTCTGCACAATTGTTCTTACGCTGGCTTAGAAAATGGAGTTGATTAAGTGAAAGGAAAATTTTTAAATGTGACAAAGATGATGAGGTGATTAAAGGGTAGAATTTAAGTGGCGAGATGTGGAGAATTTAAGATGTATGACTGAGTAGCGATGACAGTGGGGTATATGATAGCTGCCTATAAATACCCAATTAATTGCCTAATGCGGCAAATGAGAAGAAACAGGCTTTAAGCACAAAAGGGAAACTTGAATTGAAGTCTGTTAGGGAAACATTATTTACCAGTAAGGGTGATTTGACTGCCTTCACACAGGAAGTCAGTGGAGTTATTTGGGCAAAGATTCAGGATGATACTTTTCTTGCTTATAAAATCCTGAGGCCAACAAAGTTTCTTTCTTTAAAGTGAATACATACATCTTCATGTTTCTTAGGAGCAGAAATTGTAGACTGGAGAAACACGTTTAATTTGCGGCAGGGTATTATGAGCTGGTAGCAACGCTTACGGTTGTTTTCAGCCTCTAGATGCGTTTTCCCTTAGGCTGAATTATAAGTAATATTCTTGGTGGTAAGCATCATAGAAAATTTACGCATTGTGTTCTACTGCGTGGGGAGGTACGCTTGTGATGTAAAGCATAAGAAGAGTTACTTAAGGGAACACTCGCTAAAACTAGCCAACAGTCAGTGTGATTAGGCATCTGGTGCTTGACAGAGATCGTCTCTAATTATCACATCGACATTCTGAGGGAGTCCTTAGTATCCCCATTTTACAGATGAGCAAACTGAGAAATTAAATAACTTGACCAAAGTTATTTGGTAACTTGCAAACTTACTCCAGTAAATTGCAGACCCGGAATTTGCATTCAATTCTGAGTTACTCAAAACTCCATGCCCTTTTATTGCGATGTTATGCTGCCTCCTGAAGGCATTTTTGATCATCGCTTTTATACACTTTAGACCAATGGCTTAGTGTATATGAAGTACTCCTGAGAGTGAAATGGTCTGCTCATGTGTGCGAGTGCATGGTCACTAAGACTGTTGCCCACACCCAGAGCAGATAATGCTATGGCATGGCTGGAGCCAAGCACTTGCACGGGGAATGAACTAGACAGGGCTGGAGGAAGGGACGGTGGCTCCAGCTTTCCGCGCAGTCAGAGCTGATGTATGGAGGAGCTTTGTCAGATCTCGCAAACGGCATCCAGATTTGATTATAACTTCTCTTTGTGGTCTTTGAAGATTTTGTTATTTCTTCCCTTGCCTCATGGAGTTCAGATCTATTTTCACATAAACAGAAATGATTCCTCCTTTCTGAGCACTTCATTGTTGGTGGCATTGTGGAATGTCCCAGGAAGGGGGAATGGGCCCAATTATAAAGGAGAAATTCCTCTTAGGCTTGCATGTTTACATGAAAATGCCAACGCCACCAGCTGTTACAATAGCGGGCCTGGGGTGAAGCCTTATTTCTCAACTGCCTTACACCCTCCACACAGCAGGGGGAGATCTTTCCAGTAGACTCCATTGGAAGACAAAAAAAAAAAAAAAAAAAAAAAAGTTTCCCCCAAAAGTGTCCTCCTGCATTCGAGTTTTACAGGAAATTGAGGAAATCTGCACTGTGCTGTACTTTTTATTTCAGTAGGAAGTTCCCAAATTATAAACACGGAAGTAACAAATTCTAATCATTGTCTCTCTTTTTTTTCACCAAATTTTTAACGTTTATTTATTTTTGAGAGAGGTGGGGGGTGGGGGGGAGGGAAGGGTTAGAGAGAGGAGGGACACAGAGGATCCAAAGAGGGCTCTGCCCTGTTAGCAGGGAGCCCGATGTGGGGCTCAAATCCACAAACTGTGAGATCATGACCTGAGCCAAAGTTGGTCGCTTAACCAACTGAGCCATCTAGGTGCCCCACTAATTATTCTCTCTTAAATACCTTACCTCAGCTTACCACTGAGGAGTGAATGTTTGCTTTGACTAGGGGGAATGTAGATTGAAAAAATTAATTTCACATTCCTATTTATAGGACACTTGAGACAAACAGCCCCTCAGTGTGACCGTTACCTCATTCGCCTTTTTTCACCATCAGGACTGACTACTTATGTCTTTTACATTCACGGAACGCATTTCAAATCTCAGGAATTTGGTTCCATAGCAGGACCTTAGCAGAGATGATATATATCATCTTGTTTGGCTATCTTTTAATGCTTTCTTCTTTTCTTTAAAAAAAAAAAACAAAAATGGTATATTAGTACTGATGGAAAAACCAGGTCTGACAGGAAGGTTGAAAAAAATAAGTTACTTAAATAATTCTTCTGGAATCATTCAAGACAGTAGGGTGGAGTAGACTCTAGAAGCAAAACAATGTCATCCTAAAGATCATATTTTTTAAAAATTAAGCTTCTTTGGGGCTGTTTTCCTGCATTGAAATGGCCAATGCATCTTCCCTGTCGACACTCCTGATCAAGGGAACCTCAGTCCTATTTCCTGCCCCTTCCACCTAGTGTCCAAGGTGAGCTGTGGATTTCCTGGACAGGAGCACTACGGCAGCTGGGACACACCCAGCTTTCCACATCAGGACACGGGTTGGAACAACATGCTCTTTCTGAGGAGAGAATTTCTCCCTGATGGTGCTGGAGGCTCATCTTTCTCAATTACTACAACTTTAGAGGTCCTCTGCATGCCTGGTAGTTCAGGTTCTCATCACAATGATGTTTCTCAGTTCCGTGGTCTGCAATAGAGTCCCTGAGGCATCAGAAAGCAAAAGTGATGGCTTCTTACATGCTTGGAGTTTTAGATTCAGCAGTTCGTTTGTAGTGAATTACAGATTTGTTTCTTTCTGGTTCATTTTTCCGCATCTTAAATTGCGAAAATTTCCAGTAAGACAAGGGGGTAAAAAAAAAAGCTGTCACTTAAACACATTTGGTCTTAAATCAAATTAAAATGATAGGAACTCCAAACCAGAGGTTCCATTCTGGTTGAAATACCAAGATATTTTCTGTGGAAATAGATTTGTTTGTTTCCCTTTAAAACAAACAAACAAAAACAAAACAAAATAAACCAGCAAACAAAAAAAAAAACCAACACAGAAACGAAATTTGCCGGACACAGCTTCGTGGGCTCTTGCATTCAGTTGTCCCCAGACGCCCTACCTGGGATCCAGAGAGTCCAATAAATGCTGTTAGGGCCATGTTGTTTCAGAAAAGTAAATAAAAACTATGTGCTTCCCTTGAAAGCCTTCACATGATCTATTTGAGTATTTGAGCCAAAAGAAAAATCAGAGAATCAGAGGTTTCCAAACCAATATAAAAAGCAAATTGGGCCCATCTTTATTATTTATTTCCTTTGCCTCTATTTAAAAGGATAAGCCGAGTGCCTGGATGGCTCAGTCGATTAAGCATCCGATTCTTGATTTTGGCTCAGGTCATGATCTCATGCTGACAGCACAGAGCCTGCTTGGGATTCTCTCTCTTTCTTTGCCTCTCTCTCTCTGCCTCGTCACCCAATCATACTCTCTTCCTCTTAAAAAAAAAAAAAAAAAAAAAAAAAAAAAAGAAAAAGAAAAGAAAAGAGAAAAAACAAACATTAAAAGGACATAGGAAGTAATGACTAAGAAGGCCAAAGGGAGGCAAGCCAAGGTGGGGGGGAATAGAATTTCTGACTGAAAAAAATAGAGGGAACACTCATATTTAAGCAGTTTCTGAAATTGCCTAAATCTTCTGCTCTAGTCAACCAGCACACCTCCTCTAAGATGCAGGAAATCTTCCCACAACATGGCGGCTCCCTGTGCTTTTCTTGAATATCACATCACCCTCTGAGTTTTCATGCATGTTTATTATTTTCTTTGGACTTCTCTTCTTTACCCTTATTAAATTTTTCACTATACAAAAAGAAATGTCAACATTTAACCTTTCATGTGAGGTGGGAAAAGGAGAATGTTTATTTCAGCTCTCTTCTGTTTAAACACAACAGAATTCTGTTATGATGTAACTTTACTCTTGCATTCCCATGTGATATGGTTAAAACCCCAGAAAATTACTTAAAAAAAGCAATACGTGTCATTTCTACACAAATCCTCGTGTCAAGTCTGGTGTTACAAGAAAATCCAGCTTTATATTCTTAATTTTTTTTAACGTTTATTTATTATTGAGAGACAGAGAGAGAAAGAGCACAAGCAGGGGAGGGGCAGAGAGAGGAGGAGACACAAAATCTGAAGCAGGCTTCAGACTCTGAGCTGTCAGCACAGAGCCCGACGCAAGGCTTGAACCCACAAACTGTGAGATCATGACCTGATCCGAAGTCGGTCGCTCAACCAACTGAGCCACCCATGCTCTCCCAGCTTTATATTTTTATATATGGGTATTATGCTTATTTATTTCTCTCCCAATCCAAATTCCTGCAAATTCCAAAGTCAATTTATTTTTACTTTCTAAAACAAAAATCTAAATCTCAGTATGTTAGTGATAATTAAGCCTTTGAAACAATTTTTCCTTACAATGCTCTATTAAAGTAAATATAAAGAACTTCTGGATAATTTGAAAATCAACCAGTTTTAGACTTTACCAGATATATGTAGTTTCAATATAAGCAGTCCAATCCTATCTTCTGGACTTCTATGCAATTTGATGTGTGTATGTTTTTGTGTGATGTATTTTAAAATGTCTTGCCAAGTACTTTAAGTTTATATACATGTCAGTTTTGCTATTACTATATATGTGTTGTGGGAAATTTTATAATGTTAGATGGAGGTGAGAGATCATAGGTAGTAGTGTTGGCATAAAAACTGGAGTCTATTCATAGGGAGATCTTGTTCTGAAGATGATGATTATACAATAGCAGCATTTCTACATCTAATGTAAGAAATGTTTAGACATGTATTATCTGGTCTATTTGCTTATTAGGTGCATTTGAAAATGTTCCAGTGACCTTTCCTTAAGGTTCCTTAAGACGTTTAAGTCTCTATTTTGCAAAAAAAAGATAAAAGTTAAGCTAAACCACAAGACTAAAACCAAACAGATCAGTAAGAATTAACTTCCTAATTTTTTTTTCTTTTTATAATGTAGGTGGTCTCTTCATAGAATTTTCTTTTTTCTTTTTTTTTGAGAGAGAAATGTGTGCATATGAATGGGGGGAGGGGCAGAGAGAAAGGGAAAGGGAGAGAGAGAATCATAAGCAGGTTCCACGCCCAGGGCAGAGTCCAACGTGGGAATTGATCTCAGGACTGTGAGGTCACGACCTGAGCTGAAATCAAGAATGGGATGCTTAACCTACTGGGCCGCCCAGGTGCCACTCTTCATAGAATTTTCTAATATTAATTCCTGTACTTGGAGAGGAATCTATACTTCTATACACAAAAGGTGTGCTATAGAATATGAATCACATGATATAAAAGAAAACTGGATGGTATTCCTAAGCCTTAGCACTCCAAAAACTATCTTAATGGGGTATTTTTCAAAATGTCGTTAGTTCAAAGGATCACTCGTGGGATTCCCAGGGTCTCATGACCCAAGCAGTGGCAGAGGTGTTCACCTTGCAGGAAAGAGGAGCCCAGTCATGTGAGGACTCAGAACTCGATAGACATGCTGGTGTGGCTCAGAGGAATGGCAAGGACAACCTGCCTACTGGCAATAGAGAGAATGTCAACCTATCAGCTGGGGCATGATAACTGGGAAACATGGTTTCATATTTACCAAGAGATGACAAGGTGCCTGACAGACAAGGGACAAAATGCACTGAGATTGTAGGCTCAAGGAACATCACAGAATCATAACAAATAGTATGCAGTGGACCTCAGCTATAACCTTCTGCTTAGCAAGACCTCAGCCCCAGGGTTGGCATTTAGGAGCACAACTCAAATCCTGGCATGAGAAAGAAAGAGGCAAGAGCAAGATGACATCATTGATTTTCCCATATCCCGGAAGGATGAGGCTGCTGGGATGGTTTTAAGGGCAGAGCTGTGTCCCAGGGAAGAAGGCAGAACCTACTTCTCAAAACTTGACCAAAAGGCAGGAATTGGTTTGGGATCAAGGTAGAGCCCATGACTGGGTCTAAAGCATGCAGTGAGCACTGGACTGGCCCTGTGTCTTCTGAGTTCAGTCTTCTCTGGGAGGATCCCAGGCTCCCAGGCTCTGCAGAAGGGAGGAAGGAGTATCAAGGGGCAGAGAGCCAAGCAGGATATTACCCAGGGAGTGTTTTCCAGCTTAAGTTTGGGCTTTTTCCTCTCTGTTCAGCAGGTGAGAGTACAGAGGCAGTGGTCTCAAGCTATTTAACAGCTTATTTCTGAGAACTTTGTACAGCATCATTGGAAGAGGCCATGCCTGCTCCTGGAGAGTTCATGGCAGTAGGTCTGCAGGAATCCATCTGTTCCCCTGCCCAGACAACCCTTCAGGAATTTCCCAGGGTCCTTGATGGCCCCATGGACTCTTGATCCCTATGAAAGGCATCAAGATGTTGCAACTTCTCTAGGCTACTTGGTGGGAGTTACCTTTTGACCAGGAGGGAAGGACACCCAGGAGTCTGTTCAGTTTATTGGGATAGATAGATGACACCAACTGATAGGTTTTAAAGACCTTGCAGACCCAACCATCCATCTCTCCATCACCATGTGTAGGAAAGAAGTATGTTCAACATGATTAACCACAGTGGTGCTTTTCAAAAGAATATTGGCTATGAAGACCATGCTCGATGCTTAAAACACTGGGCCCTATAGTCACTTCACTTACTTTCAAATAATGTATTTACCACATTGCAATCCAGATGCCTTCATGTTGTGGTTGATGCTGCTGGTGATACAGTCATAAGACACCTAATATGTTTTTGCCATTCCTTTTTTAATGTAAACACCTTTAAGCATCCAAACAAACCTCAGCACGCTGCACTGTTAGACTGCTGCACAGTGTATCTTGATGAGGGAAATGTGTGATGAAGTGCTCTTGAAGGAGAGAGCCACCAGCAGAGTGAGGATCTTGACATCATGTCCTGCACTGGACATGCTTATGAAAAGTCTTGGATATGGTGATTAACTTAGAGAGAGATATGCCTTTGTAGGACTGAGCTAGGACCAACAGACGTTACAGGGAGGGGAACTGGGCTTAAAATAAGGACGAACTTTCTTATACGTGGAGCAGTAAAGGAAAAGACAAGGGTGGGGAGAGTGTTGATCTTCTGGCAAGATGGTGACATCACAAGAGTTCAGTGGAAATAGACAGTGGGTGGGCACTTAGCAGGAATGTTGTGTTTAAGTGCAGAGTGGGGAATTGGCCGATGTGGCTTTTCAAGTGAGTGACTGAACTAGAATCAAAATTTGCATTTCCTGTTTTGTAATCTGGGGTTTTTACTCAATTCCTTGCTGTGATAGGCCAGACAAGAGTCCCCATTAAAGTGTGAATGTTATCTTCTATGGCAAGAGGGACTTTGCAGATGTGATTTAGTTAACCATCTCAAGTTAGGGAAATTATCCTTCTCTTAAAAACACGTAATCCAGGAGGGAAGGGAGACTATACTAAAAATTGTAATGTGTTATAGTAGTTACAACTGAGGTGAACTGAGAGAATGGATGAATGACCATAGCAAATGGGGAGAACGTTTCTTCAGCGTATTCTAAGGAATACCTGTTCCTATTTTTCCCACCATCCTCTACCTCAAGAATGGTTGTAGGGGTGCCTGGGTGGCTCAGTCGGTTAAGCGTCTGACTTCGGCTCAGGTCATGATCTCGCGGTCCGTGAGTTCGAGCCCCACGTCGGGCTCTGTGCTGACAGCTCAGAGCCTGGAGCCTGTTTCAGATTCTGTGTCTCCCTCTCTCTCTGCCCCTCCCCTGTTCATGCTCTGTCTCTGTCTCAAAAATAAATAAATGTTAAAAAATTTTTTTAAAAATAAAATTAAAAAAAAAAAGAATGGTTGTAGGGCAATTGGCATCATATTTTTCACCTTGCTCCTTAAAACCAGGGTGACCATAGCCTCCAGTGTGCTTGGGCCTGTCTCCATCTATACCTGTTGTGCCCATGTGATTAGAGTGCTGCTTTCACCTCCCGGATCAGCCAGCTTCCAGCCTGCTACTCCAACATGTACTCTCTTACACTTCTCTTTCCTTTGCTTTCCACACCCAAGGATGGAGAAGCAGGAAAGGAGGGCAACTTATTCTCCTTGAAGGTTCAGATTCTGGCTTTGGATTCTATATTCCTGCTACCACCTGCTGAATATCAGCCTATCTTCAAGTCTTGCAGATTGTTTCAAGTTCCTGTGGTTTTGTGGACAAAAAAAGCCTTTATTCTTTGGAGGAGAACATGCCTCTGGTTTAAAGAAAAAAAAAAGCCAAATTTCTGTGTTTGAGCTCAAAAGCATTTTTTTTTTAATTTTAGTGAGAGAGAGAGAGAGAGAGAGAGAGAGCAAGAGCAATGGACAGAGGTAGAGAGAGGGGAATCTTAAGCAGGCTCCATGCTCAGCAAAGAACCCCATGCAGGGCTCAATCCCATGACTCTGAGAACGAGACCTGAACAGAAATCAAGAGTCACATATTCAATTGACTGAGGCACCCGGGTACTCCTCAAAAGCATTTCTTTAGATTACTGCATGATCATCTGTGCTGAGTATACACCCTTTCTCAAATTGAATAATTTTATCCACTGTAATTTGGCTTTGGCATTTAAAAACATTTTCTTCTGAGGGAGTGAACTTTTCATAAAGGTGACCATGGTGTATGGACTGATCAATTGATCAGTAGGTAAATGGTAGGTAGATCACCAAAGCTTATCCTCTTCTTTTTTAAACATAGTTTATTTATTCATTTTTAAATGTTTATTCAGTTTTGAGAGACAGAGTGAGACAGAGCATGAGCAGCAGAGGGTCATAGAGAGAGAGGGAGACACAGAATCCAAAGCAGCTGTCAGCACAGAAACCCAGTGTGGCACTCGAACCCATGAACCCGTGAGATCATGACCTGAACCAAAGTCAGATGCTTAACCGACTGAGCTTAACCTTCTAAGTGCTAATCCTTGAGAAATGTTTTCCTTATTTTATAGAATTTTATAAAATGACTTAAATACCTATCTGGCTTTTAATTTATATGAATTAAAAAGAATAAAACATTATTTTCATAATCATTAGAGCTGTTAATTATTGTTTCTTTATATAGTAAGTGATGTCCTCATGGACTCTTGAGGCATATGGGGTCGTTTGTCCTTTTCCTATAATTTTTGAATATCTTTTTTTCTTCTATCATATTGTTCTAGGTTTATTGCCTCTGTCCATTCCTCTTTCTCCCTCATGATTCGTTTCTTCTCATCTGTTGTAGGCTCAAAAACAACATCAGTATAGTGATCAGAATTGTTAATGAAATCAAGGTAACTTTGCTCTAACTGATTAGCAACTCTCCATT
This sequence comes from Panthera onca, assembly GCF_046562875.1. Classification (NCBI taxonomy): domain Eukaryota; kingdom Metazoa; phylum Chordata; class Mammalia; order Carnivora; family Felidae; genus Panthera; species Panthera onca. The sequence continues at coordinate 73,304,431 of NC_138340.1, read as the reverse complement.
GGGGAAAATCTATGGGTTTTTATGACATCACTTTTGGCTGCACAGATACTTTTTTGCTTGCTTTTTGTCTGTGTTCCAAGTAGTGGGGTTTGTCAAATAGTTGACCTCTAGATAAGTAAAGTGTTTTTGTAATTCTATTTGAAAATTAGTGTGGAAAATTAAGGTGTGCACCCCTATGGAGAAAGTTGAGGTCAAGTAATTCATTCCTGAAGCTGTGCAGTCATAAAGATTCACATACTGGGCTCAGAACTAGTATTAACCAATCAAATTGCTCCCAGAGGGGTGCTCACTTCCTAGGTCAACTCTTAAAACACTCCACATAGCCATTTTAGGCTTCCAAATACTTGCTCAGTGGATGGACAGAGAAACAGGAAATCAGAGTGAAAATGGATGCTATAAATCTGTTTTGTACAGAAATGTGTTGAACACCTTTTAGGGAGGGCAAATGTACTACATCAGATGTTAGGATTCCACAGTACTGCCTAATTCATCTGGGAACCGAAATCTTTCTTTTGTTATGCTTCTTTTGCCCCCCCCTAATTTAAGGCTCACCAAAATTGTGTAAAGCTTGTGATTGTGTCACAATTTGAGAAGTCAGTCTTCCTTCGCTTTTATCAAAGGTCAGAAAACAATACTATGAAGTAGATTTAACTCATCTAGTGAAAGGCCAGAGTTATTATTGCCAAAAGAGTATCTTCAAAAACTAAAATGAAAAGATTTTCTCTGACACACGTAAAAGGGAACTCAGTAAGTACAATCGTGTTTATGTGTCTGTTGCTCTCCTGTTTTGGAATAGATGTTAAAAATTAAGCCTGAAAAGTTCCCAGACACCAGTGTCCCAGGAAATTAATCTGTCATTTTCTTGTTACTCATTGTGGACATGGGAAGGCAGTTGATCTGGTGGATTTTTGCTACATTTTGGTTTTTAGATGCCCAAGTAGAACCTGTAGGCCAAAGGTATCTCACCTCAATGCAATTACATTTCCCAACAGAGTGATTTCTGGCGCTGATGATATTTGTATGCAGATTATTATAAAGACTTGGAAAGACTCCTGGGTTTTGATTTTATGTTGGCTTTTTCCACAGGTTACATGTTTTCAATCTACCCCAAACACTGGAATTGTGAAATATAACTGAAGCATTTTGGCAAAACCCACGAATTTGTCCTGAATGTCAAGATACAATGAGTTTTTATGGTCATTAATGCTCTTCCATTAATAACATTCAGGAAAAAAAGAGGGGAAAGTTGTTAAAACGATTCGCATTTTTTTAAAACTGTGAACCAACCACAACAAAACCTTTAAGTGGGCCAAATGCATATTATTGGAAAATGTATATTTTGCAGTATTATTTAATAGTTACTTACTACACAGTGCAGTTTCAACTGTGGTATCACCAGGATTTGTTTCTGCACAGAAGAGATACCAAAAAATAAATAAATGAGCAAAGAAACAAACCAAATAACAAAAACAAACTTATATTTGAGAGCCATAAGAGCTGCCTGAGTATTTTGGAAGGTTTTGAAAGATAAACCTACTTTCCCTCTGCAACCATTAATGTGGCTTATACTAGAAGAAGGTGATTTAAAAAAAAAAATTTTTTTTTGATGTTTATTTCTTTTTGAGAGAGACAGAAACAGAATGCAACTGGGTTAGGGGCAGAGAGAGAGGGAGACACAGAATCCAAAACAGGCTCCAGGCTCCGAGCTGTCAGCACAGAGCCCGAGGCGGGGCTCAAACTCGCGAGCCGCGAGATCATGACCTGAGCCGAAGTCGGCTGCTCAACCAACTGAGTCACCCAGGCGCCCCTTAGAAGAAGGTGATTTTTAAGGACCTGCACACGCTAACGAGCTCCGCTCAGAATGAGCGGGGTGTCTTTGGTGCAGTTACATAGCCTTTCAACTTGTTGTATTTTATTTCTGGACCCAGCCACTGATTTATACCTGAGGTCTTTGGCGTGTGAAGGAGTCCCACGTTCTCTTCTGGAAAAGTAAGCATCCACAAGTATTCTCAATGAACAAAACCAAGAGGTATGTCTATAAGCTAATAGTTGCTATGCATTGAACGCTAACTCTATTTGAGACACTGGATTAGGTGCCTAACACACACTACTCTAAAAATATTCTTTCCTCTTGCAAGGTGGATACTATTTTCTCTGCTTTGGAACACCAGAGTTCAGATCGATTAAGGGTATGTTTAAGGTCATACAGCTGGTGAGAGGCAGGACCAGTGTTCCAACTGATGTGAGCCTGATTCTAAAGTCATTACACCTTCTTTTCCTTTACTTCGGGAAAAGAATCTAGTCTGATTTCAGACGGATGCACTTTATGCCTTTTGGAGGGCAAACCTAAGATATTAAACTGTCTCTGGCTTAAGTGTAAAGTGAGTGGATTATTTCAGCACTTTATCTCTCTCATGGAAGTATAAATAAGTCAAAATAGGTGCACTATTCCAGATTCCTTTAAAGAAGCAGCAACATAAAATCAAGTCCGCATATGGTATACACACTCGATACGTATTTTGAACACAGATGAGCCTTCCAGAAGTGATTTGGTTTCTGGAATTGTTAGAACATTTCTTTTCCTGTTTCCAAAGTTTCAAAAGACTCTATCCAGGTGGGATACATCACCCTTCAATGTCAGCTAATCTCCTGACCGCTCACTGGAGCTCTGCCTATCACGAAACTTTGCCTATCTCCTGCTGGTCTGTATTGTAGTTTGTAGGGAGGTGCCCAGAGGTCACTTCCATCCTGTCACTGGGAAAGCTAGCTGGGGAATCCTGGTGTCTGAGGACTACAGGAAGTCAGCTGTAAAGCAACTCTTAAACGTTTTCTATGCCCAGAACCTGCTCTCGATTCACACTGGAGCCTTTGAATCAGTTTTTCCTTTTTACTCTGCCTCAGTTTCTCAACTATCAAAATGAGGAGGGGGAAAAAAAGCCATGTTCTGAATAGAGAATCCAGCCTTGTTTAGATTTAAAGGATTTTTTGAGTTTTTTTAAGGATCTGAGTCCTAGCTTATGACATCATTACTTCCCCCCCGGCCCCCATGTTTATAGTTCTCTTTTGGGCTGGTATATGGTTCTTTCACATCATGAGAAAAATTCTACTTCCTGGATTAGAGTTTTCATATTCTTCTGGAAATTTCAGTTATTAATCGTTACCATTAATTTTTCCAAACCTAGAGGCAACAAATTTTGTATCAGTGTTATTTTCTATATGTTATTTTAGTCTTCAGTGTCAACACCTCTGTCTAAAAGGGATATTTGAAGCTGAATAGTTTTGTGCTAGGCTCAAAAATGCAGTGTGCTAAGTCAAACACTTGCTTATACATTAAAGGTGCAAACTGAAGTTGGCCTGCACCTAGCATCCTGGCTCTCCTCCCTCCCATGCCTGTGGCAGACATTGCTAATCAATCCTGGTCTCTTTACCACCAAGCGTAGGGGTCACTTGGCTTTCAAGAGCCCTTCTTGGCACAAGGCTCAGTCATTTGGAGTTGGCCTGCAGGATAAAATCAATTTGCCACCCGTGGAACAATGCCCCATGTAATAAACACCAAAGCAAACATAGGTTTTTCTCCTCAGGGAGCACTTTGAAACTTTAATGAAAAGATATTTTGTAGTGGAGGAGTGAACCAGAGAAAAAGCCCTAAAATTCTTATAAGCTTTGTAATAGTGTAATGGGGACGCCCATCTATGAAAAATCCTTTGTCAAGAAATGAAATTTTGAATTAAAAATCCCACTACTAGAGGCAAGGAAGAATTTGCTTCCCTCTATAGACAATAAAAATACTATACTTAATCTGGAGATTTGAATTCAGATTCGTATTCACCAAACTCTGATGAAACCCGTATTCTTGTGCCTGGACTGAGATTAGTCTCTAAGGATGGTTCCTACTTACTTTTTTTCTCCTTAGCTTGAACACAAAGATATGTTATGGAGATATGCGATGGATGGGCACTCACCTTTTCCATGAACATCGGGGTAAACTCCTAGCCTTCCTGTTAATTAAGTGTTAGAGCAAAAAAACATCACACCCAAACTGAATAATCATATTCCCATTTACGCTTCTTTTTTTAGCCACTCACTTTTTTGGGTCATGTTTTAATCTAAGTGCAAGTAGTATAAAATTGTAGCGGTCCTTCATATTAATTTGGGGTGAAGAATGACCAAATTACTTGAAGTGCTCTAATTGACCAGGAGCTGCACTAGGGGGCACTCTCTTCCAGGAGTCCTGGCATTGCTGTGGGTTTGGGGAGAGCTGTGTGTGCCTGGGGCTGCACATTGCGACGGTTGGACTACCCCAGAAGGTCTTTAATCATTTCCTTGGGGGCCTTTGTTCTTCTCAAGGCTCTTTTGGTTACAAGAAACAGACATGCACTTAAGTTGCCTCACGTGAAGGAGGATTTATTGCAAGTTTGTGCATGGGAGAAGCTGAATGACCAGCCTCAGAAGGACAGAAGTTAAAGCACACTGCCCTCGTAATCTCTGTCTTTCCGAGGCGTGGTGCCCCTGCCCTTCTCTCCTGGCTTCCCCTCAGCACCCACAGGTCACTCCTTCCTCATAAATCCAACATGCAGCTGGCCTACAGTGGCCACCCCAGTTCTGCCTACCTCTACTTATTAGGTGTCCTGGCTCCAGAGAACTAGCTTAGTGACTTAGGATCCCAGTTCTCACTTCCACAGAGGGGACCTGGGCACAGCTTCTCTTTCCAGGCCAACTCATTGATCATGATGTCACATAGATGGAAGTCCAGGGCTTGGCTGTCCTTGAGTCAGAGCCCTGTTGGCTTAGTCAGGTATGGTCAGAGGTTGTAGAGTGAGACTGTACACATCACAGCTGCCTACTTCAGTATGTGTGTGCTTCCAGCCCTGTTGGAGACATGAGAGTATAATGACCAAGCCTGGAATTAGAGTCACAAGAATCAGCGGGATGTCCCTGGGGGGACTGGTGGAACAGTGCAGTAGCCACTTCTCTGGCTTCAGAGAGTGGACAGTAGGTTTAACATTACATTTCGAAACTTAACTATGCCACTTACCCTGTGTGAAATTTACATCCATCTTAACAGTTTCTTTTTCTGGCTGAGGTAGATTCATTTTAGAAGTACTCATTTTTCCTATAATTATTGCCATTGGCTTACTTCCTAATTTAATGATCTAGGAATGCTTGGTTGCCCAACGGTGAGGTGAGGCTATGAAGGAAGGATTCTTTACATTGTGCTCTGTACTCTGTAGGTGATCAGAAAATAATCAGAGTGCATCATAGGCTTGGAGGCTGAAGAAGCTGGGTTCTACTTGATATAAAGTTTATATTTTTCTTAGCCTGACATTTCCAATTAATGAAATATGATGTTAGCAGTAACCTGGGATCAGACCTGGGAGCCTTGAAATAAAATATTTTCTAGAACCATATATCTTCTTGGTAAGTAAGATGAGGCTGAGATCTTTTGGAAAAGGAGATTTTCTCACTCTATTGTTATTTCCTGAATGGCTTGTACCAAGTACAAATCAAGCCATGAGTAGAGGCTGTTTGTTGGGCCCTTTCGGCTTCCTTCCAGCCACTCGAGAAATGTTAGCATGGGCCTTGACCAACACTCCCACCCTCCCCCAGCCTTGTAAAGAGGAGATAGGTTGCATTCTGAGCAGTGACTTTGCAGAAAAAGACCAGGCTAGGATGGCTCAGGGGTCTGAGATCCCCTGGGGCCTTTCCTTGTTCTGTGCCTCTTTGTTCTCGACCTCGAAAAATTCACCCCATCTCTTTCCAGGTCTCAGCACCCTCATCTGCAAAATGGGCATCCGTTCCCCTCAGGGATCACTAATGAGCACTGTGGAGTTTGCTTGTTAATGACGCTAAGAATGCGTGGAACGTATAAATATTTCCTAAGAAGAGCTGGTGTCTCTCCTCTTGCTATAAGATTGGAGGAAGTATGCAGCGTCTCTTCTGCTCATCTGTAATTTAGTCAGCTTGTATACAGACTGCACTGCATTAAACGCTGAGCTCCGATCCTCGTGTTTAAACATATTAAATACAAAATATGAGTAGTATAAATTGTGTGAAACACTTTGGTCTCCTCCTTGGAGGCCTAACAAGATTTCAGCGCGGGGTCACCACGAACATTATACAGACACGGCTAACTAAGAGTAAGTGGAAGTCTTTTAGATGGTGGCTGGAAAATAGTCTTATGGCAAAAGTTGCAGAAGCCCATCCCTGGGGATTTATAAGTGGGCCTAGGAAAGATGAGGGGAACCAGTCTACACCGCTCATGGGTGGGCAGAGGACTAGAGGTATTTGTTTATTTTATTTGCACATTAACTTTTATAATGCTATTGCTCTAAAGAGCACGCACACAAAAAAACTTTACAAATCACAGACTCCACGGTTCAAAACTCTTCATCCCCCCCAACAGCTTTGCAGGGGTTTGCTGCCACAACTTATCACACCGAACATCCACCCATGTCTCCCTTTAGAAAAGTAAAGCTTTAAGACAAGGTATTTCCAGAATTTTCTTAATAGAAATACAAGAGATTTCACAGGATGGTTATGTAAGTAGGTGCCCGTGGCCACACTGGCGCAATGATGGGCCAGTATGGATGATTCTCGTCCCCCACTGTTGAACTGTAGCTGCAGTGGTTTTCGTAATCCACACATGCTTTAATTAGGCATTTTCCTTTCTTCCTCTTTCCAGAGGAAGTGGTCATTTGTTGCCCTCCTTTGCTTTTATGTTTGGATAGTGACTCGCAGCCTCTCCCGTACTCCAGTTGTGTTTCTCCAAAGTCACATTGGATATGGATCAGGCCCTGAGTGAATGTTTATGTCGCCAGGGAAATGTGAGGCTCTTTGACCTTTTCCTTTCTACGTCCCGCTGTTCTCTGTTTTGTCCTGGCCTGGGATTTTTGATTTTTACTATTAACAACCTGAGGTCTTTAATATTTTCCTCCGGGGCAAAGCCCAAGAAGAAATGGAACTCTGTGCAGAGTGGTAGAAACTGTTGACAAGGGAAGTTTGAAAATGACCATGTTTTGTTGCAGTTTCTTAAAAACTGTAAGCTGACACAGAGAAACCTCAGCAGTTACACATCCCGGCTGATCCTTCTGTCCTCTGAGAAGGGAGAGATTTATGGAATCCACAGAGGCTGGGGCCACATAACCCAGTTTGAGCTTAGAAGGCACTAGCTCCTTAATGCCAAGTAAATTTTGGAAATGATTCTCCTTTGCTGACAGTACCCTCATTACTGATTGTGTAGAGTAATTTATCAGGCATTTCTTAAAATAAACCGTTCATTTATACTAATAGGACTTGGCAGGAAGGAAAAATTGGCAGGACTTGGAGTTCCTAGTGTGGGTTTTTCTTTTTCTTTCTTTCTTTTTTTTTTTTATTTTCTGTCTTTAAAAAATTTAAAAACACCAACATTGAAAACTTTTAAACATTTTGAGGAAACAGTTTTTAGGGGCCAGCTTGAAGTTCACGAAAACATAAAGAATTGCATGATAAATCTCCAAAATGGAAGAAAGGAACCATTTCCCATGACGAAGTTCGGCAAAAGAAAGAATAAGTACAATGTCACTGATTTTTATCTTTCTGCATTCTTCAGGCACTAGGTTCCTCATGCTGATGACTTTGTTACTTAGGTTTGGTATCACACGGGCTTTTACAGAGAGTTCATTTCTCTTTTTCTTCTCCTGTACAGTTAGAGCCTCCTTCTCCTTGAAGTCTGCCTCAGCTGGCTGTTCCTCTTTAGTTATGCACATAATGTATCAGTGTTGTTTATATACACCCAACGTCGTTAGCCTCCAGGCTTTCTGATTATCTGCATATTCTTAGCCTTGGGTCTCTGACAGTACGTTTCCATCTTCCATTCCCTCGGAATTAAAAGGACATCAGCGGGATTGATAACCTTTTCTCCTGAATAAAATGATAGTCATGTAAATCATAATAAAACATAAGTAACAATCGAAATCTACTGGCTCAGGAAAAATGCTTCAGGCCCCTGCTAGCAGTGGGGATGCGCAAGAGCCAAACTTGGAAAAAATGCTCCAGTACTGGAGATATAGATCTACATCCACATGTGCACATACACATACATGTTACATAGGAATACGCATACACAGACATGTAACATAATCTACTTAAACATATGCCCACATATGTGTACACCAACGTGTATGTCTATTTATCTGGATAACGGAATGTGTAAGTTACAGCACGTGTTGAGAGGCATGCCGATAAATTCTGGGACTTCAGATCAGAACAGAAAGACTAAATGTTGTTTGTGAGACTGAGAGGAGTTCTTAAAAAGTGCAGGGGTCCATGGATGAATCAAACTACAGAGGGTAATGTGGGCCAAGTAGAGCTTACAGTAGTGGGTTAGCAATTGTTTTCCTGTCGTTGAATTAGCAACTCTACCAGCTTCTCAGACAAGGCAACATCCTTGGCTGACTTTTTAATATGAAATGGTACTTACCTCTGTGTTTTCCTCCTCTCTCCTATCAAGATGTTAGAGCTGGCTATTTGTTTAAAACCCAACTTTCAGATTGATTTGTAACATTCAACCTTTAGCACAATGGGTATAATGAGGTTTGTGGCTCCTGAAAAAAAAATGTCTGTTAGGAAATACATCAAAATATTAATAATAATATTACGATATAAAGACTGTCTTTCTAGGGGCACCTGAGTAGCTCAGTCGGTTAAGCGTCTGAGCTCAGCTCAGGTCATGATCTCATGGCTCGTGGGTTCGGGCCCTGCGTCAGGCTCTGTGCTGACAGCTCAGAGCCTGGAGCCTGCTTCGGATTCTGTGTCTCCCTCTGTCTGCCCACCCCCTGACTGCTCTCTCTCTCTCTCTCTCTCAAAAATAAATAAACATTAAAAAAATTTAAAAAAATATATCTTTCTGGGTTGTAAGATTATGGGTACTCTTCACCGTCTGTATTCAGTATTTTTGTAAATTATTAGTGTTACTTTAATATATAGAAAAAATATTTCCAGAAAAACAAGGAAAAGAGGCCTGTACCTTATTTTTTAGGAATAGAGTATGAAGAACTAGAATACTTTTTTCCTAGAAAGTTTAAAGTATGTTCGTTAATTTTTTTCTCAGTGTGCAATATCAGGGCTTCATAAGCCACACGATATCCTATATATCCTTATTTCTTTATATCCATACTTCTTAAATGTGCCCGACAATTCATTAGTAACTTCTAAGTCTCTAGTTTTCTCATACTTGCATTACCAATGTCAAGTCTTTTTGCTGTTTCCTTTCTTGTTACTTTAAGATTCTCTATTAAGATAAGTATGTGCAAAACTTTGAGATGCCATCACCAGTTTGTTTCGATTACTATCTGTGGCCTGAGTGATAGTGCATGGGCTTTGGAAATTTCCTTTTTTCCTAACTAAAGATTTCAGACGAAATCCTCAGCAGAATTGCTGCTGCAGCCACCAAATTTAGATCATTGCCTTTAACTCCAAGCTGAAGGACCCTCTAAAAAAGTTCGAGGGCAGCACGTATTTGGATTGGCACACAGATTCACAGAGTCTGAAAATAACTGGAGAATCCAGAAAAAAGTTCATTGCTGTTAAGGTTGAAAGTAGTGCATGGGCCTTATACCTTGCCCTTTTTTGGATTAAATCCAACTCATGACATTGCCAGTGTTCCTGTTTAGCAAAAGCAACAGGAGAATGGAAGAACATAGTTCTTGATCATGAAGAGTCTTTTTATCACAGGGATGCCCAAGAAACTCAGGAGATTTCATTGTTCCTTAGGTGACGTTTCTGGCCTCAGTTTGCCTTTTCCTTCCCTGCTATGCATTTGTAGGAAGGGGGATGGGAGTCGGCAGGAATGAGTGAGGGGCTAGCTCCCCACCTGTAACTCTGCCTCTATGAGTAGTGTGTGGATATAATGTTGTGGTAAGATATTGAGCTTCAGCTGGTTCTGTGCTGATGAAGGTTTGTCTTTTTTTTTTTTTTTTTTTTTTTTAATTTGAGAGAGAGAGAGTGTGCACAAGAGAGGGTGGGAGAGGCAGAGGGAGAGAAAGAGAGAATCTCTTGGGGGCTCGATCCCATGACCCTGGGATCACGACCTGAGCCGAAACCAAGAGTTGAACACTCAACCAGCTAAGCCATTCAGGCGTCCCAAGGAAGGTTCTTCTTGAGCGTGGATTTCTTCCCGGTATCAAAGACTGGTCAGACTTCCAGTCAGAAATTGAAATACAGCTTGTGTCTTTTGTTAAAAGCGCTGGGTGGGGGCAACTGAAGCTTGCCATGTGGGGGCCAGCTGGTGCTACGAAGGGGAGTCAGTCTGCCTTGCTGGTAGAGTTACTTTAGTCCTGGAGATCTAGAGGTTGCCACCCCCTTTTCAGGGAATCCCATACAGAAGGAGATAGCCCCATAAGCTACCTAGCTTCGACAGGGTCAGAAAACTTTTCCTAATTAGCTTGCCTGTATATATAATATTCTCTTTATTTCCTTTTTGTTCTTGAACATTTAGTAGAGAAACTTCTGAAAGTTTTAGCCAATTTCAGCTAATGAACAGTTAATGAACAAAACCAATTGGTTTATGTTTGTTTCAAGACACTAACAGGAGAGGCAGTAGGGGCCATTTGGAGGGGAGTAAGAATCAGAGACGGGAACTTGAACAGGGAGAGAAATTCAAGAGGAAAACCTGAGGGGTGTTTGTCCAGATGTCCCTTCCCAGCAGTAGATTCTCTGTCCGGTGCTAAACTCTGAAGGTCCCTAACTATGTCTTAGGAAAGGAAATTAGTGGTGACATGTTGAGAAACTGAGCCAGTGTTGATGTGGGTTTGACCGAATGCTAGTTTATTTATTTAGACTGGGATGTTAGATTTGCTTTCACCTTGGAACTTCTCAGAGATTTCTCAGTTATCCGCACTGGATCGCTATGATTTGCTCACCCAGGAAGTTTTAGGTCTTTGTATATATAGTTGATTCATGCCCTTTAAATTCACATAAAACTAATTTGCACCAGAAAGCCAATTAGATTCTGAGCTTGTGAAGGGCAAGGGTATCTTTATCATTTTTTGATTCCTCAGTGCTGAGCATGGATGTGTGACTCAGACAATGCTTGTTGAATGAACCTGTACTAAGTCAGGTGTGAGAAAAGCCTTTTACCATGCCTAGACATTTCTGCCCTTGCCAACAGTACCTTTTCAGTTTAAAAACATCGTATGGCAAGTTGATATATTTGCAAGATGGTTTCAGCATGGTTTGAGGGCACATAGGAGCAGGTGGGTTAGAGTAGTTACAGGAGGAGGGTGATCTCAAAGCTTCATGAAAGATTATCTCTGTTCCACTCCTCAGTAAATATTTGCTGTTATCTGAGACTTGAGCTTCTCTGATGGTGTCTCTCTTAGGCAGGGCTGACAGATTTCTTTTCATCTTCATGTTCCATGTTTCATCTGGGTCATTCAGCATTGCTGGGACCATATTCTTCTCATAGCCATGGCTAACGCTTGTATATCATCAAAATCCTACATTGCCAAGATTACATGCAGAAGACTAGATTCACTTGCTTTGGGGAGGAATTCTTGTTGACTAATCCCTTATTGATACCCTGTTAATTCCTGATCTCTTGGACCAGAGGATGACCTCTATTTTTGACCTCTATTTTATCTTTTCTGTAAGGACAAGGGAAGAGAGTAAATTTAAAACAGTTATAAGCGCAATGCAAAAATGACTTAAAAATTCCTTGACAATTGTTTGCACGGCATTTTACAGGACTTTGCATTATTGTGCTTCACAGATATAGTGTGGTTTGTTTGTTTTTTTACTGTTTTGCAAATTGAAGGTTGTGGCAACCTTGCCTCCAGCAAATCTGTCAGCGCATTTGCTCACTTCATGTCCCTGTCACATTTTGGTAATTCTCTCAATATTTCAAACTTTTTCATTATTATTATATTTGTGATGACAATCTGTGATCAGTGATTACAACTTGCGGAAGGTTCAGATGCTGGTTGGCATTTTTGAGCAGTAAAGCATTTTTAATTACGGTATGTACTTTTTTGTAGACATAATGCTATTGCACACTTAATAGACTAGAGTATAATATATACAGAATTCTTATGTGCACTGGGAGGCCAAAAAATTCATTTGACTCCCATTATTGTGATGGTCTAAACTGAACCCACAATATCTCTGAGATATGCCTGTATCAGACATCGAGCATATGCAAACATTACTCGGAGGGTGGTCAATTGCAAAGGACATTGGACTAGAATCCAACTTTTCTACTTAGGTGTTTTGTTACTGTGAGTGAGTCACTGACTCACACCGAGCTTCCATTTCCTCACTTAAAACTTTACTTCCTGCCAGAAAGAAAGAACATTAACATATTATCTATCTATAGGATCCACAAACGCAAGGTAATGTTGCATATAACATCTTGAGAGACCACTCATAAGAGGACATGTACATTTCTGATGATGGCCAATAGCTAGCTGGTGGTAGTCTCTTAATCCCTTGGACACCCTGACATTTATAAATTTGGCATTTTTTACGACGGAAAGTTGCCTTCTAAACTGTACCAGAATGCCCACAAAATTAATAGCAACTGTTTTTCTATAAGGAAGCATATACTGCCAAGTTGTCATTCCTAGAGAAGAAAGCTGTTCTCAGATGGAGTTGGTCTGACTACCTGTTTTTCACCAGTTCTTTAGGGGTAGGAACCATGACCCAGTTAGCTCAATATGAAATAGATCCTGACCATCTGGCAGTCTTCCTGTATCTTGTAACCCAATCCTTAACAGTAGCTTCAGGTAGGTCAGTCTCACATATCCGTGTCAAAGAAGCTTAGTCCTAGTTAAACAGGGTAAATTAGGTATTGAGGTTTCTTTGGACTCGGTTGCTCACCAGGTACTTGAGGTAGGTCCCAGAACAGCATCCAAGGCTTGGTCACAATGGCTGGGAACTAGCAATGCGTCTGTAATGCTTTTCCTTCTCCTGGCAGCACGCAACAGCATTTCCAAAGTAGCATATGAAGAAAAAAAAAAGAGCTAAGGCATTAAAAAAAAAAAAAATTGCATGTGATATCATCTCGATTGGTCAGTTTCAGTGAAAAAATACAGGGAAGCAAAGATTTTACCCCTGCGTGACAAGTCAGTAAAATCATTAATTGGGCTTTGGTTTGTAATTTAGTTCAAAGAAAAAAATAATCTAACTTAATAAATGCCTCGAATCTTCCCGTAGAAGTAAATAAGTGAAAGAAGTGAATAAGTGATGAAGACTGGTAGTAAACATAAAACATAAAATTCTCACGTGTTCGTGTGAAATTTGAACATGTTATCTCAGACAAGCATAACAGCAATGATATAGGAGACCACGGTTCAAGGAGTAAATGATTGCAGTGAATAATAGAAAAATAAAGATGGCCACTATTCATAAATTTGCAATGATTATTTTCTGTCAGATGTGTTATAGAGTGTTCTTAGTTTCATCTAGTCAGCATAGCATTTTTGATTAGTAAGAGAAAATTATCTCAGCAGTGAGGTTAGCCTTATCAGAAGTTATTTGGCTTAACCTGGCTATTATCTCTGATTTTAATTATGTTAATAAAAGGTAAAGCTATTCATAGACTAGAAATTAAAATAGGACTCATTAGCAGAAACAATTCTGAATATTTCTGCTAATTATATTGTTGCCTATCATCCAAATGAATGGAAGAACCATGCCAAACAATTCTCTATGGAAATAACTAAGAGGGAAATATAATTAATTCCTATAATAAGAGAAAAAGCAAACTAGGATCTGTATGGCTCAGGCGTACACAGGAGTGATATTGAAAATACTTAACAACAGCTAAGCTTGGGCCCTCACCAAAAATGATAGGATGCTAGCCATGACATCAGAGCGGGGCTGCTGAAGGGACATCCTGACCAGGTGTTCGCCCTTTATACCTTGGATCATTAGAAATTTCAGTGGGATCCTGGGGAGGGCACAGGGAATGGAAGACAACAATTATTTAGTAATTAACATATCAATGTTTTAGTAACCAGAATGGATATGCCGGTGCACACAAACTGAATATCAGCCATGGAAATACTTAATAATCCATTGATAAACTTTTGATGCATTTCCCATTAAACCTTAAGGATGGAATCTGTCCCGACTTTGTGGCCTTCATTGTCAGAATTAATTTGTAAGCCTGGGGCAGTTATAAAAGACAAGAATGCCAGGGACAGTGCTGTGTGGACACCCACCCATAGGAGATATCTGAGAGTTCCGTTTCTGGTAAGGCAAAGGCTAGCTTTTAGCACACCAACCCTCCCAGCAAGAACAACAAGAAAAACAGGACACTTTTTAAAGATCAGTTTGAAAGCACTGGGGAACTACCAAGAAAGCTAGGGCTTCCGGGGCCAAATCCCAAAGAGAAGGGAAACACAGTGAGGTGGGCCCAATATGTTCCCTCACTTAGAACAGCACCATTTCTTGATGCACAACATCAGTGGTGACTTAGAATGAGCAAGATTTTGCCGGGTTTGGGTTTAAGTTTTGGGATACCTCAGGCAGCCAGGACTTAATGGGACAAGAACTGAGAGAAAAGTAGATGTTGAAGATGAACATAAAAGGTTCTGAAAGATGGAGAGAATCAGGAGAACCAGCCAGGGATCCTGGAACCCAGGGACTGACATGGCACTGATTTGCCTGGGTTTGGTTTTGTTTTTGTTTTCTTCACATATCACACTTGGGTATTGGAGAAGCTGGCAGCTCCAAATTCCAAGGCCGAAACTGGACAATAAATTAAAAAAAAAAAAAAAAAAAAACTCCAGGAAGTGCCTGTTCTCTCTTGCCAAAGGGGTCAGGAAATACGCAGGCTAGAATGACAGAAGACTTTTAGACAATAACCGCCCCGCCCACTTCAGTCAAACGCCAAACTGCAGCCCCACCCCCACCTCTATCAGCAAAACAAAGTGGGGAGTCTAGACTTTTGCCTTGCCCCGTTGAAATGAGAGCCCCACTCGACACACACCCATGCTAGGGTGCTGTGAGAGAAAGCCAGGTGGGGAGCCTAGACTTTCCTTTCTGCCTGGTGGTAACGAGCAAGTCCCCCATGGTGAAAGCGGAGGCCCTGGAAGAGAATGGACTTCTACTCTGACTCCCACTCAGTGGTAACAAGGCGCTTGTCCCCATCTGTGCTGAGTGGTGTCAGGGGAGGCTGAGTGGAAAGCCTGGTATTCCATCATCTTTCGGTAATGGCAAGCCAACGACTCTACTTGCTGTATCAGTCAAAGCCAGGTGAGCAGGAGTAACCAGGCACTCCCCTTTCTGTGAGCCAGGTTGATATCAGCAGAAGTTAGTGGGGAACCCAAACCGCCCATACTGCCTTGAGGAGCCCCTCCAACCCCACCAGCATAGGGTGTCAGTGGAGATGGAATGGAAAAACTGGGTTTCTACCACATTGCTGGCAGCAATGAAAAAGCACCCCCTTTCCCCTGCCAGCACAGAGTCAGAAGAGTCCTATTAAAAACAGACTTAAATAAGATGTAGAGATTCATAATACCAAATATGTGTAGGATATAATTGAAAATCACTCTTCATACCAAGAACCAAGAAAATCTCCACTTGAATGAGAATACAACCAACGGATTTCAACACTGGGAATGCACAAATGTTGCAATTATATAACAGATTTTAAGGCAGTCTTATAAAAATGCTTCAACAAGAAATTGCAAACACACTTGCAATAAAGGAAAAAAAGTACAAAATGTTAGTAATTAATAGAATGTCTCTGCAAAGAAATGGAACATATAATGAAAGACCAAATGGAAATGATAGAACATGTTCAGCCTATAAAGTTTCCATTCTCTTTAGATCGATCTTGGTGTGGACTGGGGCATACGTTTACAGTTCAGACATTGCCCAAGTCTGTCTCAGCTGTTACTTTCCACTTGGCCCTCTCTCGTCTCCTCCCACTCATGGTGACTCAAGTAGGGATGCATGCATTCTTCTTTATCACATTCTCTTGGCCTTAGAGTTTAGTTCAGGGTTAGACAACTAACCAGACCAAGATAGAGAAAATTCTGAAATTCTTGCTGGAAGTATTGGGAAAGAGAACTCAACTATTAACATGTAAGCACAGGCTCTTGGATGTCATATTTGCTGCCACTTGGTGGCAGCCTGCTTGAGATGAGCCAAGAGACTGGAAGGAAGACATGACGAGAGGGTCCTGGTGACATGGTATGATCACTTGGATTGATCTGGCCTTTTTTGAGTTGGGTTTTGCATGAGGTCATTTGCTTCTTAACGGGCCCAAGAAATAGAGAATCCTAAAGAAAAAAGAGCCTATTTTATCTTATAATTCTATGGATTAAAAATAGAAAAAGAAGCTAATTTTTATTGTGTGCTTATTTTGTTTTCAAAGCACCATACTAGATTTGATATTCACCAACTTGTCTAATCCTCATAAAACCCAACATGGTGAGTGTGATGCCCACACTTAACAGATGAATAAAGAAAGAGACCTGGAAAGATTAGGAAATGTGTCCAAGTTCCCTTTGTTAGTAAATGCCAGAGGTAAACCTCAAGGTCTGAAATGGCTGATCTCAAAGACCGCCTTTGAAGTAAGCATGGTCTGTACATATGTGAGGAAGATAAAACGTGATACAAGTAGTAATTTCTCTATCACTGAATTTTCACTGCTGTGGTACAACTTCTAGATATATACTGATATGCCAACACACAAAGAGGAGTGTTTTATTAAAATCTCTTTTCTCTGAAAGCCTAATTCAGATTTAGAGAACAATTCCAATGGATGAGAGAGTAATAAGATAGTCTGTTGAAATTATTCTCAGGAAAATAAAATTAATTTCCATGCAATAGTGTAATAATTCAGGAATATTATGTCACCACATGTTTCTTTATGTGCGTGTAATCTTTAAATTCTGATCATTGTACCTTGGGAAAATAGAAATTTGAGGTATTACTGGTGGGTTTTTTAGAAACACTCTTTAAATTATAAAGGGATGAATAGATATTTGAGCGTGATCTGTTTTGGATATAGTATTATACTCTGTCCTTAGACAATGACCGATGTTCATTATTTCCATCTGTAAGCAATGAGTTAAATTGCTTTTTTGATGCAGTCCTTTTATTTGCTAGTCAAAGAATATTACAAATGATTGAAAGGATTTATAAAATGAGGTGGCTGAGATTTGTTCTTATTTGCTTCCAGCTGAAAGCATAATACACTTAATGTTTCCAGGATATGGAGGAGCTAACAGATGTCAAAAGAGCAGAGAAAGCTATTTTACTCAAGATTGTTCAAAAGCTAAACAAAAACCTTTTCTTTTCCAAAATTCATAAACTTTATTTATCAGACATTAATTATATTTGACATAAAATGCATTTGCTGTTTACCCAAAATGTATCTTTTTCCTTTTCAATTAAGAAAATAAAAGTTGTTATGGTAAAGGTAAGACCCCTGGATTAAAATTAGTGTAACATAAGTTTGTTTTCATCAAATAACCATTACCATAAACTTTATCTTTGTAACTCTTTACTGTCTATACGATACAGACAAATAATTTTACTTAAAGATGAAAACAAAATAATTAAAAATCAGAGACTGTTTGAACTTGCTGTTTTGCTTAACCAAATTTCAAACTGATCTGAGTTTCCAGGAACTACCATTCAATGCTGGATATTTTATCTGTGGATTTACTTTAGGGATCAGAATTCTGCAAGGCTTGCTAATGAGGTCAACTTGGTAGACCCAAAAGAACAGCCATAGTGTTGCATATTAGAATTTTAAGAGCAAGATGGTAGTTTGAAGGAACAAATTGCTTAATGCTGTTTCCATAGGTCCCATGAAAACAAACAGTAAAAGGTTGGCAAGTTTTTGCAATCAAGGCCCACATTTAATAAAGGCACAAATGAATGAAAAATGGAAATATTATTCCTGGATTTACATTTTGCCTCACCTCCGTCCAAATTCTTACTGTTAAAACAATCCAAAAATATATTTAAGATCTCACCTGGGCTGCCACCCTGCTCTTATAAACATGCTACTTTAATGAATCGGTTTGTTTCTGACAGAAGCTCCCTTTGAAATTAATCAAGAATACTATGAATACAGCTAGCTTATTTCCCTCTTTTGTTTTCCTAGCCTTTCTTTTCTTTTCTTTCTTCCCCCCCCCCCCCACCCCCCATACCCCCTGGGGGAAATTCCTCCCACACACATGGAGAGCATGACCATTTTAATCCTGCCCCTCTGGCCATACTTGATTATTCGAGGGTTGACCTAGGATAACTCCGGCAAATGTGAGGCATCACCACAGAAAGTTTGCAATTATAATAGAAAAAAGAGTTTGTATCATATAACTGGAGCTCTCTGAATTAATCTTTTAAAAAGTCATATTAAATCTACACATCTGTCTTAAGACACATCTTGACTTTAGAAATATGAACATGTGCTTGTGTCTTAGAATAGAAAGGAACAGTGTATGTTCAAAAAGTTTTAATCTGAAGCAGGGCTAGGGTGGTTTGCTAAAGAGTTTTACAGAGGCAGTATCATCTGTGCACATCCCGATCCCACCCAAATACTGTCAGCGTCATCATCAGGAGGCTCCTGAGGCAGACGACCTCATCCACAAAGCTGCTTGTTGTCAACACGCTTGCATATTCCAGCCTTGTTGAAAACCCTCCCTTTGGTGGGAAGGATATCTCAAGGGATTTTTAATTTACCTAATGCCCCTCGTTCTGATTCTCTATTCATCAGCAACCTGCTAATTCCCAAGAAGAAACTATGCTGATAGAATATACTAGACTTAATGTAACTATGGGGTACATGTGACAATGATTGCTGATGTAAGTTGTTCAAGTCTCTTTTTGTGATTATGGTTTCATGTAGTTGACTATAGGTGGAGAAGGGCCAATCATGTAAACGTGAAGATCTGTGCTTCACGTGACAGTTATATAATTAAGGAGTGGCCATCCTGGTATCTATTTCAGTCTTAAAGACAGTTTGATTTTGAGTGTATCAGCTTTCATGGAACTTAGAGCTGATAAGAACTAGGTTCTGGGTCTTTGAAGCACAAGGCTAGATCTAGCTGGAATTCTCTTAGACCAATAGTTCCCAAACTTCTCAGTGTATCAGAATCAACTGGAGAGCTTTTTTAAAAGTATAGATTCCTGTGTTTGAGATGCTGATTCAGTAGATCAGATATAGTACAGCTATTTACATTTTAAGGAACACTCCCCAGATGGTTCTAATGCATAGCCATGTTTGGGAACCACTGCTTTAGACTCTGTTTCCGTACGACATTCATATGTGCTTTCTTTTAACTGATTTTTTTGAAAGCCATAATTAGATTTAGTGAGTTGCTAGATTTGCCTACACAATACTTACAAATTTGGCCCTAGATGGAATTTCTGGTTGAGCAACCATAATACACCTTTCTGAA
The DNA here is from genome assembly GCF_046562875.1 of Panthera onca. Lineage (NCBI taxonomy): Eukaryota > Metazoa > Chordata > Mammalia > Carnivora > Felidae > Panthera > Panthera onca. The sequence continues at coordinate 73,285,031 of NC_138340.1, read as the reverse complement.
TTTGTAGAAGAGGTGAATGGGGGGGGGGGGTGCAAAAAACATGAGAAGAGGCAGTGGCATCTTAGATGTGGTAAATAGGCAGCCAAGCTCACTACTCCCTTCCCTACAGACTTCAGGGATGCTTACCCTTGCCAAATGGTATCTTTTCTCTAGTTACTTTTTTCATTGGTCAGATTCTGATTCCTTTTACTGTGTTTGCATAATTATTAATGAGACCATTTTCACTGATCAGGAACATCTATACCTCTGGCTTAATTTTTGCTGTTGGGATGTCAGTTGTCTGTCTAATTATGTTACTTTGTAGGCAGTATTTTCCCTTTCTGTCTCTGTTGTTCAACTGAAAGTTTTCTCCTCGACTTTTTCTTTTATTCCCAATTTACTGAGATGTGTCTAGTTATAGATCTATTGATATTTTTATTAACTTACTCGGAATTTGTTAGGCTTTCTGAATCTGAGAAGTCATGTCTTTCATCAACACTAGAAAATTCCTCAAAAGTGAGCTCTCTGTTTTCTCCTTCTGGACTCCAGCTGGATGTGTGTTCAACCTTGCCACTTTATCTTTTAGGTCTTTTCATTTCTCTTTCATATTTTCCAACACTTTGTTCCTTTTATCACATGTTGAGTAGTATCTTCAGTTCTGTTTTGCACTTGACTAAATGCCTCTTCAGCTGTGTCTGATATGATGTTTAATCTTTCCATTGAGTTTTTAATTTAATGACTTTATTTTTTACTTCTAGATGCTATGTTTTCAGATACTTCTGATTGTTCTAACAGCTTTTGGTTTTTTTCCTTATAGCGCTGATTCCTCCTTTGATTTCTTTAAACATATTTATATACTGGATCTGATCATCTAATATCTGAAATAATTAAATACCTGATTATTTATTTGTTTTGCACTGTCTAGTTTACGGTGACTTGTTGCCAGGTATATTATGTTATGAATGTTATGTTCATTGGAACTTTGTCTAAATTCTTCATGGCCTAGATTGAAAACGTGTTCCTTTGTGTTGGTTTCTGGTAGACATCCATGACGCTTCAAACCTAATGACTCTTGAAAGTAAATTTCTCCTTAAAGTTTTTTTGTGACTACCACAATGGTGTGAATTCAAGCTCCAAATCTGTATGAGGACTGTATATGTGGTTATACATTCTCAAGGAAATTATTTTATCAATTTTCATCAGAATCAGAGTAAGGCAGAATTTTGTTTGTTTGTTTGTTTTTTATGCCACTGTGCCACACAAGGTGGATCTTATTTCTGATTTACCATATCACTGAGGAATAACATTTGGTGGTGGGGGCGGGGAATCTCAGCTTTAAGCAGAAGTCTCAAATATGACTTCTCACCTGTACAACCCATCGACTCTGTCTTCTGTTTTCCACAGCTACAGGTAAGTAAGCATTGATAGATGGTCTTGGGGCACCTGCTCACTTCAGAACTTACTTAACTTTTTATGATTTTCTCTCTTTGTTGGGTCCTCCCCATCTCCCTCAACCCCTCATCACCCCCCGAGGGTTTCTTACTTTCTTGTTAACTCAGCCATACATTTAAACTGTTTACAAAATATATCCTAACATTTTTAAATGTCTTAGATGAAGAGGGTTTTTTCCTTGATAGTTAATCCATATTTCCATAAACAGAAGTTTCATGTTCTTTTTAAAATGTAATTGAGATTTTTTTTTCATTCTCCAATTCTCATTTCATGCCACAGACATTTTTAGCAATCAAGCAATATAAAAATTTACAGGAATCCTAATATATGTTTTTCTAATACCCTCATCTTTTTTTTTTTTCCTGATGAGTAAATGTATACCTAAGTAGCATTTCCCAAAGTGAATTCCATAGAACAGGAATTTGTAGTTAAGTGGTCAAATAAGCTTGGGTAACACTGGTTTAAGCAAAGTTACAGTGAAAGAACTTGTGTGGTGTGTACTGTGTTGTGCAATTCTGAGAGTGGATAACACAGGACTGGTGCACTTCCCTGAGGTGAACTTGAAGAAAGCTGGCATAGAGGTAAAAATGACATCCCTAAGTCCATAGGGGCAGTTAATAACAGAGCCAAGACTGGAACATGGTTCTTCTAACTCTCTCTTCCTCTTTATCATCACAATGAAACATTTTGTAAATAGCTCCTTGTGAAACTATGTCTAGTAGTACCCCATCCTCAAATTGAAATGCGTTTGGAGCCCGTCTTCTTTCACTCGATGAAAGGGAAGTTGGCTTGTCTCCCAAAGGCAGTTAAATAGGCATGCTCCAGAAGTTCTTCAAGGAAAATAAAATCTGAAGTAGAAAAGCCAGGGTTCCAGATCTTGACCTGATGTAGAAAATCAATGTTTTCAGAGGGCTTCCATCCAAATCAATGCAGAGATATAGTCATCTTGTCTGATTTTGAAGAGGGTTTGTACTCTCCCAAAAACCATCGTTTTTAGTTGGCAGGGAACAAACTCCCAAGAACAAGTTGTGACAGAAAACTTTTTTTTTTAAAAAACTACTTTTGGATTTCAACCAGGAGAATGTGCAGTTTCTGACTGTTAGTGTATTCTTCCCCCTCTTACCCAGAAAGTGGACTGTGGGAACTTGGGAAGGTGAAGGATAATGTTATTTACATTTTTGTGCCAAAACATTATGAAGGGAAGTAGTCAAACATGCTGAGTGAGTTTAGCATATGAAAATTAATAGGAACATTTTGAATATGTGATATTTTACTTGAAACAATGTAAATGAAAGAGTTTCTGTCAAGGTACTTTTTTGACCTCTTTTAAATGTTTCTTTTTTCTTTTTTTTTTTAAACACTCTCAATTGATTGTAATAAACGCCTTTGGATCCTAGACCTCAAAGTTCTTTTCTTTTAGAATTTCCTTTTCTCTGTGTACAACAAATACCTTTCAGAGAAAAAAAAAAACCACCACAGTGCCTTGACTCTTTTAAATAGTCAGTTCATGATGTCTACTAATATTGAAATAGGACAGCAAGGGTGAATATTGGGTTTGGGATCCAAGTGTTGGTGTTCCATTTGGTCATCAATCCTTAAAATAAGTGGCTATATACAAAAGTATTCAAAGAGTACATTATAGATATTTTAAGGCAAGAACTTTCAGTTAAGGCTAAGAAGGGAGGTGAGCATTTCTGAGATTGTGCTTTGTAAGATGGCAAATTGACAGAATTTGCACTAGCAAAAATAATATTATAGAAAATTCATAATAATGAGAAAGCAGAAGAGAAAGAGAAGAAGAGATATTGAACTTTTACTCTCTCTCAGATACCAAGTTCAGTACTGAACACATACTATATTACATTTGTACCTCAGAGCTGGGAGGCCGTGTCTATTATCATCCCTGTTACAGGCAAGGCTTAGAGAGTGAACAAGCTAAGGTAACTTGTTTGAGATTTTACAACATACGTGGCAGATGAGGAATTTGAACCCAGCTTTCTTCTGACACCAGATTCCTGGCCTTAACTGCTAAGTTACATTGCCTCCTATTGCAGGTATAGCTACAGGGTATATCTTTTAAAAAGCTTTATTATTGAAGCATGGTTGACACACAGTGTTATGTTAATTTCAGGTAGTAGGACATCATGATTTGACAATTTTATACACTATCCAGTGCTCACCACTATAGTCTAGTCTGTCACCATATCACCAAGGTTATATGTATATATATATATATATACATATATATATATATATATATAATATCTTTACCATTTTGGAAAAAGGGTTTGACTTTATGTAGTGAATCTAAACTAGTGGAAGAAGTCTGGAGCCAACTGGTAACCCCAGTGGTTTGGGCATGACCAAGTGCTGAAGAGAAGGTGGCATTGAGTGGATGTCAGCAATGAATGAGCCTATGGCTGATTTCTGGAGGCAAGCCAGGGGCAGCTTGGAAGTCAAATGTCAAGGAGCAAGGCAGGGATGAGCCAGGGTTAACTGGGATATGAACAAAATAGTAAGAGCATCAGGACATTTCTGAAAAAGCATTTTTTAGTGGGCATGGCCAATTTTCCTCAACCTGTAGCCTATAGGGTATCTGGAGGGGCTCTTTTAAGTCTTGTGACAACTTTTCACGTTTCTAATAGGATGGAGAGGAGAGTAGGTGATGTACAACTTCATTCCATGCATTTAGGTTAGTATTTATGAAATAGCACAGCATGAATTGTTTTTTTAACCATAAAATTGATCTTTGATCTCCGTATTTAACTTAAAGTACACAGAACTTCATAGTTGTAGTAATAACCCAAGCTTAAATACCTGTCTTATTTTCTCATTAAAAAAACTGCATATTGGGCAGTTGTAAACCAATTTTTCACTCGGAAAATATGACTACTCTCTTCACAATACACAGCTTATTTATTTCAGTTTCCTATTTCAAGATCTCTCTATCCATCTTCTGAAATCTCTTCCTCCTCTTGTGTTTACTCGATGAATTATTGGCCCCATCAGTCACCGTAGCTGGAAACTTAGTAGTTCATGCCTAAGGGGCTTCCTCTCCCTCATCCTCCACATCCTTCTGGTCAAAAGAGCCCTCCATTCCAAGTTCTATATGCTTCTTAAATGTATCCCTTCCTCTCCTTTCCTAAATTCCCCATCCTCTCTACATTACAAGCCAGTTTGCTTTCTCATGTCTAATATTTGGGTCAGACACTGATGCTCAGCCTGGTTTATCGTGTCAAACTTATGGGGTCATATGATCAAAGACACGGAATCCAGAAGGAATGACCTGCTTTGCTTGGAAGGGGTAATGCAAGTGGTGGGTCCTTTTAGGATTCTGGACCTCTCAATATTAGATTCGTACCCTGTATGCCTTTGCATATGGGTCAGAATTTAAATTCCATACCCTGGAATCCAAAGACTTCACAACTGGGACCCCATCCATCTTCTCTGTCTCTCTTGCCCCACTCCCAAACTCACGACATATGTGTGACCCACTTAGACACATTGCTGCCCTTATGCAGTTTGATGTTCTTTCCTGTGCTTGAAGTGTGCACCCCCTTCATGTCCATCCAGAGAGCTCTAATCCCACCATCAGAATTCAGGCATCAGCAACTCTGATGGAATCCCCAGCCACACGCACATTCTCCAAGCTTCTTTACACCCCTTTGCAGGTATGCTTTCTAGCATCTCTCAAACTGTGTTATAATAATAATTTGCTACTATATCTTCTCCACTGACCAGGGACCTTCTCTGAGTGTAGACCCAAAAAAGTTTGACTTACCTTTTATCCCCAGCCCATCGCATAAGACCTGGATCAATACATGCATATGTCAAATGAATGATTGTGCTGAGATTAATCAATTATGAAAAAGAAATTCTGCTTTGATACATTCTGTTGTTTTCTGTGACACTCTCTTTTCTCTGAGATACTGCGAGAACTGTATACCTGATTATATATTATATACATGAAAGGAAATGATCTTTTTAGGATTGCTGAGTTAGAACCTCCAGATAGGGAAAAGATATAGAAAATGTTTGTAAGTTAACAGTTATAAGAGATAAAGTCAGAATCCATTGCTTGCTGACATAGCTTTAGTCAAAATAAGAAGTAAAGTTTTAACCAATTTTACCATATAATATATCCTCACACTAGTGGGTAGTATTTCAGAGTGTATTGGTGTCTTGGATTTTAAATAAAAATATCATGTTTTCTTTAATGCTACAAGTTTCAAATACTGCCATGTATTTTCTCTGTCCTTTATGTCTTGTACATGCTGCTTACCTTTCCTGAGCATCACGACCCTTACCTTAAAGCGTAGGAAATTATACCTATCTCACATAATCATCCTAATGACCCAAGAAGGTAAAATACCTAAGATCCTAAAATACTGGCTGACATAGTTACCGCTTACTAATACATGTTGATGGCTTTCTTTCCTTTTTTATTTTTTTAAGCCATTTTTGCTAGATGGGCTCCATTCCAAAATGTTAGGTTCACAAATACATAATAACTTGTCATTCCCAATTATGAGTTATACTACACTGCGCCATTATAAATCCCAGTAGATCATTGCTCGAGGAAGATTGCAGTAGGCTCCAGGGTGAATTGCTGTGCTTTGCTGGAGGCCAATATTGTGGGCTGAGGAAGCCCACTGCCACTGTGGATGAAGGCTCCTTCAAGGCAGAGTGGGTCCTAGGCTCAAACACATCTCCACTTGGCTTTAAAAGGCCTGACAGTCTACCAGGACTGCCTCTCCCGTGAAAGGTGTCTTGAGCCACCCCTCCTCTTGTGGACCATGAGGCCCTTTGGATCTCTTAGAATCCAGCCTTCTTATTTATCTAAACACTCAAATCAAACCTTTTTTGTTTTCTTTTAAACTAACATCAGGGTTATTGAAATATTTTGATAGCTTTGGTTAGGAATAGCATGCTACTTTGAAACCTTCTAAAGAAAGCATACTGAAAACATCCTGTGCATATTGTTTGCAATATTGACAGAAGTTTTTTTGGTTTTTTTTTTTTTTTTAAAGAAAATTACCCAAACAACTAGAAGGAAAGACAGAGCAAGGGATCGACACGGGTTGGTTGGCTGATGCTTGACACATGAAACCCTTTACCATTCATCAAATGTTTAGGTTATTTGAGCTGAGGAGGAAATTGCTAAGGATTAGGTTTATAGCACTTGACTATGTCTCACAAGTGCTATCGTGCAAAACTTGTCAAAGGCCAAAAAAAAAAAAAAAAAGGAACGAAAACAAAAACAAAACATAACACACGCACACACACACACACACACACACACACACACAAAACCACAAAAAGCAATCCCATTAAGGAACCTGGGCTTTGCATCCTGTCATTTATTAAATTTGTCAGTTGAAGCAGTAAGGATTATGGCAGTAGATTTATTAATTTTCACAAAACTTGGCATGGAGAAGCCTTACCCTGGGCAGCAGGCTGGAAAATGTGGTGAAGGAAGTTTGTGAAACAAGCACAATGCTGAATACCTGCCGTGAAAAAGTCATTACCATAGCAAACCTGTCACAGATGGAGCCAGGTAACAAATTTGAGGAGGGCTGTCTTCCTGATAATCAGCAAGATCATATTCGGAATCTTTTTGTGCAAAGGAAAATTCTTTCGTAGCATGAACCCTATGGCGGCTCCAGGAACCGCGGGCCTGGAAAATGACATTGTGCTCCTGGAAAATGACATTGTGCTCCAGGCAGACGTTTGTTTTCATTTCTGACATTCAAGACTCATTGTCATAAATGTCCACAGTCATTCTTGCCTACCCAGCCAAAAGGCAGAACTTACCCCTTTCTCTTCACATAATGATGGGGCTGCAGGGCTCTAGGACCCTCTTGCTAATATTCTCACCCTGGAGAGTGGCTGTGGCCTCGGGGTGGGTGGGGGAGTTGTACTGTAGCCTTTTAAGGTCTTTTTTATTTATGATAGATACCACAGAGGCCAATTTTTCTTTTCTTTTCTCTTTTCTTTTCTTTTCTTTTCTTTTCTTTTCTTTTCTGTTTTCTCTTCTCTTCTTTCTCTTCTCTTCTCTTCTCTTCTCTTCTCCTCTTCTCTTCTTTTCTCTTCTCTTTTTTCTGACCCTGCTTCCCATAGATCCAAGTTTCTCCATTTCTTTCTTTCTTTTCTACCCAGGACAGTATACAGGGGAAGCAGGAGCTTCTATATTGTGTACTGAAATTAAAGTACATACCCTAAATTTATAGTGTCCCCACAGTGTTGACTATATTTGAAGCTCTCTAACATTAATTAATTGAATCTTATGGTCCTCACACTAGCCCCTGAGGTAGGTGCTATGATTACTACTGTGTGAGGTTTGAGGAGACTGGGACAGAGACTGGTGGCTTGGCCAGGATCACAAACCCCCCAGTAAGTGACAACTAAGTCAACCACCTTACCAAGCCAGGGTTACAGCAGTCACACGGCAGAGGCAAGCAGTGTTGTTCGTGTGAACCAGATCCACATGTCCATAGAGAATAATGGTTCCATTCTCTGAGCACCAGCAGCTGAGGGGGAGGACAACGCATGGAAGGCAGGGGATACAAATTAAAAATCTGTGAGCACCATTGTGGATAGAGCCAAAATAATGAAAACCTTTGGTACTCTGATTCTATGGTGTGTACAAATCACCTGACGCATTTATTAATTTTGGCCTCACCCGCAGAAATTTCTGATCTGTCAAGCCTTGGAGTTTGAGTCTGCGTTAACGTAAGCACTCCCAAATAATTCAGAGCCTCTTGAGTGTGCCTGGGAGGTATTTCATTAGGGATTTGTGCCTTGTACCTGCAGACTTGGAGTTGTTTCAGAGAGGACAGAAAGATGCTACAGTTTTATCCTGAACACCTCTCCTATCTTGTGGATGTGTCCCAGGTAAGAAACTCTGCAGACCTCAAGTTTATCTTCATGGGCAGGTTTCACCTGTGCTGTGAAGAAGCAGTTTTGAGAAGCTGGCAACAGCGAGGTAGACTAAGATCTTAACCATGAACATGAAGACTTGATTTTTTTTTAAGAGAGGATGCCCCTTCTTCTGGAAGGTACAGCAGATGGCAGTGTACTCCTCTGACGAACTAAGTTTAGAAATAAAAGTTTGTGGGACATTTCAAATAGGACTAAACTTTGAACTCACACTTATGTACCTTGGACATAGGAATAGGGAAAAAACAACCCTTAAAATATTATTATGTCATAGGTGGCTTATCAGATGTGCTTAAGGCCCCTGTGGGCCACAGTGGATACAACTAAAAATGCCATAATTTTACTGGATGAGGATTTGACCTCACAGACCAGCCAATATACCTCTTTCGAACAAGAAAACAATCTGCGTATATAGTCTTGAGTCCCTTCAAGCAAATGTTAGGCATGGCTACAGATGATTTAACCCAATCACTAAAGTGAAAATAAAACAGAAACTCTTTCCTATGACATGAATTTAAGGAACAGACTGACTTTCCCCCCTCCCCCCATTGGATAGGAACAGTGAATTGAAGTGGAGTAAAATTAAGCTAAATAAGAGGAAACAGTGAAATTTTGTAGACTGTGGAATGGTCTCACTGGGAACATTTTGGAAGCCCCATCACTTAGTCATTTCAAACTAGACCAGACAAATGACTTGAAGATCTGCTGCAGAGGCACGGTTGTGGAGAATGGATGAAGGCATTTTTTCTCTATCCCCTATGGAAATTTCCTCAGTGGTGTCAGCTGGTGTTTCTCTCTCTCTCTCTCTCTCTCTCTCTCTCTCTCTCTCTCTTTTACATACCACATGCACACAACACACAGTTCTGACTTTTCAATTTGATCATCACCCAAACAGCATTTTAAAACCTCAAAATTGCTGAGTCTTACATTTACTATCTATTCTGCTCCTCCCTTTCCTTCATTATGGATGAAGTTTTCCTTTCAGGCTGTAAAATCCTTACAAGTTCCCCTTGGTCATCTTTAAAGCCTTGTAAACACCTTTCCCGGTGAGCCCTGGTGATTGCAAGCAGTGAGTAGTGGAACTTCCTCTTTGAGACTCAGTGGGGGAAAAAAAGATCACCCAGTTCCCATGCAATGGAGATATACAGAAGCTGGACATTTCACCAGGCTCATTTAAAGGGAAGAGAGGGAAACAAACCACAAGGGACTCTTAAAGATAGAGAACGAACTGAGGGTTGATGGAGGGGAGGTGGCAGGGGGGATGAGCTAGATGGGTGATGGGTATTGAAAAGGGCACTTGGGATAAGCACTGGGTGTTGCATGTAAGTGAGGAATCACTGAATTCTACTTCTGAAACCAGTATTGCACTGTATGTTAACTAACCAGAATTTAAAATTTTTAAAAAGAGCACCCAACCAGAAAACCACTGACCATTTCTTCCATCTGTTGAGAAGCTGGTACAAATCACAATATTGAGGAACTAACTTCTTGCAAATTTGGAACTGAAGGTGGCAATGCTAGGCATAACCATCCCCCCTCCTTCCTATTCTTAGAGTTTAGCCTGTTTTACACCAGAGAGTATAGAAATGATGGGATTTTTTTTTTTACTTTTTTGTTCTACTTTGTGTTTGATACAATAAGAAACTTGACTAAAATTTAAAGACTACTTATGATTTTCCATTATGCTAACTTTTATTCCCTGATTTGGGACACTTGAGAATTGGTTACCTGTTTCTTTAAAAAGTATATATTTACCTACTCCAGGTAACTGGCCATAATGAAACAAAATGTTGATTTTTATTTTCAATTGTAATTTTTTTTGAAAACAAAGCTATCATCATCATCATCATCATCATCATCATTATTATTTTTATAATCCATTCTTTTCCTTGTTACTCATGGTCATGATCAAGCAAGATTCTCCATCTGGCTTCATGATATGTAACAGTAAAACAAAATAACAATGATAGTAATAATAAAAAACAGTAACCATTTATGGAGTATTCACAGATATGCCAGACCCTGCGTTAACGGATTTATAGATATTCCATTTTGTCCACACAACAGCTCTATAAGTAAAATGTTCCCATTTACTGGGGAGAAGATTGGTCTTAGCGAGTTTCAACTATGTTTAAAATCATACAACTAGGTGTGTAGCAGAAGTCAAGCCATTTTTTTTCCTGACTCCAAAGCCTATGTCTCTATGCCTATAAGCCTCAGAAAGACACATTTTCATTTATTAAAAAAAAAATTTATTTTAAGAGAGAGAGAGCAAGTGAGCAATAGCATGAGCTAGGGAGGAGCAGAGAAAGAGGGAGAGAGAGAGAATCCCAAGCAGGTTCTGCACTGTTCACGTGGGGCCTGACATGGGGCTTGATCTCACGAATTGTGACATCATGACCTGAGCCAAGATCAAGAGTCGGACACTCAACTGACTCAGCCACCCAAGAGCCCCAAGACACATTTTCATTTAAATTCTAAGAAAATCATTGTATTTCCTGTGGTCGTCCCTTCCTTCCCTCACCCTGTGTTTTCTTATTCCATCCTCCAGAAGGAAACAAGAGTCCATCATCCAAAATGATATTTTTGAACCATTAAAAATAGTAGAAACTACTATGATTAATTTTCAGGGTTATTAGAAGAGGCAAACCATAAGAGACTCTTAACTACAGAGAACAAATGAGGTTTGCTGGAGGGGAGTTGGAGGGGGGATGGGGCTAAATGGGTGATGGACATTAAAGAGGGCACTTGTGATGAGCACTGGGTGTTATATGCAATTGTTGAATCACAAAATTCTACTCCTGAAGCCAATACTACACTATATACTAACTAACTTGAATTTAAATAAAATTTTGGAAGAAAAATAAAAAAAGTGTACACAAATAATATGATAATACAACTAGGGATGGATTCTCTGGGTAACCTAAGGAAATCAAGCAGTGGTTCTGAAGAAATTTATATTACTTTGTCTATCTGGAAAGACCAACTACACCACACAAGGTCTATTTACTGCATGAAAAACAGTTCCTCACAGTAGGGCGACCACATGGAACGTGGGATTTTGAGTCAATTGTATTTTAGTCATTGTTTCCAGGATGGTGATGGTAATGGCAATCATCTACAAATTAATGACTGCCCCAGAGAAAAGTGGGTAGACTTCTTTCTGCTTCCAAAAGCTTACACATTTTGGCGTTGTTATTATGCACCTTGTGCATAAATATAACATTGGATATAAAACTTGAGTGCAGGCCCTTACCCAAATTTTAAGCAAGTACAGAAGTGAACAAGAAAGTATTGGTATGTTTGTTTTCTGCACTCCAAATAGAATGCCAGATCCATAAGAGCAGATGCTTGGCATTCTTTAAAAAAAAATTTTTTTTAATGCTTACTTATTTATTTTGAAAGAGAGAGAGAAGAGCAGGGGAGGGGCAGAGAGAGAGAGAGAGGGAGAGAGAGAATCCCAAGCAGGCTCTGTGCCATCAGTGCAGAGCCCACGGACCATGAGATCATGACCTGAGCCAAAATCAAGAGTCAGACGCTTAACTGACTGAGCCACCCAGGCACCTGGACATTTGGCATTCTTAATTAATTATGTCTCTAACATGTAGAAAAGTACTTGGCACATACTAGATGCTTAATAAGTACTTCTTAGCTAATGTGAACTGTAAGAGAAGGAATCAAGGGGAGACTGCACCTCTCCATTTATGTATCTGTGAGGGGGAACAGTGGGTTTGTCCACTTTCCTCTTAAGAATATCACTGTCAGGCCATCACTCTTCTCAGACAAAAAACATCCTTTCAGTGTAATCGACATTGCGGGTGATTCAAGCACTGAATATCTTAAGTAAAAGCATCTGTTAGAAAACATGATAAGACACTCAAGGACAAAGTCCTTGTCATTTATATGTTCTGAATGATGCCCAACTTCCCATGGGTAAGCACTGAGTCCTAAATTGCCATAATAAAAGATCAGTGCCATTGTCATAGAGGCGCATTGTGTTGATCCCAGCTTGAGTGTGGAAAACAAATGTTGGCACCATGGGACTGATTTTGCACCCATGTGGAATAATTTAATTCCATTAATAATGCTAGAAATGTTAAGAAAACATTTTTAGGGTAAAAAGAAGCAGAATATGGAAGCATGCGAAACCAGTCTTTTGCATCTGAACTCCAGGATCCATTTGTTTTCCATTGTTTGCTGTACTTATTCTGGATCTGTTTTCACTTTTATTTGTGGTCAGCTTGATATGTCTACATGAAAGCACACATCAGAAGTAAAATGACTATGTCTTTTTATAGTATGGCTTCAGACAGTTGGACAGCTTTAGGACTCACTGGATCCTGGATCAGTTTTCCCATGCCTGCCCGAAGCATGCTAGTTAATATGCTGCAAGGAGAAAAGGCATTGTCTTTAAAGGCACATGAATCCAACTCACTGAGCCAGGTTCTGGGCTCAAACCCTGCCCTTAGATCCTCATGCATAGCCCCCCAGCTGAATTTACTCCCCTGAAATTCTCCAAGAATTTTCATTGACTACAGTGGGACTCATCTGGGTGTGTCTAAGGGCAAAGTCTGGCTGGCTGCATGTAACATACTGTTTGAGTCGGGGTCTAAGCCAAGAAAGCATTGTTTACTATTTATACGGGCCTTCACCAATTTCTGGATGCCAAAAGAGATGAACTCACTGCTTCTGAGTAACTCATTCATCAAACCAAACATGAATAGTTTTCTTCCTTGGATTTAGTTAGAAAGAAAATCATTTGCTCGTTCACTGTCTGGAAGCCAAAGTATGTTTGGGGTTCTCCACTTCGACCCAAGCTGACAGCCTGCAAGCTGACAACACCTCAAAGTAAGATGGCTAGCTTCCCTCTAAAGTTCAAGTTCTTGTAGACCATTTTGGGAGCCATCACTTTGATATCATCCAAACATGAACCCAGCCTAGGACAATGTTAATGCCTCCACTGTCAGAAATCAATATTTCTTCTGTCTTGATTTAATGGTATTTGTCATTTGTTTTATGCCCTTGTGAAAAGAGCACATATTCCTTTGGGGGTACTTTTTAATATAAAAATGCTAGTGCTTTTCTTTTGAACATATTAAATGGTTCCATGTGTATTATCAAGCTGTTATGGTAGCATGAAATGAGGGTGTTGCTCTGACTTGGTCTAAGATCATTGTGTGTGTGTGTGAAATGGCATCTAAGGAGCCTCAGAGTCAAACACCACAAATGTACAGCAGTGAGAAGAAAAGTCTCCTGGAAGTGGTGCATGCATCTTGGAAAGCACTTGGGAAAACTCCTAGAAGCAATGGGTAGATATGCTTCCAAATCCTCAGCTATCAAGCACCCAAGTGAAAATCATTAAGTTTAATGAGATCTTTTGTCTGTAGAAGAAAACCAAAAGCTTAAAGTTTTTTTTTTCAAGTTTACAAGTACCTAGGGCTCAATATTTTGGACTAAATTCCAGCTTTTAAGAAGGGGGATGTCTAAATCCTACGATACTGATGAGGTTTTGTTCTCAAAGGGTTCAAGGTGGTCCTGTGTAGCCAGTAAGTTTCATCAAACTTATGGTTGCAAGTTGCAGATGTTCAACCCCAAATCCATCCTGCTTTAAATCTACTTTATCCTGTCCATGCTTCTATGAACGTTGAGAGTAATTTCTTCCTGGGGAATTCACTGAAGACTGAAATTCCATTCAAGACAGCCATAGCCTTCTCTTCTAAACCATCATCGTTGTTACTTCCCTCTTCAACCTGACTTTCCTTCTTGCTCATCTCTGTTACCTTCTTCTCGAAATTTTATAAAAAGAGAGAAACAACAGTGGTTCTGATTAGTGTTATTCTTTGATGCCACCCTTGGGGAATTTTAGCCTGGTTTTGTTGCTCCTTCCCCTTTAATTTGTTTTGTTAGGACAGACAAACATCGTTATGAATGTTTACCTTGAGATCGGGTTCTGATTTCCACAGATGCGAATTCAGAGTGGCTCCACCATTTAACCAAGTGGCTTAAACTGGTGCTTCACAACCATTTTGAATGTCATGGAATAAATGAAAAGTGAGAATATTGGTACAAATGCTGATATAAGAACCCTGGAGTAAACAAATGGGGCCGCTTGAGGCAGAGACTGGAGAGTCTGGCACAGCGGCCATAAGGAGTGAGATGATCGGAAGGCTCACAACCTGTTTTCCATGTGGTGCCATGGCATAGCAGGCAGCAATCTCTGGCTTCAATTCTGTATATATCAGTTTCTTGCTCTATAAAAAGAAAGTAATAAAGATATCTACAACCCATCTTTTATAGTTGTAAAGATTAAACACATTCATACCTGTAATGTGCTTAGCACAACACCCGTCACTGAGAAGGTGCTATTAGTAATGGTGGTAGTAGAAGTAGCTGTAGTTTCTCAGCAGTGGCGGTAACTTTGGTTCTGTGCAATCCCACAAGTTCGAGAGAATCATTGACAAGTAGTAGGCCAGTTCTATTTACATTGTCAAAGAACAAGTATGATTTGATGCTTAGTGTGATAGAATTGGAGATCTGGATGTGATGCCTCACATGATAGATCTTCAGTAAACCAAGACTAGTGACGAGGGGGAGGGAAGGTTGCCAAGGCAGGTAGTGTCTTGTGGAAATGACTCCATTTCTGAGAAGAAGCAAGCACATTGCCCAAGGACCAGACCATGTAACTAAAACTTAGTCAATAAGCTGAAATTTAGGAAAGGACTATGGGCCCTTGAGGAAGAGTCTGCAGGAGGAAGCTGGACGGCCAGACAGAAGGTCAGTAATATGATGAGAATAATATGATGAGGGGGTAGTTTGAATTTTGATGGAAGGGCTCTCTGGCTACATGTCCCCAGGCCACCCCAGCCTTACCCTGTTTGCCACCAAGAGAACCACTGAAGTAGGTGAAGGCAGCACAGGGGCTGAGCAGTGAATTCCAAGCCTGAGAGAGCTGGTTGATTCCCAGGTACATCTGAAGGACTCCTCTCTGGAGATTGGCCCCCAGCTTCATCTGCAGATAGAGGACTTCTGGTATCCAGCAGCAGAGGCCCAGGCAGTCTGAACAAGTGGGAATGGCCATCTGGAAAGCTAAGAAGCCCTAGATTTGTAAAAGCTATGTTCAGCCAAGTCTGGATTATCTGCACAGAGGCGTCTCTATGCTTGGGCACTGTCTCTTCCCTCACTGCCCAAATGGTCTACTTCCAGCCATGCTCCCTGGGGACATTGCCTCCATTCCCCAAGCCTTACTCTTCAGCAGTTTCACAAAGCCTCCTTGGTTTAAATTCTTTGCCCTTCCATTGTCCAAGCCTAATAAGGAAGTCAGTCAGCTGTGGGTTGGGATAAGAAGCTGGTGGTGAGGAATAACATTCCTCCAAGGGCCTTTTGATCTTTAAGAGGCTGTAAGTGGCCCAATTCCCTGCTTTTATGCAAAAATATCTCTTGTATGTGTCATTCAAACAGACTGTTTTCCGTCTCATGAATGTAATTGTTGTCTCTTGGAGATTTTATAAGAAACAGAACGCAGACCGTCCCGAGGTTAAGCAGAAGAGGAGAGCATAGGACTTTACTTTGCCCACCTCTCAGACTTGTCTTTCTTCTTCATTGATATCTGCCTTTAGAAGTCACCTGTTTCAATGGTGAGGCGAGATGCCCCATGGTAATTCATGCCTAGGCCTGACTCTGTCGCTGATCAACTGTGTGCCTTTGGAAAAGCTGTTTCACACCTCTGGGCCTCAGTTCTCTTATTTGGATACTGAGCACATTGGAATTTATGAGGCAAATTTGATAGGCAGTGTGTTATTCCTGTTGAGGACAGGATTTTGAAAATGAAGATATGTGATTTTAAATCCTGGTTCTGTTACTTTGCAAAGGTGACTCAGCCATAACAGAGTCTCGGTTTTCTTATCTACAAACAAGTTTGTTAGGAGGATCTTTTAAAGATAATGCTTCAAGTGCTTACCAGTGCCTGAATATTTTAAGTGCTGCATAAATGTTAGTTCCTATTATTTTTCCCATCTCTGATTTTCCTTCTAAGTGTTAATTTTACATAAATCTATTATCCTCTACCATATATGCTAATATTTTTTCCCTTAGTTTGGGCAAATTAAGATGGGCAATGGTGAAACTATATTTTATTTTATATACACAAGTATGTGTGCATATATGTATTCTCCCTCTCTCCTCTCTTTCTCTCTCACACACACATACAAAGACACACACACACACACACACACACACACACACACAAAACAAAAAATAACTGGATTTCCTCCCATTAGTAGAATCTAGGATAAATTCAATTAAAAACTATCAATCCAGCATTTGGTTCCTCAAGCTTTTGTACAAATCCTTCCCTTTGAGTCAATGGCTTATGAAGACAGCAGTTTTAAAGCTGAGGAGGTTGTTAAGGGCATTCGTCAGCAATCCCATTGTGTGTGCAAAGGTCCTCTGTAATATGAAACGAACAGAATCCTGATGAGCGAGGTCATTACAACTCTGCAGTATTAGCTATAGCCATTAACCTCAGAGGCAGGGCCTGGCTTGGTAGGAGTAGACAAAAATAAGTCAAATAAGAGCTGCAAGAAAATCTTGCAGAGAAGGAGTCTGACAAAGGGATGGGACTGGAGTGAGGGAGAAATGTTTGTGTCTAGCACCTTTTCAGAAGAGAGGTTCTTTGGAGAGGAGAGGTTTAGAGACTGTGAACCAATACCTCTGCCGTTCAAGATTACATTTCCCATGTTTAGTTGAGTGGGTTTTGGTGCAATTAGGCGTCTTCATTTTTGTGTATGGCTCAGATAAATCTAACTTTTATTTACTTATTCATTTATTTATTATGTACTCAACACACACACACACACACACACACACACACACACACACACTGATATGTACCTGCAACTGGCCATTATTGTGCCAGGTGGTAGCAGTACTGATGTGCCTGAAACTGGATCTCTACCCACAAAAATTCACAGTGTTGGAGGAGACAGGAAATCTGCACTCTCTGTATAGGGGTTTGGTGCTACGACTGACGTATACAGAAGGTACTATGTGAACACAGAACCACTGGGGAGTCAGGGAGGAGGACCTGAAGAAAGTAGCAATGGAGGAAGGCAGTGGTGAAGATCTATTAGAGAGACCTTTAAGCATGGGTTAGGTGGATTTAGAGTCACTAATGGAAGGATACAAGGCAAAGAGCTGTTTTGTACAAGATAATGATGACTGGTTTTAACCATGTGGAATTTGAAGATCTTGTGGAACATGCCGTGAAGACAAGGTGTCCAGAAAGCAACTGTCATTAGAATTTAAATGGAGGTTGAAGCCATGAGTGTATATGTACTTCTTTGAAGAGAGAGTGTAGAGATTTAAGAAAAGTAGATCGTGGTATGCCTGGGGAATACCCATTTTTAAGGGTTGACATGGGGAAATAAAGATAGTGGGAAAGAAAGAAAAGGAATACTACAGAAATAGGAGGAATACCAAGAAGACTTTCATCACTGAAGCCAAAGAGACAGAGAACTTCTGGGAGGAGAGAGTGACCAGCAGAGTCAAATATCACAGAAATAAGATGATTTATAGGTGTCTCTATTACTCATGTAGGCTTTTTGCTAGCAAAGAATATGTTCATTCAAATTTTGTTAAACAGTAGTGGCTTTACAGAAAGTACACACTCAGAAAATGAGGTCCACAGGAGCCCTATTCATGCAACCAGGTCTGGGGAGAATAGAAGAGTCAGATCCTGTAGAGTGTGGAATACAGCTTAGAAACCAGAAGGTTTTCAGGATACAACACAACTCTTGCAATGAAGATATTTTGTTGCCTCCTGAAGCTTCTACGGGAACATAGAGGAGGCTCCATGATCCTGTTTCAGGCTGCCTGCCAATCCTAACTCTTTGTTTCTCTACGAAGGTCTGCATACTTTGGCTCCACAACCATATACTATCTCTAACTGGCTTTTCAGGGAGAAAATCCAGCTGGTCTAGTTCATCCCCATGTTTATAAATGGAAAACGATGGCATAGTCCATAGATTGGGAGGCCTTGAGTTACTTGTATATCCTCACCCCTTGGGGTCCAGTCAGCTATAGCCAGGAAGGCAAGGCAATATGGCACCCAGCCCAGACCATTGATTACCTCTTCATAAAGAACCACCAAGGACTTCCCTCCTCCACAAGGGGCAGTAGCCCTGGAAGATGCTTCCTGTTTTAAAGCTTCTTCTTTATTACCATGGACATTGGTAATGTGGAAATATTGGCATACCAGGGAGAGCACTTTAAGTGGAGTGGTGGAGACAGAAGCCAGAGTTTGAATTTTAGTAGATTGAGGAGCAAATGGGAAGCAAGCTAATAGAGACAGAGAATATAGATGAGTCTTTGAGGGAAGGTAGGTAGGAGGTACAGTAGCTAATAGGACATTTGCTTCCAAGACAAGATTGTCCTTTAGGATAGAAGATACTTCTACTACTATATACATATAGTAGTAGAAGAGAGAGAGAAAGAAACATAGGGTGGTGTATGCACAGGAGAAGATGATTCATAGACTGGGGTCCCTATGGAGCTGGAGGGAATCCGGCAGAGACCATTGTTCACTTTATACATATTTACACTTGTCCTTGGGCTTCCCTATCGGAAGCAGCCTGATATTGTTGGATGTGGAGAAATTCTGGCAGAGAGATGGAGAAAGACTAAAATGACAAGGAGAACATGAAGAAAATGGAGGAATGCCATGTGTGTGGCAGCTAGAAAGACCAACAGGAGTAAGAACAAAAGAGTGGGAACGTCAAAGTGAACAATCAGCAGGCAGAAGTTTGACCAAATCCCCAAGGGACAGGTCATGGGTCCTCTTCGATGTTCTAATGAGTCTAAGGATTGCATTTATTTCTCTGGCTGCAAGGAGAAAGACAAAAGCAGGCCTTGGTTGTGATGTGTCTCGTAACTTACTACCATAGCAGCAAGTCCCCAGATATTCTGGAGCTTCTTATTTTGCATCAATAAATATTTACTGCTGTTTATCACCTTAGTGATGAGTTTTACCATACATCCTGTCTGAATTTCTTGGAACAATCCCTTAAAAATTTTTTAATACCAGAAATAATCCCAGCGGATAAGCCAATTAGGTCTTAAAAATAGAACCTTTGTTAAAAAGCCATTACAATCTCTCTTCTGGTGTTGGGCTCTGTCATTGATAAATTGCCCCCAGGCTCCTCTCTTAACGTCTTAGGTTAAGACTGTCTGTAGTACATACATATACCAGAAGCACTAAGATTTGTTCACTTAAAAATAGACCCAAAGGCAAACATATTTCAAGTGGATTTCCTACTATGGGGATTTCAAAAATTAACACTGGAGAATGAAGGTGGAAACTGTAGTTTTCATTTGTACTTACTTAGCAAATACAACGTCTGCTCCCATAGTTTTTCCATTTCCTCCACCTAACTCTGCTACCCTGCTTACTATAAATATGAGTTGTAAAGGGCAGATTCTGCAAGCATTTGAGACCTCCATTTTCTGCTTTGAAAGGAAAATGGACCTCTTACAAGCTTTTCTTTTGTCTCTCCCCCCCCCCCCCCTTCTTCTTCTCCTCCTTCTTCTTTTGAGGCAAGGGAAAAAGAAAGAGAAATTATTTGAAGGTGAATTAAAAGGTAGTATTTATATTTAACGTTTCATTTCCTTTAAGTATCAGATTGGGGACTCAAGTAACCGTGGTTGAAGAGATGGGCCAGACAGCTGTTGCAGTCCCATTAAATTGCCCTAATTCCTCTTGACAGAGTCAAAGCCAATTTGTCTCCTGGCTTATAATCTTACCACTAGATAATAGACAACATTTTTTGACCACCTAGTAGGTTGCAAATCCTGAGGATAAAAAGGGAATAAGCATTGGTCCCTTTCCTAAAAGCTTATGCTTTAGTGGTGACCAGCAGGTAGTGGCTAGATTAATGCAGCATTTCAGGGGGGTGTCAAAAGAGAGAAAGTGACAGAAAGCAGTGGATATAAAATTTCTCCCTCTTACTCAAGCTTATGACAAGCATTTAGCTCTATCTTTGACTTCACTCTGTGGCTGGAGACAGGAAAATATATTCCTTGCTCAAAAAACCGTTCCTGAAGGAAAGAACTTTCCCTGTAACTAGGAAGCTGATTGATGTCTTTAAAGCCCAAGGAGTCTTCGCTGACAGGCCCGCTTGCCCTTTCAAAACTCAAAAGGGGTGTGTAAAGGGAAAGGGGTGTGTGTGCCTGTGTGTGTGTGGTAGAAGCAGGGACCAAGGCGAGAAACAGCAGGTGGGGAGACAGAGGAAGCACTTGTGTAGACGAAGTATTTTCCCTTTTTTTTTTTTTTTTTTTTTTTACCTTAAATGATGGCTACGGGTAAGGCAGGAACTAAGCAACAGAGAGAACATTTGTTATGTGATGGGGTATAAATGAGTTGTCAGTAATGCTAGCTGCTGTAACAAGCAGCCTCTGGATCTCAAATAATTATTCCTTATTTGCCTCTGTCATGGTCCTGGAGGAGGGGACATCACCTCATGCAGTCTTTCAGGCCCCCCGAACCTCTCTATTATGTAGTGCCACCATTAATTAGGTGGTCCCTGTGTTACTGAATAAGGGCTAGAGAGGTGTCACAATTTAGGCAGCAGGAGGCAGGGCTGTGACCAGTCCTGGAAGTGGCACACGAAACTTTTCTTGCATCCCACTGGATGGAATCCAGGATTCACGGCCCAAAACTAATTGCAAAAGAAACTGGGAAATGTAGTCTTCCTGTGTGCCCAGAAGGAAAAGAAATTGTTTTCGGTGAACATATGGCATTGTCTCTGACATGTGGTAGTCCTTTCATCAAGCTACAATTGACAGTGATAAGAGTCCTAAAAAGCATACAACAAGCAAGGTCTTGCCCTTGTTGGAACACTGACTGTCTTGTTTCAACATTACTTAGAAGAGTTTGAATCTATATGCTTAGTATTTATATCTCTCTATGGCTTGAGTGAAAAACATTTCTAAGGTTTCAAATTTTCTGAGGAAACCTAATTTGAAGTGCATGGCATTGGCTGAAGATGTCTTTCTTTCTTTCTTTCTTTCTTTCTTTCTTTCTTTCTTTCTGTCTTTCTTTATGTCAATTGTCTTTCTTCCTTTCTTTCTTTCTTTCTTTCTTTCTTTCTTTCTTTCTTTCTTTCTTTCTTTCTCTTTCTTCTTTCTTATAATCCCTGTGTCAATTCCATGCAAAAAAGGAAAAAGAGAAAAAGAAAATCAAACTCTTTTAAAGTACTGGCATTGCACATGAGTGAGGGAAAATGGAGGGTGGCCTCAGAAGTGTCCATTCTGAAGGGGATACTTCCTCCCAGCTCTGTCAGAGTTGACTCAGCACATTAAGTAGCTTAGGCAGGTGTCCCATCCTGCCCTGCTGTCAGATGGTCAAAATACACAACTGTGGCAATGAGAGGGGTCGTATTCTGGGTTAGGGTTACAGGAGTGCCTCGGTGGCTCAGCTGGTTAAACATCTGACTCTTGATCTAGGCTCAGGTCATGATCCAAGGGTCATGGGATCGAGCCCTGCATCGAGATCTGTGCTAAGTGTGGAGCCTGCTTAAGATTCTCCCTCTCCCTCCCTCTGCCCCTCTCCCCAGCTCTCTCTCTCTCTCTCTGTCTCTCTAACAAGCAAACAAAAGATTACATAGATACTTGCATTCCCAGCTCGAACTTCCCATAAGCCCCTTGGTGTAGGAGCCTGGCTTTCAATTTTAGCATGTTTGTACACATAACTAAATGACTATAGGAGAAAAAAATACAGAAAGATAAATCACTCAAAAGTTAAACCTTATATATATGTATTTCCTTTTCCCCTAAAACTTTATTAAGTGCTACAGACAATATGATTAAGAAGGAGATTTCAACTCAAAACTTGAAACCATAATAAACAATCCAAACACTATGTATTTTTAATTCCTCATATTGCACAGCTAGTTGTCTCTTTAAGTTTTAAATGGTAGTTGCTAAAGCAGACCAGGAAGGATTACTTTTAGCAAAAATCACAGCTGGCTTTGAAATTAATTTGAAAATGAATCTAATCTATAACAGGTACATATGCAAGAGGTGAAGTAATTCCTGGCATCCTTCAACTGATACACTATCTTAAAAGTTTAGGGCAAAGCATTTAGTATTCAGGAAAATTACACATAAGATTGTATTTTATGATTTTTTTTTCCCTGGGAGTGTATGAACAAGCATTACAAGCATGCTATACACCTGTAAGACCTAGCATTATGGTGGGTAGCTAGGGAATATCCACTACACCAGAAAGAAGTCTGCACAATGAATCAGGCAGGGAACAGCTGGTGGAGAAATCAGATGGAGAATCAGAGGAATCTGTGGAAGGTATTTGAGTTCACTATAAACATTTTGCAAGCGCTGGGTGAAGAAGCTAGATTTCTGGGCCTCACGACTGAAGCCCAGACTTGCTGTAGGCTAGAGAAACGGTTCTCAGAAATTCACAGCTCAACACAAAGAGCTACCATGTTGTTTCTTTCTGACTCAGGGATGTCTGACTCGGGGCTCGCGAGGCGTCGTCTTGGGAAGAACTGGCCATGGGTTTCTAGTACTTGGCCTCTGGGGTGCCCTGTCTTTCCACTGCCAACAAGTGCGTTGCTAGACAAGGGAAGGGCATTGCTTTTAAGTATTAAGTATGTGCTGAGCAGGAAAGAGCCTTCTCCTGTCCCTTAGGGCACAAAATAAGAACACTGTGGTGAGTAACCGAGAACTTGGCCAACAAAAGAAATATGTCTGAGGTTTGGAAAAGCGGGATACAAGTTTGCTTTCCTTCACCTCCAAATCCACTAGATTTGCCTATCTTGTTTTTCTTTGGCACCTTCTATTTCAAATATTTGTGCCAGGCATAGCTAAAAAACAAACAAACAAACAAACAAACAAAACCCAAACCCAGATGAATAGAAAGGAATCCCTCTCATACAAACAAGGGAAGATGCTCTGTGAGCCTGGGCCATGGAAGAAAGGAGGGACGGGCAGAGAAAGGAAAGCACAGAAAAGAAAAACACAAAAGTAGATTCTGGAACGTAGGGTCGAATGAAAACCCACAAATGCAAATGGCAAAGGATCAGAGGTGATAGGGTGTGTGGGTGGAAGGTTGTTGCCCTGCTCGGAGACATTCTGAGGTGGAGAAATTCTGCAGGACTCAGGCACCTGCTGCTTGAGGTTCACACCATCAGGAGAGTGGAGAGAAACCGGAAGTGGGGCGGCGTGGGGCGGCGGCAAAGTGGCTGCCAGGGACACACTGAGCTACCTTCATTTACAGGCCAAGGTGTTGCTCCTTTGCTCAAGCCAATTCTACATGGGGCCCCCAGGATTCTAGAATCCTCTAGAATTGACTGACATGTGAAAGGTTAGGCAGGGGAAGGGTGGCTCTGTTACTAACCTTGAGGACCATTTCCCTTCCTGAGTATGTTCAGGCCTGAAGCTGTGGGCCTGATCTCTGCTCGCTGTGGCCAGGGGACAGGGGACCTGAGCTGCAAGACCTTTGCTCCCCTGAAGGAGGTCACCCTCCATCTCTCCTTTGGTCCCGAGCAAGGCTAGCAAAAGGGAGAAAGCCACAGAACTTAAACTTCATAAGAGCAATAGCAACAGCGCTTCTGGTCCCCCCCCCCCCCACACAACACCCCCCCCCCCCGCCGCCCCATGGGAACCGACCCACCACAGAGGGCCAGCTCCTCCCACCGGTGGCTTTGCTTTGATACCTCCAGCACCGAGGGGGCCATCTGTCACAACCTGGCAGCAGGGTCCTGAAAACCAGTCCTGTCCTCCAGCTTAAGCTCCACAATGACATTGGTCAAATTGCCACTTTGAAATTCATGCCTGAATCCTTATGTGGAATGTGCCCTCTGTCTACCCTCCTCGCTTTGGAGCTTAAATCCAAACATTGCGTCTCTTGTTAAGACTCTGGAATAAACATAAAACAGGTAATTGGAATATGAGAGCGCAGGGAAATAACTGTAACCAGCAAGGAGAGCTTCTGTGTTCACTTCCTCTTTGCTAGTAGAAGAGAAGAGGATTCATTAATAAAATGAGGCTGCCCCAGAGTTATAAACTCCTTGGGGTGAGGACTGTCACCCACTTTCAGCTCCTTGTTGGGGATCAAGCATTGGAACGAGCTGGGGGCAATTGGACCAGATGGTCTGTGAAGCTAGCGTTTAATATTGTTACAACACTGAGTGGGCCTGGCTTTCCTCTGCCCTAGCTGCACAGGTGAGCAGGGATGGAGACGGGGAAGGGATAGAGAGCATGCTGGGGAGCAGGTGCGTAGCAGGGACTTCCAAACACCCCACCTTCCTCTCCTTGCAGAGTTCACTTCCTTCCCCCCCTAACTCTTACTTTCTAAGCTGTGTCTGACTAAAGAGAGAAAAGATATGACACCTCCAAAACACAGCGTTGAGGGGCACCTGTGTGGCTCAGTTGGGTAAGTGCCCGACTCTTGATTTTGGCTCAGGTCATGATTTTGGCTCATGGGTTCGTGAGTTTGAGCCCCATGTCGGGATCTGCACTGACAGTGAGGAGCTTGCTTGGGATTCTCCGTCTCCTTCTCTCTCTGCTCCTCCCCTCATGCAAAATAAATAAATAAACTTAAAAGAAAAAAAACAATGTTGAGTGAAATAAAGGTACATAAAAATATAGTATGAATATTAACCATGTACATTAATTTTTTAAAGAGAAAATTGGACTGCAAATTGTCATGAAGTTATATTTATGTAATAAAAAAAGGTAGAAAATGCATGAGGATACACGTCAGCATAATAAGAACACCAACAGCCACATCCACCAGGACCACAGTGCCCAACTTTATGGAGAACTTTCCGTTTGCTGGGTGCTGTTCTCATTAGCTCACTAAAGCCTCTGGGAAGGAAAGAAGGGGGTGGGGGCGAGACTTTAATTGTATTCGAAGCGAATATAGCAAACTGACAAAGTGTTCACAAATTACAAATTTGGGTGGAGTGTTCGTTTTATTTTCGGTATTCAGTGTGTTTGAAACACTTCCTAATTTAAAAAAAATTTTTTTAATGTTTACTTATTTTTGAGAGAAAGAGAGACAGAGCATGAGCAGGGGAGGGGCAGAGAGAGAGGGAGACAGAGAAAGTGAAACAGGGTCCAGGCTCCCAGCTGTCAGCACAGACCCCGACTTGGGACTCGAACCCACAAGCTGCGAGATCATGACCTGAGCTGAAGTTGGATGCTTAACCAATTGGACCACCCAGATGCCCCCTAATTTTTTAATTAAAAGAAGCAAGCAAAAGCAATAACAAAGAGAAACATGCAGATTTGGGGTTAGAAAGCACCTGTTCTGCCCAAGGACATGCCTTCTCAAGTTCTACCCTGGGAGTATATCCCCATTGACCTTCACCTGCTGCCAGGGGTTGGGTGGGGCTTCAGTCTTTCTCCACTCTTCCTCCCCAGATGTGTATCTGCTCCCACACCTCTCAGACACTGTGTCTGATGTATCTTCTAAGTAGCTCCTTAGTACATCCTGTAAGAAGCATCCTTAATCACTGGGCCCTGCTGAGGCCTCCAGAGCATCTGTCCCCAGGCCCATGCCCTTCTGCACCCAGGACCTGCCGTGCATCACACAGACACCGAGGGTGCATCAAACCCAACCTGCTCAAAAGCAAGCCTGACTTCCCCAAACTATTTCTCCCACAGTAAGCTCCCATCCTCTTTAGAGTAAAAATAGTCGCGCGGATTTGTTCCCAGCTCCCTTCTTTCTGTTGCTTTCCACGACCCACCCATCAGCCCATCTTATTGGCTCTGATTTCAAAATACACATTGGGTCAGAATGCGTCTCAGCTTCCTCACGCCTGGCCCCAGTGCCATCCGGCCCGGACCGCTGACTGCAGGAGCCTCCTAGCCTGCCAGCTTCCACCTTCCACCACCCTTAGACTACAGCCAAGAATCCATATGGATTCTTTAAAAGCTTCCCAGGGCTTCCTTGCACTCAGAATCAAATAGAAAGGCTTCTCTGTGGTCTGTAAAGTGCTCATCACTGGGCCACCAGTCCCTTCCCAGCCCATCCTGTCCCTGCTCCCTTGACTAGAGTCATAAGGACCTTCCAAGGGACGTGTGTCCCTGGTTCTCAGTGAGGGCCAGGCAGGCCCCAGTAGTCTGGCCATATGTCTTGGCTGTTTCCTCTGTCTGAATGCCTCTTCACCTGGATAGCATATTTTTTTAATTTTTAAAAAATGTTTATATTTATTTTTGAGAGAGAGATAAAGAGCAAGCAGGAGAGAGGCAGAGAGAGGGAGATAGAGAATCCCAAGCAAGCTCCACACTGTCAGCACAGAGCCATCATGACCTGAGCCAAAATCAAGAGTCAGACACTTACCAACTGAGCCACCCAAGCGCCCCTTACCTGGATAGTTTTATGACTCTCTCCCCCTTCTTCTCTTCACTCAGGTCTGGGCAAATCTCATCACCCTGTCGGACAAAACAGCCCTGTCACTTTCCTTGTCCTTGTCTGTATTCATTCTTCTAGACCAGCGCCTGGCCCATCGTGGGCACTCAATTGCACATTTGTGGAAATACAGAATTAATAATACTTCTCAAACATGAACTGGTCACAGGCATTAAATCATTTAGTTCCCACAAAAGTCATCTCTGAACAGCACGGGTGACTGACCCTTGGAGAAGGCTCACAGGCTCCATTGGTGCCAATTCCAAGATGGAACTCAAACACCTTTCCTTTTGCTCCAGTCTTTCCCCCTGTACCACACTGTGGCTCTCCAAGGAGGAAAGTAAGGAGAAACAGCATTCAACTGTCTGTTCTGTGCTCCAGGGATGGAGTGGGTCACACAGACAAACTTATTTTCATCTTCACAAACATCCTGAGAAGTTAGCGATATCTCCATTTTAGAGATCAGAAAACTCAGCCTTCTGAGAGGTGAAATATTTAGCTTAAAATCACCACTTCTACTCAGTGACAGAATGTGCCCAGCCCTGCCTCTTCTGCAGCTCGTGCTTTCTTAAACACATCCATCCTGTTTGCCTCAAAGTTCCATTTTGATTCCCCTAAAAGGCCTCTTTCCCTGGAGCTTGTCAACAGCACAGGCTTTCTGATCCCTGCCGTCTCGTGAATGATTCCAACTCTGTCTCCTTCCCTCTCCTCACTCCCTCCCTCTGCCGCAGGGACCTTTCCCCAGAACTTTCACCCTCTACTCATTGCTTACGCCTGCTGTGGTCTCAGAGGAGCAATCGTTCTCACGGGCCACCCAGAAGTTGGACATGAGCAAACAGGTTAGGTCGAAGAGAACATTTAGTGCTAGAAGGCAGATGGTGCCCAACTTGCAAATGGGTTTGTTTGCTAGAATTTCTTTGGAGGATAGTCAGATGCAACTTGAAACACATTTCCCCATAGAAGCAATATCATCAGTGATGAATAGGGCCTTGGGTCATCCATGAAGCCCTGACTAATGTGAATGCCCAATCAAGATACCACTAGATATTCCTAGAATTATTGAACCTCACTAGCAAGTCGACATCAGTCACATGGATTCTGTGGAAAAACAGGATTTTGAGTTCCAACTGGGGACACCAAGAACAGTTCTGTTCACATTATTCACCTCATGCTCTGGTCTCTGTGTGACATTCTCCTTGTCACGTGCCCCCATCCCAGCTGGAATTCAGTAGGGGTGGTTGTTGGCCTCGGGTAGTGGAAGGTGCTGGGCATTTGAAGGAGGGAAGCACAAAAGAGGGCTTGCAGAGTAGGGTTATTGGGCAGGGCATAGCCTGTGCTTAGAATCTGGATGTAGTAATGGCATCAGTTTCAGGGCCCGGCACGTGCTGGGGGTGGGGGGGTGTCTTTTGTGCTGTGGTACAATGACTGGAGCAGGCAGAGTAATGACAGAATGTTAGCAGTAGGGAGGGAGTCACCCTTCAGAAGGGATAACACGTGCAGATGTATGACTGCTTCCTGTGTAGGTCCTGATGTCTTTGGAGAATGCAAATGCAATGGGGTGGCAGTGCCCAGTCATGCAGAGCACCCAGAATGGGAGCCAGTGGGCCCCACTCCTTGCTCCACTTCCTTAACATGTAGTCTCTCGAGCCTTATTTTTCCTCTGTGTTAAGTGGGAAAAATCACAATTACCCTCTGCTCTGCAGGGTCACGATGTCCATCTATTATGATATGATTATGAAAATGCTTTCTAGCGCATTCATTGCCCTGTTAGTATTATACTTAGCATTACACAATAGGCCACCTGCTCTCCAGAAATTAATATTGTTTGGTAAAAAACAACTATGAGCGGGACATATAAAAACTTCCATCTAGTCACTAAGTGGTTTTTTTTTGTTTTTTTTTTTGTTTTTGTTTTTGTTTTTTTTAATACTCCTAGCAATTGAGAATTATCTAAAGAGGGAGATTTCAGCCCAGACATCCATATGCTCCAGGCTGAGAACTGGCCACTCCTACTCCTCATCTTCCTTGTCTGTTGGCCTCTATCCCCTCAGACCATGCAGCTTAGCACTCTGTGTGTGGATGTGCTCCCTTTAGGAGGATTTACCTTTCCAGCAGCCCATTTTTTTCTTTGTTGTACTGCTGGAGAAGAATCTAATCTAATCAGTAGTCCTTTTTTATTTTTATTTTTTTAAGTTTATTTATTTGAGAGAGGGGGGCATGGGGCAGAGAGAAGGGAGAGAGAATCCCAAGCAGGCTCCATGCCATCAGCACGCAGCCCTACCCGGGGCTCGATTCCAGAACTGTGAGGTCATGACCTGAGCCAAAATCAAGAGTCAGATGCTTAACCAACTGAGCCACCCAAGCGCCCCTCAACAATCCTTTTTAAAAACTTAATAACAATCGAAGAGATCACATTTTAGTTTCAGATTTCTGGAGGAAAAAAAAAATCCTTATCTAAACTCCATGTGTAGGAATGTTAACATGAGATGGATTGTATTCCAGGATCCTGGGTGTAACAAAGGAACATTAACAACTCAAGGAGAGTTCTCTATTTGGAAAGTATTTTTCCCCTACCTGCTGAATTATTTCTCTCCAGTTTGGGACCTAATGTTCCTATGTGGAGAGTAAACATTGACTCGACTGGCTCCTTTCAAATTCCTATTTTCTGTAGGGGAAGTCAACCTATTTAGGCTTTGTCATTTCAACATGGGTTCATAAACATATTGGCCAATCTGTCAGATTCTCTGTTTTAAAGTCCCTGACTATATTTATCTTTGAAAATTGAAGCCATGGACACAAACCATTTTCAAGTTGGCAAGATATTAAAAATAATTATGTCCTGCAGTGTTTCTCTAGAACCTTGCCTTTCAGGATCTTGGCACCTGCTACATCATTACTGTATAGCCACCTGCTTTGAGATCAGATGCTACAAGTTTTCCTCTATTTGTCTCTGGACCGATGAGTCAATGTAGGATTTGGTTCTAAAAACTCTTATCTGAACAGCGGTGAAGGCAGCATGTAGAATGCTAAAGCCAGTTCCAATGGTTTTATACCAGAGATACAGGACTGTGGGAAATACCAAACTCATTAGAATTCAGATAAGCAGGACCTCACTTTTATTATTGTTTGAAAATCAGTAGAATCATTGGAAAATATTCTCAGCATTGCATTAATATAAAATTCTAGTTGCCCACTGTGCCATCCTGAGAGTCTAAGTGCATCTTAGTGCTTCAGGGTTGATGAGTTCTTTTTTGTGTTGTAAAAACCTCCCTCTATCATCTTAAACTTAAATTTTTGGCACCTGCTTTTTAGTTTTCTGGGAAACGTGAGGTGTGTTGTAGGAAATTCAGTGGAACCTAGATTACTAGGTATGTCTTTGTGGTAGAACAGAGAAACATGGACTTGTACTACTATAGCTGGACTGACTTCAGAATGGTTTTTTTCAAAACTTTCATGGTTATGGGGCTGAAGGTGAATGGTCATGAGAGTTTTCCAAGGACTTGGGAAGCATCCTTGATTTCTATTGTCCCTATTTTTATCGCTTAGATTGGGAAAGATGTAAAAGGCCCTGCATTTGCATCTGACACAAAACCGAGCGTGTTAATGAATTTGCCACCTAAAATACAGAAAAGCACACTGTTGATCCACTTCATAGACACATTATTAGAAATAAGATACAAAACATGTCAATTAGCTGGAGCAGTGGGACACATTAACCAGGGTTTTATTTGACTGAAAGTTCATTGCAAATAAACTGACTGGTGGGGTTACTAAGACACCTTGTGATTTCAGTCTGTAAAAATAGAGATATGATATCCAGAATAAGAGAAAAGATAAATCTTTTGTACTCTAAGCACCTGAAACATGCACGTAATTTTGGCACTTTTATACTCTGAGCATCTTAATAACATGCACAGTTAATTTGATTAGAGAGGGGGATAAATTGGAATCCAGATTTGTATTCAGCAGTGAACAGCCAGAATAATGAAAGACCTAAAGCCATAGAATGGTTTCAAAGTACAGAAATATTTCTTTTGACCTGAAAAAGAATTTAGGAGGGACACCTGTGAAGCTCAGATGGTTGTGTTCAACTTTGGCTCAGGTCATGATCTCACGGTTCGTGAATTCAAGCCCCACATCGGGCTTTCTACTGTCAGCACGGAGCCTGCTTCCGATCCTCTGTCCCCCTCTCTCTCTCTGCCCTCCCCCACTTGTTCTCTCTTTTTACCAAAAATAACTAAACATAAAAAAAAGAATTAAGGAAATAATAATTGCTTGCCGTAGGAAAGGATGTGTTCAAACGTAGTCTTGGACCACTAGAAAGATTTTAGCACATGAAAGCTGTTTTGACATGATGATGTTCAGATACTTTCCAACCATGCCCTTCAAGGAGACCATGGGTATACTTCTATAGAGGTGCCATTTTAGGAAACTGTGTCCCTTTTGAATAAAAAAAAGAATGTTTTGAAATTTTATAATATTTTCTTTCATCATCTGGATTGGAGCTTCTCAATACTTGATTGAGATGATGGAAATGTTTTCTGTACTGTGCAGTATGATAGCCACTGGCCACATGTAGTTAATGAGCACTGGAAATTTGCTACTCTGACTGAGGAGCTGGATTTTAATTTTAGTCAACTTTAATTTTAATTTAAATACCCGCATAGGACTGGTGCTTATGGTACTGGGCAGTGTAGGTCCACACATTGCCTTTCTTTCCCATTTCACCTTGCTAATGGCTTTGAAATTGGGTCTTTGGTCTCTTCCATATTCATCCAAATTCTTAGAAGCAAATGAGGAAAAGAATTAAAATCTAATTTCCAGATGACTTAAATGTGAACTCTTTATTTTTAAAATACCTTCTAGGTGTTTCCTAAGTTTCATATTCAGGTTCTTCAAAGTTTTTCTTTAAAACAAATTTTTTTAATGTTTATTTATTTTTTGAGAGACAGAGAGAGGGAAAGAGAGACAGAGCATGAGTGGGGAAGGGGCAGAGAGCGAGGGAGACACAGAATCTGAAGCAGGCTCCAGGCTCTGAGCTGTCAGCACCGAGCCTGACGCGGGGCTCAAACTCATGAACCATGAGATCATGACCTGGCCAAAGTCAGATGCTTAACCAGTTGAGCCACCCAGGAGCCCCTCTAATTTTTTCTTATCAGATGATGTCTGCTTCAGAGCACCTTCCCCCATTCCTTGCGTGTTGAAATATTGATTGCAGAAATTAAGTTCTGCTGGTGCTCTCTCTTTGGCACTCATATTCTCATGCGAGTTCTCCAGAAGCAGTGTTTTTCAAAAGGACCTGCATTTGCTGCACTCGGCCCACTGTAAACTGATTCCATGACATGTAGGCAATCCCCCGAGGCTTGCCAACAATTTGGCAGGAGACCATATTTAATGGTTGTATTGTTTTTTCTCATTTGGTTTCAAAACTTTAGAAAACATAAACATCGTCTTGGATTTGAGGCAAAGTTTATTCTAGGTTTGAGGTAAATCTTCTTAACCCATTATTAAGCCCTCTGGTTCAGAAAAATCACTTCCCCAGATCAATGCTCCGATTTCAAGATCCATCCAGTTAAGTTAGGGAAATAGTATCTTCTATTTGGAGTAAATCATTAGTATCATCTATTTTCTTGAGATGAGTTGTTCAATATGGAATGATTTGTAATAAAAAAAAAGAAAAGCATTAATCAAATGTAAGGTATTGCTTTTGTTTGTAGTCTTTTTACAGCTTTTAAAAACTTTTTATTTTGAGATAACTCTAGATTTATATGCAATTATAAGAAATAATCCCTTCACCCAGTTTACCCCAATGGTAATGCTTTGCATAATTATAATACAGTATCACAGACCGGAAATTGACATTAATATGATCCACTGATCTTTTTCAGATTTCTCCAGTTTTACAGGACTCAGTTATGTGTGTGTGTATATTTAGTTCTATTCAATTTTGTCACACATGTAGATTCATGAAAATACCATGGTAGTCAATGTACAGAACAGTTCCATCCCGAGGACCCGTCATCCTACCCTTTATAGGCAATGTCACTTCCCACCATCCTACCTTCTATAATCCTTATTAACCAGCATTGCGCTCCATCTCTATAATTTTGTCATTTCATGAACGTTATATAAATGAAGTCATACACTATGTGACTTTTTCATTTTGGCCCTTTTCACTTAACATAATTTCCCTGAGCTACATCCAAAGTGTTGCTTGTATCAACAGTTCATTCATTTTATTGCTGAATAGTAGTTCATATAACGATGTTTGACAATTCACCTGTTGAAGGACATTTGGGTTCTTTCCAGCTTTTGCTGTTACAAATAAAGCTTCTATGAACATTTGTGAACAGATTTCTGGGTGAACATCAATTTCTCTGAGATAAGTATCTAAGAGTACAATAGCTGGATCATATGGTAAATGCACATATAGTTTTGAAAGAGACTGCCATATTCTTTTCCAGTGTGACTGTAAATTACATTCCACTAGCAATGTATGAGTGATCTAATTTCTCTGCATCATAACCAGGATTTGGTGTTATCACTATTGTTTATTTTAGTTATTCTGATTTTTTAATTTACATCTCACTGATACTATTGAACATATTCATGAACTATTCATTTTCTATTTCTTCATGGTTCAGTCTTGAATATACACTAGCCAAGTGTATATTGTACTCAGTGAAATGTCTGTTTATGTATTTTTCTCATTTCTAATTGGATTGTTTGGCATTTCATGTGTTTTTACTTTGTTGAACATGTGGTTTGAAAACATTTTCTCCAGGTCTATACTTTGGCTTTTAATTCTCTTCACATAGTCTTTCACTGAAAAAACGATATTTTTAATTTTAATGAAACCCAAATTATCAATTTTTCCTTTTATGGATCCTGCTTTTGGTGTCAAATCTAGGAGCTATTCACCTAGTCCTGATTCCCAAAGATTTTTCTACTAGGCTTTATTCTAAGTTTTATAGTTTTACATGTTGCATTTATTGCTATGATCCATTTTGAAAAAAAATTTTATAAGGTGTACAACCTAGCTTGAGGTTAGATTGCCTGTGGACGGTCAGTTGCTCCATTACCATTTGCTGAAAAGGTTATCTTTCCTCTGTTTAATTGATTTTGCACCTTTGACAAGCACACTGAGTCTTCCAATGGATGTAGATCCATTTACTTACTTTTTGATGA
Organism: Panthera onca; assembly: GCF_046562875.1. Taxonomy (NCBI): domain Eukaryota; kingdom Metazoa; phylum Chordata; class Mammalia; order Carnivora; family Felidae; genus Panthera; species Panthera onca. Next base: position 73,251,043 of record NC_138340.1, on the reverse strand, counting down.
TTTCTTTCACCGGTATTTTGTCATTTTCAGCATACTTGTTTTGTACAAAGTTTGTTCATTTTCTTTACAGGAGTTGGAAATAGTATTATGTTTGCAATAACAGTTTCCACATTTTCCTTGGTAGTAGATAGAAATGTGATTACTTTTTGTATGTTTGTATTGTATCCTGTAACCTTTTTTTTAATGTTCACTTCTAGCAAGCCAACCTTGCTAAAAGGTGTTTTTTGTTTGTTTGTTTATAGATTATTTGGGATTTTTTTTACATAGACAATGTTACCTGTGAAAAGGGACACTAATTACTCTCGCTGTAATTCATATGCCTTTCATTTTTTTCTTGTCTTATTATAGGGACTAGAACTTAAAGTACTTATTGTTGAATAAAAATGATAAAAGTAGACATCCTTGCCTTGTTCCTAATCTTAAAGAAAAGTAATCAATCTTTTACTATCAGGTATGATGGCAACTATTGGGTTTTGTAAATACTTTTTATCAAGTTAAGAAAGTGCCTTCATTCCTACTTTGCTGAGGAATTTTTTCACAAATAGATGTTGGGAGGCACCTGAGTGGCTCAGTTAAGCATCTGACTTCAGCTCAGGTCCTGATCTCACGGTTTGTGAGTTCAAGCCCTGCATCAGTCTATGTGCTGACAGCTCAGAGCCTGGTGCCTGCTTTGGATTTTGTGTTTCCCTCTCTCTCTGCACCCCCCTTAAAAATAAATAAACATTAAAAATAATTTTAAAAATAAAAAAAAAACCCAATAGATGGTGGATTTTGCCTTGGGTTTTTCTGCATCAATTGATATGATCATATGATTTTTTCTTTTTTAGTCCATTGATATGGTGGATTGAAGGAATTGATTTTAAAATGTTGAACCAGTTTTGCTAAATGTAATAGATCCCACTTGGTCATTGAGTATACTTGTTTTTTTACACATTTAATTTGTTAATATGTTGAGAAGTTTTTAGATTAAGGTTCATGAGGCATTAACCTCTAGTTTTGTTTTTATGTACTAACTTTGTCTAGTTTTGAGCTCAGAGTAATACTAATCTCATAAAATGAGTTGGGAAGTGTACCCTAATTTTCTGTATTCTAGAAGCGATTGTCTAAACTTGGTGTTAATTCTTTAAATAGTAAAATTCTCCCATGAAACCATCTGAGTTTTTTCTGCATCTATTGAAGTTATTACGATTTTTATCCTTCACTTGGTTTATATAGTGTATCACATTGATTAACTTGCAGATGTTGATCCATTCTTGCATCTGTGGAGTAAATCCCACTCAATCATGGTGTATGATCCTTTTAATGTATTGTTAAATTTGGTTTGCTAACATTTTGTTGAGGATTTTGCATCTATATTCATCAGGAGTATTGACCTGTAATTTTCTTTTCTTGTTGCTTTTGGTATCAGGGTAATGCTGGCCTTTTAAAGTGAGTTTGGAAGCATTTACTCTTCCTACATATTTTGGAAGAGTTTGAGAAGGATAGCTTTTAAATCTTTAAATGATTGGTAGAGGCCATGTGAAGCCATCTGGTCCTGGAGTTTTATTTGTTGAAAGGTTTTTGATTAGTGATTCAATCCCCTTACTAGTAGTCCGATTATTCATTTTCTATTTCTTCATGATTCAGCCTTGAAAAATTGTGTATTTCTAGGAATTTATCCATTTCTTCTAGGTTGTCCAATTTGTTGGCATAGAATTGTTTGTAATAGTCTCTTATGATCCTTTGTATTTTTGTGGTATTAGTTGTTAAGTTCTCTTTCATTTCTGATTTTATTTATTTGAATTTTCTCCCTTTTATTCTTGGTGAATTAGCTTAAGTTTTATCAATTTTGTTTATCTTTTCAAAGAACCAGCTCTGTGTTTCATTGATCTTTTCTGGTGTCATTTTAGTCTCTAATTCATTTATTTCTGCTCTGATCCTTATTATTTCCCTCCTTCTATTAACTTTGGGTTTCATTTCTTCTCCTTTCTCTAGTTCCTACAGGTGTGAAGTTAGACTGTTTGAGATTTTCTTGTTTCTTGAGGTAGGCCTGTATTACTATGCACTTTCCCTGTTATAATCACTTTTGCTGCATTCTATAGTTTGGTATGTCATATTTCCATTTTAATTTGCTCTACATATTGTTATTTCTACTTTGATTTCTTCAATGACCCATTGGCTGTTCAGAAGCATATCGTTTAGTCTCCAAGTTTCTTTTTTTTTCAGTTTTCTTATGAAATTGACTTCTAGTTTCATACCGTCATGGTTAGAAAAGATGCTTAATATAATCTCAAACTTCTTGAATTTACTGAGACCTGTTTTGTAGCCTGACATGTGATCTATTCTAGAGATGGTCTGTGTGTACTTGAGAAGTGTGTATTCTGCTTCTTTGAAGTGGAATGGTGTTCTTTTCTTCCTGAAGCTCAGAGTCTTTTTGTTTTATCATTTCTTTTTGTTTAGAGAATTTTCTGTTTATAAGGGTTTGCTATCAACAAATTCATTCAGTTTTCCTTTGTCTGAAAAGTCTTGATTTTCTCTTCATTCCTGAAGGATATTTTTTGCCAGATATAGAATTCAGAGCTGACACTTCTTTTCTTTCAGTAATTTAAAAAATTTCCACTTCCTTCTGTCCTACATGGTTTCAGATGAGAAATCTCTTGTCATTCGAATTGTTTTTCCCCTATAAATAAGCTGCTGCTTTTCTCTGACTGCTTTAAAAATGTTTTTTCACTGTCTTTTGTTTTTAGAAGTTTAATTATGATGTGTCTTGGCATCAATTTCTATGGGCTTGTTTGTTCAGTTTTTTACAACAATACATTTATGTATTTCACCAAGTTTTCTGGAGTTTGGGGGCATTATTTATTCAAATATTTTTCAGAAAGTCTCACTTTCTCCTGTTCTTCATCTGAGACTCCAGTGATAGAAATTTTGGCTCTTTTGTTGTTGTCCTGATTCTCTGTGCAATTATTTTTTCAGTCTATTTCTTTCTCTTAGACAGCTAAATTCTGTTGATTTGTCTCCATGTTCATTGATTTTATTCTCTGTCATCTCTACTATGTTGCTGAACAAATCAGTTAATTTTTAAAATTTTAGTTATTGTATTTTTCAATTCTACAATTTCTATTTTTTTCTTTTTAACAACTTCTTTTTTATGCTGATTTTATTTTTTCATTTGTTTCATTTATTTATGAAACATTTTTATGTCTGCTTTATAATCCTTGTCAGATTTATCTTGACGTTGGCATCTGTTGATTGTCTTTTCTCATTTAAGTTGTGATTTTCCTGGTTATTGCTTTGATCAGTGAATTTCTATTGTATCCAGGGTGCTTTGGATATTATGATATGACTCTCTGTATCCTTTTCAATCTCTCCCTCTCTCTCTCTCTCTCTCTCTTTTTTAGCAAACAACCCTCCTGTTAGGGTGTAGCATGAAGGGTGGGTCTTTATGGTCAGCTTCCTACTGGATTCCCCAAACCCACTCAACTCACTGCTGGATGACCATGGCATTATCTCGGCAGGTAATTAGAGTACCATCTTTTCCATTGGATAGGAAATGAGGTATCTGCTCTCCCCTTTAGTCCTGCTGACCACACAGGGTTGGAAAATCAGAATGCCACTGCCTGCTTCCATGGTAGTGGTATTGGAGTAATAGTCTAGAAGATCAGCTCTTGGCTTGGCCACACCAGAATCACTGGGCAGTAGTGGTAAAGAGGACTTCCTTTGGTGTTTGCCCAGAGTATGGCAGGTATTGACCAAAGGGTTTATGGTTCAGTTAGACCATCCTTTCCTGGTGCTCTGGCTTAGAAGGAACAGACTTTTCTTGCTATTTATTTTGCCTGTGTCCGTTTGTGGTCCCAGATTGGAGGTTTCTGTAGTGCCTTGTCCAGGATATGTAGGAGGCAACAAGGAAGCCCAGAAAACTCTCCTCAGTGTAGTTCTTCAAGTCACAAGATCCTTTGGCAGTCAGCTTTTTGTTTCAACTCCTCAGAATTTTCCTATTATTATTTTTTTTTTTTTTTTGCCTTGTGTCCAAAGTTTTTTTACTTGGAACAGGGAGGACTTGGGAGGAATGGTATTGCTTTTGATATAATGCTTTATTAAGACTTCATCTTTTCTAATTGTAAAATAAATAGCCTCCCTTCAGAAAGAGTCTCTGTGCAGGGCACCTGGATGGCTCAGTCAGTTGAGTGTCTGACTCTTGGTTTCAGCTCAGGTCATGATCTCACAGTTCATGAGTTCCAGTCCCACATTGGGCTCTGTACTGATAGTACAGAGCCTGTTTGGGATTCTCTGTCTCTCACTGTCTCTCTATTCTTCCCTGGCTCGTTATCTCTCTCTCTTTCTTTCTCTCTCTCTCAAAAATAGACAAAAAATTTAAAAAAAAAAAAGAGTCTCTCTGCACAAATTTCAGTCTAGATCCTAAACATGAGTGAATCACTGCTGGTCATGATGAAACAGAAACTCAATTCTCATAGCTCCTGCCCCTAAAACCCTGCAGTGTTAATTATAATAAGAAGAAAAAGAAGAACTAACAATTTTCAATTGCTTAATATATGCTGGGTTCTGGATTAAGTACTTGGCAGCATTTTTTATTTAATTTTCTAAAGTAGTATGTGAACTAGATACTGTTATCACCCTCTTGTTCTAGATGAGGACACGGAAATATTTGACATCAAATCCACATAGCTTGGGAGTGACAGGACTTTTCCAACTTAGCGTTCAAAAAACTTCTGATGTGCATATTCAAATTCAGATAACAAGCGCTATTCTCAAAGATTTTGATCTGGTGGGTGTAAGGCTGGGCCCAGCAATTTGTAATATTGACTTGGCAAGCTAGAAAATTGAGGTAGGAAGTCCTTTACTCACACTTTAACAAACATCTGAGGTACTGAGGCATTTGCTTTGTCTTTGGTTAGATGGCTGTCACCAATAAAGGATGAAGAAAACAAGCACACTTGTCCTTTTTAAAGAAAACAAGAATTTGAGGATGGTCCTCTCTTTTGGGTTTTCCCCAAGAAGATGTCCAGGACTTTCTAATAGGCTCTATGGGGTTTACTGCACATTCACTGTCACACCATTGGGCGGGGCAATCAGACTCACTCCAGAGTAGTCACTTGGATGTTTCTTGAATGTTCCATTTCATTGGAGACAAAATCATGGTTATCCTCAAAATATATATCATGTGCTTGGATGTTTTTGACTTTATAACACTCTTTTTATAGTGTTCCAACTACCAGATCCTTTTATAGTGTACAAAAATAGTCACTTTCCTCACATAAACTGTTTTATACATTGTCATGTAATTTTAAGGTAACTTAAAAATTAACTTTCAGGGAAAGTTTAATCCAGAGAGGACTCTTAATTTACCACACATTATTGTTATAATGCTTACCCGTTTTCTTTCACATGGTTCGAAATGTCTTGTAGAAACCTTCTACTTAAAGTTTTTCTTATGTACTTATTTTTGTTAAGAAATTGACATTTGACAAATTATCCCTGAGTCACTGCTCATCAAAGACTTTCTAACTCAGGATAATCTATAATCTGGGACCAGGTCTTCTGGTTTTATGGACCTTGTGAATTTAGAGACCTGAGAATAGTAACTTTAAGTAGTAATTTTAAATTTGGTTTTCATCAACTTTGAAGGTATGATCACTTAGATACTTAGAGGATCATTTTGAAGTTTATCTTTGTGCTATCTTGTTAAAGACAAATCCCTGAACAAATTATTGACTTAATGATGATTACACAGGAAATGTTTCAAATGTTCCTAAAAATAAGCATGCTGAAACACAGAAAGAGTACCCTTTGTAGGAAAGAACTGATTTACTATTTAAAATCCACTTGTGTGTATTATTAAGTTTTCTTATGGATTTACAAGACATCTTTGGTCTAGTTTTATTTATTTGTAAGAAATAATGCTTCATATTTTTCATTTGGTTAAGCTGGATTATTACTCAGGCAAAATTAATGAAATTCCAATGTGGAAAGAATGTCTTCCCACTCAGCATGGATTGAGGATATCCTCACCATTTCATAGACAACAGCCAACTCTACCCTTAGCAGAAGAAAAGTTTGTGTTCTTGTAAGCTGTGCAAGGAGCTCTTATATGGAAAGAGAATATTACCCATGTATTTAATTAACATATAAAAAAGTAAATGACCATCTTCAAATTTACAATGAAACTGTGAAAATGAAAACAACACTTCAGATATTTAATAGCCCTTATTACCTTGTGTGTTAAATACATTTAAATAATTCAAAAGGTAGTAGGAAAGAATAACCATAGAATTAATGTGCAAGAGAGTCAGCAGGGCATTTTGTAGGCACCAATATAAATAGCTAACGAGGAGAATGTGGAAAAAGGGAGAAGAATCAATAAGTAGGAAAATGTTTGTGTATCACAACAGGCGTGTATTATAATTAAGTGAAATTTACAACACCCACTAGCAAAGAAACATGGGAAACAAAATTAAATTAATGTGCAATTGTAAAGATTATAGTCTCATATAAATAAAACCAAGACTTATGTTTTCCAAATAGAAAAACAAATAGTCATTAAAAATCCAAAGACCTTATGTTCTTCCAAGAAGGACTAAATATTTTTTTGAGTCTGACAATGTTTTCCTGAGCTATTTTACATTGTTCATAGAGTCCTACATATTATTGTCAAAATAAAAAATTAACTTCTAAACAAATTAAATTAAGATAAAATTTGGTATCATTGTACCAACATCCAGATGGTAAAACCTTTCTTTTTGTGAACAGTGAAATTGCCTTTTACTGCCTTGTTTATTTCTGAAAATATAGGGGTCCTTTTTCTTCAGGCATACATTCATTCAACAAATATGTATTGGGCATCCCAATTTACTGGCTTCTGGAGACAATGCAAACAGAGCAGGTATGATTCCTGCCCTCATGGAGCTTCAAAATTCTTCTGAACACCTGTTTTTACCCAATCCATGAAATGAATGTTGATACTAAAAAATTCTGCACAGCTGTTGGAATGTTTCATCTTTGGAATATTGCAGGTGTCTGTCTTCGTGGGTAGCATAACTATAAGTTGCACAACTGGATAACCCAGAGGTAGTGAGAACAAACACACTGCATTTAGCACTTTTCTGTTTGTGTGTAAGTATTTTGGCTCATAGTCAGCAATAGGGTTTTACTTTGCTTTGGGGTCTATTCAACAGGATTTATTTCGCTAGAATCTTGAGGTCTGAGGCTATGGACACTTCGAGTTTCATTGTTTTAGAACTTTGAGAACTGCATTCAAAGTTTAATTGAATGAAATCATTCATTCACTCACTCACACACTCACTCACTCACAATCAGCAAATATTTGTTGAGGAAAACAGACAATGCTCCCTGCTATTATAAAGTTTACATCCTAGCAAAGGGAGACAAATAAAGTGGACATACATGAAAAGTACGATGGAAAAAAAGAGAAAGTAAAACAGTGTAAAGGAGATTGGAAGTGGCAGGATCAGAATGGCAGGTTAAAATGTCCAGTGGGGTAGTTAGAGTAGACTTCATTGAGCAAAGAAGTGAAGGCTTTAAAGGAATAATTAGTGTAAATAGCAGAAGGGAAAACGTTGCAAGCAGGGAGATCAGCTGGAACAAAGCCCCTAAGGATGAGCATGCTTGGTGAAGAGCAAGAAGGCCAGCTCTCCTGGAGCAGGTGGGTAGGAGTGGGGAGGGTAAGATGGGAGGTCAAGGGTAGCTTAGTGGGGAGGCAGGTGGATTATGCAGAATCTCAGAGCCCTCTGTCAAGAATGAAACAAAGAAAGCTTTGCAGAGTTTTGAGCAGAGGAATGATGTGATGTGACTTAGGGTTTTAAAAGGTGACTCCAGCCGCCTTATTGATAACATATTGCAGGGTAAGCATGCAGACAGGGAGTCATGATAGGAGGCTCCCACAGAAATCCAGGCAAGAGGTGATGGTGGCTAGATCCAGGATGTTTATAAAAAAAGAGGTTGGATTCTGCATATATTTTGAAGGTAGAGCCCATAGGAGTTGCTGATGATTTGGTTATGCAGTGTCAGAGAAAGAGGAGTCAGGATGACTCCATTTATACACCATGTAAACAAGCATTAGCGTTTCTGTACTTCCGTATTTCACATATTTCTAGTGGCCTTGTTTCCTAATCTAGGATTCGAGTTAGGTGGCTTTTTCTTTTTTTGTCTACTCCTTCAGTTATTTACTGGACACTCACCAGGTGGTAGACGCTATGAAAGATCAAGATGAGCAGAACATTAATTCTGGTCTCAAAAAAGATCACAGGAGGTAATACAATCAGAGTTTGAGATACATCATTGAGGAAAAAACAGATCAAATGTTGGAGGGAACCAAGCAAGAGAGATGTTCCTTTGACCTGTGAGAACAAAAGGAAGGCTCAACAGCAAATTAGCCTGAGCAGAGCCTCAAGAATAACATGGGCTTGAGGATGGCCATGTTGAGATACCTTCCAGGTCAGCAAAGGGGCTGGCACAGAGTCAGAGCCAGGAGAGAATGAGCGCAGTTGGGCTGGAGGGAAGAGCTGGGAATAAAGATTAGGCAAGAAGCCCTCCTGTTTCAGAGTGCTTGGGCCCAAGGAGGGGGCAGGAAAGGTAAGTATGGGAATATGTGAGAGGCATTTCAGAGGCCAGAGCACTGGGATAGCAAGTTTACAAGGCAAGGCTGACGATTAAGGTGGTTGAGAGTATGAACATGCCAAAATGGAAATAGGGGCATAGAGGGAAAGCGTTTTCTAAAATCCTTCCCTGTGGACGTCAGCAATAAAGTGAAAGGGAAAAATTAAGATCAATTCTTGTGGCAAAGAGTCAACACATCCGCATTTTCCCAGCAGCAAGTTTGGGGACCTAATTTTCTGGATCCTCCATTTGCTTGGGCTATGATTGTGATTTGTGTGATCTCAGACACTCTTGGGAAAGCAAAGCTGAAGACGGTAGATATAAAGCTGATTCCTTTAAGACAGAGATTAAGAAGCACAGAAAAATTTTATTAAATTATGAAAGACCTTCAGAGGTTTACAGAAGAACTTTTCAAAGCTCATTTGTAGTAAGAGCCACAAATAACCACCTGCTCCAGCTCTGTTCAGTTCCTCCCCTCAAAACTGAATCGAAATGCAATCTGGCTTCTCTGACTGGAAACTTCTTCCGGTATTTTCCTTAATGGAGCACAGAGGCAGAGGAGGTGAGGAGGAGGTCACTACTTTGAAGGTCTATGAAGCTTAAAATGTTCTGGCTACAGACTTCAGCTGAACCAATTTTGTTTTCCATGGTGAAGTCTAACCAAACAAAATCCTGGGAATGCACCCAAAGAGCTTGTATTGGATACTTGAATTTTAGAAGGCAAAGAAGTGGGAGAATTGATTATTTTGGCAAAGCGCACATTGTCAGCAAGGTGTTTCTTCACCCTTTTTAGTGTTTGCAGAAGTGTTGAAAATAATTAGAAGCAAACACAAATGTTGGAAAGAAGCATTAAGGGGAGCGCTTCTTCTAGTCCAGCATTTTTCAGGGACCTCAGCCACCGGTTTGGGGAGCACACTCTGAGGGGAGATGGCATGTTTGTTAATGAATATGAATAGCATTTCCTTATGGGCCATATATTTTTCCAGCAGGAAACGGATAATCTACTATGACATTTCAGTGGGTTGGAACAAGATAGATAAATCAAGTACAAGTCACCCTGTTTCTTTTTCAAATGAAAGATAAATGCCTTAATGGATTAGCAATCATGAAATATATAAGTGTTTATAATACAATACTGCTTTATAACACCATCTGCCAAAGAATGGTATTTATTCAGCCACTGATATGAGAACAGATTTTCTTCCACATTATGCAGGGAGGAAATACATCCCAGTGTTAACAAGCATGCACTTTGTATTTAGGCAGCCTAAGTAGTAACGAAATTCTTTAGTTGACCGGCTGTGTAATTTTGATAACGTTACTTAACCCCACTTTCCTTGTCGATAAAATGGTGTAATAATAATCCTACTTTTTCAAGTCATTTAGTCTTTCAAGCAAGGTGATATATGGAAAGCATTCTACCAAATGCCTAACACATGTAAGTACTCAATACATAATAGCTGTTATCATCATTCCACTGGTCCAAATTGGCTACACACAAAATGAGAGTTTCAAAGTATTTGGGCCATCTGAACTGATTGCTTTTTAAAGGAGTGCTGAGGCTTAAGGGGTCCCTCGTTTGGTCGCAGCAAACAGATCTCTGGATTAAAGATGAGGCGTCTAATCAGCCTTCGTGGGCTAGGTTATGCTGTAGTAACAGTTCCCAAGTAACACTGGCTTACAACAACACAGATATATTTCTTGCTCACGGTATATGTCCATCGTGGGTTGAAATGGCCCCAGACTGGTGGAGCAGTCACCATATCACACACTGCCAAGTCACCACACCAGCACCAGAGAGACCCAGAGGCTCTTAAGTCAGCAGTTGAGTGTTCTGGCCTGGAGGTGGCATACACAGCCCTTCTATTCACAGATTGTTGGACAGTCACATGGCCTCGTCCAACATCACAGGGGTTAGGGCATGTAATGCCAGCATACTCCTGGAAGGTGAGAATTGGAAAATCAATGGACAACACTCATGACTACCACAGGGTCATAGACACAGTTGAAAATATACTCTTACCTTACAGGTAGCGGCACTTGAAGAATTTTTTATTGAGTTGCAAAATAATGAATTAAAATTTGTGACCGCAGTAATGATAAATGGTGCTTGTGAACTCTGAATGAGACTAGGGGTGCCCTATCCCAGTGGTGGTACAAACCACATGTTGCCTTGAGTTTCTGGGATGCCTGACCACGAAAGCAGTGCCACAGATTGAGTGCTTTTGTTAAAGAAGTCCAAAGCCATTTTTATTCTCTATGGCTTTTCCCCCATCACCCATGCTATTTTAAATGGCTTTATCTGTTTTTATCTCACATCTAATGGGCTTAATGTGTTCTAACTGTGTGGCTCCATTTGGCACTTTGGATGCTATGGCTGAGAGGCGCCATATAAAAAATATTGTTATTGTTATGATGATGAGTTCAAGCACTGGAGGGGAAATTGTGAAACAACTCGGTACTGGAGCTATCATTATTTTCAGCAAAATAAAGTTTGGCTTCTTAGTACACTAGTAAGCCTTGAAGATTAAATGGTATCTACAGCATGTATCTTAGAGATGGGCCAAAGAAGTCAAAATAAAAACGTTTGATATAGCATTTCATATATTATAAAACAGATGTTTGCTTTTAAGTATTCATGATATTTTTAAAAGTTGACACCCAGGGGCGCCTGGGTGGCTCAGTCGGTTAAGCGGCCGACTTCGGCTCAGGTCATGATCTCACGGTCCGTGAGTTCAAGCCCCGCATTGGGCTCTGTGCTGACAGCTCAGAGCCTGGAGCCTGTTTCAGATTCTGTGTCTCCCTCTCTCTGACCCTCCCCCATTCATGCTCTGTCTCTCACTGTCTCAAAAATAAATAAACGTTAAAAAAAAAAAAAAAATTAAAAAAAAAAGTTGACACCCATATCAGACATTGAAAAAAAAAAGATCCACACACTTAGCATCATTTTTTTTATTCTTGCTTCCATTATGATTGGACAGGCCAGCTATGTTAATTAACTTAACCCTTAGCGTTGACCATTTGCCAGTTTGCTGTGAGGTTGAGCAATGGATTGTTTCATCACTTTAGAAATGCATCATCAAGACGGGAGGTGCATGGAGTTCTGGAAAAAAGGACTGTTTAGGTCCCTTCCCTCATGATGATGATGTGATATTATGTTCCCATTACTTGAATATTCATTATGGTTTCCCACATGTTTTTGGCTACCTCTGTTTCCTGCAACTGTTTACATTATTAAGTTGGTCTGGATTATAGAAATGTAGCTTGAATTCTGAATATAGTTAGAGTAGCTTGGGATGTTTGCATAGATTGGGTAGTTCCCTTTTTAGCCTAAGAGAATCATGGAAGTTTTCTAAAAGGAGATGAGACAAAATAGTCAGGGTCTTGTTACTGAAGGGCCTCAAACCACAGCTGGAAAACACCACAGGGCTTGTCTGAGGAATTTTCTGGCACACTAGGAACTGGACCCTCCCTGGGCCTTGAACCAGATAACTTTCCACAGAGAGCACAGGGAAGACTTCATTCCTTTCGGGGCGGGTAGAAGCGTACATTGCCTGAGTCAGGAACACGGGAAATTGGGGATGTATTGATGTTGCTCTGATCCCGGGACTTCCTACAAGGAAATTAGTGGCATATGACAAGTTAATTTGAAAAGATGAGGTAGTAATGAATACATAGTGCATGAGGTATCTGGAGGCACTGTAATCTAGAAAGACGGAGAGAACAGCCTGGTCAGAAGATGAAATGTGAAATTGTCCTTGGCATGTTCTACCCCAAGGCGCCTGAGTTCAGTTTCAACCTTAGCTAACCCCCTCTTCTTTTGCTGCCCAGGAAGTAGTGTGGCCCATTGGCAATGACTGGGGATTTGGAGCAAGACTGGGTGTGAAGCCTGGCTCTTCTTCTTACTGACTCTGTGACCCCTAGCGAGTGACTTCCCCACCAAGTCTCTCAGTTTCCCTGGTTGTAAAATGGTGATGACAATAGTAGCTTCTGGAATTATCCTAAGGGCTGAATGAATCAAATGTGTCAAGCACATAAAATAGTGTCTGGCGCATAGTGTTTGTTAAATAAGTCAAATAAGTTCCATGTTTTCTAAGTTCCTTCTCCTATACCTAGTTAAAATCTAAAGGAGTATAAAATTAATTTCCGGTGTAGGTTCTGATGCTGTTGAAAACAGTAAGTGTGCCCTTATCAGATGTGTGACATGGGTAATCTAACCTTCCTTAGCCTTCTCTTTGCTATCTGTAGGAAGAGGAAGAAAATGCCTATTTCAAGGGGTTGTAATGGAGAATGAACAAAATAAACATTTGAGAAGTGTCTGTTATGTAATATGTGCTTAAGTAATGGTTGATTCCTTTCTCCCTTTTCCTTTCCCTTGAAATATTTGTATCCTTGACTCTAAAGGAATTTTTAAAAGTTAACACTTTTATCCCCAACTTGCTGCCATGAACTGAAAATGCAGCTAACTCAGAGCACCTGGGTGACTCAGTCGGTTAAGCACCCGACTTCGGCTCAGGTCATGATCTCATGGTTGGTGAGTTCGAGCCCCGTGTTGGGCTCTGTGCTGACAGCTTAGAGCCTGGATCCTGCTTTAGATTCCGTGTCTCCCTCTCTCTCCACCCATCTCTCTCTCTCTCTCTCTCAAAAATAAATAAACATTAAAAAACAAATGCAGCTAACTTGTCAGTGTTCTGGAAGGTCTTGAAGTAGGAGGTGACCGGGGCTCTGCTGAGGAATCTAAGTTGTTAAGGCAAACTGGAGAAGAGAAGGAAAGAAAATGATAGCAGTTGGCATGTATTAAGTGCTTACTGTGTTTCTGGTACTTTCGAAGAATTTTTTTTTTTTTTTTTTTACGTCCTCACAACTTGATATGGTAGGTGCTATTATCGTCCCCATTTTCCAGAGAAAGATATTGAGGCACAGGCTGATTAGGTCGCTATCGAGGAGATACAGTTAGTAAATGGCAGAGCCAGGATGTGAAACTAGACACTCTGCTTCCAGAACCCACACTCTTCATCATCTTGCCATATCACTTGTCAAAAACCGTGGCTACAAAGTCAGCAGGTCTATATGTGCACCTGCTATACCTGCTCTTACATGCATTTCACAACCTCTCTCAGCAACATATTGCTCTTCGGGGATATAGGAATGGAATGCATTCATAAATACAAAAAACTGCCTACAGTGATCGTGAGGATCTAGAAAGTACTGAGCCCCGGGCCTGGTTTAGAGGAGGGACTCAGTAAGTAGTAGTTTCAGACGTTACCATGTCTGACTTGCAGGCTGTGATGCGACTCCTCCTCCCCTGCCTCTGCATGGTGTCGGCCTCCAGCTCTTGAACTCTAGAGTCCATGAAGTTTATCAGTGCAGCCTCTCAGGAAAGCGCATGCACAGAATGCAATAGAAGTTGAAATAAAGGTCATTGCCGCTTTCCTAGAAATCCCTTGTGTGAGGGGACACACACACACAGTCCTCACTTAGAGATGGGTACAGCCTACAAGCTGTGCCACCCAGCCCCCTTCCTGGTGAAGGGCATAAGGATACCCATGGTCTTGACCACCAATCATTAGACTAGGTGGTCTCCTCAAAAGGACAGCACCTGGGGTTGCAGATTTGGTACCAAGTTATGTGCCCATTTGTTTCCATGTTTTTTAGTTTGACCTCCTCTATTAAGGCAGAGGAAAAATTTTCCCACCTTACTTTATCCCTAGGTGGCTATGACTCAGGTCCCCCCTCCCATCTCTTTCTATGGGGAACAACACTCACAGTTCCTTCAAAAATAAAAATGCCGTGTTTTCTGCTGTCAGGTCAATGGAAATGTGTTTGTTTAAGCCCAAGAATATGGAATCCCTTTTTAAGAAATGCATTTTTCTCCAAATTTATCGACTGTCGAGATTAGCTTTTTATTAATTTACTTTGCTTCCTGGGGACAGAACACATTTTGATGTGATAGATACTGAGCTAGAACTTAGTAAAGAAAAGGCTGCGCAAACATCTCATTTAAAACCTCAGCACCGGGGCGCCTGGGTGGCTCAGTCGGTTGAGCGTCCGACTTCAGCTCAGGTCACAGTCTCGCGGTCCGTGAGTTCGAGCCCCGCGTCGGGCTCTGGGCTGATGGCTCAGAGCCTGGAGCCTGCTTCCGATTCTGTGTCTCCCTCTCTCTCTGCCCCTCCCCCGTTCATGCTCTGTCTCTCTCTGTCTCAAAAATAAATGAACTTAAAAAAAATAAAAAATAAAAAATAAAAATAAAACCTCAGCACCAAGGACGTTGGAATAAATACAGTTACCATGAAAATACAGTGTTTTGGAATATGGACATTTAGATGGTAAGTGGCTTCTTAAATGTATGTATATCCTGGACCCAAATCTTCTCTGAATTCCATACTCGCATAACTAATGGCCCACTCACCTCTCCCCTTAGCTATCTCACAGACACCTCAAACAGCATGTCAGAAAGAGAATTTGACTTCTGCTTCCACCCAAACTTGTCCATACAGAATCCATTCAGTCTTCCCCATCTGGCAAATGGCCCCACCAGTTGTTCAATCCAGAAACACAGGATTCTCCATTGCTCCTTCTCTTCCCCACGGCCCATGTAATCCATCAGCAAGCCCTCTCATTCCTATCACCAACATGTCCCTCAAATGCATCCACTTTTCTCAAACTCTACAGGCACCACCCCAGTCCGGGCCACCACCATCTTTGCTGGTCTGCCCACAGCAACCTCCAAACACATCTCATCTCACTCTCTGCCTGGCAACACGAGTGTTGTTTCACTGCTCTCAAAGCTCCAGTGGCTTCCCATGGAACTCAGAATAAGATCTAGCTTCACGACTATAACTTCTGAACTCTTTGCTTCTTCTAAATCCTCTTCTACACTCTGTTCTGCCTCTTCCTCCAACTTCATTTAGAATCTCTCTTCTCCTGCCAAATTGAGTTCCAGCCACATTGGATCTTTTTTTTTAGTTTCTTGAACATCAAACCTGTTCACACTGCCTGGACTTTTCTTTTCTCCACTAGTTGTACGGATAGCTCAATTTAGGGCTCAGCTTAAGGATCATCTAATCAGTCTGGCCTTATCACACATTCCATCTAGAACAGTCCTTTCCTGCTACCCTGGCCTCTCCCCACTCTGCCTATAATATTCTTTTCTTTCCAGCTAGATTTTAAGCAATTTTATTTTTTCTATAAAATTTTAGCTATTTATTTAGTTGCTTGTTTATTGTCTGTTTCCCAAATCAGAATATAAATTCCATGAGAGTAGGGACCAGATATGGTTTTTTTTTTTTTTTTTTTTTTTTTTTTTTTTTTTTTTGCTAATATATATCTAGCTCATAGGGCCAAGATCTTGACACAGGGATAAATACTAAAAAATTATATGTAGACTTAATTAGTGGAAAAACTAATTAAAATGACATAAATGGTACTTATTCAAATACCTTTAATTATTGGCAGTCATTAATTCAATACATTTATGTCAAATGACAGAGCATGCCCCATGGAATCTGATACACAGATCTTGTCCTGGTTCTATTATTTATTTAGCTGCTTAACCTTAGACAAACTAACCCTTTAAAGGACCTCAGTTTTCTGATCCATAAAATGAGAGTTATAAGGGTCTCTATTTTATAAATTGAAAATTCCAATGAGATAATGCAAATAAAAAACACAATCTAGAGCAGCTGAGTGCCTGGGTGGCTCGGTCGGTTGAGTGTCCAACTTTGGGTCAGGTCTCACGGTTCATGAGTTCAGTCTTATGGTTCTTGAGCTTCAGCCCCCATAAGGTTCGCTGCTGTCAGCATGGAGCCTGCTTATGAGCCTCTGTCCCACCCTCCCCACCCCCCTGCCTCTCCCCTGCTTGTGCTCTCTGTCTCAAAAATAAATAAAAAAGCATTTAAAAAACCACAATCTACAATCATTATAGGTGTTTAAGAAAGGATGTTTGCCATTATCTTCATTTCATAGGACCGTAAAAAGCATGCAGGACACATTAATAAACCCAATTGGCATGTTCCTGCCCTCACAGGAGATACGGACAACTAAGTAGACAGTGGAATACAATATGCCTAGTGCTGGTATAGAGGATGCACAGGTAATACGTACTACCCAGATGTTCTTGGCATCAAGGTCAACTGGATTTTCTTTGTGTTCCATCAGTTACTTAAAATCTTGCCACATTATAATTTGCTTCATATTTGGATCTTTTCTTTCTTATGCAAATTTCGTTTTTCTAGAGTTTTTAATTATTATTTTCTTGTATAATGTAATTTTATCTTCTTTTAAAATTTTTTTAAAAATTTATTTCTTTTGAGAGAGATGGAGCAAGTGGGGGAGGGGCATAAAGAGAGGGAGAGAAAGAGAATCCCAAGCAGGTTCTGTGCTGCCAGTGCAGAGCCTGACATGGGGCTTGAACTCATGAGAGCATGAGATCATGACCTGAGCTGAAACCAAGAGTCAGATGCCTAACCGACTGAGCCACCCAGGTGCCCCTAATTTTATCTTATTATTACATTGTTCCAATCTTTAAGTTATTCTAGTTATACAATTAACGTTCTTCTTGCTTTCTTAGACTCCTCTTTTGAATGTCTCTGTCCTCTTCCATTTCTATGTTATTGACTGTCTTGGTCTGAGCTGTCATCTGGGACTTTCCTTCCCTGTGCTCCCTGGTTGGTTCTGAGTATCAAAATTTTCCATCATTTACTCCCATGTTTTACTGGATTCAACATCAAGAAATTATTTAGTAAACTTAGTTAATCTTTGAAAGTTTCAAAAGGTCTTCGCACTTGATTAATCATTTGTTTGGATATGCAGTTCTAGGTTGAATATCATTTTCATTTAGAAACTTGAAAGCAAGCTTCATTTTCCTTCTAGTTGCAAGTACAAACTAGTAAGTTAGTCTGAACTAACACATTCAATCCTTCCGCTTTAAGTTCTACTTCTATTTTAAGACCTGTCTCGGGGCGCCTGGGTGGCTCAGTCGGTTAAGTGTCCGACTTCGGCTCAGGTCATGATTTCATGGTTTGTAGGTTTGACCCCCACGTCGTGCTCTGTGCTGACAGCTCGGAGCTCATGAACCTGGAGCCTGCTTTGGATTCCGTGTCTCCCTCTCTCTCTGCCCCTCTCCTGCTTGTGCTCTCTCTGTTTCTCTCTCAAAAATAAATACACATTAAAAAAAATAATAAAGTAAAAAGACCTTTCTCCTCACCACGGATTTTAAGTTCAGAATGTCTTGGGGGGTGAAATGGGCCAATGAATACCCATTTCCTCTCAGTCTCCTTGTAGAATATTCTGGGCTTCAGATTTCTCTCGCTCTTTTTCACACATCAACATTATCCTATCCATGTCATTCTTAACTTTGTTGTAATATCCTATTCACCAGTGATGCTACCACCCACTTTCTTTACTCTTGAAGTTTTATATTTGTTTAACTTCTAAACTCTTATGTCAGTGGTACTTCAAGAGAGAGTGAAGATAATATTTGTGTTCAAAGACCCACAAAATACAACTTGAAATTATTGTACAGGTTGCCATCGTTTGGAGGCACTATAATTTATTTGACCAGTGCCCAAGTTCTGGACATATATTCCAATATTTTTTGATAATTGTGACTGTGTGACCTCTTCATCCGGAAGAAAGGGGTTGGAGATAGACCTATGGGAGCAGTATGTGAGACAAAGAGTTGCTAAACACCGGGTCCTAACAAGGTCACTTTTGGAAGCTAGAAGTTTAAAAAAAAAAATACATACAGAATTCCACACAGAGAACCCTCACAGCCTGTAAATTGTAAATTAGAAAGCTCTGTGGGAAGGAGATAGGTCTTAAGAATATAAAATGTATTTGGAAATTTGTATAGATTCTTGCCTATAGAATTTGTCGACATTCCTCATTACATCCATAGAAGAAAATTTTTGAAGCAGGATTTCTCCATCCAAGAAACTCGTCGTACTGAGTTGACAAAATTCCCTCCAGAAGGGTTGTATCAGTTTATACTCCTACCTGTCACTGACCTCTTAAAAACAAACCAAAATAGCCACAAGATTTGCTAATTTTACAAACAAAATTTTACCTTATTTTATTATCTTCATATGTATTTCTTGGATTATTACTGACAGTGAATATTATCCATGTTATGTTGCCCAAATGCTCAAACCAACCCTCCATAGGTACTGTCAACCTCATTTTAGAAATGTGTAGACTGAGGCTCAGGGACTTTAAGAATTCTCAAGATCACACAGCTTGCAAGTGTTTGAAAGCATATGTGAACATAGATGTTACTTTGCCAAAAAGTAATTTAAGAACATGTGACTTATCTGCTCATCTTTTTTTAATGGAAGATCAAATTATTCATTCTTTCTGGACCTTAGATGTAAATAATTATGTCAAGCATTTTCTACTTCTTGAGACAAATGTATTTTAAGAACCCTTTATTCCCTTTGTGCAAAGTCTCGACTGGAAAGGATGTCCCTGGTACACAGGATTATTGCACAGGGCTGCAAGAACAGGGGATTTCAATTGATTCATGAGAAGTTAGCTTTCTCTGGGATCTGGATATCACTTTTAATTGTCCCATTGCTTAACTATATATATATATATATATACATATATATATATGTATATTTCCATTGCAAAAATACATATGACTATAAATTTTTGTTTTTTAATAAACCACGTGGCAAAACAATAATTATTTTAAAAATGTATAAAAATTACAATTTGAAAATTGCCAGTACAGTAGATATATATATACACTATATTTTGATCTTAAATTAGATGAACAAACCCCAGCTTCAGAATCGTTCTGAACTCAACCATATGCAAAATACCTGGTTTATGACAGCGCTTATGGAAAAACATATACAATTTATTAAATTGTGATATGGTTTCCTTAATAATATACACTTATTTAGAGAAGCATAAGCTTTCCAAACATACAGTATCTTCCAGGTGTCTTTATGCCAGCAATTCTAAAAACCAAGCAATACCATTCTAGTGCTTTAATAATACCATTCTAGTAAATGGTATGTAGTAAAACCATTCTAAATTCTTTAAGACTTTTTGTGCAAACTGTTAAATACCCTTCATCCCAAATTGGTAGCATAGTCTTTAGTGTATATCTGGAAGCTTCCAAGAAAGAATAGTGTTTAGTGGGAGTAACACAAATTGAACTGCCCTTTAGTATGGCTGGACCTGAAGAATTCCCTTATACCATCACTGCATGGAAGTTCAAAGTTCCATGCTGCAAGGTGGATGAATCTCAAAAACATGCTAAGTGAAAGAAACCAGACACAAAAGGTCACATATTGAATGATTCTATTTGTATAGAATAGGTATATCCAGAATAGACCAATCCAGAGACAGAAAGTAGGTTAGTGGTTGCCAGGGGTTTAGAGGAGGGCCGAGTTGAGGGAAACTGCTTCGGGCCCAGAGGGTTTAACTTCGGAGTGATGGAAACATCTTGCAACTTCTAAATAGAGGTGGTCATTGCACAGCATTGCGAATGTACTAAATGCCACTGAACTGTTCACTTAAAAAAGTTTCTAAGTTTATTTATTCATTTCAAGAGAGGCAGAAAGGGTGGCAGAGGAGGGGCAGAGAGAGAGGAAGAGAAAGAGAATCCCAAGCAGGCTGCACACTGTCAGCTCAGAGCCCACTGCAGGGCTTGAACTCACAAAACTTGAGATCATGACCTGAACTGAAACCGAGAATCAGATGCTAAACCAACTGAGCCACCCAGGCACCCCTGAACTGTTCATTTTTATGTTTATTTTATTATTTTTAAATGTTTATTTCTTTTTGAGAGAGAGAGAGAGAGAGCACAAGCAGGGGAGGGACAGAGGGAGAGAGGGAGACACAGAATCTGAAGCAGACTCTAGGCTCCAAGCTGTGAGCTCAGACCCCAACGCGGGGCTTGAACCCACGAATCGTGAGATCATGACCTGAGCTAAAGTCAGATGCTTAACCGGCTGAGCCACCCAGGTGCCCCTGAACTGTTCACTTTTAAATGGTTCATTTTATGTTATGTGGATTTCCCCTGACAAATTATTTTGTTTAAAAACCCAAGTTCCTGAACCTAACAGAACCAAATTTGGAAACTGACTCTTCCTACCTGGGTGATGTTGGACAGATTATTCTCATTCCCTAACCTGAACCCGAAGCCTGTACCTAAAGTCTCCTTTAACTTCAGTGTCCGCCCAGGATTGTTGTGAAGGCTCTCTAACAGGACTGCACGGTGGCTGAGTTATCGATCCCAGGTTCTTATGAAATATTTGCAGCTATCGTGCTACAACCACCAGCAGCAATCCCAGCAGCGAGTTCCAGCCCAGATTCTCAGTGTAGTCAAGTGACTATTTTCCAGCTGGTAGTCACGCTCCAGGAATTCTGTTAGGAAGGAGTCACATGACATTGACCTCAGCCTATACCCTCAGTGGCATCCTTCTTTCGAAAGACAAATTTTCGATTAAAACTGTTGTTAATTAATGTCAAAATGGAACGGACTCAGAGTGGTAAGGATCACATCCCTGAAACATCAAATGATCAGCCTTCTCGTGAGAGTAGTGGACCCTGCCTCCCAACGTGTGCTCCTTAACTGAAAAAGGGACCAACCAGTGAAAAAAAAAAAAAAAACAGTCTTCCCTGGGACATTTTAAAAGGTAGCGTGAGCTTCCACGTGGAACCTAAAAACATAACAAATAAATAAAGAAACAAAAAGCAGAGACAGACCCTTAAAGCCAGAAAACAAACTGGTGGTTGCCAGAGGGAAGGGGGAGTGATGGGCAAAATGGGTGAAAATTGGGAGATACGGGCCTCCAGTTATGGAATGAATGAGGCAGGAATGAAAGGCACAGCAGGGAGAACACTGTCAGGGGGTGGCCACATGTGTGGCAGGCCCAGCATAATGGGCGGACTCGTTGACTCGCTGTGTCATACACGTGAAACCGATGTAACGTCGTGTGTCCACTACACGTCAGGAAAAAAAAAAAGTAAATATAATTTAAAACAATAAAAAGAAGTGTGAGGAGAAGAAATGAATTTCACTGAGCTTCAGAGAAACAAAACTCTGGCCAGCAGCTGAAAGTTGCCATTTGTCCACAGTGGATGGTGTGTGTTGACACAAAAGCATGGCTTGGGGGGGGCGCCTGGGTGGCTCAGTCGGTGAAGCGTCCGACTTCAGCTCAGGTCATGATTTCGCGGTCCGTGAGTTCGAGCCCCACGTCGGGCTCTGTGCTGACAGCTCAGAGCTTGGAGCCTGCTTCCAATTCTGTGTCTCCCTCTCTCTCTGCCCCTCCCCGTTAAAAAAATAAATAAATAAATAAACGTGGCTTGGGGTGTCAGGGTGGCTCAGCCAGTTGAGCGTCTGACCTCGGCTCAGGTCACGATCTCACGGTTTGAGAGTTCAAGCCCCACATCGGGCTCGCTGCTGTCAGCGCAGAGCCCACTTCAAATCCTCTGTTCCCACCCACCCCCCGCCCCTCCCCTGCTTGTGCTCTCTCAAAAATAAAAAAACATAAAAAAAAAAAGTGTGGCTTTTGACCGGCTGGGGAGGTCTGTGTCCTCTTTATCATCGACAATGGCTTCTACAAAAGTACTTTTTATTAATGGGATTCTCTGGAGAGCTTGAAGCACATTTGCTGCTTTACTAACTGACATTCTGTTACCCACACGCGCTTTGGTTTTGTGTGTTCTTCCTTTGCGCTCCCCAAATCGGGAGCAGGCTGGAGAATTTTTTAAGAGATGGAAACGTACTGTTTTGTAGTCTTCTTGCAACTATCTAATTTGTTTTCCCAAAGCCTAACCAAATTAGATGTGAAGGACAGCCAGCATCCCGGTGCTGTTAGTTATTAGCCATGTGACCTCGAGCAAAACTTGAGCTTTTTGGGCTTTCGTTGTCCTGACGTGAATGAAGAAGGAGGATAATAGAATCCATCTCCAGTAGGTGTTGAAAGTACCGTTTGAGTTCCGGGTTTACAGTGGCTCAGTGCTCAGCAAACAGAAGGCAATAAATCGCCTTCTCCCCCAGCTCTGTCCGTGTCAAGAGAGATTCGGCGGCAGCTTTTTCCTCATAGTAGCTGGCCAGTCTCGTGCATTGGCGTGGATTAGGGAATGTTTAGTGTGTGCCTCTTGTCCATCACCTCATTTAATAATTTTTTTTAAGTTTTTAAAATTTATTTTGAGAGAGAGAGAGCATGCACAAGTGGGGGGAAGAACAGAGAGAGAGAGAGAGAGAGAGAGAGAGAGAGAATTCCAAGCAGGCTCCATGCTGTCAGCGAGGAGCACAACAGGGGGCTCCAACTCACAAACCGCGAGACTGTGGCCCGAGCAGAAATCGAGAGTCTGAAGCTCAACCCACCGAGCCACCCAGGCGCCCCTCCGTTATCTCATTTAAACCCTTACGTGATCATACCCAGTTTAGTTGCAGAACATGAGGCTCAGAGAATTTAAGCAATTTGTCCGAGACGGCTCTGCCACAGAGTAGGGGAGCTGATGTGCAAACCCAAATCTCCCTGACAATGAAGCTTGTACCACCAAAAGGCTTCACCAGGGTCTGGCAGAAGTTTAGTTGATCTGCAGTCTGTTGAATTCGACCCTGAATAATAAACTGCTAGACCCCCTTCCACCTGGGCTCAGGTTTCCAGCTTCAGAGAGACACTGTGTACCTGCGGTCACGGTTCGTCTGGATCCAGAGAGCCTGCCCAGTTGTGTGACGGACCCCTAAGCGCCTCTGCAACAGGACTGGCGACTTCGGAACGATCCTGGCACCCATTGGGCGTGTACATGCCGCCCCCTGCATGATGGGGGCAGGTCAGATGACCACTGCACAGTTGAACGAGACTGAGGCAGGAAAAGCCTCATGTGAAAACACACGTCTTTCCAAAATGATGGTGGACCTACACCGTTGTAACTGGCAGTGATATTCTTGGCATTCGTTGAAAACACCCCAGGCTGCTTGGGTAATTAATTTCATAGGGTTAGTCATTAACAGGCTTCCTGCTTTCCTCCTCTTTTGACAGGCCCAGCTGTGAGATACAGTAAGTTCGACATGTCAGAGGCCAGGCCGCCTCCCCTGCTTGGGCAGCACACGATGCGCGTCCTGAAGGAGGTCCTCAGATACGATGACAAGGCCATTGGGGAGCTGCTCAGCACTGGAGTGGTGACCCAACATGAAGCTCAGTGACGAAAAATGCCTTCTCAAAACCGCAATCTGAA
Organism: Panthera onca; assembly: GCF_046562875.1. NCBI lineage: Eukaryota > Metazoa > Chordata > Mammalia > Carnivora > Felidae > Panthera > Panthera onca. The sequence goes on along the minus strand of NC_138340.1, from coordinate 73,227,226 downwards.
TGTACTTCACTAGCAAAAGCAATAGTCTTTCTGGACCCTTCTCTACAGTTCTGGTGCCTGCCTCTGCAAAGAGAAGTTAGAGTAATTCCAGATTTCCTGCCTGGCGCCTCCAGAATGGCTCTGGTATCAATGCATCTCGTGCTTTCTAAATGTACCCCACCTTTTACTCCTTACCATTTCCCCCCACCCCACCCAGATAATAGGTTAATTGTGAATTTGTGGGGGTTTTTTGTAAAGATTTTTTTTTTTCTGGAAAAATACATTCCTCTTTCTAATTACATTAATCGCCCAAACATTTGCCCCTCCAGCCCACGCAGGTCTGAAAAAGAGCAGATCTCTTGCCGTTCTCTACTTGCACATAAAGTCCTCATTTAAACCTTTGTTAGGAAGTCAAAGCAATAAGTAGAATGACAGTTTCAGTGATTGATTTTAAACAGAATAACTTAATTTTGAGCTCATGAACCCTTTGTTAATCTGTAATTTAGACCGTGGACTTTGCTGATGTCCATTATAAAACTGAGCTTCTTTCTCTCCATGGGGGTAAATATTTGCTTTATGTTGTATTTCTCTGATCATTTCATGACATGTGGCAGAAAATCAATTTCCATGAATGCATTTTGGAATGTATGTGTCTATCTGCATTAGGGAGTGAAGAGTGGTTCTTTGATCAGTACCTTATTTTGAGCCAAGTACAAATGTAACAGGTTTTTAAACGAATGTCAAATGACTAGTATTAAATAATGTTTAAATAATGACAAATAGGAGAATATAATCTGAGCACTCATTGTAGAAGAATACATCATGCCTTAATATTAAATATTTGCATTTACATATTTAAGTTTTTGTCAGAGAATTTGAAGTATAGAAAACATTTTCTGTCCAGAAGTTAGTAGCTGATTCGTATTATGTTCTGGGATCAGTCATCTCTCAAAGTACCAATCACCAAAGCCCAAGGTATAGACCAAGGGATCAGATGATCACATCCTGATATGATCACAGTTCACGACTGTTAAGCACGCGTTATCTTAAAGCCATGTCATGACATCCCAAGTGGTAACTGAAAGTTAAATTACAAATGTTCATCTTTCAAACTGTGAGTCATAGTTAGTTTTCCTTTTGTGTTCTTTTTGTATTGGAGTGATTGGAGCCATTTATGCTGTAAGCCCCAGTAGGTTTCTAGAATCAAGGATTTCAAATAAATAAGGAAATATGTCTTCTCACAGGCGTCGTGGGACTTTTTAGAAGCATGCCTACTAGTTCCTGGGAGAGGAGCGCCCCGCTTTCCTCTTTGTGAACATTTTATTCTGAGGCTCTCCTGCCTTTTGCTGTTTAGAATGTCATCATACAACGGTAATTTCATGCCTTTTGCAGTGCTTTCCTCCCTATGGCTAACCCGTAGACACACATTTGGAGACATTCCCTTCAGGCCAGATACAATTAGCAATGAAAATGGTAAAAGACGGGATGACAGAGAATTGGCAAGACCACATGATCTTGAAAAACAGATTCATCATTTCTCCTGCTGGTTCAAGTAGATTCTCTTGAAATGCAAATTGCTTGATTACTGAACAGTAACCCTAACTATCTGGGTAGCCTTGTGTAGGACGATATCGATCGTTCAGACTAGGTCACAAAATGCCTCTAAAACCTTGAAATCCATCGAGACTGTAGTTTTCATCCATAGAAGAGTTACCATGGGAGACAAATGTATCCAGATTCCACCTACACAATTCAGAATGATCCAAGAGAACTTTGAAACTGTTCGTTACCCAACGGAAAGCATTTACTCTACTGAGTTAGTGAGAGAAATCATTTAGAATATATTTCAAGTTCAGATCAATAATTAGTCCTGAAAGAAGCATTGTGCTGGCTAAAATTTCTAGCAATATGCCCAGATCAAGTTATGCTTTATAAACAAATGTGCTGTTTTAATTATCAGGGCCTATTTTCTTACACATTCCCAAAGCTGAGCACACTACTAAGAGACCATATGCTCAAGTTCAGTGTGTGTCAAGGCCCGCCTTCTGGCAGGTTTGTGTCTGAGGTTGACTTAGAAAATTCTTCGAAACTTCGTGGGTTAATCATTATGGAACTGAGGGTGTGTCCACAAGCAGCTAGTCTTCCCTCTCTTGATTTTTTCCTTCAACTTTTTGCTGCCATGGTTTTCTGGTTAATCAAGCATGATATTTTCCAGCATGCACTCTGATATTCAGAATGTTTCCCTAGAAGAAGAGAAATGAACATTGACCAATTGTGTGTGACTAGTCCAGTTATTTGGTATTCCTTTGTCTTCGATTCATCTCCTAGGAATTGGAAGTACAATCTTTTATTTTTTAAGTTTATTTTGTTTATTTTGAGGGAGAGAGAGAGAGAGAGAACAAGTGAGGGAGGGGTAGAGAGGGAGAGAACCCCAAGCAGTCTCCACACTGCCAGCACAGAGCTTGATGCAGGGTTTGAGATCATGACCTGAGCAAAAGTTGGATGCTTAACCAACTGAGACACCCAGGTGCCCCATGGAAGTACAATCTTGATTTAAAAAAACACAGGAGGGGGGCGCCTGGGTGGCTCGATCGGTTGGGCATCCGACTTTGGGTCAGGTCATGATCTCACGGTTTATGGGTTCGAGCCCCACGTCAGGCTCTGTGCCGACAGCTCAGAGCCTGGAGCCTGCTTCGGATTCTGTGTCTCCCTCTCTCTCTGCCCCTCCCCCACTCACACTCTGTCTCTTTCTCTCCTTCAAAGATAAATAAACATTTAAAAAAAACACACATAGGTGGTCTCATATAGGCTATTTCATATGAGGTCACTAGGCCACCTAACCCCGATAGCCCCACAATGGAGGGCTTTTGCATGAAGACTTCATGACCCCTACTTTCAGCCTTTCTCAGGGAAATCCACCCCACTCATGTCTCACCTAAATATGATATTTCAACATGGACTCTTTCATCCCATGACAGTAGCACGTTGTCTACTTGAAAAGCTTTGTCGATTTGAGTCTGGCTTGCCATTCTCCCACATAGCTCAATTTTGCCTTCGTCCATAGGACTTATTCTCCAAATAGTGGGCTTAAAGGCTCTGGGAAAGAATGCCAGCCCAGAGCTGAACAGACTGTCCAGATCTTCTGTCTCTCCTCTGACTGTTCTCCATGAATTCTCAACCAGCAAAGGAAATGAGTGGGAAAAACATCCCCTGACCCTGGGCTCTTCATTTTCAAACTTGTTCCCAAGATTATGAGATTCTTCTTGCACTTGCCTCTATTTATGGGAGACTCTCTGCTGTACCAAGCTCTTACAATTGATGAGATTCTTCAGATGCAGTGGGCCTAAAGAAAACAGGTTGTTCACCTGGAACATCGTAGTATCAATGATCCTTACGAGGCCAGAATATCAAGCTCCCTTCTTTTCCTTCTCGATTTTGTGGTACCAGGACTGGCACATTCATCATTCGATAAGGAAGATGAAAACGTTAAAAACATAAAAGGGTACACACTTCTATTGCCAACAGCAGTTAGGGAAAATAAAAAATACATCACCAAGGCTCTCATACTGGTGTGTAGAAGTTTCCTCAGACATCAGGATAAAATTGTATTTCTTACAATTCTACCAGGGTTGAAGGTTTTATAAATTGCTACTCTTACAAGATTCTTAAATAGTTTCTGTATATAGACATACCAAGCTATCTTCTGAGTGCAAATGGCCCTGCACTTTTAAACTAGCTATAAGCAGGGCATGTATGTGGTGAGATTAGTGGTGATTAAGCAACTCCAAGACATGTTTCCCCTGACACCCATTCAAAAACAAGTCTTCTAGGGGCGCCTGGGTGGCGCAGTCGGTTAAGCGTCCGACTTCAGCCAGGTCACGTTCTCGCGGTCCATGAGTTCGAGCCCTGCGTCAGGCTCTGGGCTGATGGCTCGGAGCCTGGAGCCTGTTTCCGATTCTGTGTCTCCCTCTCTCTCTGCCCCTCCCCCGTTCATGCTCTGTCTCTCTCTGTCCCAAAAATAAATAAAAAACGTTGAAAAAAAAAACAAAAAACAAAACAAGTCTTCTAGTATCACTCTGGTATTACAGACAAACGAATGGGAACATTTTGCACACATAAATTTATTTCACACACCAGAGGGGGGAAACACACAAAAAAGGAGAGTTTGGAAAAAACAAGAGGTGACATACGTCAATTTGATTAGCAGGAAAGGAAAAGAGAAAGCATGCCCAGGTCAGACAGACCCAAGGTTGCATTTTTTCCGGAGAGTCTGGTGAACCCATGGCAGTATGAACCCAGCCTGAGGTGTAGATGCCAAGAGGGAAGGACAAGCACTGGAAGGAGCTCAAACACTGCAGGAAATAGATTTCACCCACTTCATATTCTTTCTTGAGAAATACCTTTATTTCCCTATTCCTTAAGACCATAACATTAAAATGCTTGTCCAATCTTCTGTCTCTCGGCAATATTTTATTTTATTTTATTTCATTCCATTTTATTTTTTGTTTTGTTTTTCAGAGAGAGAGAGAGAGCGAGCACACAAATGAGGGAGAGGGGCTGAGAGAGAGAGAGAATCAAGCAGGGTCCACACTCAGCACAGAGCCTGATGCAGGCCTTGATCCATGACTCTGGGATCATGACCTGAACTGAAATCAAATGTTGGACACTCAACTGACCGAACCACCCAGGCACCCCATATTTTACAATACTCTTAATAAAAGGCTCTGGTAGGCAGAATAATGGCCCACCAAAGATGCCTATGTCCTAATGCCCAGAACCTACTAATATGCCACTGTACTTTGCAAGAGGGAATAAAGATTGCTTATCAGCTGACCTTAAAATGGGGAGCTTATCCTGGATTATCCTGGCAGTCCCTGTGTAATCACAGGGGTCCTTCCAATGTGGAAGAGTCAATGTCAGAGGGATGTGATGTAAGAAACACTTTACCAATTGTTGTTAGATTTGAAATGGAAATAAATGAAGGAATGTGGGCATTTTCTAGAAGATGAAAAAGGCAAGAAAAGTGGACTTTCCCTTTGAGTCTCCAGAAGGACCACAGCTCTACCTGATTTCTTAGCCCAGTGAGACCTATTTTGGACTCATTTGTGGTCTCCAGAACCACAAGGCAACATATCTGTATTATTTGAAGACACTAAATGTGTGATATTTTTTACAGCACCAGGAGTAAACTGATAGGGCATTCTGCCTTTGTTTGAAAGTCTAAAGTGACAGGAAAAAACTCACCTTGTAATTCCATTTTTTCTCTTCCCTTTTTTTTTTCTACCTACCACTGTTCCTACCTTCTTTTTTTCTCATTCTTAGAAACTCCTGTCCTTCCTTCCTTTCTCAGTGGTAATAATATTCTTTCTTCCTTTTATCTTCTTCCTCCATCCTGCTTTCTTCTTATCTTCTTTCTCTCCCTTTTTCTGCGCAGAGTTATACATCCCTGTTACACAGCATGGATCCCCAACCCTGTGACTGATCTTTGAAAAAATAGGACTGGGGCGGCTGGGTGGCTCAGTCGGTTGAGCGGCTGACTTTGGCTCAGGACATGATCTTGCGGTCCGTGAGTTCGAGCCCCGCATTGGGCTCTGTGCTGACAGCTTGGAGCCTGGAGCCGCTTCGAATTCTGTGTCTCCCTCTCTCTCTGCCCCTTCCCGATTTGCACTCTGTCTCTCTCTGTCTTTCAAAAATGAATGAATGTTAAAAAAAATTTTTTTTTAAATAAAAGAAAAAATAGGACTAGCTCAGTAATTTGGAAGATAACTAGCAGTAATTCTGGCCATGACTTCACCTCCACTAGCTATCTTGAATTAATAAGTGGCTGCCCTCCCTGCCCCCTACCCACCCCGAAACTCAGGAAAAGAAATGAAGGAGTGTTCCAAATGCTACTCTGGGCTGTGGCAATGCCCTCAGCCATGTCCATGCCTGTCCCATGCCCTCCGTCCTAAGAAAAAACTAAAATAAATAAAATATAATACAGAGCAGAGTTTAGACTTTGTGACAGCCAGGGTCGTACTGTTGTGGTTACTGAGCCTTCAGAGGAAGGGGAGGGAGGGCATGATGGACAATGGTTCTGCTCCAGCAACTAGGCTCCGCTTCTTGCTCTTTCTTAGAAACGGTGGGTTTTCTCGGTCTCTAGGTGGGAGTGAGTAGTTTGTCGCTTGCCATTTTAGTCAAATGGCCTCCAGAGGCCTGCTGCCTTCTCCTTTACCTTGGTTTTGCCATCTGTTAAACAGGGCGAGTGGATCCTCGGAGCAACCTTTGCTTTCTTCTTTCCACAAGATGAAACACTCTTTGACACATCCCTCCTCCACCCCCGTCCCACCCCCGCCCCCCCCAACCGTCCACCCTTTCTTTTTCTTTGCAAATTAACCACATGACAGTCTATTCAACTCAAGTTGGTTTCTTTGGCTCCTGACCACACAGATGGGAGCAACAATGTTTCCTGCTCCTCATCCCTTTGCCCGCACCCTTTCCTCTTGCCCAGAACTTCTGCACACGTGCTCGCCATGAAGCAAGACACTCCGCTTCAGAGCACACAGCCAAGATGTTGAGAGGAAAGAAATTAATGTGAAACTGCCATAGGAAAATGTCTTTCTTTCCACCCCTTTACCTCTTCGTGACCCCCAAAGAAGAACTCGGATTTCCATAGCATCTCTTGGTAAGAGACATGGCAACATGTGTAACACACATTCACCCTGAGAGTCTTGGATTTATGTTTTTAGGTTTTACAAAGAACTTCCTGTCTGTTCTTGACAGAAGCTTTGAAATATACCATCAATGAACATTGTTGTGTTCCTTCTTTGGAGAGGGTCAAGATAATCGTAGCATCCATTTTGAGAGGACTGTTAAAGAATCACTATTTCTGGGGGCAGAAAAATGAACTATATTTCCCTGTCTAGGGTGGCTCGTGTATACAGGCATGGCACTGCTATTGTCTAACCAGACGGGCACTGGCACAAGACTAGAGGACAGGACAGAAGTGCAGTGACCCACAGGTCACCTCTGGAAACAGTGCCCAGTGACGTAGGATCTTCTCAGCCTGATTTGCTGAACTGTACAATGGGAAAGGTCTGAGACCAGAGGGAACTAGTGTCCGATTCTTAAGTATATGACAGAGTCGGAAATATCCAATCCCTGACGCTTGCGTCTCTGGGCCCATGTTTCCCATCTTCTGAGTCCCAAACATTGTGTCTGGTTCTCCAGCTTCACTTTCTGGGAGAGCTTAGATGAAAGGATGTGGGTTCCGTGTGCAAGCAGAGGTGGTGCTCAGCTGAACTCACTGACAAAACCATGGGGAGATGACAGGAGTGGAAACTCAACATTGTGCACAGCGACTCTCGTGTAACCCCGGGGACGTGAGGTGAAGCGACTAGCTTGGTGGGTCTCTGAGTGGGTGCACTTCTGGGGGAAGGTTTAGTAACTGAGGGAAGGTTTGTTAGCTTGGAGCACGAGCCCTCAGACCTAGAATAGGCCCCCTTGGAGGAGAAAGAAGACTCTGCCACTCGTCAGTTATTACCTTTTATTTCCTATACAGAATGGAGGTAGATTTACCCCGTTCATCCCTGTAAAATAAGAATTCTTATTATAATCTTTTTACTTTCTTAGGACACATAGCAGCTATAGTTCAGCTGGCATGTCTTTTCATGCATTCTGTGACTGGGGTTACATTTGATGCTTAACAACAACATCTAGTAGGCACTGTACGTAAAGTGCTATTCTAGGTAGACTTACATGTACTAACCGACTTGACAAACTTGCCTGGGAGGGCCTAGCGGATGCTCCTGAAGAGGGCATCGTGTTGAGTGGGCCATCCACGTGTCCTCTAGTCCACCACATTCAGTGGGACTAAATGATACCTGCTGTGATTACCAGGATGCTACCCTCAGAGCATATCCCTAAAGCTCAAGGGCCCAGGACTTTCGGAATCTGCAAAGGCGTGAAGGACAAGACACGTCAGGACCAAAAAGACCCTAGTCCAAGTATTTTCAACCTTTGGTAATGATCTAAAGATAACAAGGTTCCAAAGAGGGTCAGCTGAGCTCAAACGTTGTCAGCAAAACCCTCGCGAAAGTCTTCTCGGGTTACCACCTCAGGGAGATATTACAGTTTCCCACGTGTTAAAAGTCCTAAGAATATATCCTTTTACGAACTAAGATCTTAAAATGTTTTCCCCACCCCAGCATATTTTTCTGTGTGTAAACGTACAAATACAAACTGCCATTTCTAGTTTTTTTTAAAGGTAAAGTGGAGTCCTGATAAAGTGGCTGATGAAGTAGGTCAAAGCAGCTCTCCCAGAGGCCAATGCTTGAGAAAAATGAGAGAAGGAAGAGCTCTTGGGTTTAACCACTTAGATGAACATCACTTGCGCTGGACAACAGCCAGAGTGGTATTGAAACCTAATGGGCATTGACGGAGGGACATTCCAGTGTAAATAAACTACGGCTTATCAGAGATCACTGGAAAATGTCGGAAAATGAGGGATACCCATTTTCAGATTTTCCTTGGAAAGGTGGAAGAATTATGAGAGATGTCTACAATGATCCTGATGACCCTAGCAAGAGCTAAAAACTGTATTAGTAGGAAGATACTCATTTGTGTAAAAACCTACTCAATCAGAAAATTCAGTGAAAAATGTAATCCCCCCCCGCCCCTCCCCGTGAGAAGATACAGCAGTGAGCCATACAAACAATGTCTTTTGGTTTGGAGCATTTTCAAGATATCAGAGTAGAGGGGAGCGGGAAGTACATCTTGGTGTTTGTCTCTTGATCTGGGAATCAAGCTGCTTCTGATCTCCACAGTTGGGAGTGAGCTCTGTATCTTGTTTACCATCTCAGTCCTCTGTGTTTGCCTGAGCGTGACAGTTATCACACACTGAGTTATAATTACTGGTCACCAATCGTGCTCTCCCATTAAATGATAATATCCTTGTGGGTTCTTTCATCACCATTGTATCTCCAGGAATTATCACGATGCTTACTCTATAGGAGATCCACGGTAAATATCTGTTGGACAGACATATTCTCACCCACCAGATAATGTGTTCTCTATGAAAGGAACTGCTCATATTCATTTTTTCTTACTCGGGGTGCCTGTAATAGATAATCTTCCAAGATAGTCACCATCAATTCCTCCTTCCCTCTATGCACATGCCTCTGTTCCTATCAAGAGATGCACTTTATTTCCTTCTTCCTGGAATCTGGACTGGCCTGGTGACTTACCCTATTTGTTGATTTATTTAGGTTAAACTTTTTCTTTTAAATAATATTAGATTGACAAAAACTTCCAAATATAGTACGTTGAGTTCCTACATACTGTTCACTGTTAACTTTCTGCTAAAGCTAACATTTTATATAACCAGTGTACAATGTCTAAGGCAGAAAATTAGCATTGGTGTGAACTATTAATTAATCTACAAATGTTCATATTTTACCAGCTGTCTCACTTGGGCAGGCAGAAATTCTAAAAGAGTCCCTAAGATTTGTAGTCCCTGTTACACACACTCTCTCCCAGTTATTCATTCAAGCACTAAGTGCCCCTACGGAAAGGCTTTGCAGCTGTAAGGAAGGTCCAAAATCAGTTAACCTTAAGATAGAAAAATTATCGGTGGGCCTGACCTAATCCCTAAGTCCTTTGAATCTAGGTCTAAGAGGTCAAAGATGTTAGGCCAAAGATTTGAAACACAAAAAGAATTGACATGAGAGAACTTTCCAAAAGGGTGTAATTTCCAAAAGTGGATCACTTTGACCAATGAAATGAGGTAAAGGTGATACTATGCCAGTTCTAGACCAAGCCTTGAAGGTGTTTAGCATCTTCTTCTTTTGCTCTTGGAAATCAACCCCCATGAACGAAGTCTTACCACCATTTCCCAAGGAAGCCCAGGGCCATTATCTTCAGAAAGAGACGGGCACTTGGAAGGGCACAAAGGCACCACATATGGTAGTGAAACTTCCGTGGACCTCCCACTCACCTCTGCAACCACATGAATACAGCTAAGAGACCCCAGCCAGTGCCACATGGAGCAGAACTGACCAGCCGAAACTTATCCCAATTTCTGACCCACATAAATTGATGTTGTTTCAATCTACTGTTTTCAGGGGGTTTGTTGTATAGCAATATATAAGCAAATGTCTAATTCAGAGAAGGATCTCAATAAATATTTCATATTATCAAATAGTTTTCATGGAATCTTGGCTAGTTGAAATAGGAAGTGATGGGGCACCTGGGTGGCTCAGTTGGTTAAGTGTCTAACTTCAGTCCAGGGTCATGATCTCGTAGTCCATGAGTTCGAGCCCTGCATCGGGCTCTGTGCTGACAATTCAGAACCTGGAGCCAGCTTATGATTCTGTGTCTCCCTCTCTCTCTCTCTCTGCCCTGCTCATGCGTGCGCGCTCTCTCACTCTCTCTCCCCCCACCCCAAAAAAATAAATAAATATTTTTTTTAAAAAGGAAGTAATATGTTACGGTTTATTAATTATTTTTTCTACTGAAAGAGGGCAACCAAGACCCCCCTTTTGTTGAAAGTTCCTTTAAAATGAATCAATTGGGCCGCCTGAGTGACTCAGTTGGTTAAGTGTCTGACTTCGGCTCAGGTCACGATCTCACAGTTTGTGAGTTTGAGCCTCACATCGGGCTGAAAGCTTGGAGTCTGGGGCCTGCTTCAGATTCTGTGTCCCCCCTCTCTCTCTGCCCCTCTCTCACTTGCACTTTGTCTCTTTCTCTCTCTCTTTCTCAAAAGGAAATAAACATTAAAAAATTAAAGAAAATGAATTGACTTACTATTGTTACTTAAGGAATGGAGTATGTTGAATTATTTTGATTATGTGATGCTTCAGGGTCATCATTCTGACAAGATAAAAATCCCTTCCCATTCTCAGGTGAAACTGAGGATGGTCAGAAATCATCACGTTTCTGATCTGGGAAGAGGTTAAACTTAGGAAAATTTTAAGTTATTGAGGGGTTTCCATGGTAGGAAACTTCTAAGATGGTCCCCAATTGGCCTTACCCCGGCCTCAAAAGGGACCTTTGTGTTGTCCCTTCCCACATTGTACTAAGGCTGGTCTGTGGAAACAATAGCATATAGAGGAGGTGAAAACTGAAGCTTCTGTTCTATCTCCCTCTCTCCTTCTCTCTCTCTCTCTCATATCCCTCACTCTGGGGACAGTCAGTTGCCATGGAGTGAGCAACTCTATGTAGAGGCTCACATAACAAGGCACTAAGGCCTCTGGCCAATAGCCAGTGAGGAGCTGAGGTCTGCAAGCCTGCCAAGTACCACATGAGTAAGTTTGGAAGCAGATTCTCAAGCCTCAGTATAGCCTGGAGTTGAGTGTAGTCCCGGCCCATAGCCTACTGACATCTCAGAGCCATGCAGCTGAGCTACTCCCAGATTCCTGACCTGTGCGAAATAATTCCTGAAACCATGTGAAATAATAAGTAGTTGTTATTTTAGCTTTACTTTTAATAGATTAGATTAGCTTCAGTGTGGGGCAATTTGTTACACAACGATAGATAACTAATAAAGTTCTCCATTAGATTATGACAAAGAGTTATTTCTAATACGTGACTTTCAGTTTCGGGGCACTTGGGTGGCTCAGTAAGTTGAGAGTCCGGCTCTTGATTTCAACTCAGGCGGTGATCTCGCGGTTCGTGAGATTGAGGCCTGCGTTGGGCTCTGTGCTGACAGTGTGGAGCCTGGTTGGGATTCTCTCTCACCCTCTCTTTCTGCCCCTCCCCGCCTCTCAAAATAAATAAACATTAACAAAAATATATATGATTTTCAGTTTTGACCTTTGACGTTGTATTTTTTGTCAATGATCTCCACTCTGTTAAGCACAATACACATGCACAGCTTGTGTGGGGACCTCACAAACAATAAGGGATGGTGTTGCCTCTCTGTGGGAGTCCAGGATGGAAATTACAGCAGCAATAGTAGAGTTGGTGGGGCGGGAGGTGAGGGGGTGTGGAACACAAATTTTGATGAGAAACTTCTGAACAGGACCCCTCAGATAACCTCCATGTCCACAGTGGTCTAAAGGAGAAGCGGGGGAAGGGGAAGTTTGCTACTAGCTTCTAGTGAGGAGAGGCCAGAGATGCTGACAAATGTGAACAACACACAGGATAGCCCCACAACAAAGAATTTTTCAGCCTGAAATGTCAACAGGGCTGCTATAAGAAATGCTGATCCTTGAGACAGAAGAGTGGGGGCCTGTCACCTCTATGTCTTTTTTTTTTTTTTTTACATTATGTAAGTTTAAGGGAGAAGGGAGGTGGGCTTGCTGGGTATAATATAATCCTGAATTTTTTCTTTGGAAATGTGAAATCTTTATTTTGGCTTCTTGTGGTGAGTTGCTTTTAAAGAGGACGGAGCAAAGCATTCTCGGGAATGGAAGGAACTCCGTTGTTTTTCGTAGTTGCAGTTACATTAAAGACATAAATCAAATTGCCAGAACAATCTTAGTCCTCAGTATAATCAAGAACTGTAACATGGCCCAAGTGACAGTGGCCAAGGCTGCAGTCTCCTTCTGGATTGTAGTTTGCTTTGTAGAGTTAAGGACTTTGATGAGACAACGACTGAGATCCTCCTTTTAAATTCTTCCATTCTGTAGGTCTTTCATTCTATGGAGGCACAGAGAATGCCATAAGTGTTGACAAAACTGGTGGCAGGTTTGAACAATATTGTTTAAAGGAGAAAGACAATCTAAATGAGGAATTAGGAGAACCCCTTTTAGGTATCTGGTAATCCAGAATGGTAGGGAGTGTTTACAGAGTTAACAATAGAAGTGGGATAATCCCCACATTCCTTGGCACATCTTCTTATCTCTTTGATCTATGCACCCTGCAGATGTCTGCTCTGGAGAAGAGTTGAGATGTGGTTGAGGCTGAAGTGTCTAGCATAGGAAGGGTCTCAGGTCAGGGCTTGTAGATGGGGTCTCAGCTGTCACCTCAGCAGAACCCAGCTGACTCTTTGATCAGCACATGCCCAGTAATATCCTCAATATCTCTGAAAACCTACAGGTCAGGATGTGATAGGGTTTTCTCTACAACATGGAGCTTTTGAGGGGGATCTGAGGACATGAAAAGGAGAATAAGCGCGTGTGCAAAATATTAATCAACACTTGCAATTCTGCCCAGTTGTTCTGACAAGGCTAAAGCGAGGACCAAAAAACTCACCACCAAGCTCCCATTGGAAAAAGTTCCCTTGCCAAAGGAAATGATATTTCAAAGAATTGAATGGAAGAGGAACATTTAAAGGTCATAAGATAGAATTTAAGCCTAAATGACGACTTTTTCTTGGCTGTAATTGTCAACTCTATGGACCTACGCAAGTTACACCTAGAAGATATGCAGAGGGAAGGGCATCTGGCATCCAGACTTCTGTACCAGTTTGTTGATTTTACTCAACTATCAGAACATGGCCAGGCTCCCGAATCCACCCATTCCTTTCCATGTCCACAGTCACCATGTTAACCCTCGCCCTTTTTGCTTCCTCTCCTTCTTGCCTGTTGTTCCATTCCTTTCTTCCAAACCCAGTTTAAAAAGTCACTTGTCTATGAAGTCTTTTAAAATTCATTCCAGTCCATTCTGATGATAACTGATCAGTCCTTTACTTTGTCCAACACTTATGCCTAGTTTTATTTTGCTGTCTGTGGCATCACTGAAAATCTCGTGTTCGTTAAGCATTGGGCAAGTAGAGAGGATGGGAACAGGTATTTGACATCAAGGAACTGGAAATCGAGCTGGGAAGGCAAGACACATATGAACTCGATGCAGAATAACTCATAGTATACATACAAATGCCAGTACTAGGGGAGTTCAGAGGAGGGAATAACCTCTATAATCTGGTGTGTAGGGAAGTAATTATGTAGGAAGCAAACCTTCATCTTCAAAGAAGAGTGAGACTAAAACAAGTGAAGGCAGGAAGAGTGTTGTATGCAGAACTGAGCAGGCCACGGAGGACAGGAGGGCCATGCCACATTTGGAAAGAGAGAGCAGTGATAGAGGGCCGTTCTCTTGGCAGGAGATTGGAAGCCTGGGGAGGAGCAAACTATAGAGGGTGGTTGGAGACCTTGAATGGCAAGAGGGCAATTTTTCTGTAGACACTGGGAAGCCCTTGTAGATTTTCTAACAAGCATGTGACTTGCCCGGCGCTGTACTTTGGGAAGGTAGCACAACCTGGTATTTGTGATAGAGCACACTGGAACAGAAGGACTGGAGCCAAGGGGGCCGACTGTCATAATTCTGGCTATGAGTCCCTGAGGGTCTGGACCCGAGATAGCAGTCTAGCATGTTACTTGATACATTTTGTTCCGTGTATCTACGTCGTATTAGCTCACTCAGATTATAAATGTCTTGTAAACCAGGAACATTTCCTCCTAGTTTTATTAGCATGTTCCTGCCTAGACAGTACTAAAGATTAAGTGCCTGGTGATGAGTAAAAGTTATTGTTATTATTACTCTATACATTTTCGATCAGGCTTAGCTGCTCCAAGTGGTTTATAAACACCCTGCGTTGGTATGGCAACCATGTAAGGATTTGTGACAAACGATCTTTTCTCTACACAATATGTTCTCCAAGGCCAAGGGTGCAGAGCTGCTTGGATCAGATGAATCACGTTTGAGCCATGAATCCTCAGGGTTGTGTTGGAAGATGGAGCCTTCAGAAGCCACGCCACACTTTTAGAGCTCCGGCAACCTACCATCTCATCAGGCTTCAAGACTGATCCTCCTCTGAAAGAAGACATAGATACAAGATCATGATCATGGCGACTGTTAGCACATGGGAGAAACTGATGCTAAGTCTGAAAACCTGTGAGGCCACCTGTCTGCCTGCTCCATGGAAAGCATCAGTCCCTATTACAGATTGGGCTGAGCCCACATGCCAGTCTGCAAAAAAGGTGCTGCCGTTAATTATGGGATTCTTGCCGGCCGGTTTAGTCATGGCCAATTAAAATGGCTGTAGCAATTTTCTCAGGCTGTGAATTCTAGGTAATCTTGTTCTACTATTTGATGTTTTACCATCCACATGCTTTATTTTTAGAGATAGATTGGAAGTTTCTTAAGGATAGGATGTATGTCTTACACTCCCTTTGTATTCTGCTGAGCATCTGGCACAAAACAGGAAAATGAGTATGTGCTCAGTAAATGGTTGCTGAATCGGTCTGTTGAGAAAGTTCACTCTCTCAGAAATCTGGAAGACCAGCTATTCTGTCAAACTCATTCTTCAGTAACGCAAATGCACTGTTGAGTTTAGTCTGAAAGACTTGAAGGCATGCTAGAGGTAGTTCTTTGTGGCCTAAAGTTTAAAAGGCGGCAGAGAGAAAGAACGCCCAGTTACTCAGTTCTACCCAGAGCATTGATGAAGCCATATCTCGCACCCGTGGCTGATTCCTATAACTGATCGTTTTGCCTTTCCCTTCCAAAGACAGAACCCCAGAATTCTTAAGCACCACTCTGGACAGCCACTAGAAATAAATCTGAAGTGGCACACACACACACACACACACACACACAAATCCATTTGCCATTTCAAGACCATTGAAACTATAGCCAGTTTCACTTTTTTTAAAAAAAATATTTTTTAATGTTTATTTTTGAGAGAGAGACACAGAGGGCAAGTGGGGGAGGGGCTGAGAGAGAGGGAGACACAGAATCCAAAGCAGGCTCCAGGCTGTCAGCACAGAGCCTGATGCAGGGCTTGAACCCAAGAACCGTGAGATCATGACCTGAGCTGAAGTCAGACGCTTAACCGACTGAGCCCCCCAGGCGCCCCTAGCCAGTTCCATTTTCAGGAGAACTTCCTATAAGACTGTAAGGGCAGCAAACACAGTGTGGACATTAATGTTAATAAGAGGTCATCTTTATTGGGTGGTTAAGTGATCTTCCCCTACATCCATTTCTCCTCCAAAGGTGACTCCATGCCAGTCCTGGTGATCCTATTCTACCTGCAGTGATAATTTTAGAATAGGCTTGTGACCCAATTTTGGCCAATGGAATGAGAGAAGTCTACTGGAAAGCCTCTGGAAAGTTTTTCTTGCCCTTCCTTATTGAATATGAGAAATGATGTAGTCCTACTTGCCCTAGGAAGCCAAACTGTGACCAGGAGAAGACACAGCTTTGGGATGAATTCATGCCAAAAATAGGATATTAGAGAGGAAAAGAACCTAGGTTTTTGACAACCCATCAAGCTATGAGTCGTTTTGTGCTGGAAGTGTGCTCTCTTGGATTCCAGCTTATATGAAACACACATTTACTTACTGTTTAGCCAGTTTGAGTTACTCCTTTTGTGGTTTGCAGCCACAACACCTCTGGGCAGGGGGATATCCTAACTTTACAGGGATTATCTCAGCCTTCATCATAGGTCTATAAGGTTGACACTATCTTCATCCTTATTTCTTAGGGGAGGGAGCAGAGAATTAGATTGTATAAGTGACTTTCCTAAGGGCAGGGGACACTTATGCATCAGAGCCATCATTTGTACTAAGGCACCCACACTCTTAAACAGTATGCTGGAGTCAAGCTGTCTGTCAATTTATTCCATGGAAAAAACACGAAGGATGATACTAGGAAGTGTACAGGCTGGGCATGTTGAAGTTTTTAAGAAGTCTTTTCTAACACATTAAAGGAAAGGGGATTATGTGTCTTTACCAAGTTGAAGACAACTAAGGAGCTAATGACACCCACAACTTAGAAGTCTACGTACAGTGTTTAATTTGGCTTTTTTCCTTCCAGCGGGCCAGAGCTATATTTCAGAAGGAAGGAAAGCTTCACCACCATAAATCAGAGGTTCCTCTCCAAACGCCACATGGGTTGTCTCAGGAAGGCAGAGTTGGTACTCTGGGATGGTAAAGCCCTTTGAGGTGGGTTAGCGAATCGTGATGCTGAATGAATGTGTATGTGTGTGTCCCTCCCAGGGCTGCCACACTTGACAAATGCTCAGTGCCACGGCTCCCACCGCGAACAGACGCTGTCTGTGCAAACGCTGCTTCGGGAAAGGCCTGGGCAGCCTGGAGCCATTCCAGGCAGCACGTTATCAGGGCTCGAATTTCCCCTGGGATCAGCTGGTTCCTTCCTTCTTTTCTTTCTTCTTTCTTTCTTTCTCTCTCTCTCTTTGTTTCTTTGTTTCTTTCTTTCTTTCTTGCCTTTTGACAGTACTCTTCCCCAGAATTCATAATCACTTTTCTCTTTCTCAGTACATATATGGATTTCTCTTCTTTTTCACTTAGAACCTGGATGAAGTTCAAAAACATTTAAAGCTGAAGTCTACCTGTGATTTTTTTTTTTTGAAGAAATATCTTCCTTTTGTGTATTGATCACTTTAACCCACTTGAAGCCTCCCTTTGCCAAAGGATGCTCTCAGAACAACAAAGTTTCTCTTGGATTATGGGTGGTGATCAAAACTGTAAATGATCTTTAGATAAAATGGAATAAACCATTTAGCAAGAGCCTCCTAAAGTATCTTTCATGTTATATCCAAAAGTGTGTCTGTGTTTATGTGTGTTTACTGGAAATCATGTATAATTGCAAGGTTCATCATTGGATAGCTTCCTTTAAATCATTACCAAATGGATTTTAAGCACTTTGATAAGCATTTTTAGACATAGCCTGTGTGAAGGTGATTTTGAGATATTTCATGGATTTTTCAATAATGAACTTGCAAGCACTTAATGTGTGCTCTGTGAGTGGGGCGTGTGTGTGAGTTGAAGTTCTCAATATGAAAACCTTTTCTTTCTATAAAAATTTCATACATAACTCTCATCTAAAATCCACAAGCTTTTGAAACAAAAATGACAGGAACTTCTCTAGGGAAGTAATTGCCTTTGCTGTGAGAAACTTTTAATTTTGTTGTTTTGTTTTGTCTTTTTGGAACCTTAACCTTTCTACACCAAGTGCTGACAATATAGAGACGAGAGTTTGAGATTTTTGGTTCTGGAAATAAGAACCTGAGTGAATTATTAGATACTCGAGGATTTGCCAGTTAGGATGCTGAATTATCTTTGGTTTACATTTCTAAAATATGCTCATCACATTAAATTGTTTCTGCACGTGTGAGTGTCATATATTCTGAAAATGCACAGTGACACAATCAGATATGATGCGAAACTGAATATCGGAACAAAGCTCTGGTGTGCACTGTCCTTCCCTTTACCCACCCATCTTCTGCGTGCCCCTAATACTTCCTTCACCTTCCCTGAGATGGCAAGTATCCTAGTTCTCTTTCTCATCTGGTAGGGCCTGCATTATCTTCATCTATCTTTTCTTTGTTTGGATGGGACAGAGTCGAGGTTGGGATTTAGTTTTAACTTCTAACTTTGATTTTTCCATTTTCATAGAATCCTAGTCTTGTTTTCTGGATGCCACTTTGTTTCAAATCTCTTTGATCTCTTCTCTCTTTAATTGAAAGTGTTTCCTTTTTCAGAAATATTAGCCTCTGTTTCCTAATTATTTCTGTTTTCTCTGGTGTCATTTTTCCTCTGTGTTTATCTCTGTCATCCTGCAGCCCTTCCTCTGTATGGTGAACCTCAATAGTCCATTCACATTCAGCAATGGAGCAATGGTCACCTGGTCTGTATTCTTCTGTGGGGCTGGTTTTCTGGCGGGCTTCACTTCAGGGTGAACCATTACATTAAAATACCAGTTTGGGGAGTGCTTTGCCCTTGTGTGTCAGTACCAATACGTGCTGTCCTAGTTTTCCCAGAGAGATTTTGTTTTGTTTTATTTATAAAAGAAAGGAAGTCTGCTAGTTTTCACCTGAACAGTAAATACTTTATTGGGCATGATTCTGTGTATAGGTGGGTGGATGGGTGGATGTCATAATGTCAACTGTTGCTTATACAGACTTTCACTTGCACCCATTGTTGTCAGTTCTGTGCTTTGCTCTTTTTAAGGACACTGTCACCCCTGCAGACCCCAACACACACGTGCGTGCACACACACACACACACACACACACACTCAGGCTACCCACACAAGAATGAAGCTTTCTTAATCTTACTTTCTAAATTACCCTTCATCCAAATACTGCATCTTCCATAAATTTTGGAATTTCCTTGCCTGCTGGTGACTACCATTATATCCTATCATTGTTTGTTAATGCTTTTTAATTTATGTGCTACAATTTAATATTTATTTATAAGGAAAATTTTAAAACATACATAAAATTATAGATAATAGTATAATCAACCTCTGTGTACTCATTATCCAGCTTCAACAATTATCAACATTGTGTGACGTTTATTCATCCTCTTACTGTCTTTTGGAATACTCAGAAGAAAATTCAGGTATCATGTCATTTGACCCATACATACCTCAGAATACATCTCTGAGAAATACATGTGTATACGAGCATGCTCACACCTGACAAAATTAACAATAACTCCTTACTTTTAAATAACACACAGACATTATCCAAGGTGTTTCAATTATCCCCAAAGTGACATTTTAAAGTTTGAATTGTTTGAACTGTGATCCACGATCCACAACATGTCTTCAACAGTTACATTGCTCAAGTTTCTTTTACTTTATAACAGTTCTTTGTATGTGTGTACGTGTGTGTGCAAGTGTGTGTGGGTGTGTGTGTATGTTGGGGTGGTGGGAGGTTCATATGAAATTTACCAGCTCTCCTGGGGTAACAAATGACCCCCAAATCTCAATGGTATAACAAAAAATGTTAATAAAAGTTTTTGTTTCTGGCTTCCATTGCCCATCGTCTGCAGTTTGGCGGTGGTTCAGCTCCTCTCCATGTGTCTTCTTATTCTGGGACCCAGAAATTGTGTCAGGACGTTCTTGCCACAGAAGTAAAAGGGCAACAGAACCAGTGACGGGATGGCCAGCAAAGCTTTCTTAGATGTGGCCTAGTCTCACTTACTCACCACCATGCAGAGTAAGTCATGAGGCCCAACCGGTGTGAGCGGAACAGGAATACACACAGTTCCACCAGGAGAGGGGCCAGCCAAAAGGCAGTAGGCACAAATGTATGATCCTTTTACGAATGAATAATCCTTCCTCTTGCAGGAAGGGAGATGAATAATTGGGCAATAATAAAATCCACTGCACATGCCTTTGATCAATTAGAGAAACTAGGTCATCTGTTCTGTAGAGTGTCCCACGTTCTGAATTTGGCTGATTGCTTCCTCATGGTATTGTTTGATTTGTTCTTTTATGTCCTGGGCACTGGTATTTAAACCTACAAGACTGAATGGATGTGAGTTTGATATTTTTTAAGGCAAGAGTACTTCGTGGATACTCTTCATATGTACTTCTGTTGCATTACCTCTGAAACCACAGTACAACTGATTAACCCATTTTTCTAATGCTGTTTGGTCAATGGGCTCAGTTGGTACCAGCTGGATCCTTCCATTAAAATGTTCCCTGTCGGGGTACCTGGGGGGCTCAGTTGGTCAAGTGTCTGACTACTCTTGATTTATGATCAGGTCATGATCTCACTGTTCGTGGGTTTGAGCCCTGCATCAGGTGCCATGGCTGGTGGCGTAGAGCCTGCTTGATTTCTCTTGCTCCCTCTCTCTCTGCCCCTCCCCTGCACATGCTGTCTCTGTCTTTCTCAAAATGAATAAATAAACTTAAAAAAAAAATTCCCACACCAGCCTTTTGTCTTAGGGTTTCAACCTCCATTCATGATTATTGCCTACATCCATTGTCTCATTAGTGAATGCAAAATGATGATTTTTTTTCTAATTCAGTCCATTTTTATTTATGAGGTAAGAATATTAAAAAGTGATGCTGACCTGCCATATTGAATCACAGCTACTAAATTTATTTTATATTTTGGTGTCTGAGTAAAATTTTATTTGAAAATATTTTATTTAAGACAGTTTAGAAAGCACTGAGCCAGAGGATCTATTGAGTACCTTTTATCTCTCATGGTTCTCAGTGACATGTGCTGAGCCAGTGTTTCGTGACAGGACAAAGAAGGACAGCTGTGTTGTGAGTGTGCAAAGGTAGCCAGTTAGACTCTCCCTCTGGCCTAGAGAAGGCTGGATTATGATGAAGCCATGGAAGGTCCCCCTGAGCAACAGTTTCTTGTAAGGTGAAGGGAGAATGACTTTCAAGCCTTCAGTCCTTGGAAGCCACACCAAATTATATATATATATATATATATATATATATATATATATATATATCTCATACCAATATATGATATAAAACCAGGATTAATAATTACAACAGACATAGCCTTGATCCTTCTCTTCCTCCTCCCACTATAGGACTTTTGCTTCCTCTAAAGTACACTGGAACTATTCCCATATTTTAGCATGGGATACCATGTACTCCCATGTTCTCAGAAACATGGACACATCCATTATTAAATTTTTCTCATGACCCATCACCCAAAGCCTTGGTTGCTTTGAAACCATAACCTGCCACTACAGAAGTACATAGCTCTGCTATATTCTCTGAACTCCCTGATGTATGGCTCTGACTTCCTTTGAAGTGGGAAGAATTCCTCTCCATGTTTATGTTCCATCTCGTTGCATGAATAGAAAAGCAATTCTCTTGGGCACCCAATGATTTATAGAGATTTTAGTGAAACAGGCCTTTCAAGTTGAACCTACTGCTTCTTCTCTTGTGACCCAGGCACATGTTGATGGACTTAGGTGAACGGATCATCTGAATGACAGCCACTTGTTTATTGCATATCAAATGTTCTCTCTCTTGCTTCTGCTGGGACATGCAGGTGGCCCCATGTGCTGATATAAACGAGGACATTGTTGGGCCTTAACATGAGAACCGCAGTGGCTGGTTATGCCAAGTAAAGCAGCAGAATGGGAGATTACTTCAGATCTCTTTTCCAGATCTCAAGTACAATGACATCCTTCCCCATGTAGATGTTGACACTGGCTTCTACCCCCTAGGTTGGTCCGGTAGAGAGTCAAGATAGAACCTTCCTGATAAACAGTGTTTATTCTGCGGTCCTCACTCCCTCCTCAGGGAAAGTTGACAGCAGAAGGAGCAGCAGGAAAATCTGTATGGGAAGCCTTGGGAAGCAGCCCAATCTCGGGCAACACGAAGACTAGTGTAGAAAAAAATGTACATGTAAGAGCCAGCAGACAAAGAGGATCACTTGGTTTGCTAAGTAAATCAACATTGGCTCTAATTGTTGTCTAAATCCCTGAGAAAGTTTCCTGTTCTCACACCTTTGCTTGCTTCCAAGTTTCCTCTTAGACAAGTTTTGGAAGCTCTGAAATGTCTGCATAGACATGAAAGCAACTCACTAAACCTGTCACAAGCAGAAATGTCTCCCGCTACACTCCAGGAATCAGAGGATGATCCACCAGTATGAAAATTATGGAGGAAAGAGTCTTTAATTTATGAAGGTTATGAAATAACAAACACTTAAGTTTAAGTTCTTTGAAATCTGGCCAGTATAAACAATTTTACATAAAGCTCTATTTACTCCTATTCAGAAGCAGTCAAAATGACCCAGTTGTTCTGTGACTCACGGGGCTCTTGTGTCTATCATCAACTGATTGGATTTCTTTACACTCCGGTTACAGAGAAGACCATTGTAACCACCAGGGCCGTGGGTACAAACTTATCTTCTTTTCCCCAAAGGAAAGCAATACCCAATGATTACTATAGAATTTATACTACTATTTGTAACACGCATCGAAGGCGCGCGCGCGCGTGTGTGTGTGTGTGTGTATGTGTGAGCTCTCCAGATCCCCAGTGTCACTAGCAGAAGAAAAGCATGTATCTGCTCAGTATTAGAATAATAATAAGGTCCTGAGAGTAATGCTCACACTAAGAGCTTGTGAAGTTTGCTTCCTGTTGAAATTGGGTTAAGGTTGAAAGAATAAAGTTAAAATAATAAAGACACTGGGGCACCTCGGAGCTCAGCCGGTGAAGCGTTAGACTTCAGCTCAGGTCATGATCGCATTGTTCATGAGTTCAAACCCCGCTTTGGGCTCCTCTCTCGTGGTGCAGAGACTGCTTGGGATGCTCGCTCTCTCCTCTCTCTCTGCCCCTTCCCTGCTTGTGCTTTCTCTCTGTCAAAATAAATAAATAAAAACTTAAAAAAATAATAAAGATACTACAGGTATCTTTAACATTGGTGCATAAATTTAATTGTTTAAACAGAACAATAAAGTAAGTCATTGAGTTCTTAGTCCAGTTTTAAAGAGAAGAAAAAGAGGTGATCAGAATTGGTGTTATATCAGGTAAAACCAGATTCATCTTATTTCGTTTGCCCTAGAATCAGTAATTTGTCCTTGGTATCCCTTAGAATGATTTGCTGTGATGTGGGGGCTCAAAAGATTGGACCCACATCCACCTGTCCCTTACACACACTCCCAGAATACGTGGGTCAGCTTGCTTTCCTTCTCTCTTCATAGAACTCTTTCTCTGCCCTAGCCCTCTGTGCTGACAACAGAGTGCCCAGGGATTGATGGAGAATAATCTTCACCACTCACTCCAATTCTCTTCCTCATGGTTCAGTCGTCCCATCTAACCCAAAGCAAGAGATTATACATTAAGGTGATCAGAACCTAGTGCTCTTGACTTACACTGGTGTGGTCAGTCTGCCGGGTCTCACTATTCTTTCTTGTTAATGATACAGATGTGTTCGTTAGGTATCAGTCCAGCTCCTGAGTTGCACAGGTACAGAGCTCTCCCAGGCACACATTCCCATCAAAAGCAGCCTGCTTCTGGAAATTCGGTGCACTGGCCCCAGTAACTCACCTGAAATTTACTCCTGTAGTCAACTGCGTGTGTGTCTTTGAAGACCTTGGGGGTTGGAAGATGTGGAAGCAACAATTCCACTGGGGTTCAGTGTCTTTTATTTGACCCAGAGGTATCATTACCCAGAAGTTAGTAGCAGGATCCCTGGAATCCAACAGCCTGAAGGTCACATCTTTGTTCTGACATATGTTCGGTGTGAATTTAGAAAAGTTTTGGAGCCCTTCTGGGTCAGTTTCATCTATAAAATGGGGATAGTATGTATCTCATAGGATTGTCATGAGGATTAGTGAGATTATGGATGTAAAATACTTAGGGCAGAGTAAGGTCTCTCTAAATGTTAGCTGCTGCAGTTGTTGTAAGTAGTATAAGATTGGCCTTCTGGAAGCTGGGGGTGGAAGACCCCGAGGATGTACTTTACCTGCTTTAATATTGCAAAATGCAAATGCCTGGAATGGATTCTGTAACACGGATTGTGGTTTAACTTCCTGTGAATTTCACTATAAGCAGTGAATACAGCTGCACCTCATTTGACAGAATAGACTAATGCTGCCTGTCTACTGCAGGGAGTGTCCCACGGAACCAGCACCCTGATGCGGGAGCAGGACCCACAGCCACAGTTTCCAAGAGCTCAAATAACAGAAAACCTCTGCAACCACAAGTTTTTTCCAGAAAGAGAAGTACTATGATCATGGCTCATAGAATCATGTTGGCCTTTTCTTTCTTGTAACCCTAGTGAAAAAAAAAAAAAAATCTGTCAAGGAATCCTTACCCTAGGCAAGATTTATGTTCAGCTTTTCTGACATTTGGTTCTTTAACTGGGATCAGGTTCATTCCAAGATGCTAATGCTTGAAGAGTCCCCTGGAAAATTTTCCAAGCCAGCAACAGGAGACAGCTACCTGGCTGAGCCATTGCTCCGGTACTGGCACAGGCAGAGAAAAGACTCAGGAACCTTCGACAGACTGTTTACCTCCTTGCCAGGTCTGCTCCAACATTAACTCTTTGTAGCTCATGACTGACTCACCTGTGTTCCCCTGGCCTCTAATCTTCTTGTGAAGGAACACATGCCTGGGATTCTTGGAAAGGTGGCCTTTCTAGTGCTATGTGTCCTAAGCCTAGGGCACATGGGGCTAGCAGGTGGCCCTGCACTTCGTTCAGTCCTCACATGTTAAGATTTGGCTTATGTCTCCTGCTGTGCTAGACGTTGGGGAGCTTTTGTGAAAGAAATTGGTATTTCCCTGAAATCCTCAAGCAGAGGTCACAGTGACCCACTGGGAAGGCAAGAATGGCCATGATGATTTGCAATAGAAGGGACGTGGCAACTGCCTCTTGCTGGTGAAAATGAAGAAGGGAGCCATGGCCCCAAGGGAGAAGAAGGATAACAATCACCCATGATTCTAAAGAGTACTATGGTGTCACTGAACGTCCATGTGAGCAGAAAGAGAGGAGTGGCTGTCGGTGGGATGGAGTAGGATCGGCCTTTGCTTTGTGGTTTGTTTGTTTGTTCATCTGGACTCTACCCTTCTGCCCCAAGGGGCATCTTCGGTCTGGCACAGTGGTCGAGAGCACAGCCTTAGTGTTAGACAGGCTTGGGTGAGAATTCCAACTCTGTGACCACAAGACATATACCTTGGTCATGTTGCCTGATGTCTCTAATGGTTTCCTCGTTATTAAAGAAAGCAGCTCATGTTAAATAAATTAAATGAAAAGGAAACACAGATCCTAGAATGGTACCTGCCAAATAATGTGATGGCATTGGAGGGGAGCTAGTGGAGGTGATGGGGGGTAGGGGTGGAGATGGTGATGACGGTGGAGAGGTGTAGTAATGGAGGTAATGGTGGTGGTGACATGTGGGAAAGAAGGAGCAGTAATGCATGTGGGCTCTAGCTTTTCACCACACCTTTCAGTGGTTCTCCACGGGTGCCATAGAAGATGTACTGGCTTGGAGAGGAACCAAAGTTTGTTGGCCTCACCCCTCTACTGCTTTCTCCAAAATACGTTTTTCCACCACTTTCCCTGCTTTTAATGGAACCAGACCTACAAATGGAAGAAAAATAAGAAGGGTCAATGTTCCTGACACCTGCCTCACCTGAGCTCTTCAAAGACCTGGCAGCGAGGATTTCCTAAGAGCCCCGGGTAGAGCCTGACCTTTGAGTACTCCTCTCTGGGGACCCCTGTTCCTCCTCCTGGATCCTTTGCCAGACAGGCCAGGTGGTTTTCCATGCCATCAGACTGAGGTCAGATTCAACCTCATTCCTCCAAGGGAAAGGTACCATTTCCTTTCACCAATCCCCTGGAGCCAACCTTCATCCTGCGATTGGCCTTCTCCCAGAGTGACTCATCAACTCGGAGTCTGGCCTTGTGCTGACCCCTGACGTCTTCCTGAGACAGGGTGAGACCTGCTGGGAGGAAAGGCAATCATTATATCATCCCAGAGCCAAGGCCACATAAACACTTCCCTTCTCTAATGAATGGGCTCCAAAGGGCAGGCTGACTTGTCTTGGTGTGGCCCCTCCTAGGCCAAGGGTGTGGATGAGAATTTAAGCTAATGTTGGTGTTGGGAACATTTAGATATCAACTTCCCGACTTTTTCTCATTATAACAGAATGCTAAGCCTGTTGTAGAAGGACCTTCACCTTTTTTTCCTCCCCTTTTAAGAGACTTTCCAGAAGCAGAATAAGAAACCACCCAATTAACAGCACATTGTCCAAAGTGTGTGCTGTGGAGGCCTATGAGAGATGAAGATGAGTCTCAAGGGCCATGGAGATACAGGCATGCTTGTAAATGAGGCAACAGGGTGCAATGGCTGAGACAACGCCTGAGACAGTCAGACATGGGGGGCTTGAATTGTGACTGGGAACATGTCACTTCATTTTCTGAGCCTTGTCTCCCTCTGGGTAACATGGAGAGATTCATGGTGCCCACCTCATAGATACCATGCTAAGTATGTCAGAGAAGGCTTATAAACTGCTCAGCACAGTGCCTGACACGGGGCTGAAGCTCAATCCACCATAAGATGTGGTGGGGACCACCAGTGGGAGGTGAACACCGTGCCTTAAAGCCTGGGGAGTGAACACTGGGCCCCAGTTAGGACTGAACACGTGGATATAGGGTATTTCCCAGCCAACATTCGATCTGGGCCTTGAAGGAGAGCACCGTCCACAGTGGCTGAGGAAGCTGCGTGGCTAGAAATGAACAGAGTTGTGGAAGATAGATTCATTAGACAGTGGGTGGCATCGTGGAACTGAACACAGGCTGTGTGGGGGGAGCAGTGAATGGAAAACTGAGCTGGGCCAACATGTTGGTGGGCTTGACTAACGCACAAAGAAATTTGTCTGAGATGGGAGGTCTCCATCGTGGTCCATTCCCCAACCCTGCTAACTAGCCAACTCCCAGAACTCTTAACTCCAAGAGATGAGGGAATTCAGAGATACCCATTTTGGTACGCAGTGGGCATCCCAGCATATTCTAGGCCTGTTTCCACCACAGGAATCTAGACCTACTGACAGCTCAGAACTATTGGAAAGGCAGGTGAGAAAAGTCTATGTATACTAAAAAGTAGGATGCCATCAGGGAAAATAACCATTCCAAGAAGCTGACTCTTGTCAAAGCCTTTAGCTTGAGAGAGTAGAAGTGATTCTGAACCCACGACATCTCTCACTTTGGTTTCTCATGCACCTATGCCAGAGACCCATGTTGGATAAAGGTCCTAGAAACTGGGAATGGGAGAAAGTTCTAGGCCAGTGGAATAACACCTGCAAGGACCCTGAGGTGGGAAAGAGGCCAGGGTGATTAGGACATATCCGGGGATGGGGATAATGGCATCGGGGGTTGTAGAGGTAGGCAAAGCTGGCTGGATGGTTAAAAGCATCCCCAGTTCCCAGAGAATGGTTTGAATTTATTATGTTTCTTTCCTTTTGAGAGGCAGAGAGAGACAGAGCATGAGTGGGGGAAGGGCAGAGAGAGGGAGACACAGAATCTGCAACAGGCTCCAGGCTCTGAGCTGTCAGCACAGAGCCCGATGCGGGGCTCGAACTTACGAACTGTGAGATCATGACCTGAGCCAAAGTAGGACGCTTAACCGACTGAGCCACCCAGGAGCCCTGAGAATGGTTTGAATTTAAATGTACATATGATGGGCAGTTACCAGAGGGGAGTAAGCCACTGAGTGACATGGTCTAGCTCTTGAGTTAGAAACAGCACACTTGCTTGGAGAGGGTGCTGGGTGGGAGCAGGGCTGGAAGCAGGAAGCCGGCAAAGAGATACTTCAGGGGTCTCAGTGGGAGGTGGGAGGGAACTGGATTGCTAAGGGGGGGGGGTGCAGGGTCACAGAAACAAGTCTTGATTCAAGTTTTATATATAGAACCATGGAGTTCAATGACCAATAAGAGGAGTAGTGAAGACAGGAAGGGTGGAATTGAGAAAATCTCTTTTTTCTGGCTTCAGCCACCAGGGGGACAGCGGAACTATCAGCAGAAATGAAATATTCGGGGATGAGGAACCTCTGCGGCAGGGAGAATCAGGCGTTCTGTGTTTGAGCAATTCAGATGGAGTCCCAAGGGGGCATTTGTTTCTCCATGACCCCTTGGAGTTCCAGGATGGGTGGGGCTGGAGACACAAGGTGAGGGGGTTGAGCCTTCTGCGGGAGAGATCTACTCATAGCACCTTACCTGATCCCCAAGGTGGCAGAGTGGGGGGTTGAAAGCCAGGTCTGTTTGATTCCAAAGCGGATGCCCCTTCTACTCCACCATGCTCTTTAGGCAACAGTGTGCTCGTTCTGCAGATAAAGAACTGAGCGTCAGGGAATGAGGCGGCAAAACAGGCCAGCCAAGGCCTCAAGTGGGGCTCCATCCCAAGGCTTCTCCTCACCTCCAGCAGCTTCGCCTCCTCCCCTGTGCCCATCACGGGATTGAGAGACTTGGAAATATCTGGAAATGGCTCTCCATGAAGAGATCACCTCGCAAGTAGAGCTACACCCAGTCTCTGGATGTCAGAATGTTTTTGGAGAATCCGAGTACGTTTGATTTGCATAGGAAGCAACGACGAATGGCATTCTTAGCCTTGTGCTTTAAAACAGGGATGTAGGCTTTTTGGTAGCTGCATCACAGAATATCTAAGGGCGAGGTCTAAGCAGGTTGAGGGGCACCTCGATAGGTTGGGGGCACCTGGGCGTTCTCACCTCAGTGGGGAGAGCTTATGGGCCACCTCAGACAGGCACTGTCCCCTGCCTCAGTTGGGGCCAGAGAGGGCCAGGGACGGGTTCCAGGCAGGAAGCCTGAGCAAGGCCCAGGTGACCCTCCCCAGAGTGTGGGTTGGAGGGGCTCAGATGCCACCGGGCAGTATCTGTCTCTGTTCCTGGAACCCTGGGCTGCTGGGCTGCTCTCCTCCCTGAGCTGTCAGTCAGGTTGAGACACACAGCCTGTGGCCTGATGCCGCGTGATTATGTTTTATTTGACTGATTTTATTTTGACACAAAGGCTGCCAGGAAAATGCCAACGTGCTGGAGCTTGACTCCGACGGGTGAAGCGGGGATCCAGGAGTTAAGCTGCACCCTGAGGCAGCTCGATGGGCCAGACTGGAAGCATGGATCCTGGCCGTGGGAACGTGGGCCCTGGAGGGCACGTGGGTCGGCTGGCCACGGTGGCTCCGGGGGAGCACCTAGAAAGTAGGGGACATCCATGCATCTGTGGCTGAGTCTCACATGGCCTGCAGCATTCCCTGGGAGGACGACTACTTTCAAAACTTGAGTGCTGTGTGCCCCGTGGGGCCACCCCCTTAACGGGAGGAGAAGGGGCCTTGGAACACTGCTAACCTTGGGGTGGACTGGACCTGGCAACAGGCCCTGGGAAGCTCTTGTCTCCTTTCAGCTCCCAGATCCCGACTAGAGCGGCTCCTGGAGGCCTTTCCTCTGTCTAATCACATACCCTCCCTGTCTTCAGCATCAGAAACACAGCTTGTGGTCAGGCCCTCACATCCCAGTCCACACCCCGAGGCCCTGGGAGTGGGTTCTCTTCCTCACAGAATAAGATCCCTGCCTGTGAAATCCTACATGCACACAAGGTAAATTCCTCCATCGCCACATTGCCTCAAAGCCAAAAAAAAAAAAAAAAAAAAAAAAAATGAACTGGAAACAACCTGAGTGTCTATCGATGGATAAACGGATAGGAAAGTTGTGGTATATACATGCAAGGGAATACGACTCAGCCATGGAAAACGAGGGAATCCCACCATTTGCCACAACAAAGAGGGATCTCAAAGTCATCATGCTAAATGACATAGGTCAGACAGAAAAAGACACACAAGGTATGATCTCACTTATGTGGGGAATCTAAACAACACAAAACAAAGAAAACCCCTAAACTCAGAAAAAGAGATCACAGCGGTGGTTACCAGAGGGTGGGGGCGGGGGATTGGTGGAAGGCGGACGAAGGTTCGTGCTGCCTGTCACGAGGTAAATGCGCACCGCGAGCGCAATGTAGGGCATGACTGCAGCCAGGTCTGCTGTGTGATGGGCAGGGAAACTGTTAACAGAGGCAACCCTGAGAGTTGTTGTCACAGGGAAACCATTTTTTTTTTCCAGTTTCCCCGCTTCTTTTTTACGATATCTACGTTGAGAAGATAGATGTTCGCTGGACCTATTGTAATCATTTCATGATGTATGTAAGTAAATCAGCCCATCACGCTGTCTGCATTAACCTTATGCAGTGAGGTGTGTCAATTATTTCCGAGTAAAACTGAAAAAAAAAAAAAAAAAAAAGAAACACCACAAACATTTATTACTAATATGCCCACAAGAAGACAAAAATGGGATAATAAAAAATTACTTATCTGAAAGAAGACAAAAAAAAGAGGAAAAAAGAGCAAAGAATGGATGGAGACAAAGAGAAAACAATAAGAAATTAGATTGACATCAAATTACATCACTAATCATATTAGGTGTAAGTAGCTAAAGCACCCCATTTAAAAGACAAATTTTCTGGGGCTCCTGGGTGGCTCAGTTGGTTAAGCATCTGACTTTGGCTCAGGTCATGATCTCATAGTTCCTGGGTTCGAGCCCCACATGGGCTCAGAGCCTGGAGCCTGCTTCAGATTCTCCATCTCCCTCTCTCTCTGCACGCCCCCCCCCCCCACACTCTGTATCACTCTCAAAAATCAATAAAACATTAAAAAGAAATTAAAGACAGATTATCTAACCAAGCAGAAAAAAAAAAAAAGACCCAACTATAGGCAACCTATAAGAAAGCCACTTTAATTATAAAGATCCAGACAGATAAGAAGTAAAAGGATAGAAAAAACAAAAACAAAAACATGTAACACAAACCAAAGATGGTTTCAGCAGCTATACTAATATAACACAAAGTGAATTTCTGAGTAAATGACCAGGGATAAAGAAGCTCATTTAGTAATGATAAAAGGATCAGTTCATCAAGAGGACAATACAATCCTAAATGTTTATGCATTTAATACTACAGCTTTAGAACACTCGAAGCAAAAACTCACAGAACTTCAAGGAGAGACAAGTCTATCACGGTAGTCAGAGATTTCAACTTCCTTCTCTCAGTCAGTAATAGAACACGTAGATAAGAATCATGAAAGATGCAGAAGACTTAATCCTTGCACAACTTGGGGGTCATTATCTTGATTGTGGTAGTTTCATGAGCATATGCGTATATCAAAATTTATTTTGTGCACGTTAAGAATATGCAGGTTTTTTTTAAAAAAAATATGACTAATACCTCCATAAGGGTGTTAAAAATGCAAATCTAAGACTTTCTGGAGCATTTACAATCACTTAAAATCCAGGAGTGCCTGGGTGACTCAGTGGGTTAAGCATCCAACTTCGGCCCAGGTCATGATCTCATGGTTTGTGAGTTCGAGCCCTGCGCTGGGCTCTGTGCTGACAGCTCGGAGCCTGGAGCCTGCAGCCTGCTTTGGATTCTGTTTCTCCCTCTCTCTCTGCTCCTCCCTTGTTCACCTTCTCTCTCTCTCTCTCAAAAATAAATAAACATTAAAAAAATTTTTTACAATCACTTAAAATCCAAAGTTGTAAAAAGGAGGGATGGATGAGAAATATGAACCCGAACTTCATACCTGGTGAACACGAGGCTGGGACTGAGAAAGGAATCAATCACGATAGGTAAAAGCATCCGGAACATCGCAACAATGAGCTTGATGAGTGTTAGCCGCACAGCAAATGGAATTCTGCCCCATCCACGGAGACACTATCCAGCGGAAGTTCATAATAATAGCAAATTATACTGGAAAAGATGTGTTGTTTTTTTTTTTAATTTATTTAGAGAGAGAGAAGGGAGGGGAAGGGCAGAGGCAGAGATAGAGGGAGAGAATCCCAAGCAGGCTCCCTGCTGTCAGCGAGGAGACCAACTTGGGACTTGATCTCACAGACCATGAGCCAAATCAAGAGGAGCCCTGAGCCACCCAGGTGGCCCTGGAAAAGGTTTTAAACAACAATGTAGTACACTTCCTAAATGCAGCATTAGATACAATGTGACTCTAACCGATAATAAAATTGAGCCCAGTGATTTTATCCAATAATGGAAAAACAATAACAACAAAAAAACCCCAAAATACAAAAAAACTGAACAAACCTCCTTTGACTATATCACTGCCAGGTGGCTACAGTCTTACCTCACTGGGCCCTTTTCTAGCCAAGCTCAAGGAAAGTTCTGCCCCTCTTTCTCACTCCTGAATCCACTTCTGTGTCTGCAGCCGCCAAAAGGCAGGGTGAGGAGGTTGCTGTGAAGGGTCTGCCCCCGTCCTGGGCAGCAGCAGTCCCCTCCCCTCTGTGGGTCAGTCTGGGGTCCCTGAACAGGCTGACCCCTCTCTGACCACTTCTATCACCATTCTCCACACAGCAACTAGGGAGGTCTTTTAAAAATGGGAATTAGGTCATACCCTCCACTAGTTTCCAATCCCCCTCATATCTTCCCACAATGAGAAGAGATCCTAACCCTCCAGCCCTGCAGGGCTTGGACCCTGCCAGCCTCCCTGCCCGGACGCTACTTCCTCAGATCCTGTCTCCGCTGTTCACCTGCCGGGTCTCTGCTCAAAGGTTACCTGCCCAGAGTCCTAGCCTTGACCCTATATAAAACAGCCTTGCAACTCACCTTGTTCTCTGCACAATCCCTGCTGTGTGTAGGCTCCTTTCTCCTGAAGAATGCAAGTCCCCCCCACCGGGCAGTCATTTTACATCTCTCATTCAGAATTCTTGCAACATAGTAGTTGCTCAATAAATACTTCTTCAGGGGTGCCTGGGTGGCTCAGTAGGTTAAGTGTCCCACTCTTGATTTCGGCTCAGGTCGTGATCTCACGGTTCCTGAGATTGAGCCCAGCCTAGCTCGGGCTCTGTGCTGTCAGAAGCCTGCTCTTAGATTTTCTCTCTCCCTCTCTCTCTGCTCCTCCTCCGCTTGCACACGCGTGCTTGCACTCTGTCTCAAAAAATGAAAAAATAAATACTTGTTCAATCACTGAGTGAATACAAAGTCCACGTGGTTGCCATATGGGGGATGATAGGGAGACAGGGGAGCAGCTAGAAAGTAAGTAAGGCCCAGAGTGTGCAGGCCCTGAGTGTTGTGTTAACATATTTGGTTTTTTGTTTGTTTGTTTTGTTTTGTTATCTTCTAGGAGGTGGGCCAGCCACAGAAGAGCTTTAACCTCCAGGATAGGAGCAAAGTCATGCTGCAAAATGATCACTCAGGTGGCTGGGAAGGGTGGGTTGTGTCTCCAGAAGCAGGGAGATCTCACTGGGGGGCCACTGCAGTGGGAAGGAAGGAGGGGAGGGAGTTGGGAGGGTGTGTGCAGGGAGGAGGGGGAACAAACTTACTGAGCTCTCAGAGGGCCATGAGATGGTTCATTTGATAGGAGAGGAGAATTCCTATAGATGAGGGGCAAACTCTTCAAACAAAATCATGTCCAGAACTCCCACAAGGAGCCGCATAAAAGTGGAGTGGCTCTCACTGGGGCTGGAGAGGGGGCCCAGAGCCAAGCCCTGCCCCCATCTATGGCTTCTCTCCATCAGTGGCCTCCAAGCCCCTCCAGGGTTCTGAGAGCACACTCCTGATGGGGGTGGAGAGAGGGTCGAACCTCTGGCGTCCTTGCCCTGCTGACACACGCAGGGGTCAGGCCTGCTCTCTGCTAACAGACGGGGCCCCCAGCCACTTGGCCACCCACCACCGACCTGGTGGGACAGAGGTTCTCTTCGGAAGGCAAGGAGGTGTGCCCCTGGGAGGCTGGGCCCTCTGTTCCCCCTCCCTGCACCGCCCCCCCACCCCCCCTCGCTGGCACCAGCATTGCTATAAATACACCCTGTGGAGGTAATTACACTGAGGAACAGAAGCGGCTCCAGAGCCCGCTGGCTTGGGGCTATTGTGCCAGCAACACACCTCTGAGAGAAGCACATAAAAAGACAAGCAGCTCAGGAGGTGACGCAGCACGGGCTGAAAAGGAAAGAAAAGAATGAAGGGAAAAACACAGCCACAAGCGCAACTCATAAGCCCACGTTATGAGTATTCCCAGGAGAAGGAAGAGGCTCCAGAAAGGCACCCCAGTCCCTGGAGCACACAATATGGTTTTTATAAACTTCCAGGACTTCTCCCTACTTTTTTTTTTTTTTTTTTTTTTTTTTACCATTTCACCCCTACAATACACTTTCTTCTTTAGGAAATTAAACACAAAATGCCTACTGTATATTTAGTTCAAAAAGAGGGGGAAAAAAATCCCAGGAACCCGCTCAATGTTGAAATGTCATTAAAGAGGGTGACGCAAGGCCAAGAGGCCAGGAAATGAAGTCTCTAAGCTGCCACCCGGCCCTGAGCACGCTGAAGTGTATCAGCACACAGCGTGGGGCTCCATGGAGAAGTTCAGCTGGATTCTGGAGACGCAGGGCTCCACAGCAGGGGGCAGGGCCCAGCGGTCTTGGTCACACAGAGACCCTGGTCACTTTGAGTATGGGGCAACCGCCAGGCCTTCACCACAGAGCTGTGGAAGGAGCTTGCACAGGACAGCCTGTGATTTCCAGTTCTGGAAAGTTGGCTCCAGCTTCCTCTTAAATATCCTCTCTTCTCTGCTTTTCTCGAATGTTGCCATCCCTCAAGGCCCAGCAAGGACCCTGGGCTCCATGAAGGCATCCCTAAGTCCCAGCTTTTCTTCCTCTGGCCCCTCCTGCCCCCTGTGGATTCATGGCTGGAATTCTGAGCTCAGGGTGATGTTCCACCTTGGACAGATTACTAAGCCTCTTTATGTTTCCTTTTCTGTACAGTGAACTAGCCGTACGGATTGAGATTGTGCCCAGGAAACACTCAGCATGGGGTCTGGCCTATTGCCTATTAATTCGGCCAGTTAAATCTGCCCAGGCTCTTGCTTGGTTGGGTATTCTGCAGGCCCTGGGGACAGCGGTTGGGGGGTGGGGGGGAGGGATGGTTGAGGGGTAGAGGCAGTCAGGGACTCCATCCTCCATGACTCACAGCCTCTTGGGAAGGCTTGTCACTAACTTGCATTTCTCCCACCAGTCACCTCTTTTCCTTACACTGTGATTATATTTGCCACTCCCTCTCCTTCCAGAAGGGTTGGGTTTATAGCCCCCCCGCCCTTTGCAGTTATAAAAATTGCAGTCCCTGAGAGTTGAAGAAGCTTGCAGGAGTTTCTGCAGGGAGGGACAGGTGGAACTGGGGCACCCCAGGACCCTCTGTCTCAAGGCCTCAGCCTCTCTGCCGCGCTGCCCGATCTCGCCTCTCAGTGATCCTCAGACTGAGAGTTTGGATCCGTGCAAACATCAGGTGGTGCGGGACCACGGACGAGTGTACCATCGTATTTGAGATTGGAGTCTGTAATGCCGCTTTGTGTTTGCATTGTTCCTCGATTTCAGTAACGTGTTCTCATAGCAAAGGAGAGACTTGGTTTTCATGAATAAAGTGTTCACTAAAGTTTTCTACATGTCCTGTCTTATGTGTCCTGTGTTAGAGGTTAATGTGGACAGTTGTTTTGCTCAACTGACAACTTTGAAGAGGAAGTGACTGATCCAAGCTCACAGCTGACATTGGCTGTGGGGTTGGTGCCAGCTCCCCACCTCCTGCCAGGCTTTGAGGGCATCAGGCTTGGGGGCGGAGGTGCCCTCCTCCAGGGAGGGCCATACCCTCCAGGCTGGTCTTTATCCTTCATCAGTGTTGCTGGGAAAACCTGGCTCAGAATCAGCTGGGTGGCTTGTTAAATCTGCAGACTCTGAACCCAGTCCAGGGGTTTCTGCATCAGGCCTTGTAGGGGTGGGAATCCCATACTTAACCAGACCCCTGGGGGGTGGGGGGTGGTAAAGCACACAGAGGAACACTGGCTTTCTCCAGAGGAAGTGGTCTTTGTGACCCACGCTAGCCAGCCTTGTGGAGGCCATCTTTCATTCACCACCTTCCTCAAGGACCTTCACTCAGTCACTCAACAACTATTAAAGTCTGACTGTGGGCATAATAGATGTAGAAAGAAAACTAGTTTTCACCTCTGTTGATCTCCTAAGGTAATTCCATGCAGCCGGATGGATAAAACAACAGTGCTTGTTTGGTCATCAAAGGTATGATCTGGGCCCAGGACCGGCTTGGGTGGGTGCCAATGGACATTGACAAGAATGCCAAAGAGGCATGATGGTCCTTGACCATGAAGAGCACAGACACTCTCAGGAAGCTACCTGTGTTTAATAAACCACCAGACAACATAGAAGCCATGCTTCCACGAGGAGCTGAAGGGACAGAATAGGGTAAGAACATCTGGCTGGAGGGAGGGCGCCTCACAAGAAAAATGGCACCTCGTTGGTTTTTCATTTATGGAGTGATCGATCTGTACATTACTTTTCATCCAAGGATTTTAGGTGATTTTCAGAAATATAATTAAAAATATAAGAGCAATTCATGGGGCTCCTGGGTGGCTCAGGTTAAGTGTCTGACTTTGGCTCAGGTCATGATCTCATAGTCTGTGAGTTTGGGCCCCATGATGGGCTCTGTGCTGACAGATCAGAGCCTAGAGTCTGTTTCAGATTCTGTGTTTCCCTCTGTCTCTCTGCCCCTGCCCTACTCGCACTCTGTCTCTCTCCAAAATAATTAAACATTAAAAAAAATTATAAAAAAACAAAATATAAGAGCAATTCAAAATATAAGATTAATAAGGATATATATATATACACACACACACATATATACATGCACACACACACACATATGTAAGTACAGGTCCACTGAACATAAAGAAATAAGTAAGTTAGAATGAATATGTGTAGGTTTCAGGGATGAGAGTTGGGGAGCATGTCCTATCTCTGAACTCACTCTTGGGTGCTTCATCTTGTGATTCGTATCTACTTGGCTTTAAGTCCATTGAAGAGTAAATATTCCAGATGACTGCCAGCTCTTGCATAGATTCTAAGCAGAACTTGGTTACTCAGGACTGAAAGAGTCACCCATGGCCTTTAGAGACCAATGGCCACAGAGGGGACAATAAAAAGGCGACTCAGGGAGAAGGCTAGTGAGGAAGAAGATGACAGGTCCCTAGCCTGTCCTAAGTCTCTGCTTCCTCAGCAAGATCCTTTGGCCACCACTTTGGCCAGACAAAGCTGTCCTTACTGTTTGTTTCAACTTACTAGTAATTGTCCAGGAGCCTGGCTCCCAATCTCCTTCTCACGAGGAAAACTGTTTAATTCCATCAATCTTCATAACACATGCTGTTCAGCAGCCATCACCTTAGAGAGTACTGGACAGTGCCATTGGTGTGCATCCATTTAGAGGGTCATCCCGAGGTGTTCTGGAAGCTCAGGCCCTGCCGGACATGGTTTCCAATCTGCCTTGATTTATGGTCATCTTCAGACAGAAGATCAAAGCGCATTTCTGCATCCATGTTAACTGTGGGACTTTCTTGGCACATATATATCAAAGCAGAGGATGCCAGACAATAAATCAAGAAGCAGAACTGAAAAATAAGCACAAAGAGGAGCAAGGGAAATGAAGAATATATCTTATTTCTGATGGGAATAAGTTGGGTTACAATCTTAAAAATCATTTAAAATAGTGCAGAGAAGCTAAATGTGAAAAGGGTTGCTGGATTTTTTTTTTTTTATTAAGACAGTTTTTTAAAACAGTTTCCATATACCCCTGGCCCCACACATGCACAGCCTCTGCCACTGTCAATATCTTGCACCAGAGTGGTACATGTTTACCACTGACGAACTCACACACACACATCATCATCACCCAAAGTCCACAGCGCACATCATGGCTCACTGTTGGTGGTGTTCACTCAATGGGTTTGGACACATGTGATGATGTGCACCCATTGTTATGGTACCACACTAAATATTTTCAATACCTTAAAAAATCCCGTGTTCCACCTATTCATCTCTCCCGTCTTCCCAACTTCTGGAAACCTCTGATGTTGTTTTTCCTGTCTCCACAGTTTTGCCTTTTCCAGAATGTTATGTAGTTAAAAGCCATACCGTATGTAGCCTTTTCAGATTGTTTTTTTTCACTTAGTAATATCCATTTAAATTTACTCCGTGGATTTTTATGTCTTGATACCTCATTTCTTTTTATTTATTTTTTTAAAGTTTACTTATTTATTTTGAAAGAGAGAGATCAAGAGAGAAAGAGAGAGAAAGCACAAGTGGGGGAAGCTCAGAGACAAGGAGAGACAGA
This sequence comes from Panthera onca, assembly GCF_046562875.1. Classification (NCBI taxonomy): domain Eukaryota; kingdom Metazoa; phylum Chordata; class Mammalia; order Carnivora; family Felidae; genus Panthera; species Panthera onca. Next base: position 73,188,874 of record NC_138340.1, on the reverse strand, counting down.
ATACCAAGCAGGCTCTGCACCATCAGCACAGAGCCTGATGTGGGGCTTGAACTCACGAACTGCAAGATCATGACCTGAGCCAAAATTGAGAGTCGGACGCTTAACCAACTGCACCACCCAGGCTGCCCTCCCCCATTTCTTTTTAGTACCAAATAATATTCCATTGTCTGGAGGGAGAGCTTATTTATGTACAATTTATTTATGCATTCTCCAACTGAAGGAAGACGTCTTTGTTTCTTGCAAGTTTTGGTAATGTGTTGGATATTGTTAAAAGTAGAGAATCTCAGAATCTCAGAATTTCATAATTTAGTAGGGATTCACTGGTCATTTTACACGGTGGTGTCAGACATGAGGAGTGTGGTAACACAATCAAGTCTAATTCAGGCAGATTGGAATGGAGAAGTGAGGAGGGCCTCGGATACAGTAAAGTATCATCATCCTGCCCCATCAGGATTTGTTAATGTCCTCACGTGGGCCCCAGACTCTCTGGCACATACCAAGGCACAAAATCACCTTCAGCTCTAACAGCCAACATTTACTGTGCAGGGGGTGGTTCTGCAAGAAAATAAGAATGCATTTTCCTTCCATGTAACAGAGAGCATGAGATCAGTGTTCAGACCAGGATTTCTTGTGAATCCAGATATTGGAGACAAACTTGTGGCCAGAATGATATGTTTATATTTAATATACTTTTTTCTTTTGCATAAACAGAGATGAAACCACAGACAATTAATAAAATACCCATGTTGTTTATTTAAGTCACATCCTTGTATTTTTTTTTAAGAATAGTTCAATTTTGATACAATCTCAAATAAAATGATATTTCCAAGTTGGCTTCCAGGATATGTGTGTGTTTCTCTTTATTTCTATGTCTAAGCAAGAACTCTGACTGAAATAAAGGTCCTCTTGTATCCAGTTCTTCTCTGGCCTCATCTTTCTGAAAGGGTAGAGAACCAAGGGCCCCAAGAGGTTATCTTCACCTCAAAAATCAGAACTGTTAGAGCTAGAAAGAACCTCAGAAAATGAACTTAATCACCTCATGTTACAAGGAGGATGCAAGCCAGTAAGATACCATTCTTTCCCCCAGGTAGGTATTTCCCGGCTCCAAATCAAGGTACTTTCTGCCATCCTGGGGCTTGTTGTACGGCAAATCCAAGGTAAGACAGCCATTTTGTTTAGTCAAATTCTCCTCCTCTGAAGGGTTACTTAGCTGTGTCTGGGGTGAGAAGCAAACTTAAGTGGACTTCACCCAGAACTAGTGTCACCCAAGGGATAGTTCTTAATGCAGTGGGGGTGGTGGGCTCTGTGAGACCATGGCTCTGCTTAGACTGTGGTCTGTTGAGTCAAAGTTTCACTTCCCTGGACACTTCTGAGAGCTCTTACAGCACAAAACAAGCTTATTGATACCAGGTTAGTTCTGGCCCTGAGGGGTCCACCTTTTGGTTACACTTCCCCTGCCTCAGAATGAATAAAAACAACCTCCTCCTTACTTGGCTAAACCTTCCTCTAGCAATTCCTGGAGAAAGGAGACCTGATCTTTTGTCACACACAAGGTAAGAGATGGCACACTAGACTCTCAATGAGAACTGTTTTTAGCATGAAATGGCCTTTATCTCTATTCTTCATTTCCAAGGCTGCCTCATAGGTTTTTGCCCAAACAAAGACCCCTGTTGTTCAAGGTACTTGAGGGTCTTGAAGGGTGTCTTTGTACAACAATAAAGCCAAGATTGATGTTGAGTCGCTGGGTTAATACTTAGGAACCCATCAGGATTTGACATAGCTGGACACTGAAGGTCACAAGAAAGACAAACCTCTCTACAAGCAATATCAGATGGCCCCAGCCCAAGCTTTGCTCAACTTACATCATACATACCATCCTTTGTGCCCAGCCAACCATCCTTGGCCTCTCCAACGGTGTTTGTGCCAGCAATCATTATGACTTTATTATAGCCCCTTTCAGCAAGTCATGAATTTTTACAGCTAAATTACAAGTCTGTTTACAGTTAAGTGGCAGCAAGTACTTTTAAAGCATGTACTGTAGATATTTTTATGACTGAGTTTGCACCGTCAGAAACACACAAAGTATATAAGCAGTCCCCATAATGCCAGTAAGACTTTCAGGGTTCAACTAAATAGGATAAATAAGGGGGCTTTGTATTTGGCCGATGGAGGCAACTCCACATCAGGCCAAGGCTCAGATTCCATTGCAAAACCATGAGGTCTTTGTATCCACCAAAGATGGGTTGATTCTATAGTTTAGGCAACATAATTTTCTTGATTAACAATATTAAAATTAGGATAATTCCGTTGCAATGAAAAAAATTATTTGTTATTGCATGATTACACTTATATAAGGTATGTAGAATAGTCAAATTCAGAGACAAAAAGTAGAATAATAGTTTCCAGGGGTTGGGGGAAAGGAGAGTTATTGTTTAAGAGATCCAGAGTTTCAGTTTGGGAAGATGAAAATATTATGGGAATGGATGGTGGTGATGGTTGCACAAAATGTGAGTGCACCAAACTATGTACTTAAAAATGGCAGATTCTGGGGCACCCCAGTGACTCATTCGGTTAAGCATCTGACTTGATTTCAGCTCAGGTCATGATCTTATGGTTTGTGAGATCAAGCCCTGTGCTGGGCTCTGTGCTGACTGCACTGATCCTGCTTGGGGTTCTCTCTCCCCCTCCCTCTGCCCCTCCTCTGCTTTCTCTCTCTTTAAAAGTAAATAAATAAACCTTTAAAAAATGGTAGATTTTATGTTATATATATTGTACTGCAATCAAAAATATTTTGGAAGTTGAAGACATATGCTATTGTCTTCAGGTAGAGGATGGGTTTAGGAACCCCTTTCTTTTTTTTAATTTTAATGTTTTTATTTATTTTTGAGACAAAGAGAGACAGAGCATGAGCGGAGAAGGGGCAGAGAGAGAGGAACACACAGAATCTGAAGCAGGCTCCAGGCTCTGATCTGTCAGCACAGAGCCCAACGCGGGGCTTGAACTCACAGACTGTGAGATCATGACCTGAGCTGAAGTTGGATGCTTAACCAACTGAGCCACCCAGGCGCCCCTAGGAACCCCTTTCTTGAAGCACATATTTAACTTCACCTTCTAGTCTTTGGTAACATCACCATCTAGGGTTAATATAAGATGATTAAAACATTTTAGCTTTATCATATCAGCTAGGGGATGACAGTATGTTTATTTATTTTTGTTTTATTTTTTAGCCTTTCATCATTTTGATTATTAAACAAAGATAATAACCATATCTAAACTTGAACTTAAAATTTTTTAATTTATAAGTTTTAAAATTTATAATTAAACAAATATAATTAAAGTAGAGCCATGCAATGTTAGATGGTTGATGGAGATTGGTTAAAAAAAGGAATAAAAGTAGAATTAATGGATTGAAGCATTCATGATGTTATGTAATATATTTATTTCAGCAATACTAATCCAAAAAACAAAGGTTAAAGACAAAAATATACATATTTAGAAGGAGTAAATGTTTAAATTATGAATATAAATAATTTAAAATGTAAAAAAATGCAATATGAATTATTTTGGAAACTAATTAAAAATATACATATGCTTAAAATTTTAATTTATATTACATATTATATATTATATACAGTATGTATATACATATATACAGTATATATATATATCTACATATATATCTACACACACACACACACACACACACACATATATATATATATATTCTTACACTCCCCCCACAAAAAATGTTGAAAATTAAACAGAAAGAACAGATATGGAAAAAACTGAGAACGTTGAAAAGATGAGCATCTTTCCATATGCTAACTCTCACACTGATAACTGCAGTGTGTAAATCTCCAATAAACTTTGAGACTCACAGGTATTTCCCTCTTTGATACCTCCATTGTAGTGATTCACTGCCACTCTGAGTATAACATTCCCCCAAATGAACTTTTGATTTCCACCCTGCAAACCTGTTCATCTGCCAGTCTCCAAAATCTTTTTAATGAGACACTTAAACCCATCTGTGATAATGCTGAATAATGGCCTCCTAGAGGTATCCACATCCTTATCCCTGGAACCTGTGAATACGTCACCTGACATGGTGAAAGGGAACTTGCAGATATTTCCTGGGTGTGTGAGAAAAGACAATATGAAGTAGAAGTAGAAGCAGGAGAGGGTAATAATACATGGAGAACAGAGGGGAAAATGGATAGCATGACATAAGGGTGAAGGACAAGAGACAGAGACAGATAAGAAGAAAAACAAGAAGGAAATGGTTGAGCATCTGCATTGGACTTCTTAGTTATATAACCTGATGCATTCCCATTTTGTTTATGAAAATTTGAAATGGGCTTCTCTTAAATAACTCTCAAAACACAGAGTCAAGTACAAAATTGGTACTTGGGTATGAGGAGTTTAAAGTCATAGACTGTTTGGAGATATTAATGTAAGTGATACTTATACCATACTCAGGTAAGAACTGTTATTCTTTTGCCTATAGTGATCTCCATAGTCCGATAAATGGTCATATATTTCATCTTAGGACTCAGCTGTATATTTAAATATTGTGGTTTGTTGGATACTTTTATTGCTTCCAGCAAGAAAGAGATAAGTTTCAGTCTTCCTTGGCTCATCTGAAAGCAAAAATGAGACTTTAAAGTTTCTTAAATGGGTCCTTTCTGCCCATGAATTGCTATCTATGAACAGCTATACAATTTCTGAATACAATAATAAAAATTCATACTATGTGCTAAAAATACAGCTCAGCATAACTGATGAGGATAGAAAAGGGCAGAGGTAAGTTTTAGATTTGCATCAGCTAGTTTTTTTCATCCCCACCCCCACCCCCACTTTATTGAATTAACTGACATATAACATTGTGTAAATTTAAGATGTACACTATGTTGATTTTCTTTGGAAAAATATCTATTCAAGTCTTTTGCCCATTTTTTAATCAGGTTGTTAGTGCTTTTAGTTGAGTTGTAGAACTTCTTTATATATCCTGTATATTAATCCTTTATCAGAATGTCATTTGCAAATATTTTCTCCCATTCCATGGGTTACCATTTCACTCTGTTGATGGTGTCCTTTGATGCACAATTTTTAATGTTTTTAAAACTTTTCTTGAATGTTTATTCATTTTTGAGAGAGAGAGAGAGAGAGCACGTGGAGGAGAGGCAGAGGAAGAGAGAGACACAGAATCCAAAGCAGGCTCAGGGCTCTGAGCTGTCAGCACAGACATGGGGCTAGAACTCAGGAGCTGTGAGATCATGACCTGAGCCAAAGTTGGACGCCCAACCAACTGAGCCACTCAAGCGCCCCACAACTTTTAAATTTTGAAAAAAATCCAATTTATCTATTTTCTTCTTTTGTTGCCTATAGTTTTGGTGTCACACTGAATAAATTATTGCCAACTTCCACATTGTGAACCTTTTCCCCTATGTTTTCTTTGAACAGTTTTGTAGTTTTAGCCCTTATGTTTAGGTTTCTGTGTAATTTGTTTTTAAGGTGATGGGCAAATAAGGTATAACTTCTGGAAAGGTTTAAAAATAAATGAGACATAGTGGGCCAAATTGATGAAAATAAACATGGCCTTCATTTTGGAAGACTTCTACAGAATGCTTGCTACTCAACTCACATTCACTTTCAAGCCTTTTTATCATTTAGCTTCACTTTCAGAAGGCTCAGAAGATTATGTCCATACTAAATCCATTCAGCCAGCCCATCAAAACATTACTCTATGAAGTGTTGTTTTTACTCTATGAAGAAGATAAGAAATCGATCAAATTCTCACTACCAACATCCTCCATAGGTATGAAGGAAGAGAATGTTTGCTGAGAGAATGAACTTCAAGGAATGCCTTCCTTACGAGAGAGCTGGAGTTGCATGGAGCTCAGCAATGAGTGGATCTGAATGCAATAAATAAATAAATAAATAAATAAATAAATAAATAAAATAATTTACTACACCAGGAAGATGAAGTTTCTTGACTTTTGTGGGGACAAAAAGCTGAGTGACTGGTATATGAGGCCAAGGCAGTGAACTTTGACTGGTTTGTACCTTGAGAGTATCTGTGGATTATGCCTTGTATGAAATACAGATATTGAAGAAATTGGCTTAGCGTAACTATCTGAATCTATGTGTCATTTATCCTTAACTGGTATATTTCCCTAAAATTATTATTTATTTCTTTGTTTCTTTCAAAACTCAGATTCCATAAATGGGAAAATCCTGTCTTATATTGCTCACATATGATAACCCACAGGTATCCACAGATCAGAAACACCAGGAAAGCTTATTTCATAGTACAGATCCTGGTCCCTGCCCTGGAATCCTAGAATAGAATTTGGGAAATAGTGTCCAAGAATCTATGGTAATTCCAATGTTGTGTTCAGTTTGAGAACCAGTGTCCTCACTATGCCAGAACATCTGTCACTCACTTGATTCGGTGAAAAACAAATCACATTACCTGTAGGATATTAGCAAGTACATAGATCTGAATTTCTCCACATGTCTTCCAGAAACATACAGATTAAAAAGGAATCTAAATAAAATCATTCATAGCTCACACTTAATAATGTACATGAGACTGAGATAACTACAGATTTCAGTTTGTGTGGAAGAGGGAAAGATGCACCCGAAACTAGCAGTTGGCTCCAGAGCCAACACGGGCATCGACAGTCAGGAGGACGCTGCACAGGCAAAAGGGAGAGGACAGCGGTGGCTAGTGTTGGTGACTGTGTTCGTTTTCTAGGGCATCTATAACAAATTACCAGAATCTAGGTGGCTTAAAGCAACATAAATTTGTTCGCCCACAGTTCAGCTGGTTTGGTTCCTTCTGGAGGCTCTGGGAGAGACGGTGTTCCGTGCCTATCTCTCCACTTCTAGTGGTTGCCAGCAATCTTTGGCAATCCATAAGTAGCTCCATTACTCCAATATCTGGCTCCATGGCTACCTAGTTGGTCTTCTTCTCCATGTTTTCTCATGGCCTGTTTCTTTCTGTGTGTCTGCATCTCTCTTTCTCCAAATCTCCCTCTCATTATAAGAACACCAGTCATTGCATCTAGGACCCACCCTCATCCACCATGACCCCCATCTTAACCTGATTACATCTGCAAAGATCCTATTTCTAAATATGGCCCCATTGACGGGATCTAGATGGACATGAATTTGGAGGGGATGCTATTCAACCAAATAGAGTAGTATTACATGGATACGGTCACACCTGGAAAGGGGGGGGGGGACCCACCCTTAGTGAGGAAATACAGAGACTTGGCCTGAGATCTGGTAAGTGAGACTATTGGTGATTCAATAAATTAAAGAAGGAAGGTGGCATGAGAATTGGAGGAGGAAGACATGACCATCCTAGGAAAGCCCCACTTCCAGGAAAGATGGGCAACTTGGGAGGCGAAGTAGCCATTGGAGATTAAGTAGTAAAAAGGTGAAAAGTAAGAGCACTATAGAAATAAAAGTGAGCCACAAAGTGGGAAGTCTCAGTAACCCCCTTGCACCTCCAAAATGCCACCTACTAAAGAAACTGCCCCTTACACTGGCATTCAAAGAGGGGCGTCTTGAACTAAGGGACCTAAAAAGTCATTCCTGCCTGCACCTGTGCTCCTATTACTGCTGACGTAAGAAATACAAGACATTTCAAAATGAGCAGAAAATGACAGGCAACACCTGAACACCATTACTGTTAAGAAGTAAACCTAAAAAGAAAGAAAACCTTTCAGCTCACAAAGAATCTGTTCTGCCCCAAAATAAAATCTCAAAGCAGAAGGAAACTGTAGTACCCCAACCTGATTTAAACATCTGTTAATGGGCATTTGTAGATATGAAGAATTCCTTGAAACAAAATTCAAAATCTCAGAACAAAAAGGAACACAAGTCAGGAGGATGTGAAATGCAAAGAAACCAAGCTCAGAAAAGAAATTTAAGAAAAAGATAAAATCAACTGAAAAAATGAAGTTACAAGGCACCCCAGGGAGAACAGATTTGACCAAACATGTAATAAGGGGCATCAAATAGAGGAAGGAAAAGAGGCAAGGGCATGAAAACACAATTTTAAAAAGTAAGTAAAGGGGCACCTGGGTGGCTTAGTTAGTTAAGCATCTGACTCCTGGTTTTGGTTCAAGTCATGATCTCATGGTTTGTGAGTTCAAGCCCTACATCAGACTCCCTGTTGACATTGTGAAGCCTGCTTGGGAGTCTGTCTCTCCCTCTCTCTCTGCCCCTTCCCCATTTGTTCTCTGTGTCTCTCTCTCAAAATAAATAAATAAATGTAAAAAAAAATTTTTTTAAAGTAAAAAGAATCAGAGACATGTGACAAATGTAGAGGACCCATAAAGAAGAGCTAGCATTACATAGTTGAAGTCCCTGAAAGAGAAAAACAAAACAAAACAATGAATAAGAACTAAAAACAAAACAAAACAAAACAAAACAAACAATGTAATTCAAGGAAACTTTCCAGAAATAAAGTCCTGAATCTATGGGTTGGAAGGACCTACCATATGTCTAAGAAATGGAATAGTCAACTTTGAGACATATATCAATAAAACTATTACACTGTAAAGGTAATTTTAAAAGTCCTTTGGGCCTTAAGGCAATTTAAGAAATTAGGTTTTGCATCAACCTTCTCAACAATAAACAAGACCATAGTGGAGAACATTTTCAAGAAATTCAAGAATGTGGTCCAAGAATTATACCCAGCCAAGCTATCCTTCACCAACTTTGAATACATACCACTCGGGCCTTCCTGTACTCTGAGTCCTTCCTGAGGGATGTCCAAAGAGAGAAGCTTCATCTAAATCAGAGAGGAAACTTTGGCAGAAGGACTAGCTGTGAGCCTTGCGTATATTTAATTGTAGATAGAAGCCTAAAATTAATGTGGAGACAAGGAAAATGGCATAATTTGTATTATTCTGGCAAAATATAACCTACCTAAAACACTAGGAGGAGGGAAAGAGGAGAGAATAGAATAAGCACATGAGTTGGCTGCCTAAGAAATAGGTGGGAGTCAAATTTAAAAATTGCTATATAATTTAGTGTCTATAAACCAAGTAACAAAATATTCCCAGAGAAGGAGCTATCCCTTCAAGCACTAGTGGTCTCACGGAGACTCAAGATGGTTCTCTCGTTTCGTTGTGAAGGTGCTGTTGTCAGGAGCCATGGGCTTACCTGGATGTTTCTTTGTTCTTATAATGGGGCAGGTTTGAGTTCAGGGTAGGAAACTGGAGGTAGGGATCTGTTCCTCAGGCAAAATATCTCTCCTAAGTAGGTGTGGGGCGGGGAGGGAGAGGGTATGCATGTATGTAGAGACATGTGAGGGTGAGGACGTGCTTTCTGATTCATGATCATGAGCTTTCCTGGCTCCTGCACTTCTCCTGAACACACTTATGATTAAACACTGTCTCCATTCAGAAGAACAGTGTCCACATCCTGACTTAGCCCCCCCTACTATTGTGTTATACGTCACATTCTCAGACAGAAATCAACCTCACCATAAGGGTTGGTGCTTAATCTACCTTGTACCTCCCTGGGCTCTGAATTCCTCATTCTAATTGTTAGATCCCATGAGGAACAGATGTAATAATACTAGTTTAATCCAGCCAACACTTATTAAGTGATCATTCAATGTCAGGCGTTATGCTCGTAAAGCAGTGCCTAAGTGTAGTGAACATGTAGCTCTTATTATTTTTATATGTGTTGCCTCATCTAATGCTCACAAAAAGACCCTATGAAGTAGGCGTTATTGCTTTTCCCATTTCACAGCTGAAAAAACTGAAACTGTAATGAAGTCTGTATTATATTGCCCGATGTCACATGGCTGGTGGGTTGCAGAGAGAACTGGAGTCCAGATTTGATTCACATCACAGCCCTGTCACTTAACCACGATGTTATTTCTGGACGGGATCTCCAACTCCGAAATGTGTAAAGATGAGGAGAGTGTGTAGACAATGCCCAGTGCCTGAGACACACTGTATTTTACAGCTGTAATCTAAGATAAAAGTCTGACCTCATCCTCACGAAAGTCGAAACAGTAAAACTAGAAAAGGTTGTTAATTTATTTATCTTATGAGAGAGAGGCAGTCCTTAGTGTTTCATTCCTAACTCTAGGAAATAGAGATCTAGTTCATTACTTTGTATTTTCAAAATGTTCGAAAGTAACTATCCTATTTTTTGTAAGATATGTATACAAATCAGTAAGAAAAAAAGCTCACGCTCAACCTAATAGAAAAATGGGAAAGGCATCACCAGGGAAGTCACTTAAAACATCAGCATCAGGGTCATCTGGGTGGCTCAGTCGGTTGAGCATCCGACTTCAGCTCAGGTCATGATCTCACGGTTCGTGGGTTCGAGCCCGGTGTCGGGCTCTGTGCTGACAGTTCAGAGCCTGGAGCCTGTTTCAGATTCTGTATCCGCCTCTCTCTACCTCTCCCCCACTCATGCTCTGTCTCTCTCTCTCTCTCTCTTTTTCTCTCTCTCAAAAATAAATAAACATTAAAAAAAAACATCAGTTGGGGCGCCTGGGTGGCGCAGTCGGTTAAGCGTCCGACTTCAGCCAGGTCACGATCTCGCGGTCCGTGAGTTCGAGCCCCGCGTCAGGCTCTGGGCTGATGGCTCGGAGCCTGGAGCCTGTTTCCGATTCTGTGTCTCCCTCTCTCTCTGCCCCTCCCCCGTTCATGCTCTGTCTCTCTCTCTCTGTCCCAAAAATAAATAAAAAACGTTGAAAAAAAAAAAATCAGTATCAAAGAACTACGAATTAAATAATTAATAAAAAACCAGTTTAGACTATCAAATTGGCATCATTTCTAAAATAAATAATGCATACTGTTGGACACAGTATGACAAAAGACACCCCCAACTAACTTGGAGAGCATTTTGCCCAATTGTGTCAAAATCTGCCATCTTCTGACACAGCATTTTTTTTCTTCCTCTAGCAATTTGTAATACAACATAATTTAAGAAATAGTAAAAAAAATTAGAAGCAGAATATATAGCTACCAGAATTTTCATTGGAATGTCTAACAAGGGGAATTGGTTAAGCAAATTTTAGAAGAACCCTACAATTAAATATCAAGTAGCTGTTAAAACAAAGAGGACTCTTTGTAGCTTTAGACAGCCACAGTGAATTATTAAAGAAGAATTTACAGCATAATAGGGATTTTATTGCGCTGTACATTTATATGTGCATTTTTGCATGCATGTTATATTTACATTTTTTAAAGTTTATTTATTTATTTATTTTGAGAGAGAAAGAGAGAGAAATAGAGGCAGAGAGAGAGAATCCCAAGCAGGCTCTGCACTGATAGCCCCAATGCGGGGCTCAAACTCACCAACCGTGAGATCATGACCCGAGCTGAAACTAAGAGTCGGACGCTTTACTGACTGAGCCATCCTGGTGCCCCTGTTATATTCACATTTAAAAAATTAATATGCAAAATATGGCTCCATTTTTGAAGAATATGCAAGGATACATATATAAGGTAGAAAATCATTGGAATGCCATATGTTAAAATGCCCACAAAACTATCTCTGGGTGGACATTTATGGGTTTTTTTTTTCTTTATTCTCATTTCTTTTTCTAAAATGGACAGATACTGCAAGCACAGCAATAAAATTTTATTAAGTCAAAAAGAGTACAGACCCAATCATCTGCTGTGGCAGAAATACAGCTCCAGCCATTTCCAAAGTCAACATTTCCTGCTCAGGTCACCTGGGCCACAGCTCCGCCAAGACGGGCTGAGGTCTGGAAAGCAGTAGATCACTTGGGAACAACACTGCGGACACTGGTTTGGGTTCCGAGTGTGACTTGTACAGCGTGTGCCTCCACCTGCCTCTTTGACTTACTACCCTGCCGTGTGGCTGCACGTCGCCCGGGGTTCACTCAGCTCCTGCTCGTGGGCCGCTGGCCAGCGCTCTCCGGTTGAGTGTTGGTTTATTTTATGACAGCTGGAGCTGGTCACCGAGGTGCGTGCTGCTGTCTTCCTTGCGACATCACAGGGAGGAAAGCGCGAGAGGGAAATCTGTCCTTAAATATTCTATCCTTAAACAGTTCTTTGCCAATGGTTGCTTTTGTTTGCCTTGCCTTTCTGTACAGCTTCATCTGGAATATTCTGTTTTCTCACTATAACCTGCTTCCAGATATTTCATGAGAGATTTCAACTAGGCCACTTCTCTGGTTATTCTGGCACCTTCCAGACAGGCTGACTCCAAGGTTATGAGGTAGTTTGGACTCATCTCGTGGCTTTATCAGGAAAGTTTTCAGAAGACTAAATTCATCTGTGTGAAAATTCCTACAGAATGGCGGCTTTTAGAGCCAGCAAGTCTGAGTCTAAAAACAGCAACCTGGTTAGACAGGGGCCCATCCAGGGGCATCTCCCAGGGATGTGCTCACTTTACCAGCTGACCCCTTGAGTTGAGGTTCAACAGGTGAACTCACTTTTCATTTTCCTTGTTAAAAGCTGGTGACAAGAGGGAGCACATCCAGTTAAAAAAATTCAGTCTAATCCAGCTGCTCCTGCATTAAATTGGATGGGGGGTGGGGTGGGGTTTTGTTCCGTGTTGTTTTGTTTGCTTTGTTGTTTGTATTTCTTTCATGCTCAACATGAAAAATGCTCCTCTAAGTCCTATTCCCCACAAGGGAAGATTCTGTGAAGGGCCCATTGAGTAGATGAAGTGTCTGAGACGTGAAGTGATCATGGGCTTAAGAAATGTGTATCAAGCTGTAGAAAGATGATTAAGACCAAGGATGATGGATGGTAGGTCGACATATGATAAAGATGGCAAAATGCCCAGTCTGAGAAAATCAACCCTGAATGGAGAATAGCAAGACTTATAAACTCAAATTGGTGCTTGCTATGTGCAGAAAGTAGTTAACCCATCATGGTTTGCGTTTAAGAGACATTGACATGCCTGTCTATAGATGCCTATAAGAATATGGACCATTTTTATGATGAGATATAAACTCGACAGTTGATCCATATTTATAAGGTGTGGTTGGAGAGTAATGACACTTAGATGTGATAAAAAGTGAGAATGGCTATCTGTGTGCCTAATACCAAGTAAGGGTTTCACTGCCCTATAGAATTGAAGCTGTTGTTTTGGTGAATTTGGCAGCTACAATCAGCCTTTGCTACATTTGGTTTCTTATTCCACTAATCTGCTCTTCTATCTATTGATCAGTATTTAATATTTATGGCAAGCCCATGTTTCCTTTCTTGGAGAGCAGGAAGTATACTTTATCTATGTCCAGATACCCAATATAGACCATGGAGTACAATAGATGCCGACTACATTTATGAATTTGGCATTTATTTAATGACTAACTTTTACATGTAGAACTTATGATAGGCCCTGGGAAAAGTCAAAGTGGCTTTCCAGAGATTTGTAGGGCTTTGTTTGTAAAACAGACCATGCTGATGCTGGATTGTGATTTAAGGAAAGAAGGAGGAGATTCTGATAAGAGAATGCTAAAAATAAGAATAAGTCTGGGGGCACCTGGGTGGCTCTGAGAGTTAAGCGGTTAAGCGTCCAGCTGTTGATTTAGGCTCAGGTCATGATCTCATGGTTTTGTGAGTTTGAGCCGCATGTCAGGATCTATGCTGGCAGTGAGAAGCCTGCTTGGGATTCTCTCTCTCTTCCTCTGTCTCTTCCTCCCCTGCTCATGCTGTCTCTGTCTCTCTCTCAAAAAAAAAAAAAAAAAAAAAAAAGGAATAAGTCTGGATTTTATTAATATGTATCATTGTGCCCCCTCCTTTTCCCAACCTCTTCTCTGGGACCATGGCCAGCAAGCCTAACTTTCTATTCTTCCTGAACACTTACCTCCAAGTAGGCACTAGTGATGTTTTTGCCTCGGGATATTGCTTAGGGGTAAGGAAAGGCCAAGAGACCTAAGAAGAAAAGCAACAGACAAAGTACAACAAAGCAAATGAGCGAACAAACAACACAGCTCCCCAAAACCTCTCATGAAGGTTATTTAGATGTTGTGATTGCTGTTTTGAAAATAACCTTTAAACTGAGTGTCATTGACATGGACAGTTAGTGACATTATTTTACCATCTTCTATTTGTGAGCAGCTATGAAAACAATCACATAGTGATTGTTAACACCTTGAGTCCTTTAATTGCCATTAATATGATAACGATCAATACAAGAAGTAATTAATAATAGTAATTAGTAAATAATAAACATTAGCTGAACCTGTGCCTATTGTTTTTCTGGAGGACAGTGAATGAAAGGAAGGCAAGTTCACCAAAATCAAGTGAACTTTGGCTCTGGCATCATCCACTTCCTTCCTCCCCCACCCTTTCCATCTTTCTTTCTTCCCCTTTCCATTCACTCATTCGTTTATTTAACAAATATTCCTTAAGGCACCGAAATGTGCCAGGAACTAGACTGATACCTAGTATCCACTGATACTAGAGTGATGAACAAAACAATCAAGTGTCCTGCTTTCCTTGAAGACTACCTTGCTAGGGTTACTGATGACTAGAAATTGAGAAGTCAAATAGATGATCAAGGTTTAGCCAGGTAGGCTGAATGGCCGAATCCGTGTCTTTTTTCTATAATACAAGTTTTTGTGTAAGGCAATGTTGTCTAAATTTGGCACCCCTGATGTTTACAGCTGGATAATTTCCTGTTGTAGAAGAAAAATTATGTTTAGTTAAGAACAGCTGGTAGAAAGGAACCATGATAAGGAGTTTTCTTGGTGTTACTTCTCATATCCCTATGTTCAGGGGTGGACACTGGAAGAATTATGACTCATGCAGGAGGGACAGTGTGGGTGTATGTGTGCGTGTACGCACAGGTGCCAGCTAATTACATATGGAGATAGATGGAAATGTCGGCAATTTAAATTTAAGGTCTATTGGTGTTTTGTCCTAAACACTCTTCCCCAAGGTCTTGCATTTCAAGAAACAATATTGGCTTTTATTTGACATATTTACAGCAGTGGAATTTATTGAGGAATAAAGAAGAATCCATCAGTTAAATTTACTGTGACAGCTTGCTTTTCCTCTCTTGAAGACTCTGGCCATCCACATCATCCTACAACAGTCTTAATTCAATGTTTACAATAGCTATTTTTTCTATTAGTTCTAGATTGGCCAAATTTATGATGCATTTGGCTTATGATACATTTATGTATTATTGGTAAATTCTTGCCAATTTTATGGCACTGGGATCATAATTTTACTAATTCAAACGACTTTGGAGGTTTATGGTTGTTGTATCTTGCTTGTATGACACATTATTGCTTATATCTATGATTTATTTGCTACTGAGTCCTTGGTCAGGAACACAACCCCCAATTATCCAACCAATTACAATATTGTTCCGTGGGAAAAGCTCAGCAGCTGAGACTGTTGACGAACTGCAATCAAACAGAGCAGCTTGATATCAGATAACCCGAAGCTAAACTTTTGTTTTGGTTGACGATTGCCAGCACTCACAAAGCGACAACGAAGTACCAGCATCCATCATGGGTTTATGATGCCTAGTTTCCCATGCTGGATGGGACCATGCTTGTAGTTTTTTTCACTGTCAAGATGGCCAATTGATAATAACTGTTCTGAACAATCTCCAAATAAAAAATAATTGCTTTGTTGCTACATGATATGGTAATCTGGGTTCTGAAAAACTACGCATTCAGGCAATTAGGCGCATCAAAGAAAAAAAAAAAAAAAAACCTGACTCCACCACACTGCAGAGTGGAATTCACTGGTTTTCCCAACAGAATACGACTTTGCTTTCAGTTAACTCGTACTCTCTCAATATTTAATAAATGCACTGGTCACAATGCACTGGTCAGAGAGCACAACCTTGATCAGCTCCAGTCTTACACGTGCTTCCTGACTTCTGTATGGCTGGATTGTAAGACACACTGAGTCTACTTTTAGAGGACACAGCATTGAGGGTAGGGCCAAGGAAATGGAGAAACTCTGCCATCCACCACTAGGCCTCAAGCACATTGATTTAATAACGCATCCTGGGACACAAATGTTAGAGTGGGAAAGGTACATCTTAGAACTGAGGACATCACACCATCCCCCCAAATCTCTACAAGCCGACCTAAAGTAAACATACCTTCTAAGTAAAAAGTGTCATTCCTCTGTAAATGCAACTTCAAGATGACTTCCCTTGTTCTGTATTCTTGCATTTAGAAAGAAATTCTACATTTAGGAATACATTCTGGAGCATCTATGGCAAAAATGTCTCAATGAGGTTGTTGCCAAAATAATGCTGCATGACCACCCCAAAGCTCAGTGGCTTACGACACAAGCGTTTGTTCTTTTACAGCTATGCAGGCCTGCAGCTCTTGTAGAATAGACTCATCCAGGTGGGTTTGCTTGAGGCTGAGGATTGGATTCAGGTCTGCTGTATATGTGTCCATTCTGGGATGCAGACTGATGGGGCAGCTCTATGTACAGCATGTTGTTCTTCTGTCTTGTTACCAAAGCATGAGAGCCAAGCCAAAATGAAGAAACTAATGTAAGGCCACTTCATGTCATGTCCACTGACATTCCATTGGCTATAGAAAATCATATGGCTAAATTGAGCATCAGGAGGTCAGGAAGACAAACTTCACCCTCACAGGAAAGGGAAAGAAAGAAATATTTGTTTAATAATAATCCAAACTATCACACAACATATGTTATTTAAAAAAGAGACTAAAAGAGCTGTTAAATAGAGATTTTTTTTTCAGTTTTTTTGTTTTGTTTTGGGTTTTGGCATATTCTTTTATTTTTTTTTAATGTTTATTTATTTTTGAGACAGTGTGAGCGGGGGAGGGGCAGAGAGAGAGGGAGGCACAGAATCTGAAGCAGGCTCCAGGCTTCAAGCTGTCAGCGCAGAGCCCAATGCGGGACTCAGACCCACGAACCATAAGATCGTGACCTGAGCTGAAGTCAGAAGCCTAACTGATTGAGCCACCCAGGCGCCCCGGTTTTTGGCATATTTTTGAGTTAACCCAGGCAGCATTACTTTCCTTACATATTTAGTTTTGTCTTAGGATCCTCCCCCTCTTTCAGTTGTGCATGTCTGGGTGGGGTTCCACCTCGTCCCAGGAGTGGAGCATATGACCCTAAGAGCAAATCACCTCCACTTTGCCACAGTGATTTATGTATCTTCAGACAAGGCTGCTAACTGTTGGGACAAGGACTTTCACTTTTATTTTCATTTGTATTTATTTAAATTCAAGTTAGTTAATATGCAGTGTAGTTTTGGCTTCAAGAGTGGAACCCAGTGATTCGTCTCTTACATATGACACCCACTGCTCATCCCAACAAGTGCCTTCCTCCATGCCCATCACCCATTTAACCCATCCCCTCACCCACCTCCCCTCCAGTAACTCTCAGTTTGTTCTCTGTATTTAAGAGTCTCTTCTGGTTTGCCTCCGTCCCTGTTTTTATCTTATTTTTCCTTCCCTTTCCCTATGTTATCTGTTGTGTTTGTTTTTCAAAGTCACTTTCAAAGCCATGTCTACTTCTGGACTCTCAAGTTTTATGCATCAATTAGTGTCTATGCTTCATACCTCATACTTAGGAAATCAAGCACAGATAGGATCTTGACTTACCAAGAATCATTACCAGGAATGTGGTATAGTAGTAAGCCCTAAATTATGAAAATGCTAAGCTGAGGGAATAGAGTGGAAAGCACTGAAAACTCCTATTCACAGCTTACAAGTTTGTGAGTCAAGTTACTCACTGGTACAATCGTGTCCCAAACTACTGCATCTTAGACCGTGGACCACACGCCTACAAACATTGCTGCATTAGGGAGTTTGGTAGGAGAAATTCAGGATGCTGGAACATGTGAACCACTTTTTGTGGTGAAATCTGTAGAACAATAAAATTGAGAATTAGGTAATCTGGATATTTGCAGGGTTAGAAAAATTTATTCTCTACCAATCAAAAGCTAGTGCCAACCAAATCAGGAAGGAGGAACCATATCAAAAGATATTAGAATATGTGGCGAAGTTGTTTTCATATCATTGCCAAGCACCTCCTGATACATGGTTCCTACAGGACAAACATCATGATTACCCACACGTGGCCCACTTGGCTGCTGCCTGCGTGCCAGCTCAGTTTTCTTATCTTGACCATCATTTCAGGTTGCTCTGGGGCAGGGCAAAGATGAAGGCTGCTCAAGGAAGGACTTCAGGGAGGGAGAGAGCGCCTATCCTATTACTGAGAAACAGACATTCTCAAGCTGGATTCAGACTGAAAGGATCATAACCAAACAAGGTCTCTGAGTTTGGATTCTAGCCTTTGGAGTTCTGTTTGGAACTAGGTAAAACCTGAAACATTTCTAAAGGAGGAGCCAGAACAATTGTCTGTAAATGTTGTTTATGAATGACCCTAAGAAAGCCCTCAGACTTGAGAGATGTTAACCAAAGAAGTGGGAGATATTCATGGGGGCATATTCCACAAGGCTATTCTGAGATATGGCAACAGAAGATAATAGATCAGGAAGGTTTTACCAAAGGGCAGAAAAGTTGGCCACAAAGGCAGAGGACTGGAGCCATTCTCAGATAGAAGGACAGGAAAGCTAGACCAGCTGAGCAAAGACTCACTCAACAGTTAAGACAGAAAGTCCTTGCTATTCCTGTTCAGCTGTGTATTCACCAGTTCAGCAAATTCTAGGCACCTACTATGCCCCAGACCTATATACATACAGAAATACATTAGTGAATAAAGCAGAAGTTTGTATGTGCAACGAAGCAGTGATTACTAGTGCTTCCATTCCCACCCTGGTTTTTCTGTTCTCTCTCTGCCTTTGTGTACTGGGTATGTTGGCCTCATGCTTAAAAATGTTGCACATCACTCAATAATCCTAAACCTGAAATAGGGTGCAAGCATCAAATCAGATTTTACTTTCTCTTTCTGGGGACTGATTATGTTATATCTGGGGGTAGACATTAAAGAGAGAATGAAAAACATCTCTCTACATACAGTAGTACTAAGATTGTACATAAATATTGGATAGCCAAGAGGCATATTGTTGTGGATGGTTGTTTATTTCTCTGTCGTCTGTTTCCTCTCCTTTGAGGAACAGACCTAATATTTTGTTTGGGGTTTGCTCCTTCCTCTCTCTCTCAGTCCACATAGTTTGGGTGTGGATCCATTGACAGCTCTAGGAGTGGAGGTCTAAGCCAATCACTGCATTGCATTCTGCTCACAGTGATCAATTCAGGGATGGGTATGACCAAAGCATGTCCAATGAAAGTGAATCCCAGGACTTTGAGACTGTTAGGGAAGGAAGACTCTAGTTACCACTGGATTTGAAGCTGGGATTATGTAGCTCTGTGAGCCTCTGAGATCTTGTGTCAAGAAGAGTCTTTTTGAGAATGGAACCAATACAGAAGAAGTGAAACAAACTGAATTTTGATAACATCATATCGGCCATGACATGCTATCACAGCTGAAACCAGGTCTACCCTTGAATAGCTCTCTTATTGAACTAGTGAGCTGCCACTTTTTTGGTGGCACTTTTTTGGTGGCACCACTATTTGGTGTTTGCGTATGTGCATGCGGAGAAGATGAAGACATGCTACGAGCATTTTTGAGTGTGAGACTATAAGTTTTTAACATTTATTGCCTGTTTCTTCATATGCAGAGATATTATACTATAAAAATATCAATATATAAATCTATTGACAGAATGTGAAGGAGGCTGTAATAGCTGTAGGATGTAAAACACACTGACCATCACTAAGAGTGCAAAAAGAAGCTATTGGTTCAAGTAAATAAGGAGTCAGGAGAGACACTGTAGATAAAAAAAGGGCTTCAGATACTGACTTTGTTAGGTGTTGACAGTGGACTGGGAATACCTGACACAACAGTAAGTTATTATTCAAAGGATATAGTGAGGAACATGAAGAGTCCATCGTAAAATTTAGGTTTCTCTTCTGAGTCGAGAAGAATTGGCCCCAAATGGCGAAGACTGAGGACAAAAATGCACGGATGTCAACTGTCTGGCAAATTATCTTCATGTCTTTGACTCTTCTAATCATTATAAAATAACCTTCCGATGTTATCTATACTTTATTAATTTCTCTTGAGAGGAAGGAGTGGATCTTGGTGTTATTACCCATTTTACCCACTATTTCTATCTTGCCATTAGTTAGTGGAGGTAGGCTGCTCTTACAAAGATACCTTCCCCCTAAATTTAGTGGATCAAGAAATAAAAAGTTAATTTTTCTCTAAAAGTTCAAGGTAAGAGTTCAAGGTCAGTGGGATCCAATGAGCCATGCAGACTCCTTTCATCTTGTGACTACATCATCTCTTAGGGCCTTGCTGTCATCAGCATGGTAGGATCTGAGTTGCAGCCATGACTAGGCCATAGCCTACAAGAAGGAAAAAGAAGCCTGTCCACAGGCTACAAGGTCTATGGACAGGAGTGGCAGGACAGGAGAGAAGCTAGTCAGACCGTCATTGCAAGGGGAAGTGGGAAATGTTGCCTAGCCATGAGCCTGGAGAGAGGAGAATGAAATTGGTGGGGAAAAAATAGTTTTTACCACATACTCTGCCCCCTGAAATCTTTAGTGAGAAAGGGAAAAATATGGAAACTCTATTAGACTATTAAAGCAATGAGGCTATACTTACATGAGGAGCCTCAAATTTGCATGAGGATAATTTACTTGTTTTAGAGACATTTTCATTTGTCAGATCTTACAGCTATTCTCCAGGGTGAAATGCATAGCATCCACTGAATGAGACCAGAATCCTGCATGGTGATGATTGGAATAAAAAGATGGAACAAGAATGGAAAAAAGAGAGAATGAACTCCATGATGTCTGTCCTGGCTTCAACAATCTTTGCTTATGCCTGAAATTTCATTCTTAGTGGTTCATTCATTGGTATTAAAACACCAAAGCAGCCAGAGTCCCTTAGAGTCTAAATTTCACAAGGAGAGGTAATGCTTAATCTATTATACCATTGTTTGATTCAAATGTTTGCCACTGACTGAAAGATCAGGTGCAAATAAAAAAATCCCCTCAAAAGTGATGATGGGAAAAAGGTTATCCTAAACACTCTGATTTACTTCACAGGAATGGAGAGCCACCCACTTTAACTGTTGGGGTTTTCCAGAGTTTTGTCTTTCCTCTCTCCTCATTCCTGAAAGAGCTCATTGAGTCACGTACATTTACCCACCTTTTAGGTATAGATGACTCATACGTTTATTTCTGTAACCATGACCTCTCTTCAGGCTCCATACTCATATGCCCACCCAACGCCTACTAGACATCCCCACCTGGATGCCCCGCAGGCACTTCAAACTCAACCAGCCTAACACCCTTATTTCTCTCAAAGTAAGCTTCCTCCCATATTCTCCATGTTATTTGTTGGTGCCATTGTGAACCAAATCGCTCCAGTCAGACACCTGAAAGTTACTTTTGAATCCTCTCTCTCCTCCACTTTCCATTTAATCACTCAGAAAGGCCTATAACTGTTACCTCACAAATAATCCCATCCCTAGGCATTTTTAATTTAGTTTTTAGGGTCTCTTAGCCTTACATATTATAATAACTGATTGACAGGCCTTCTTGTCCCAGTTTTCTCCTTCTCCATCATCCATTCCCCCAAATTCATTTTCCAGATTGCTGCTAGAAGGTTCGATCTGACCATCTCACTTCCTTGTGCAAAACCTTTCAGTGACTCCCTGTTGTGTAACTTACCTATGAGTTACACCTATGAATTCATCCAGGCACTCCGCAACCTGATTTACCCCGATTCTCTGAGCTCATCTCTCATAGTTCTTCTATCAGCCCCTCTGCACCTTTTTTGTTCTAGCATCATCTCTAATTCCCAGAACACATCTTGCTGACCATTATTTTCTCTTTCTTCATCCATAGTTTTTCTTATAGTGTCCTCTATTTGTTCTTTATAACTTAGCTTAGGAGCACCTTCTCTGGGAAGTTTTCCTTGACTACCTTTTCCTACCTCCTCTACTGGGCTAAAGGCCCCTGTATGTGCCCATTCTCCTATACATTATAATTCATCTACTATGACATAGTATTAAAATTGTTTATATGTCTAGCACATCTGCTAGACTGTTATTTTTCTCTGGGGAAAGAATGGTGTGCTGGTCACCCTTATTTTCTAAGTGCCCATATCTGGCATATACCATGCTGTGACAAATATTTCTTTCTTTGATTGGGTCTCATCTGTGAGGAAAATACACCATGCACAAGACAAATGGTAACTGTGAATGAGGTTAACCAGAACGTCATGAGAAGCCTTGGAAAGTTCAACATTTGTTGCCACCTGCCCTCTACCTGCTGATATTGACAACAGAAAGGGCTGAAGGAGAGGATAGGACTTTTCCTCTAGGAATGGCCAGAAGGATGCATTCTCATGCAGCCCATCCGGCAGCAACTTCCTGTCTGCAGGTGGTTATGTCAGATACTTAAAAATGAATTGTGCTTTGCTTTTCTTGTCCTTAATTGGCTTGTTGGTTGGTTTGGTTTCTTCTTTCTCCTCCACCATTTTTGCCCTGCAAGAAAATTATCATCCCAGACTGTTAGCTGGCAAATCTTCTGTTTGGTCTAAGGAGTCCTTGTATTCCCAGATGAAAGAGAAAGGGTAGCTTCTTTTCAGATCTTATCAGACACAGAAGGAGAAATAGTGTGAGAGGATGTGGCCAAGAGGTAAATAAAAGATAAGCGGCTTTAAGACTTAAGGACTTAATACCTTTGTTATCTGAAAGTTTTGTAAGGAGATTAAAAAAAAAAAAGTAATGCAAAACTCATTTCTTTGGATGGCTATTAAATTGTAGTCTTGTTGTACCTCTGTTCTGAGCACCCTTTGAAGAAAGAACCCAGGCTAGAAGTAGGCAGGTTGGTGTTGACCCCCTGGGTTATGTCCCTGGGTTGGGTGACCTTGGGTCCAGCCTCTGTGCCCATATATCCCATTGTAGGTTGAACATTACTAACAACTTCCACATTTGCCAGTGCTCTAGAGAGATAGATGGAAACGCACTAACATAAACAGAAAATATGTTGCAAGACTCACTTTAGCAGGTGTGGGTAAGGTGAAATTTTTATTTTTGTTTATTTTTTTTCACAAGAGAAGATATTGTTAGGAAGAGCAGAGGGTAAATTTGCACATGGACAACAGAGACCTCCTAAAAGCAGGGAGACTCATATCCCTGAATCCTGTGTTTTCAAAGTTCAAAGTTGTTGAAAGTTGTCTGGATGGAAAGGTCCTGGTGAAGGGGACTTGCAAGGTCTCTGAAAGTATCAGTGGAGCCGAAGAGAGGCAGGGGTAGGTGGGGCCTTCTGCTGGGGTTGAGGGGTGTAGTTGTTCTGAGGTTTGGCTCAGGTTCAAGGCCTAAGGGAGAGGGGGATGCTCTGGGAGACCCAGTTTGGTTTAGGCAGCAACCTCTTCACCTCCAAGAATGGCTGCCATAGCCACATAAGGTTATGGACTTTCTCTAATGGTAAATAAGGGCCCAGTCAGGAGTAGCATCAGCAGATGACTTGGCATTTCCCAGACTTCTACGGAGGCCTTTACTGGTTCCAAAACTACAAGCTTCTGGGAGTGGTAGGTGTACCTTCCTGTCTCTCAGGGGCTCTAGCTGGAAAGTGAGGTTTCCATCGTGCTTTGAAGAATTCTGTGTTATGTGCTTGTGTGTTTATCATGTGAGGGAAGACCCCAAATTGGAGAAAAGGACAATGTCACAAGAAGGAGGTGGCAGGTCCAGCCTCTTATTTAGAACATGAAAATAAGATATCTCCATCTTTTTCACTCCCACCTGGAAAAGTTGCATATAGCCATAATATTAATATAAATCATATTAGAGTCAGTTAATTCGCAGATTCAAAGGAGACTCTAGTATTCTTATATCAGCTCAGATATGTTAAAAAGAAAAAAAAATCTTATCACCTGGATTGTTTCCTCAGGGTTGTCCATACTGTGAGGGGAGACACTTGATTTTTTGCCAGGATTTTAACGGTGAGAGGCTCATTGATAATAAAGACAGGTGTTTCTCTGAATTGGACTTTGCATTGGTCTCCCAGGGACCCTTTTGGGCTTAGTAAAATGATTACCACTTACTCCCGTGTTTCTTTAGAATTGACCAGGGGAGAAGACATCCCATCTGGTCTCCCTGGTGGATGAGACACCAGAGTCCAACCCTGATTCACAGGAATCCTGTGAACTCCTGATTGTTAGGAAGAGTGGAGAGTAAACCCTTCAGCCCTTTGATTGTGCCTGCTAAGATTTGGGCACTTTTGAAAGCAAAAAAACAAACAAACAAAAAAATCACCTTTGTTCTCCATCAGGTGGCTCTTGCCACCCACTTTAGAGTTCATGCCTCAGGAGATAGACCCTGACTCATGGGGCAGGGTTCTTGGTCCTCGGCAAGGAGCCCAAGACAGCAGCCTCGGGCAAAACTGAAATCATATGTGTGCTTGAAAGGAAGCAACAAAACACTGGCTTTCCCCTCTGAGTATACACGTCCACTACGATGGTCTCTTCTCTGGAAAAATACCCACCAGTATATTTCATTTCATCCAAAAATGAGCTGTATTCAATGACACACCTAGTAAGCTCTGAGTTAATAATCAGGTGCCCTTGGCCCTTGCCTCAAATTGGAGTTAGTAACTTTATGATAACGGTGAATGGAATTTACCTGGTAGTAAATGTCACAAGTAGCTGACTTGCCCCAAACAAGTTTCTTTATAGACCTCTACCTTTTCTCTCTGTACCCAGTGGTAGTTGCTGCTCTTTGGCTGCTTTACACGAGCAGTGACAACATGGATAATTACCAGTGAGAGATCTGGCCCCTGAGCTGTCTTGAAAGTGCCCAGCTCTTGGCTACTAGACAGACACAGAGCAGGCACACTGGTGCAAGGACATTCCATCCGTGCTCCTGGGAAGGTTACAAAGCTGAACTGGGGTCAGAAGGTAGATGTCATGGCAAACACATTTGAGATTCAGTTGGAGCCTCTCTATGATAGATAGGAGTTGAAGGAGATCCCTTAGCCTTTAAGTGTGAAGAAGGAGAAGAAAGATGAGTAATGTTCTATCCAGAGTATGCATCCTGTGGAGCTTTCATCTAGGAACTCATAACCCCTGGTCCCTTGCCTGGTTTTAAAAATCATACTTGCTTGGCAAAAAGTGAGTGCCAAAAGATATCACAGAATTGTCTGCTTTGTATGTTGAAGATACTATATCCAGGAAATATTTGGTCCGAAAAATACCCTTTGAGAATCAGAAAATCAGGGTCATAAGAAGTTTTGACTAGAAGTCTAAGTCAAATAGTGATTTCAGTTTGGTCATTGATAATAATTAACCAAGTTTTTGCATCATTCATTCATTCATTCAGAGCACATCCACACATGAAGTACTTACAGAGTTGTCACTCAGTAAGTGACAATCATTAATGCAAATGATGCCTGTAGTTTTACTTTACTCTAAAGAGGCAGAAAATAGTCAGCGTAAATTCTAACTTGAGAAAAAATACACAGGCCCCTCAACTGGCCCTTCTCCAAGGTACAAGCATTGGTTGGCCAAAGGTCTTCTCTGGGAACACCAATCTATTCTCTAAATCTGCCATTTTCTCCAGGCCATTGTTGCTTGTATCCTTGGTGTTGCAGATCGTATTATGAGTTATCTTCTCTACACCTCTAAGTGAGTCCTTGTCACTCCTCCAGACTTCACTCCTTCAATGTTGAGTCATTCTTAAGGCCACAGAATTTGATCCCTCTGAACCATGAATAGAGATTTTTCCCTGCTGGTGATGAACTTCCTCAGTTGGCCTTCAACTTAGGTAGCTTAGCTTTTTCCATTTTCTATGGTTAAACTGTACAGGAAAATTGCCCAGTAGATTGGAGGATTAGCCCATTAGCCATCATCCTGGGTCCAAGGACCACAGCTCTCTGCTTTAGCTAGGTACTCATTACAGGGCACATTTTAATTGGGAGGACCACTCTGGGGCTTGATTATATAACATTGCATAAAACACAGTCCACATGCCCAAGAAATTCTTAATCTATTTAGGTGGTGAGAACAGTAGAAGGAAACATAGAGGGTTCCTGTTAATTAGTAATTCTGTATCATCAATACTTCCGTAAAGTCAAGATGAACTTTTTTCCCTCGTGGATTCTAAGATGCTTTCATATTGTTGTTCACAACTGTAACACACTTATTTTTAACACTATATATTATGCTATTGTCATGCCATAATTTAGTTATCCATTCTCCAGTCACATGGATATTATGCTTCTATGAAGATCCATGTATATGGCTCCTAATGCACCATATGCAAGTTTCTCTAAGTTGAGTGTCTATGCTCAGAACTCTTTGTGGTCTGTGTTTCTAGAAGGAAGAGAACTATAGCAGGCCACGGTTTGCAAAGCTTAGTGATGTCTCTGGGTTATAAGAGGGAGCCCTTGATTTTTCTCTTAGAATAATTTTATTATTTCTTGAGTGAATCTTGCCTTTTTGCTCTTATTGGACTTTTAAAGCTTTCTGATAGTAGCCAAATGCCAACATTCACACTGAGAACGGATTCTTGACTTATAGGATGAGCCTGCATGGTATTCCCTGCATGTAAAGACTGGTTTCTGCATGACACCTTCAACCTGAATCCCTTCAGGGAACGTCTTGTCTGACTTGCTCTACGCTCAATAGAATGCAATTACAATGCATTCATCTCCCTCAGTTATCTGCATACCTTCCCAGAGATAACTATTGTGACAAACCATCGCATGGTTTCAACTTTTTTGAGATATCAGCACTATTTATAAGAAATGCTACCAGTCTCTATTCTACAAAGTCCCTTACCGAGAGCCCCAAAATACACTCATTCGCAAAGGACAGCTCTTTTGGGCTTGTGCTTTGTAAAAGACTGGAGAAACTCCACTTCAGAGTAAGGAGGAGGAAGTGGCTGAACTAGATGTCAAGATAAGGAAACTGGACAGCTTCTTATCCCCTCTAAAATGACATCTTCATAGTGCACCTTTGGTGTTTTACTTGATGTACAAAATTTATGTCAAGCCTAACAAAATAAACATTTGATGAATGGTCATTTGAAATTTCCCATTCCACTGCTCATTCTGCTAATGGAGTATTACTGACACCGAGTAAATACTTCCTAATACAGTTTGATACTTTCTAAACAGGACCATGAATGTTACTCAATATTTCAATAATAGGGAGAATCTTGAGCCTTAGTTTATAAGGGAAAACAGAGAGGAGCTCTTCAGAATTCAATCATTTTTTTTTTTTTTTCTTTGTCTTGGACTGGTTGTTTGGTTTTACTCAGCCAAACATCCACAAAATTCCTTCCCTCAAAGAGAAATGAGCTCTTCGTGGATACTAGATCAGGTAATTTCCTGAAATTGCTGATGGAAACCAGAAGGATGCTAAAGAAAAAAAAAGGGGGGTGCCTAAGTGTTTCAGTTGGTTGAGCGTCTGACTCTTGATTTCAGCTCAGGTCATGATCTGGCAGTTTGTGGCACTGAGCCTGTGTTGGGCTCTGCACTTACAGCATGGAGTCTGTTTGAGATTTTCTCTCTCCTACTGTCTCTGCCCCTCACCCCCCAAATAAATAAACATTAAAAAATCAATGAAAACATCAGATAAAGGTAATCAGAGACTTTCTAAATTCAAGTAGTTTGTTTTGTGGTATGTACTAAATGTTTGTGACTCCCTAAATTCATGTGTTGAGGTCCTAACCCTCAATGTGGATGGCATCTGGAGATGGGGCATGTGGGAGATAGAGTTAGATGAGGTAAGAGGGTAGAGCCCTCATGATGAGATTAGGGCCCTTGTAATAATAGACACCAGAAAACTTGATGGTTTTCTCTCTACTGTGTGAGAACGAGAAGGTGACCATATACAAGCCAGGAAGAGAGCTCTCACTTACGAAGTGACTCACTTGGCACCTTGATCTTGAATTGAATGGATTTTAGAACAGTGAGAAATACATTTCTGTTGTTTAAGCCACAGTCTATGATATTTTGTTATGACAGCCTAAGTAGGCTAATACACTATTTTTCTTGTTGTTGTCTGTTTGTTTTTTATTTGTTTGTGGTGTTTTTGTCTTTCTCTCAAAACCAAATATTATTTTGAGCTCAATTTCAAGTAGTGAAGACTGATTCATTTTAATAGAGCTTCTGGGTCTCTTGCAAACTTGAATGTTCCTACAGTGCCCGAATGTATAATTGTTTAGACGTTGTGGCTGAGGAGATCTTGTGCCAACTCTCTATGTGGGAAACATATTTTGTGACAGGAAAATAATGTACAGAAATATGGTCAATTTTGTATATGATCCTATGTCTTGCAACCTTGCTAAACTAGTGCTAATAAGCACTATTCCTTTTTGTGTGTCTGTGGATTCCATAGGATTTCTATACAAAAGACTGTGTCATATGCAAAGAAAAATAGTTTTATTTCTTCCTTTCCAATCTAGATGTCTTTTATTTATTTCATTTGCCTAACTTCCCTGACTAGAATCTCCGGTACAATGTTGAATAGAAGGGGTAAAAGCAGACATTCTTCCTTAATCCTGAGATTAGCAGGCAAACTTTTCAGTCTTTTATAAGTATGGTGTGAACTGTGATTTTTTTCATAGATGCCATTTTTCAGGGTAAGGACTTCATTTCGATTCTTAGTTGAGTATTTTTTTTTTTTTTCATAGAAGATAATGGTTTTGTCAAATGCTTTTACTATTGAGATGGTTATATATTTTGCCCTGTATTTCATTCACATGGTACATTGCATGGATTAAATTCTGTATGTTTAAACCAACCTTCCATTCTTGGGCTACATTCCACTTGGTCATGATGTATATAATTCATTCTACATCCCGCTGCATTGGGGTTACTGATATTTTGTTTAACAATTTTGCATCTATATTTGTGAGGGATGCTACTAGTGTGTAGTTTTCCTTTCTAGTGATGATTTTGGAAACAGGAATGCTGGCTTTATAGAATAAGTTGTCTATTTTTTCAAAGGGTTTGTGAAGTATTGTTAATAATTCTTCAAGTCTTTGGTAGAATTCACTACTGAAGAATTTGTGTCTGGGCTTTTCTTTGTGGTACGTTTTTATGCTAATTCAATCTCCTAACTTGCTATAGGTCCAGTCAG
This sequence comes from Panthera onca, assembly GCF_046562875.1. Lineage (NCBI taxonomy): Eukaryota > Metazoa > Chordata > Mammalia > Carnivora > Felidae > Panthera > Panthera onca. Next base: position 73,159,772 of record NC_138340.1, on the reverse strand, counting down.
ATGTTCTCTTTCTTCTTGGCCCAGTTTTGGTAGTTTGCATATTTTGAGGAATTTGTCCACTTCATCTAAGTTATCTTAAATGTTGGCTTACAATTGTTTATAGTGCTCCCTTAAAAGCCTTTTTTATTTTTTGAAGATCAGTATTAATGTGTCTTCCTTCAGTCCTGATTTTAATAATTTGAGACTTTTCTTTTATTACTGTTCAGTCTAGCTAAAAGTTTATTGTTGTTTATCTTTTTGATCAATAAGATCAATACGATCTGTTTGATCTTATTGATCAACAATAATTATTGTTGATCACTGTTGATCTTTTTGAAAGAATAAACTTTTGGTTTTATTGGTTTTCTCTGTTGTTCTTCTATTCTCTGTTTCATTTATTTAGTTTCTAATCTATATATATTTTTTCTCCTTCTTGCTTTCATTTAGTTTGTGCTTCTTTTCCTAGTTTCTTAAGAAACTATTAATGTGAGAATTTCTTCCTTTTTCTTTTTTTTTTCTTTTTTTTTTTAAAAACCTTCACATTTGTATTCAGACAAGGTGAATTTGGTCAGTAAAGTGGCTACCTTGGCTTACATGTTTGACTTGTTCTTGTGGACCATGAGTCCTTGAAGCAAAGCTTGGTCCTGTTCATGTCAGTATTCATGGTTCCTAGTCTACGTTTTTTATTTATTTTTGGGACAGAGAGAGACAGAGCATGAACGGGGGAGGGGCAGAGAGAGAGGGAGACACAGAATCGGAAACAGGCTCCAGGCTCCGAGCCATCAGCCCAGAGCCTGACGCGGGGCTCGAACTCACGGACCGCGAGATCGTGACCTGGCTGAAGTCGGACGCTTAACTGACTGCGCCACCCAGGCGCCCCTTTCTTCCTTTTTAATATGTGTATCTTAAATCCATAAATTTCCTTCCTATACTGCTGTAGCTGCTCCTCATATTTTGACATGTTGTATTAAATTTTTTTTTTTTAGTTGACACACAATGTTACGTTAGTTTCAGGTATACAACATAGTGATTCAATTTCTCTATATGTTTTGCTGTGCTCACAAGTGTAGCTACCATCTGTCACCATACAACATTATAATATCATTGACTATATTCTGTATGCTGTGCCTTTTATTCCTGTGACTTATACATTCCATATCTGGGAGCCTGTATTTTTGTTTTTATTCATCTCGAAGTATTTTCTAATTTCCTCTGTGATTTCCTTTTTGACCTATGGGTCATTTAACAGTTTTATTTCCACATACTTATACATATTCCAAATTTTCTTCTGTTATTGATTTATAATTTTATATCACTGTATGGACTGTTAATATTTTGTACAATTTCAATTTTTTTACATTTTTGATACTCCTGTTATGGCCTAACATCATCTGTCCTGGATAATTTTCTATGTACAATTGAGAGTAATATGTATTCTTCTGTTGTTAGGTGGAGTCTATAGATGTCTGTTTATAGTGTTATAAAATCTTCTATTTCCTAATTATTCTTTGTAGTTCTAATCATTATTGACAGAGCTATATTAAAGTCCCCAATCATTACTGTTGATTTGTAGGTTTTTCCTGTCAGGTCTGTTAGTTTTTGCTTCATGCATTGTAGGGCTCTGATATTAGGTATATGTGTGTTTATAATTGTTACGCCTTCTTGATAAATTGACCCTTTTATCATTATAAAATTTCATTATTTGTCTCTAGCAGCAATTTTGTTGTAAAGATTATTTTTTCTGTTATTAGTATATTTATTATAGCTCTCCTTTGATTACTGTTTGGCTAGTATATCTTTTTCCATCCTTTCACTTTCAGTTAATTTGTGTCATAAATCTAAAATGTGTTTTGTAGACAGCATACAGTTGGACTTTTTTCTTTTTCAAATCTTTGCTCTTTGATTTGAGTGATTAATCCATTTATATTTAATGTAATTGTCAGTAAGGTACATCTGCTGTTTTGCTTTTTGTTTTTATACTCTGATATCTTTTGGATTCTCTATTCCTCCATTATGCCTTCTTTTGTGTTAAACATTTTTCAATGTATCATTTTAATTCCCTTGTCCTTTCTTTCACTATTTTTTTTTGAATTATTGTCTCAGTGGTTACCCTGGGGATTACAACTAACAGTTTAATTTATAACAATCTCATTTGGATAAATACCAACTAATTCAAACAGTGTACAAAAACTTTCCTTCTTCCCCCTCCTTTTCTTATTATTTTCATAAAATTAAATCTGTATATATCATATGGTCATGAATAAAGACTTATAATTATACCTTTATGTAATTTTTTAAATCAGAAAAGAGAAAAAAAGTGTTATAAATAAAAAAATACATTTGTACTATCTTTTATATTCATCTGTGGGCTTATCCTTACTAGCATTCTTTATTTCTTCATGTGGATTTGAATTACTCTCTAGTGTCCTTTTATTTCATCCTAAAGAGCTCTATTTAGTATTTCTTATAGGACAGGTTTGCTAGTGACACATTATTTTAGTTTCGTTTTTTTGGAAATGTCTTCATTTCTTCTTTAATATTATTTTTAAGAACAAAACCTGCTAGATATAAAATTCTCATTTTCTTTCTGTACTTTGAGAATGTTATCCCAATGTCTTCTGGTCTTCATGGTTTTTGATGAGAAATTAGCTATTAATATTATTGATGATCCTTCCCTATATGTGATAAACTGCTTCTCTCTTGCTGCTTTCAAGATTCTCTTTTTGTATTTGTCTTTTACCAATTTGATTATCATGTTTTGATCAGGATCTCTTTGAATTTATCCTATTTGGAATCAAGAAATTCCATGTGTAGATTGTGTAGATCTACACAATTCCAATGTGTAGATCAATATTTTGCATCAAATTTGTAAAGTTTTCATACATTATATCTTCAAATATTCTTTCTGTTCATTTCTTTCACTCCTCTCCGTCTGAGATTCCCATTATATGTATATTTGTACTCTTGATTGAATCTCATAGGTCTCTGAGACTCAATTCATTTTTCTTCACTCTTTCTATTTTTCAGATTTGATATCTCAGCTAAACTACCTTCAAGCTTACTAATTCTTCCTGATACTGGCTCAAATTTGTTGCTGCTCCCTTCTGGTAAATTTTTCCTTTCAGTTATTGTACTTTTCAACTCCAGAATTTCTATTTGGTTATTTTTGTAATTTCTATCTTCATTGATATTCTATAATTGATGAGGCATAATTCTTATAATTTTTTTTAGACATTTTTTTAAGCTGTCAGGACATATTTAAATTATCTGATTTAAAGTCTTTTTCTAGTAAAGTTCAGTGTTTCAGCTTTCTCACGAGTTCCACTGACTGCTTTTGTTCCTGTGGGTGAGCTGTACTGTTTCACTTCTTTGCATGTGTTATTTTTTGTTGTTGTTGAAACCTTAACTTTTTAAATAATATAATGTACAACTCTGGAAATCAGATTCTACCCCCTCTATGGAATTTGTTGTTGTTGCTATTTTTTGTTATTTTTCTCGATGCTGTTTGTTAATGATTTTCTTAAGCTCATTTATAAAGCCTATATTGTTTGCCATGTGTGGACACTGAACTTTCTGCTCAATAAAGTTACTATTCTGCTAATTACTGAAAGAGAGTTCCTCAAATGCCCATTTACCAGCCTTTGCCAAGGACCTGTCTTGAACGATGTTGTCACTGTTCAAGTAGGCAGTTTACAACTCTGCATTAGCCTTCACTTACTGCTCGTGTAGAGCCTCAAGTTCAGTCAGCACTTTCTTGGTGAAACCATAAAGAATATCAGCAGGAATGCTTGGACTTTATCCTATCCAGTATGCAGCAAGACAGTCTCTTCTTTAGCCAGTGAAGCTTCTATTGCCATTTTGAAGAGAGCAAAGAAATAACTGATGCTCTCTCATTATGTGTTTGGCAAAACACAAGGCATACCCTTAGACTGGTTGGCTTCTACAAAGAAATGTCGTGGATGTCTCGAAGTTTCTCCTCATGTACTGTGTCATTGCACAAGTAGATGAATGCCAAACAGAAAATAATTTTTACAGGTCAATTATGTATTTGTTTTAGTCATCCCATTTCTTCTATACATGAAAATACAAGCACAGCTATCTCTTTAAAAAAAAAAACAAAACTGCGACCCATGATAGTGTTCCAAAGTAATTGCAAGATAGATCACTAACGCAACATTTAATAGATGACTTTCTCCATCATTCCATGATTCATGTCACTTGCACTGGAATGTAACCCACAAACGGATTTAGTGTTGAATATAGCAATAACTCTGCTCCCCAAAAAACCTTTGATGCTACATTGCCCAACTGCTGATGATGATCATAAGATTCTGAGCTCTTTGTGAAGTGGAAACAAACAACTACCCACAAAAGGACATAGCACCTCATTTGCATCCCATGCTTCAAAGTTGTTTCTCATGGTGGTTTCTGCAATTTTTTTGGAAGATGAGACTTGACAAATATATATCTTGTGTTCACGTTAGTCTTTTGTTCTCATACAGGTTTATTCTTAACAGCACTCAGTGAACATAAATGACATCAGTCCCATTAGTGCAAAGAGAGTCCCATTAGTGCCATTAGAAGGCTGCTGCATTTTGCTTCCAAGTCCAAACAAGAACATTTGAAACCAGAGTAGGTCTTGCACAATATATAACCATTCCAGATACTGTAAATACTTTCAAGTGCCCCATGAATCTAAAAGATGTTAGAAATTCAGAGACCTGCACTAAACATATATTTTTAAAGAGAAACATTACAAATCTATGGCACATCATTTTGGAAAAATTTGGAGTGTCTTTTTCACTTGTGCTTCTTCCAATCTTTCTCACGCCTGCAGACATTTTCTTTTTTTTTTCTTTTTTCAAATAAAACATTTAGTATTCATGTCATCTTATGTTTCTTTTAATATATCTTAGCATACCGGCACATTACTTCTCTTCCAGAACTTTAATGCATCAGTCCAGAAACATATATATGTGTTGTAGTGGGTGTTCAACAGTAACCCCAGACATCACTGGTGATATGAAAACTTACCTGAACAGACAGATCTGAAAAGTATTACCATGAAGATTTTTGAAGGCAAATGTTCATTCTTGAAAGATTGGGATATACTCTTAAGGGGAAAAAATGTTGTGTACACACAGATGATACTATGAAATAACACTATTATGATTGACTGCAACTGTATGTTAATTCTTCCCTTCCCCACCCATAGCAGGTCACTTTAAATTCCATAGTTGATTCAATATACTTAGAAATACTTGAATAATCTTGAATGGTTTCAAACTGCAAAAAAGTTTACCAAGTCCAAGTTAATAGTCTTTAGAAGGCTAAACTTCTTGTCTACACATGGACACTCTCCAAGTGAAGGCTCTGAGGCAGATGGGTTCACACACAGAAACCCATCCTGCCCTCCAAGAAGAGTGAGGGAGTGTGACCAAAGACTCCCTCACTGAGGACTCTGTGATGCTTTCAGGACTCTGTCATGTCTTTCTTGCTTTTCTTCTTTGTTATCAGTCACTCCACTCCCTGGCTTTGGCTTCTGCTAGGTTGGACTTTATCTCCCACCTTTTATTGACAAAGAGGGAAGGACGAACTCAGAAAATCCCAGTTTTTCTGTATTTGCTTCAAATGCAACCAAAGTCTAAGATAGAACAGAGGTAGGGTGCTTGTTGTCCTCTTTCCTCAAGTGGGCAGTTTGTCTCTATATGTTTCAGACTGAGTGATATCAATAGTTGAAGAGATTCTCCTCCCCAAGATTCCCAGCCCCTTCTATGGGGATCTCTTCAAAGACAAATCATATACAACAATAATAACGATGAGCTCAAGAAAATAGTGAGTTTTGCCCAGGCAGGCAGCATACTTGCATTACTAGTAAAGATTCTAAGTAGAAAAGTCATCAAAGTCATGAAAACAGTATGCAATTCAATGGGAAATAGGTGGGTGACTTTTCTTTTCCTGGGCTGATCACACAATGGCTCTACGTTGACTTTTGATAAGGAATATAGCAGAATTCAATGTGCTTATTAGATAGCAGTATTGTGGATCAGCTCCTGGAAACTTTTCTACCCTAATCAGTCCTAGCCAGTTTATTTTCAAATCAATGTATCTCTCTCTTAGGCTGGTTTCCAGGTGGATCATCTGGAGAGGAGTGTATTTCTAGCACCCTGCCCTCAGAACAATGGCAAAGAAGAAGCTGACCAAACCAAAGAGACTGTATTTTAAGCATCAATTTCACCTTTCCTGGGAATTTCAATAAATAAGGCAGCATTATTGTACTCCTCCAGCCTGTGATTTCGTAAGTTCTCTCTTCTGAGTTATACCATTTCAAAATTTACCTAATTATTATTTGAATTATTCCCACATGTATGTATTGTGCTTATTCTATTTTCAAGTATTTTGGTTTTTGAACCCAGAAGTAAGAGCCATTTTTGGCAGATGTAGAAAGTATTGTTGGCTGCCCAAGTGGAGACTGTCACCAAGCTCCTCAGTCCACTGAATAAGATTGTATCCTATCCCAAATCCACTTTCCAATGAGATAGAGATGTTTGCTGATTTTTACTCTGTCCAACACAACTAATGCATTGTTTGCTTGGACATTAGACTCCAATTAGATAGCTTTTTAACATCAATTTTGTTTCTGTGCTTTTAGGAATGGAAATAATTGTCTCCAGAAACCTGAACAGCAGGATATGTTTTCATGCCTTACCTGGAGCCAATTTGTACTGTTTTCGTGTTGCTCTCCTTAAGGAGAGCTGTGTTAAATTAAATGGAATACTCCCTTCCAAATTTATTTGCATACACAATTTAATAATGTTAAATGGCACTCTATGGGATAAATGTGGGAAAATATTACTCACATAATCATTTCTTTAGTTATACCTACATATATCAATATCCTAGTTACTTTATTATATATAGCCATCGGTGCATGCTTGTTCTTTTCATTCTGGTAGGTCGAGCATACACATCTAGATTATCTGGAAACAGCTTCAAATCATCAAGATATAAGTTAAAAATAGGTCAAACATAGCAACATTTTATATCACTCAATAATTGGATCCTTTGAAAAGACATCAAATATGTTTAGATTGTGCATTTGCATGAAGCTGACTTGCTCATCTAGCCTGATTAGAACGATCCTCAAGAGGGCTACCCTGGACATGTCAAGAGCAACTGTTTTTTCCTTCATTTTACTCTTGAAGTGATGTCTCCCAGCCCACTGACTGAATTGAACAAATGGTATTAGGAGTTTTTGGAAAAGTTGTCATATTCTGTGTAGCATTCTTTGTTGCTCTGAAGATACTGAAATGTCTGATTAGCCTTCTCTCAAGAGGTATTTATTGCCTATCAGTGAATCATTTATAAATTGAAAGAGATTCATCTCACTATGTTTGAATAAACATGGACCTTGCCTATCTAGTTCCTGGTTGGGAAGGTCTTTTTGGGTAGAAAGAAAACCCCACTGGGGTGTTTGGGTGGCTCAGTCAGTTAAGTGTCCGACTCTTGGTTTGGGCTCAGGTCATGATTTCGTGGTTTCATGAATTCAAGCCCTGTGTCAGACTCTGTGCTGGCAGCATAGACCTGCCAGAGATTCTCTCTCTCCTTCTTTCTCTGCCCTTCCCCCACCTGTGCTGTCTCTGTCTCTCTCAAAATAAATAAATAAACTTTAAAAAATTTAAAAATTAAAAAAAAAAAAGAAAGAAAAGCCCATTTAGGTAAAAAAGACAGTGTATGAAAAGGACACAGAAAGGAACCTGCTAAAATTCAAACTTAATTTTAAACATTACCATTACATCCTAAAAACAAGTACATTCAATCTTTGTGGGTTGACTGTGCTAATCAGTAAGAGGGTTGCTTCTGAGACCCAGATTCTGGAGACAGGTTCAGGAAAGTGCAATCCAGGCAATGTCCTCAAATGTAATAGACACTTGGCTTCCTCTGGATGGGACCCAGCCATCCCGCATCGCAAAATTCACGTTATGAAACCAGTCAGTTGTTTGCAGAACTGGGTGAGGATGCTTTGTCCTCCCAAGCTGTTCCAATCTCAGTCTGCAAATCCATGGACATGATCCCTGCTGTGTAGGGCCCAAGTATATAATCTTCCCTGTTTGCAAAAGGTGCATATTCAATTCTTTATATGCTGGAAATAACTTTTTATGAGAAATTTTACCTACAGGGCCTAACTCTGTGCGGAAGTGGGAGAACCATCAATGAAGAGTGTAATCACTGCTCACCTGCACCTTCATTGTAGTAAGCCCATAGTTTAGTTGCGGTGACTATCTCTGGCCGAGAACAATGGATCTGCTTTCAACCATCTCATCATAGCACTGGCCTTTCATGTCCCCGCTGAAAAGGTAACATTTAAAATGTCTGTTACCAGCCTCAACAAAAGAGATATCTAAAAGTTAAACATTCCATTCATGCTTCCACTTGAGCTGGACTCACAGAAATCGTCATATTTGGACTTGAAATTTGCCTAATTAGGCTGCGTTTTAATTTTGTGTCCTTAATTTTTAAGGGGCGGGAGGTCTGTGTGGTATCCTTGCGTGAAGAACTCCAGTTGAATATACTGTGTATGACATCACTGTGTTTCCTGTATGAGGCCCCATCAGTGTGATTTCCTTGAGAAATTAATACAAGAAAAATACATTTGCTTTCCTGAGGAACGAGTGTGTTTCTTCTTATCTAATAATAAGAACTGTGTAATAGCCCATGTCTCCCCCCCCCCTTTTTTTTTTGCTTTGGCTGACAGAGGCCTTAGAACCAAATTTAATGATGTTTGCAACTATGTAAGCTTATATGGCCTGTGTATTTACATTCTTTTATCATCCTCCCTTCTTTTCTTTCTTTTTGTCCTTTCTTCACTAACTCATGTGTTTTAGTCTTACCCTCATCAATTAATCTGGGAAAAGAGGCAGAGTATAAATTATAACAAAAAAAGAACAATGTTTGGCAATTTTCAAAATACCAAGATTGCTTCACTTCAGCATGATTATTGGCCAATTTCTAATGACACTTCCATGAATCATATTAATTGAGTTGCATATGATGTTTTTCTAAAGTATTATATATTCACATGAAAACAAATAAAACAAAATAAAAAAATACTTTTGTTGATTTAAGTTGCTTGTTGATTTGAGTTGTTGATTTGAGTTGTTGTTGATTTAAGTTCCAAGAATTTGTTAGTTCTACTTCTGAAAGATAAACTAGACCTTTTTGGGAAAACTTATAGAGAATCAACCTATTCAGCTACTACTAGAGATTAAACACTTCATTTTAAAATGGATAATGACAAATGAAAATGAAAGTTATTTACATTAGCTGAGCCTCACTGACTTGCAGATACCATGATGGAAAACAAGACGGTGGAAAATCCAAAATGTTATGAGAATTTAGTCATGGTAATATCCTAGTTTCAAATACCACAAGACAGGATTTCCTCCTATTGTCTCTTCCCTCATAACTCTCTTCTTCTCTACCTCATCACTCTCTCACTCAAGAACTTTCTTTTTTAAATTAATCAGAGAATAGAGATCAGGTCACTATTTGTACAGAACATAAAGTTTATGAAAGATAATGGATAATATTATCAAGACAAGGTTTTGTCATGTGTATTTTAATTATGAAGAACCTAAAGTTACTTCCAAGGACAAAACAGGACTCCATAGACTGGACAGAGATTTTACAGGTTGTGAAAGTAAATAGGACAACGGGTTGGGAGCCAGGATTCTTGGAGGAAGAAAGCAGAACATAAAGACTATGAAGGAAGACCAGGAGACAGAGGACTCAAGAGAAGGATTCTTCAGTGATGGAAAAATGGAAAACGAATAAACAAATCTGTTTTGCATCATCCTCTAAACGTACATTAGTGATCCTAGGACAGCAATATTTTCTTTCTGGTAATGGTCAGAAGTAAAGAATTTTATTAAGTGGTGATTAAAATCTTGACTTAAACATAGAGCAATGGACGGTCATGTTGAAAAAGAGTTACAGTTTGGTTGAAAGAGCTTGGAGAGGACGTAATTGAAACTGTTCTGGAGGCTGTTTCAACCCGTGCAGAGATGTTTAACTTAGTTTTGGGTCCCTTATCTAAAAAGATGTACATGTGCATCCATCATATTTCTTCCATCTTTTGCAAATTTGATGATTACCAGCACATGACCCTGGGCATGACTAAACACATCTTTTCTGGGCTTAGTATCTATAAAGCACAACTTAAAAGTTACACAGAGGATCCCCTTTGTTGCACAGGTGGGGTGAGAACTGACATGCCCTGTGCTTTCTCTCCCATTACTACAGAACCCTGTGCTACCCAATAGCTGCTGCTTCTGCAATGGGCCAGAGTACAAACTCACTGGCGTGGGAAAGGTGCTGCCAAGCTCCCAGGAGCAGGGATGTTATCCTTGTCACAGCTGGAAAAGAGCAAGTTGAGATTGGATCATGAAGTGTTATTGTAAGTCACTAAGTTCATGTGTAAGTAATGAGAGAATCACAGAATCTTGATTTAATGACTAAGACGAGCAAAGAACCCCTCAGCATGGAGTGCATTTCATAGGAAACTGATAACCAGGTCCTCCCACACCCAAGCAATTAAAATAAAATAACCGCCTCCCCATTTCCCAATCTCACACACTCCCACCCTCAATCAAAATGATGTTGATGATGTACTTGTTTAAATTCTGGCTAAGTAGCTTTGAATGTCCTTTCTAAAATTCAGGGAATTTCTGGAAATAAAACAGTGATTTCTCATATAGAAATACAAACAATAACCACATAAAGTCACTCCTCCACTACTTCTTCCCTAAAATAGAGCCTAATACTGAAAGCAATGAAGGAAAACTAAGCATAATGAATATTTCTAATCTGTAGAGCATAATTTTAGCAAAATATGGTATTTTATAAGTTTCTGTGTAACCCACCCATTGTTATTTTCTTCTTTCACAAACCTAAGGAAATTTCCAAATGAAAAACACACTAATTCTACCATTCTATGATAAGGGTTGGAACAAATTCTTTTTTTTGCCCATATATTTGAGTATTATTAACATACTTTTGTAAAATTAGAAAGAATGCAATAAGACAATCTAGATATCTCTGAAGAATCTGCAAAATCAACTCTTTTTACAAATAATTTACAACACCCATAGACTAGGTCACAAACTGAACCATGCCCGCCACTTTGAATTGAATAATGGAACTGCATTTGCCAAGTCGGCTGTGGGAAGAACTGCTTCAAGACAGCCTCATCCTATTATCGGGGCTAAACTTAGACTTGGGTGGGGTACAGTAAATCATGATCAGTTGATCATGTTTCCTCTGTGTATGTAATTTGGTGGGTGGTTCTAGCTCTGAGGAACAGAGAAACTGATGAGTGTGGTCTCCACACATGAGTTTCAAACCTCGTTGCGACCAGTTCAGAGGTGGGAGTCAGCCTCTGAGGTTGGAAGAGACATCAACTAACAGAACAAAGTTCTTCTGGGACTGTGGGAAAGGAAGTCATGATGATCACAAGATAAAAAGTATGGGCTGGCTAAGGGTATGTAGGGGATGTGGGCCTCAATGATGAATAAGCCAAGATGGAGTAATCAAAAGCAACCTACTGAATGGAAGAAGATATCTGCAAATGATATATTCAATAAGGGGTTAATATCCAAAATATATAAAGAAGTTACGCAACTCAATACCAAAAACTCCAAAGTAATCTGATTTAAAAAAGGGCAGAGGACCCGAATAGACATTTGTCCAAAAGGAACATACATATGGTCAATAGATACATGAAAGGATGCTCAACATCACTAATTATCAGGAAAAGGCAAAACAAAACCATGGTAAGATATTATCTTACACCTGTTAGAATGGATGAAAAAAATACAAGAAATAACAAGTGTTGGTGAGGATGTGGAGAAAAATTAACCCTCATGCATTATTGGTGGGAATACAAACTAGTGCACCCACTGTGGAAAACAGTATGGACGTTCCTCAAAAAATTAAAATTAAAAATACCATATGATCCAGTGATTCCGCTGTTGGGTATTTACCCAAGGAAAATGAAAGCACTAATTAAAAGAGACATATACACTTCTATGTTTATTGCAGCATTGTTTAGAGTGGTCAGGATATGGAAGCATCCAGTGTCCGCTGACAGATGAATGGATAAAGAAGGTGTGGTATATGCCTACAATGACATATTTCTCAGCCATAAAAAAGAAAGATCTTGGGGCACCTGAGTGGCTCAGTCAGTTAAGCATCTAACTCTTGATTTTGGCTCAGGTCATGATCTCATGGTTTGTGAGTTCAAACCCCTTGTAGGGCTCTGTGCTGACAGCTCAGAGCCTGGAGCCTGCTTCAGATTCTCTCTCTCTCTCTCTCTCTCTCTCTCTGCCCCTCCCCCACTCATGCTCTGTCTCCCTCTCTCAAAAATAAATAAACATTAAAAAAATTTTTTTAAATGAGATCTTTCCATTTACATCAACATGGATGAACCTAGAGGGTATAATGCTAAATGAAGTAAATCAGTCAGAAAGACGAATACCATATGATTTTAGTCATATGTGAAATTTAAGAAACAAAACCACACAATAGCAAAGCAAACCAAAAAACTGAAAGGAAAAAGAAACAAGCAAAAAAAATCAGACTCTCAAAAAAAGAGAGAACAAACTGGTGGTTGCCAGAGGGTGGGGGGGGTGGAGGGATTGGTGAAATAGATAAAGGAGAAGAGATTGCACCTATCTTGATAAGCATTGAGTAATGTATAGAATTGTTGGGAAAAAAAGAAAAGAAAAAAAAAAAGCAAGAGTTCTCCAAAGCAAAACAAGAAGGCCATGCTCCATCTGTGGAGGTCTGGGGTGGACCCGATGCAGGTCATGTGCTGTTACTCTTCTGTACCCATAGACTTGAGAGTTCAGAGCCTTCCACTTGGAGCCCCTGTGATGTGAGTGTCCAGAGAGGATGTGAATGCTGGGTGAGCTCCCGAGACCCAGTCCCTTCTAGGAGCCCCTCAGTTATGCTTTTCTTCTACCTCCTTCTCTGACCAGCTGAGCAAGGCCCACTCAGGGTGCTAGGAGTATCAGGAGGAGAAAGAACCTTTAACGACAGGATGGCTTGTCCTGATTGTGATTTAAAAGAGAGCTCTGTAAACTCCACTGCTGCTGGTTGTTCCAGAGTCTTTCTTGGCAAAAATCTTCATGTAAGAAATGGCTTATCAAGTCCTATCATGCTACAGGGTCTGTCTTGACATTTCGAAACCTTGCAGTAAACACCTTCTTATGACACCCTGCTTAAGATAAGAGGTCGCACTGAAGAAATAAAGAAAATTCCAAATCTACATTTGGTCCATCTTTTGGGGACCTATCTCATGTGATACATTTTACATGGAATATAGAAGCCTGATGTCCAAATTCAGCCCCACATCCTATCGAACCAGCCATTATGTCTAAAGGCTTTTGTTCGTTTTGTTTTCTGCATCTCTTTGATTTGCCCAAGTTCACATTTGTTTCTGTCCTTGAATGTTTTTATTAACAAATTAGAGAAAAAGCTTAAAGTGTTTAGTATGCTCAGTTCCCTGTGATAATCTTATAAAGCAAACTATGCTGTTACAATGTTAGCTCTTGCTGTTGGCCTGTCTCCCAGGGATGTGGACGTTCCTAAGGTGTTCTCTCTCCAAGGGCAGCAGAGTGGGCTGCCCTGTGTCACACAGAAACGAAGATTTCCAAAGCCACATTTTTTGCAAGTAGAAATCACCTAATTTAGCCCTTCCTGGGCAGTAAAATATTGATGGCAACATATTCGGAGTCTGTCAGGAGGGGTTCTTAACTTGGAACTTTCAGAATAAAGATTTGCTGAGTATGATTAAACTCAGACTCTTAAATTTTAACGGTATGTTTTAGTTTATGCATAGATTTGCTCTTTTATGCCAGGTATGGGACCAGATATTGACAATATAAATATAAATAAGATACACTGTTTCCCTTAAAGGGCTTACAAGCCTGGGCACCTGGGTGGCTCCTGACTCTTCTGACTCTTGATTTCTGCTCGGTTCAGGATCTCATGAAGCCTGAGTTCCAGCCCCCCGAGTCGGGCTCTGCACTGACAGCTTGAGATTCTCTCTCTCCCTCTCTCTGCCCCTCCCCCATTCTCCCTCTATCAAAATAAATAAACATTGAAAAAAAAAGAGCTCATAAGCCAATAGAAACAATAGTATGAAACAAACAAAAGGATGAGAAGGGCTTTGATTAATTTGCATATGATCTAGTTGGGACTCCTAGGAGGGAATTCAACTTGGGCGGGGGCGGGGGGGGGAGGAGGGGGGGGGTGGTTGGGGTGGTTATGACAGACTTCCATAGAGCTGAATCCTGAAACAAGCATTTGCCTAACAGTGTCAGGGTGGGGGCATTCTGTAAGGAAGGGACAAGAAGTAGAAGAAAAGAGTCTGGAGAGTTGGGCACAGAGGCCAAGAAAGAAGTGTGGTGAGCCAGCCAGAGCAGATTATGGCAGGCCTTACCTGCCAGGCCACTTGGCAAGTATTTGGGAGGCATGGAAGCATCTGAAGCAAAGAAGTGACATGCTCTGATGTGTGTGTGTGTTTTAATCACGTGGTAGCAGTTACAAACAGTCCAGAGAAATGTGAAATGGAGACAGAGATCAGTTCAAAGATTGTTGTGGTATCCAGGAAAATGATGGGGAGGACAGGGAGTTAGGCCAGAGCCCTGAGACAAACTGGAAGGGAGGGACCTAACAGACTCAAAAGACATACAGATAGAGATGAATCATTGAGATTGAGGGCCGGCCTCAGACTTCAGGTATAAATTATGGTATAACTCAGAGACATGAAAGATTGTCTCTTTGTTCAATTTAAGCTTTATTGAGGGACAATCGGCATATATAATTGTATAATACTTGAAGTGTACACCATAGTGATTTGATATATGGGTACATTGTGAAAGGACTTCTCCTATCTAGTTAATTAGCACATCCATCACCTCAAATATTTATCTTTTTTCTTTTTTTGTGAGAACATTTAAGTTCCACTTTCATAACAAATTTCAATTATACAATACAATTATATACTATTCATCAGTTTACATTAAATCCTTGGACCTCACTCATCTTGTAGCTAAATTTGTACCCTTTTACCAACCTCTCCCTATTTCTCCCACCCCTCACCCCAGCCCCTGGCAACCACTTTCCTACTTTCTATTCTCTGTTTCTATGAATGACTTCTTTTCTTTTTTTTCAAGATTCCACATGTAAGTGATACCATGAAGCATTTGTCTTTCTTTTTCTGGTTTATTTTATTTACCATAATGCCCTCAAAGTTCATCTATGTTGCCTCAAATAGCAGGACTTCCTTCTTTCTCATGGTTGAATAATATACCATTATATATATATATATATATATATATATATATATATATTCCATTGTACGTGTATATATATGTGTGTGTGTACACACACACACACACATATATATACACACACAATGGAATACACACACACACACACACACACACATATATACATTGTACACCACATCTTTATCCATTTATCCGTTGATGGACACTCGGGTTATTTCCATATCTTAGCTATTGTGAATATGCTTAAATAAACATCAAAGCTTTTGCACAACAAAGGAAACCATCAACAAAATGAAAGGGCAACCTATAGAATGGGAGAGACTATTTGCAAATCATATACCTTTTTTTTAATTTTAGAGAGAGAGCGCAAGTGGGGGAGAGGGGCAGAAGGAGAGAGAGAGAGAGAGAGAGAGAGAGAGAGAGAATCTTAAGCAGGTTCCACACTCAACACAGAGGCCAACACAGGGCTCAACCCCACGACCCTGGGATCATGACCCATGCCTAAATGAGAGTAGGACGCTCAACCAACTGAGACACCCAGGCATCTGGCAAATCATATATCTGATAAGGGGGTAATATCTAAAATATAGATCAATAGAACAGAATAGAGAACCAAGAAATGGACCCAAAAATGTATGGTCAACTAATCTCTGACAAAGCAAAAAAAGAGTATCCAATGGAAAGAGTATTTAATAAATGGTGCTTGGGAAAACTGGACAGTGACATGTAGAAGAATGAAACTGGATCACTTTCTTACACCATACACAAACATAAATTCAAAATGGATGAAAGACCTAAATGTGAGACAGGAAGCCATCAAAATCCTACAAGAGAAAATGGGCAGCAAACTCTTTGACCTCAGCTGCAGCAACTTCTTACTAGACATGTCTCCAGCAACGGAAACAAAAGCAAAAATGAACTAATGGGACCTCATTAAGATAAAAAGATTCTGCAAAGTGAAGGAAACAATCAACAAAACTAAAAGGCAACTGACAGAATGGGAGAAGATATTTGCAAATTACATATTGGATAAAGGTTTAGTATCCAAAATCTATAAAAAACTTGTCAAACTCAACATCCAAAAAACAAATAATCCAGTGATGAAATGGGAAGAAGACATCAATAGACACTTTTTCAAAGAAGATATCCAGATGGCTAAAAGACACCTGAAAAGATGCTCAACATTACTCATCATCAGAGAAATACAAGTTGAAATCACAATGAGATACTACCTCACACCTGTCAGAATGACCAAAATTAACAACTCAGGCAACAACAGATATTGGTGAAGATGCGGAGAAAGGAGAACACTTGCACTTCTGGTGGGAATGCAAACTGGTGCAGTCACTCTGGAAAACAGTATGGAGGTCCCTCAAAAAAATTAAAAATAGAGGGGCGCCTGGGTGGCGCAGTCGGTTGAGCCTCCGACTTCAGCCAGGTCACGATCTCGCGGTCCGTGAGTTCGAGCCCCGCGTCAGGCTCTGGGCCGATGGCTCGGAGCCTGGAGCCTGTTTCCGATTCTGTGTCTCCCTCTCTCTCTGCCCCTCCCCCGTTCATGCTCTGTCTCTCTCTGTCCCCAAAATAAATAAAAAACATTGAAAAAAAAAATTAAAAAAAAAAAAAAAAATAGAGCTACCCAATGACACAGCATTTGTACTACTAGGTATTTATTCAAAGGATACAAAAATATGCTGATTCGAAGGGGCACATGCATCCCAATGTTTATAGCAGCACTATTGACAATAGCCAAAGTATGGAAAGAGCCCAAATGTCTATCAGCTGATGAATGGATAAAGAAGATGTGGTATATAAATACAATGGAGTGTTGCTCGGTGATAAAAAAGAATGAAATCTTGCCATTTGCAGCAATGTGGATGGAACTAGAATGTATTATGCCAGGTGAAATAAGTCAGTCAGAGAAAGACAACCACATGACTTCACTCATCTGTGGAATTTAAGAAACAGAACAGATGAACATAGGGGAAGGGTGGGAAAAATAAGATAAAAACAGAGGGAGGGAAACCATAAGAGACTCTTAAATACACAGAACAAACTGAGGGTTGCTGGAGGGGCGGTGGGTGGGAGATGGGCTAAATGGGTGAAGGGCACTTGTTGGGATGAGCACCGGGTGTTATATGTAAGTGATGAATCACTGAGTTCTATTCCTAAAACCAATACTACACTGTATGTTAACTAATTTGAATTTAAATAAATTAATTAAATTAAATTAAAAGGTAGAAGAACTCATAAAATTCAACACCCAAAAAACCAAATAATCCAATTAAAAAATGGGCAGAGGAACTGAATAGAAATTTTTTCAAAGAAGACTGACAAATAGTCAACAGGTACATGAAAGGATGCTTGACATCACTAATCGTCAGGGAAATGCAAATCAAAACTACAATGAGATATCACCTCACACTTGCTAGAAAAGCTGTTATCAAAAAGACAAGAGATGACAAGTGAAAATGTGGAAAAAAGAGAACCCTCATGCACTGTTGGTAGGAATATAAATTGGTGCAACCACTATGGAAAACAGTATGGAGGTCCCTCAAAAATTTAAAATTAGAACTACCATATGATCCAGCAATCCCACTTCTGGGTATTTATCTAAAGGAAATGAAAACCAGATATTGGCAAGATGTCTACAATCCCATGTTGACTGCAGCATTACTCACAATAGCTAAGACAGATTGTCTCAATACCCATCAAAACATTAGGCATAATTAGGTAGCTTTCCAAAGGTAGGTTCTGATAGTCATCTTTGATGTTCTAAGAAGATAGTGTCAAATAAAGGACTTTTCTATAACTTCTACTCTTTCAGGATCTGTGGATTATCATCTGTAGCACATGAAGAGCTGTGTCCCATCAGGAACTTTACTTCGACTTATACTTCTCCTCTCTATTTGCATATTACTTGTTTACAGTTTCTTTCAAGAACAAATATTTTATCACATTCTTTTTTGTCTAGCAGCTCTTTTCTTTTAATTAATATTATTTTGTTTACACAAATAATACATGTTCACTGCAGAAAATGAGAGACCATACAGATGAGAAAATAAATAAAACTCATTCCTGGGTCCACTATCTCAAGAAAGCTTCAGTTGACATTTCTTTTGTCAAAACCATCCAGAAATGTGATGCATGTATGACTGAAATATCTATGTGTTTATATAAAGGTGGATTTTCTATACACATTTCTCAATTACATGCTTTTCTCATTCAAAATATACTATTATATTGTTTCAATGTCAATAAAGATACAAACTGACGTTGTTTGAAATGCCTGTGCCATCCTTTTTGTATGCATGTACCATCATTAATCAATCCTCTTTGGAGGCCATTTAGTTTCATTATTTTTGCTAAACCATGCTGTTTTTTGTTTTTTTTAATTTTTTTTTTAACGTTTATTTATTTTTGAGACAGAGAGAGACAGAGCATGAACGGAGGAGGGTCACAGAGAGAAGGAGACACAGAATCTGAAACAGGCTCCAGGCTCTGAGCTGTCAGCACAGAGCCCGACGTGGGGCTCAAACCCACGGACCGAGAGATCATGACCTCAGCCGAAGTCGGACGCTTAACCGACTGAGCCACCCAGGCGCCCCATAAACCACGCTGTTTTAAGTTTTAAGTTTGGGGTTTGATTTGATCCTACTTGCCTGCTCAGAAATAAGCCTAGTACTATGCTGTAGTTGCTGGCAGAAGACACAAAACCTCTGGGTCAGAGACAAGGTACTTTATAACCTATAGCGTGTCAGGCAGGTGGGCATCACCTTGTGGTCTGGTCCTCCTGGCCCCCAAGCCCCAGGCAGCAATTCCACAAGCCCAGATGGATGTTGTGCACCCAGCGAGTTTATGGAATCCACTTCTACAGAAGCAGTAAGCAAGCCTTCTCTTTGCAAGAGAACTTAGAGACATTACCTCCTCCTCTAAGTTCACCTGGCTTAATTAAGTACTAGCCTGAGAAATGGCCTGGGTGAGGTGGTAGATGTTGTCTTCTTGGCATACCCCAGCAAGTTGTTTAGGAGCACAAGAGAACCATGAAGGGCTCTCTCCTAATAATCCGCATCTTGCCTATACATCTTTAAATACCCTTTGGGTAAATTCAAAGGACTGACATTACTCAACGAAACAGTCTGCCCTGCTATAGGCTTTCTGTTCGTGTTCCCAAATCATCTCTTAAAAACTTACTCTTGCACATTTGCTTTCTCAGTTGTGTTCTGTAAAATGACTACTGTCATCCACTTGCTAGCAGCAATGACTTCCCTCATTTGAGGACTCAGGCCCATATTTGTATTCTCTTCCTTTCCAGGGATATGTCTCATTTGCATTAACAGGGAGGGTATTTTAGCAGAGCCATTTCCTGATTGGTGTCGAGCTGGAAAGAGATAGCTTGCCCCAGTATGGTGGGAGCAGGAATGCTAAGCACAGTATCACCTCTCCCCTTCTGCAGCAGGTCAAGTCTTTCCATCCAGGAGGCCCAGGCCCCTGTATTCTCATTTGATCTAACATTATGGACAGGTGGTATGTCATGTCTGTGTGCCGATAGGTGAATTTTAATGACATTTCAAGGCATTCTGAAAAAACAAAGTAATTCTTTGGGTTGCTTTTTTTTTTTTTTTTTTTTTCAAAGAATACAATTATTTGACATAAGTCTCATTGAAACCAGATGTGGAAATATGCAATTCTTATTTTTTTACTATCCTTCTCTGGGGGCTCTTGGCTTGTGCCAATCTGAATTTTAATGTTGAAAGTTTCAGTCTCTCTTTTCCAGGTATGTTGTCTTTAATACATAGGAAAACTTTGGGAAAGGACCCTTGAGCAGTAGCTAACATTGTTAAAAGGCAAGGTTAACCATCGGAGGGCTAAATAAATAGGAAAGATTTGTCCTTACATCCAGGCCTCCTACAGGATAGGACTGTGCTCCATGTACCTTGGTAGTGGCTGGGGCCAGTGGTTTGGGGCATGGAGCATTCTGTTTTTATCATAAGCTCTTCCTACGACTTTGCCGTATTCACTTCTTTTTGGTTTCCTTTTCTGTTAAATGAGAATGCAAATGTCTGATCCTGACCTCAATTTGAGAATTACCTGAAAAATCCTTGCTTTTATTTATGTGTGTGAGACCCAAGTACAGATCCCAGGCAGCATTTTATACCCTGGAGTCCCCTCCTTTATTCCTGAGTAGTGACTCTATATGGTTTGCCCATGCGTTTCCTGGCACTGGAAACAGATCAGTGGAGGGGCGCCTGAGTGGCTCAGTCAGTTGAGCGTCCGACTTCGGCTCAGGTCATGATCTCACGGTCTGTGGGTTCGAGCCCTGCATCGGGCTCTGTGCTGACGGCTCAGAGCCTGCTTCAGGTTGTGTCTCCCTCTCTCTGCCTCTCCCCCACTCTCACTTTGTCTCACACTGTCTCTCAAAAATAAATAAATGTAAAAAAAAAAAATTTAAATAAAAGAAACTGATCAATGGAAATGGTTTTGCTCTCGGCCACATATGGTGTCTCCTTGAAGTGAATGGGCAGGGTGTGCTGAGCTATTTTTTCTGCAGAGGGGGATCCTGATTACCGTACCCTCCAGCGGTTTTATTTTCATCTCCATACCAGGAAAACAGATCCATAGTGAATGGATTTGAAGGAATGTTTGAAGGAAAATCCATAGTGTCTAAAGAGCTAAATTAGAAGCAATTTTTTTTTTTCCTGATCTTGTGGTAATAATGTTCGCAAAGAGTGTTCTCCAAGCAGGCAGAATAGGTCATTGTTATGGACTGAATGTTTGTGTCCCTCCCCTCTCCCCCCCTCCAAAATTCATTAATGGAAGTCCTAATCCCCCAAATGCCTGCATTTGGAGATAGGGCCTGAGAGGAGGTGATAATGTTAAAGGAGGACCTAAAGGTAGGGCTCTAATCTGATAGCATCAGTGCCTTTTTAAAAAGAGAAACATCCAAGCTTTCTCTCTCCACTGTGTGAAAACAGAGCAAGAAGGGAGCAATCCAGAAAAGGAGTTCTTACCAGAAACTGACCATGCCAGACCCTGACCTGGGGCTTCTAGTCTTCAGAATCATGAGAAAATACATTTCTGTGGTTGAAGCCACATAGTTTCTGGTATGTTGTCATTGCAGCCTAAGCAGACTAACACAGTCATGAAAACACCCCAGCAATAGCCATTATGACTGAGCAGGAGGGAATCCAATTACCTTTGTCAAAATGTGTCCAAGAGTGCTATTTCACCCTGACTGGTCTCAAACCAATCTTATCAAATCTTTTCTTGGGAAAGCACAAATTCTAGGTGAACAACGACAACAACCGAACAGATTATTATTGTTATTTTTATTTTTCTTAGCTGTGATGAGCTACTTTTCCATTTTTCTGTGGAACTTAATGCAGATCTCAACTATCCAGATGTTCATCAACTTTATAGGAAGTGTTGGCTGAATCATGTCTTGACATCCATATTAACATTTTTTGAAAGCTGATAAACCCTATTTATCATGGAACATGTGCACCTGGCATTGCTATTGGTGTTAAACATTTGTGGCATGATTAACAAATGAATGAATAAAATAGTAATAAATGGAATCTGAACTGACTACGTGTTTGGTCAATATTCCAGATTATCCCACATTTCTTCTCTTTTTGCAATAACCACCTTTACCCCACATTTTATATACATCTTTCTTCAAATAACCTAAAGAAATACGACTAGTATACCTTCATCCAGTTCCAATCTGTAAAGGATAGAAACTTTAGAAGTAGGCATCTCAAGGACCATCCTTACCTGTACAATATATTCATCTGGATCTCTATGTGTGGATGGCTTCCCTACGCCTTAGGTCACAGCTGAGATGTTTAAACCCTTTCAATCAGTTTCATATGCTTAAAAGGAGTGCAATAATCTGTTAGTTCTAAACTCAAGAAGCTGCCTCTTCTGTTTGGAAATTTCAGAATACCCAAATCACAGATGCTTAAACCAATAGTTGTATTTTTCTTTTTATATATGTCACAAAGTCTCGAGGTAGACTGTTCAGGGATGATACCCTGATTCAGTGATCTTTTAGCTCCATAGGTTTTGTTTTTGTTTTTTTGTTTTGTTTTGCTTTGTTTTTAATGTTTTCCAGGTGCCTCTTCAGGCATAACATCTGCTTTCCAGCCAGCAAGGAATGGGAAGGGCACATCTTTGCCTTTTTATTTTTGAATCCATAGTTAAGCCTAAGGCATTGTGCCTATGTCTCCTTGGCTAAAACTACACTGTGTAGCCACCCTTATATGCCAAGATGAGAGGAAGACAAGGAAAAGCTTGGTTGAGGATGTGTGTTAGATGAACCAACCTTCCGTATCTTTCATATTATCTTAGGTAAGAAAAGGAAGATTTTTGAGAATCCCAAACAAGACTTGGAGAAGTGGAAAGAAACATAGTTTCTGAGACTTCAGCAACAAGAGATTATGGGTATTCCTTTTGCAGCCCTGCTTAACTTAGCTCCATGGAGGTTCACATCTGCATTACCTTGTTTCAATCTGGATGGCCAACCCAGAGAGGTGTCCCTCCCCATGTGAGCCAATCATGACTGGGGGTCTGCTGGCTGAGGGTGAAGCTTGGGTAGTTCAAATGTGGGTTCATATAGCTAATCTCTAGATGTGGTTTTAGAGACCTTGGAGAAGAGACCCCTGGTCTAAGCATCCAAAGACAGTCTTGAACCCCAGCTTTGGGCTATGACTTTGGGCAAATCATCCCTTAGATTTCCATTACCTCATCTGTGAAGTAAGAATAGAGATATCCACAGATTAAGTGAGAAAATGGAATAAGTACATTCTGACAGGTGTGAGGACTTGTGTACCTAGAAGGTGTTACTATAATTTTTAGAACAGTGCCAAGATATCGCTGCCTTTTCTGGTCATTGATATATTGCATGCCACTGAACAACTCATGAACATAGACAATTAATATTTATAAGAATCTTCTTTCCTAACACCCATCCTTAGATTTTTCCAGGCCTCTGTCACCTTTCCCCAGCTATGTTCTCTTTCATGAGTGGTTGGAGAGAGACATGTATGTGTACGGAGCATGTGTCTGCTAGAAGCAGTAGCCATGTCTCATGATCCCATCTGCAGTGGATGTGAATAGCAAAGGCACAATCTAATTTTTCACCCTACTCACTGGAGATCACACAGAACCCAAGGGGTTAAAAGCAACATTCACATGAGCTGCACAATGAAGTCTCTATAAGGCTGTCCAAGGAGACAGTCACTTGACCACACTACATTCAGTGAAGTAATGGTCCCACACGCATCCTCTTCTCCTTGGTGGAAGGTGCATAAAATATAAATAAATGATCAAGTTACAGAATGAACTCTGAATGACCAATTTTAGTTCAAGCAAAGGCCTTCTCCTACCTCACAGTTTCCTGATGATAAATCTTTCAGCAACAGGTTGATCCCTCTCAGAAACAGACTGTCTAGCAATGTTTTCACCTTCTGCACTTGTCAGGATGGAGTGAGTGTGAGTTGGAGGCCCGAATACACACGCAACCACAGACTAATGGCCTTGAATGTGTTTCTTCTTTCAAGAGCCTTTGGTAGATACTGTGGCTGCTGCTGGAAGGGAGAAAAAAGGGAACAGGTTGCAATGTCAATAGCAAGTGCAATAGACCATCTGCAAAAGGGAGCTACTGATCTGACTTCCACAGTCTGCTAGCTACAAAATTAAAGGGATAGTACAGAGCTCCTACTTCTAAAAAGAATGGCAATATCCTCTTCAATTTCTCCATCCTCTTCGTTTTCCCTTGGGCTGGATTATTTAAAGTCTGTCATGAGTCTTTGTAAATTCATAAAGCAACTTGCATGTGCTATCCCATTTTACTCAGGTCTCCATGTATTCCATGGGAAGAGGGGTATGAAGGAATTAGAGCTTCAACATTTCTCAAGGGATTCTTTGGTGACAGGTTGCATGGGGTTGATGGGGAAGGAGGTGGACATAAACTTATGAAGCTGCTGCTTTGGTCAGAAATGGAAATCACTCCTTCCCATGGGAATGTTGGTTTTGATAAAGAACCAGGACAAGGTTATTCTGCTTTGTCTTATTTCTCTGGTTCCCCTGGTGTTTGCTTTCCCCTCCAAGTTAAGTAGTGCCAAACTGCATTAGAGTGACTAGTGCATCCCTTTTCCGGTAGATATTGTCTCAGTGCCTCCAACCCCTGCTCTTCAAGGAGGCTTTAGTGTTGGGTCTAGTTGATGTCTTTCTGTGATCCAAAGGCTTCCTCTGTGGCCCAGTGGACTGGTCACTTGACTGGTAAGCTCAGCTATCCTGGACCTGAGACTCATATTTTTTCTGGTCACCACTGGCTTGTAGGTCTGTACTCTCTTGAATTATTGACAGGGTCCTGGATAGCCCCTAATGTGTCTTTGTGAATTACCAAAGGCTCCCTGCTCTTGACAGACAAAGTAGAAAGCATCCCTCTGTAGACCGAAGCAGCTAAGCCAGGGTACAGTGAAGTGCAGGCATGTCCTCGGCCCCAGGTACACCCCTTCACCCTCACACAGATACACACTGTGGGCCTGGTTGGTGGCAACACTTCTCATCTTTCTCTTTGCCAAAGTGTCACAAAGAGGTCGGACACAGGGCAAGTCAGTCAGTGTTCATTCTCCAGGCTCCTTTCACTTCTACCTCAGGCAACTGCGACATCCTGGCATGGACCAGAACAGGCTCAGCTCTTGTCACAGAGACTTTAAACTCATTCATTCATTCATTCATGCAACGAATACTTATTAAACACCTCCCAAATTCTAGGCAAATATCAGGTGGTGGAACACAGACATAGTCCTGGTGATCATGGGCCTCGCAGTCTAGGTGGACAACACGCAAAGTAATTTCATAATGTTCTAGTGTAAAGGAACTTATAAGAGTGAAAATACCATCAAAACAGGAAGTGAGACTTGGGTTGGACAAGTAATAATACCAGAAGGATAAGACTAAGCCAAGGTCAAGAAGATGAGCAGTCTAATCTGAGACAAGCCCTTCATATGTCAAGGCTGCAAGGCAAAAGAGGACAGACACACTCCAGGAACTGAGGGGAGAGTGGTGTGAGGGAATGAAGGTAGAAAAGGAGAAAAGGTAAATATTAAGTGATTGGAATGTGCACAAGATAGATTATTGCAGGAGAGGTCAAGGCTTTTCAACCATTTTCTTTATGTAGTTGGAGGGGTTGAAAAGCTTTAAGCAGGACAAGGATGCCATAGTTTGGTTTGGAATTTATGAAGATTGTATGGCTGATGACTCCACTTGTAGTACATTGTTTTATCTGCGTTGTGTAGTTCCATGATGAACCTCCATGACTGGAGGTAGGTGAAAGGTGGTGGACCCCACATATTTAGGGTCCCTTGTCCCCCACGCCTTTTTCATCATACCCCTTTGCCTGTGTCTCCACAAAATACTAAACTCCACATTTACAAGGGGACTTTCTTAACTTGGGTTTCCCCCTTATCATTTTCCACTTTCAGGTTCCAAGACATCCATAAGCAAACCTCCTTGGGACACTTGTTCCCATTCACATGAAAAAAGTGTGATTCTTGTCAACTCTATTCTATCACCAATCACTAACTTCACCAAGATTCAAAACTGATCCGAACTACCTGTGAATCTGATACATTGCATGTGTTAATCTAAAGTCCAGAAATGCTGCTGCATTTACCTTCATGTCAGTACTAAATATGCGTTTGTATTTTCTCCAAGCGCTCCATTCTCACCAGACTACAGAAGGTCAGCACACAGTGGTCTGATGAGCTGCTTGGAGTGTGTGTCATCAATGGGCCCTCCTGGAGATGCTGTGGCTGTGCAGTCCCCTCAGGGGCCAGGCTGCATCTGGTGAAACTTCATTTCGACACAGGTGTTGGTGACATGGTCAAGTCATGTAGAAATGAGAGATTCAGTTGCTCCTTCCCTTGGTGGCCTGTCTACACAGGTTCATGAAGGGAGGAGTGGGGAAATTTCTGTCCTACTACTCAAAGACATTTTAAGAAGAAAGAATAAATCCAAGCACCTGGAACCTTCAGTTAAGTCACATTTTTCTCTATCCCACTGGTATAAGGGGAATGTGAGAGACTGAAACATACTTTAAAGATAAAGCTAGCTCTCTAGATTTTATTGAAAGTATTGAAAGTAGTCATAGGAAAAGTTCTCAGATCAGACTTCTGAGTTCAAATCCCAATACTACCATTTCCTAGGTGTATGTCAGCCTGCTTGGGCTGCCATATTAAAATACCATTGGCTGGCTGGCAATATATGGTAAACAACAGAAACGTATTTCTCAGAGTTCTAGAGGCTGGAAGTGTGTGATTAGGGTGCCAGCATGGTGGGGTTCTGGTGAGGTTTTCCTTTCTGGATGATAGATGGCTGCTTTCCCACTGTGTCCTCACACGGAAGAGAGAGAGTGAGAGACAGAAAGAGAGAGCAAGCAAGCTTGAGTGCAAGCATGAGCACCCAAAGCCCTGCCCAAAGTGCAGTCAGGTGTGTCTTCTGATAAGTGTACTAATCTCATCATGAAGGCCATCCTCATGACCTCATCTAATTTCCTCCCAAAGTCCCTATCTCCAAACACCCTAACATTGGGGGTTTGGGTTTAACACATGAATTTTTGAGGGACACATTTAGTCCAAAGGATTCTGCCCCTGGACCCTCCAAATAGTGTCTTTCTCATATGCAAACTACATTCATCCCACTCCAACATACCCAAGTCTGAACTTGTTCCAGCATCAACTCTAAAGTTTAAAGTCCAAAGTCTCAGATAAATAGCAGGTACATCAGATATGGGTGAGACTCTAGGTACGATTCATCTTGAGGCAAAATTCCTCTGCATTGTGAACCTGTGAAACCAGACAAGTTATGTGCTTCCAAAATACAATGGGTGGCCAGCAGAAAATAGGCAATCCCATTCCAAAAGAGAGGAATTAGAAGAAAGGAAGGGGTGCTGGGTCCCAAGCAAATTAAAATCTAGCAAGGAAAATTCCATTAAATCTTAATTAAGCCTTGAGAATAATCCTCTTTGATTTGATGCTCTGCCCTCCAGGCCCATTGGGGTGGCAGCATCATCTCCAAGTTTCAGGAAGGTGGCCCTGCCTATGTAGTCTCTGCAAAGGTGGCAGTCCTTACCTTTGAAATTGAGGTTGAGACAGCCTTGCTCCTTGCATCCCTGGTGGGAGTGGCAGCTGTGATAATCTCTGAACTGCCTGTGGAGTACTTCTTCTCTTTGCTCAAAGATAGCGCACATTTGCAGCTGAATAGCCCTATGGTCCCATTCTGTGAACTCCAAGAAGTCCAGCAACCTTCTTTCACTGTCCCGCGTTTTCTGCCTCCTTTAGTTCAAACTGGCAGTGTCTCAGCTGATATAATCTCTTCTCTACTCTTGGCTTCTGTTGAGGTGGCAAATTAAGTTTATAAGTAGAATTCAGGATCTCCTATCAAATGGTTGTTCAGCCATACCCTTAGTGTTTTCTTCAAAACAAGCTTTCTCATTTTTTCACCATGGCTGAGAAGTTCCAAATTTTCGAATTCTGGCTTCTTGTTGCTTAAGAATTGTTTTTTCAGGGTGCCTAGGTAGCTCAGCCAGTTAAGCTTTCAACTTCGGCTCTGGTCAAGATCTCATGGTTCGTGGGTTTGAGCCCCTTGTCAGTCTGAATTTGGAGCCTGATTCAGATTCTGTGTCTTCTTCTCTCTCTGTCCCTCCCCCACTCTGTCTCTATCAAAAAAATGAATAAACGTTTAAAAATTAAAAAAAAAAAAAAGAATTGTTTCTTCAATTTACTCTCTCTCTTTTTACTTTATGAGTTCAGAAGGAAACAAACCACTCCAATGCTTTGTGTAGAAATCTCCTCAGCTGGGGTGCTTGGTGGCTCAGTTGGTTAAGCATCTGACTCTTGGTTTGGCTATAGTCACAATCTCACAGTTTCTTGGGTGCAGGTCTTGCATTAGGTTCTATGATGATAGTGGGTAGCCTGCATGGGATTCTCTGTCTCCCTCTCACTCTCTGCTCCTCCCTCACTTGTGCTGTATCTGTCTCTAAATAAATAAATAAATAGAAATCTCCTCAGCTAAATAACCAGTTTAATCACTTACAAGTTCTACCTTCCACAAAACACTAAAATACAAACACAGTTCAGTCAAGTTCTTTGTCGCTCTGTAATAGGATCACTTTTCCACCCAGTTTCCAATAACATGTTCCTTTCTGTTTGTGACCTCCCCAGAATGGCCCTTAATACCCACATGTCTACCTGTACCTCAAAGCTCTTCCAGTCTCTACCCATCATTCAATTCCAAAGCCACTTCCTCTTAGTTAGGTAGTTATTATAGCAGTACTCAGTTCTCAGTACCAAAATCTGTCTTACTTAGACTACTTAAGTTGCCATAACAAAATGCCATAGACTGGGTGGCTTCAACAACAGAAATTAAACTTTCTCACAGTTCTAGATGCCGGAGATACCAAGATCTGCAGTTCAGTCTGGCTCCAAAGGCCTGTGAACCAGGAAAGCCAATGGTGCAAGTCCAAGGTCCAAGGCCAGGAAAAATCATCTTAGCTCAAGCAATCTGGCAAGCAAAGTTGCCTCTTACCAGCCTTCTTGTTTTATTCAGGTCAGTTGATTGCATGAGGCCCACCCACATTAAAAAATGTAATCTACTTTACTCAATCTACCAGTTTTAATCTCATCCAGAAACACCTTCACAAACATACCCAGAATAACCTTTGACTAAATGTCTGGATGCCTTATGGCCTAGTCAAGTTGACACAAAAATAGCAATCACAATATATGATACCCAAGCTTCTCATCCTTTCTATCATTTCTTATCTATAAAATGGGGATGGAAATAAAGCCATCGTCCCAGAGTTACTTTGAAGAGTGAACTGAAAAGCAATATTTGGCCCACAGTGAGGGTTCAATACACAATGGCTATTATTATCACTGGGGTGTACATATCACCAGATAACAAGTCTACCCAGAAAATTAGAATTTTCATAAATGAGTTTAATTCACTCCTGATTATTCATAATGTTGTAATGTCAAATGTCTTAGTCTCAAGCATATCCTTCTAGGACAATACAACCTGGTGTTGTACCTATGAAAACTAGAAGAAACCTTACCGGACGCTGCTGTAGTATATTGAATAATGCCACGTGCATTAGAAGCACCTTCAAACCAGTTGAAAATGATGGGGTTTTGGAGGACTGGTAGGGGTTTGGAGTCGACAGCCAGGCCAAGAAAGAATTCTTGAAGATGTCTTTGTTGCAAAAAAGGTAATTTTATTAAAACATGGGGACAGGACCCATGGGCAGGAAGAGCTGCAAGGGATTGCGCAGAGTGATTGCTTATATACTGTAGAGTTGGGGGAGGTAAAGCCAAGAGGAAGTTTCTTAAAGGGATTTCCATATGCTAAAGAGGATCCACAGATTGGTGGAGGCTTAGCTATTGTCAAGCTAAGGTTGTTTTTCCCTCTAGCAAAGCATTATCATTAAGACAGTAGGGAATTCCTAGAGATTAGGCTATTGATGAGATATATGTAAACTGATGGGGATTATCAGTTTAACCATTTGTTTTCTGCCCTTTCCTTTGTTCTTGGGCAGCCAGGAGTGTCTGAAGAATATCACACACATATCCCACCTGGGGTGGGGGGTGGCTGGGGGTTGTGAGCTTGCCTTATGCTCCCTCATCAGAAAATACACATCTCTGGCTCCACACAAAAAGCATTATAGCAGCACCTATTGAGTGGAGGTCCAGGGATCTGTGCTTTTAACAAGAGTCACAGATAACGTACACAAAATGTTGAGAATTACTGCCACGATGGATTTCTGCACAGGCTACTGATCCACTATTTCCTTGTCTTTCCTTTATCAAATTTACGTGAATGTGCGTTAATGTTATTGCCCCGTTTGAGTTTCTGTTAACATTTTATCCCTCTTGTGTTCTTCTAGTTGTATATTGTATTCTGTCAGGGTCCGGTTCAGGGCAGTTCTCTGGTTGATGTTTGTAGTCCCAGGCCTCCTCACCTTCACCTGGCTCACTGCTACTGAGCACATCATTCCCTTACTACCCTCAACCATAACAGACAGTCCTGCCCACTCCCTCCTCATTTAATTCTGTGTTGTATTACCTTCTCCCTCCCCCCCCCCCCCCACCAACCCTGCCTTGATTTAAGGAGCTGTTTTTATTATTGCTGAAGCCAACATATCTGCATATATTTCCCTCCAACTTAAAAACATCAGAAAATCACTGGTTACTGAACACTAAGTCACGTCTGCCCTAGCTGACCATTTCTTTTATAAGTGGCATTAATTTGGTGAGACTGGATTTTCTGGGCTTCTACTCACCAACACTCCTTTGCGGGCATTTAGGTCAGGTCCCAACTCAGAATAGACAGAGATACCTCTCAAGCCTAGGTTTGTGTGTATAATTGCTTAATCTTGTGAATTAAAGTAAACTTTGTGGTTCATCTGCAATTTCCCATCTTTATACACTACTCTTTCTCCATAAACACAGGAAATTAAGCTGTGGTAATCATTGAGAAAGTGATGTAGCTCCAAGTGTGTTAACAATGGACTGTGAGCAGATTGGAAAGGATTTCTCTGCCTCCATTACAATTATATCTATAATGAGCATCATACTATTTCTGACAAATGGTAGAAATCAAGTTTATTTAACCTAAATACATAAGGAATTTGCTGGGGGATATCAGAGAGCTCCCCAAAACGCCAAGCTCAGAGCACACCTAGGAACGAAGGGAGACTCTGAACTTGATCCTCTGGCAGAATGCAAGCAGGGCAGGGGCCTGGTAAGGGTGCTGGGTTGTGCCCCACCAGCCTGCCACTTTCAGATTCAGAGCTCCAGGCGAAGAAGTTCTGATTGGCTGAGGTGACCATGTATTCACTCTCCCACTAACAGCTTCTATAGTGGAAGGTAAGCTTTACTCCTCTCCCCTAGGGTTCTTCAAAATACTAAGATTTGGATGTTGTAGCCTCAAATGACAAAAGTCTACCCCAAACATGACTCGCATCCCTCTATTCCCACTACAATAATAACACCCATCAGTTTTTGAGGGCTTCTGTTATTTTTTCAGGCACTGGGCTAGATGCTCCATATGTCAAATCGCTAATCCTTAGCACAACCCCTCAAAAAGATAGCAATAGATGTATTTCTTACAGTTGAAGGAACGGTTGAAAAGGTTAGGTAACTTCCCCACGGCCATAGAGGCGATAAGTGATAAACCTAGACTTACGTGATCCAGAATTGATGGCCTGTCCACTCTATCACACTGCCACCTCAATGCATGATCTTCACCTGAATTTTTTCCCCTGTATCCCAAGTAAGTTACACAAATAGAACTTGTTGTTTAGCCATTGCATCTATATCTGAATAAGAAAGGGTATTAACAAGATAACCTCTAAGGCTCCTTCCATCTATGTCATTCTATGTTTCCATAACTATATTTTGATGGCTATCATCTTAAAATGGCATCAAGTGTATAACTAAAGAGCAGATTTGGAAGATGTTGGTGGAATCATTAATGCTATCAAGTGCAAGTCTGTTTTCTTTGGTCTCCTGCAGCTTTCCCTGAAAGATTGTACTTCCCCGCCAAGTCAGGTCCCTGAAATCTGTTTGGAAACTAAATGCAGGCCTGTATCCCTGTGGAAGTGGCTGTCAAACATACAATTCCTGCTGTCTGGCTAGTGACATGCTAATCACCCTTTGTTCTTCCAAGTAAATACATCTCAGCAGAAACTCAAAGAAACTTTCAAAGAAGAAAGCATATGTGTTCACCATTTTTACCGGCACTAAGTGACGGGTGGTTGTGCAAGTAATCACTCTTGATATTCTCTTGGGTATATGTGGTTTTAACTAGAAACTAAAAGATACTTGGACACTTTTGCAGAACCGTATTGCTGCAAACTCCAGTCTGCAACTTCTGTCTTAAACCACCACTAGCATCAAGGCATTAAAAGCCATGAGTTCTGGGTGTGTTCCTTCTTCAGGAGAAACTGTGATTCCTTTATTCAATTGTGTTGCAAATGGACATTTATGGAGCAGCCTGTTGGGGTTAAGATTGTATCAGTGTTGAGATGTGACTTTAAAAAAAGGACAAAATTCTCAGCACAGGAGAAAACAGACATTAAGACAAATAATGAAAATGCAGGGGGATAGAAATGTCCTGTTATGAATGCCTGGAGAATGTACTGTAGGATCACAGAAAAGGGAATTACTGGGAATTACTAGATGTTAGGGAGTAAATTGGTGGTGGTGGAGGGGGGAATCTCAGAAGAAGTTTTATCTGGGTGGAGTCATAATGAAAACAATTCTACCCAGAAGATAAGGGGGAAGGTATTTGAAGACTGAAAGACAAAAGTCTGCAAGTGTCAGGACATAGGGGTGATTGTGAGTAGCACAGAAGGAAGTAATAGCTGAGTGAAAGGAGGAGTTAAAAAGGAGCTAACATAGGCCACGATGCAAATAGTTGTATGTATATCAAACAAAGGTGTTTGGATCTTATTAATAGGGAATCACTGAAGGTTCTTACATGGGAGGGTGATATGATCAGACTGTGTTTTAGAAAGATCACTGTTGCAGAAGGATGAATTAGAGCAAGAAGGGGAAATGAACCCCTACAGATAGTCAAATGACACGTACAATTTCATTCTTTTGATACGAATTTACAGAAGTGTGAGAAGACTCATTGTTTTTCATAGTCTCTTCAAAACTATGAAAGCCATGAAGATCCGATATGAAAATACGTGATATTTTCATTAGGAAATAATTACAGTACTTACTTTCTTTTACTGGCCTGAAACCTGAAAAAAAAAATACAGTAGACAGTAGAGTGTACCTCAACTTTTTATAACATAAGTTTTATATAGCATGAGTCAAATTTTGGTCTCTAATCCATAAAATAATTACCAACAAAATCTTCAATTACAGTGAGTTAATAGGTTATTAAAGAATACTGTTTCTTATTTGAAAGTTTTCACACTAGCTGTCCAGCCACTAAAAGTGATTATTTAACATCAAATGCTATTATTTAAGAATGACCTTCAAACAACTATCTTGTACCATTGAACTAAATCAGAAGATATGAATGTGGACTGCTTTAAGACATGTCAAAATGAATAAGTGTTTTAGTAAGCTGTTCTATTTCTAATATAAGGCAGTGAAAACAACAATGAGCAAGTCTCCAGTGTTGAGATGGGAAAATATGAAAACCATCCCAGCTTACTCCACTCATCACCATGGTTTCATCATCTATTACACAGTAAAACAAACACAGCCACTGACTATAACCCTTAATGAGCATATGTGACTCTGATAATATTTATCAGGTTTATTTGTTTGAGGCCAACTGAAATGAAAAGAAAACAGTACAGCATTGGGTCATTAGTCTCTTCTGACGTGTGCTGTAATTCTAAGGAAAACATTAGGAGCTTATTTTTAGCAAGCACCTTCATCCACTGAAGTGATAATGGCCCAAAGAATAATCCCTAGGATGGAAAACAGAAATTCCCAGAATTAAACTTTCTTGCTCATCTGTTCTATGGTCATAGGAAATCCATCAGCATTGTTATTTCTCATCAGCATCAAGGAATGTTTTACTTCAGACCATTATGTAATTCTCCCAAACTAGACTGCCTTTCACCTTCACCTCAGCTAAATCAAGGTCCTCACAGCCAAAAGAAATGAAAAATGTCACCTCCTCCAGGAAACCTCTCTTTACATAAATACATTATCACTTGTATCTTATATTATTTTCACTTACATAATCTGTTTATTCTGTATTCTTTATTTAAAAATGCTATTTAAAAACTCATACGATTGAAGCAAGACACTGTTCTAGGACCCACTCTGATGGTATATAGGGGAGACAGCAGATAGATAAAGAAAATACAGTTTCTTCCTCATAAGGGTGAAAACCCAGTAGGAGACAAGGCAGATCAACAGGATAAAAGAGTGATCCTCAATATTATTTCACCTCAGCATCTGAGAAGGACATGGCCCTTGCCACCAATCCCAAGGACTCACCATTGATTGACAAAAGTATGCAGACAGTGAAGTGGCCACAATCCAGGCTGGTAGAATGGGAGGAGAGGAGGATATGGGAAATAGTTTGAAAATCATCAAAAGGCACTGGTGATTCAAAGTAGGGCCTTTGAAATAAAACATACGTGGGCTAAAATGTGGGGCCTTCTACTACCTGTGTGATTTTGATGAGTTACATAATCATTTTGAAACTCATTATCACTAAATGAGTGACTGTGAAAGGATGTATTATAATGTTAAGCTTGTAAGTTCTTAATAAAGAAGGATATTTATTGTTTTGTGGCTATTATTTTATGCTTCTTCAAAGGAAGCATAACCTGGTGAAGAATTATTTAACCCAGTGAAGAATCATTGTATTAAATTGCAAAATTCCTCCTAAAGGAAGAACAGAGTATGCTGGGAGTTCAGAAGAAGAGGAATTCTATGACTTGGGAGAGGGGATCAGAGGAGGCTTTCTGGAAGAGATGCCCATTACAGCTGGTTTATAAGGGTCACGTATGATTTGAGGAAGCAGTGGGGAAGGAGGTAGACCATCCAACCATGAACTAAATGATAAATGGAGAGCTTTTATACATTTCTTTTTTGGTTTTACAACATGAATTCCAGGCATTTGTTGGGTATTCCCACCAGAAATGGCAAACTTCTTAGAGCAGGAACCATGATTTTACTTTTTATTTATTATCCCCAAAGAGAATCCAGTATAAATAAAATAAATACTTTTGTTGACAATCTGGGGTCTTTGCAAAAGCCATTCTTATAACCAAGAGATTGATTAATACACTGCAAAAACTCTCTCTTCATCTATCTCTATTTAAAAAAGAGAATAGGAAGGAGGTGGTTCAAGAAGGCAGTGTAGGGAGATTGTGAACTCACCTTCTCCCACAGACACAACAAATCTACCGATACATATGAAATAATTTCCTCTAAAAGGTCCTAAAAATTAAATGACCAACAACCTCACAACAAAGGATAAAAGGGTCACATTGAGACAGGAGAGTCAGAGAAACACTGCCACCAAAAACCCTACCCCAGATTCTGGAAACCCATAATCAGGAGAAATGTAAAAAATATGGAACTGTTTCATGAGGAGTGAGGCTTTTTACACCACATCAGGACCCCAACCCTTAAGTCCTGCATCAGAGAGAAACAGAACTGTAGGTAACGGAGAACCTACCCATAAAGTGTTCACACAGACTCACTCACCCTGAAACCCTGTGCTAAAGCAGCAATATGAAAAGTGCCTAGACTATATGTGAAGTAGACTCACTTACAAACCTTAAAATGATGGCTAGAGAGTCAGGAACCTGTTGGGACTCTCTCCATGGATGGACGCACTGGTGGGCACTGTTTTTGTTTGTTTGTTTGATTGATTTTTTTGTTTTTTGTTTGTTTTTTTGTTTTTTGTTTTTTGGGTTTGTTTTTTTTTTTGTGCAATTTCACTCCACTTTGTTAATTCCAGTGCTGGTGGAGCATTTTGACATTCTTCCTCTAACCTGTTAGCACAAGGAGGTTAGCCTCAACCCTCTACAGCCCAGCCTCACAACCACTGACTGGGCAAGGAGCCCACCCTTCTTTGTTGGTGGGTAAATGCCCCACCCCCTGCACCATAGCCACAGCTTGACCACAGCTGGCTGGCACACACAGCCCACACAGGACATACCCCTGGGGCACTTGGCTATGGTAGCTAGAGTGATTGCGATCCTGGGCTCCATGTGTCATCTCTTACACAAGGTCATTCCTTCAATATTGGAGGAGATGGCTTTTTCACCTATTACATAGAAGCAAACACAGAGAATCAGGCAAAGTGAGAAGACAGAGGAATATGTTCTAAACAAAAGACCAACAAAGCCTCAGAAAAAGACCTTAATGAAATGGAGATAAGTAATCTACCCAAAAGAGCTCAAAGTAATGGTCATAAAGATGCTTACCAAACTAAGGAGAAGAATGAATGAACACAGTAAGAATTTCAACAAAGAGAAAATATAGGAAAGTATAAAACCGAAGGAACAGAGCTGAAGAATACAATGTCTGCAATAAAAAATTTACTAGAGGGGTTCCACAGCAAATTGGAAGAAGCAGAAGAACAAATCTGTGAGCTGGAAGATGAAGCAATAAAAATCACCAGACAAAGAAGCAAAAAAAAAAAAAAAATACCATAAGGAACCTATAGAACAACCCCAAGTGGAATAACATTCCCATTATTAGGGTCCCAGAAGGAGAAGAGAGAGAAATGGACAGGAAGCTTACTTGAAAAAATATTGGCTGAAAACTTCCCTAATCAGGGGAAGGAAACAGAACTCCACGTCAGGAAACCCAAAAAGACCCACACCAAGGCACATTATAATTAGAATTAAAATGTGACAAGTTAATGGTAAAGAAAAAACTTGAAAGCAATGAGAGAGAGAGAGAGAGAAAGAGAGAGAGAGAGAGAGAGAGAGAGAGAGAGAAACTTACTACATTCAAGGGCAACACCATAATGCTATTAGCAGATTTTTCAGAAGGAACTTTGTAGGCCAGAAGGAAGTGGTATGACATATTCAAAGTACTAAAAGAAAAAAAAATTCCATCCAAGAATACTCTGCCCAGCAAGGTGATCATTCAGGATAAAAAGAGAGATAGAGATTCCCAGACAAACAAAAGTTAAAGGAATTCATCACCACTAAATTAACCTTACAAAAATTTTTAAAGGGACTTCTTTTAATGGGCAAGGCCATAATTAGCAGCAAGAAATTACGAAAGGAACCAATTTAATGAGTAAAGCAAGCATACAGTAAAGGTAGTAGAGCAAACACTTATAAAATTAGTAAAAATGTTAGAAGACAAAAATGGTAAAATCAATTATATCTAAACAATTAGTTTAAGGGACTCCAAGTTAAAAAGATATAAAATATGAAAACATATACACAAAACATGGTGGGGGGGCGTACAAATGAAGAATGAAGTTCTTTTAAATGTGTTCAAATTTAAGTGACCATCAACTTAATACTTATATATATAATATTTATTTAGTATGTTATATATAAACCTCATGGTAACCACAAACCAAAAACCTATAACAGATAAACAAAAAATAAAAAGAAAGTAAAGCACAACACTAAAGAAAGTCATCAATCACAAGCAAAGAGAGCAAGAGAAGAAGAAAGGAACAGAGAAGAAATACAAAAATAACCAAAAAACAATTAACAAAATTGCAATAAGTACATACTTATCAATATTTAAATGTAAATAGCTTAAATGTCCCAATCAAAAAGATATAGGGTGACAGAATGGAAACAAAAACAAGACCCATCTACATATTGTTTGAAGACACTCATTTCAGACCTTAAACAAATGCAGACTGAAAGTGAAGGAATGGAAAAAGATATTGCAGGAAAAAGCAAGTGAAAATAAATTTGGGGTAGTAATACATACCAGAGAAAATAGAGTTTAAATTTTTTTTTTTAATGTTTATTTATTTTTGACACAGAGAAAGAGACAGAGCATGAGCAGGGGAGGGGCAGAGAGAGAGAGAGAATCTCTCTGGAGCAAGCTCCAGGCTCTGAGCTGTCAACACAGAGCCTGATGCAGGGTTCGAACTCACAGACCGCGAGACCATGACCTGAGCTGAAGTCAGATGCTCAACCGACTGAGCCACCTAGGTGCCCTGAGAAACAGAGTTTAAAACAAAGACAGAAACAAAGAAGGGCATTACATAATGGTAAAGCTATCAATCCAACTAGAGGGTATAACAGTTGTAAAAAAAAAAAAAAGAACAAGAAAAAGAAACAATTTTAAATATCTATGCACCCAACATTGAAGCACCAGAATACATAAAGCAAATATTAACAGACATAAAGGGAGAAATTGACATTAATATAATAATAGTTGGGAATTTAACACCCTACTTACATCAACGGACAGATCATCCAGGCAGAAGGTCAGTAGGGAAACAGTGTCTTTGAACAACACATTAGACCATATGGACTTAGACACACACAGAACATTCCATCTGAAAATAACAGAATACACATTCCTTTCAAGTGCACATGGAATATTCTCCAGGATAGATCACATGTCAGGCCACAAAACTCGTCTGAATAAATTTAAGAAGATTGAAATATCAGGCATCTTTTCCAACCACAATGGTATTAAACTAGAAGTCAATTACAAGAAAACCTGAAAACACATGCACACACACACACACACACACACACACACACAAACACGTGGAGGCTAACAACATGCTACTAAACTACCAATGGGTCAGTGAAGAAATCAAAGAGTAAATAAAAAAATGGAGACAAGTGAATATAAAAACACTGCAGTCCAAAATTTTTGAGACCCAGCAAAAGCAGTTTTAAGGAAGGAAATTTATAACAATACAGGCCTACCTCAAAAAATAATAATCTCAAACAAAGAACATAACGTTATACCTGAAGAACCCAGAAAAAGAAAAAAACAAAACAAAAAAACAAAAACAAAGCCCAAAGTTAGTAAAAGAAAGAAAATAATAAAGATCAGAGTGAAAATAAACAAAGTAGAGACTGAGAAAAACAATAGAAAAGACCAATGAAACAAAGAGTTGGTTTTTTGAAAAGATAAACAAAATTGATAAACTTTTATCCACTCATTATGAAAAAGAGAGAACCCCAATAAATAAAATCAAGATAGCAATTATATGATCATCTCAGTAGATGGAGAAAAAACATTTGACAAAATTCTCCAACCATTCAGGATAAAAACTCTCACAAAGTGGGTTTAGAGGGAACATACCTCAACATAATTAAGACCATGTATGATAAACTCATAGTTAATCATATTCAATGGTGACAAACTGAGAGCTCTTCTTTTAAGACTGAGAACAAGATGAGGATGTCCACTATTCCTATTTTTACTCAACATAGCACTAGAGGTCTTATCTACAATACTCAGACAAGAAAAAGAAATAAAAGGCATCCAAATTGGTAAGGAAGATGTAAAACTGTCACTATTTGCCGAGGATATGCTACTATACATAGAAAACCCTAAAGAATCCCGGTGTGTGTGGGGGGGGAACTATTAGAAGTGATAAATGAATTCAGTAAAGTTGCAGCATACAAAATTAATACACAGAAATTGGTTGCATTTCTACACCCTAATAATGAAGTAGCAGAAATATATCAATTTCTTTTATCAGTGTTTTATATAGTTTTCAGAGTGCAGGTCTTTAACCCCCTTGGTTAAGAAACTGAAGATGACACAAACGAATGGAAAGATGAACCAGGCTTATGGACTGGAAAAATTAATGTAAAATGTCCATACTGCCTAAAGCAATCTAGACATTTAATGTAATCCCTATCAAAATGCCAACAGTATTTTTCAAAGAACTATGACCGATAATCCAAAAATCTGGAACCACAGGAGACCCCAAATGGCCAAAGCAATCTTGAAAAAGAATAAAGTTGGAGGTATGACAGTCACAGATTTTAAGATATACTACAAAGATGTATGGTATTGGTACAAAAATAGACACACAGATTAATGGAACACAATAGAGAGCCCAGAAATAAACCCATGTTTATATTATCAGTTAAGATTTGACAAGGAGGCAAGAATATACAACGGGGAAAAGACTGTCTCCTCAACAAATGGTGTTTGAAGAACTTGGCAGCTACATGCAAAAGAATGAAACTAGACCATATATCATGTATGTAATAAAAATTACATCACATACAAAAATTAACTCAAAATGAATGAAAAACTTGAATGTAATACATGAAACCATAAAACTCCTGGAAGACATAGGTGGTGAATTCCTTGATACCAGTATCAGAATTTTTTTTTTTTTTACCTGACTCCAAAGGCCAGGTCCACAAAACAAACGAAAGGGCAAAATAAGCATAGAACTAAAAAGCTTTTCCACAGTGAAGGAACCATCAACAAAACAAAAATGCAAGTTACTGAATGGAAGAAGCTATTTGCAAATCATATATCAGATTAAGGTTCAATATCGAAAATATATAAAGAACTCATACAACTCAATAAAAAAAACAAAAAAACAAACAAAAAAACCTTTTGATTTAAAAATGGACCCAAACAGGCAATTTCTCCCAGAAGACATACAGACAGCCAATAGGCATATGAAAAGATGCTCAACATCATTATCTGTGGAAACACAAATCAAACAACAATGGGCTATCTCCTCACACTCCTCAGAATGGCTATTCTCAAAAAGACAAGAAACAAATGTTGGCGAGGATGTGGAGAAAAGGGAACCTCGTGCACTATCTGTGGGAATGTAAAATGGTGCAACCCATATGAAAAACATTATGGAGGCTTCTCAAAAAATTAAAAATAGAATTACCTTATGATCTAGCAATTCCACCTCTGGGTACCTAGCCACAGAAAATAAAAACACTAATTAGAAGATACATGGACACTTTTCTTCATTGCAGCATTGTTTATAATAGTCAAGATACAGCAACTGGTAGATGAATAGATACAGAAGAGATAGTATATATAACCAGTGGAATGCTACTCAGCTGTAATTTAAAAAGAAAGATTTAGAAAAATGAAATCTTGCCATTTGTAACAACATGGATTAAGCTTGAGGGTATTATGCTAAGTGAAAGAAGTCAGAGAAAGACAAATATCACATGATTTCACTTACAAATGGAATAAAAAAAAAAAAAAAAAAACCCAAAAAACCAAACCACAACCCAGACTCATATTTAGAGAGAACAGAGTGGTGATTTCCAGAAAGGAGGGAGTTTGGGGGTGCAAAATGGGTGAAGGGGATCAAGAAGCACAAACTTCCGTTTATAAAATAAGTAAGTCATAGGGATATAATGTACATCATAGGGATTACAGTCAATAATATTGTACTAACTTTGCATGATGACAGTTGGTTACTAGATTTATTGTGGTGACCAGTCTGCAATGCATACAGCTATTGAATCACTATGTAATACATATGAAACAAATATTATATGTCAATTATAGTTCAATTTAAAAAAGAGAAAATAAATCTTGGAGAAAGCTGGGATGCATCGAGGAGGCAGGATGCAGCCTTGTTTCTAGATGGTTTCATTTGCGTGAGCTCCCATCAATATTCCTCAAAGAGCATGGCATATATAATAGAATCATTGTACTTTAAATTTATTAACTTTTTGTAATTCCTCATTCATTAGTAAATTCTTCTATTTTATTCATAAAAAATCCAACGTTTTTCAACTTGGCAAAGAGGTAACAAGGTGAAGATGTTTATTTTATTTTATTTTATTTTATTTTATTTTATTTTATTTTATTTTATTTCATTTCATTTCATTTCATTTCATTTCATTTTTTTTTTTTTAATTCATTTAATAGGTCTTTAGTTTTGTGTTGCCTACATATATTATAATTAATTTACTAGTCTTCTGCTGATACACATCTAAAGCTGTTTGTACTATTTTTTATTTTTATTTATTTTTATTATTTTTATTTTTTTTAATATGAAATTTATTGTCAGATTGGTTTCCATAAAACCCCCAGTGCTCATCCCAACAGGTGCCCTCCTCAATACCCCTCACCCACCCTCCACTCCTTCCCACCCCCCCATCATTTTAAATGTGTGCAGAAGTGTTAAAGGCCACAGAATGGTGGGTGTGGGGAAAAGACCTTATGGTGAGGGCAACTTCCAGGGAAAAGAAGGTGCGCTTATTATCTCATGCCCCCCCCCCCCCCCCCGGCCTTGAGAAGATTCTCCTTTTTTAGTGCTACCAGGTTCTGGATTACTTTTTCTTAGGGAAGATTTGCTTTTCTAGAAGGGATCTCTTATAGAATGCCATAGCTACAGAGATAATACCAACAGGAGGTGTTTCAACAAAGTTCATCTTAAATAATGCTATAGAACTGTATAGGTCTTAAAATCTGAATATTGACATTGAGGATAATAATGATGCTAAAGAAAAGAAGTATATGCTTAAAAATGTTTTAAATATGTAGTCCAAGGGGTGCCTGGGTGGCTCAGTTGGTTAAGCATTCAACTCTTGATTTCAGCTCAGGTCATGATCTCACGGTTGTGAGACTGAGCCCCAAGTCCAGCTCCATGCTGGGCAAGGAGCCTGCTTAACATTCTTTCTTCCTCTCCCACTTCCCCTCCTCCACTCAAGTGCACATGCACATGCCTTCTAAATAAATAAATAGATAAATAAATAAATAAATAAATAAATAAATATAAATATGTAGTCCACAATATATGTTTGTTGTAGAGGAAAAAAACCCTAAAATATTGAGAAAAACATCAAGAATAAAAATCTGCCATAGCTTATTCTTTTTAGCATTATTTTAGGTACCTATTTTATAGAGAAATAGTTTTTTGAAAAGACATAGGAGATGCTAAAAAAATTTTTTTGTGACTTGACTTTTTTCCAGTTAATGTATGATCTTGTCCATAAATATATTTTTAGAACAGCCTTAACTATTGTAGAGGTGTAAAGGTTTTTTGGTTTCCCCTTCTCTGTATATTCTCATTTCACCTATTATATCCTGGCTGGTTTGGGGTGGGGTGCAGGGGGTGGGGGAAGATATTCACTTCCTCCTGTTTAGCCATGTGATTGTGTGGAAAGACCCCACTCACAGCTCCAGGAGTACACCCAAGTTGGTTTAACAGTCAGTGTTTCCACCTTCAGCCCCTGTGATCAGTACAAGAATGGGAGTGAAACAATATGAGCCAAGGACTGATAACAGATGCCAGGACAAGTAAATGTATCAGAAGAGACTTGCTCTCTTCTGGATGATGTTTGAATTTGTGAAGCCTGAAGTTCTCGCATCCGTTTTGTGACCGCACAGGGGAGCCCTGAATTGCCCAAGGAAGTGTCCCTTCTCTGAGCCTTTGAGATGGGTAAGCATTGCCTTTCCCTTGTTCTGAAAAGCCTTCATCTGGAAAAAGTGGGCCACAGAGGATTTGTATACAGTAGTTCTGGTTATAAAGGGAAGAAATTTGGCATTGCAATGAGCCAAACCTGACTTCAAATCCTAGGTTCACCTATACTTAGTGGCAGTCTTACCCTTGATGAATTACTCTCTAAACCTCAGTTTCAGTGCCAGAAAAGTGGGGGGAAACCTTATCTACAAGTTGTGAAAATTTAAGGAATGTATTCAGGAGCCTGAGTGTTGTGAGAATTGGATGTTGTGACGAAGACAGACACAACAATACAGAGAAGCGGGGAGAGAGAGAGAGAAAGAGAGAGAGGAAGACAGAGGAGACGTGACTAGAAAGTAAGGGCATGGGGTCTTGTTAAAATGCAGATTCTTATTTGAGAGGTCTTGGATGAGGCCTGAGCCTCTATGTTTCTAACTAGCTCCCACCTCCCAATGATACTGATCAGCTGGTTTGTGGACTACTTGGCTAGCAAAGTTGTAGATCACAAATGAGGATGGACCTTACTTTCATTCCCTAGAAGCCCTCTCTACTCTCCATTGGATGTCATTTCTTGATGTATTCAGTGTTCTACATGCTGCCGTTTCTCACTACCTAGAGGAAAAGGCTTAATTATGGCAGGTGAAGGGAATGCCCCATCACCTCTGCTTATCCTGTGTAGCTTAACTGGAAACTCCTTTACAAGTGGAGCTGAGCTCACAAGTCAGAAAGCACTGGTGGAATCATGGCCAAGGCCTGGGTGGAGGGTTCCTAGGGAGGGAAGGTAGGAAATGAAAGGTTCTCAATGTCACCATTCTCACCATTGTTGGATGTTCACATCTCATTGCACAGGAAACAGCTTCATCTGCAGTTTCCTTCGTTGAGTCTGGGAAGATCAAATTACTTTTTGGGTAGAAGGCAGGTAAGAAGGGGACTTGTTTCCCATTGGCAAGAATTTTACATGTGGCCAGAATCCAATCCCAGGGTTCTGCACATTTGAGATGTAATTGAAGAGCAGTCTTCAGACTCCAAAGAACTTCATATCACTTAGAGCTCTGAAGTTACCAGCTCAGGTTCTTGGACAAGCTACCCAACCTCCCTGAGTCCCTGAGACTCATATTTTTCATCTGTGGAGGTTATCAAATAGTACAAGCTTTCTAACAGCCCTCTCATGAGGAACAAGTGAGAAAAAGGATGGAATAACTTTGAAAAACAAACGAAACATTATACACTTGTGAAGTATTGGGGCAAGAGTTCAAAGGCAGCTTAGCTACCCAATTGCCCAACTGTAAAATTATGTCTAAGACTTTAAAAACAAATTAGGTGGAACCTAAATACACCTAAGGAAGGGGAAAATCAGATAGAAAGCACAAACCACTCAGGAAATCTGTCATGTACCATGCTGTTTCACATGGTTGGTCAGCCTTGCCCCCAAGGTCAGGATGCTGGTC
The DNA here is from genome assembly GCF_046562875.1 of Panthera onca. Classification (NCBI taxonomy): domain Eukaryota; kingdom Metazoa; phylum Chordata; class Mammalia; order Carnivora; family Felidae; genus Panthera; species Panthera onca. Next base: position 73,115,068 of record NC_138340.1, on the reverse strand, counting down.
AGAACAGAGCCAGCCAAAGCAAGACTCCAAAGGGTGGACTAGATGGCCCCCCAGAGGTGCACAGGGTGTATTTAACTTGAAGCTAACGAGCTCTTATTGCTTTAATAAAGCACATTTGAGTAAGAGGATGGAGTCAGTTCCCTCCATATGGTTGCTACTAGAATGGCAATACCCCAAAAATCCAGTGTAAGAAGGGAAAAGAAGAGAGAAAAGTATCCATACCTCTCCTCTAACAAAGAGTTACTGGAGCCTGCCAGCTCCTTAATATTCTTTTCTAACTCCTTGATCTGAATTAACAAGTCTTAGGCCCTTATTCTGGAGAGATTGGAGCACATGCTTTGGATTGGTTTTTTGATGTTTTTGGAAGAAGCAAGAATAACTCAGAAACCACCTGGCACACAGACCAAGAGAGCTGGACCCTGGCCAGAGGAAGTCACAGAAGACAGACTGATCATAAACTCTTCTTGTGTCTTAGTCCACATGGTCCAATAATCAGAAGATGATTCTGATAATCAACAGTACGATTCTGATAGGTAATGAGACTGAGGACACTCAAAGTGAAGGCTACACCAGTCCATTTAGCCACTGGATTCTGTGCTCTCTCTCTCTCTCTCTCTCTCTCTCTCTGTCTATATATATATATATATATATATATATATATATATATATATATATATTTCAGTTTTCTCTCTTCCATCACTATAATGGAAGTTTCATGGAAGTGTCATTTCTTTTCTTACTATTATTATATGTTCAGCACCTAGCACGGTCTGAAAATAATAGGTGCTCAATAAATATCTCTGAAAGAGTGATGCCCTGGTGTATCAATGTCCCTGAACTCTTCCTTCACATTATAGTTTTAGATTACTCTTGTGCTTTTTTTCTCTCATTCTACTTACCTCCCTCACTATTTTTATTAGCCTATTCTAATCATCATCACTACAATCATCAGATAAATTTTTTTTGTATTTCTATTTGTGGAGAATTTGAAAACCTATCGCTCTCCACGGCAACAGCCTCCTGGCAGTATACGCATTGGGTACAGGAGGGCCCAACAATTGCATTTCAAGTTAAACATTTCTTAACTTCCTTCAGTCAGGTTGATTCCTTTGTAAAATCCACTTCTCAGGGTATGTTTCTCTCCAAGGCGTTTAGGAAAAGTGACTAGGATAGTTAGATAAAAGGAAAGCCATAAAATCACTTTCCTGGTGATATCACAAATCAGGGGCAAATGGTATGCCAATGTTGTAACTCCCTGAATCGCACAGTGATTTCCGAGTGGCAAGAAACATATTTCTCCAGTGTGTGCAATTTTGTCACAGGCAGGAAAATATCATTGGAAAATATTTGACATATAGTAAGCACTCAAATTTTTGGGATGAATATGTGGATGAAATCCCCCTGGATGCTTCCTTTCTCTCTGCTATGTTGGTGGCTTCAATATGGGGATTTGTGGTAGAATTAACTACATGTCCATACTTTTTTCTCCAAAACCCAGCTGTCCCAGTGTAGCCTCTGTCTTCCTGTACATAAAACATTCCCTGTGCATCTGGAGACTCAGAGTAAGGACCCCGCAAGTCTGCACATGGAATTTGCAGCATTCAGCTTCTGCACCTGTGGGCTGAGCGATCTGGAATATATTTGGGTTTCCCGGTAACACTTGGAGCAGTGAGATGTGACCTTTAGAAAGCAGTGGTTTGCTGAGAGCCTGTTCTTAGTTCTTCTTAAATCATGTACACATTGCAAAAGCCGGACACCTCTGCCTACCAAAGGCTGAAAGAATGTGCCTTGAAGCCAAGTCTAGACAGAATTCCAAGGCAGGGGAGTCAGTGGGACAGGGAAATCACCACAGGGTCCATGCCAACTTTCTGTCCTGTTATTTTACCATTTTCATGTTTCTGGATTTTAGCCAGCACGAGAGGCCTTTTGTGCCAAGAATGACCATAACAAGTGGGTTGGGGTTTCCACTGAAGGTTAATTTAAATGTTCCACCTTCCTTCAGCTCCTCATTTAGAGTGTGTTACTGTTCCCGAGGCAGCCTCAAGACTTTCCAGGCCTCTGGTTTGCTGAGGGAAGGAGAGAAGGGAGGCCAAGCTACGCTGTCATTTCTGTTTATAGACACCTGTAATCAATCATCAGATGAACGGGGATTTACAAAAACAATTGAATTAGGAAAGTACTAATCCCAACTGTCAATGTGATGAGTAAACTACAGAATGAAAGTAAAGAAGACAGGCAAGATCTCTCTGCCGCACTTTCTGCAGGTGTCCAATCCGATTTAACAGCTCAAGGCTGTGCCCTACCTGAACTACACAGCTGGCACCCTATTAAAAGCACCCTATTAAAAAGCACCCCAAATCCTCATGTGGCTCATGGTCTTCATCTTAAATTGCCTGTCCCCACCTATTTCAAACTCCACGTCCTGAGGGTAACATTCTCACGGTGTCTGACTTTCCTTATTGATAGTCTAGTCTCTCTCTCCCTCATCCCACACATCCCATCAGTCCTGAAGTCCTGCTGATTTTACTCCCTGCCCATCCATATCCACCTCTACTGCCACTGCTCTGGTGCTGGTCCTACCGTCTCTCGCCTAGATCATCGCCGTCATGCTCTGCTCACCCTCCTCCGGCCGTATTCTCTACCTCAGCTCTACTCTCAAACACATTCTCCACACTGCAGCCACCCTACCATATGAATCTGACCTTGCTCTTTCCTGCCTAACATTCTAATCTTTGGTCATACCAGACAGTTTATAATCCACCCGACACCGCCCTCCACACATACCTCTATGGTACCATAACTTGTGCCGTTGCCCTTTCTTTGCCCACTTCCCAGGCATTCCTAACTTGCTTCACTAACATTTACTTCTCAAGACTCGGATAAGGTTATACGTTCTAGAAGTCTTCTCAAATACGCCACTTTGGGACAAATGTCCTTTCTCACTCTGCTCATAAGTTTCTATGTAATTTTGAAATTATGTGATGACATATCTTCCCTAAACTCTCAGATCTCAGAGAGTGGGATTGTACCTGCAATGCCTGGTCCAATACTTGGAACACAATAGGTACTCAAGAAGTCTTTGGTAAGTGGAAACGATTGGTTGCATTTTCTCCTCAAGTGAGCATTCTTGGCATTGATCTCTTGACTTGGCTCTATTTCCTATCTTGGCAATGGTTTAGACTGTTCCTCTAGTGATGCTGCCCCTGGTGTCTTGGTGAACTACCCCTCCAGGAGAGCTAGGGCATTTCTTTGTGGTTCTGGGATCCAGTCTTGGACCTCAGTGGCCTCTTTACAGTTCTAAGAAGCTTTATAAATGAGGACTTAATTCCTGAATTACTTTGAAACTAGGTTTGGTGGGTTGTGTATATAATTACTATGAAATTAGAAAGTTGTCTCAGAATAAAGACAGCGAGGAATGTAGGGTTATATGGAAGGGGTAACAACTGTGTAGCATCCAATAGACACAAAGGGCTGGTCATCTTATTTGGAGATGTTAGTGGACCTCATACCCAGTTGGTAATAATGTTTGCTTTCTGAATTCTGGGTGTGTATCAGCATCAGCTGGGAACATTTTAGAAAAGCTAATGGCCAGGTACAATCCCAGAGATTCTGATTTAACTGGTCCAAGTAGAGCCTAAGTATTGGTGTCTTCTAGAAAGTCCTCCAATGATTTTTTGAGTATACAGGATTGGTCTATAAGGAGCTTCTCCCCATTAGCTTCTTCCCAGCCTGAGTGAGTCTTGTCCATTGTGCCCCTAATGACAGTGGATTTTACAAAAGCTTAGGTGATCCCTCTTTAGTACAGCTTCAAATGATTCTTCAACTTGGAATTTCACTATGGGAGGCATTTGTTGAAGAAAAAAAAACCTACAAGAGGATCACATTTATGTTTTTGTCACAGTTAATGTAAGCATTGATAGGCATTGGCACATATAAATACATACCCGATGCAAATGTAACACATTTTGTGCATACCTCCACAGAATGTGGGAGGACAGGCATTGCTGTGTTGTGACCTGCTGAAATAACATACTTTAAACTTTATTTGGAGAAAGTCTGGAGATCTGCCTTCATAAACTTAGGTGGGAGGACATTAGAGGGGAGCAAAATTTGCCACTCCAAAATGTGTCTCTTTGGCATGTGGATTATTTCAGGCTGATTATTTTTAAGACATGGAAGACTTAGAAGTTTTTGTGCTTGCCTGGCCCCTATTTACCTAAAAGAATTTAGATAGAGGACCTGGGGAAAGAGACATCACCATAGATGACTAGGTATAATATGAACGAGGTATGGGAGACAGGGAGGAACCTAGCAAAGCCTGTCTGATAAAAAGTCCTATGTTTCTGAATGGCTCAGCCAATATTTGTTTACTCTTTCCATTCTTCCCGTGAATTGCCTTCTCTGTCTTTGAAGCCTGGGATCCCTACCCTCTTCTCCTTAGTCTAAAATGACAAATATACCTTATTTTACCTATCTTTGAAATCTCTCGTGTTTATGTAGATTCCCTGTACCTGTGTAGCTAAATGTGATTCTCTTCTATTCATCTGATGTCAGTTTAATTCTTAGACCAGCCAGAAGATTAGAGGGTGGAAAAAAATTTTTTCCTTCCTAATAACATCTTTCAGGGTGAGGGGGCTGCCCAATAGACAAACTCTCCTCTTGCTCACAGTTATTATTTATTTATTTTTCTTTGTAAATCATTCGTCATGTTTTCCTGAAGCAAGACCGACCATCACCGGGAAGATTAAATGGTACGTCAACCCTTGGCACTATAACTTAAGTTTCAACGATTTTTAACTTTTTCAGCGATTCCATACATGCCACACTGGAATTACAGGTTCAAAAATTCTGTGCTCACGTTGATTTTGGTCTTTGAAGCACATTCATCTTGCAGAGGTAGGCTAGCCAGGAGACCGTAGATTGTCTGACTTGGTGATCAGGAAGCAAATAGAATAGCGCCTTGCACCCAGTTAGCCATACTTACGTGTTGGTTAAACAAAAACAAATAAATACAGTGGAAAACTGCTATTTTTGCTTCCTAAAGCCCCTTCCCAAACTTACCTGTAGAGATTAAAGCTTCCAGAAGCAGGGCCAAGTATGGCATTCGAGAGTGCCTTTCTAGCACTTTTGTCTTCATTGATTCCTTCATAACAGTCTCACAGCAAAGGCTTTTACTTTTCCAGTTCTTTTCCCTTCCAGGACCAGAGAGGAATGCTTTGCTTTGTCTCTGACACTCTGGAGCAGGCAGATTTCATAGACAAATTACAGGTGAAGGGGCACCTGGGTGGCTCAGTCAGTCACCCAGGCCGTGAATGTGGTGGCCGACATTGGCTCAGGTCGTGATCTCATGGTTCACAAGTTCAAGCCCCATGTCGGGCTCTGTGCTGACAGCTCAGAGCCTGGAGCCCACTTTGGATTCTGTGTCTCCCTCTCTCTCTGCCCCTCCCCTGCTTGTGTTCTGTCTCTCTCACTATCACAAATAAATAAACATTAAAAAAAACCCACAAGAAATTATAAGTTAAATTTAAAGCAACTCCACAAGTTCTTGCTAAGCACCACTATCACTAGTTCTGTGTGTGCGTATGTATTTCTCATTACACTTCACACACACACACACACACACAGCCTATTGGTTTTGGATGGAAGGAGTTTGCAATCTGGTTGATATGTCCATGATTTATCCAGATCCCAAATGTCTTCCTACAAAGAGCCTGACATTAAATGGAATAATTTCCTTAGGCTCTCTAATGACAGCCCTTCAACTGTAAGCGACTAGATTAGACTCTGGCTAACTTAGGTTAAAAAAGCAAATTTGCTGGAAAGGTAATGGAGAATGCTTGGAATAAAAAAAAAAAAAGCTTCATGACCATTTTTCTCAAAGACACTATGTTATGTTGTGCTTTGTTAGACAGGGTGAGAAATTTGGATTTAATTACAATGAGAAAGGAAACTATCGATGGATTTAAGGGAGAGAAGTGGTATGATCTGATTTATATTTTTAAGTAATGTCTCTAGCTGCTGTGTGGCTAATGGATTGTAGACATGGGAGATGGGATCAGGATAATAAGTTAGGAGACATATTTCAGCCAGGTGAGAAATGATGGGGCTCTTGCTGGTGAGAAATATCCACACTGAGGGTAACAAACTGAGGTGAAACATATTTTTAAGGTTAGGGAAGGAAAAGAAGCATCAAAGTCTCCTTATCAGAGGCCCTAAGGCTTCTGACAGGACCAAGTAGGTGAAAGTCATGCTACTTACTAAGAAAAAAAAAATGGAAAAGAAACATGTTTGGGGGGTATCGAAATTACTGCCAGGGCGGTTTGAGGTGCCTAACATATATCCACATGGAAATGGTAAGTCAGGAGTAGGTTCTGAGTCTGGAGTTTCAGGAAAGACCAGGGCTGAGGCTATCTCTTTTCAAGTTTTATGTAGGTGAATTTAATATGGTGGGTCTGGATAAATTTTTTAAGTTAAAAACACAGAGAACAGAAGACAGCTACGATGGTACTCTCGGGTGGGCACTTCTACATTTAAAGGTCAATCAGAGAAGGCAAGTGAGGGAGAAGTGAAAGCGGGAGAGTGCGGTGTCACAGCCACTCAGACAAGATGCATTAAATCTCACTGAGAAGTAAAGAGAGGAGAGAGGCCACCAATGCATTTGGTGGTGGCACGGAGGTGACCTTGACAAAGGCAGACTCAAGGGTAGAGTAGAAATAGAGGTCTTACTGGGATGAGATGTTTTTCCTCATTCTACTTAGACAGTGGGAAGCAGGGAATAGGATGTTAACTGGAGGGGGTGTAGCCTCAAGGTAGGAATATTTTAAGGTTGCCTGTTTGGATGCTAATGGCAGTGATCCAGTAGGAAGGGAGAATTTGATGATTTAGCAAAGACTGGAGCCAAGTCTTTGAAAAGACGAGAGGGCATGAGATCCAGGTATATAATTGGAACAGCTACCATTTGGTGGGAATGGGAACTTCCTCCCTTAGCAAAAGGCAGAGAGCAGAAAACAGGTGGTCAGCAAGTATGGTGGAGGAGAGATGAAAAAGCTCCTAGTTACTTGCTTGTTTCCTCAATAATGAGGCAAGGTCATCAGCTGAGGGTGAGAATAGCCTTGGTGTACAAGATATGAGGATAGGTAGAAAATAGTTGTTTGGGGGAGTCTAAAAGTGAACATGAAAGGGAAATACGATAGGCTTCCTGGGACTCTCGAGTGTCCACTTGAGACTTTCAACATGAAATTTATAAGACCAGTCAGTATAATGGGTTTTTGTCCACCGATGTTTAGCTGCACTGGGGCAGGACCCATGGCTACTATTATGAAAAATACTAGCTGGCATATATTGAATGCTTACTATGTGTCAGACACTTTTTAAAAGCACTTTACAAGTGCTTACTTTATGATGTATGTGCTATTATAGGTAAGGAAACCGAGGCACAGACAGATTAAGTAATTTGTTCAAGGTCACATGGTAAGTAAGGGCTAGAGCTCATTACAGACCCTAGCAATTAGACTCAAAGGACCACATAATTTGCACCTCATAGTGTTATTACTAGGAAAGACAAGCCAATGGCATATGAAGCAGCTAGCATGATGCTCTGCCCATAGGAAACATTCAGTACATTTTAGCTAATAGGAATAGCAGCATTTAGAGAATGATATTATTTACTCAGCAGAAGTTTGGTAAAGTTTCAAAAAGCTGACATGTATGAATTCTGAGACTAGCACCTGGAACTTATGAAGGTTGGTGCACTTCTGCTCTGTCCCACCCCTACCAACCTTGGTAATCAGACATCTACATCCTTAGTCTTTTGATTGCTAAGAACTGTGTTGCCATGGGAGGCCACTAGGTGGCGCCACCAAAGAGCAAGCCTGTATGATTTACCTTCAGGTCTTGAATTCAGACACAGGTGGGCAAGCCAAAGTTGGACCTCAGCAACCAAAAGAAAAGTTGTCATAAATAAGTAAATGGACAGAGAGAGGGATAGAGTTGCATTTAAAGCATATAGTTGGGCAAGCAAATAAAACAAAGGGTATGTATATCCTAAGAAACTGCTATTTGATAGGAGAGCAACAAAAGCCAATGCAAATTTCTTGTGCTTGCGAGCTAAATAAGACAGAAATAGTGCCTACTTTCTCAGAATCAAGCTCTGCTCCCCAAATGTTAAATCCAAGGGTCAGACAAAATTTCTAACAGAGGCACGGACATATCCATCTTTCCTTTTTCTGCCTCCAGCTCAGGTAACTGAGATGCGAGCTGTAACTAAGTAAGGTCTGTGTTCCCGCCCTCACCTTCAGCCCAGCCCAGCCTATAATTTGATAGCTATCTTTCTTTCTGGCTGTTCCATCCAAGGTCAACAAATGAAAACACCTAGTGTTCAAGGAACGTTGCCTCATAAGGAGACTATTCCAGGTATCCTCCATTGTGCAACACCTGCATTCCTATCGTTTCTTTCTGAATGGCAATAGTCAGCCACAGAAACAGCACAGCATACTTTTCTTATCTTTATTTCCCTCAGAGCAGTGATGTCATGCGATGGCAATCTCTGCCTGTTTATTGTATCATCACCAATAGCTCTATGATTACATTGTATTCTGAAAAAGGCATAGATGCAATCCATTGAAATGTAAGTCGAATGGAAACCCACCTTGCCACATTATCATGGCATTTGGGTACATTTTCCAAGTTCCACCCTCCCTATCCCTGGCCATCTTCAAGTCTTTGTATTGTTTCCTGGATTGTCCCACTAAGACCATATGTATCTGCTTGTAGCCAGTGCAACTAAGCTCCCTAAACACAGATTCCCATGAAAATGGAACAAAAGAGGAGGGAGAGGCAGAGCATGTTAAATGTCTCATTAGGCCTTCTGTCTGATTCTCATTAGATTCGCTGACTGCTTCTCATTAGGCCCCTGGCCTCGACTCCTTGCAGGCCCTGAATATGTAGGCCAGTGCTTATAGTCATGGTTGGTCCAGAAGATCCATTGCATTTACTCACAAATTGAATGTGGCTTCTGAAAAATCCCAGGCAATTTTGTTTTGGCAAAGTTAAGACAGGCTTGTTGTTGTTATTTGCCATTTTCCAAGCAATCCTAAGCAAGGGTGGGCAGGAGAAATAATTTAAAGACCCAGCACAAAAACTTCAAACTCTGCTGCAGGATTTGGATGCCGGGAGATAAAGAGTCCAGCCTGATGTGTAGATATCAGCAATGGGTGACACTGTGGGAGAAGTCACAAATACCACTGGGTCAGAAAGTAACCGTCGCTGATCTAACAAGATGTCCAGAGGGAAGAGGACAGCTATCAGGGCCTACCAGTGAGCTGCAACTCCTATTCTCCCTGATCTCTGGGAACATTTGCCTAGTTGTTGAATTAAGAGCCAGATAATATTATGGAAAAGTCACCAGACAGCTGAATATTCTACAAATTCTGTGTGCAGTGTGAAAGAAATCCTTTATATCTCAATACTCTTCTCACTAAAACAAGTGGCTGATTCTTCTTCTGGGAAGAAAGCTCCCAAGACATGGTATTGTTGATGACATCAGTGGACATGGCCCTAAATTACAACACAAAATGTATATCTCCTGTGGAAGAAACAGATACTGATGAGCCTTTGCTCAAAAAACGAATGCCTACTGTCTATCTTCTCTCTTTGTTCTTGTTTTCTGTCTTGATGTTTGAGTTTCTCACTTGATGAACATGAAGTTGATACAAGATGATTTTGGGAGTCATCTGGTACCAGAAATCAGAGAAGTGATACTCACAAGGAATTATTATTATTATTATTATTATTATTATTATTTTCTTCTTGGATAGTCAAGCTTGAAGGAGATTTGATAACTTTAGAAAATAAAGTTTCCCTCTTAATTGATATGTAGTCTGGGTTTGAAATAGCTCTATAGAGGAAAATCAGATTGCCCAATAGAAACATTTGTAAAATTAGATGTCAATATAAATTTTGATAACCTTCTTGCTGCCCTATGACCCTACACAGAGGGGAGAGGAAGGGTGCCTCCATATAAAACTTTCTCCTCCGTCAGGAAGTGAGGCTGGTATTCCCCAAGGAAGGAGGAGGGTGATGACTCACAGAGGAGGCGGCGGGTGTGGTCCCTTTTAGACATGATCCAGCTGCTCCATAAGCCGGAAAGACATGGTCACTTCTTTGTGGATTTTGCCTGAGTTTGCAATGTCCCATTTTTGTGATAGAGCTGGAATCATATTTTTATCCTGTGTTATATGAAGAATTTGTCTCTGTCCATGATCACATCAATGTAGGTATATATTTTTAAGGTTATTGCCTTTGTATCAGGCTAGGCAGTCAGTCTTAAGTGGATCTATGTGGATACTAGAGAATAGAACTTGCCCATATGAAAGGGTATAGCCATTCCAAAGATGTTTCTATGAAAGTTTTTTTTTTCTCTCCTCCAATGTTGACTTCTAAGCAAGTTTCAGCATCCTTGGTGAGCTGCCCTCATCCCTTTTGTAAGTGTTTTCTCTTTGGAGAACTTGACTTCTGAGAATTCCAGGAAATATGTATCCCAGACTGCAATGTTCATTCACAACATTCCCAAACAAAAAATGTTTTCTCCCAATTTGCCCGTGGAGTACACTGTTTTATGAAGACCTTCTAAGACGGCAGGTCTCTGTGCATTAATTTCTGAAAGCGACATTCTTATTGGTGCCTGTGGGCCATGATTGCGGAGATGACATAAAAATTTTGGCTCCAAAGCTCTTTAGCAAAAAGCTCCGTTCAGAGACAGGCTAGAACAATGGGCTGAAAATGATCTTGGCCTTTCAAGGGCTTTATCCTATCCAAAGTTCCAGCAGGAGAACCTGATCTCCCAGAAAGTATTTCTTTTATTGCCAACCATAGAGAATCACTGACAAAACTAATTAAAGAATTTGAACCTCATTCTGTCTTTCCTTAGCTGACCCTCAACCAGGGGCTGGACTCGAAACAAAGACACAAGATATAGAATATGAGGCTCTCACCAGGGTAAAGAGGGCTGTGTGCTCTCATTCCCCTCTTTGAAAGAGCTACTTGAACGTAAAATGCCTCACCTTTTTTTTTTTTTTCTTTTCTTTTTTACAATGGAAAAAGCTTTGGGTTGCCATCAGAAATAATGAAGTTTGAAGTTCCTGAATGTTATCCATTTATTAGATTCGACTTTCCACCCTTCCCTTGAATTCAAGGAGCCAGGTCAAAATGGTGAATTCTCATGGAAAATTAAGCGCTTTTGCAAAGGTGCTTAAAGAAATATAGTTGTTTCAGGTTTCGGACTCTCAAGGGGATGATGGTCATTGATTTCCAGGCTTAAGACAACGATAAAGACTTCCAGATATGAAGGGACTTATGTGGAACCCGGAAAGTCTACCTGAAAGGCCTCCTGCCATAAAATACTTGGTCTTGTCCTGGATAGTCACCCCTCTTGTCCTTTGTTTTTCCCCTACATTTTAAGATTGCATAGTTTGGCAGTCACAGTCATGATCACATGGAATGGCATTTATTGATTGAATATCTTGGCTGATTGAAGAAAACTATTTTAAGATTGTGAAGTGATTTCTGAAAGCTACATAATTATCCACTGAAGTGAAGGGATCTATTATAACATACATCTTTATTAATTATATAGCTTATATAAATTTAAAGAAGAGGGGTCTCAGGGAGGCTCCCGGAAGAATTCTTCATTTTATTGATATGGAAAAATATTAGGCTTAGAGATTCGTAATTTATGTTTAAAATTAAAGAGCAGAAACACACATGCTATTTTATTTTAAAATGCATTTTCTTTCTGTCTTAACTTTGTTAACAATAAAACAAAGGTTTTGGCTCAAGACTCTTCACGTGAAAAGAAACGATGGATCTCCGTTCTTGACTTGTACACTAACTTGACTTACTGTCGCCCTACTCATCAGTCTGCGCAATCCTGTTTGACCAATTGAGACTGCCCTTGTTGAACAGGCTTTTCCAAAAGCATTTTACATCAAGTCAAGGCCTTCTTAATCCACAGTAAAGCTATGTATATACAAGAGTGGCTAAATATAAACAAGGGTAGACCCAAGCATGTGTTCCAAATGAGAACTCATGTGCTCTGCTCTGAGTCTGGCTGGAGTATTGTTCCTGTTGTGTACACGCCTTCGGATATCACCCAGGGAACCAGATGCAATGCTTTGGCGCATCATCTAATCCCTTCACTCTGGAGACCTAGTCTTCAATGCCAGAGAGATTCTCTTGCAAATGACCAAATACTTGACTTTGAACTTTTGATGAAAGATTTAATGTGGGGTGATCAATGAGTGAAACCACCTTATGCAATGCCAGAAATATGCAAAAAGTAAGAAAATGAAATGGGAAATTAACATTCTTGGATTATTTGACCAGGGAGAACAAAAATTGCTTAAAGTAAAGGCTTCTGTGACAATGGGATCTTGGAAGAATTGCAACTCTAATCCAAAGAAAAAAGAAATAGTTGTATGTATTTTTTAAAGTTTCTGTGTTCGATTGTGCTATGCAGAATCCACTATTTTCTCTTCCTTTAACAAAATCTTGGGTGTGTTCCATAACTTCCTGGTCACATTTGGTAATTAAAACTTAGTGTGGCTTAATTTAAACCCTTAATTGCATATCCAATTTACAGCTAGAGCTGTGACTCTGGCTGCTTACAAAGAGGGTGGGGGGCAAGATCTGGCTCTGAATCAATACTATCCCCTCCCTCCTCTAGACCCAGCTCCTCCGGAAGACGAAAGGAGGGCTAGGGACTCAGAGAAATCTTTCCTGAAATATCTACTTGCCCTTGAGAGGGAGGAATCTTTGGACACTGATGTGATTCTCCCTGATTCTGTCTACTACTAGTGGGTTTCACAGAGGTGGCATATGTGTGCTTTTAAGCTTGCCCCACATTCCCCAAAGCAGCGTTGGCTGCCATCAACCCTGTGTGGACATTCCAGGTTTTCACTTGGTGGCTATGGAGGAAACCCATGGCTCCATTTCCTCCACTAATGTTTGAGCTCCTTTAGGTGAAGCCAATGGAAGGCTGGGGTCCTCTTTCACCTCATCCAGGGATGGAAAACACCCTAGATGGGTTGGAGATCACCCTGCCCTCCCCAGGTATTTCTGCCACAGTCCTTCCAAGTTGTGATATTCATGCCTCCACAAATGTATAGGCTGAAAGAGGGCCACAGAGTGCATAATTCTGTATACATCTGCCATACCTCAGTGGTACACATCTGGCTCCCCCCACAAGTCTGGCACCTATTCTTCTATGGAGACATGTTGAAGGAGGGTCTGCCAACTTTGGAAGCTCAGGATGCCTCCATTTGGAGAATGAGATGCCAGTTTCCCTTCATTGCAGGTGCCCCAATCGTTATGAGTGACTCTCCAAGAGCCCTCTCAATTTGTTTCAGGAGGGGAAACACACATTTCCCTGCCCCTCGATTAGGGGTGAGAACATGCACTGCAATTTACATAAGGACCTTGCTAAGCACATCTCCTGCCATCTTCCCTAGACTATGGAGGGCCTGGTGGGATGGCGCTTGGTAAAAGTGGGAACATCCTACTGCCTCTCAGTCACTATGAGGGGTAGTGTCTGGTCCTGATGCATGGTGGCTTCTTGAGGGTCTTGTCAGAATATGGGGATATCTTTGTTCCCAGTGGTATTAAATATCTTGTTATAACAGCAAAATTAGTAGAAGTGACTTATTTGGGGAAAATGTGATTCCAAAAAATGTAATTATTTTGGTATATGGTGGGCAATTGAATGAAAGATTACATTTCACACAGTCTATTTTAATTATTCATTCTCAAAATGATTTTTATATCTAGGACTCAGAGAATAAGCTTTTGCTTCATGAAAAATTAGAGGAAGGAGATGGAACTGAGCTTACCTTCCCAAATCATAGGCTCAGTGCCACAGGACGAAGTTAGAGTCATGGAACATATGTTGTATCATATGCCCACTTGCTCAGAAACCTTTTGTGAATTTGGCTACTAACTTACAGCCTAAAAATCTTTGGGTCCATTTATGTATTCAGCCTTCCTTCTGGCCACCCTTCCTTCCATCCATTCATTCATCCATCCATCGCAGTGTCCTGATCATCACGTAAAGTGTTACAGCGTTTTATTATAGAGTCCCAGGGTCAACTGCACTGGAACATCTGGATGTGCATTTTAAACAAGTGCCCCAGACGAATCCAATTAAGTTGGAGAAACTAATGAGACATTCAAGTTTCTGAAGCTCGGCTATACTGAAGACTACAGAAGGGCAACTTTTCACCAACGAAATTGATGCCTGGTCTCCTCAGTGATATTTTCCCAGACATAAGTGGTCTCGAGGAGAACCTTCCCTTGAGACGTGTTCAACATGTTTTGTCCACATGCAAACTTTGATGTGCTTATCTATGAAGTCCGAGAGAGAGTTCAAACCAAAAGTGAGCTGACTTCATGCTCTGTAGCCCTCATAACATCCAGTAGGAAGTACTTCTTCATCACCTGAAATTATTGTTCGTTTATTTGTTTACTGCTCATTCTCCACCTTCCCAAACTTGAATGTAAACTCTTTGATACTAAGAAGCTTGCCTTCCTGTTCACCGTGATTGGCAGCACCTGGATTATTACCTAACACAGAAGAAACATGTTGTAACTGTCTCTTCATGACTCAGAGAGTCACATATGTATACATGAGTAAAACATATTTTTTTTTCTAAAATAACTGGAAGGCACTGAAGTAAACTAGGGACCACAAGGTATTGAAGAATGGATGGGGTTAATTTTGGAAACATCCCTAAAGGTATCGATCTTGAACTAAAATCTGAAAACCCTTCTGAAATGTGTAAAAAATGAAAAGCAGGGACTTACTTCTTCTCTGTAGACCAGTTCAGGCAGAAGCAGAAGCCTTGAGGCAAAATTGAGGAAAGCGTTCTGCAAAATAACAAGGCCAGCCTAGTTGGATCAGAGAGACCCTGGAGAAGAAAAGTAACAAATGAGAGGGGCATCAGGGTGGGGTAGGAAGAGGAGAATTGGAATCAATGGTCAGAAGTTTATATTTGGTCCAGATGGTAATAGGAAGCCACTGGAGGGCCATGTTTACACATTTTCAAAATCCAATTAGGATACCACATGTTTTTATGGTCTAATCACCCATTTTGGACCCATTAAATAAATTAGTTGAAAGAGAAAAACAAAGGGAAAAAAATAAAACGATGTCATTCGATAGCATTAGGAAATCATGGGATAAATGTGTGAAATTGGAAAGTTTGACCTGGAACCAAATTAATCTAAATAGGGTCTTGATGACTGAGTCTCGAACAGCACCAGGCCCACGCTGATGTTTGAAAATGGGAACAGTTAAGAAAGACAAAAGAAATGATGGTGGTTTGGGTGAGGAAAACAGGCATCTCTCTCCCTCTGAATGATTTAGACATTTACTTACTGAGAGTAGAAGGCTAGGCCAGCTGATTTCTCATGCTCGGTTCCAAGCTCTAGATTCTAACCGTTCTATAAGAACACTGGTTGATACACATGAGGAGGAAGCAGCTGTTTCACTGAATTCCCTCTGGAGAGGAAGGAAGGCCAGCCATCCAGATGGGAGCAGGCAAAGGGGGAGAACAGGGGAGAAACAGGCACTGGGAACAGGCCTGGGATTTGGTGTGGCACCTGCTGTCCATCCTGTCCTCGGCCTCAGCCGCAAGTAAGAACATACAGAGAATGGGGTGTAGCAACAAAAAAGAAGTGTATGCCTGGGAGAAAGACATAATCCTCGTTCTCTTGTGCTGGGATGATTTCATTTTTTAGAATCCCATTACTCAAAGTGTGGTTCTCCAACGAGGGCATCCACAACTGCTGGGGGCTTGTTAGAAATACAGAAACTCAGGCCTCAACCCAGACTTACTAAAGAAGAATCTGCGCTTTAACACGATTTCCCAAGTTACTCATAAGCACATTTCAGTTTGCAAAGCATTGTGTTAGAGGGCTTAAAGAAAACTAGATAAGATGAGGTAAGGAAAGAGAGAGAATTACAATCCCATGGGACAGAATGCAGTGTAAGTAGTTCTCCCACCGTGCCCTTTGAACCTGGATGGGTCACAAGAATTGCAACGGTGAAGACAGACCCACAATGCACATCTATGTGCACATAGGAGGCGCTAGGAATGCATTGGTGGGAACATGTCTACTGTTCCAACCCCAAATCAGCTTGTCTCTGTCTCTCTACAATGTAACTTTGAAACCACTTTCTTCCCTCTGAATTACACCCAGTTCCTTTCATGAATTATATTTTATGTCCTCTCCTGGTTTCACTTCATCTTCCACTCTCGTAGCTTTCTTGAGTGCGGCCCCGGGTCAACCAATAACCGGGGAAGCCAAACTGAGACAGTTAGAATTGTAATCATTTGCCATTCAGCTGGAAAAATAATGATTCCCCGGTTTCTCAAGTGTGGAAATTTCCCGGAACCAGCTTCTTTCCAGGGCCCAGGGACCCTCCCTCATTAGTTCCAGTGAACTTTCTCTCACTCTGAAGTACTTACTTATACCCCTCGTGAGGTTCCAGATTTAATTAGCTCACACTCTACCGTGCTGCTTTCCATCACCACTCAAACTCCTTATTGCCTTTTATTGCTCTTTCTTTTCTTTCTTTCTTTCTGTCTTTCTTTCTTTCTTTCTTCTTTCTTTCTTTCTTTCTTTCTTTCTTTCCTTCTTTCTTTTGGAGGTTTTTAGTCTCTATAAAGGGGAGTGCACTGTAACGGCTTAGGGCAGCAGTTCATGTCCGATGGATCAGGTTCAACCCAGCCCCACTACTCTGTGATCCTGCTTAAGTTACTCAGTCTCGAGGAGCTGTGGTCTCTTTACCTGTAAAATAGAAATAATAAGAGCAGCTGCATAGAAATTTGTCATTATCAAAAAGACAATGTTACCTAAAGTTGTCAGCACGCCACATGCATGTAAGCAAGCACTCAAAAAGTGATACGTGGAGGCTATCTGAGGCCCTCAATGGTAAATTCATTAGGTAAGATTGATTTTTAAGAAATGATATATCAAGTGGCCTCATTTACGTTGTGATTACTTGTACTCTCTCTGCATAGGGCAAGCCCTAAGATTCTTAGAGGTTTTAGGTGAGGAGAATGCCACCCATTCATTTAACTATACTAATCTTCTATCCAGGGAAACTAAAAGAAAAATTAAAAGAAAGCAGAAGGATGCCAAATCAGGAAATGTATCGTGATAGAGCTAGACTCTCAGGATCTATAATGAAAATTCTAAATGACAGGCAAAGGAGCTTGACCTTATTTAAGTATTTCCACATTCAGAACTCTTGTAAATTTCTGTGTGAGTTATGCGGCTGCCAGCACAATAACACCATCTGCAAGCCACCGTTCATAATCCAAGTAAAGAACCTCTGATAAAATCTGATATTGTTTTTTTTTTTTTTTTCAAAATGTTACTTATGTGTTTGCAGAAAGTTTTGTCCCACGCAATCTACCGAGCTGTTTCGGAACAATGATAAATACAAATGGCATTTCACTTCGAACTGCGGAAATAATACATGATTTCTGCTCCTTTGGCTGACCAGTCATTTATCACAGGTCATTTACATAGAGCTAGATGGCTTGGTAAACTAATCACTAAGCTCTTTCATGTGGTACTGTGTTCTTCTTAGTACATCATGTGAAATTAGTCTGATGATTTCAGTTCCTTCTCTTGGGATCCATAACCCAGTTCACAGACGAACCAAAAACAATTTGGCTGAACCTACCAGCCTGCATCCACATTGGGGACTGTTGTGTCTTGATGTTGGATTCATTGATAGTCAGTGAGTCAGTTCTGACTTCTGAGAAGGAAGCTTTGGCTGAGGACATAGATAAAAAATATAATAATAAAAAGTGGTGTGTTAGCATGTGTGTATATGGGTATTATATATTTATATGCTGTATATGCATGTGTGTGTGTGTGTGTGTGTGTGTGTGTGTGTGTGGCTGCAGCAATGAGCTGATTTAGGAAGGCAAAGATTCTGACAGAATTTCAAGTGGCTACCTAATACAATTGTGATCATGACATATTTAATTGCTTAAGAAAATGAAAACATCAACTTTAGATTTTTTTCACTGATGTATCTTCCTAACAGTATCTCATAACAGTATTTCTGGTTTCACATCCTCTTTCAAAACTTTGTTGGGGCGCTTGGGTGGCTCAGTCGGTTAAGCGGCCGACTTCGGCTCAGGTCATGATCTCACAGTCCGTGAGTTCGAGCCCCCCGTCAGGCTCTGTGCTGACAGCTCAGAGCCTGGAGCCTGTTTCAGAGTCTGTGTCTCCCTCTCTCTGACCCTCCCCTGTTCATGCTCTCTCTCTGTCTCAAAAATAAAATAAAAACGTTAAAAAGAAAATAAAAAAACAAAAAACAAAAAACAAAACTTTGCTCTTCTTCCATCAAAAGGTAAAGTCTAAATCCTCTGTCCTTGAAACTGAGTACCCCTTTGTGACTTTCACAATGCACAAAAGATTGTGGATGTGAGGCTGCATGACTTTGAGGCGAGGCCATAAAGCGTATATAGATTCTCTGTCTCAGTCTCGGTCTCTCTCCACAAGTACCTTGGGAGCCCTGAGCTGACAAGTAAGAAGTCCAGCTTCCCTAAAGCTGTCTTCTGGAGGCACCCTGGGGAGAGAGCATTACTCAAAGTGAGACAGACATACCTGAGAAGCCGAAGTAGCCCAACCCCCAGCTCTCTGAGTTTTCCCAGCAGAGCAGGTAAAGATGCTTGTGACTGAGGGAGCTTTCGGATGATCCCAAGCCCCATGCCCACTCTGCCGTAATCCTGCTAGCCAAGTAGAGCCAGAGAGAGCCTGCAGGCCTTTGAGCCTCCCCAGCTGATATGCAGTGATACAATAGAACAG
Source organism: Panthera onca (assembly GCF_046562875.1). Lineage (NCBI taxonomy): Eukaryota > Metazoa > Chordata > Mammalia > Carnivora > Felidae > Panthera > Panthera onca. The sequence goes on along the minus strand of NC_138340.1, from coordinate 73,096,186 downwards.
AGACAATCTGTCTCCACTATGCTCTGCCCAAGTTGCAGATCTGTGAGCAAAATAAATGTGATTTTTTTAAGCTACTACATTTTGAGTTTATTTCATAGCACAGGTAACTGAAACATACATCGTGTAAAATCAGCATGATCATTTTTTTTTTCTTTTTCTTTTCATTTTGATCTTTTTGTTTGTTTGTTTGTTTGTTTGTTTAGGGAATTTTTTTTTTGGCGAACTATAGTCCAATTCAAAAACAAACCAAAACACTTGACTGAATCTACCAACTTGGGTTCACACAGCAAGGCAGTTGTGACTTGATGTTGATTCAGTGAAAGTCAGTGAGTCAATTTGGCTTTTGAGAAGGAAGCTTCGCCTAGATAACCAGGTCAGATTTTTTATTCCCTCCCTCCCTCCCTTCCTTCCTTCCTTCCTTCCTTCCTTCCTTCCTTCCTTCCATTCAAATTTTTTGAAGTGTGTATAACATATTATACCAGGGCTGATATCCTGGTTTTAATATTATACTATACTTAGAAAAGATAAAAACCATTGGAGAAAACTGCATGAAAGGTACGTGGGACCTGTCTGTACTATCTTTGCAATTTCATGTGAATCTAATTATTGCAAAACAATTTTTTTAAAGTGGCCATATTTGAGTACGTGTGTGTATGTATGTGTGTGACTGTGGGAAATGGATTTACTTGGTATGGCAAATATTCTAATGAAACTTCCAGTGACTCCTTAATAAAAATTCGCTCATTACATATATTAATTGTTCTTTTTAAAAAAGAAACATCAAATTTAGATATTTTTATGAATTCATTCATACCTCCCTTTCCCCATAGTCGCACATTAAATTTAAAAAATGAGAAGGAGTTTTACTTTCATCTTTTCAGTCAAATAGCACAATTTCCCTACTGGAAACCCCTAATAAATAATGATAAAAGGGGTCTGAAAAGTGTAAAACAATCCCAGCCTCTCCCAGTGAGTTCCGGTTTCTTCCTGAGAGAACTGAGAGGACCTGGGGGGTGTCTTTGCCAGGCTGGAGCTGATGATCACTGAAGGGGAATGTACCAGACTTGACATTAATCCTAGCAATCAGTTTGAACTGATTACTATGAAGATGGTTTCTTAAACAAGGAAAAATGAAACTAGGGAGAACTGTCTAGCAACACAGGATCCCTGAAAAAACTTTTACCAAACTTTCTGAATTCCAGACATAATACATTAGGGACACAGAATTTGCAGCCTCTGTATGAACAGGATTGAGAAACTGGTAGTGACCAAATGAAAGTGTATAGCATAGGATTACATGGCATATGCTGGCAATCCATTCATTTCTTGATAAAATACTTAGAATTGCGATCTTTTTTTTTAAATTTTTAAAAATATTTTATTTTATTTTTTTGAGAGACAGAGAGACAGCATGAGTGGGGGAGGAACAGAGAGAGAGGGAGACACAGAATCCGAAGCAGGCTCCAGGTTCTGAGCTGTCAGCACAGAGCCGGACGGGGGGCTCAAACCCACAAACTGTGAGATCATGACCTGAGCCGAAGTCGGATGCCCAACTGACTGAGCCACCCAGGCGCCCGAGAATTGTGATCTTTTTAAAACAAAGGGAGAAGTATTATTGCAGCTCAAACTTTTTAAAAAAATGTTTATTTATTTTTGAGAGACAGAGAGAGCACAAGCATGGGAGGAGCGGGGGACGGGGTGGGGGGTGGGCAGACACAGAATCTGAAGCAGGCTCCAGGCTCCAAGCTGTCAGCACAGAGCCTGACATGGGGCTCCCACTCATGAACAGTGAGATCATGACCTGAGCCAAAGTCGGACACTTAACCAACTGAGCCACCCAGGTGCCCCGCAGCTTAAACTTTTTTAATTAAAGGAGAGATACAATTGTAGGCGGGAGAAATTGATGAGTCATTGACAATGGGAAGACTTTTTCCCCTCACCAGTCTGATGGTCATTGAAGGAGTCAAGGGTGAGAAAAGGGCAATAGAACAAAGGTGGAGCTCAGACAAGAGGCTCTCATCTCCAGAGGGGGGAAAAAGACTGATGAATTAACAGTGGAGTGAATAGAGACTTTTTACTTTTCATTGGTTTGATGGTGTGTGTGTGTGTCTGTGTGTGTGTGTGTGTGTGTGTGTGTGTGTGCACATGCTAATTTAAAACAATTGATTCAGTGAAATAAATTAGTGTATTACTGATTAGTGTGTCAGACTGTTACTGAAAATTGTTGTGAGCAAGGTTTTCAGATGTGGCTGATCATTACTTCCTGTAACCTTTCAAAAATAAAGATTCTTAAGCCTCCCTCTCCACCTGTGAGTCAGAATTTTCGAGGGTAGAGCCCTAAATTCTATATTTTTAAGTGCTCCCTGGGTGATTCTTAATATCTCCCAGGTTTGGACTAGGTAGAAATAAATGGATGTTTCAGTTTCCCATCCTTCAGGTGATACTGGAATCAGGTCATTTCTGTTCAACTGCATTGAGGCAACAAGACTGTCCAGGGGTGGTTCCTGGTAGGGCCCTTCAAACAATGAACTCCCCGAGACATGGCAGACTCAGTGTGAACTCTCCTGTGTGGGAAAACACATTCGGTGCAATTTCATTTCTAGATATGTCTGTTTTAACCCAAGAACCCGGTAACATATATTCTCCCCAAATACCTTTCCTGCTTCCTCCCTTGAATGCCAACATCCCACACAAAAGCCCCTGGACTAGGCACTGAGTGTGTGTGTGTGTGTGTGTGTGTGTGTGTGTGTGTAGGTAGGAGTGGGGGTGCACCAGGAGGGACCAGCTCAGGAAAGACCCCTTCCTGGTATGGTTTCTACTTTCAGTTAGAACAGCACATCACAAATGGTTTTGAAGGTCTAGTGTTTCAGGGAGGTCTCTGGCTCAAAAGGACTTGCTACAAGGAAAGCATGCTCATAAGATTGGCTCTCTTTTGAAAACGACCTCATTGGCCAGATTCACAAAAGGGTAGGAGGTCTTCCTCAAAGATGGATTCTTTGTGACTAGCAGAGATTTTCACCCTGATCACCTCTGTGTTATGCAGGGAAGGTCCACTTGTGTTCCTTCCAATACACAAACCTCAGTGGCTTAACATAGCCAAGTTTAATTTCTCATTCACATCACAGTGCACTGTAGACCACTTGGGGGTTGTGCTCCACAGGGTCATTCATGGACCCAGGGTCCTTCCTTCTCTCTACTCTACTATTTCCTAGGGCCTTCAATTCTCCACTGGAGTCTTTGCCTTAGACCAAAGCGTGAGGAATGAGTAAATAATGTGGAAAACCCATGGCGGGTTCACTATGGGCAAAGCTTGAGAATTTTGTTAGCCAGAACCCAGTTTCGTGGTCTCACTAACTTTAAGGCAGGCTAAGAAATGCAGTCTAATCATGTGCTTAGGCAAAAAATAGAAACATATTTTGGTGAACACACCACAGTTTCCATAGTTTGCCATTATCTTTGGCGGCCTTAGAAATGTGATGAGAATGGCACTTTAGTTTTTATTTTTTCTAATGGTTATTTATTTTGGGGAGAGAGAGAGACAGAGTGTGAACAGGGGAGGGGCAGAGAGAGGGAGACACAGAATCCAAAGCCGTCTCCAGGCTCTGAGCTGTCAGCAAGAGCCTGACACAGGACTCGAACTCACGAACTGTGAGATCATGACCTGAGCCAAAGTCAAACGCTTAACCAAGTGGGCCACCCAGGTGCCCTGAGAATGGCATTTTTATCTCTGTGGTTTACCTCCCCTAAACCCGTAACTCCTATCTAACCGTGACGAAAACTTCACACAAACCCCACTTGAAGAATATGCTACAAAATGCTTAATGAGTACTCCTCAAAGCTGTCAAAGTCATCAGAAACAAGAAAAGTCTGAGCAACTATCATAGCCAAGCGGAGTCCAAGGAGATATGACAAGTAAATGCAATATGCTAATCCTGGACGGGATTCTGAAACAGAAGAAGGACAGTAAGTAAAAACCAAGGGAATATGAATATAGTATGGGCCCTCAATAATAATAGTGTATGGGTATTCATTCATCAGTTGTGACAAATGTACCATATTAATGTACAATGCTAATAATGGTGGAAACTGGGCCTGGGGCACAGGGAAATGCTTTTTTTTCCTTCAAAACTTCTCTATAAATCTAAAATTGTTTTAAAATAAAAGCTTTTAAGATTTATTTATTTATTTTTTTTTTTTATTTTTTATTTTTTTTAACGTTTATTTATTTTTGAGACAGAGAGAGACAGAGCATGAACGGGGGAGGGTCACAGAGAGAAGGAGACACAGAATCTGAAACAGGCTCCAGGCTCTGAGCTGTCAGCACAAAGCCCAACGCGGGGCTCGAACTCAAGGACCGTGAGATCATGACCTGAGCCGAAGTCAGACGCTTAACCGACTGAGCCACCCAGGGGCCCCATGATTTTTTTAAAAAGTGAGTAACAAACTCTACTACTCCTGTTTCCCCACAATAGCCGTGGCAGGAAAAACAAAGCCAAAACACATTGTCTACTGAGAAACTGCTACTCTGGTCTTCTTCTTACACTCATTTTTCCCCTTATACCAGTTCCTTCTACCTGCCTCATTCCATAGGGACTGTTCCTCCAGAACTAACTGTGACATCTTTTTACTAACATGCCTCATGCTCCTCTAAGAACATGAATCAAAACATGATGATAAACAATTAAAAAACTAAAAGCTATTACGTTTCTGCGTTAAAGCATACATGTACATCCTTAGACGCACAAGTGCACACATGCACACACGTATGCACACACACACGTGCACACACATGTGCACACACAAGACCCAGGAAGCTTCTCACTTGGTCTTCACTGGATCACCACTTTCAGACCTCTCCTATCATAAACTTTGTTATTGATGTCAACAGTTTATACAGAAGCTCATTTTCATTATAGTTTGCCCCCTTTCCCTGCCCATCCAAAATGTGGTCAGTCAAGTATATTTGAAAGTTTCACCAAATGGGAATAGAGGAGAACGTAAGAGGAATATTGATTGAGAAAAAAATTTCCCATTCACAGAAATAAAAATAAATAAATAAATAAATAAATAAAAAGATTTCAGATTTCCCATTCAAAACCTCTCCCAGATTACTTTGGGACATACACAGTGTTCCATAATACAACTCTGGAGACCCACCTCAGCATGTAAAAGAATCTGACAACTCCCACAATAAAGAAATTTATCTCCTTTGGTTTAATCCAACATTACCAAAACTTCTTTGACGTGAAACTTTATTTTGTTCTGTTTTCATTTTTTTTTTCCCCGTCTTACCTGTTTATCCATTAACCTCGTGTGGAACTAGCAAGTCTTCAAACACACTTCAGATATTGTAACATTCAAATGCACTAAGTTAGGTGCGCCTGGGTGGCTCAGTCCCTTGAGCGTCCAACTTCGGCTTAGGTCATGATCTCACGGTTTATGGGTGCAAGCCCCACGCTGGGCTTTGCATTGGCAGCACAGAGCCCACATCAGATTCTTGGTCCTTTCCATATCTCTCGGCCCCGCCCTCAAAAAGAAATAAACATTTAAAAAACTTAAAAATAAGAGCTAAGTTAAATAATGTTTGGTTTCTTCTGCCCATTCACAGAGAAGAGGTGAGAAAGAAGAACCTATCTTTTTCTGGTCTTATTCTCCAAATTAAGCAATTGTCTTGAAATTAGAGAAAATAATCTGGTCCTTTTTCCTACCTGTGTCTTTGGGTAAATTATCTTACCTGAGCCTGGGCCAATAATAATTGCCATTTGGGGAATTTGTTGGGTGGATTAGATGACAACTTTAGCCTACATATAATTATTCCTCTTCCTCACTGGGCTGGGAAATTTTGTTTGTTTGTTTTTGACTTTGGACTTTATTCTTTAAACAAATGGAGACAAAATGGGTTATTGCAGAAAACAATATCTACATATGCACTCAGAGGTACACGTTTGGGGACAGAAGAGACTTAAGCATAGGCTGACATCTCAGAAGTGGTTCCCAAAGAACTAAGCTTTATTTTCTTGGATTTTAAAAATGCCTATGATCCTCCTTCATCCCTGATCTTCAGAGCCAAATAGTATATTAAATGTCCCTTATCAGCAATTCTATCGTCTACAACAAGGGATACATCTGTAGACACATTGCAAAAGAGTACAAAATATCTGGGTGACATGGCAGCTCAGTATTGACTCAAAAGGCTAAACCTGATGACTTTCATTAAATCAAGAACTCCCATCTCGAACAAGAAGGGGTGGGATTGGTTCCTGGTGGTCAACAAGTGAGGTCCCAGGAAGGAAACAAGTTAGGAGGGGGGTGGTGGCAGATGGGGCTTTATATGACAGCACAGCCACGTGCCTTAGTACCAATCCTTAGAGCTGACATTCAGTGATCATTACTATCAGCCAAGCACTGTGGCAAGCACTTTACACATATTAGCTTATCTAACGTTCACAGTAACCCATGAGACAGGCCTTCTGATAATCCTAATTTTTACAGATGAGAGTGTTTGGCTAGGAAACGTGGTCTTGGTTAGTAAATGGCAATTCCATGATTCAAATTCAGGCAGGCAGACTCCAGAGCCCCACCTCTTACAACTATATTATCTGGGCATCATCTTTGTTGATCAAAGTTTTTGTTTTGTTTTTGTTGTTGTTGTTGTTTTTGTGTTTTTGGTTTTCTTAACAGATTGAAAAGGTGACGACTCTCCATTGTTCTCCCCCATCCCACTCTCGTTTTTTCTTTCCATCTGTTAGGCTGCCCTGGTAAAGGAAAGTCTACTTTCCTGACCCAAGTCCCTTTCCCAGAAGGAGATAGGGCACTAGCATATTCCCTCCAAGGCTTCCATTTCTGATCAAGGTGGAGGGTTTGAAATTTCTTAATTATTTTTATTTTTATTGTTTGGTAAACACATTCAGAGTGGACACATGTTAACTAATCTTAAAGATGGATGCATGGGTGAAACAAAATAGAAATCTATTGTTTTGCATTTTAAAATGTAACAGCCAACAGGATAGCAGATAGAACATTACATTTATGTAATGTAGAGCCCATGGATATCTGTCCTCTTAACTCACCTGATTCTGAGTCATATTTTTCCTTATGTTTTTCCTTTAAACTCAAATTTGCTTTTTTTTTCTAATTACAAAAACATGGTAGAAAATCTAAGAAACATCTATTAGTAAAAAAAAAAATGAAAAAGAAGATAATGATTTCTTGTAATCCTACCATCTAGCAATAACCACAGTTAACATCTTCCAGACATTTTAATATGTATACTTATATGTATAAGCCAGATGTCAAATGGGTCTCTCTGCTCCTTATTATCTAGATAAGATGCCTTGGTCCTTCATTTCATTGTTCTTCTCAGGATTCTGGCAACTTCTCAGAATCTCACATTCTAATGATCACCTGTGACTCCGACTTCCTGTTTCTTCTGAATTCCATTCTCTACTGTTCAGCCTACAGCTGTTGCTTTATTTTGCTCTGGCTATAGACCCAAATGTGGAAATCAGGTTCTTTCTTTGATTCGACAGTAACAACAAATCACCCATATGAGGATTTTTCGATGTGTAGCCCTCTTCACTTCAGGATGTAAAGACTATTACATTTAAATAGTAGACATCATTTCCCCTGGAATTTTCTGTTTTGTTCTAAAGCCATGTTACCCAGTCATGTACTCTCTCCCCCTTCCCATTGATTTTGTTTTTTCCTTCTCAGGAGGAGAAATCATATTCTTCCCTTTTTTTTTTTCTTGCAAAGCAATTCAGATATATGAGAACTTGCCTCCAAATTTAACTTCAGGAATTCCCTTTGTATACACAAAGTCTCCCCCAAAGCTCTGACACTGTCATGATCAAAAAGTCTGGAGTTATTGGATAAGGGCCATTCATGTCCCCATTTCTGGCATGTAGTTTCTACTAAGATCCAGAGATGTGATACATGGCAAAGACAAAGGGGGTTGAAAACCATGTATTCCACATGGTAGGGGTTTCAAAGGAGATGTTAAAAGCTTAGTTTCATAGTTCCTAGGGCCTTCCCTCACATCGAGGATATAAAAGCAAGACTAGGGATTAGGAAAGGTAATCTTTAGAAAGATTTCACTGAATGGAGCAGTTAGTGGGATGTAAGAACCCCCATCCAAACCAGAAAGAGACAGGGAGTGGGATGCTCTCCAGGTCACATCAGGTTGTTGGTTAAAAGAGAGGCTTCAAGGAGCACTCAGAATTGATTTGATATGTGTTCTCCTTAGTTGGAGAGACACAGTAGACTGATAACCGACTTCTGCTTGGAAAACTTAAAAGCTGACATGGGCTACATGCACTAGGCTGAGTCTGCCTGCCCTCAGAGAAGAGGAAGGTGGGTGTTTCCTATGGACCACATGTGGCCTCACAGTCAGGGAGAACTGGTGGGACCATTCTCAGTGCAGCCCAAGAGCATTTCCTGGGGACCTTGGGACTTACATAGTCTTGCTGAGTGGGCTGCTGCGAGGATAGTGACTAAATTTAGGGAACACATGCAAAGTCATGGAAAATGCAATCGAATGAGTCCATTGGGAGCCTCCAAAAGTCCAGCAAAGGGCCTAGCAGAGAAAGAAAGCTTTGGCCTCCAACCAGACCCATGACCTCTCATTACAGAACCAAGTCAGGAAACTTTCTTGCTCCCTTACTACTCTCCTCCTTCACCAGAACCCTGTGAAGGGGGTAAGAGCCCCAGTTGGCAAAATAGAAAAACGGGGGAAAGGTGAGGAAATAGAGCGGGGCATGAGGGGGCATAAGGAACCACCAGCCCTTCTAGACTACCTACCTCCAGAGGGCCCAAGTTAGATAAAGAGAGAAGTTTTCTCTTGAAACCAAGCTCTAAGTTTGGAGAATTGCATGCTAAGAATGATTTAAAAAATGAAACCAAATATGGAGATCCTTAAGTTTCCATCTAGAGGAACCCCCTCTACCTGATAGGTCTGGAGAAGTAGTGGAAGACAAAAGTACAGAGGCTAACTGATGCATTTCCCTGTGTTGTATGAACTATTCTATAATATTGCTTTGTAATTATTAACAGTTATAAAATAATTACTAACAATTACTAATAATTCTTTAACCAACCTCTTTGAGCTTAGGTTATTTCTTTATTTTTCCCTATGAACAACACTGATACAATTACTTCATGTATCCTTAGGTATTTCTTTTGGCTGGGTCAAGGTTTAGATTCATGCTTCAAACTTTAGCGATGAACTGCCAAATTCATATCGATTTCCCTGTCATCCATGCACGCCCTTGCCATACATCTATTAGAACCATCAGTTCTACCATATTAAAGTGACTTTGTTCTCCTGACTCTGATTCCTTATAGGTCAATTTCTAATGTAACTCTAAAGGGACAAAATTATTTCCCAGTTCTTGAGGTGGTGCCTCACTTCACTCTTGTTCCTACACTTATGAGTGTATTTCAGAACTCAAACTATTCATGGATTAGCAGCTGCCTTTATATTGTTTTCTCAGTTGTTAGGATTTCGAGATAGAAGACGCACTAAAAAGGCACAATTATTTATATACCGTGGATAGACTACCTGCCTATATTTGGGTTGGGAAAACAAATTCAGCAGATAAAATTTTCCAACCTCATGTTTTCCTTCTGAGAAAGATGTGACTGCTTCTCCCGACCTCACAACCTCAGCAAAAGCTGTAATTAGAGCTGATTCAGTAAATACAACTTGTGCCTGGGTGGGTGGGGGCGGTGTTCTCCACAACAGCTCTGGTCTTGAACAGGGCAGGGAGGAGGGCTACTATAGGTTTTCTGGGGCTTTGGCTACGGGGAAAACAAACACAGTTAAAAAAAAAAATCTTAAGAAATATTCCAAAACAGGATTTCAAGAGCAGTAATCCCCTCTGTCTATATTTGGCTATGAAGTCCCTTCCCATGAAATATAATTCCTAGCTGGCTGTCACTCGTCATTTTCCCTGTGTTCAATATTCACCAACATAAAGGTCCTATTTTGCCAACTCCCAGCACTTAATTTTCATTCTCATTCATTTTACCATTTCTCTTCAAGTGAAAATAACACTCAATTGTCAAGGGGATTGAACGAATTGTAAATAACAAATGTTATCTTACTCCCTGGAACTTATCTCATGCTATGTTATGGATTTACCAGGTCTTACAAAATAGCTGATATATGAGCCTTAAAGGGGAAAAGTCTCCATACTAGTAGATGAAAAAATTCCTAAATTCCAGAAGGGTGAATGAACAGATGGATACTTTTGGGACATGTGTGTGTGTCATTTTTGTTTTACATTTCCTTGGCTCTGCAAGAGAACGCATTTTCTACAAAGTATGGTAGCTGGAGTGAAGGATAATATTAAATTAAACCTGGAAACAAGAAACGAGAAGTAAATAGTTTAACAAAAATGCAGTTCCATATGTTAATTTTGAAAAGTTTCATTACTAAAACAGAGTTAAAACAACGTGGCCACGAACTGAGACACAAAAGGTAAATAGTGACTGATGTCATGGAGAACATTTTTCTTACTTGGAGGTGTAGATACCATTCTAACACATTCATATATGTATTTCTAAGTTTTATTCATTGAGGAAATTCAATATTTTAATAAATTTCCATCAGAGTAATTACTGATTGGTGATGTCTTTCCCTGAGTGGTGATTTCTTACACAGAAAGTAAAGCTCTGGGTGGTTCCAGCAACGTGGAGCACTGAACTATTACGCTTCTTGCCACAACATATAAATTCTGGATATTTTATAATAACACAGCAGCTTATAAAATGTATCTGAGAGGAAAAGTAAACACAAGGAATCTCTAGTTGTCAGAAATGAAGAGTGAACTCTTGGCCAGTGCACAGCTAAATTAGCAGCAACCCAAAATGATAGTGGGGTCATTCAGATTTAGATAAGTGTCCTACAACTGATGGGCTGAAGTACTAACTCACCCTTTGACAGAGAACATGGACTTTGACTCCCTAAGGCATAGTGCTTGAACTGACACTGGCATTGAACCCTAGAAGGATACTCACTCCATGAAAAACCCTTCATAGGAAAACCACCAGGAGCAATGTGGCAAGCTGGGGCACAGTGAAAAGTAGAAAACGAAGCAAGACTCCAGCCTATCACGTGCACAGAGTGACAATCAGATTTTTAGCACCAGCTAGTGCAGAATTTGAACTCAGTAAATAACATGAAATCTGGTCTCAGGTGAAATCCTTGGCTTCCTTGAAAATAACAAAAACAAAAACAAAACAACAACAACAACAACAAAAAAAACCACTAGGGATTCAGAGCTGGTGACTTAACGATAAAAAAGAGATTCCCTTTACTTTTTCTCCCTCACACATGTTTTACGTACCGTTCTGTTGTTATAGTTCATCCGACACTTGAGTATGTTTGCAGTTTGTAGTGGAGCTGAGTCCCAGATAGTTTGGTTCTCTGTGTTGCTAGAATCAGACCATGGGTTACTTTCTTTGAGAAACCACCATTCAGGAAAAAAATGCCAGTCTGAAAAATTTCAAGATGAACTTGCAGGAAAAATGCTGCAAATGATATTAGCAATTAATTATTCACCATAAGAGACAGTTGATACAATCAATAGGAAGATGATGCCCCTCCCAAGAACTAGAATAGAACAATCTGGAACCAGGAAATGAGACTATCTAAAATTATTATTCTATTTAAAAGGAATAGAAAATGTGCTGAAAGGTATGATATTGTGCATGAAGAACAATCCAATTAATCAAAATGACTAAATCAAGGCTTTCTGCAAAGAGAAAAAATTACAATTAAAAATTCAAAGGATAGGCTAAAAGTTACATTAAACAGACTACAAGAAAAAAAAAATCAATAAACAAAAACATAAAATCTGGGAAATTACCTGGAATGCAGAATGCAGTGCTGTAAAAATTGAAATGTGAAGGAGAAGATAAGCAATATGCACAATAGAGTTAGGCAGAGTCTAAAATATGGCGCCAGGGTGGCTCAGTTGGTTAAGCATCAGACTTGGCTCAGGTCATGATCTCATGGTTTGTGGGATGGTTTGACTTTGTGCTGACAGCTCAGAGCCTAGAGCCTGCTTCAGATTCTGTATCCCCCTCTCTCTCTGCCCCTTTCACCCTGTGCTTTGTCTCTCTCTCTCTCTCAAAAATTAATATTAAAAATAATTTTTAAAAATAATAAAATAAAATAAAATATGACAGGGGTGCCTGGGTGGCTCAGTTAAACATCTGACTTAGGCTTAGGTTATGATCTCATGGTTTGTGGGTTCAACCCACACATCGGGCTCTGTGTTGACAGCTCTGAGCCTGCAGCCTGCTTCAGATTCTGTGTCTCCCTCTCTCTCTGCCCTTCCCCCACTCATGCTCTGTTTATCTCTCTCTCATAAATAAAAAAATTAAAAAAAATTTTTTAATATGGCAAATTAAATTTTCAGAAAGAAAAGAGTGAAAAGAGAAGCAACATTCAAAAAGATAATGGCACAGAATTTTCTGGAATTGCTTTAAAGCATCAATTCTCAGATGTAGGAATCTCAGTGAATCCTAGGCAAGATAGATTAAAAATAAAATCCTCACCTAGACACATTGTAGTGGAGCTACAGAACACCAAAGACAAGAAGAAGGTCCTCATAGCAGCTGCGGTGGGGGGAGATATTTGAAATAAAAGAACGATAATTAGGCTGATAATGAACTTCTATCACCAAATGGAGACCTGATGACAATGGGATAATATCTTCAAAATGCTCACTAACTGTATATTGAAAACAGTCGTCAGTGTAGGATTCTATAAGTTAGCTAAACTTCCTTTCGAAAGAGAAGGCAAAATAAAGACGTTTTCATACAAACAATGAGTGGGAGTTCATTCTTTAAATGTGCTTGATAAAAGAACTACTTGCTGTAATCAACTTAGAAGAAAATAAACCCTGACATGAACAGGAGGGAAAAAGCAGTAGTGAGCAAATGATTGTTAAAATGGACAATAAGTCTACAGAGTTGAAGACTGTTAAAAATAGTTTTTAAAAAAGATTTCAAGAGAAATTTAAAAGTAAGGTGAGACGAAAGTGCTAGAAAAGCAAACACCACAGACAACAGAGGACAGACACTCTGTAGAATAACTGTATTTTGAGTTTCTTGTAATACAAAAATGTTTGGTTTGCTTCATTAAATGCACTTATCAAAATTTAAAGGTAAGCATGTAAAACTAGAAATAGCAGATGTGTTCTTTATCCCAATAAATGAGAGTAAAGGAAGTGGACAAGAGAAATAAAAGCAAGGTAATAAAGCACAAATTAGTCCATATATAAATATTCACAGTAAATATAATATAATATATAACATAATATAATATATAGTATAATCTTACCAATTAATGCAGCCTCTCACACTGAATTTTATTTTAACCATTTAAATATCTGCCATGGCAGTTATTAATGCTGTTCACTAATTATTTCTTATTCTCATTCTGGACTCTTGGGTTGAATTTCACTCACCTGCTCCTCAGGAGTGAGATGTGGCTCTGTAACTTGTCACGACAAATTTTGAAGAAGCTGAAGTGATGTGTGACACAGAGGGGTGGAAATGTTAACATTCAGTGAATGATATATCAAGTTTTTCTTCTCTTCTGCTATGCCCACTAGCGATACTACAGAGAGTGGCTGCTGTGGACCCCAGGTAAGGACCAGGTGGAGCAAAGCCTTCTGTAAATCCTGGAGGGACCCGTAGCTCAAGAGGGAAATAAAATCTTTGCTGTTTTAAGCTGTAGAAATGTTAGAATTGTTTGTTATGAAGCATAGCATAGCCCATGCTTGCTGATACACACAAGAGGAATATGCACAACATAAAGAAATAGACCTTGAAAGCAGAGGGATGAGAAAAGAGATACAGAAAAGCATTGACAAAAAGAAAACCAGAATATTAAAATTAATTTTAAGCAAAATAGTCTGCAAGACAACAAAGAATTAGTAAGGAAAAAATAGAAAATATATTCCTGTATAAGAATAAAAGGAAGAGTCTGCCAGGAAGACCACAATCCTGAATCTTTAAACATCTAACACTAGAGTCCCCAAATATGTGAAGTCAAAGTGGATGACAGAATTATGAGGAGAGATGGACAAGTCACAATAATAAGCCAAGTCCTGAACCCCCATTTCCCTTTGCTAGGTGGAAATGGTGGATGGTTGGTTGTCAGTCTCACACATGACTGGGCAATGACACATGGACAGAAATGCCTAGAAGGGCTTCTGGAAAAGGATTTCTTTTTTCTCTGATAAAAAGCAAGGGATAACTTTGAAGGTATCTTTTTGTCTTTGAATGGGATTTTGTGAGAAAGTGATGGTTGAAGTTGCAATGGCCATTTTCCTTCAGATTCCTTATTATATGGCATTTTATAAAACCCCACTTTTTTATGCTAGCATTATTTGCAGCCTAAAGCATCCTCACAAAGCATTAGGTATCAATGATCATGATCAAGTTATGGCAAATATAACAGCATGGTGTTATTGAAGGAACAAATTGACCAGTGGAAGATAACATAAAGATATATGAACTTGATATATGACAGAAGTGGCATTACAAGTAAGTAGAAATAGAATGTGCTATTAAATAAATCATCTTGAGATAACTCCCATTTGGAAAAACATTAAGTTAGCATCTTACCTCAGAAATATTAGCATCTGGGGCACCTGGGTGGCTCAGTGTGTTAAGTGTCCAACTTTGGCTCAGGTCATGATCTCGTGGTTTGTGGGTTCGAGACCCAGCATTGGGCTCTGTGCTGACAGCTTAGAGCCTGGATCCTGATTCAGATTCTGTGTCTCTGTGTCTCTCTGCCTGTCTCTTGCTCACACTCTGTCTCTCTCTTTCTCTCAAAAATAAATAAACATTAAAAAGATTAACAAAATAAAAAGAAATATCAGCATCCTACCTAATAAAAATGTTCCCTATTTCTGTAATAGAGAAAATTACATTCCAAGAGGATTAAAGACATACATATGGAGACTACTACTTTAAAATATTTAGAATAACATATTGGAGAGATGTTAAATTTTATGTGTATTTTTATACACATAACATTATACCACAATTTTAAAAAAGATACATGCTTACAGGCACCTGGGTGACTCAGTGGGTTAAGTGTCTGACGTCAGCTCAGGTCATGATCTCATGGTTCATGGGTTCGGGCCCCACATTGGGCTCTGTGCTGAGAGTTCAAAGCCTGAAGCCTGCTTCAGATTCTGTGTCTCCCTCTCTCTCTGCCCCTCCCTTGCTTATGCTCTCTCTTTCAAAAATAAATAAACATTAAAAAATTTTTTAAGAAAGATACATGCTTATGGACAAAGACTTAATTATCAATGCAAAATTACAAAATTATGTGAAAGAAATATATTGGAGAGCATTTTTATAAGGTTGGATTAAAGAAGGATTCCCTAAACAAGACATAGAAAGAACAAAACAAAAGATGTAAAAAGCAAAGAATGATAAATTTCACATTAAAATTAAAATCTTCTGTGTAAGGAAAGACCATCCAAAGTGAGAAAGTGAACCACAGACCCGGAGAAGATACTTACTACACTTTAACTGAAAATTAATCCATACCAGGATGTATAAAGGACATCCTCATAGCAATATAAGAAAGACAAACAATCTAAGATATTTAAACGGCAAAGGATATAAATAAATGCTTGGTAAAAGAGAAAACCCTAATGTCCTATAAACATAAGGAAAGACACCTGATCCCATCAGCGACAAAAATTAAGATTAGATCAGCAATGACACATCTCTTCACACTCATCAGTATGGCCAAAAAAATAATGTCTCATAATAAGTGTGGGAGAGGATATGGGATTTGGGGGCTCTGAGATACTGAGTGTGGGGTATAAACTAGTACAGCCCTGATTGGATATTGTCAAGCTGCTCCCAACCTGTAAATGTTCAAATTCCACAACCCATAGCTTTGAGAAATATATCCACATGCACAAGGACCCATATACCAAGATCTTCGCTGCACATTGTTTACAATAACAAGAAATCAGAAAGAAACAGAAAGACTCATGCATGAGGCATGAATAAATTATCCTATATGCATATAGGGACTTACTAAACAGCAGTTAAAATGAATATCCTAGATGTACTGCATCAACATAGATCTATTCTGAAAGTGTTGAGGGAATAAAAAAAAACAAGTTGAAAATTTGGGTATTATGCTGAGTGAAATAAGCCAGACAGAGAAAGACAAATACCATATGATTTCACTTACATGTGGAATCTAAAAAAAAAAAACCCAAACGAATGAACAAACAAACAAACAACAACAACAAAGAGAGAAAGACTCATAAATATAGAGAACAAACTGGTCGTTGCCAAAGCAGAGGGGGTGGGGGGATGAGCGAAATTGGGGAAGGAGGAGAGCAAAATAGGTGAAACTTCCAGTTATAAAATGAATGTCACAGGGACGGAAGGCACACATGGGGGACATAGTCAATAATATTGTAATACAATTATCGTGGTGAGCGTTTCATGATGCATATAATTGTTGAATAACTATGCTGTACACCTGAAACTAACTTAACACTATATGTCAACTATACTTCAATTAGAAATTAAAAAAAAGGAAAAATGCATATATTTACTTAAGTATCAAAACCTAAAACATAAAACCATTGATGGGGAAGTTATAAAACCGTCAAGATTGTGGTTAATTCTGGAGTAAAAGGGAAAGGAATACATGGGGTATTTCACATATATATGTAATATTTCTTTATTTTTCTTTTACTTTTTTAAGGATTTATTTTAAGTTGATTTATTTCAGCAATCTCTACACCCAACATGGGGCTTGAACTTACAATCCCGAGATCAAGAGCCACGTGCTTTACTGACTGAGCCAGCCAAGCGCTCCTATAATATTTCTTCTTAAAACAAAGAAAATAGAGCTGAAAGAAATGTCAAAATGCCAACATTTATTAAATCAAAGATTAGATATGTTTGGATGTCTGTATATTATGTTTGAAATGTAATCAATTATTTTGCATGTTTGAAACATAATAAATATTTGAAAGAAAACATGAATAACACATTATAAAATAAACAACGTTGAATAAAATGAGTTAGGAATAAAAGTGGAAAATAATGTAAATATCATGGGTGGAGGGAAGACATGAATTCTGTTTTAGAACGGGACCACATGAAAGGAAGACATGTCAGGTCTTGACCTCGAATCCCACAGCTGTGTTCCCATGGCTTTCTGGAAAGCTCCTTGCCACGTTATCAAAGACTCAGGTGACTGAGCTCAGGAGCTCCAAACAGGCCCGGGAGCTGGTGGAAACAGTGGAGGGGCAGACGCCAGGAGAGGCAGCACAGCGGGGCCGTGGAAAGCCGACCCCCTCAGTACCCCAGGCCACCTCCTACAGCATCCACCTAGGGTCCTGCGCTGAGGTTAAAGGCCTCAAGGAGAGAGCAAGCTCTGGTCTCTGTGTGCTTCTGTCATCAACATGGCCCACCATTCTCTCCTGGCTGAGGCCACCTGCATGGGCCCCTGACCTGTGCAGTCACACATCGCACCCCCATGTTTGGTTTGATGCTCCACTGGTGCTGTCTTGACAAAGGACCCTGCATTTGCATGTTGCACTGGGTCCCTCATGCCAGTGGCACTGAGAGACTGGCCACGCCCTCTTGGCAAAGGGGTTTGTTCCTCTGTCCTCACCTGCTCATCCCTGCTCTCAACACTTAAATGGAATCTGCCATTTACATCCATTGCCACCCCCCTGCAGGCATCTGCATGGTTTCTGCTACTTTAGAGCTTTGATCTTGGGGATCCATCTGTGCCCCCGGAGGACAGCTGCCCTGTAGCCACAGAGCTCTGGGGAACTTGAGGTGTTCAGGGGCGGAAGGCCACATTCACCTCAAAACTGACATGTTGGTACCATTTATATTTATATTTATATTTATATTTATATTTTTATTTCATCCTATTTATATTCATTGAAACCAACAGCAACCACGTAAAGTAAATGTGCAATACAAAATGCAGTTATGGTATTGCAGCAATGACTATTTAGGTTGTATTTAGGTAAACACAATATGATGGTATTTACACAGGATTAACATACACTCCTAGGCAGAAAGTCTTTTACAGTCTTTATCCATATCAAAGGCACCTGCCCAATGCAGGCTTTCATAGATGATTATCTGGTTCTTAGCATTTATACTTAAAAAAATTTTTTTAATATCAATATTATTTCTAGAACTGAGACAGAGGTGGCTAATTCATATATTTGCTTTTGGAAGCTGAAACAGTTCTGGAAAAAGAAGTTCAGTCGTTCCACCTGGGACCTTTAGGGCTGGTCCTCTAAAATCCCTAGGTCTCATCCCATGTCATTATCCTCCACAGACTTCTCAGGGAATTCCAAGGTCAGAGTCTCAAAGAAAGGACCGCCCTGGGCACTGTGAGTGGTGGCACCAGCCCTTGGAAAGAAGACTTGCCCAGTGCAGGGCTAAGGATGGGCCAAGGGCTTTGGCTTCCCCTGTCCCCAGTGGCTCTGTGGTATCCAGGAGCAGAAAAACGGTAATTCTACCATGTCACTGATTAGGTTTGAGGCTTATATTATATTGGGATGAACAGGGGAATTCCCCTGTTAAAAAACCTATTCATTCCTAGATATACATAACATCCTGTGGCGCAAGCATGCCTGGAACAGAAGGGACAAATATGCAGGACGTTTGTATGTCCATTTTATACATGCTACAATCTGTGGTTATGAGAGGATCAAAGGTATTCAGGGCAATGACATTGTCATTCGTGGCATTCCACTTGGCTCTTGGGGAATATAAACCGGTTGTCTCCAGTGGAAGAATCTCAAGCTCCCACTGAGAAAATATTAGGAGAAAATAGACATAACAGGGGCATATTTGATTTTTGAATGTCACGTGAAGACCACAAAAAGTCTGTGATTTGAAAGACCCACATTCCTGTCTGGTCTACTTCAGATGAACAGTCACATTATCACGACAGGCTGGGGCTCAGAGAGTCCGAAACAATGCGGTTGTCATCTCAGGGCCGCCAGGCCTCCTGCCTCCGTGCGAGTCGGCTGACATCTTCGAGCCTCACTTTCCTCATCTGTAATGTGTGGGTGATATTGAGGGCTCTTCATAAGGTTTTGGGGTTTCGATGAGCTCAGGCATGAGAAAAGCGTGGCATTGTATCCAGCACCGGGAAAGCCCTTGGTGGACGATAAGGATGGTGATTAGCATGGGCTGCCAGCGGTCAGGTGGGGCCTCTGTTGTCTGGACCCTGTCTCCTGTCCCTAAATTTAGTGCAGAGGGGGGACCTGTGTGATGGCCATAGAACTAGGAGCCAAGAGGAAAAGGAGGTATGTCCCTATTGTTCTAAGGCTGAGACTCGGGTACATGGGGAAAACTAGCATGGGATAAAGGGGGCATAGAAGGTCTGAGAAAGGTCTCAAGAACTAAAAGCATTAGGATCTCCTGCTTGGGTTGAACACTAAATAGTTCCCTGACGTGACCGAAGCCTCAAGGGCCACGCCAAGTTACTAATGTGGAAAGCAGTGCACCAGAACCAGTCAGCCCTCCAGCATGCACTGGCCGGGCCCTTCAGGCAGTGCTCCGCACCTGTAAGCCCAGGTCTCCTCACCTGGGATATCAGTCGAGCCTCCCCTGCTGACTTGCCGGAGTGTTAAATGTTCAGTTCTCAGGGGTGACTGCCAGTATTCTTTTAATGTGTCTCCAGAGAGGAGCTGCTCTTGGAGGACAGAGTAGCTCCAGCAGTCACACCTTAGGCGTGTCTTTCAGATCAAGGGTTTAGCATTCGTGAACGTTCGAGGCCCCGTTCTGTTGGTCTTTCCTGGCGCCCTCCTCCCGTGTTGTCCTCAGGGATGCGGGATCCCTCGTGAGGACTTCTCAGCCAGCCGGCCCCATGCCGTGGGGTGACCTGAAATCTCAGGCATCTGAAGAGTCTGATGTGAGCATGAGTCACCTCACTCGAAATGCTACAGTCTATGATGACAGGGCTACTTGTTTGTCCGATGGGCCTTAACTATCAGGATCACATCTCCTTGAAAATTCCTAGTCACGCATTAGTCAGCCCACCCCCAAATCTGAGGGGAGAGCCCACCTCCAGATTCTGCGTGTAACTCATAGACTGTCCCGAGGAAGCAGTGCTGGGCAGGGGTCAACTGAATCTACCACGGAATGGATGCATCTCCATGAAACAGTCCCCTCTGCCCTGTGAATCCCCCACCTCTGCCAGGTCTATCACGAGCATCTAAAGCTTCTGTGTCTTCCTTCTGGGAAAAACTCATGCCAGAGACTCCTTTTTTTTTTTTTTAATTTTTTTTTTTTAACATTTATTTATTTTTGAGACAGACGGAGAGAGAGAGCATGAACAGGGGAGGGTCAGAGGAAGAGGGAGACTTATAATCTGAAACAGGCTCCAGGCTCTGAGCTGTCAGCACAGAGCCCGACGCGGGGCTTGAACCCACAGACCGCGAGATCATGACCTGAGCCGAAGTTGGACGCTTAACCGACTGAGCCACCCAGGCGCCCCCAGAGACTCCTTTTAATAGGTTTCCTTATTCAGACCGGTTTTAGGTTTTCAGAAAAATTGTGTGGAAAGTACAGAGTTCCTTTACATGCCTGCTTCCACTCCAAGTTTCTTTTATTATTAAATGTTGCATTAGTGGGGTACATTCGTTACAACTGATGAACCACTACCGACATACTACACTAGGGTTCGCTCTCCATGTTGCACGACCCATGGCTCTTGGCGAGTGCATACACCCGGGTGTCCACCATTAAAGCATCATCCACCCAGCTTCAGCCCTAAAAACCTCCCAGGCCCCGTCTATTCGTCCCTCTCCCCAGCCCCTAACAACCACTGATCTTTTTACTGTCTTTATGGTTTCGCCTTTTCCAGTATGTCATATATGTGAAAATCATATAGAACGTAGCCTTTAGATATCAGCTTCTTTCAGTTAGTAGTAGGCACTCAAGGTGCTTCTGTGCCTTTTGGTGGCTTGATAGCTCATGTCTTTGACTGCCGAATAGGACTCCACTGTGCAGATGTACCACGGTTTAGTCATTCACCCATCCAAGGACATCTTGGTTGCTACCAGTTTTTGATAATTATGAATAAAGCTACTATAAACACGTGTACGCAGGTATTTGTGTGGACTTCGGTTTTGTGTGAACTGCTTTTCCATTACAAAGACCTTCAGATTGACCCAGGTCTTCCTCCTCCTTGTTCTTAGAGTCCACACATGCTAGGGTTTTCATTTTAAGGTCTTTCTTACCAGGTGAGCTGGTGAAGTGGGGAGTGTGGGATTTCGTCCTTTACAAGTTCATGGAAGCTTTCTGAACTCTGGCCTACTTGCCTACTGGAAAAGCGGTAACATAGAGGCCTGGAAATATGTGTAAAGATGATGGTTACATAATAAGAAGTGGCCAATAAATATCTTCTCTATGTCCTCGCACCCTTTCCTCCCTTTCCCCATCTCTCCCTCCATCATTTCCTGCTAAGAAACTCAGAAAAGTAGATTTCCAGATGATCTTCTGCTTGAATTTTCACACATTTTAATTCAGTATCTGAGGATTTCCAATACCACCCTGATTTCCATCCTTGAGCCATCACACGTTATAAATCCTGAATGTACGCTGACATTTCTCTTTGGGGTCTGCACTTACGATGAAAAGAGAAATTGGGTTAATTCCAAGGTGAGTCTTCATTGGCTGGAAGCAGGATTGCCTGCTGAGTTGCGGGAGGGCCCGGTGGTGGCCCGCATGGGAGATGGGGGACAGGCTGAGGAAGGGCTCGCTTGCTGTCAAGGTTGAGGACTCATTAGTGCCTCACAGATCTGTGCCCAGTTTATGCCCCAAGTGGGTGGCTCGTGACATGGCTTTAGATGTCACAGGCCAGTGAACACACTAGCAGTGTGGTCTAGCCTCTCTGATTCATAGATTTTGGAAGCTGAGTCAACACAGTACTGCCATAAAAGACCAAAAAAAATTGTCTGTTTTCCTCCCGGGTGTTTCACCAAATAAAAGGAAAACCACTTAGAATGGGGTTATCTGAGCTAAAGAATTGAGAGGGATTTCAACATGACCTTCTGTGACCATCTCTGACAGCTGCTTCAAGCCCTCCCTCGGCTCCCTGTGCTGTCCCAAGAAGGTCCTCCTGGTCTGACCCTGGATACCTCGGTCCTGATTGCTTTTCCTTGTTTTGCACCCTGGATTTCAGACATTCCGAACATTGAAAGTTTTCAAAAGGCCGGTATCCTTCCCCCACGTCCCTTCCTTTGGAACACGTGCACAATAGTTTGCGTTCTGATCTCCACCTTTCTTCACTACTCTGAGAACAGCCTCCTTAATCCCTCAATGGATTGGATGCCCTGCCATGGGTGTGCCCTGCTGTGTCATCATTTACTTCCCTTATAACAGCACCCCTCTCTCTGTGTTGTACTCACCTGCTCTTGTTTTTCCCTCCCTCTGCTGGCATGTAAGTTCCATGAGAGCGGAAGTCAGCCTCACGCCATCACACCCATAGGGTGGGGCTTTGTGCCTGACACTGAGTGCAGTCTCAACGAATGGATGGATGGATGGACTTAAAACAAGACACAAGAAGCTTGAAGTGCACATTAAAAGCTGGGGAACCATGTGAAGAGAGAAGGTGCGTAGCATCACTGCTACTCACACCGCACTGCAAGGACAAGCAGGTACGTACAACAAAAGAATTGTCTTCCCCAGATAAGCCATCTCTAGGCCTGGTTACTCACTGCTGATTACCTACCCAGTATCCAAAAGTCTCTTCTTCTTTACTAATAGTATCCCAATTTTGTCCAAGGAGACAATGCTCTAAATTTTTAAAATGCAAGTCACAATTATCATATCCTCTTGCGATTGGGGGTGGTCATCACAGATCTTACCAGTGAGAAGCAGAGGGTTCTGGGTTTGCAGGGAACTTCTGGCTCTCCTGATAGAAGTGGTGCCTTCCCTTCTTGTTGCTTCCGTTTCCCTCCTTTTGCCCGGAATACAGA